>NC_080578.1:83390952-84757952 GCF_029962835.1 Magnolia sinica | reverse complement strand
AATATGAATATCCCAAAGTAGAAACTGTAGCCAAGTCAACTCTAACAACTGTAGATGCCATGCAATGATACTCGGATTCAACACTAGAACGAGAAACAACTAACTGTTTCTTGAAACACCAAAGAGACAAGAGTAGGTCAAGAAATACAAGTATCCAGAGGCGAGCCTTCAGTCAGCAATTGATAGCCCAGTCGGCGTTGGATTATGCAGTTAAGAGAGGAATTTGAGCAAATGTGAAGGCCATGAGAACAGGTTCCTTCCATAAACAGAAGAATACTATTTTCAAGATGGAAATGGGATGTACTAGGTGGATGCATAAACTAAACCGCTAAGTTAATAGCATAACTCAAATCAGGTCAAGCATGAGTGAGATACTGTAAGGCCCCAATTATAGTACGGTGATTAGATAGGTAAGGAAGAGGGTCAATGTCAAAAAGGAAATGACAAGAGCAGTGAGAGGTTCTCAATCAAACATGCTAGCATGAGATAGAAGACCGTGAGCATATTTAGTATGAGACAATTAATACCGAGGAAACTGTGGTAGACAAGAACCTACCATTGCAAAACGGCTTGCAAAAGGTGACACATGGGAAAGAAAAAGAAGACTTGGAGGAATCATTGACAATAATGTCATCAACATATAGAAGAAGAAGAATGACAACACCAGAGGAGTCCAAGTTAACAAACAGAGGCAAATCCAAACTCAAGTAAAGCATTATTGAAACACACAAACCAAGCAAGAGGAGCCAGCTCAAATCCATAGATGGCTTTACATAGATGACAAACATGATATGGGTGAGAGAAATCATGAAAGCCTTGAGGTTATGTCATATGCACCACTTCCGAATAATACCATGAAGAAAGGCATTCTTAACATCAAGTTGTCAAATGGACCAACCTCTAGAGACAGCACTAGTGAAAAAAAAAATGCATATGGTTGCAGGTTCTACTACAGGACTAAAGGTTTCAGTGAAAACAAGATCATGTTGTCGATTATAGCCTTCAGTTACAAGACGAGCTTTCTAACATTCAACCAAACCATCAACACAATAGTTATTCAACAGACCCATGATATTACCAACAATAATGGCACTAGATGTCAGGACTCATGGGATGGGACTACTTACTAGTCCTGTTGGCAGAAAGAGTAGATATCTTGTTCATCATAGGTTGACAACATCTCATCCATCACAGCTTGATGCCAATGAGGAGACCTAAGTAGGAGATTTAGATGACTATAAACTAGCGTTATCTTCTGTTTCCCATTATGCTTATGTGGAGATACCCAATTACCCGTGGAGTGAAGAAAAGTGTTTATTTGAAAATGTGTAAAATCTGGTAAGGACATAGAGTCTAACCATGTGGGGAAAATTACAAAGATGGAAGTAATATAACTGTTGGTTGGTATTAGGGACTTCAATGTAATTGAGCTCCCAAGAAATTGGGGGTTGCTTATAAAAAACATAGAACCATGTGTATATATATCCTAGCTTTATAGGACTTCAAACATTAAGTTGTATCCAAAAGTATCCTGCCACCACCAACATGTGACTTGCATCCTTCATGCTAGCATCCAGGTCCAACTATCCATCAGGGTAGAATGGCGCTAAAAGCCTCAAACATTAGTCTAGATGATTTTGGTTTTGAAGGGAGTCTAGATGATGTTCATGCACGCTCATGATTGGCATTAGGGTCAGATATCATTGAAAATCCGCTGCAAATATTTGAAATTAAATATATTTGATATGGAAGCCATTGTTAACACACATGTGGATAAATACGCCCAGACGTGAGCGAGTACAAATATCAATTTCATCTTTGTGCTGTTTATGTAGTAGTCTTGGAACCGGTGTTTTAAACTCTTTGCCTTCAGACATCTCTAAGTCTGACCTCTCTTCTTATTTATTGAAACATCACAAATTCACAATATGGACCACAATTTGGATGGTCTGGATTGATCTAAGTGCTCTATCCACGATATGAACCACAATTTAGATGGTCCAGATTAAAAGAAAAAAAAAAAGGAGATTTCATGTAGCATACGCTACCTGTGCTACACTATACCCTACATGCCCCATAGTTTATGCTACCTGGGAGCTATGCTATCCATGTACGCTACGTAGCGTTTTAGCTACGCTACGAGCGCTACCGAAAACACTACTTGGAACTAATCTCTACTATATATATGCCAAGAGCGAGTAGACATTTCTGCCAATCCAATTAGTTTTAGGATAGGGATGGCCTTTGAGATTTCATGAGACATCAACTGAGATTTTAAAAATAGAGAAGGGTTATTTAAGGAATTTTGAAAATCTGCGTGATTTGAAAACCAACGGTTTAGATTTATCCAAGTAAACATGTGGATTATTTTAACTACTTTCTCTCCTCTCCTTCCGTTTCTCTCCCTCCGAAAATCTCTCCCGATTTTTCTCTCCCTTCATGTGCGTTGCTGATGCCACTACCTCTAGTTTCATTTATGGAAAAGATATGAAAGTATGAAATTGATTGATGATAACACATGATGAACTTCACCATGAAGCATGAAACCAAGTATATGTGAGAAAAGCAGCCAATTTTATGCATGAATGATCAACATGAAAGGGCCATGCATGTCAACATCATAATCATCATCATAGCCTTGTCCCAGTAATTTGGGGTCGACATTTAAAAGGGAATGTATAATTTCAAAAATATAACTATCAACATGAAAGGGCCATGGATAATCATGAGCATTTATATTAAAGAAATAGTGTCAAAGAAGAAAATAAATAATTCAATTAAAGACGCAAAGGAGAAATATTGAATTAATTTCTTGATTGCTAATTCACCAAAACTAAATAAAGAAAAGCAATGGAGACTTTCTTTTCTTTTTTGTCTTTTCTTTTTCTTTTTTTTTTTCTTTTTTTTTTTCTTTTTGAAAGGAAACTTGAAATTTATCAAAAAGGCCAAGAACCGCACAAAAAAAGGAGGTTAGATGATTAAAAACGATGGAGAAGTATGGCATGTGTTTAACCACTGCTTAGAAGAACAAGCCTAAATAAGTCATCTAATCAATTGTATAGAATCAAACATTTGATTCCCTAGACCTACATGAAGATACACACAAGCTAATGAAGCCCAAGATAACAAGCCACTATAGTGTATGCATTCCAACAATCAAACACAGGATCAATAATCTTTTTATTTGTGTTTATGTTATATTGATCAATAATCTACATAGGCAATTTCTATTAAGGCATTGTTCATTTATTTTCTAGAAGGGAGTTTGACAACTGACCTCAGCTTCACCTGTAAGATCAAGCTTCTTTGCAAGGTACTTTTGGATGAAAGAAACAGGTACACTGCCATCTCTATGACAGAAGAAAAACATTTGTTATTAGGCAAATCAATCAGAGAGAGCATATGAGAAAATTTTATTTGGAAATTTAAATAAAAAATTACTATTCCAGCTACAAACTTTTGAATAGAAAGTTCTAAAAGCTTCAAATACTAGTATAAAGTATAAACAAAGGGAAGCCTAATGAATTGGCAGCATGGTCAAAAATACTGGTATGGGCACAAATTGTGCAGCTCTAGAATTGATAGAGAAAGTATGCCAAATTGGCACAATTCATGCAAAATATATTCTTTTTTTTTTTTCATATGAATCACAAAACATGTGAAAAATACAGTATTGTTAGTGTTAAAAACCAATACAGAACAGTCAACCTGTATCTTATCAGATGATATTGTAAACCCGGATCAGGGGTGGCAATGGGCCGGGGCTGGCCCTGACACTTAAAGACCCATGGCCAGGGCCCGGGATGGGCCTAGCACAGCAGGTCCAAACACAAGAAAATTTTGGTCGGGCCCGGGCAAAATGATAAAATCCCTATTTCCCATTTGAAGTTGATGAGGACATCGTGCACACGCACGCCTGCACACCACCACCCCTACGCACGTACGTATGCAGAAGGAGGACCCCACCATCGATCTACCTCGATGACGACGTCCAGGGAGGGCCTCCTAGCTAGAAGACAAGTTTTGGTTTAGAAAAGTAGCCCGATAGTCAAGAAAAGCCCACTCGTCGGATTGGTTTTATATTTTAGGTTTTGCTTATTGTTATTATTTAGAACATCGTGAACGCTTTAGATTTCCTTGTTTGGTTTTTATTTTAGTTTACTTCATCGCCAAGTAATAGGTGTCGCACATGGTGCGAGTTTTTGGGTATAGGGTTCTCCCTATAAATAGGCACCCTTTGTAGTTCTTTTGATTCATTGAAGTTAATAAAAAAATTCCTGCTTTATTTTTCTGCTCTCTTCGTGAGTTGTGGAAGAATTCAAAAGTGGGTGCGAAGCCCTCCCTTTTCGAAGGGCTAACTACCGTGGTGCGAAGCCACATCGATCCCAATTTACTCCCATCTTCTATCATCTTTTTTTTCCATCTTCCCCCACCATCCGTACTTCGAATTTGTCCTTTTGTTGCATCAATTTCTTCATTGAAGCAGGTTTCCAGATTTCGGCCCGCAGGCGAGCTGAAACTTCGGCGGAGCACCACGCACAAACCGTACATCGGATCGAGCTGAAATTTGGAGGTTTTGGAGTCCATCCCTGGCCGACCAGGGCCAAGGTGGCCTTTTTCTGAATAGTGGGCCCCACACACGTGCAGCCGGGATCACACGCACGTCCGTCTGGGCCATTCTTGCTGTCCACACGCGGGATCATCTTTTGGCTCAGGTTTTTATCCTCTTTTATCCTCTCCTAGCCATTTTTTTATGAATCCTAACCCTATATTACATGATCCCTAATTGATTTGCCCTTTTTTATCACCTTAGGGTTCCTTGAATTGAAATTAGGGAATCCCTTGGATTAGGGACTGATTTTTATGCATGAGTAGTTGATTTTATTTCCCTTTGACATTGTTTGGTTTATAATTTTATTGGTCCAGTCCTAGCCTGTGTCGGCTTGGACCCGCATAGATTCCCCTTTAATTGAATGTTTGGATTTTCATGTGGGATGTGGAATTTGTGTGATTGTTTCTGAATTGGTGTGATCTAAGCCTACAATCTTGCATATCATATTTAATTTTCCATGTCCTGCATCAGAAGTCTTCCTAATCAAACTGTTGAGCAAGTGGGCCACACATGTAAATATACATTTTAGAGGAATGAAACCAACTATCTACATTCAAGATAGCGGGGTTACCTAACCGAGGATTAGAATGGCATATTTGTGAAATATAACACGTATATATTTTTCTCTCAATTTTTTCATGTATTATCTTCTTTTTGAACGTAGAGAAACATTAGGAACTCATTGTCAACTACATCTGGACTTATTTTGGAGATCAAAAAATAAGATTTAAGAGTGACTCAACAATGGAAACAGAAAGGAACTCATTTGATAGCCATGTCTATAATGACAAAAAATCAATTAGATTCGTGCGTATAACACAAATAAATTGTGATTTTTACACAGTAAAATAGGATATCTTGTATGTTTCAGGGTTGCTGTCCCCACAGGGAAATAAGCAGAGGGACAATCAATGATAATTTATGGCGATCACATGTATTTTAATTATGGATAAGCTAAGGTGAGTGGTGATTCCCATTATGTTCCATTAAAATATGTAACAGAAACCATCATGGTAAAAACTAAAAATTGACAATTGGGTAGAGAACTTCTAATTCCCAATTGTTAATCAACAAAACCCAATTGTTCATGTTTCTAACTAATTTTGTTGCTTTCGAAAAAATTAGAATTGTGCATATTAAACAATAAAACAAAATGCGATTTTTACATAGTAAAATTGTGCATATGCTTTGTTGGCATTGGCTCAATGCCTTCCTCGCCATGGTCTTCAATTGAGTTGGCATAATGTGCATATAATTATTTATAATAGTATGACATTGACAATATTTGTGATTGTAATCACAATTATTTTAATTCTGGATAATCAGAAGTGATTTCCATGATGTTTAATTAAAATCTTAAAAGATATAACAAAACCCATTATGGTAAGATTTCATAGCCAATTAAAGAATTTTTAATTCCCAAGTGCTCTAACACCAAATTTAGAGGTCAAAGACTCAAAACCTCAGTTTTCAGCAGGTCTGGCCAACAAACAGCATTCTCACCTAGGAATGGTCCAAGACACCATTGAATACATGTCAAACACAATTAATTAATTAATAGATTTTTGTGTTTCCCTTTTTTTTATATTTTTCTGCATTTTTTCGTCAAAAATCATACATATTTCGATCCTATGTAATTTTTCAGGTCCACAGCCTCTATGCCCTTCAACACTGTTGACCAATTGGGACTCAACCTCCCAAGAAGATGGTTGCATACTACGTTACCATCTAACTAGAACCATCATCTCAAACCCTACAAAGCCTGCTCTAGACCAACATGATCACACCGGACCTAATAGCCTCTCAATCTAGAGACATGTTCAACCCAATGCACTTATCGAGCACAACAATGACTTGTAAACAATTTCAATTTGGTTAAGAAAATAGACTAGTTACATAAGTGCTTCCCTAAAAGTTGATTTTGTAAAAGATCCTCCAGAAACTTGGCAGTACCACTACCATAGTGGATAAGTATTACAATTGTGTACTATTGACCTCAAATCATGGTGTAGATGTGAAGGGATCCTTCTGTTCTGGATACACAACTTGGTATGAACAAGTTTTCTTTGATTCATTGCCTTGACATTGCACACAAAAGCAACAACTCTGACCATGTCCTCTTAACTCAAAGGGGATAGCTGATAGCTCAAGATATACCTAAGATAATAAGATCACGACTAGCACAAGATATACCTAAGATAATAAGATCGTGTAGATATTTAGATCTTTACCTAAGATTGTCCATGGGACTAGCTATTGGCATAGTGTCCATATCATATCAAATCGGACACTGTAGGTATCTGTCCTAGCACATGGTGGGAATCACACACCATAGTGAGATGATGGGCCTCAAAAGAAACCCACCTTTATGTGTTCCTTGGATTTACACAACACATGTTACAATTGACTTTGTAGTCAAGCATCCTCAACAATTCTTAGTCCATCTCAAAATTAGATCCATCATGGTGTGCTCAACTAGCAGCATAATGCTCACAGCATGGTGCATGTCATGTCAACTCTCGCCCTTATAGAATCTTATTCCCAAACCATTTACAACACCGCATCACGCCATGTTGGTCTCTCTTTGAATCATATAAAAAAGAGAATAACTTTGATACTGTGGCAAAGTGTGGTTGATACGCAGGCACTGAGAAATTGCGTGCACGCCATACAGGTAACTAATTTAAACCATCCATATTGTGGGTCCCAATTTGGATAGCTCAAAAACCGAAACTTACATGATTCAATGTCATAAATGGATGATTGGTGACATTCGATTGACATTCAAAATGAAAAAATAGCCCCCAATCCTAATTCAACAAATTAATGCCATTAAACAGAGTTCAGGATTTTCAATCATGAGTTTTGGATGACAACCCACCTATGGATGGTCCCACGATTTGGATGGTTTAATTTTTGTTAATTTATGCACATGTACGGTTCTAAGCCTCACGCATCTACCAACAAACTCCACCAAAGTATCCAATAAACTCCCTGAACAAAAACTTAATGCAACGAACCCCCATACCCTGTTGAGAAACCAGACAGAGGGTGATCAATGCCACACGAGAGGCAAACCATGCCTGCCGATGAACAGTTTGGATGACACTAACACAAAGGCACGCATGGCTTACCAAGTACCAAAGAATAGATTGTGACACACACACTAACACAATCAATATCAATAATCACAATGACCTAGTAGCATTCAACTCGTTTTTTGCATAACATTAGCATACACGTGTGGAATAAGTACACATGAAGAATGTATTTTCAAAATAAACCATGTCATCATATTAATCACATAATGTAATACAAAAATGTCCAAAATGGACACAACGTTATAATTGTCAAACACCTCACACTTACAAAAACAAGTGAACCTACGGCTTCCACAAACCTCATAATCCAATGTAATTTACAAAGACACGAAATGTACTACACGAAATGTACTACACTTAGTCATGGGAGCTGCCCGCATCTTTAGTGGGGGCATGCCAATGCACAATCTCTCCGTTTGCCTCAGCACTTAATCTCTAAGGCTTTTGTCATGGAAATTGGGATCCTTCGTCGGGTTTTTGAAGTTTTGTATCCTCAAAAATCTTTGGACCCAAACTCCATGCACAGCAACATAATAAGCGACACATCAGCATCCATGGACAAAAGGTAATAAAAGTTGCTTCTTTTTTTCCTTTTTGAAGGGTAACTCAAAATTTTAACAAGAAAGGATAAATGCAAAGATGCAAAAAGGATGATGAGAGATCATCCAACTAGTACAAAGAAGAGTTAACCCCCAACTGTCAGTAAACATTTCCAAAGAAGCAGTGTCCGTGGTATCAGTATCGTTACATGTATCGCTGGATGGGGATATGGAAACATGTATCGATATTGCCAATATTATTGCTGATGCGTGAAAATGAATCGCTAAGTGAGGGAAAGATTGGGGAGCCATGGGGAAAATGGTGGAATTTCTCAATGAATCTTCAGGAGATGCTAGACACATATTTACATATTAAGGAATCAAATAATTGCAAATAGACACAAAGTTTTCCTTTAATGAGAGCCTAAAAGCATGTAATGCTAACTCAAGGGATCATTGGGGAAACATGGGAAAACATGGGGAAAATGGTGGAATTTCTCAATGATACTTTTAGTAAATGCTAAAAACACATATTTGCATATTTCGGAATCAAATAATAGCAAAAAAAGATGCATACAAAATAAGTTTCCCTTTAATGGGGGCCTATATGCATCATGCATGTATCACTGATTCAAGTAAACATTGGGCAAACATGGGGAAAATGATGGATCCACCCCACCCATCCATCCAACCATCCATCCAGCCAATGTTTTAAATATCAATGATATCGGCCGATATATCCCACGACATATCTTGTATCCCACCTGTGCGATACGAAACGCACAAATAGTGCCGATATATCCCACATCTTCAATCTAGTCAACATTTTCAATTTTTGATCCCTTTTTTTGGTTGAAATTATGTTAAATCAATGTCAAATGGTTACAAATCCATTGGTTCTTCATGTTTTGCATGAAGAATCATGGAGTTGGAGCTTTGATTTCGATATCCATTGGTTCTTCGTGTTCTCCATTTTTTTTCAAAGTTTTCCTTCAACCAGCTGTCAATTGAGACTAATTTTGAAGTATTAGGAGTATTTGATGAAATGATCATCACAAACAGTCTAATTTCGAAATTTGAGTTTAGGTGATCCAATTTGGGAAATTTTGGGGAAAATTCAAAATTCCCCCAATTTCTCCTAAATTGCTTGCAATGTTGCACTCCAAACATGAAATCAAGCATGTATGAGGGTTGATCTATTGACTTGTTAAGTCCCCATCAATTTTCAAAAAAAAAAAAAAAAATCCTTTTTAATTAAAAATTATTAAAAATATTAATTTTTTTTCAAAATTTCCCTTTAACCAGCTACCAATTGAGACTGATTTCAAAGTATTTACGAGTGTTTGATAAAATGACCATCACATACACTCTAAATGTTATGCATTCAACTTGAATATAGTTGCATTAGTTCAATCAAATAGCACATAGCTTAGGACCCTATACAAAGGAAACCTATTATGTGCACTTCTTTTTTGAGATGTTATGATTTAAAAGTGTGTATTAAGGTTTTTTTTTTTAACAATTCCTGAAGTTTCATTGAAAAACTCAACCATTTTCCCAATGTTTTCCTATGTTTCCCAAAAAGTGCGATAAATTACCCGATACAAACAATATATCCCGTGCTATAACCGATACGTATCTATATCCCAAGGATGCGATATGTAACTTGATACCGATATTTCGAACACTGCATCCAGCCATCCATGCATGCATACACATACATACATACAAACACACATTTCTGATCCATCCATCCACGCATGCATACATATTTACACACATGCATGATCCATCCATCCATCCATCCATCTATCCATGCATGCATACATCCATTCATCCATCCATCCATCATGCATGCATGCATGCATGATCCATCCAGTCATCCATGCACACATTGGCAATATATATAAGCAACATCTAGAATTTATACAGTCGAAATATCACAATACATAGGCAATACTTTGCAATATATCGTCGATATACCATCGATACCTAGAAGTTCTAATACTACCAGTGTTATTGGTATTGCCAACTTGGCGATACGGATAATATAGTCGATACTCAAGAACAATGCATAGGAGTTCCCATAAACTCTTTGGTGGCACTTGCCCATTCAACTACCATCCACCTGGCCTTGTGGAAAGCTTGCTCCAAAGACAAACTTGTCATTAAACAACATGTTGTCATCTAAAAGGCAATGAAACTTGCTTTTTGTCAAACCATTAAATGGCATCCATGCCCAACACTAATGTGGAGTTGCCCTTATCGAAGTCATCCTCCAATATAAATATAGCAAAAGGCTTTCAACCCTCTAAAAAGTTGAGAGTATGCCTAATATTCGGCAAATTACTCATAGCCCGAATTACTCTAGTGGCAACATACTAAGCCTACTACATAGCAAAGTCTCCCTCCCTCACTCTAGTTTACACATGGGTACCCCGGTACCCAACCCACCCACAAATAACTCAATGACAACCCACACTTAAAAAGCTTATAAATATTCTTCTCTAGACCATCAACAACCTGTCAAGCTGGACATGTGGCCCATTTGGAACCCACACAATGTACCCCTCGCAGGTTACTATCCCGTGGCAACTACTCATTCCTTTTGGTAATATGCCTCAATAAACTCTCCTACAATTTCTCTCTTTTTTTTTTGTACATATGATAACCCATATTTACCCCACACAAGTGTGCGATTACATCCTTTTGGGAGAGAAGAAAAGAGAAAGGGAAACCTTACCTTCTCCCTACTACATCCTTCGCTATCGTGCATGCAATCTCTGCCATTACATAGTATGTACACTTTAAGAAAGTAATTATCAGTCTATCATTGTTGTATCAGCCCCTTGCAAAAAAATCTGAAAATTCAACAACAATTAAAATAACTATTTTCTTTGAATTTTTTTTTCTGTGATCTTGTTCCTATGGGGATTACAACCATACCTTTTAATTTTTTTTGGAAAGAAAAAAAGATTGGCGTGCAAAAATCGAGATTGAAGAGCATGTAATACTAAAAAATCAACTGGTGAGTTTTTGCTAATTTGATTTGTTTCTCTTATTTAAATTGCTTGGAATCAGTGGAATGAACTTAGAAATCCATGATTTTGCATGTTTTGCATCCTCGATCATGGATTTGACCTCCAATTTTTTAATTTGGAGAAAATGAGGGAAATTGGGGAAAATCTAAAATTTTCTTGATTTCACCCATTTAACTTGCAATTAGAATATGGAAAATTTGCATTAGAGTGCTTGAAGGCTGACCTATGGATTGACAAAACTTTTAGAATTTTTGAAAAAAAAAAAAATACTTTTTAACTTAAAATATTGAAAAATAATTTTTTTTAAAAATATGCTTTAAAATAAAATTAGATTGACCAGAATTTTTTTGTGCCTAATATTTATGTTTTTACAATTGTATGTTGATCTTAATATCAGCTACACTCATTTATTTATTTTCAAAATAAATTTATTTTAATTTTTTTATATAAAAAAATTAAAAAGTTTTTTAAAATAAATGAACCATACGTTGTAGGACATATTTAGTGCAAATATTTAGTTGATTGATTGTTCTAATAAATTATATTATTTATAAAAACATTAGGGATTTCTATATTTATTATTTAAATATTAATTTTTATTTTTGTCAAACCACATATAGTTTAGAGCCCTATACAAAGTAAACTTATTTTGTGTCCTTGTTTTTTGTGATTTGAGTTCTAACTTCTAAGCATATAATGTCTTTTTTAACACTCCCTAAAGTTTCATTGAAAAATCCAACTAATTTCCCAATGTTTCCTAGAAACAGCGATACATCATGCGATATTTCTCATGCAATACCGATATGTTTCCATATCCCAACAGTGAGATACATGCGCCACCAATATCGATACTTAAATCACTTATTAGCAAGGTGTTCTGTATATGTTACGATATGCTCGTAAAGCCCGATAAGTATAGGTAACGGCCATAACCGTTACGCAATACGGGGGTGAAACAAGGCAATTGGTTTTTTGGGACCGTATCAGTCGTTACGGTCGCCGTAAAGGCCGTTTCCCCTGAAACGGTCGGAAAACGGCCACTTTTTTCCTATTTAAATCTATTTTTCTCCTTATTTTTTCACTTTTCTCATTCTGAAAATTCTCCTAGATCATTTTACAACAGATTTCGACCACTCTTACTATAATTTTTAAGATGAAAACCATACATTAAAGTGATTTGAGTGAATAGAAGCTTCGAGGCCCCGTGAATTACCTGATACACGTGGTTGGCGGGTGATTGCGTGCATCTGTAGGGAATAGTCTCGCCTTAAAGGGATGGAGACCCCTTGTTGTCATTTAAAATAAAATAAAATAAAGGAGCTCCGAGGGCCATTTTTTCAAAAAATTGTAGTGTTTATGCCTTTTTTTTAAAATTTCTAGTACTAATGCTTGATTGTGATGTGTAAACATTAGAGACAAATAATCGTGTTCATAAATTCACTAAACAGCTAATGCAGGGACATGTGATGACCTAACCCTAGATGCATGTATAATCAGGTTAAAAAATATTCAAATAAATACACCAATTAACTAACTGTTTCTAACCAAATGGATTAGGTAAATCTCAACACAAAGATGAGGTTATTCCGTCAGGATCATACCCCTTAGCATAAGATCACATAAACAGTAAAAAGGGAAGACCTCGGGATATGAGAATATCCCAGATCTAACATAAGTCAGTCCACGATTAAGCTTGGATCTGATTCTACTGACTAACCATCCCTTTTTTCCGTTCGAACTAGAAAGGGGATATCCAGAGAGGAACAAAAGGGATGAAGGATGAGGGGTTCGAGATGAAGAAGGTATAGGTCCTTTTTGTCGTCAAAAGAAAAGAATGATGATTCTTACCTTTTCCTACACCTCGAAAATCTTAGAAAGAAGGAAACCTAAAATCAGGGTGGAATCCTCAACACCCAGGGGCCAATCCTGAAACCTTAATCTCTTGAATAACGAGGAAGAAAAGAGACGAATTTCTATTCATTCAATAATATCAAAATAGGGTTTCTCACAATGTATATATAAGCTATGGAAAAAGTAAAAGTGCACTAAAGCGCGTGAAAACAAGAAAATTAACAAAAAAGACGAAAAGTAAAGAAAGTGCAATACAGCCCCTGAAATAAGGAAAAGAACAAAAATGCCAAAAACTAAAACACCCATGTGGTAGGTTGTGAAATCCGACTCATGCATCTACGGTCAAGGTGCGGTCATGCTGCTCCTGCACTCGTAGCACGTCAGAAAATGGGTCCGACGGACCCAACGTCCATCCACATTAACTCCTCCGCTCCAGTACTTTGTCGGTGATGCCTCCTCCTCTGGTACACTCTAAAGGGTGCACCACTGATGTCCGCATCAACAGCCCGATACAACACTCTCACCAAAGAGTGGACCGTTACACTACTATAAACATGTTCAAAACAAAAAATAAATACATATTTGGAATATTTACATTATTCTTAATTTTCTAGTATTTTTTAGAATTTTTTAGGCAAAAGAAAACTTTCAACCGTTACCGCGGTCGTAACAGTCGTTACACCCCCATATCGACTGTTATGGCCAATACTCGTATCAGTAATGGTGGTGACCGTTACGGCCACCGTTACCGATACGGAATACCTTGCTTATTAGGACTAGTGTTTGGTAATTTGGAGTAAATAGGATTAGTCAAAGTTTTGGGGATGCGGGAAATTGGGGGAAAGAAAAAAGATAAAAACAGCAAGCAAATCCCAAGTATTTTAATCATTTTGAAACTAAACTGGATGCAACTAAATTGGTCAAGAAAAAGTGGCCTTCCTAAACTATCTCTAAAGAGAACCAAATAAAGAGTTCAAATCCCACTCAACAACTATAAGAAGTCCAAAACTACTTAATAGAAACTAGAAGCCTGCAACCATGGGAGCCCAACTCTCTACATTCCATGCTTATGGCTCTTATACACAACCCCACAGCTGAACATGCCGTATGATTGATGCAAAGGGTCCAAACATTATTTCAACTCTTTATATATCAGCCAGCTTGATGGCCTGTGGTCTAACTGAAGTTATGGCCCTTGATAGAGTGGAATGGTGCCGAACATGATTCATGTAACCAACCCCAATCAATTGGTATAAGGCTTAGATGATGATGATGATGATGATATATCAACCAGCTGAGACATTATATCCAACCGAATGGAATGGAAATCCTATACACATTTTATTCACCCTGCAAAACATGTATTTTATACGACCATACAACTATTTACTGTTGTACATTTGCATATTCACAGTTCACATACATGACATATCAATTACTCTTGTCGGCCCCAAATCCAATCAGACTGCTGGATTAGTCCAGATCAGTCATCTGACCCGGATTTAGCCCATATCAACAATCATGTCAATCTCAACTGTTGATTTGATCCAGATCATAATCTGGATGGTTAGATTTCCCTTAAGGACTCCCTGGATGGGCCTGACCTTCAATCACCCAGCTTGTGGGAACACCTAGGACCCATCTGATGGATGTGTAACGTGGATGCATCATTCATTAATGGCATTGTTCAACTGCTTTTGGAAAATATTCCTTCTCCTATTTCTTCAATGGCTGCAGTGCCCGTGAATAGAAATGCATTTGGTGGTTGACTATCAAGTAGAGAAATGGATAAAAAGATATGGTCTCTATCTCGTGTATATCTTTCTTTCAGACTGATTTCTTGTCGGTTAAGAAAATAACATCTTTTGGCACGATCCACATTGCACACTCCTTTGCATAGTAGAGCTCCCATGAGCTAGTGAACGATGAACTCAAACTCCACTAGGTATTTTAACATTTGCAAAAGAGCGGCTTAGGTAAGTTAAATGTTGAGAGATTTTAGTAGTTTGGGTGTTGTTTCGTGTTTCAGTCATTTTAATATTTGCAAAAAAGTGGTTAGGGTGAGTTGAGCATCACTCAATAATACTCATGCCACATCATACTAATAAAATGGCACTTGCACTACATAATAAATTATTGAATTTACTAGAATAACTAACTAAGATACTAAACATCAATGCACAAATGAGGCGGGACTCAAGACATCACCTGAAAAATTGACTCCCTGTCCAACCAGGTCAGGTTGACTTGAAGACTCAACTGGGTCTTTACTTGACTCAACTCGATATTTCATAACCAAATTAGAAGTATTTAGAATAGTGATTAAATATTTAATCTAGGTAAAGGTATAAAGCAGCCAAATTAAACAAGTGTAGAGACTCTAGCGTGCTGGTAACGAGACTTTGCTTTCTTAGTAAAGGACATGCATTCAAAATTCAAGTCTCTTTTGACTTTGGTGTGTGTGTGTGTGCGCGCGCGCGCGCTCGCGTGTGAAAGAGGTTCACACAGTGACTGACTAGGTTCAAGTCAGGGAGAGTCACCTTGAGTCAACCGCATTAACAAGCATATAGACAATGAGTCATGACGAGTATGGACCGAATAACACTCATAAGCAAGTTTCATCATGACTCAGTGGGAAATCTCATCGAGCCAAGTGAACTAGATCAAATTTTGAGTCGATTCACCAACTTCTAAAACAATGATCTATGATGACTAATCAAACTTGGGATATTATGAAAACATAAATATATTCATGAGATAGAAGATATGAATCACAAAAGCATGGAAACAACCTGGATGGACAGGGAGCATCAGTAAAAGATCAACAATTCCTATATTAGCAGTTATATATGTACCATATATAGTGAAGGAAAAAACAAAAAAAAAAACAGAGAGAATCAAGCAAAAAACATGAAAAGGGAACTCACTTTATCCTCAAGTAACAAGCAGAAATCTGCGGCAAGCGCACGTCTCCTTCCCTGAAAGGAGAAACAATAAAGTGCAAACTCAATGTAATATCAGAAGAAGGAAAACAGAAGCAACAATTTTTTAACTGAAACAAACAGCATGTCCAGAAAAATAATGGGTTTCATATAAATTTCAATTTTGAAAAGGCTCCTTACTGTTCATCAGAAGCCACTAGCGAAAACCAAATCGGGAGAATTTTTCTGTCGGGTCTAATGCCTGAGGCATTGAGCAGAGCCTGAGCTGAGCCCCCAAGTACCCCGGAAGCAGCCCTCCTTTTACGGCTGATTTTATGCAATCTTCTAGCTTTCACCAGTTGTTCCGAAGGGGCAGGAATGCTGCCGTTCTTGTCGTCCTGGACTTTTGATTTATGCACATGCTCCCTAGCCTTTTTCTTGGGAACATGCACTTCAGTATTGGGGGCGTGAGGTTGCTCTGTCTTGGTAACAGACCCCCCCTGAATAGTGAACTTGTAGCTCTTTGTTCTGTTTGCTGCTTCCACAAGACAATTTAAGGGCTTCCAAAGATCAATTTTCCCCGGCACCGGCTCGCCACCATTATCTGTATCTTTATTCGAGCTGTGGTTTGATGGCTCTGCAGTGGAGGGATTCTGCACGACAAAAGTAGTTGACAATGAGAGCTAAATGCAACAAAGAAGAATTATAAGGTACCGTTACGTCATGCACCAATACATGAATTGTTTGCTGATGCACCCTACAGATGGGGCCCATGGGTTTGCTGCAGTCCAGACCTTTGATTCAATCAGCCTCAGTGCAGATAAACGGAAGCACCAAAAATTTCCCGATGAGAAGATCCTAACCATTTCCTCATTCATCTGCAAATAGATGATTAAGGGGGAAAAATACAGGAATGGTCCAGAAGAAAAGGACCAAAGATGCTTGGATCTTTCAATCTGGAAATTTTTGGGACCCCTCACCCACGACAAAGCATACAGATCTACATTATGGATCACCAAAGCATAGGCCCTACCTGTCCAAACTAGCCACATGGGCAAACTACACGTGTAATGATCAGTACATAATAATTCTTCAGAGAGAGAGAGAGAGAGAGAGAGAGAGAGAGAGAGAGAAGGGTTCTGCATAAAGTTTTTATGATTACAACCACTGGCAAACCAATGTCTATCCTTCCTTTACCTGCCTTTTATTTTGTGCAATCTTGTTTAGGGTCTCAGGCGAGCTTGAGCTCTCCGGTTGATCTTCAACATCTTCCTCCTTTTTAACAGGATCTTCAATGGTAAAGCTTGATCCTCTTGGGGCAGCAGCCTTCCTCGCAACGGCTTTTGTTCTCCTTCCGGTCAGGCCAGTTTGTGTCGGTACCCGGGGAGTGCTAACCACCAACGAAGAGAGTGACCTCTCCTTTCTTCTAATGGGCAATGAAACAGCTGCAACTTCAGGTGCCTTGACTTTTCTCCTTTTGAAAGGAAAAATCTTCGCTCTTACATCTTGTAAATTATGATCAGGCCTGAAGATAATCACATATCGAATTCAATGTGGTTTAAAAATACATCAATACAAGCCTCCATCATAGGAAAGCAGATGTGTCAAATGGCCTGACAGTTCACAAAAAGCTACATAACAAGGTTGAATACAGTAACGAAACCACTTTTCTAATATGTTGTATACTTGATATGCATCATATCTGCAAATAAATTAAACAAACCTAAAGCAACCCGTAAAGTTGCTGACAACCAGTCCGGATCTGAGACTGTTGACAGAAACCACTGAAAACAAATAACTTAAATCCCTATTGGAGTAGGTGTCAATGGCAGACTAGGTTTGTTTGAACCCTGATTTTGAACAGGTCCGTTCAAAGCCCAAGTGTGTCGGGCCCTAAACTTTCACTATCTTCTCATTTTTGGAAGACAACAAAACTACTCATATGGAAATGCTCTTAGAAATCCTAGCTAATTCCAGATTTGAGTCAGACAAATGATTTCACTGTGTCAACTAGTCACTATATGAAAACATATGCTACTTTCATATCTGACAAGAAAATTTGGTTCGACGAATTATATGGTCCTGATGGATGAAGACATGAGTAGTAGGTCCTGATGCGCCAGTCCATACAAGTGGGTCTCATCGTTCAGTGATCCAGACAATTGATATGACAGGCCCCACCATAGACAGGGATGCCCCAACTATCTTCCAGATTGGAAGACCTTTGATTACTGGCCTACAAATAGACAAGAAAATAATAAAGCGATTGTCAGTATGAAAGGCCAAAATTTGGGTGGTTAGGACATTCCTGTCTGGAGAATCTTGAAGCATCCCCATCCACAGTGGGGCCCAGCAGATCCATGGTCTGGATCACCAAACCATGCACCCTAATAAAGACTTGATGCATCAGCAAGCAAGATTTCTGATGCATCAGGACCATATCAATTATAATTCCTCAATAGGTGAACTTACTTCTTGAAATGAATATGGTTCCAACTTCAAACTAGGCAAAAGACAGAAAACAAGTCGCCACAGTTTGCACTTCCACACTAGAGTATTATGCATTGTTGAGACACTTTTTTTAACATAAATGCATTGTGGAAAGAATACCATTACATTAGATATTCTATACTTAGTTTTTTATATGTTTCTATCTATACTTAGTTTTTTATATGTTTCTACTTAGATTGCTTTTTTTATATTTTATATGTTTCTACTTGGATTGCTTTCACATATAATGCAATTATGAAGCATGGCAAAGAAAACAAGCTGCCACAGTTACACTTCTCACACTCAAGAATTGTGCACTGTGCAAAGAAGACTGTGAGATTAAGTATTTTGTATTTCAACTCTTTTTTCTAATGAGATTACTAATTTCTACTTAGATTACTTTCACGTATGATTTAATCATGAAGCATAGCATAGAAACCCACAACAGTTTTTATGGCTGAAAGCAGAACTTTTCCGTAGTTGTGACATCACATACCCATGTCCAAAGGTATTGCAGGGGAAGAAAACAGCAAGGAGCTTTAGTACATGAAATGTTATACCTTCATCCATACAGAAAATCCTCCTCGCTCAAAAATCTGCCTTTGGTAACAGTATTTTGGATTTACTGTTGAAATATTTAGTTCGGTAAAAGGAAGTGTTCAGATTGCAGTAAACTTCCTTAGTGCTCACAATCAACGACCAGGGTCCAAATTGCAATCCTTAGTATTATCTAGTTGGACAAGCCAGTACCTTTTGTTAAGGGGTCGTCTCACACTCATCAAGGCTACCTTCTCCAACAAGCCAATTTACTTCCTCTATCTTTTCAAGAGCCTGCAAGCAGTGTTGGATAAACTTGAGAAGCTTCGAAGAGATTTTCTATGGAGTGGTTCGGATGAAGGTTGCGAATTTCATCTCGTGAAATGGGAAAATGTGTGCCAACCATATCCTCAAGGAGGTGTAGGCATAAAGGATCTTCGTAGTATGAACATAATCCTTTTGGGCAAATGGCTGTGGCATTTTGGTTCTGAGGAAGGAAGCCTTTGGTGTGAGCTGGTTGCAAGCATGGTCTCAAGGGGGCTGGGAGGTGAAAGATTCCTCTATCTATAGAGCTTCCTCCATTTGGAAGTCGATATCTTCAATTGCGCTGGTCTCCAGGAAAGGAATCTCTTTCTCGAAATGGTTCTAGAGTCAGATTTTGGGAGGATGTTGGTGCGGGAATTCCACCCTCTCCCAAGCTTCCTGAGTCTGGCCCACTTAGCTCCGGCCAAGGACATGAGGGTGAGTGCGTTGTGGCCCTTCAGCCCTTTGCCCTCCCCCTGGAAGGGATCTTGTGGATTCAGCGATGGAGGACTTTCTGCTGCTCCTAGACCAGTTGAAATGCGCCCCAATTCCATCTCCCAGGGAGAGGGATTCTTTACAATGGAGTGCTCATAGTTCCAGTCATTTCTCGGTCCGATCCTTTTACAGTTTGATTCAATTAGATGGGCCGATCCACCAAAATGATCACGACTTCCACTTGTGGTTCTATGGTGCGCCTCCCAAGATCACTTGCCTTCACCTGGCTAGTGGACAAAAGCAAGGTCTTAATGATTGACAATCTTCAAAATAGGGGCTTATTCATCCCCAATATGTGCTCCCTTTGCAAGCAAGAGGCGAAATCAATTGACCGCCTATTTAATCATTGTTCTTTCACCTCAAAAGTGTGGTCGCACTTCCTTGGCTGCTTCAATATGTTGTGGGTCATACCGGGTTCCTCTTCCAAGCTCCTTCGGGCATGGCATGGTGGGCGTGAGATTAAGCACCTTGGACCAACCCGGTTCCTTGTCCTCCCGACCGTGCCGTGGGCCATTTGGTCTGAGCAGAACAATTGTTGCTTCCGTAATAGCTCTAGGTCAAAGGAGGTGGTTCTGACCATGACTAAGGGTTTTGTTTCTGAGTGGGCTTCCTTGCTGAATGATGTAAAGGATTTTGATATTCCAGTTTTTTGGGGATGTAGCTGTGTTTTTTCCTTTTTTGTATTCTTTTCCCACTTGTGGGCTTCTCAATAAATTTCCTCATTACCTCTCAAAAAAGCCGTGAATGTAACTGAAATTTGAGAGCTACTTTTTCATTGTACATACTATGAAAAGTCGTTACAATGTGGTCATTACCTCTTTACTGTACCGAACTTTCACAGTTCAATTCAAGTTTCATACAAACAAAGCCAAAAGGTATCGAATCTCAATCAAGGTATTCGATAACGGTAACGACCAGCGTAACAACTGGCCATATGACCATTATGATATGGGTCGTAACAGCCTTTACGGCTCCCGTAACAGCCATTATTGCTCTATAATGTTTGAAATTTTTTTTCAAGGAAAAAATGTAAAAAAGAAAAAAGAATGAAAATTTTTAAATAAATATGAAGATCCCAAATATGTATTCCTTTCTGGTTTTGAACATGTATTTGATAGTGTAACGGGCCATTCTTCAGTAAGAATGATGTCTCAGGCTACCTAATATTACTAACCTTAGACCTAACTCTAAAATAGTAAAACTCCTATATTTAGGCTTCTAAATATCTTATATCAATATATAATTAAATCTATAAATCTACATGTGAGCAATGATTGCAGTATCAATAGTAATAGGGTTGTAAATGGTCAGTTTTGGGGCGGGTTTAGCCAAAACCAAGCCCGCCCATTAACTAAATGGGTCTGGGTCCAAATTTTAGACCCAGACCCTTTTACTAAATGGGCGGGTCTGGGTCGAGTCTAAGTAAACCCCATCAAACCCATTTATAAATGGGTCTGTGCCTAGTAGAGGGAGATCCCAGACCCATTTATGAATGGGTCGAGTCTAACGGGTCTAGTTAAGGGACGTTCATACCCTGAACCAAACTCACTTATAAACGGGTCTATTTGGGTCTAAAGGGTTTGGGTCATCTTGATTTTACATCAAAATTAATCAATGCCAATTAATAATAAAAATGCCAATGGATGGACTGGGCGGATATCTCACAAACATCACGGTGGACCCCACTTAGCATCCCAGCAAAGGAACTTCCTGCAAAAGCCTTTCACATGCAATCCATGTACATCCTAATTCACTTATCCCGCCATCTTCAGCACATCGATTCGGATTCCGTGGTGCCCCTTATTCTCAACCGAACATGGGGTGAATTTCACGTTTTCCCATGTTACTTGTCAAGGTATGCAAGCATTTTTACCAAGTTTAAAACCAAGTCTGGATGGGTCCCTTGCAATATAGACCAACCCGCCCATTTACTAAATGGGGTCGGGTCGGGTCGGGCCTAATATAAAGCAAATCAGATCCAGACTCATTTAGCAACTGGGTCTGTTCTTGGACCCAAACCTGTACCATTTAACAAACAAGTCGGGCATGGGTACCCCATCGGGTCCACTGACCCATTTATAGCCCTAGATAGTATTGGTCCATCAATCTGATATCAATATGTAATTAAGTCTATAAATCTACATGTGAGCAATAATTACAACATCAATCACTGCTCATAAGTAGATTTATAGGCTTAATTATATATTGATACCAAATATTTAGAAACCTAAATATAGGAGTTTTACTATATCAAAAGATATTATTGATATTGTCACTGCTCATATGTAAATTTATAGGCTTAATTATATATTGATATCAAACATTTAGAAATCTAAATATAGGAGTTTTACTATATCAAAAGATACTATCGAAATTGCTTGTGGGTGAATAATATATTAGCGAGACATATTTACTGCTCTCGAGATTTGAACATAGGCCCTTCCTCTCTGATACCATGTCATACAACCATTTACTCCAAAAGCTTAAGCTGTCAAAGTGTGGTGTATCAATGTATATCAAGGGACTTTATCACTTCAACAGGTGATACAAAACTAAGCTTAAGTTCACTTTCTTCCCTATATTGCGCAATTTCCCAAAATATCGTAATATGTCTCAACAATATATCAATACATGGCGATATTTTCAAAATATTGTAGGTAAAAAATCCTTTGTATCATCGATACCATTGTTAGCAAAAAAATTGAAAAAATCACCAAAAGTCCTAAAAATCCTTTTTTTTTTATTTTTTATTTTTTATGCTTTGGATACCTTCCTAAGGTGATTTCAATCACTCCTTTTCAATTATTTGGAGAAAAAAGGTGGGTCCAAAAATCAAGATCGGAGAGCAAATACCATAAATGAAATCGGTGAGGTGTTTTTTGAATTTCAATAATTTTTTTCTTTTTTAAATCACTTGAAATTAGTGGATTGAAGTTCATAATCTATGATTTTGCATGCTCAATCATGGATTTTGGCCTTTCATTTTCAAATTTGAGGAAAATATGGGAAATTGGGGAAAATTTGATTTTCAATTTTAACCTCTGATTTTTTTTCTTTCATGTCTTCTATGATCTATAAATTATACATGATCTGATTTTGAATATAATTGCATCATTTCTATCAGAAAAATTAATTTAGGTCCTTATACAAAGGAAACTTATTATGTGTACTTGTTTTTTGTGATCCTTTGAGTTGTAAGTGTATAATAATGTCTTTTTTAAGAGTTTCATTAAAAAATTTGACCCGTTTCCCAATGTTTCCTAAAATCAGTGATACATTGCATGATATATGCAATATTTCCCATGCGATACTCGATATGTTTCCGTATCCCAAGGATGCGATACATGCATCGATACCATACTGAAAACACTATATATGAGTAATAATGAGTTGATGGCACAATTATTGGTTATTATGTAAAAACTATATTTAAACTTAGAACGCAAGTCAAACATGATTTGGTATATTAGTGCCCATTACATATAACTACAACCAAATGAAGACAGAAAAATGAAACAAAGTGATAGTTTACCTCTTCCAATATTTCCCAAAATGATCCACTCCGCTTCGATCTATCAAATCTGACTCAATTTTGTGTTTTGAACTTAAGATAATCTTAAATCTAATTTCAAATTAGTTTCTAAGCTCCCTTGAAGGTTGAAATGAATAAAAATATGAAAAAATGAAAGAAAATGTGAAAATAAAAATTATCAATATGAGGCCTTTTATAGTTGTACCGGCTTGTAACAACATATCAGGCAATAAGGCTCATTTTTATCATAATGGACTTGTTCACCCTTGTATCACATAATGGGGGTGATCTTTCCCTTTACAGAATGGCCTTTACAGTTGTAGCATAACCATTTTGTAATACAATGATCTCAATTTATTTACATATCAATCTACAAAAAGCTCCAAAGAGGGCCGTACAGTTATACCAATAGCACTTGAATCAGACAAGATACAGGATCTGGTTGCATGTAGCTCCAAATGAATTGGATCAGATAGCCCTACCCATTTCACTTCAAGCGACGGATGAAATGAAATGCACCAGAAAGTTTCCACTCTCAACATGTCTCCGCTCATGCTGTGGGATGCTTTGGCTAACCCAAACACCCAGCTTTTTTTTCTTTCACCAAATATTTAAGGATAAAAAAACAGCCTTAAAAGAACAGATTAGGATGATGATAGATTTGGAGGTCAAGAAAAGTTTACCTGAGCTTCTCTACTGGAGTACAGCCAAGATCAATATTGCATATTGGACAGCAATCCAGTTCCTCATCATTGAGTTTATCGTATATGCATTTCCTGCAAACTGGGTTAGAATAAAAGAGACAGTATCAGATCTCGCATACTGATGAGTTGAGTATGCCCATCAATAACATTATTAGAGAAAGCCTAAGCATTAATTTAAGTTGAAAACATGCATCAAAATTACCAAGTGAAGAACTATAATATCTACCATGACCCGGAATTCAAGAGATTTTATCAGTTGTAATAATAATAGTGGTGGTGGTGGTGGTGGTGGTAATAGTAATGATGTTAATCATTTAATACTTGTCCCAACAAATTGGATTCAGTGTTTTTTGTCCGTATTTATGATGTAAGTTAAGGCAAATGTTTGGCGCCGGCTGCCAACCTGATGCAACCCTCCTACTTTATCCAAGCTTGGGATATGCAATGAGAGCATGAAACACCCACGGGTGCTATGTAAATAGTAATAGACTGTTATATAGGTCGGTTACAATTGAACTCTATGTGATAGGATATTACATAGGTTGATTACAATCAATGAGTTAATAATAATAATAATAATCTTCGCCTTCTCCAGCAATTTGGGATCAGCTCTGACAAAAGTTCTATGATTGGCTGTCCACCAGACATCAACCTTCCTATTTTGCCTGGGCTCCTGGAAACTAGCCAGGGCAAAGGTTTGTATTTACAACTCTCACATGCCACAACGATCCCTCCCATTACTACCCTAGCCCAACTATATACACGCACACCCAAAAGAGCAAGCAAACAAAGTAGGGTCATGGATCAAAAATTGCCTGGCATACCACTGATCATGAGTCACACATACACATGGAGGGTCATGCTCGAGCCTTGGTTAGAATAGCAAGTAGCCCACTGATCCATGTTCCGGAGCACCGCTTACACACCAACACATTCATGCTCCATGTTAACTGAACTATTATGCGCAACCCACTAAGGGGGAAGTTGCAACCAGATATAATCAAGAACATGTCATGTCAGACAAGCCCACTGAACAAGATGTTTACCAGTTTTAATATTAATAGTGATAATGATATGCACAAGTGTCGGAAGTCAGAACTTAACACAGATGAACAGACATGAAAGAGCCTGCAAAGGGCATTCAATAAGAAGACTGGGAGCCCTCTTCAAGGCACAAGTGAGCATGCTGCTCATTGGCATGGTTAGTAAAGTGAGATACTATTTACATGCCCTGGCCTAAGAAAACAGCCCAGTCTGCTCAAGGTGGCCAACAAGTGCAAAATAAAATAGGAAGGTTTAAACAAATTGACCGATGGTCAGAATACACCATAGACATGTGGCGCACCTGAAGAGCAACGCAGTCTGCTCACCATGAACATGACTTGGCCAAAAAATCAGCCCAGTCTGCTCACAATTGGGCCGATAAAATTGGAAAGTTAAAATAAATCAACCGATGATCAAAATCCACCATAGGCTTGTGGCCCACCTGACGGACAGAGCAGCCTAACCTTCAGACAGATTGCGCTCACAGTGGGCACACCTGAAGAATGACCTGATTTCATAATATACCACACTTGCACATGTGGCATGACAAGGGTTCTCAATCCTCTTCATGTAAGTACTCAAGGAGAAGCAAGCAGGCAAGACCATAAAGAGCGGTGCATAAAAAAAATAATAATAATGAATTGTTAAACAGCTTTCCAATCAACAATTCATTCAAGACATGCTTTGGACCAACATGGACAAACAATGGAAGTACATTCCTCCAAGACATTCCACAAAGGAAGGGTTAGAAAATCAAAATAGTAAAAGAAACAAGTTAATATTTTAAACATCAAAGATTGGGAGATTTCAACCGAGTTTTTTGAGTGATTTGCTCAAAACTTAGCCTCCATAACAAAGGAAAAACAGAAACAAATCCCACAGCCTGTACAGAGATACAAAGACACAAAACTCCCTAAAAGGCAATGACTCCAGCATAGCAAGCTCCCATAAAAAATGCAAAATTAACACTGGCAAAAACTAGTAGAATTACAAAATGTTATCAAGGATGCCCTAAATCCTCTAAGATAGAACATCGCTCATCTAACTCATCTAACCACACATGAAACCACCCCTCAAGCTCAAAGTCGAAATACAAGTGATGTAAGACAATTAACCACTTGCTCTAAAAGCTCGAATTGATAGAGCATGGCGAATCAATCCCTTTATCTCATAGCCCAGGCCCCACATTCCATGGGTTAGGACCTCAGCCAAACCCCCCTCGTGGGCCCCACTTCACATGAGTTCTGCTTTACACAAGCCACTTGGCTCACACGGGCCGCCCACCCCAAGTGTGCCCTTGCATACTATAGGCCACCCCACTCAAGCCCGGTGTAAAAATGCCCCTACATTAATATGTGGTGAGGAATGACATATACGCCAAGGTCATTTGAGTCCTTCAAAAGTCCAAGCAACCATTGTAGTATAAAATTACCATATCTATATGCAAGCACAGCCGACCTTGCTCCTAATTGTTATAACTACATCCAATTTCAATTTCAAGCTCCTACAATGGAAGAAAATCTACTTTGTAGCAATAATTTCGAGCTTGTTCTGCCAGGCCCATATTCATCCAGAAAAACAATGTGAATTGGACAGAAGGTGTTCCATGTTATCATATGCGACAGGGACAATGAAAGTATGGATTCTCTGCAAAAGCTGGCAGACAAAAATAGAAGATAAGAAGTATGTCCATATTACTTTTTCATCTACGAAAATGCTAATCGGAGAGAGAAGATGTTCAGTGTTACCGTTTGAGACGGACTACATAAATGTGGATTCCCTAAAAAGTTGTCAGAAGAGAATAGAAGATGTAGATGGAGTCTTGACAAGGACATGCTTGCTACAATAGGTAATATGAGGAATGTCCATGAGCAGATAACAAGGATGCATCTATTAGCATCTAAAGACAAAATTTGTACCCATGGGTAAATGTATATCCTCAGCAAGAGACTTTTAGAATAGAATTTCATGATGCTATGAAGATTGTTCAAATGATAAAGGGACTAAACATATTACATAGTGAAATTTGACAAGTGATCTCTGTTAACAGTGCTCACGACTCTTATGGCAAGATGCAACAAAATCTTGGAGTGAGTCTCTTTACGGATGCATCAAGTTTTGGCTACATTGCCCCATCACAAATGGGAAGCAACTAACAAGAACAAAAACAAGTACAATCAAATATATCCTATCAGCTAGCCAAAAATACCCCTCAATAATACTTTGATCCATTGATATCGTACAATGGAATCCCACCAATACAGCAATCAGATGTCAGACTAGAAACACATTTATACTGATGCATTGTGGATATGCATTGTTCCTTACGCAATTTGGGGCAGCCAAATGCAGCCCAAAGTCCAATTTGTGATGAGATGGAATGTTGTTCGGGATATTATCATGATAGAAGCACACCCAAACATCATTTGATCTGAAAGATGAGTTCAATTTGGAATTGAAACGGTTGAAACTGTTCACAAGGTCCATTCAGAACCTGATAATATGCTTACCCACTACAAATAAGTATGTAGACCCATCCATATATGTGGAAATCTCTTACCACATATCTCAAAGAGTAGTGCCATTTCCAGACACTCAATTCAAGTGCAAAAGACAAAGCTAAAACATCCTCTGAGTCTTCTTACGTGGAAAATGCATGCAAGATCCAGGCAGTCCATAGGATGGCTGCCACAGTCATTGTTCCTTAGCCCAAGAGACAGGCTGGTCCATTCGTGAGGAGGGTCAGGCACATGCAAAAGAAATGGATGGTAATTACTGAGAAACCAAAGGTCTAACATTCAACATCCCTGCATTGCAACCTGAGGTAAGCCGTCCTGAATTTTAGTATAAAGGGGATTCATCTAATCAATATCCCGGATCCCGCACTGGTTTGTCACATCAACACATGTCAGCTTTTGCATTTGGCGGGCATCCGGAGATAGCATTCCTCTACCACAGAGTTGAAATTGACTCTATCTGATCATGCAATTGTTCAGCCTTGATTAATTGACACTCCAACATGCACATGGTTATACGTTAGCCGAATCTGAACTGTCCATCTGGAGGGACCATCTTTAGATAGCCCAAAGTTCAAAATTCACGAGGAAGATGCAATCCTAGCGGTCCAATTCATGGCCTTCACAAGGGCAGTAAAAATGGAAGTATACATGGTCCACATCCAAAAGGGGAATTCTTTCAATCCAATGACTAGAATTCTCCAATCAGCACACGTTTTACATCATGGGCCATCAGTGGTGGGACATACCACATGGACAATACAGATCCACTGACCAGCCACGTGTGCACTAGAACGGTGACTAACCAAGACTACTTCCATGCTCATCAAACCCAAAGTCCTAAAAATTTTCTCTTCATGGCACTGTAGAACCCAACACTAATTCAACAGCTAACTCTCAAATAACGAACTTCTATTTTTGGACCAAAAATACATACTTTTCAAACATTACTTGAATGCATAAACAAAACACGCATTGAACCAATGAATAGAAAACCAAACAAAAACAGAAAAAAGTCGCATCTTTTTGCATTTTTCTCTCAATCTACGCCACGAATCATTGAAACGAGAAAAACCCAAATCACAAAATCCAAATTTACACAAAACCCAGATCTCCAAAATTGAAAAACAAGATCAGGGCCAACGCCAAAAACGATCAGAGAACTCACACGTATGAAGGCATTCGGATATGGTAGTAGCTTCTTTCAAGAGCTTGTTGCAGAGAGGGCATGTCATGCACCCCACGAGCGTCTCCCTCCGCACTTTCACCACCTGGGTCGCCATCCCCCGAGCCTCACAGCCCCCTCGCGCAGGTTACCACGGGCGCCGATGCGGTGCATGTTAGCATGGGGCGGGGACAGGCGCTCCACGTCATGGTTCTCTCTGCAGCTGCATTCATCGATGGTAAAACGTAAAAAATATAAAAAGAGAATACAGAGATTGAAGAAAACAAAGAGATGGTTTTTTCTTCTCTGTTCTTTGGTTTCATGGCCGCCTGATTGGTACCTTGATCTGCTAAAATACGCGGGGAGGGAAGGTTTGATGGGGTGATTTGCAGGTGGATGGTGGATTATCTGCGAAGAATCGACGTGGGTTTTGTTGGGTTTGGACAGAGGAGAGTCGTGGATTTGATTTTTCGGTCGAGGCTCGGAATCGACGAAAGAGCATGGACTTGGATGGAAAACAACGAGCTCGAAAGGAGAGTTATTCTAGAGAATGGGTATGGTCTAAAGTGCGCCTTGGGTGCTACGGTACGCAACCCGCGCGGCACGGTCTTATAAATAGGAGAGTTATATAATACTCTGGCTGCGTATGACGCTTGATACGCAGAAACTGTACATGTGTAATATACTAACTAAAATAAAACCGACTAGATTGTATATCCCACCATCTTCAAGTCGAAAACCAAATATTAGATTTTTTTTTTTTAAATAATCTACTCCTCTGATTTGTGCGCACTTGTTTGTAGAAATAGGGCTGTTGGCATTTTCATTCTGAACCGTCCAATAAATGTCTAGCAAACCGATATTCCTATGATAGAAAAAGATTTTTTTTATTATTATTATAAATATAGACTGCTTGAGATAAATTTGACCGTTTCGTTTGAGTAATTTTATGCCACGTGCTCAATTTCTAAATGCCTGCGCATCATTCATCACACTCTGCCGGAGTATCAAAGTATTTCTCAGTAAATAGAGGAACCGGAATCATCTGCAACACCTGATTTACGCGGTGAGTGAAACACCCAACTCTGTGGAGCCACCATGGTTTATATGTAAATCCAATCCGTTCATTATGTGAGAACCCTTATTTAGACCGTTCATACAAAATATCAGCGCTACAGAAATCTCCAACGGCCCAAGTCAATGGAAAATTGTAAATTTGCTCTTAAAACTTCTATCAGGTGTCTCCCGCATGAGTTCTGGATAGGCTGGTTTTTGGCATATCTACTTCATCTGTTGTGTTCCTTCTTTCTAACGGTTCTGATGAAAGATAAACACGATGATGACCCTGCACAAAAACCTACGGCTTGCATCCCATCCTAATTCTTCCATGTGGTGTGGCCCACCTTAGTTTTGATCTGCATGATATTTATCCAACGAACTAGAATAAAGATAGAACCTGATGGACGGATTGGATGTTACATAGATAACATGGTGGGCCCCATACAGCTTGAGTGTTCTAAGCGCAGTGTGAAACAGGGGGCTGCGGACGATTCCGGTCCTAAACAGATGCTGCGTAGGCCGAGGGTGATAGTTCGCCACCGGATTTTTAGTTGGGTTGTCACGTACACCGACACGTGGCATCATGCATGGGAATCTGGACAGTACAAATCGTGGGTCCCGATGTGAAGGATCTTGATGATTTGATTGCATTCCTTAAATTTGGACTGTTGGGAACTTTAATTTCGAACCGTACATTTGACAGCCACCAATTGAAAGGTTAGCAACGTTAGATCCGAGGATTTTTAATGATGAGAACCATCTACGACGGTCCTACAATCTGGACAGTGTAGATTAACATGCATGTGTGACAGGTATACGCGGATTGAAATACTGCAAGTTTTAAAATGGTGGTGGACTATCGTTGCTATCTTACTCGGGGAGGAAATCGAGACCGTGGGTCCCACTGATAATGAGGAAAGTCTCCGAAGCCTTCAGCCCCGTTCACGCTTACTTAGCATGCGGGCAGATCTCAAGGCCAGCACGTTGAATATCTGTAGCCGTCCAAGAGGTGGGACCCACCTTGAAGATTAATTGTCTCGATAATCATGCCAATCTACTCATCGTCCGTCCATTGGTTTTCAATCGAACGGCCCGCTTTATGGGTTGTGACCGCCCTGATTTCTGTGGACGCGGATTTCCTGTCAAAGCCCCTGGAAACCTAGGTGGGGCCCACTGCAATGTTCGTGAGAAATTTAACCCGTTCATCCGTTTCTTAGATCATTTTAGGACTTGAGGTAAAAAATTAGAGGGATGCAAGTGGGAAAGAAATTTCTCACCGTTGAAACCTCCCCTCACTGGGTCGACAATGATGTTTACATGTCATCCATACTATTAGTAAGGTCATTGCTACTTAGATGAACTGAAAATACAAATATTATACTGAATCAAAAATTCTATAACCCCACAAATATTAAAAATACGACGTCCAATATTTTTAACCCACTTAGGTATTGGATCCAGCTCATTTTTTAACCCTACATCCTAAAATGATCTCATAAAATAGATGAACTGGGCGTATTTCTCACTAAATCACAGTTGCACCAGCTAGATTTACAGCACAGGAACTTCCTGCGAAAGGCTTTCGGAGGAAATCCGCGTCCGATTTCTGCTGGCAGGTGATCTTCATGTGGGCCCACCCAAGATATCTCGCACAAGTGACACGTGGGTGGCAAAGATGGGATTCTAGCGTACGGAGAACTGCAGGTGATCAGTTCTCAGTTGAAAGATTTCAAGCTTTCAAACGTACGTTGAATGGACCATAAATAAACGGTTCCGGGTAAATATTGCCACAGTCCAAACAGAAGACGGTCTAGATTGAACCATTGTAATGTTCCAATCTACAAAATCAATGGACTAGATGGGCGAATCATGGGGTGCCACATGCACAAGGTCCCGTACCATAGATATTGCATGCATGCACGCAATCCACACGTCAATGCGTATGGAGCGTAAGAAAGACGGTAAGATAATTTCAACCATTTGTGTGATTTGTGGTCTAGATCCATCGAGAAGGATAACGAGTTTAGGGTGTGCAATTTCCATGATGCACTAAATTGTAGCAAATAATCTATAGTAGACGTGCCAAAACATGCTGTGGTCAACCGTTTTGATGGGCCATCAAACGGACAGCTGAAGAAAAACACGAAGTTTTCTAAATTAAACGAGTGAATTAGATGGTTCAGATCATCAGATCAATGTGATCTACGGCTATGGCCCATCCCTATCGAGGTCCACAGGTTGGACGGTCTAACCGTTGCGGAGGATGAGTTGCCACAGCTACTAAGCTGTAGCAAACACGCATCGTATTACCGAGAAAAGGAATCATCGCATCACGTGGATTGACGCGTGGTTATAAAATGCGCAGGGGGTGTGCGTTAGGGGGGATGGGAGAGCGAGAAAGAACAAATTCCGTTCACAAAGGCCGGGTTAGAAGTCAAAAGGAGAAGAAACGAAATTAAAGTGACGAAAAATAATCACAACGCCTGAATTTGTGTGCCTGTGCTTAAAAGTCATACGTGTGATGTTGTAAGTGATCATGACCAATCATTAAGTGGGTACCATCATGGATGGACCACGGTTTACTCATCGGACGATCCTGAGCATTAGATTTCAACCTTTCATGTGTCTGCAGCGTCCAATCTGTCCAGTAGGTTGGTCCACCCAGTGGACGGCTTGCAGCCGTTCATTTGTATGCGGCCTCCAATCCATCCAGTAGGTTGGTCCCACCACGAGATTCAACTCATGTGAAAATAAGCGATACCCACTCATCAGGTGGACCATACTTGTATTTTGCTACTAATCAATGGCTAGATATGATTTTATGTGGCAGCGTCCGCTTGATTAGCAAATAGGGCTGATTTGTGCAATGGTCATGTTTATGTTGGGGCAACCTATTAGGAGGATTACATATCACATGTGCCGTATATTAATCAGTTGTAATCTGGATCTGCATGAAAATCATACTTTCATGCATCATGATTAGTCCACATTATCATCAACATTGTCAGCACTGCTGCATTAAATGCAGTGTGTAAATGTAGTCCAATTAAATTACAATAAGTACAATTTTTCTACACGTGGTAAGTAGAAGATTCAGATTTTTAATCAATTGGAAGTTATTAGGTGGAGGACAGTTCCTTTTAGCCCAGCCAGTTGCAAATCATACCTTATCAAGTTTAAATGTGAAAATGTTGCCCATTTTTAATGTGGCCCATTGGATGGGAGTGATTTGGGCAGTTCAGGGTAATATTGAGTTTAGCGAAGCCGGAAACATAGAGCCCACTTTGATGTATGTGTTATATATTTGTGCATGCATCTTTTTTCCACCTTTTTTTAGAGTATGGTTTAAAAATTGAAGCATATTAAGAATTTAGGTGGACCATCCTACAAAAAAATAGTGGTGAATTATCATTAAAAAAAAAAAAAACCCTTACTGTGGACAAAAGTTTTGGATCAAGTTCATATTTGTGTTTTTTCATATCTTAGCATGTGTGACCTTGTGAATAAATTGGATGACAAATAAACATTACCATGGGCCCTAGGAAATTTTAATGGTGGGTGTTCAATCCCCACTTTTTCCTTTGTGTGGTTTATCCTGAGATTTGGATTTACTTTATTTTTGGGCTCATGCCTTCAACGAGTTAACAAAACGAATGAATGAGATGGATATTGGATATGTCTATGTAGGCGTGGATTATATATTGACATTGCAACAGCCACTCGGATGCTATACAATACTATGTGGAGTTCTCTCGTGACATACATGTTTTATCGGCAGCCTTTATCCATTTTGGATCATTATTTTAGGGCATGAGCTTAAAAATGAAATGTATCCAATGTAAGAACTCTATGTGGTGGGTCTTATTGATCAACGGTCTGGATTATCCTTTAGTTAGACTATGTGATTGAGTAAATTAGTGGGCCCCACTTCAGGTGATCCGCTACTCAGCCTACCCACATAGCCGTGCGTATTAAAGGTAGAGTGCTATAGCCTTACGCAAGGTTACTTGAGTTGAACTAAGACACAGCAATCTGAAGCGTAGGAGAGAGAGTTGTGATGGATTTCAAACTCTCATCTCCACGTACTCTATATGCTCTACTCGGGATTTGGATTGCCTCATTTAAGGCATGATACAAAAAATGAGTTGGTCAAACAGACAAGGGCTGTGGATAAAACACATACATAATGGTGGGCCCACACAAGCACAAGCATTGTCCAATAACAAGCACCTATGTCAGCATGCTGTGTGGTGTGGGCCCACAGTCATAGCATACAGAGCTCCGTGTTACAGAACTGATTAGGTGCGGCACCAATCTCACCCAAGAAAATGCCCCCTTATAGTGGGGGCCCACCTTAATGTATGTATTATATGTCCAATTCATCATCCATTTTACCATAACATTTCACGACTTTTTTTTTGGTTTTTAAAAAGCATATCTAATTAACAGGAGGGAAATAGTGGTGATTGACTATTAATGCCTTAAAAAAGTTTTGAATGAATTGGATGGCTAAATATCATTAGCTAAACATTACATTACATGCTCGAGGAAGTTTTTAATGGTAGATCTTCCTGTCACTACGGTTTCATATGGTAGTCTATTTTTGTATTCATGCCACAATGTTGATATATAATAAATGCACCGCACGTAATCCACTTCCATGTTACTAGAATGGACTGATTATGCTCTTTTCATGCGCTAATTTGAGACATATAGCCATCAATGGGCCATATTTCATATGTGTTTTGGTCCCGAATCAATATAATATACAATCATGATGTAGATTACGTGTAAATTATGAAAGAAAATTAATTAAAAGTCTCAGGGATCAAAGCCATTGATCTGATGAGATAAGCAGCTGATGGGAGCATCGTCCAAAATATTAACGTCTCAGATATGGCCCCCCAAAAGATAGTTAAGGAGCACGGTCCATATTTAAAGGAAATCAGTTCAATCATCCAAGGGCAGTAACATTGAATATTTTTTGGGTATTCTATTCACGATGAGGCCCATCATATAAACGGTCTGGATCATTGAAACATGTCCCCAAGTCTCCGGATTTCTGCCCGTCAGCAACCGTACCTTGACTGATCAGCACTTTTTCTAACGTTTTGATACGTTGTATTAATGATGATAGGTCCTACTTCAATTTTTAGCCATGCCATAGGCCAAGTGGCCCACCTGATGACACACGTGGGAAGAGTCTGATTCATGTGGCTACTCTCACGTGTAACCACGGCACTACTTTACACAATGTGGCTGACAGATATTGGTCTGTAGGACCACCAAATTAGTTGGATGGTAGGCCTATGTGGAAAGTCGAGCAAGTGTACGCCGGACTGCGTGTTTCTCATGCGGCACAATGTAAGTGGGCCCCACCATTTCAACCAATGGACACGTAGCACCACCCAATATATGATCCAGCAGACTATATCGTACCCTTTAATCATGGTAAGAAAACGCTAGTCAACACCAAAGTCACGAGGCTCGTTATCCTACAGCCATTGCGAAATTTGTCCCTATAAAAACTATAAAAAAATCGGGTGCGTTTGGATGTCCACCAAATCAGTATCTGATCCAATATCCTGAGTTTGGTCACATTTACAATTCTCAAGTGGACCAAAATCAGCCACACAACAACTGATTGATTTGGCACGCGGATTGCCTGAAACCCTATCGCAGGTCAGAAGCTGGGTGGGGCCGGATGTTTGTTAGAAATCCACACCTCATGCATCCATTAATTTGTCCAGCTATGTTATGGCATGAGCCCAAGAATGAGACAGATTCAAAACTCAATTGGGACACATGATAGAAAAGGTGGGTAAGAAAATGCCTACGGTTGAAACCTTCCAATGGTCCACCGTAATGTTCATCTGCCATCCAAACTATTCATAAGGTCAGTGGGATGAACTGAAAACACAAAAATATTAACTGGATCCAAAACTTACGTGGCCGGATGAATATTTCAACTGTGGACATTCAATTATTACTGTTTCATGTCATCAGTCTCACTTGAATATTGGATCTGCCTTACTTTTTAGACTCATGTCTTAACATGTCATGGAAAAATGATGGAATAGGTGGATTTCTCACAAACATCATAGTGGCCCACCTAGCTTTTGACTGTACGGACTCTCATAGGCAATCCACTTCTATAGATTTTGTCTGTCCACTTTACAGGTCATCCCATCCGTGGATCAATCAGAAATAGGATGGTGAATGATATGTCAAGGATGTGGCACATTTTGTGAATTAGAATTGTATGATTCATGTTTTTTTTTTTTTCTTTCCTGAAAACTGGCCCTGGATTTTGAGGGATTCTAGCCATAGGTCCTTTGCATCTCACATGCACCAGAAATCATCCAAATTGGATTATCTTAATTGGAACAATTTGACTAAGTTTGAACCTCTATTGTTATTTTACATTTGTAGGTGTTTGGCTCGAAATTCTGTCATTGGTACATATGTGTGGTATCGAGCAAGTTGGAGCCCTTTATAACTCAATCCAAAGTCCCGAAATAGATAGAAAGATCGTGAGCTATCATCTATGACCGAGAATTGAAGAAGTTTAGCCATCTATTGCAACACCCCATACTTTTTAGTACTCGGGTGTTATCATGAAAACCTAATCTAGTATAAACACAAATCTATTATATTGAACGTCTATCCACATTGAACTTTTGAGAATAATCTTCATATGCCAATCAAGCTGTTCATCCATTGATTTTCAAGATACACCATCAAGTCATCAGAGAAACCTAATTTAGGATTTCAATCACCTTACTAGGCAATTGAACTGATTGAACCGCACATTATCTATTGTAGGGGTTAGATCACACGATCCACTTTGTTCGACTTATATCATGATCATTAACAATCTACTCAAAATTTATACAAATCCAACCATACGATTATAAGATCAATCATTAGCTTAGATTACAAACATGTTCAACCACAAGATCGACCATTTAATCATTTATTGTGGACCATGGAATGTCTTGATCATTCCTGTGACTATTAGTGGACACCCATTAGCATTAAAGTATGTTTGAAGGCTAATCTGGATCATATAATCCACCGTCCAATAGTACATAATGTCTGGTCAAGCAAAATCCCCACTCAAATGTACATGTTTGGTTATTCTATTCAAGATTAATTATAAGATTTCATGTAATTAACCTTAGAACCCTTGATCATCGAACAATTCATTTTGTGAAATGATCTAAGGCCATTAGTCGACAATTTAAAATGAGTCAGACATTGGACTTTAAAATCGTCCATTAAATCTTGAGATAAATTGTTGGTTTAGATTGTGAACCTATTTAACCGCGAGACTGGCCATCTAACCGTCCATTGTGGGCCATGAAGCGTCCTGATTACTCGGACAAATTCCTAAGACTCTTTTGAGCATTGGAGTCCAGATTGAAATCAATTCGACCACCAGAGTGATAATAGTCAATAAAATAAGACAACAATCAGTAGATGTGGCCGACCCAAATTATAGATTAGCCTTAGCTCTAGTCTAAGGTTCATACTTGATGTGAGGAACTTGATGATTGGTATGGATTTCATATGGAATCAGTGTGGGGCTCCCACACACTAGGTGCATGTACATTGTGGGAGTGCACCCACGATGCATCGGACCCAACACCCGGTCAAATGGACGATGACTAGAGAAATCCTGAAAAAGGAGGGTTTTCTCTCTCCTTTCCTTCCTCGTTTCCCGCGTAGTGACGGACGCTGTACATTTATGTGAAATTGGGCCCACCATCTTTGACCATACCCATGATCTAAATCGTCATCTTATTCGAACGGGAAGTTCGACCAAAACCCTAAGTGTTTCAATACAAATCGCACATGCACGTGCGACAATCTCGGCCGCAAGCAGCGTTGTGTGCGCACGGTTTGTTTCCAAAAATGAAGATCCATTTTCCTTTTTAGCTGACAATCTGGAAGTAGGATCCTCTCTCAATCCTAGCCTTTTATGCAGGAAAATCCAAGCCCTTTTTCATTTCATTTTAGGGTTTCCTTAATGACAAAAAGAGGAAGAAAGAATCTTCGTTGTTTATTCATTAGCACAATCCCAACCGTCAGTTTGCTTCTAGAACCTTCCAGTCGATCCTCAATGTCCATCTTAAGGCAACCAACTCCCCACTCACAATGGCCTCCAGTTCTCGTGCGAGATGTCACTGGCTCACGCGATTTCGTCTGCAATTAAAAATCTCGTGAACCATCAAAATTTAGATCAAGTTCGAGCAAAATTTCGACCCCACATTGATCATTGGTCCAATCCAAGGCGTCCAAATGCCTTAGATCAAGAGATCAGCCATCTGATGGGATTTTTCCATGATCTGCCACACCTTATTCTCCAAACGATAGGAAAATCAATAAATGAACTTCAACTTCACCCGAAAATCATATGGAACTCTGCAAGGTGATTATAAAATTAACAAGTGAACTTCAGCTTCATCCAGAAATCGTAATACAAGGGAACTCCGCAAGATGAATAACAACTCAACACATGAACTCCGGCATAACTCAGAAATCATAACGAACTCAGCATAAAGACCTAAAAATTAACAAGTTTATACAAAATAAACCATCAAAGTCGTTAAAGGGTAAATATTCTAATAAAGCCACATGAGGCAAATAGTTCAACCAAGAATGCAATAGAAATATATTATCCAAAAAGGCCACATAGGAGCAATTAATTCCCAAGGTGGTAAGTTCACAATAAATTTCATTCAATCCATTAGAAATGTCGACTAGTTTGAGGACCTCCAAAAATATCATTAAGTAATCGCAAGTGGTAAACATCTAATTGAGTGACAAATTTTGTAACTTGAGGTAACATATGGCAATCAAATCATTCATGCTTACTAGAATTAAAGAGACATGTTAATCATTCAATTTGCACAATAGATTAGCATATACGTATGGCGAGATAAGTAGACTAATCAAGTAACTCAAGAGATTCTAAATATAAGAGATTAAAACATCATCTATAACAAGATTAATGAAATTTAAGTGGAAAGCTTAAAGGAAAAATCCTCACTTTTCGTATCAGATCACTTCCTATCATTGTAAGCATGCATGTATATACTTTAGGATCGAGTCCTTGATTCAGCCCAAAGTAGACTTGAATCTGACTTGGTTTGTGACTCGGTGTTGACGCAGATTCGACTCTATATAAACCTGGCTACATTGTTTGATGGCTGAACCAAACCCGACCCTAAAACACAACCAGTGAATCGAAAATCTCCTAGGAATGGCTTGACTTGGGCTAGGACTTAGTCGGTTGACCCACTGAGTCGACTCAGCCCTCAATTCTCCTACTTCTTCTTTTCTCTCTTACTCCTCTCTTTCTCTCTTCCTTCACCTTCATCATTGGGACATCCAGCAAAGAGCTGAATCAACCAGACTCAAACTCGACTCCTCTTGATTCAGTCAACCCTATCGAGTCAACTCGACTCGACAATAATCAAGATCCTTCTCTCTTCTTCTCTCCTTCTCCATCTCTCTTTTCTTTTATTTTATCTCTGAATCTTTCTTCTTCCTTTTACTCTTCTGAACACAACAACCCACCAGTGAGTCAACGCCTTGACTCGATTTTAAACCGAGTCGGCTCAGCAACTCTCCTTCCTCCTCCTCCTTCCTTTCTTTCTTTTCTTCTTCCTTCCTTTCCTCTTTCACACCCGTAGATGGAGTGTCTAACAACAACTTGAACCGAAACAACCCCCCAGCATGGTTCGACTCAACTCGGCTGACTCGGTGCAGCAAAAAGTGGTGCAACATGGAATTCGGTCGCCCCTCCACACTACTCTCTCTCTCCCTTTATCTTTCTCTTCTCTCTCCCTACTGGAATTCCAATAGGACTCGGACCACACCCAAGCCTAACTCAACCCAACTAGCTCGACCCGAGCTCAAACTCACGCACTCTCTCTCTCTCTCTCTCTCTCCTCTTCTCTTATTCCTTCTACCTTTTCTTTATTCTCAGCTCGACCAGCAACCCAGCCCGATGACCCAGACCCAACTTGGACTGAACTCGGTCCGGTTGAAGCGGACTCGATGCCACACCACACGATTCTCTCCCTCTTATTTATTTATTTAAGGAATGAGCTTCTCTAGAAGGGTAGCCTTTTATAGGCCTTATTAACCTTAGTAAATGCTTATAGTTTTAGCATACTTAAGGTTGTCAAATTTCGTAAGACAAAAATAGTACCAGAAAGATTGTAAGAATTATCAGATCGCAACTACTCTATATGTTTGAAGATCAGCTCAAGATCGGCTTATCATCTCAAGAGAAGACGTCGCTTTATTTTAAGTTTAGTTGAACTTTGTATTCGTTAAACAACAGGTGGTATAACCCTATAAAGACCTTAGGTTGGGCCTTTTCAAAAATTCATTCATTTTGGGTTATCTATAGTGTATTTGTTCTGGAGTTCGGTCAGCCTAACTTCTGGTTTGGCCAGCCTAAGTTCTTCGACTAACCTAATTTCAAGTTCGGGCTAAAAAATCAAAATCTGTTGAAAATTTGGCCAACCCAACGTTTGGTTCAGGTAGCCTAAGTTTGAAATTCGGCCACCCCGAGTGAAGTTCGTGTCAAATTCCAACAATGCTTATCTTTAGAAATCGCAAGAATTTAGCTAGCCAAATTTCTCCTCTGGCTAGCCAAATTTTGGATAAATCTTATCCCGTGCAATCCGATAGCCGTTGGAACGAATTCGGTAGAATCTGGCCAACCGAAGTTATTCTTAGACTAGCCAAATTTCAATATATTTGGCTATAAATAAGGACCTTCTCTCATTCATTTCAGCATCGAAAAATCACTCTAAACCTTTTGGAAGTGAGAGAGAAGCTCATGTCTTCAACAAGCTAATTGTGTGGTATTTATAAATTCTTCTAAGTTTATTCAATTTTCTTTGTCAAGATCATTTCAATATTGTTTTAAAGAGTAATACATACTCTTGAGATCTAAGAGAATTGAATCAGTAGCATTTGGGTTTTTCATTATAAAAATACTATAAAACCCTATACTCTTTCTTTTGAGCGAATACTACTTCATCTACATACAAGAAAGAAGATCTCTGCTACAAGCTTTGACTACTTCTTTGAATCAATATTTGAAGATAAGTTCTTTATTACTTTATTTCATTTAGGTTTTTTTGAGATAGCCTACGAAAATCTTAGTGAGTTGATTTGAGATAGCCCATGAAAATCACAAGAAACTATATAAGGTTGTAAAGATAAACATGTAAAAATCTTATTATAGTGAAAGCCAAAATTACGAGGGTAGTAATTTTGGGAGTGGAGTAAGTGTAGTTATTTTAAGCACCGAACCATTATAACCCATTGTGCCTTGTGGTGAATGATTATTTCCTTTTAATGGTGAATGTTATTTATTTCATTCTTTGTGGTGAATGTTGTATTTATTTTATATTCTCTTACTAGTTTGAAACATTGATTTTAAAGACATTCATGAAATAAGGTTGTCCTGCCTAATATTTTAGATGAAGGTTGTTCTACGAATTATTTGGAATCAAGGTTTCAATACTTGAGTGATTGAGATTTTGTATTCTTTATATATTCCATTTTTGTCACGCCCCAAACTCAGAAATCAGGCTCACAAAATTTTCTATCACTGAATTTAGCGCTGACAACCTCTATAGTACCCCATTCTTGGCTTCCGGCACCCATATGCCAGGTTTCGATCCTGGGATCCTACAAGGAGGATTTTCAAACGTACATTTATCTCGTAATAAGCATAACCACAAGTTTACCCAAATCACAAAGGCAACATCATCATCACATATCTACTAATATAAACAGTTGAATACGGTGCTGAAAGGGAAATATACATATATCGAAAATCAAGCTCCAGAAGACCGTTACACGATCCAAGCTCAATGCTGTTGCAACCTAATGTCACTTGCATGCATCTATCGTGCATAAGCTTATAAAAAGCTTAGAGGGTGGTGTAAGTGTGTGTGCAAGGTAAGTGTTAAGTATGCAATATCAGAACTATGCGGATACATAATAAACCAAATATCATATATTGAGGATGCAATGCAATATGTGGTGTGAATGAAATGACCAAGCTGAAGTATGAAGTCAGGATGATAGTACGTAATATCGCAAGTTGCAAGGTCTATCACAAGGGACTTCTATCCAAACCAGTCCCATACCTAAATTTGGATAAATAGACTCAATGTGGTAAACTCTTAATCTCAGGTTGGTCATGCGCCCCAACCGAAATCCTGATCATTATGAAGGTACACATAATAATTAGTTGTACACCACCAACTTAAGTGGATAGTGAATGAATGAATGAGTATAATGCTGAGTGTGCAACTCCTACTCAATAAGTCCACATATCAGTACCGTACATTTCTGGAATTATCACTAGGTCTATTACACTCTACACCAGCTTGTCGCCCTTATCGAAGTGCACAACTGGATAAGTGGAAAAGACCTCACTATCCACCTGCCAATCTCGGGCCCAGCTTGTCGATAACAGACCCATTCCTCAAGCTGGTCAAACTCAACCTAGATATTGCCCCCTCACTCAGGCGGGTAAGGTCACATCCCTTTCCAACCAACCACGACATAGTGAGAGACGCAGCCTACTGGTATACAGCCCTCATGCGCTCATGTATATCCACTCGGTTTAGACGTTGGAGCGTCCCCTAGCCTCAGGGATTTATGGATTTTTACCCCAGGACATTTATTGCGCCCGTATGCTAGAACCAAACATTTTCGGTGTCTTATCTGGCCATCTACGACATGTCTGTGGAGGCCATGGCCCTGATGTCGCTAGGGAGTATGATGGTCATATCACAAAATGTGAGATGCATGAGTCATACCATCCAGTCATGCAACAATCCTGCGCGTACTGTGTGCTCATATGGGCAACTCCTCCTATCAGGGAGTCCCATAATAATCCGCCCTATGGCATATGCAATGGTCAACCACATCTCATAACAACATGCAGATGATGTATATGGGCATGTATCATGATGCTATGCTGTTACGTACTCATAATTGGTATCGATAATCGGTATCAACAATCGGCCTCGAAAATCAGCCTCGACAATCGGCCTATATGCAAGACGGGGTCCGTAGATGAACAACCAATCTAAACCATAATATAAGGATTGGCCCTCGACTGTGGATACACCAAATTCGATAGCACGGAGCCATCCATCTACGATGATGATAAACCATGCAACATCAATGGGCCCCAATGATTTGGGTTGACCCAGAATAATGAGAATGGGCCTAACAAAGGCCTAAGGGGAGGTCACAATGTAGACATTTAACCATCATCGCTCATCAATGTGGACATTTAACCAACATTGCTCCCAAGGAGTGGCCCACATAAAGCCAAATGTATAATGGGCCCATGACCTCACACAATGGCCTAATGTACATCACTTTGGGCCTCACTCAAGGGCCACATATGCATTATAATGGGCCTCGCCAAATGGGCCATAAATATGCCACAATGGGCCTCGCCAAATGGGTCACAGATACACTATAATGGGCCTTGATAAATGGGCCATAAATACACCACAATGGGCCTCATACTCGGGCCTCCTATACATCACATTGGGCCTCATACTCGGGCCTCAAATACATCACCATGAGCCTCATCACTTGGGCCGGGTGTACATCTCATCGGACCTCAAACACGGGCCTCATATACAACAGGTGGACCTCACACACATCAGTGGGCCTCACACATACATAATGGGCCTCCTATACAACAGTGGGCCATATTACATGGGCCTTATGCATCGCAATGGGCCGTATCTCATAGGCCTAATATACATCACAATGGGCCTAGTGGGTAGCTCATCATCCAGGAAAAACGGATGGGCAGCCTAGATATACAACTCATTCATCAGGGTGAGCCACTGCCCTGGACGGTGTAAATACACAACACATATATCGCGGTGGCCCCACGCCCTATAGACGGTACAGATATACATTAGGGCGAGGCCACGTCCAGGGATGGATGGCATAGTGAACCGATACATACACCGAGGTGGGTCTCACGTCTAAGGGACAGATGGCGGGGATAAAATAGATACACCATGGTGCATCCCATAGACGGACAGCAGGGATAAGACATACATCATGGTGGTCCCCACCACTATCAAAGGCATGGATGGTGTGAATATACATATGCCATCAAGGTGGGCCCTACTCAGCATTGTCCAAATGGACAGTGTGGATACAAGGCACATTAAAGTGGGCCCCACCCATCCAGGACAGATGGACGACTTGAATAAAACAAATAAAATGGTGGGGTCCCACGGCACGTCCATGTACGAACGGTGTGGAACTGAAACACTTACATCAATGTAGGTCCCACCCCCACACGTGCCACTCATGTGGGGTGGGTCCTCATCTCCAAATGGATGGACTGTGTGTATAAAATACATACATCATGGTCATCCCCTCTCTGCACCGTCCAGATGGACGGTGTGGATATTAGAATACACAGATCAAGGTGGGTCCCATCCCACACGTGCAACACGTGTGGGGTGGGCCCCACACATCTACCGAATGGATGTGCAGCAGGAAAATATATATATATATATATATAACATGGTGGCTTCACCCACCACCGTCTAAACAGATGGACGGCTAGGAGAAGCCCGAGTGTCATGGTGGCCCGCAGAACTTGCTGACGAAGATGCAGCAGCTGTTGTTGCATGGGTCCCACCGTCCTACCTTGGTTGGGCGGTGTGGATTTCTACAACACATACATCATCGTGGGGTTCACGTCCCACGTCCAAGGACTGGACGTCCAGGATAAAACACTTACATTAGTGGGGTGTCCCACCGTCTAACGGATTCCTCACATCTCAGCAAGGTAGGCCCCACCATCCCTAAGGTTGGACAGTGGGAATACAACAGATACATCAAGGTGGGTCCACACGTGTGGCCCACCAACTTCGGATCTAGCTGATATTTGCATTTTCCCTCCCGTCCAGACTTGGTAACAGGCTGGACGGTGCAGATCCAACACATCCATCAGGTGGGTCCCATGAAGGTGGACGGCATGGATAAAACACATGCATTCTCAAGTGGGCCATGCATCTAGAGAGAGAGAGAGAGAGAGAGAGAGAGAGAGAGAGAGAGAGAGGGAGAGATGGAGGGGAGGGACCCCGTTATTATGGGCCCCCCCTTTCTTACAATGCATACATTAAGATGGGTCCCAAATCATGTGGGCCCTAAATTTAAAAAAATGATATCTAATGCTATGAACACCCACCGATTTCACCATTCTTGGTTCTTTGGAATGCTAAGCTCCTAATTTTTTTCTTTGATGGTGGAAGATGAAGATTGAAGGGTGGAGATAGGAGATCTTGGGATAGGGAGTGGGCCACACATGGCTCTTCTCATGGAGAGCTTGGACGTTTCTCCTCTCCTTGAGTTGCTTGGGAGTGAAGAGAGAAATGAGAGAGAGTGATGGATGGGAGAGAGGGATGGGTGTGAGTGATGGGTGTACTTGAGAGGTAAGGTTGTGTTGACTTTTGGGTGAGAGAGATATGGGTGTTGTGCTTGATTAATTAATGGGATTGATCTGACATTTGGTAGAGATTCTCTTGCACAGTGTTTTCCTTAAAATAAATGTGGGCCCACATCTCCTGGCCTGGGTATCGCATCGGTGCGCGCTAGGGTACAAGTCTCGGGTCGAGCCGACTCAGATCTACGGGATACGACTTAAAGTTATGCGCAAATGCCGACTACAGGTCGCGGGTCACCGGAATTCGACAGGGAGGATCACGAGAGTCTATGGAAGGATACGGACTGGGATATGGGCCTGACAGTTTTTATTTCAATTATTTGGCATTGTCCTATTCACCCCCCTCTAGGACATCGATAGCTTGCCTTTTTAATCTCTTCTAAATATTCAACTATTCAGAGATCAGTTACAGGTTTAGTTGCACTACTTGACAAGATTTGAGGTGATCTAACCAAACTATAATAGCATGGCTGCAATCTAGCCATCCAAATGAACTTTCAGATCCCTGGCCTAACAAATAGACCAATCAAATCAACGAATGGGACTCACATTCAGATGATGGGTTTCTCGGCTACACGGAGAAGATTATCCAACCGTTCATGACAGATCATCAATGAATGGCTAATCTTATGATCTTATGCACACTGACAGTGTATTAGCTCAGTGATCACTGTGGGGTCCTCTTTTTGGATAGTTGTGATGAAAATCCCAATGGTTCGTGAGATTTTGAGTTACGGCAATATTTCTATGGTTTCAAGATTTTCGACGAGAACTCATGACAGTTGCCATGAGGCTTATGAGGAGCCCTAGTTTGGATGATTAGGATATTCTAAGAAGGTTTCTAGAAGCAAGTAGATAGCTGAGATCACGACAGTTGCCAAAACAATGAAGATTCCCTCCGCATTTCTCTCTCTCGCTCCTAAAACCCTAACACGAGTCGATGCTTGAATGCACATCTGAGATCATATGCATTAGAGGGTTGAGATTAAAGGAGTCATGCTGACTTAGATTGCCAGCTCACCCGAGAAATGAGGTTTCCTCTTTCATCAAAACAGTCACACACAACTCAATTTGTGGTTGAGATCGTGAGTTTACACGTGCACAGGAATGTGTAGAACTAGTTGGGTCTTGGTTAGAATCAACAGCCGAGCATGATGGACAATTTGGATCATCTTGGTGATAAGAGATGGTGGGCCACCAAATCACGTGAATGGACCCTGTCTGTTCAAATGTCGCACGCAACACACTTGAGCTCCAAATCGTGTGCACTTACACATGTGTCACCATGTGGGAATCACGAGATGTTGGTCAGATTCTTGTTCTCTTTACAATGGATGGTTCGAATTAGTGCAGTCGATAAAAAGAAAGGAAGAAGAATCCTTTCTTCTTTCGGGTATTGGCGGGTTAAAGCTAGCTTTACCAAAAATAGTATTTGGTGCACAATGGTTATACATTTGCTATGCACATGAAGCTTTAATGTGGGGTCCACAGTGACATGTGATCCAATCCACACTGTCCAATGGTTCCTATTATTCCTAAGAGGGTATTAGTACAAAGATAAGACAAATCCATAGCTCATGTCAGCCATATTAACTAAAATATGGTCTTTAAGTGTTGATTATCTTCTATTCGATGGTTGGATCAATTTTAATTTGTACCTTAAGGGTCCTAGGAGTTGAATGGCTATCCATGTGAGCACTAGCAGTTGGATTTATAGTTTACATAGGGTGTTCTCACAATCTAGTGGTATATTGCTCTTCACTCAGGTATGAAGCTGATAAATAATGAATTTTGTAATTCAGGCTTCAAATTTTTAGGATAGACAGTTAGATTTAATCTATTAAGGAGAATGAGCTCCTAAAAATAGGTTTCTTAAATGATATGAAGGTCTATTTTCAAAACCGACGAACAAGTGGTTTGATTTATGAATGTAGACTACTTCCAACATTCAGATTTTTTCAAGAACGTAAGTGAACGGTTCAATATGCTAGGTTTGTATTTATACTAGGTCGGGTGTTTGTGGTAATACCCAAATACTGAAAAGTATGGGGTATTACATGCTACGATTGACGATAAGCATGTCATCAACATACAATATCAAGATAATGAACTTCCCATCACTCAACATCTTGTAATAGATGCAATGATCATACTCACTCCTGGTAAACTTCCGACTCATCATGAAAGAATAAATTTCTTGTACCACTTCATAGGCGGTTATTTCAGGCCATACAATTACATCTTTAACTTACAAACCTTATTCTCTGCCCCTTGTATTTCGAAACATTCTAATTGCTTCATGTAAATGTGCTCTTTCAATTCCCATGCAGAAACGTAATCTTCATATGCATCTGTTCCAGCTCAACATTGTATTGGACAACCAGCGCCAATACAAATATGATAGATACTTGCTTCATCACATGCTCAAATATTTCAATGATATTTCAGTGAAGTCGACACATTCTCTTTAAGCGTATCCCTTCTCTCTAGCCTTACCTTGTACCTATTATGTTTCTTCTTGAAAATCTACTTGCACCCAATCACTTTTATGGCCTACGGAAAGCTCCACCAGCTCTTACATCTCACTCTTATACTAAAGTCACTCTCATCATGCATCGCCGCTTTATACTGTTCAGCATCTACATCATCAAGAGCCTCCTGAAAATTAAACAGATCCCTCTCATTCATAATGAGAGTAAATGTAACATTCGAGTCATCCCTGTATCTGGCCGATAACTTACGATTCGTTATCTGTCCTCAACACTTTCACACGTTACCCTGATTATATTTTTCACCATTGCTTGAAGTTGGTGAAACTCTCATATTTACTTTTCATAAAATAAACTCACACATTTCTAGAGTATGAATGTAACAAACCATGATGATCCTACACTAAAAACTATAGGCGATAACCCACATACATCAAAATGTGCATAATCTATAACCCCCTTACAAATATGTTTCCCAAGCTTAAAAGACAACCTTGACTATTTACCATATATACAATGCTCATATACACCAAAATTAGTGCTTTTAAAAACTGGAATTAAATAACAGTTAGAAAATACATCTTTTAAAAACTGAAATTAAACAACAGTCAGAAAATACATTTATGCCCGCTCGCTCATGTGGCCTAGTCATGCATGCCACATATGTGCAGATGTGGAATATGTTATAGCTATTGTAGCTCCACTCGATGAAGTGCTTCCGATCAAACTATAAAGGTTATCATTCCTCTTTCCTTTCATGACTACAAATGTGCCTTGGAAACTTTAAGGACACGATCGAACCCGATGAATTTGCACCCAAGTGCATCAAGTGCTCCCAGAGATATCAGACTTTTCTCCAACTTAAGAAATTGTCTCACATCAGTCAAGATACGCTCCATGCCATCAAATATCTGGATGCACACCGATCTAGCACCAACCACATTACAGGCATTGTCATTGCCCATAAACATCTAGCCACTATCACACTCATTGCCCATAAACATAAGCCCTCGTATATAAAATTCTTTCATCCCTAAAATACCCGAATTTTAATGCGGTTAACATGTCACTACCACTTGGCTCCTCACTGGATTCCTTAATGTTGGCCTCTCTTGAAGAATGATATGATTTCTCATTCATCGACTTAAGATTATAACAATCCTTCTTCATGTGTCATGTTATGCTACAATTCTAGCACTTCAACTTGTCTTTGTCATTGTCCTTGGATTTGGATCTCAATCGTAAAAATCTATTGTCTCACTTTGAATTCCTCCCCCTTGTAACCAACACATCTGTAGAAGCACCCACGCCACCACTTTTATTTCTTATCGGCTTGGACTGAAGTGTTGAGATAACAGTCTCAATGCTAATGTTTGCCCTAATAGTGCACAAAGAGTCTTTAAATGACTTATACGATTCTGGAAGAGAATTCAACATAATACATGCATGATCTTCATCTTTCATCGTCTCAACCACATTCAACAATTTACAAATGAGCATATTAAAGTTACTGATGCATGCCTCAATGTCAGGCCCCTCTGCATCTTCAAATTGAACAATTGTAGATTCAGATATAGGCAATTCTCATTAGACTTCTTCGCATATATGTTTTCTAGTTTCACTAATATATTTGCTGTAATTTTTTCTCTCATAACATTATAAAGGACCTCATCTGTTAGACAAAGCTTGATTAAGATATTGAATTTCTTATCTAACTTATTACATTCTTCTTCCTTCATAGTTTCTGGCCGCTTTCCAAAGAGTGCATCTTTCAATCCTTGTTGAACTAGGATGTCATTCATCTTAACTTTCCATAATTCAAAATTATTTTTACCTGAATACTTCTTAACATCTAACTTCATGTTAGATGTCATTGATACCTTACTTTCATATTTGATTTGCCTTCCAATATTTGCTCTGATACCACTTGTTGGGACTTGCAGAGAACCACATATCAAAATCAAAGCAAAGTAATCACAATCGCATGAACAAACCCAACAAGAAGGCAATCCAAATTTTACATGAAAAAACCCTTTTACGGCAAAAAAAACCATAACACAAAGTGATAAGTAGTGTACTATAAAAGCAATATTACAAGAGATAATAGATCTTACCTATTTGAACAACTCTTGAATATCCTTTGAAACCCTATTTATCCCTTGAACCCTTTAGAACATCTTAGAAAGCCTTAATCCTCTCCCTAATCTTGATTACACCCAATATATATACTATCCAATTGGAATAGGAAACAAATCGCGCACTTACACGAAACTGCGTGCATCTTCAATGGGTTCTTCGATGACATCAACATATATCGAAGCCATTGAGTAGTAACCTCCAAAATTGTCCAGCAATCAAGTAGGATTTTTCCAAATTTTCTTGATGAAATTAAGTGGTCTGTCAATGGCATCGATAAACCTTGTTACATATAGATTTAAGATATCAGACAACAATTTTTCCTTTGTACAATTAACTTGAGTGGTGTTCACTCCCCAAGTATAGGGTTGTGATGTAATAATAAACTCGGTGAGACCGAGGTCGAATCCCAAGGGACTGATACTTGTACGTAATCTGAAACTAGGTAGAAATAGAACTAGCCTAAGATGAAATCTAAATCAAATATAAATTGATGAATAATGGTGAGAGATTAATGTAAAACTTAAGAGAAATCAAAGATAAGAAACTAGGGATTCAGAGGATCCACTTGTAGAGATCAGGGAGATCTTATGCCTGCTTCAAAAATCATGGAATTAAACTGAACTTCCTTTGATATAGTTTTTAAGAGATGAAAGATATATGAATTAGAATGGATTCCATCACCAAACCATGCCCAGGAGACAAAGTAAACAACATAATTAAACTAATTAACAATCAATCAGATGAGTATGAAGGTTAGGAAGGGTACCGATATCTAACCATGCCCAAGAGACGATGGCGAACAACAGGGCTTCCTGACGTCATAATCAAAATAAGGAAAAAAAAATACTCAAAGCCATCGCAGACCCATTATAATTTCAGTCACAACAAACCATTAAAAATTAAAAATATTTTCATAATAAAATTAAATCAAAATCCCTTCAATCTAAACAAAAGACACATGCATAAATTCTCTCGTCACACTACAAGCTTCACCTCTTAGCCCTAGCTAAGAGATTCAGCCAGACATGGATGGTTAGATCTCTAAAAAAATAAAATAAACAAATTAAAATAAAAATAACAGGAAAAAGAAAAAGAAACAAAACTCTCTATCCCCTGTCTCTCTCACGTTCACAGCATCCCCCCTTCTCCTCTCTCTCACGTCTCCTTTTTATAGGTGGTGGAGTCGGTGCATGGAGAAGCGCTGGAGAATCCGTACAGCAGCATGCGGTCCTGCGCATCAAGCAAGTCAGCTTACGCAACTGACTCTGTTTTGTAGTCGGTTAGCAACATGCGCAGAGGACCCGTGCTCAACCGCGTTCGGCACAATAGCCGATCCGTTTCAAACATCTATTCCATTCGCACTTCTTGGTGGTGGTCAATTGCCTCAGGGGAAGGATTTGGTCGGCTAGGATCGTCAGTCCGATCCTCACCAAGATTGTAGAACGGCCCGGATCTTTCGGTTGCGCGCAACAGAGCCTGCGCACTTCTTGCGCTGTGATGTCAGTGGAGTCCATGATCGAGTTCGGTTGAGAAATCCACACCGTCTATTGAAATCCTTGCGAAAATCCAGTCAGGAACGAGTGGTTTTGGTAGGTTCTTGTGTGGCTCACTGTACTAACTAAATTTGCCATTCATCCTACGTTTAACGACTGGGAACGTACAGAAGTTTACATTTTGGAAAAATGACACCTAGGTGTTGGTCTTGGACGTCTCCTGGGACAAGTGAACGGTTCGGATCATCGAACTGGATGATGAGTGAGGCCCACTACTCAAAACCGGCAGATGCAGTGCGTCCGCTGGTGAGTTTTTATAGAAATTGTTGGTCAGTGTAACGCTGACCAACTTTGGTATTGCGGTGCATGGCGAGTGCGTGCACACTATGTACATGCACTCTCTTGAGTGGGGTCCACTGTGATGTGTATGATACATCTACTCCGTCCATCTCCTTCCTCATTTAACTTAAGGGGTTGGGACCAAAATTGAAGCATTTCCAGATACCAGGTGGGCCTCAAAGCAATGGCTTATGGGTTGATCTATCCGTTAGGCCACTTATACAGGGAACTGAGGGTTGAAATTTGACGTGTACGGTTAATTTATAGTCCTCAGGCCATATATGGAGTTTCGAGCTGAACGAATGGTGGGAACCCCGTGATCTTGCATTCTGGAAGATTTTTGGGCCACTTGAGCTTCAATTTCTCGATTTTCTCGGATCTTTGGTGTGTAATTCCGTCAATCCTGGTTCCCTGGAGTCCGTCCCTTGCCTTTAGTGTCATCAAAGCATTAAATCCATGCTTTAAGCTCCCTTTTCAGTCCATGCTCGTAAATACACTCTGCATCACAAACATGATTAAAATAGGGCATTAAACAGTATCATGTTCATAAATCCAGACAATAACTAGGGTCTAATATGTAATATTTGACCCTCAACAAGTGGGCTGTTAATTTTTATGTTTTGGCTCCTTGATTCGATTGTCATGCAATCGTGTCACTCAATCCATCATAATCTAAAACATAAGGCATTGTGTTATTCGCATTCGCCCAATAATGGCTTCAGAGTAGTGACTAACATGATTCCAATAAGAGAAAATGGGATGATGGGTATGATAAGATGGTTGAATTGGTTTCTTATGAAAACATATGCGCCCTCCATTAAATATAAACTTATTATGTATGCATCATTTTTACATTTTTTATTACTAAATATATAAATATGTGCATTTTAGTATGTCCTAAAGCTTCATTGAAAATTTTACCACTTTTTCATGTTTTCCAAGATTTTCGGTTATCAACGATATTAATACTATCTTTGTATCTCTGGCCAACAAAACTTGTAATGTTATCAATACTTCAAACACTGAAAATTTACATACATGTATAAGTACACGAGTGCGTGTTCTAGCGTACATTCCAATTTAAAATTGAAGCTTTTAAAAATACGACACATGGATTTATGCTCACTTAGACCCGCAATCACTCCATATTGATCTTTGAAACCCAATATACATATTGAAAATGCTATCCATCACTAGAGTTAAACATCCGACCATTTACTTCACCATCAGACCACTTGATTATCGTAAACCAACCTCAAGATCACTAAATCCATATATATAATCATTTAACCTATAATCTAAACCTCCATATTAAATGTTACCCAAGTTCAAGCTTAATCTACTACCGGATTTGTGATCCAACGACCCCACCTTTATGTATATGCCAATTCACACCGTTTCATGTATGCTGGGCCCTATATAACCTTACATGCTTGACATATCTTCAATCTAAACCGGTGATAATGCTCCTCATGAACCATTTACGTTATCTAGCCATTCGATCTTAATCTAGCTCGTCACATTATAACAGTCTATACAAAGAACTAATCTAAGCCATCTACATCTCAACCATCCATTCAATCCGTTAATCGTGTTGTCCAAACAATTTAACTCTTTCTCAACTGTTCATTTGCATAACCATCTGGTCATCTATCAATCTTAACCACCCACTTCAGTATACCATGAAGATGTAACACCCAAGTTTTTAGCACTCGAGTATGGTGCTCTTACAACGAAAACCAGAGTGTCACACTTGGGCAAATAGTCCACGTGGATATGCTTCCTATGTTACATATAGTTAGATCTTCATCTAATCACAATCAGAGAATCAAATTTAGGGATAAAATCACACATGAACGTGTTTACCAATGCTCACACATAGCCAGATAAACATCTAATCACAGTCAGATTATAATTCATTCATAATTAGAGTAGTGTTCATCAAGCAACAGTATTAACAGATAAGTAAGGATAACTATATTAGAAATATCATCAAAATACAAATCCAAATGTCCATCCGAGACTATATATAAATCATTTATAATCAAATGTATAGGAAACAAATTAGCAAAGAAAAGATCTAGGAATCTATTGGGTGAGCTTATGTAACTCAGCCACGATAGAAAGGGCTCCTCTCGTAACTCCTCTCCACTGGACATCACTTGGTACAACATCGGGTGGGTCTACACCTGCATCAACGAATTATGTTTTGACACCATCATTGGCTATCATAGTAAAAAATTCCCCTCAAGATTACACACATGATATATAACCAAGTATAGTTTCTAGATATACTTAGAAAGATACAACATTCAATCCATAATTCATACTATAACACAACAAGCTATAATATTCAATCCACAATACAAATCTTGATTAATGGATATATGCATGACTATATGTAACTCAAAATCACATGGTTTGTCATCGACATTATCTAAAATCTCAAGTCACAAAATAATAACTCAAAACATAGGAGATGTCATCGACATTACCTGAAATCTCAAGTGATATTCATAAGAGATATTATTAGCATTACCCGGAATCTCAAGCGACATGTAATGAATCACAAGAGACATCATTGACATTCCCCGGAATCTCAAGTGACAAAAATTCATAAGTCCGAATGTCGTATATGAATGACTAGCTCCAAAAAAATGAAACAACCGCATAGTGATTAATCATTAGAGAAAATGCACAAAGGTGCATGCTCACAAAGATTAGCCACCCAATTAAATCCCACATAAAAATGAGCATTCGCACAATGTACTAGCCACCAACGAAAATACAATAAGTACATGCTCACAATGGCTAGACACTCAATAACGCCCAGCCATTATCTGTTCAATTTACATACAAACCAATTATGACTAACCCCTTCAACTAGTGGCCTTTCCAAATCGATAATAACAAGAAAATTAAATTATCCTTTATACTACAAATCCAATTATAGACACATCATAAAAAGGATTCTACCCAACAAGCCTCTTAGGACAAATAGATCCATTAAAGAGCACCATAAAATGTTTTAATCCATCAAGCCACATAGGGCAATCGGGTCCATTCAAGGACACGACAACGATTCATCCCATAAGACACTTAGGCAACGAATATCATAAGGATTTAATCCATTTTACATAACTTCCACATGATAAAGGCCACTAGTTTAAGGTGTGGTCCCACTAAATCATAGTATTAGCAATCCTAGTCACATAAGCAATTCATGAAGGTGGAAATATGAAAAATTCATAAAATATCAATCCTAACCACATAAACAATTTATAATAGTCTGCGAGTTTCATAATTAGTTTTCATTTGCCACATTTTCACAATTCTAAACATATTAACAATCTAGCACATGTTACTTAAATAACAACATGCTAGAATTCATGTTCATGTGAAACATACAAGGCAAGGGTTACATCCAAGCAATTGTAGACACTTAAGAGAGTGCGCATGAGTTAAATAGGTGATGTGTACATGTGCGAAGTTATAGAGTTTAAGAATTCTACCAATCATTATAAGATCAACGCATGTAATGTGAATTACAAGAATTATTATATGATTCACAAATTGAATTGCAAGAATTATTATGCACTAAACATGTTGTAGGAAAGCTTAAGGAGAAATTCTCACCTTAAATTGGAATTTCTCGATTCTTAACACCCCACCCTGGACACAGATCAATGAGGTGGCTCATAAGGCAGAAAATTGGAGGAATTTGGGGATATCCAAATCCTAACATTATAATCCTCATTTTAGAATTTAATTAATTAAATATAACTCAAATTAGAGGTTAATTGGGGATTTTAAGAGGTTGATTCATATTGATAATTTTGATTATTGATATGGTAGCTCATCTCAACGCAAAATCCTGAATTCACATGAAATTATTCTCACACATGGCTCCCACATGTACATGGGTTGCTCTTAATGTCGGTAAGGACACTAAGACATGACATGCATGAATCAAAGAGTTAGAATTTCGAGACTCAGAAGATTGCTCGCCTAGATGACTCAATCGTACACTGAAATTACTAAGAACTTAGAGGATAACTCACACGCATGAGCAAAAAGTATAGCTTAACCAAATAATCGAAGGATTACCAGACTTACACTTGAAGCCAGGGAGCCCCAAGACAGCTCACACGTCCAAAACTCGGTGAAGAATGGTCGAGATAACCCGCTGGGGGTGCATGCGGCTGATGGCTCAAACAGGAAGCCTCCCCTCCTCAATCTTTCTTCTCCTCTGGCATGATATACAGATTATGGACTCCTCCAAACTTGTCAAGACTCGACCCACGATGATTCAGAGTGGCAAGATCCGATCCCTCTATCCTACTCTCCTTTTCTATCTTAGGGTTTAGAGAGAGCTATCGAATGGTTTGAATGAGTGAAAGGAATGAGGCTTTTATAGCCCACAATTCCCAATCTCGGTGGTCCGCGGGTAGGTTACCCATAAGGCGTATGTCAATCAGATCGACAAGAACCAATGGTTCAGTTGGTCAAACTAACATGACCCGAACTCTGACTATGGCTGCTTTTCACAAACGATTGAACCGACAGAGGCTAGGTTTGCCTAAAAAATGGTTTTCAATACTCTAGGATTCAAGGGACTAATCAAATGGACTCTATCGGTTAAGTCTTGAATTAGATATTCAATTTGGTGTGTTTTAGCAAGAATTTCATCTTATCAATAATTAAGGATCTGGTGGATCTGATAATGCAAGTCCATGATTGATTTTATACGGTGTGACTTGTTGTAGGCGAGGTTTAATTAAGTTTCGGGTTCTTTGAATTAAGGTTTTGCTCATAATATCTAAGTCTTATGATTTAAACATGTGAGTACATATGCAATCATATTATTAATCGAAAAAATAACAATTATAGTGACACACAAGGACATCTAATACTCAAGTATTGGAAAGTTTAGGGTGTTACAAAGATTTCAACCATAGACTTATCCCGACACTATTTATCATCATATAGCCCACTTAAGCTTTGGATCGACCTTAATTTTTTAGCCCATATCCTAATATGATATGACAAAAAGAATGGATGGAGTAGATTTATCATAAACATCTCGTGTGGGACCTGCTAGCTACGTGTGTGTATATATATATAAATGCAATGTGTGTTGCCTTGCACAGGTCTCTCCTTCTCCACTTGTCTCTCAAATATTCATCACCAATGAGACTCATCATCAGGATCTAAGCCGTTCATCAGGTAGCACCAAAGGTTCTTCAATGGCCTATGCTTGCTCCTATTGTTTCCTTTCATGCAGTCCACCTAAATCTCGGAAGTACCTTAGTTTTAAAATCATGACCTATACTGACCTAACAAAATAGAGGGATAGATTGGATTTTATTCAAACATCTTAGCGGACCCCACTTGGCTTTCCATCAGGCAAAGGCTTCCACAACAATATGCACTTCACATATTGCCTGTCTTCACTTTTCCATATCTTCCTCTAGATTTCTTTCATTAAAACTCAAACAACCACGTAACTGGGTTGATCTGAATTATAGATACTCAAAGGTACATACATTATTTTCAATGGCTAGAGCACTCCCATGGCATTTGTGTAATGGGCTAGCAACCGATAAAAATACTCAAAAGTATGCACATTATTTTCAATGGGCAAAATTGATGACGCCTACATGCTATGTATGCATGATTAATCTAACCATTATTAGTCTAATTCATAAACAATCCAATTATGATAAATTTCTTTAACTCATGACCTTTTTCAAGTAAATAATATCCATCCCAAATTATCCTCCCCATCACAAGTCCAGATAGGGACATCACAAAAGGGTTCAACCCAACAATGGGCTAACCACCAATGAAAAATCCTCTGAGGGCACGTGCATTGTTTTCAATGATTAACCACCAACAAAAATACTTGAAGGTACGCACATCATTTTTAATAACTAGTCACTAGCGAAAGTAACACGATACGCACTCACAATGGCTATACCCAATCCAACAATCCATTTAAGGACATATATCAGGCATTTATTCAACATGACACTTATCTAAGGTACACTTCCCATTATTCATAGAAGTAACAATTCAAATCATTTAGGTAATCCATGAAGTTGGCAATCTACACCAAATGAATAATTTATACCTTCCACAATTCTAACCATGTTAGCAGTCTAGCACATAGGACTTGTAAGATAGCATGTTAAAGTTCATGTTCAAGTGAAGTGTACAAGATTAGAATTAAAAGTATATTATCTTATGTTATCAAAAGTGCTTATACATATGAATCCATCTACTAATGCTTAACTAAGGATTCCAAACTTATCAATACACCTGCAATATGGATTTTAAATATTTTCGTATAATTCCATAATTAATTAACATGACAATTTGATCAATAAAACTATCATTAAACTAAATATGAAGGTGGAAAGCTTGAGGGGATCGATCGTCACCTTTACATTGGGATCATCTCTGATGGGGTTTGGGAAAGTAAGTTTGCTTGATCAACCTCAATCTTACGATATGCAGTTTTTTTCAATTAGTATAATTTGAAATTTAAATCTAATGAGGTTAGTTCTACATATGGGATTTGGGAAAAACTAATTCCCTGACCAGATCAACCAAAATTTACCTTGTAGAACTTGAATCGGGCACCGAGGAGGCTCTACTTAGATAGCCTAAGAGATCTTACTTGTCTAGCTCCGATTCGACTTGAACATAAATTGAAACCTGACGAATCCAAGCTCAAGAGGGGCCCATAATGGGATCTATACTCTTTCAGACCCGATGAAATCGAGTTCGAGACATCCGGAGCAGCATGATCCGCTTTTAATCTCCCACTTTGGACTTCCTATCTGTCACGCCCCAAACTTGGAAACCGGGCTCACAAATTTTCGATCACCAAATCCGGTACTGACAGCCTCCGTAGTACCCCATTCTCGGCTCCCAGCGTAAATACACCAGATTCTGATCCTGGGATCCTACAAGGAGGATTTTTCAATGTACATTTGTCTCGTAATGAGCATAACCACAAGATTACCTAAATCACAAAGGCAACATCATAATCACATATCCACTAATATAATCGTTTGAGTACAATACTGAAAAGGAAATACATATATAAAATAAATCAAAGCTCCAGAAGACCGCTGCACGCTCCAGGCTCAATGCTGCTGCAACCTAACATCACCTGCACGCATCTATCGTGCATAAGCTTATAGAAAGCTTAGTGGGTGGTGTAAGTGTGTGCATAAGGTAAGTGTCAAGTAAGAAATATCAGAGTAATTAAGCGAAAATACTAAGAAGCCCATAATCATACAACATCATAAATACTGGCAAGATCATAAATCTACGATATTAGAGTAATGCGAAAACATGCTGATAGGCCCATAAATACCATCAGCCTTATCCAGGCTATGCGATGCAAGAATATAATAAACCAATATCATATACTGAGGAAGTAATGTAAATCACCTATGCAATGGGGAGACATAGTAAGCCAAATATCAGATACCGAGTCCACGAATATCGTTAACCTTAATTATGTTATGCAATATAGAAGCACAGTAAACCAACTGCTATGTGCTAAAGATGCGATATGCGGTGCGAATGTAATGACCCTGCTGGAGTGTGAAGTCGGGGTGATAGTCCGTAGTATCGCAGGCTATGGGGTCCATCACAAGGGGCTTCTATCTAAACCAGTCTCATACCTAAATTTGGATAGTCAGACTCGATGTGGTAAACTCTTAATCTCAGGTTAGTTGCACGCCCCAACCGAAATCTTGGCCATTGCGAAGGTACACAACAATTAGTTGCGCACTACCGGCCCGAGTGGATAGTGAATGAAATGAATGTATGAGTATGCAACCTCTACTCAATAAGTCTAAATATCAGTATAGTTCCTCTCTGAAAAATCATCGGGGTCTATTACACTCCAAACTAGGTTGCCGCCCCATCGCGCGCAACAAGATAAGTGGAAGAGACCTCACTATCTTTCTGCTAATATCGGGCCCGGCTCGTCGATAGCGGACCCATTCCTCGAGTTGGTCAGACTTAGCCCAGCAATGCCCCCTCCTCTCGGGCAGGTAAGGCCGTACCCCCTTCCAACTGACCACGACACAGTGGGAGACGCGGCCTAACGGTATACGTCCCTCATGCGCTCATGCATCCACTTGGTCTAGACGTTGGAGCAACCTCTGGAACCAAGAGGGTTTAGGGACTTTCACCTAGGGATATCTATAGCACCCCATGTAGAACAGATTTCCGGTGTCCCATCTGGCCATCCACAAAATAACTATGGAGGCTATGGCCCTGATGTCGCTAGGGCGTACGGTGGTCATGTCACACAAATGCGAGATGTATGAGTCACACAGTCCAATCATGCATCAATCCTGCACATGTCGTGCTCTCATGTGGGGCAACTCCGCCTATCAGGAAGCCCCATGAACAACCTACCATATAGCATATGCAATGGTCAATCACATCTCATAACAAACATGCAGATGATGCGTATGGGCATGTATCATGATGCTATGCTGTCATTTACTCATAATCGATATCAAGAACCGGCATCGACAATCAATCTCGCCAATGTGGACATTTACCCAGCATTACCCTCAAGGAATGACCTACATAAAGCCTAATATATAGTAGACTCATGGCCTTACACAAGGACCTAATATATAACACCATGGGCCTTACTCAAGGGCCACATATACACAACAGGTGGGCCCTGCTCATGGGCTTCAAATACATGAAATGCGAGCCCTACACATGGGCCACGAATACATTAAATGCGTCATACATGATGGGCCTAATACATATCATAATGGCCTTGCCCATAGGCCACGAATACACCACAATCGGCCTTGCCCATGGGCCATGAATACATCACAGTAGGCCTCGACTGCGGTTCGTATATACATCATATAGGTCTCGACAATCGGAATTGACACTCGGAATTGGCCTCAACACTCGAAGTCGGCCTATACCATCGACCTTGACAATCGAAATCGGTTTCAATACTCGGCCTCGACAATCGGGATCGATCGATAATCAAAATCGGTAAATCGGTCACGATAATCAGCCTCAATCGCTAATCAGAATTGGTAAATCGGTCACGATAATCGGATCGATCGATAATCAGAATCGGCAAATCAGTCACGACAATCGGGATCGATCGACAATCAGAATCGGTAAATCGGTCACGACAATTGGGATCGATCGATAATCAGAGTCGGCAAATCAGTCACAACAATCGAATCAGTCGATAATCAGAATCGGCAAATCGGTTACGACAATCGGGATCGATCGATAATCAGAACCGGTAAATCGGTCACTACAATTGGGATCGATCGATAATCAGAGTCGGCAAATCAGTCACGACAATCGGATCGATCGATAATCAGAATCGGTAAATCGGTCACGACAATTGGGATCGATCGATAATCAGAGTCGGCAAATCAGTCACAACAATCGAATCAGTCGATAATCAGAATCGGCAAATCGGTTACGACAATCGGGATTGATCGATAATCAGAGTCGACAAATCAGTCACGACAATCGGGATTGATCGATAATCAGAGTCGACAAATCAGTCACGACAATCGGGATAGATCGATAATCAGAATTGGCAAATCGTTCACGACAATCGGGATCGATCGATAATCAGAATCGGCAAATCGGTTACGACAATCGGGATCGATCGATAATCAGAACCGGTAAATCGGTCACGACAATTGGGATCGATCGATAATCAGAATTGGCAAATCGGTTACGACAATTGGGATCGATCGATAATCAGAACCGGTAAATCGGTCACGACAATTGGGATCGATCGATAATCAGAGTCGGCAAATCAGTCACGACAATCGGGATCGATCGATAATCAGAATTGGCAAATCAGTCACAACAATCGGATCGATCGATAATCAGAATCGGCAAATCGGTCACGACAATCGGATCGATCGATAATCAGAATCGGTAAATCGGTATCGGTGAGAATGGGTCTAATAAGGCCTAAGGGAAGGTCACAATGTGGACATCCAACTATCATTACCCATCAATGTGAACATTCAACCAACATCGATCCCAAGCAATGACCTACATAGAGCCAAACATAAAGTAAGCCCATGGCCTCACACAAAGGCCTAATATACATCACAATGGGCCTCACTCATGGGCCACATATGCGTCACGTTGGGCCCCACTTATGGGCCTCAAATATATCACAATGGGCCACATCCCCGGGCCGCCCCATTGGGCCTCATATACAACAAGTGGATCGCGTCCACGGCCGCACCAATTATCTATCTATAGAGATCATTTTAGAGTATTATCAAAAAAAAGAATTATATCAAGGGATCATATGGACCATACCACACATAACAGCGGTGAAATGATTTCCACCATTAAAATCAAGAGGGCCCACCATAGCGTTTACCTTCCATCCGGTCTGTTCATAAGGCCACAATGACCTGGATAAACAAATATCATGTTGGTCCAAAACTACTGTAACCCAAATCGTTTCAATGGTAGACATTCAATCCCACTATTTCTGCAGTGTGGTTCACTTGATACTAGATCTGTCTTACTTTTAGTCTCAAGCCTTGGGACGTGACACCAAACGGATGAACGGTTTAGATGTAACACATACACCAGCGGGCCCCACAGAATTGCTGGTGTCGTGGGGCCCATCGATGGGTGGTCTAGGTGCAGCACATGCATCAATGGTGGGGTAGCCAGCACATCAAATGGATGGACGGTTTGGGTCAAATACATCCAGCAGAGTGAGGGGTCCATGAGAGTGAATGGACGGTTTGTATGAAATACATCCATCAGTGGTGGCCCCATCTGCCACCATCCAAATGGACGGATGAAGTGGATTGTACATACATCACGGTGACCCTTATCCCCTGCTGTACGTGCAGCAGCTACAGGCCCACCGTCCATCAGACGAACGGTGGGGATCAAAAGTACAAATATTGTGATGGGCCCCATCTAAATGGATGGCATGAACGAAGCACACGCATCATGTGGGACCTTGCAAATGTACGGTGTGGATAATACCCACAAGACTGGCGCCAATACAGCAGCCCTGGATTGCTCGCCTTTTAGATGGAAGGTCTGGATCACCGGACTCATTTCACCTGCTGACGTCACCAGCTGGGGCCCACCGTCCCTGATAATGGACGGTGAGGATAAAGGCATTCATCATGGTGGATCCCACGTGGGGTCCACATGCATAATATATATTATATTAATACATGATATTATGTATATATAAAATAGGTGGGTCTCACCGTCCAGGAGACTGGACGGTGTGGATGGTTGCATAACAAGGTGGGCTCCACCATTATATTTATTATAATATTAATATTATATTATATATACATCTCAGACATCACATGGATCGTCCAGATGGACGGCTGAAGTAACAAAACATCATGGTGGCCTCTCACACAACTGTCCAGATGGACGATGAGGTGGAGTAGGATACATCGTGGACCCCACCGTCATTGATGGACGGTTTGGATATAACAATACCTCATGGTGGAGGTCCACGTACCGAGCTAACATCCAACCCAGCAACTATATAGGTGGGATTTCCACCGTCCAGATATCTGGACGGTGTGGATATAAATATAAATCATGGTGGGCCCACGTATGGACAGCTGTCCACTAGAAATTTGAATCTGCTCATAGCCTGGACGGCGTGGATATACTTCACGCCATCAGGGTGGGTCCCACGTCCAGGTGTGGACTGTGTGGATATTCAACACATCATCAACATGATGCCACGCCCAGACCCTGATGGATGACACATGGATGAAACACATGCCTCATGGGAAATTCACAGAACCTATTGACGTTAATTCATCAGCAAGGTGTTGCTGGCCGTCCAGCCCAGATACATCATATGCACGAGGTGGGTCTCACCAGATGGACGGTGTTGATAATACATCAAGGTGTGTCCACATGGTGGCCCACCACGGCACTGGATCAACTGATATTTACATTTTTTTTTCTTTCATCCAGCCTGTCCATCTGATCAGGTGGGCCCAACACGTGGATGGTCTGGATTAGGTGGTCCACACTCCATCACAAAAAGAGAGAGAGAGGGAGAGAGAGAGAGAGAGAGAGAGTGCAGATGAGGGACCCCGCCACTATGGGCCCCTCTTAGATCACATCATATATATCAAAGTGGGTCCCATCATAGGTGGGACCTACATCAAGATCATAATTTAGAGTTACGAACACTCACCTTTGATCTCTTATTCTTCCGTCAATGCATGATAAAGCTCCAAAGGGACAATTTCGACGGTTGAGATCAAACTTCGATGGTGGAGATGGGAGATAGAAGTGGGCCACACAAAACTCCTCCCATGGAGAGCCATGGACGTTGGGATCTCATGGTTGCTTGAAAAATGAAGAAAAATGAGGGAGAGAGAAAATGAGGTGATGGGAGAGAGGGATGGTGGAGTGACATGAGAGGTAAGGTGCTTGTTGACTTTTGGGGAGGGTAGTTGTACTTGGGGATGGAATGGAGTGATGGGTTGTACCTTGATTGATTGATGGATTGATGTGACGTTTTATAGAGATTCTCTTGGATTTTGCAACGCGCGGCGTTTTCCTCGAACCGAACGCGGGCCCACATCTCCTGGCCTGGGCATCGCCTCACTGCACGAGATGCGGTGTCGAAACCGCGGCGACGGTGCGGTCACACTGGTACAAGTCTCGGGTCAAGCCGACTCTTATATACAGAACACGTCTCAGGATCGTGCGCCAACGCCGATAACAGATCGCAAGTTGCCGGAATTCGACCGGGAGGACTGTATGAGTATACTGAATGGTACAGTCTAGGGTACGGGCCTTACACTATCTCCCACATTCTATATCTTTATCCTAGGGTTTGAAAAAGAGTTTTTAAAGGGTTATAAGGGGGCTTTGAATGAGTGAGGCAATCAAGGCTTTTATAGCCTTTAACTTTTTAATTTGTTGGTCCACAAATACATTAGTTGTGGGAGTCTATCGGTCGGACTGACAACAAATGACGGGCCTATCGGTTGAACTGACCCAAGTGTAGGTCAAACCAATGGAGCTTAACTTACATTATAATAAGTGTTTTTCATTGTTTTAGGGCCCTAAGGTTTGATCTTAAGTACTCTATTGGCTTACTCGCACACCTAATACCCAATGTGACGTGTTTTAATGCAGACTCGCTCACGTGCGAAGTTTCTTTATGAATTTATTTTTCCAAACTTCTAGATTTCCCTTGAAACTCTAAGTCTCTCGGATTCAAGCATGTGGATGCACGTGCCACCATATGATTGGTCGAGTATTAGAGGGCCAGGGTGTCACAAATCCTTCGATATAAATGGTCAACCAAGCTCAAGATACAAGAACCTGCATTCATGAAAACTCACACTCCTATGTAAGGTAGGGCATAAGCACCAACTCGTTACTGAGCCTGATGGTGAAGACCTTCCATCCCAACCCGTTGCCAATTCCCTTACATAGGATAAATACTATCCCTTTTAAGGATTGCCTTATCTCACCACTACAGTCATGTAATTTAGGATATTAAGATCCATGAAACATAACTCTCTATTGACTAAGGGTCATTATGTCCAAACTCACATTCCCTATGATAACCTGAGAAATCCTTCTCAATAACTTGTAAAATCGTCGATAGTTAAGGTTTTTCACACAATTCATTATGGCACGCAATGCAAAATATGACATTCGATCATCTATGTAAATAATCATCACCATCATTATTAACTTTTCAATACACACCATACTAACACTAATTTGAATAGTTTAAATCTTACCTTATGATTGCATATTCTTAATGTAAAGAATCAATGTTGTTCTTTCTCTGATTGAGAATGCCTCTCTTAATCTATCCTAACAAGATAATAGAATCCAAGCCATGGAGCCTTTAAATTATAAGGTCCATGAGAGTATTCAGAAGAATGTGAATCATCTATCAAATGGGCCACGAAGTAGATAGGAAGACATGAGAGGTAGATCTCTCTCTCTCACACATTTTCTCTAAGGGTCATTGACATTTAATCCTAGATATGGTGATGTAGGACAATTAACCACTTGCTCTAAAAGCTCGAACTGTTAGAGCATGGCGAATTAATCCCTTTATCTCATAGCCCAAGCCTCACATCTCATAGGTTAGGACCTCAGCTGAACCCCCCCTCGTGGGCTCATGGGCCTCAAATCACACGGGCCGGCCACCCCGAGTGTGTCCCCGCATCCCACGGGCTACCCCACTCGAGCCCGGTGTGAAATGCGCATTAATCACTCCTAGTGAGGAGTCTTGAACACGAGACCTCCCCCATGGGCCCCGCTAACCCCGAGTGTGCCTCTGCATCCCACAGGCGACCCCACTCGAGCCTGGTGTGAAAATGCCCCTCATTAGATGGAGGTTTTTGTCTTAGGTCATGTTCCCCTTAAGAATATGCTTTATATATATAGGAGCTTTATACTTGATTTGGTGCTCTTCTACCCTATGATGTATGCCTTAACAACATTAAAAGTCCGTCGAAAATGTTAGGACAAGAAATCCCTTCTTGATCACACACACAACAATATCGATCAAGAGAGAGAGAGAGAGAGAGAGAGAGAGAGAGAGAGAGAGAATATGAAATCATAAGACGGAGATTTGTGTGGTTCTCCAACACGTCCACCAATTTATATTGATCCGCTGTGCTCAAAGGCAAAAACTAAGAATTAACTCTCAATACAATGATGACTCCCTCTCACTCTCACAACATAATATCTATTACCCAAAACAAACTAGGATTTATATAAAACTCTATGTGAAATTATAAAATTGCCCTCCAGATGAAAGTGATGGTTGGATGAGCAATACACCTCTAATGATTAGGCTCCACATATCATAACAAAAAGTTTGTCTTCCCGCCCAATCCATACACCTAAATAGACGTATTTTTTCACTAATTGTGTAATCAAATTCAAGCCTTTAAAACCCAATGCAAATCTTTAAATGGGCAGTAAAAGACCTTATTATTAGATTTCTATTAAGTTTATTAAAGTTTATCATAAAATCTTTTAAAAATATTTAATAATACCAACCAACTAATTATCTTGATGGGGCATCCAAAAGGTAAGATTTAGTCATTAATTTTAATGAGAGACAAAAGTGGATCCCTTATTTAAGTATATTGAGCCTCAAGTGAATCTTAACTTGTGAAACCAATAATACACGTGTACCACTAACTAATGTAATATTAAAATGTGCATCAAAGCCAACACATGAAGACTCTTGAAGTACCTTTGCAATCTCGTATTTAAGGATAAATCTAAACTAGTGCACAATCAAGTACATCCAATTGAAGCATGATTGGTACTCTTATTAGGAGACCTGATGTAATCTATCTAATATAGATATGCAATCAAGCCTAGAATTAATGTCACACGGGATGATGTCAAGCAAGTCCCAAGTTACTCAAACTCACTAAAAATTTCGGATACTAAAAGTAAATGGTCTATCAACTTTCCAATAACCCATCTAGGTCATTATGTCAACTTCATTCTTTCCCAAAGCACTAAAAAGATTTCATAGGGAATCCCTATGATTCACTAATGTGTACGAATTTTTAATTACAATTAATAAAAAAGCATATAAAAAATGCCACTTATGACCTTGTTCCATTAATAAATGTCAATAATGACCAAGTTTCAATCAACAAATGAATCAATTATTCAGTACACTTATTAGGATAAGGTGATAAGTTTAGCTATTTTTAATTCTCAATAAATCACATCTCTTATTCGTAACAATAGGAAGTTTGGTGCTTATTCAAATCTGAACCCGTGAAAACATGAAGTGTATCATTGAAATGTTAGGGAGATAGTCCTGTTAAATAAATGACTCATGGCTTTCATTTGATATTTAGATTCCGTTGAATATTTGGATTAGGTCTTTGATGGTTACCTCAACATTAGGAATTTCAATATGATTTCATTTCCAAGGTAGTGTGAACACTGGATTCATGAATGGATTTTTGGCGAGGCATGTGTAATCTGATAGAAATGTGGGAGTATTGTATTACTAGAGTTGTCACTAGATAGTTACTTTGATTATCCAATCAGCTAGACCCTATAGAAAGTTGGGAGAGAGAATCTGAAGGTTCCCTATACTAAAATGACTCATTTATCTGCAACTGAAAACTCGATGTAAGGGACCATGATTAGAAAGAGGGAGGAGGGTCTTAGGCACCATCATTACCCATACAAATGTACGATCTCTACTTCACAGGATTAAATAAACTATTAGATATTTGAGTTAGCTCTTGTATACGTAAGGATATACAAGTTTGTGAAATTATTTTAGGATTAACCGTAAATAAGGGGTGTTGTAGTTGATGGATGGAGTGGATTTCATGCACATGAGATTATTTTCCCACGTCAGAGAATCTTCCTATACTTGCTTGACAAGAGTTTTCAATTGCTATTTAAGGTAGGTCAATGGAAAACTTTTCCATTTTCAATGATTTTCATGAAATTAGTGATATCCAAACATACCCTCAACATGCCCCATAGCAAAAATTTCATGCACATGAGCTCTCGCCATGCATACAAAGGGTGTTAAAGCAATAATCCAGCTTTCAAAAACATATGTGTGGATGATGATGATCTCCACTCAATAGCATTTTGCCATGTGGCCCATCTCAATTGAATCTTCTTGATGAATGTCATGGATCATCAAAAAATGCAGATATTACTAGCCTATGGAGAGCAAGCCTCCTTAGCATTTTTTCTATATTATAAGAGCTCCATTTCACATGGGATTACGACACAAACCCAGTGCAAGCAACAAAGAGTTATTAGGAGTTCTTTGATACGTTTATATAGTATGATCATTCGTACACATCCACACAGTCACTACATGTGTATCATACATATGCCTTAATATAGACCATTCAAATATTGTAGCCATTCGTTGATGGGGTCAAGATAGAAATTACACTTTGTGGATAATCATAACTCTCTAATTAATGGCAACGATTTAATAGTCAAAATACAAAATATTCAATCATTTAGTGTCCACAAATCAACGGTTAGGATCATCCAGTTTACATGGACCCATCGAAAGTGGTTCCCATAATTTGGATGACTCGTTAGGGTTGAGTCAAGTCTTTACTTGCTCGAGTTGGGTTGAATCGGTTTGACTCATCCAAGTTGGATTAGGCATGAGGAGTCTGAGTCAACTCAAATGAGCCACATTAGACTTATCTGGCTCAAGTTTTTTTATATTCCTTTTTGCTATGTGGGACCCAACAAGGTGTGTATATGCCATACAATCTATCCATTTGCCCTAGTTTAGGAACTTGAAAATACAACTTAACTCAATTTTCATCTAAGTTGGGTTGACTTGAAGAATGAGCCTAATTGACTGAATACTTAGTACTAGGGGTGTGGCGAGAGGGCGTGGATTGGGGTACTACCCCCACTAGGGCCTAGATAAAGACGAGCAATCCTATTAGGCGGTCTGTAGAGCCCACCATGATGTATATGCTTTATCCACATCGTCCATCCATTTTGATATATCATTTTAGGGTAGGTGCATTGAAGGCTCAAGTGGACCACACCATAAGAAGTAGTGTTGGTTGAATTCATACCGTTGAAAAAATCCTAGGGCCCACTATGACATTTATTTGCCATCCAACTTGTTCATAAGGTCACATAGACCTGTACGAAGGGAAAACATAAATATAAGCTTGATTAAAAAGTTTCATACATACTCCCTAGAAGTTTTCAATAATAAGCTTTCAATTCCGATTGCTTCATGTGGTATTGTCCACTTGAGCATTCAATCTACCTCCCTTTTAGGATCATGCCCTAAAATGATCTACCAAAATGGATGGACAACATGGATAAAGCATATGCATCAAAGTGGGAGCCACAGATCCCCTAACTGCCCATCTGTCTCTCACTAGGTCCTGGTGGGGTAGTACCCAATCTACACCCCATGGAGAGAGAGATAGAGGTGATTATATACACGTATAGGCTACACAGATATAAAGAGAGAAAGTTGGTAGGATGGTTTTAATAATGGCTGCTCATCCCCACCTTTTATTTAATGGTGGACAACTCATCTCTACTTTTTTTTTTAGTGGCCTAAGCAAGCTAGAAATCTACTTTGTTTTTAGGCTGATAATTTAATATAGCCCGACACAACTGATACATAAAGCGGATGTCACACAATCCTCATGGTGATGTTGAGAATCATCGTCAATTTTTAATTTAATTAGATTACTTAGTTATTAATATTTTTAAGTTAAATAAAATAAATAAATTGTTACCTATAAACTTTCTTATTAAAGTTGCGATGTCATTTCAAATAGAGTGCCCTCTTTGTGTGTGTGTGTGTGTAGGGGGGGGGGGGGGGGGGATGGTACTTAAGGTTGACCTCATGGGGCCCCACTATAATGTGTGTCGGCCATCAACACTTGCATTTGATGGGTCCCCTTAGGTTATGGGATATCCGGAACATCATTCGTATATGAAATTCATATGGGCCATTACATCTAAAACTATGTGAAGACATGCCTAAAATATATAAAAGACATGGTGGGGCCTACCAGAGTTTTGGATGTGGGACACATACAATTAATGGGCTGATCTATGAACCATATCTCTGTGGGCCCAATAAATGATCATGAATGTTTTAACGAAAGGGTAACCCCTCTCAACTATTGTATGTGGTGCGGCGCACCCAAGTCATGAATGGACTTGATTTTTAAGCCCGTGGCCCACCATGGAATGGTGCATCTGACTGATGGGGTAGATGTTTGACACACATCACGTTGGGGACCACACAACTAGACCTCATGGGAAGTTCCCATGAGGTCGACGTCATAGTACCATTTCCCTACACACACACACACACACACACACACACACACACACACACACACTCCGAATGGTTCATGTGATGCAGCATCCCATGAAACCTCATGGGACCAATTTTCACCCTGATCTAAAACTTTGGTGGGTCATAACAAAGTGAGATGCAAATCAAGGTAGGAAATTGTTTTCTTTTTTCATGACCCACCAAAGTTTTGGATCAAAGTAAAAGTTAGGCCCTGGAGGTTTCATATGGTTCTACATCACGTGGACCGTTTAGATTTTGGACTCACATCATATATGATGAGTTCTCAAAAAGGTTGATGGCTATATATATATATATATATATATATGAGAAAAGGTATTATGTGCTTGACCGCATGTTACCTTCCCATAAGGTCGAGTGTTGGTGCAACGTTATTTATAGGATGGTAAAAATTTTAAACAAATGATGAGATTTTATAGGGAAACCGGAGAAACAAAACCAATTATTAAAATACCCCTCCACCTCTCTCTCTCTCTCTCTCTCTCTCTCTCTCTCTCTCTCTCTCTCTCGCATATTTTCTACAAAAGCCTTGCGCCGAAACCTAGGTGGGGCCTATTGTGGTTTTTTTTTTTTGTTAAATAGAAATCCACCATGTCCATCCATTTTTCCATATCGTTTTAGGGCAAGAGGCCAAAAATAAGCCAGATCCAAGACTCAAGTGGACCAAAAACGTGAGGATTGAACGTCCACAATTGAAATATTCGTGGGGCCACAGAAGTTTTAAATCAGGATAATATTTATGTTTTCAGTTCATCTCAGTAGGAATGATGTTATGAACGGTATTGATGCAATTGAAACATCACTTTTGACCCAGGGAGGTTTCAACCATAGGAATTTCCCTTAATGTGGCCCACTTGAGTCTTGCATCCGACTCATTTTTGGCCTTATGTCCTAAAATGATCTCCAAAAATGGATGGACGGGGTGGATTTCTCACAAACACTATGGTTAGCCCTGACTGAACACAGTGCAGCCTGGACGACGAGGCTCACATTGATGTATGTATTGTATATCCACACCGTCCATCCATTTTTCAAGCTCATTTAAAGGCATGATTTCATAAATTAAGCAGACCCAACTCTCAAGTCGACCATACCCTAAGAAACAATATTGATTAGGCATCCACCATTAAAATCAAATATCAGCTTGATCCGAAACTTTTTTTTTACCTGCAAGACGTTTTTAATGGTGGGCGTTGAATCCCTGCTATTTCCTGTAGTGTGGTCCACTTGGAATTTGGATCTGCTTCATTTTTAAACTCATCACCTAAAATGAGTAGTAATAACGAATGGACAGTGTGGATATATAATAAATCCATCAAGATGGCCCCCACTCTTAGAAAGGCTTTAACAACGGATGCATTATCCCCACTGTTTTCCTATGGTGTGGTCCACTTGATCTATCTTTGATATGCTTCAATTTTGAACTTTGTCCTAAAATGAGATGGTAAAACGGATAGACAACGTGGATTTTAAAGATCTAACCAACTGAATTAAAACCAAAGGGCAGTTGAAGATTTCTTGGATGCGACGTCCCAGAGAAGCTCCTCAAAGCATGAGAACGTAGGCTGACATCGTACGCGGATTAGATACCGACGGGTTGAGTAGCCAAACTGGATACTAAAGTGACATCACCAAGTTCTGTGGGACCCACCATGATGTATGTGTTGTATCCACATCAGCCATCCAGTTGGAGAGATCATTTTAGGGCATTAAACAAAGAATGAGTAAGATCCAAATCTGGAGTGGACCCTACCATAGAAAATAGTGGGAAGAGTGACACCCGCCATTGAAACCTTCCTAAGGTCCACTATAATGTTTATATGAGATCCAACCTATTCATAAGTTCAGACATATATGAAAGAAGGGAAAACACAAATTTCAGCTTGATCGAAAACTTTTATGGCCCTTAGAAATTTTTAATGGTGGGCATCACTCTATCCATTGTTTTCTATTGTGGGTCCATTCGAGCTTTGGATCTAACCCATTCTTTGTCTTATGCCTTAAATTGATATCTCCAAGTGAATGGACGGTATGGATATAACACATATATCATGGTGGGTCATACAAAACTTGGTGACGTAGCGGATACTAAACCTGTCTGTGCCTATTTCCCGTCCAGCTAGCATTGGAGTACATTATGCCTTTAAATACGGAAGTGGATAGAAACAGTGTGAACTGAATTTCTATCATTAGAAATTTTAGGGGTGGTTAGGGCTGCACCGTATTCGATCAGGGTCAACCGTAGTGTTTGTGAGAAATTCACCCCGTCCATCCATTTTTGGAGATCATTATAGGGTATAGGGCCAAAAATGAGCCGGATCCAAGACTCAAGTGGGCCACACTAAAGGAAAAGGTGGGTAGAGAAATTCCTACCATCGAAAGTGATGTTTTAATTGCATTCATATCGTTCATAGCAATATTCTTATTGAGATGAACTGAAAGCACAAATATTATCGTGATTTAAAACTTCTGTGGCCCAACAAATATTTCAACTTTGGACGTTCAATCCTCCTGTTTTTGGCCCATTTGAGCCTTGGATCCGGCTCATTTTTAGCTTCTTGTCCTAAAATGATATGGAAAAACAGATGGATGGGTTGGATTTCTTAAAAAAAACTACGGTAGGCCCTACCTAGGTTTCTAGCACAAGGCTTTCGCAAGAAATACGCGTGAGAGAAGTAGAGGTAGAGGGGTATTTTAATAACCGGTTTCACCATTTTATTTATCCAATTTCCCTATAAAATCTCACCGTATTTAAATTTTTTACCATTCAACGAATAATGTACCGACAACACTCGACCTCATGGAAGGTAACAAGCCGTCGAGTGTATATATATATATATATATATATACACGCGCGCGCGCTGAAACGCAGAAAATGTCAGAATATGTCTCATTCCCCTCTCACTCTTTTTAGTCTTCTTCTTTATATTTCTCCGCGGATGTCAATATCCACCTCCCTACCTCTCTATCTTTGTTTCCGTGATTTCCTATAAATGGGCCCACAAAACCTTGTTGCACGATCACTCTGATGCTATGCTTCCATGAGGCGACACAAATGAAGGGAATTGGGAGGCAAGATAATAAATAGAAATAGCCTCTATTTGAAGTGCCAGATGCATCCCACGACGACTTGTCTAAACTAGCCAACGGCTTCTGTCGTTAATTCAAAGTTCCATGGAGCCTCCGGCGAGAGTGTGTCCCACTTCGGCAGGTGGGTCCCACCTGTATCCGGGGTGATAGCTAGTGTGCTGTTTTGTAGTCATACGTGGCCACACCACAAACATCAGTTGGGGCACTAAGGAATATGTATCAGAACGTGAATAGTGCCCTGATGGGCCAGTCTGTGCATATATGGCCTATGGCTTCATGATCCAGACCGTTGATCTGAATGAATCCACAATGGATGGGTTGTTCTTAAGATCTATTACAGGTCGGATGGTCAGGGAAGAACGGTCCTAAATAACATTAATAGATGGATGGATAGGATCATCCAATTATTCCAATCATAATTTTTTAGACATTATCCATTCATTGTGGTTTTCCCACATCCGCACGTGTGAAACATCATGTGCAGACCCATGCTGGCATAGCACGCGTGTGCTAGATCCCATTCATCGGCTGGCCTTCTTGGTGAATGTCCCATGGCACAAAAATCCGATCAATCTATTCATCAGGTGGGGTATATGGATGCAGAGATGGACAGTTGCTGTCCACATTCAATGCATATGCATGGTTTACCGTTACATTCAATATACACGTGAAGGCCACGTGCTGAGTGGGCCAGCTTGATTTTGAGCCTAGGAAACTGTTCACTAGAGGCCTGGATCTCACACACATGCCCACCACATTGGCACGTGCAGGGCGCTTGGGTCGCATGTGCAGGTGCTTGGTAATAAATCATTTCTCTATATGTACAGTTTTTTGCCACGTGTACGGTTGCCAATGCACGCCACGTGTGCAAGATCCAAGCCTGAAGTAAGGCCCGCCGTGTCCAAGCTCTAGCTCGTGATATTGGACACTTTTTTGCTTAGCTCGGTGGATCAGTAAGTCAGCTCGATCAATCTAAACAAATTCAATTTTATGGATTTAGTCCCTGAACGCTTTTGCGCCCTTTCGATTGATCTCGATTAATCGAATGTGAAAATTTGTGTATTTCAGTTTTTATTCCCTTATTTGTTTAAGTCTCTTTTAATTGCGTCTTAGGACTTGTTTAGGGTGATTTGATCATGTAAACTCGTCTATTTTGATAACTTTTAATAAAAAAAATTTTAATTTTCTTTATTTCTTTCGTGCATTTGAGAAACTTCTCTCAAGGATTCAAGGGAGCCTTGTGAATTCAAGGTGCTTATCATTGGAGGAAGACGGTGATTAACCTCATCATGCCCAATTCTACATCAATTTAGTATCAGAGCGTGGTTTCTCCTCAGATTTATGCCCTCTAAAGACGGATTGGGCAACAATCTTATGGACAGTTCTCTAAGGAATTATCTATTAACAACGGTGACTTTCGAGGTGGCGCAATGAGAGAATCGACAAGTCATGCAAGGCTTGCAAGCTGCTCTCGATTGCATGACAGAGGCCTAAGGGAAGCTCCATATTCGTGGTGATAAACCCCCTCCATAGGCGTTGGAATTCGCAATAGTGATGATATCAGGGTGATACCTGCAAGGAATCATAAGATCATGCTTGAGGATGTAGGATCCAACGACAAAGAGATCAATGACATGATCCTCCAACACCCTGGCCGAGGCGACGATTAGGTAGATCGTACGGATAGAGAATTCAGGATGAAAGTTGATCTTCCCAGTTTCAATGGCCAACTCCACATCGAGGACTTCCTCGATTGGTTGCTTGAAGCCGAGCATTTCTTAGACTACATGAAAATTCCTGAAGAGAAGAATGTTAAATTTGTGGCTTACGAGTTGAAGGGTGGGGCTTCGACTTGGTGGGAGTAACTTCAGTTTGCACAAACAAGACAAATGAAGGCACCAATCTGCACGTGGTAACAGATGAAATAACTAATGTGTGCGCGATTCATCCCCAGTGACTACGATCAGGTATCATTCCAACAATACCAAAATTGTCGACAAGGTAGTCGAACAATGAAAGAGCATGTAGAGTTCTACCGTTTGACGGTGTGGAACGATTTAGTCGAGACTAAATCGCAATAAGTCGTCCAATTCAATGGTGGGTTGCATGTTGTGATCTAAGATTGGGTTCAAATGCAACCCGTTTGGACGATGAATGAAGCGATTAAGCTAGCCAACCGAGTGGAAGTGCAGCTTAAGCGATTCAACACATGGGCCTACCTTGCTAATAGGGTAGCCATCATAAGTCCTTCTCAGGGAGCACCATAGGCCAAGGGAAAAGAACATGTAAGGGCGCCTTTAACCTCTTACACGCATAAATTGAGAGTCGAAAGGCAAGTGAGACTCCAAAGGGGGGTGACCACTATTGCCGGTCCAAGCAGGATCTCGAACCCCTACGGTCAGCCAAGGGCAAATCATTGTTATCGATATGGCCAATCAAGTTACCTATCAAAAACTTGTCCCCAGTGACAAGTGGCTAACCTCGCCATTAATGATGGAAGCGTTGAAAACATAGAGGAAGACCTAAATGTTAATGAAGTGGATCATGTCGCGAAAGATAAACTGGATGTGGAAATTTGGGTTTCACAAGATCACAATGAGTCCCTAATAGTGAGGTGACTATTGTATTTGCCAGAGAAGGAAGTACACTTGCAACAACATAACATCTTTTAAACAAGGTATATGGTGAATTGAAAAGTTTGTGATGAGATCATAGACAATGGGAGCGGCGAGAACATCGTTTCCAAGGTCATGATAGAGAAGTTGCAATTGAAAACGGAAAGACATCACTCCCCATATATGATCAACTGGATTAAGAAGGTCAGCGAGACAAAGGTAACTGAACAATAAACTATATCTCTTTTAATTGGTAAACATTATAAGGACCAAGTAGTTTACGACGTAGTTGATGTGGAGGCTTGTCACATATTACTCAATCAACTGTGACAATCAGATCATGACGCCACTCATAGAGGACGAGATAATATATACATACATACATATATATATATATATATATATTCATCAATGATGGCTGAAAAATTGTACCTGCTCCTATGGACCCGGATGAGCCATCCGAAGCTTTTAAAGTGGAGGGTATTCTCTTATAATCATATGGGACTTTGTGAAGGAATCTAAGGAGACGGAACAAGTCCATGCGTTGATTGTAAAGGGCGAATAGATAGAGTCCACAATTATTCTCGATAAACTAAAACCGTTGCTACAAGAATTTAAGGCAATTTGGCTTGATGAACTTCCCAACAAGTTGCCTCTCATGCAATATATTTAGCACCATATAGACCTTGTCATAGGGGTTAGCTTGACCAATCACCCTCATTATCGGATGAATCCAAAAGAGTGTGAGATTTTGCAGGGACAAGTGGAGGAATTGATCTGTAAGGGTCTAGTGCGAGAGAGCATGAGCCCATGCACCATGCCAACTCTGTTGATGCCTAAGAAGGATGGGAGTTAGTGCATGTGTGTCGATAACTGAGGCATAAATAAGAACACCGTGAAATACAAATTTCCTATACTTCGGCTGGAAGATATGTTGGACATGCTAGATGAGGTAAAAATATTTTCCTAACTAAACTTGAGGAGAGGCTACCATCATGTTCGTATTCAAGCGGGCGATGAGCGGAAGACAACATTAAAGACCAAGGAGGGTATGTACGAATGGTTGGTTATGCCTTTTGGGCTCTCGAATGCACCTAGTCATTTATGATGGTGATGAATCAAATGTTAAAATCATTCATTGGTAGATTTATGGTATTTTATTTTGATGACATCTTGATATACAGTCAGGACGAAACAAACCATATGAAACACCTTAAACAGATGGTTCAAGTGCTCATCGAGAACAAGTTGTACTTCGATTTGAAGGAGAGTAGTTTTTTACTAAGAGCTTATTGTTTTTGGGCTTTGTTGTGATGTCCTCAGGCATCCATGTTGACAATGAGAATGTGAGGGCTATCAGAGAATGGCCGGTTCCGAAGAATATTCACGAAGTTCGAAGTTTTCATGAGTTGGCGATGTTCTATCTTTGGTTCGTGAATAACTTCAGTACCATTGTAACTGCATGAAGAAATGGTATTTTCAGTGGAGTAACAAGGCCAACAAAAGTTTTGTTATAATTAAGCATAGGTTGTCCACCACTTCGGTCCTTGTACTCCCCAACTTTGATAAATTATTTGAAGTTGAGTACGATGCTTTGTATGTTGGCATTGGGGGTGTTTTGTCTCAAGATGGTCGACTGGTGGCCTTCCGGAGCGAGAAACTTAGCGATGTCCGTGAGAAGTGGTTGACGTATGAGCTAAAATTGTATGCAGTGGTTCAAGCCTTACGACATTGATGTCATTACTTGATTCAGCGGGAGTTTGTACTCTATTCGGGACATCTAGCTCTCAAGTTTATTAACAGTTAGGTTAATGTTAACCGTGTGCATGCTAGGTGAATTTCTTTCTTGCATGGATTCACATTAGTGTTAAAGCATAAGGCCAAGCAACAGAACAAGGTGGTTGATGCGCTTAGCCAACGTGCAACCTTGTTGGTAACCATGAGCAACGAAGTTGTTGGGTTCGAGTACCTAAAAGACTTATATGCCGAAGACAACAAATTCGAGGACACATGGGGTAGATGCCAGGAGATTAGCCCAGTGACCTCCATATTCATGATGGTTTTCTTTTCAAAGGAAATCAGTTGTGCATTCTATAGAGTTTGTTGCGAGACCATGTCATGTGAGAGCTACATGGAGGTGGCCTCGGCGGTCACCTGGGGCGAGACAAGAGAATAACTCTCTTGGAGGAATATTACTATTGGCCACAACTGAAACAAGATGTGGGAAGAGTGGTGCAACAGTGCCATACGTGTCAGGCATCTAAGGGGCGGTCACAAAACACGAGCCTATACACTCCATTGCCTATCCCTAACGACTATTAGGAGAATTTGTCTATGGACTTTGTGTTAGGTCTCCTACGGACCCAGCGTTGAATGCACTCAGTGTTTGTCATAGTCAGCGGATTTTCCAAGAAGACCCTCAATGCTACACATGTTGTAAATTTGTTCTTCTGAGAGGTCGTTCGGCAACATGTGGTCCTAAAATCTATCACTTTAAATCATGACACTAAGTTTCTTAGCCACTTTTGAAGGACTTTATGGAAGCAATTTGACAACAAACTATAGTTCAACAGTGCATATCATCCACAGAAAGATGAAAAAACTGAGGGGGTGAATCATACACTCAGGAACCCTATACGATGCATCTCAGGTGATAAGCCCAAACAGTGGGATTTTTCCTTGGCTCAAGCGGAAGTTGCGTTCAACAATATGTAAAACTATTCCACTGGCAAGTCCCCGTTTGAAGTTGTGTATGGACGAGTGTCTAAGCATTCTCTTGATTTGCTTCTATTGCCCAAGTTACCATGCATGAGTGTTGCTACAAAACATATAGCGAACTAAATCATAAGTGTACACGCTGATGTACAGGCCCAGTTAAAAGCATCCAATGACAAGTACAAAAGGGTTAATACACATCGGCATCTCAAGGTGTTCAATGTGGGCGACAACATTATGATTCACTCGCGCAAGGAGAGATTTTCAACCGGGACGTACAATAAGCTGGAGAATAAGAAGATCAAACCGGTACCTATACTTCGCAAGATCAATGACAACGCTTATGTCCTTGATCTTCCTGACAACGTGGGGATCTCAAGCACATTCAACATGGCAAACTTGTATGAGTATCATGAACCAGAATCGGAGAATAACTGAAGGATGAGTTTTTTTTCATGTGAAGGGGATCTAATGTAAGACATGAAGTAAGCACGTGCCTATCACAAATGGACCATAAGAAGTCCAAGAAGGAAATCAACAAAATTCAGCATAGTTTTATTGCTCCAGATCGATTGAGTAGACTAATTGATTCAATCGATTAGTCGAACTTTTTTTTTCAAGTGAAGGGAATCTGATGTGAGACATGAAGCAAGCACGCACTTATTACAAATAGACTAGAAGAAGTCCGAGAAGAAAATCAACAAAATTCAACATAGTTCAATCGTTCGAGATCGATCAAGCATACCAATCGATTCAATCAATCGATCAATGGAAATTCAATTTAGATGAAAAGCTTGCTGGATGCTTTTTTGCTTAATTCGGTCGATCGACAGTTCGAGTCAATTGATCGAAACAAAATCGATTTTATGGATTTAGTCTCTCGACATTTTTGTGCTCTTCTGATCGATCAATGAAATGTAGAAATTTGCATGTTTTTCAATTTTTATTTCCTTATTTATATAGGTCTCTTTTAATTTCATCTTAGGGCTCATTTAGAGTTATTTAAGGATACAAACTCGTTTCTTTTGATGACTTTTAATAAAATTCTCAAATTTCCTTTATTTCTCTCATGGATTCGAGAAACTTCTCTTGTGGATTCAAGGTGCATTCGAGGAAAATGGTGATCGACCTCATCACACCCACCCCTGCGTCAGATGGAAAACCACCATGATGGAATGACCACAACCATCTGATCAAGGGCCTACATACAAAAGGGACACTAAAACAAAAAATAATCTCACGATCAATTTTAGGGCCCTTAATCATATGGTTACAATCTAAGGCCTTTAATCTGGTTGATTTTGGAGCGACATTAATTTACAATGGGAAGTTGCTATATAATGCCTCGATGATTGTGGGTATTTGAGCTCATACAAAGATTTGCTTCAAATCTCTTCATATCTTTATGGCCAAAGTCTATCTCATGATGGGCCCACTAAATGAATGTTCTGAATCACTGAACAGTGGGCCTTGCTCGATAGTTGTTGGGCCAAGTAAAAGCACCATTTTTTTCAGTCATGTTATCTCACTATTCATGGCAAGTGGTTTGGGGGCAATTTTTCCATGGAGTTATATATAATGCTAGCATTGCTGGATGATTTTACCCCCTTAATTAGTTGACTGGAGAGTACTTAGGCCCTATTTGTTAATGCTGAATTATTGCACTTAACGCAGAATTTGAAAAATGTTCCATATTTAGTGGTGTTTGTTAACGCAGAAGAAGGAAAGTGCTCTACCATTTTATGCCGAAATTTTTCTGTGATAGGAGTCTAGCTTAATGGGGAATCAAGAATGCACTTGGTGATTTTTTTTTTTAATCCAAAATTGTCCTTTGCGACAAAGATTTTCTCCTTTACTTTATATACATCCCAACTTTTAACATGGGACACTTCTCTGAGTCCACCATGATTTATGTATTAGATCCACACTGTCTATCAACTTTTTTATATCATTCTAAAGCATGATCCAAAAAAAGATGCACATCCATAGCTCAAGTCAACCACACCATATAAAGTAGTGGGACGGGAACGACTACCATTAAAACCTTCCTGATGTCCACCGTGAAGCTTATTTGCCATCAAATCTCTTTATAAGGTCACACAGACCTAGATAAAGGAAAAACACAAAAATCAGCTTGATTTGAGCCTTGTGTGGCCCCAAGAAGTTTTCAATAATAGGCACCCAATTCCCATAGTTTCTTGTAGTGTGGCCCACTTAAGCCTTATATTTGCCTTGTTTTTTATCTTAATTTCTAAAATAATATGAAAAAAATGAATGGATGGTATGGATAAAACATATATATCATGGTAGGCCTCACAAAGCCCTTAATTATCCATATTTAGGTAGATATTGATGGGGTAGTACAAAATCCCCTCCCATATTTGGGGTACGAATTATGTGAAAATGCCTTTCACGGGAAATTCATGTGCTGGAATCTTAGGTGGAGCCCACCGTTATGTTTATGATAAATCCAATTTGTCCATTCATGTTTTGAGATCATTTTAGGACTCGAGATTTTTTTTTAAAAAAAATGAGGAGGATAAAAGACTTAAGTGGGCCTCATTGAAGGAAAAGGTGGATAGGAAAATTCCTACCGTTGAAACCTCCCTGGGGTCAATGGTGATGTTTACAAGCCATCAATACTGTTCATACTATCATTCCTAGTGAGATGAACTCAAACCACAAGTATTAGTATGATTGAAAACTTCTGTGACCCCATGAATATTTTAATTATGGGCGTTCAATCCTCACGTTTTTGGCCCATTTGAGTATTGGATACGACTCATTTTTAGCAATATGTCCTAAAATGATCTCACAAAACGGATGGATGGGATGGATTTCACACAAACATCACGGTGGGCTCCACTTAGATTTCCAGTGGTAGACTTCCTGGGAAAAGCTTTCCCATAAAATCTGGCTCACACCTAAGGCCTACTGTGATGTATGTGACTACATCCATACCGTCCATCTATATTGAAAGCTTATTTTAGGGCATGATTCAAAAAATAAATTAGCTTCAAATCTTAGATGGACCTTTGTATAGGAAACAATGGTAATTGACCATTTAAGAATTCTTTTGGGCCACAAAAGCTTTAGATCATGTTGATATTTGTGTCATCTTTTCATCTAGCTGTTTATGACCTTTTCAATAGGTCGGATGACAAATAAACATTTCAGTGAGATTCATGGAGTTTTTAAAGGTAAGGATTCAATCACGATTGTTTCATATGGGTAAATGTGTCAAATTAATATATTTCAAACATTTCAGACGTTAGTTAACAAACAAGTTATTCTAGATTCACTATTAGTTTTCCGACTTTAGATTCAGACTTTAGATTCAGACTTCGGATTTCAGATTTAACAAACATGCCCTTAGCCTTAACATTTGAAAGGGCATAAGGGGGGTTTTAAAATAAGTTGGATCTCTTGGATATTCAAAACGTGTCATTAATTTTGGTCATTTTATCATTTTGATAAAGCCTCCATTGCCTACCATGGATGCTACTTTTTCTCTCACAATCTTTCTCTTCCCTTTTCTCTTTATATGAATGAGAGAAGCGAGTTGGATGACCTTCACTGAATGACTTATGATTAGAATTTTGCATGACAATTTTTCTTGACATTCCAAGGCCATTACTAATGGATTTTTAGAAGTGAAGTGGAATTTAAAATTTTTAAAAACTCAGGTCATGTGAATCTATTATGGATCTCCATTGAAATATATCTAAGTTTTTAGAAAAGAAAAACTTAAATCTTATGATTTACTTGATCAAAGTCGTTGAGAAACTATCATTTTTGTCTATGCGGATCTTCCTATTTAGGAGGTATCTCTTAGTGAGAGCCAAAAACATCAACCTTTGGAGTAGGCATAAGGGGATAGTAGTCTACATAGGTGGACCCACATGTGGAGGGAAGGGAGAGATCTCTCTCTCTCTCTCTACACACACACAAGGCAGTGCCTAAGCTCTCTCTCTCTCTCTCTCTCTCTCTCTCTCTCTCTCTCTCTCTCTGCTCCTGGTTCTCTCCCTCTAGGATAGGTTTAATGATGAAGCTAGGGTTTTAAGGAGATACCAATTGTGGTACTTTACTATCCTATAGTTTTCTATATGTTGCATTGTATTGCAATTCTACGATCATGCATTATCCCATGCACCTATATTTGATTCAATACTTCTATTGCATTGTCATCTACTAAGGATTCAATGCCCATGCAAATCAAGTGGTGAATCTATCATATTATTATCAAGTGTGATTAAAACTATTTTAACAGCCAAAATACAAGTTTAAAAGTTGAAAATACTTATAAAACCTTTTAAAATCTTTTAATTACTTAACTGAATAGAAAAAATAATTGATGACACATTTGATCTCCTATTCTAAGCCATCAGTAAATTATTAGGAAATTGGTGGATCTCTTGTTAGCCCAAGAGAGTCTTAAGCGACCTTGATGAATGTGCCCAGGTATAAGCACTTTTATTGGCTACATGATAACCTCGTAAAGTGAGTGAAGTATAGTGCATCCTTAAGTCGATTATAATTTAGGCATAAGATGGGTGTTTGGTTTAAAGACTTGACCTTTATCCACTAATGTAGCTATCTAATAAGTCTACTCATGAGTCTGCATTCATAGCACACTTACACTCTTATGTGGGTAGAGTAAAGGCGCCGACTCATCGTCATACCCGTACTTAAGTGGAGACCTTCCATCGCGACTCGCCTTTAACTTCTTCACACAAGATGTCACATCCATCATAATGATGATAATGTGATGTAGAGCAAGTCGTGAACAGTTTCATGGCCAAGATCAATCAGAAAAGGCCCGGTTGACGACAGAAGTGATTCGGACCGTCAGACCTTAACTTAGGCGTATCTCGCAATCCGGAATGAGTTATCGGACTTAAAATATATGATTTTAGGGTAGAATGAGCTACTTTAGCTACCCAACCTGCTATGTCGGGTTACGCAAGCCAAATTTGCTAAATACCATCAGATCGACGGTCGTTTCCCTATTTTAATTCCATTTTTACTATAAATAGTAAGTTTTAGTTTGATTATAACTCTTCATCCGTTAGGATTTAGGAGTTGCTCCCAACATGAAAAGTGCTTAGAATAATTAGGAGAACATCTTGGTGAAGTTAAATAGGACACTTACTATTTTTTGCTGAAAACTTTGTGTAACGCCTGTATCCTAATCCATACAATTCCGTAGACTCTCGTGATCCTCTCCGTCGAATTCCGGCAACCCACGACCTGTAATCAGCTTTTGCGCGCGACCCTAAGTTGTATCCCGTAAATCTGAGTCGATTCGACCCGAGACTTATACCATTACGACTGCACCGTTGCTGCGGTTCCAACGCCACATCTTGTGCACCGATGCTATACCCAAGCCAGGAGATGTGGGCCCGTGTTTACCTCGAAGAAACGCCGCGTATTTACAATCCCAAGAGAATCTTTACAACCCATCCCATTAATCAATCAATCAAGTCAAGTTAAGTACACAACCCATCACTTAACCTATCACACCCATACCTTACATGTTACCTCTCTTACACAACTCATACCTCTCTTACACAAGCTACCCCCAAAGTCAACATTTCTCTTACACAACCCATACCTCTCATACACAAGCTACCCCCAAAGTCAACCTTTCTCTTACACAACCCATACCTCTCTTACACAACCATCCCTCTCATCCCATCCTTCTTACACACATCACTCCTCTCTAATTTCACTCCATCCCATCTCATTCTCTACCATTTCCAAGCAACTAAGGAGAGAAAATCCTAAGGAGAGAAAGAACCCAAGATCAAGGCCCACTTCCTACCCCCAAATCTCACCATCCGACCCTTCAATCTTCATCATCCTCCATCAGAGAGTGAGCTTAAGAGCTTAGCATTCCAAGGAGCTAGAGAAGAGGACCATAGGTGGGTGATCTTAGGTGTAGATGATGATCTTTGTTCATGGGGCAAGTGGGGCCTACCAGTCAATGGTAGGGATCCCATTTTGGACCCAAGGTGTGGCCTATGGCCCACCATGATATGCATGTGTTACCCATGAGGGGTCCATTCTCCATGGACCCCACTATGATGATTTTTGTTATCTATCTTGTATTAGGTCATGTAAACCTTGAAATTTGTGGTGGAAATGGGATTTCCACCCTAGATTTTTTATTTAGGGCCCACCTATTTTGGGACCTATCTTGATGTATGTATTGCAATATCTACGGGAGCTCATAGTGGTGGAGCTCCCCCGTCTCTCTCTCTCTCTCTCTCTTTTTCCTAATTTGTTGGCCCACCTAAGGGCGATCCAGACCATCCAGCAGGTGGGATGGCCCTGCTGTCCACCCTGCTGGACTAGCAGTCTAGTTGGACGACTTGGATGATGGGAAGACACAAATATCATCTTGATCCAATCAGGTGGGTCACGTACACGTGGACCCACCTTGATGAAAGTGTTAATCAACACCGTCCATGCATGTGGGAGTCCCACCTGATGTAAATGCTTCATCCACACTGTCCAGCTTTCTGGACGGTGGCACCCTCCCACGTGTGGGACTACCTTGATGCATGTAGCATCCAAACCGTCCATCTGTGGACAGGTGGAAGCCCACCTGATGTGTGTTGTCCACACGTGGGCACTGCCGAAAGTTATATCATAAGCGACCGCATCGCCGCCGCGGTTCAAGCCGTGACTTGCGCCGAACCGATAACCGAGGCAAGAAGATGCCGATCGGCGTTTATTCCAAAAACACAGCGCGTTGCGGATTTCGAGGAATCTCTACTATTAGTCCCATCAATCAACCATTAAAGCATCCCATACCTCAAGTACATCAACCCATCCCACCTTTTACAAAAGTCCACCATTCTTTCCACCTCACCACTCCTCTTTTCCAAATTTCAACAACAACCATACACCTTTTCACAATTTTCAACCCAAACCATCCCCCATCACTCCATCACCCATCTCTTTCTCTCTCTCTCCCTCCCTTTACAACTATCTCTCTTATTCTTTTTTTCAAAAGAAAAATCCAAATCCAAGAGAGAGCACCATGAATCCCCCATGGTGAGAAAACTTCATTTGTGAGGTCCACCTTTCCCACCCCTTCATCTCTCATCTCAACCATCCATTTCTCATCTTCCTCCATCAAAGGGTAGCCCAAGGAGCCAAGGAAGCCTAGGGAGCAAGAAGATCAAGTGGTGGGTGCCTTGATAGAGTAGATTTTCATATTTTTAAGATGGGCCAAGTGAGGCCAACCGATCAATGGTTTGGATCTCACTTTGGACCCTAAGATGTGGCCGATGGCCCACTTGGATCATCATGATCATTCCATGATGGGGCCATTCTCCATGGACCCCATCATGATGTTTATTTTCTTGTATGTTTAGGGTCATCTAGACCGTTTAATTTAGTGGAGAAGGGATCTCCACCGTTGGATTTAATTTTAATGGGCCACATAAGATGGGACCCACTTGATGTATGATTTAGTGCAAGGGAGGGCCCATAGTGCCGGGGTCCCTCCATCACACGGTCTCACTCTCTATCCCTCTCTCTTTTTATTTTATTTTTTATTTTATTTTATTTTTATTTTTTTTATTTTGTTGTATGATGGTAAGGTTGTATGGCTACTTGAATGGACCCCACCATGTAGTAAGCATTTTATTTGAGTGGGGCCCACCTTATAAGTATAATACCCACGCCGTTCATCAGTGGTGGCCCACCTGAACAGGCCCACCTCAGATGTCCAACCGTCCAGCGTCCCTGGACGCTGGACGTCTAAATGGGAAAACACAAACATCATCTTTTGTCCCAAGCCTTGGGGTGGTCCACTCATGTAGGCCCCACCTTGATGTATGTATTAAATCCGTGCCGTTCATTCCTTTCCTAAGACGATTTTAGGCGTTGAGCCGAGAGATGAGGATTAATCGGACCTTCGGGCGGGCCATACCTACCAAAAGGTGGTTTTCACCATTGAAACCTTCCACGATGGGTTGTACATTGAAATATGTCCAATATTGGACTTATTTTGCTCGTAGTGAGCCATGAAGAACAATGGACGGAGCGGATTCTGGATGTGGACCCCACTGCAAAATCATGGAAAAAAAAAAAAAAAAAAAAAAAGATCGGCGCTTGCTGTCTGCTCGAGGCGCGCGACTGCATTGTGGCGGCGGCGGCCTGGCAGCTGACCACAGCTGCTAGTGGGCCCCACTTGATGTTTATATGTCATCTAGCCGTTCATCGGGTGGCCCACTCTCGAAGTGGGCCCATCTCAAAAATCAGCTCAGACTCAGGTGGGCCACATCGTGTGAAACAGTGGAATTGAACATTTACCTTTGAAACCCTTTTTGGGCCCACAGAAGTTTTGGATCAGGGTGAAAATTATTTTCACCATTCATCTAGGTCTGCTGGACCTTATCAACGGTCCGGATGGGATATAAACACTATGGTGGGCCCCACATGGAGCCCACATTGATGTATGTGTTTCATTCCCACCGTCCGCCTGGACGGTGGACGTGGAGCCACTTTGATGTGTGTGGGCCCACTGTGATGTGTGTGTGTGTATATATATAGAGATATATATATATATATATATATATATATATATATATATATATATATATAATATTATATTTCATATAATATTATATACATGTATTATGTATATATATTATATACTATATACATATTATATACTACATTATATGTATATATTTTTTTTTTTTACTAATGTTGAGGCCCGTGATTGAGGCCCACCTCAGTACTTGTGACCCATGGTTGAGGCCCACTTTGATGTATATAAAAGGCCCATGGGTCGAGGCCCATTCAATGTATTAGGGGCCCATGGGTCGAGGCCCATTTGATGTAATGGGGCCAATGAGTTGAGGCCCATTTGATGTGCACATGGGGCCCAATTGGTGAGGCCCATTTGATACATATAAGGCCCAGGTGAGTAGACCCATTTGATGTACATATGGAGCCCAACTGTCGAGGCCCATTTGACACGTGTAAGGCCCATAAGCTTAGGCCTATTTGATATGTTCTGAAGCCCCCGGGTTATAGCCCATTGCAATGTACATAAGGCCCATTGGTGTGGCTCACTTAATGAATATAAGGCCCATATGACTTGGCTAATTTGATGTATTTAAGGGCCCAATGGATGTACCTAAGGTCCATTGCAATGTGTGATCCCAAAATAGCTTATGAACTGATATTTGTGGCAGTCGTGCCTTGGGAGCAATGTTGGTTTGACGTCCACATTGTAAGTGTAGTGTGGTTAAATGTCCGCATTATGACTTTCCCTTGGGTCCACTGTTAGGCCCATATGTGTAGTGTGTAGGCCGTCTAGGCCCATCTTCTCATGTGTAGTGTGTAGGCCGTCTAGGCCCATCTTCATTATGAACATCATCCACCCCATATAACATATTTAATTCCATGATTCATGATCATATGCATCATACGTATGGTTGATATGAGAAATGACTGATCATAGCATGGCCTTCGGGCAGATTGTTTAGGGGCTCCCGTACAGGGGGGTGTTGCCCTACATGAGCGCACGATATGCGCGGGATTGAGCATGAATGAATAGTGTGATTCTTGCATTCGCATTGTGTGGTATAGTTCTTTGTACGCCCTAGCGACATCGGGCGTAGCCTCCAGGACGTATCGTGGTTGGCGGATTGGATACGAAATACGTTCTACATGGGGTGCGATAGATATCCCTGGGTGAAAGTCCCTAAACCCTTATGGTACCGGAGGTTGCTCCAACGTCTAGACCGAGTGGATGAATGAGCGCTAAGTGACGATTACCAGACGGTTGAGCTTTCCACTGTGTCGTGGTCGGTTGGAAGGGGGTGCGTCCTTACACGCCCGAGAGTAGGGGGAAATGCTAGGCTGAGTCTGACCAGCTCGAGGAATGGGTCCGCTATTGCCGAGCCGATAGCAGGCGGATAGTGAGGTCTTTTCCACTCACCTTATTGCGCGCGATGGGGCGGCAATCGGCTTGGAGTGTACTAGACCCCGATATTCCCGATTTGAGCCGTATTGACATGTGGACTTAGATGAGGATTTGTATGCTTGACTTGCATTTTGCATTGCATGGCCTTGGTATGGCCGACATCATTCTTTGCACCGCATGGCCTTGTACGGCTAATGGGATTCTTAGCATTCATCGGCATGTTCCGCATTACTCATATTGCATGACTACATTATCACCTTGAGCATACACTTTCACCACCCTCTAAGCTTTACATAAGCTTATGCACGGCCGTTGCGTGCGGTGACGTTGGATCGCGTGGGAGGCTTGGCGCGTGGTTGATCTTCTTTTGGAGTTTTGGTCTATATTCATTGTATTTCCCTTATGCTCATTGTACTTGTAAAGTTTTTGATTATAGTGGAAATGTGATGGAGTTTTTGGTTGTTGTTTGTGGGTTATGCCTTTGGTTATGCTTATTACGAATCAAACGGATGTTAAAAATCCTCCTTGTAGCATCCCAGGATCGGAACCTGGCGAATGGGCCTGGGAGCCGAGAATGGGTGTTAATCAACATCGTCCATGCATGTGGGAGTCCCACCTGATGTAAATGCTTCATCCACACTGTCCAGCTTTCTGGACGGTGGCACCCTCCCACGTGTGGGACTACCTTGATGCATGTAGCATCCAAACCGTCCATCTGTGGACAGGTGGAAGCCCACCTGATGTGTGTTGTCCACACGTGGGCACTGCATATTGTATGTGTTCTCCTAGCCGTCCATCCATTGGACATGGACCCCACCATGGCAACGTGTGGGGCCCATCAAATCCACCTTGATTTGATGTGTTGCATCCACACCATCCAATCCATGGACGTGGATGTGGATTGGTTGGTGTATGTTACACAACTATATAGTTGTGGTATTGACGTTAGCAAGTTGTGTGGGTTTGATCCACACCGTCCATCTGCATGGACCCCCATGTGCTGTGTGGGTTTTATCCACACCGTCCATTTGTGGACCCCACCAGCAGCAGGCAACTGTTGGATTAACACCAGCAGTTCTGTGGGTCCCACATGATGTGGGTTTCATCCATACCGTCCATCTGTATAGACCCCACTGCGATGCATGGGTTCCATCACACGCAATCCGTCCATCTGTTGGGTCACACCAGCTATTAAGCTGTTGTAGTGACATCAGCAAGGGTGGGCCTGATCATGAGTTATGTGTTAGATCCAAACCGTCCATCCACCAGTGAGCTCGTCTTAACACTTGGGACTAAAGATAAGATAGATCTACCTATCAAGTGGACCACACTACAACAATTAGTGGAGGATTGCACGCCCACCATTGAAACCCGTTCGAGGTTCCAGAAGTTCTGGATCAATATGGAAATTTGTTTTCCTCTTAATTCAAGTCTTTGTGACCTTATGAACAAATTGGGAAATAAACGTTATGGTGGCTCTGGAAAATTTAAACGGTGAAAATCATTATCTCCACTGCTATTTGTGGTATGGTCCAGATGATCTTTCGATATGATTCATTCTTTTGGATAATGCTCTAAATGATCTCTAAAAAATGGATGAATGGTGTAGATAGTCCAGTGGGTCCCACTTGATGTGTATGAAGCCCAGATATGAGGCACATTGTGATGTATTTGAGGCCCATGGGTTGTGGCCCATTGTAATGTATATGAGGCCCACGTGGTGCGGCCCACTTGATGTATATGAGGCCCATGTGTGAGGCCCAATTCTATGAGAGGCCCATGGTATGTGTGAGGTCCGTTACGTATGCAAGACACACCATGATGTATGTGTTATATACACACCGCTTATCCATTTTTAGGCCATGGACCTCACCACCTTATGCAAGCCCACCATGTATGAGTAATGGGCACGCGCTGTCCATCCATTTCCTCGATATTCAAAGGGCCGAGGGCCTCATTATGATTCTGATTTCAATTTTCAAACGGACCGCACCTTAGGACAACGGTGGTTAAATGTCCACTGTTGTAAGCTTTCCTAGGGCCCGTTATTAAGCCCACTTCTACCCTTACCTTGTGACGCCCCGTCACTGTTGCACATGTGGGCGGACGCTGATGTGACCGAGGCATAAGGGCCTAGGCAAGCTACTAGTGGTTAGCAGGCTACTGTGTACGCAGTGGGAGGTTAAACTTGTCCCACATCGGAAGCGTTGTCCGAAGTAATGGTGGTTATATGTGGAGATTCACCCTATACTGTATGAGGCCTTTTGGGGGCGACCCCGAGAACAAAACCATGCAGGTTGTGCCCAGAGCGGACAATATCAAACAATGTGGGTGTGGGCTGTTACATACCTAGTGGGCTAACCCAAACCGTTGGGCCCCCATTGATGATGATACTTTCCACCGTCCTTGCAGGGGACCCCACCTTAGGATATACAATATGCTAGTACCTTGAATAGGTTATGATAGTCTAACATGGACCATTCCATATAGACTTCTATATGCCTAGCGGGGTGTATCGTTCAGCCCTTACTCTTGTAAGTAGCATACCGGTTAAGGCTGATTATCATTACTACATCTGATAATCATGCTAGTATACTTAGCTTAGTAGAATACACTGAGAATATGCTTAGTATAACATCATGATACATGCCCATACGCATCATTTATATGCTTGTTATAAGGAGTATTTGATCATAGCATACGTCGTTGGGCTGAGGCATTTATGGGACTCCTTATGAGACGGGGTGCCCCATATGATCGTGTGGTATGCGTAGGAGTGATGCATGATTGAATGGTGTGACTCATACATTTCGCATTTCGTGTGACATGATTCACTGTACGCCCTAGCGACATCAGGGTCGTGGCCACCACAGGCACATCGTGGATGGCCGGATTTGGATACCGAAAATACTTGGTTCTGGCATTGTGAGCACATCGGATGTCCTTTGGTGAAAGTCCTAAAACCCTTTTTGGTACCAGGAGATGCTCCAACGCCTAGACCGAGTGGATACACGAGCGCACGAGTGCTAAATACCAGTAGGTCGCGTCTCTCACTGTGTCGTGGTCGGTTAGAAGAGGGTGTGGCCTTATCCGCCTGAGTGGGGGGGTTGTAAGCTCACAAATGGGTCCACTATCGACAAGCCGAGTAGGTATTGGCAGACTACTGTCAGGTAGTGTGGTCTCTTTCACTCACTAGGCTGTGCGGCTAGGGAGGCGGTAGTCAGTGTGGTGTGTACTAGACCCCGATGATATCCCAGAGGGGAACTGTACTGATATATGTACTTGATGAGGACTGGCATGCTTGCGTTGCATCTTGCATATGACATTTGGCTACGTAGGCCTCACATCGCATGACCTTGGTATGGCCGATAGCATTCATGTCTTGCATTGCATAGCCTTGGTAAGGCTGATAGTATTCGTGGACTTACTAGCATATTTTCGCATTATTCTGATATTGCATACTTGGCAATTACCTTGCGCATACACTTACACCACCTTCTAAGCATTTCGTAAACTTATGCACGACCGTTGCGTGTAGGCGGCGTTGGATCACAGCAGCACTGTGGCAGGAACGCATGACAGATTATTTTGGAGCTTTTTTATCATCTCGTATTTCCCTTTCCGCTTTGTACTCAAATGTTTCATTATAGTGGATATGTGGTGATATAATGTTGTTTTGTGACTTAGTTATGTTCGTGGTTATGCTCCATTACAAAAAAAAAAAATTCATATTGAAAATCCTCCTTGTAGGATCTCAGGATCGGAATCTGGCATATGGGTGCCGGGGGCCGAGAATGGGGCACTACAGAGGTTGTCGGCGCCAGATTCGGCGATCGAAAATTCTGTGAGCCCAGTTTTCGAGTTTGGGGAATGACACCTTGCGCACTAGTAGGCATCACGACCGTTTATAAATATCAAGTTGCGAATTCTAGTAGTGTTTTAGTTGCAGTATGATTCTCAAAATTTCTCTTATTGCTTGGTATCCCTATTTAAAGGGTTGTAAACTGGTTTATTTCATTCATCAATCAATTTTGAATTTTATAGAATTTATTTTTTCTATTTTCTTGTTCCTTTTCTCGTGGATTCGAGTAGTCTCTGTGAGGAGTCCAGAGAAGTTCTGTGGATTTGTAACAATTATCCCCTTGAGGAAGACAGTGCTCCACCTCACTTCCTTCCCTGCGTCATAATGATGATGGCAACCATAGTTTTGTGGTGCAACCTATTAGATGGTCATCATACAACATGGTATTGAAATCCATGGCACACAACTTTTCCTTGGTTGGTAATTGCTATGTCTAATATAAAATTCCAAAGAATAAGAAAAGGAATCTATCTCCTTTATACTAATAATCATCTATGTTTTAAGGGACTTTCACATATTAATCTTAGCATAATCACATGTTTACTTACATCTTATAATAATCATAATCTATGATTAAGATCATTAGTTTCACATCCACATTACCGATGGATATTGGTTTTTCATGATACGACTCCAACAATCACTACGGTGGAAAGACTTTTCTCGCCATCTAAGGACGACTAAGTACCGTATCTATTGGTTTTGACCCCAATGTGGCTGGAAAGTTTCCTGAGAGTTGGGTTGGCTCAATCAAGTGGTGCTGACATGCATTTTTAACCCCGAATGATTAGATTGCAAATTTTAAAACCTACCTATACTATTTTCCATCCCCATTTACTTAGTAAATGCCAAGGAGTAATTATTGGATCATTGCCAAGGTAACAACATAGTTGAGAGTTTAAAATTCTCAATAATTTTGCAAAATATTAACAAAATGATATTATCGTGTATTATGGTGAAGATCTTCAAAATCTTGATTTCTTTTAATTTCTCGTGATTTTTATTATAAATTTATCGTAATTCTCAATCAAGTTTTTGTTATATATATATATATATATATATATATATGGAAAAGGTACCATGCGCTCAACCTCACGATAAGCTCCCGTGAGGTTGAGCTGTTTGGGCCCCACCATGATGCGTGTCGACCATCAACATTGTGCATTTGATGGGTCCCCTCTAAATTATGGGATATCTCAAAAATCAGCCGTATACGGAACTCAGGTGGGCCATACCATCTAAAATCATGTGAAGACATGCTAAAAACATATAAAAGCACTTGGTGGGGCCCACATGAGTTTTGAATGCTGCTGAAACTTGGTCTGAACCCTCATCCAAGTGGGACACACATAATGGATGGGCTGGATTTGCAAACCACATCTCGGTGGGCGGCCCCTCCCCACTTCTGTATGTGGTGTGGGCCACAAAAGTTGCGGATTGACTTTATTTTTGAGATCTAGGCCCACAATGGAATGCTGCATCTGACTGATGGGGTAGATGTTCGAAACGCATCACGGTGGGGCCCACACAGCTCAACCTCATGGGATGGTCCCATCAGCTTAAGCGCATAGTACCTTTTCCCATATGTGTGTGTGTGTGTGTGTGCACGTGTGTGTAGTGGATTGAACTCCCACTTCCTAAGGTCTACTATAATTTTTAGTTGTCATCCTACCTATTGGTTAGGTCATAGCGGCCTGGATTAAGGGAAAACAAAAATATCGACTTCTTCCAAAACTTTGGTGGCCCCAAAGAAAGTTTTAATGGTGGGGCGTCCCTATAGTGTTACATGTGGCATGGTCCACCTAAGATTTGAATCTGGCTCATTCATGGGATCATGCTATACAATGAGCTTGTAAAATGAAACGAACAACTTAGATTAAATAAATATATCATTGTTGAGGGATACCCAAAGTCTCAACCTCAACGACAACATCCCAACATCCCAATGGGCCACATGAGCAGAAAGAGTGGCCGGCATCTAAACTTTTTGACTTAGACTGGCTAACTTACATCACATACAGGTATTATGATTGGTCTCCATGAATTAATTTCTACAAGGCAACCAATGGTTGAAGTTAGTTTTACATAAACATTATGGTGGCCCTGTAAAAATTCAAAGGTAGGCGCCATCATATCCCACTGTTTCCCTTTTTGTGGGCCCCCAACTCACAAATCTGCAAAATTTTCATGACTTGTAGCTTAATCTCTATTTAAAATTTAATGGACGATGTGGATTTAACGGACATGTCACAGTAATGCCTACCTTTTTTTTTCGTGATTTTTATTATAAATTTATCGCAATTCTCAATCAAGTTTTTGTTATATATATATATATATATATATATATATATATATATATATATATATAGGGAAAAGGTACTATGCGACTCGACCTCACGATAAGCTCCCATGAGGTTGAGCTATGTGGGCCCCACTGTGGTGCATGTCGACCATCAACACCAGGCATTTGATGGGTCCCCTCTAAATTATGGGATATCCCAAAATCAGCCGTATACAGAACTCAAGTGGGCCATACCATCTAAAATCACGTGAAGACATGCCAAAAACATATAAAAGCACTTGGTGGGGCCCACATGAGTTTTGAATGCTGCTGAAACTTGGTCTGAACCCTCATCCAAGTGGGACACACATAATGGATGGGCTGGATTTGCAAACCACATCTCGGTGGGCCCAAAAAATGATTATGAATGTTTTAATTGTGCACGACCCCTCCCCACTTTTGTATGTGGTGTGGGCCACAAAAGTTGCGGATCGACTTTATTTTTGAGACCTAGGCCCACAATGGAATGGTGCATCTGACTGATGGGGTAGATGTTCAAAACGCATCACGGTGGGGCCCACACAGCTCGACCTCATGGGACGGTCCCATCAGCTCGAGCGCATAGTACCTTTTCCCATATATATATATATATATATATATATATATATATATATATATATATATATATATATATATATATATATATATATATATATATATATTGTGTGTGTGCGCGCGCATGTGTGTAGTGGATTGAACTCCCACTTCCTAAGGTCTACTATAATTTTTAGTTGTCATCCTGCCTAGTGGTTAGGTCACACCGGCCTGGATTAAGGGAAAACAAAAATATCGGCTTCTTCCAAAACTTTGGTGGCCCCAAAGAAAGTTTTAATGGTGAGGCGTCCCTATACTGTTACATGTAGCATGGTCCACCTAAGATTTGAATCTGGCTCATTCCTGGGATCATACTATATAATGAGCTTGTAAAATGAAACGGACAACTTAGATTAAATAAATATATCATTGTTGAGCCAGGAGCACTAACCAACAACCAGGTGGATACCCAAAGTCTCAACCTCAACGGCAACATCCCAACATCCCAACATCCCAATGGGCCACATGAGCAGAAAGAGTGCCCGGCATCTAGACTTTCTGACTTAGATTGGCTAACTTACATCACATACGGGTATTATGATTGGTCTCCATGAATTAATTTCTACAAGGCAACCAATGATTGAAGTTAGTTTTACATAAACATTATGGTGGCCCTGTAAAAATTCAAAGGTAGGCGCCATCATCTCCCACTGTTTCCCTTTTTGTGGGCCCCCAACTCACAAATTTGCAAAATTTTCATCACTTGTAGCTTAATTTCTATCTAAAATTTAATGGGTGATGTGGATTTAACGGACATGTCATAGTAATGCCTACCTTCTTTTCTTTTTGTGCCCGCCCCCCACGTGAAAAGATGTGTAAAAGGTCTCTTATAGTACAGTGCGCAGGAGACTATTACTCTATATATATGTGTGTGTGTGTGAAAATGGTTCTATGCAGTCGACCTCATGGGAGCTTCCCATTAGGTCAAGTTGTGTGGGCCCCACCGTGATGTTTGTTGAAAGTCAACAATGTGCATTTGTTGGTCCTTTTAGATTATGGGATATCTCAAAAGCCAGCCGTATAAGGAACTTAATTGGGCCATGCCATCTAAAACCATTTGATGACATGACTAAAATATATAAAAGCACTTGTTGGGGCCCGCTTGAGTTAGGGATGCGGTTGAAACTTGGTTTGACCTCTCATCCAAGTAGGACATACAATGGATAGGCTGGATTTGTGAACCACATCTCGCTAGACCCAATAAATGATGATGAAGGTTTTAATGTCAGGGTAACCCCTCCCAACCGTCATATGTGGTGTGGCCCACCCAAGTCATGAATTTTCTTGATTTTTAAGTTAGTGGCCCACCATGGAATGGTGCATCTGACTGATGATGTTGATGTTTGACACACATCATGGTGGGGCCCACACAGTTCAACCTCACAGGAAGTTCCCATGAGGTTGACCTCATATATAGGACCATTTCCCACATATATATATATATATAGCCCCACCTGGTTCCCAGCACAGATGAAGGGAAAAAACAAAGGTCAGCTTGATCCAAAACTTTCATAGCCCCCAAATTTTTTTAATGGTCGAAGTTCATTCAACACTATTTCCAGGAATGTGGTCCACTTGGGATTGGAATATACCTCAGTTTTGGTCATACTATAAATTGATCTAGAAAAATAGATGGACGGCATGGCTGAAACACATACATCATGGTGGGGCCCACAGAGCACCGACCACCAGCCATTGGCTGGTGGCAGGGGGAGTAGCCAATCCGATTCCCAAGATCCTTCTTTAACCAGGTCCAAATTGGCGGACCCAAACCCGACTCAATTTCTTAAATGAGTCTGAGACCCATTTAAACGAACCCATTGAAAGCTCTTAGTCCACACCGTTCATCAGGCATGCCGCACCGTCAGCATGAACTGGCCAAAATTTAGGACGGTCTACTCATCAGGTGGGCCATACATGGAATCTGCGTGTCGACCGTTGGTCAAGTTTGTTGTGACCGTCCCCTTTTATCATGAAATTGTGTTCCACCTGATGTTTGGAATGACCTATTTTTAGCAAGAAAATTCTGGTGGGCCCACCTGACGAAAGCCCACATCTCATCCACGTTTTTCACGCTGCTAGTGGCGACCGTCCTAAGAAGTGCTCTGCCTTTTTCACATGTGGCCGCTCCTTTCAGACAGAGCAGCTTTGTAAATTTCGGCCATCAGAGTACGTTTGGGTGGGTCAACCGATCTACTTCATAGTGCTCGAACCAAGAGATTTTAGATGATGTCTAAGCGATCCAAACCGTTAATATTTCAGGCCCCACTATAAATGGTGCATGTACTAAACAAATTACTAGAAGTAAATTTTCTAAACCTTTGAAACTCGAGGCCAACAAAGTAACAGCCAAGGAAGAAAATAGGGTGACGGTTCCGGTCCAACCAATTTTCTACGGCTAGGATCTTTCAATCCACGGATCTGGCTGAGCCCCACTTTCTCAACGTTCTGGATCACCGGATGGGACCATTTCACAATCTGTCTGTCAAGCATTGTAATACCTACGGTGCACCGCAGTTTTCGCTCTAAGTGCCCTGATTTAAATGAGACACCTTTAAGTATGTACCCTGCCGAACGTTGACCAGGGCACCTAGTAATGAATCTGGACCGTCTAATGAGTGAGTCCCCTCTTTGATTGCCATCTGCAAGTTCACAACTATCCGTTCCATCCTCCAATTTTCGATGGTAAAAATAGTTAGATCAATAGTCTAAAACGTTTACTCGCAGGATGGTAAGAGCCTAGATTACTCTAAAATTCGGTGAATTCATGAAGGGGGACCGCCGTCTCGATCAATCGGCATATGTGGGTGGTATGGGATTGCATTTGGTCCAATGCAAATTCCACCTACCCTATTAAGTACAGATTAATCCATGTATCATATCATCCAACCCCCACGGTATATACTGCTGGATTTCTGTTGGACTTTTAAACCCGTTACATTTATGGCCCCACATTGATATATGTGTGTTGTTCTCATGCCGATTGCATCCTACCCTGCTCGTCTCTAGCTACGAATGGGTAGTTTTGTGGGCGGGCCCACCATGATGTATTTGTTTATCCACGTCGTCCATCCCTGTCCATCCCTTCTCTTATATCATTTTAAGTTATTTGTATAATAATGAGACAAATCTAACAGCCAAGTGGACATGAGACAAATATAACAATTAAGTGGACCATTCTAAATGATGAGCTAGGGTTTGCATTAAATTCACAAAGCATTATGGATTTACCTAATTTTTGTGCACATACTTTAAAATGATATGAGAAAATGGATGGACGGCGTGGATAAACAAATACATGATGGTGGGCTCACCCACAAAACTCTTTGATCATGGACAGATATGGGCAAGGTAGGCCGCACTTCATGTCACATTCGGATGCAAATTATGTCCTACTGTCACATTGATGGTCGTGATGAGGTCGAGCATCATCTTCCTCAAGGGATAATTACTCTGAATCCACGGGGCTTCTCTGGACTCCTCACATATATTCATCGAATCTAGGTGGTAAGAGAAAATACAAATAAATTTTAATAAAATTTGAAATGAATCGTTTGATTAAAAAAAAAAAAACAAGTTTACAATCCCTTAAATTGTAAGATGGACCTTAGAAAGAAGTTTAGTAATCAAATTATAACTCGAACTCCCTAAAATTGTGACTTACTATAAATAGTAAACTTATTTATATACGGTCATGATTTCCACTAGACCTCTTGGTTTTCGACCAAAAATGGTAAGTGTCATTTTGGCTTAACCATGTTATTTTTCTAAATTTCTAAACACTTTTCATGTTGGACACAACTCCTCAAGCTCAATGGTTTGAAAGTTATGATCGAACTAGAACTTACTATAAATAGTAAAAATAGAAATAAAATGGATTCCGCAAGAGCAACCCAGTATAGTAGGGTGTGGTGGCTAAAGTAGCTTCTCCTAACTCAAAATCATATATGGTACGTCAAACAATTTATTTTGATTTGTGAGGTACATCTATTTTAAGGTTCTGATGGTCCGGATCACTTCCGCCTTCGATCGGGCCTTCTCTAGTCTATCATGGACATGAAAGGGTCTATGACCCGCTCTACATCGCCTACCCTCATCGGTCTCTAGCCACGAATGGGCAGTTCTTGGGGGATCCATGCCGTCCATCCTTTCTCTCAAATAATTTTAGGGTATTTGCACAAAAACGAGGTAGATTTGATGCTCAAGTGGACCACACCAAGCTTGGGTTGCATTAAATGCGCAAAACATTAAAGGCAAGTTGCATTAAATGCAAGAGTCATCTTTGGTGTGGTCTACTTGAGCATCGGATCTACTTAATTTTTGTGCACATACCTTAAAATAATATAAGAAAAGGGATGGACGTTGTGGGCCCACCCACAAAACTGTCCCTTTATGCTAGAGACGGGTTGGGATGCAATCTGCATCCCTTTTATTCATGTCATTCATTCATATATGCCTTACACTTCTGTGACTTTACAATTGAGTTGCATATGCATACTGGGACTGGCATCAATTGTAAATCTTAACCGTTGATTATAATTCCATTGTCCCCCAAACCAGGTTTTCCTTAATGCAATGTTTTTCTATAAAAAGAATTTGATCCCACACGTAGGATTATACGGTCAAAATACCATGGTATTTCTAGCATGAAAAATGGCTATCCTCTTCCCAACGCTTCAGGCCAGGTTCCACTTCATGGTGCGAATTACTTTCACAGTCATGAGCAAGAAAAGAACCTTTTGTTACCAATGTTTAAAAAGATATGCTCTGAGTGCTCTCATGGCACAATAAGTCATAGTGCTTTCAAAGCACTATATGTTGTATTGCTCCTAGTTCTACCTATCCCATCACTTGAACAATCCAAATTGTGAATCATTCAAAACACACAATATAGGCCATTGTCCAAAAATCACACCGATTGGATGATCCGATCCATCCCTCATCGGTCCTTATTTTAGTACCCGTCCTTTTGTCCAAGAGCTAAGGATGAAGATGTCCTCCCAAAAGCGACTCTCTATATTGATCCATTATTGGTTGGACTTATTTTTGTGTAAATGATCAGGACTGCCCAGATTAAATGCTAATGATAAGAATGTATGATTGTTAGATTAGTGTAATATTTGCATGCAACCCATAAAATCTGTATTAGATAGTTTAGATCAAGTGATTGGGTTGTCCAAGTAGCCCAATGCAACTAGGAGCATTATAGTTTGTAGCGCTTAGCGGGCATGGAGGCATTTCTAATGTTTAAACTTCATAATTTGGAACTCATCTGAGTGAACTACGCCTGTTTGTTATGATGTTGGAAACCAAATATGTGTTTTAACTTTTTTGTTAGTAAGTGCTGAATAAGTAGAACTCAATATAAGTTACTTATAGCATAAATAGCTTGTCCAAAGTAACTTGTGTCTTCTCTAAGTAACGGAGTTGGTCACTTTTGTTCACAATTTATAATATAAAATCAATTGTTTCAAGACAAGCCTCACATGGCAGTGAGTTATAATTATCCTTCACGTCTGTTTGGTCTCCCTCGCATCTACCATCCATCATTTGAGGCCGACTTTTGATGTGGACCATTCGTTGTGTCACATTCCGAAAATTAGATATAGAGTATGCACCCTCATACTCGAGTTAGGGTCCACGACTCATACACCAAGTGTACAAAATTTCACATATCATATAATTGATAGGAGGTGAGATGTAATGTATTCTAAGTTCTGTCTATCATTTAACATTTAAATATCCACATAAATTATATGAACTCACTCCTTTTCATTATAATGATAATCACATTCCCAAATCATATTTGAAATTCAACTATGTCCATTCATTTGGGACTTTATTCAACTAACATATAAAGTATTGTTTAATAAAAGCATAATTATAAACATTGTAGATTTAATCTAAGCATCAATAATTACAATGAATGGAAACTAAAACTTGTATAAATCGGCCGCAAAAATGGGTTATCTATCTAGTGCGACAAGTTCATCTTCTGCCAAATACAGCCATTGGTTTCATCTACTAACCAAGCCTTATTCTCTGACACTTAATGTGATTTACTTATCTCATTCATTTCTATATAGTTGTAAATCCACAACATAAGTTGGCCAAGCTTATGAGTGAACCCATTATAGTGCATACGCGGTGCAATATAAGGTTTCACACACAAATGAAATGGTATGTATGTAAATGTGAGTATGGATGTTGAGATGTCATGAGATGCATGATAAGTGGGATGATCGTCCACTTGCTTGGGTTGGATATCCATCAACCCGATAAACATCTACCGTAGGTAAGCATGGACAATCACAAATCTACTACATGAGTAGACTTCTAATATCATGAGCATATGACAATAAATATACTAGGCGTTATTATTGTAACACCCTGAAAATTGGGGTCGAGCAGAAGCTCAACTCCCGAGCTTCAACGCATCACTTTTGCAATATAGATAATGATGATTAAATGTTATCCATATTGGTACATTAAACATGAGTGGGATTATACTAAAACAACATATCATACTCCAGAGATAATTAAGTTAGGCAAGCGGAAGACTGAGATAGATATAAGATGTAGAGAAGTGTTTCTCAATCCCCAGGGTATGAGTATGTTACCAGGCTGAATATATACATGTCTTGATCCAAAATTTACAAAATACAAAATGTGAAAGTCCGACTAAATCAAATAATCTCTGTAATCCCATCGATCAGTACATGGTCTACATAGACCCACCTGATAGTTGTACATAGGAGAACTCCTCATCATCATAAAAGTCTGGCTCCGCCTCGTAAGCTTCACCATCATCTGCAGCTAAAATAAAGTGTGGTTGGTGTTTTAAAACACCGTCCCAGAGTGGGAGTGAGTGATCAACTTAGTGGTACTATAAGGCAAAGGTTAACATGTTGTCAATTCAGTCAAGCAGTACAACAATCATGTCCCTAGTACTCTTGTTAATGCAGGAATGACATGCAATAATGATGCATGCTCTCACCTGCACACCTTCAACGACATCATCTCACAATCGCGCATGGCAAACTCCTTAAACGTGCGCTTCATCGCCAAAGCACATACAATACGGTGCATGATCGTGTTGGCTAAGTAATTTATTAAGCATATTCATTCAGCAGATTCGGAAAGCTAAAGTACCTCTCTTTATATCATTTACTCAAACGATGATCCATATAGGGTTATCAATCCTAGTTTAATCACATACGACAAGCAAGTTATAGGGCAACAAGTTCAGGTCGCTACGGGAGGCTCGTCACCTCGACGTAGGCCTAGTTTATAGTCGAGGTCACTATGAGAGGCTCGTCACCTAATCGTAGGTCGGCAGCTCGAATACAGTGTCCCATGCTATCGTATTCTGCTCACGAGTTTGGGTTGCTCACTGGTTACTATGGGGAGGCTCGTCACCCCAGCGTATGCTGACAACTCGACCACGGTGTCCCATACCACCATGCCCGGCTCATGAGTCTTAGCGGATCATGGTATTATGGTTGAAACGGGTTTGCATTGGTAAGTGGTACCTTAGATTCAAGCAGTAGCATTCATACATGGTAAACACACATTAAGTCAATCGGGTTATTAACAAGTTCGATTGGTACGAGTGTACGCTAAACTAATCGACATGAAACGCATACGCACTCCTCGTGGCCTAACCACTGTCAACAATCACCGTACGACTCGGATTCATCAAACGTATCCGTTGTGGCGAGGTTAGTTCGGTCACTCGATCGAAAACCGTTACCGATTGCCTGGACTACGTAGTAGTCCCAACCATACTCAAATATAATAGGCATTCATATGTAATAGTCAAACAGCATTTAATAACCAATTCAAATACAACTCTCATTCGGGCATTTTAACAACCATTTTGCACGTGTTATCATACAAAGGCATTTCATCCATAGATCAAGTAGTAGCAAGATAGGTTACATGAAGGAAACTTTAACTATAAATGAGGTAATTGAGAGTCCTATCTCAACACCTTCATTAAATACATTTCAACAAGCAAGTTCTCATTTAGACATTTTATCAAACACTTAGACTACACATTTCAGCATACATGTAATAAATTAGTTAAAACATATATTGTGGCAAATCCTTTTACAAAGGAGTTGTCATACGTATAACAAACATGAATTCTAAATTAATAGTCATGGGAAACATAAATCATAATTTCCTATTCATTCAAACATTTCAACAAACACATGGAATACATTTTAGTATACAACTTAGTTTACACATACATGATATATCGAAAACGTCGTAACTAAGATCATATGGCAGCAGTCAAGTCAGATATAAATCATTGCTGACATTGAAAGCCTTGAAAATTATAACCTAAACGTTTATATTCTACACCTTTCGTCGGTACGCTCATTACGAACTCGATTCGTATACCACGTCTTTGTCTACGACACAACGGCTGCCTAAATCATGAAATAGGTTAGTTATTTCACCAATTCCTCTATTTGGATTCCTAAAACGATATTATGGTTAGGATTTCTTACCCAAATCAAAACTAGAATTGATGGTGTAGTGACGGTTGGGTGGTGATTCAACACAAGGAGCAGTGGGAATGAATCCCAGTAACGATATCCTGAACGCTCTCTCTTCTCCTCACTCCTTTCTCCTCTTTTCTCTCTTCTCTCTCCTAGGGTTAAGAAAATTCGTATGGAATGAGTGAGGGGTGGGTTAAGGTCCTTATATAGGCCCAGAACTGATGTCAATGGCCCCAGGGCCATGGTATACTTAGGGTATAGCCAAAGGGTGGCTATTTCGGGTCAACGGACCTCATCTGGAGGTCAATTTCTCGCATATGGTCTGGAGAAAGTTCTCTGACCATGGATCTAGGCCAGGTTAAGGTTTTGGTCTGATCGGATTTGTATATCGACCGTGGAGGACCTGTTTCAGTTCAACGATCATCGTCACTCGATCAGGGCCACAAGTATACCAATGGGTGTAGAGAAATTTTCCTGATTCAAGGGTGTAGTTGGTTCAGAATCTAACGGTCTGAAACCTTAAATTTGGCCTGCAAGTGAACGGCCCAATTCACTTAAGTTTGAGCTCATTTTCTAAAGATATTCGCGTTTCTCGCACACTTTGCTCCAGGCTTAAGTTGTGTATTTCTGGATACTATTTGAACTCGATTCCCGTGATAGTTGCTGAGTCCAGTAAGGTAGTCATAACCTTATAGTTTCGCAATCATCGGACTTTCAACGCGTAGTCCAGGCCCGATACGGAATTTCAATGTGCTCCCGAGAGCAACTGGGTTTTGAGATTGATCATAGGTTTCTAAGTAATGTTGGGTTAGGAATTTTAATGGTTTTGGGTCTTATAGTTCGTATAGAAAGTGGTTTGAGCTAATTCTCCGACTTATTTAGTTTAGTACTTAATTAATTTTCATGTAATTTCTAAAGGATTCGGTCCTTAGTGATTTCTGCCTGAGTTGGTACTCGGGTCCTTGTACGGATTTTTTTTCGAGACTTACAATCTACCCCCCTTAAAGAAAAATTTCGTCCTCAAAATTAGTATCTTTTCGTACTCCTCGAGAATCTGAGGGTAGTTCTTAAGGACCTTGGCTTCTGTTTCCCAAGTAGCATCTTCCTCAGTGTGATGCGTCCACAGTACTTTCACAAGCGAGATAACTTTACTGCGCAACACTTGTTCCTTCCTATATAGGATATGCGTCGGTCGCATTAAATAAGTAGCATCTTCACTCAACTGTACCTGCTCCCATTAGATAATGTGGGAAGGATCAGGAACGTATTTCTTCAGCATCGATACGTGAAATACGTTGTGCACGCCTGCGAGTGGTGTGGGCAAAGTAAGGCGGTAAGCTACCACACCCACTCGGTGTAGAATCTGGAACGGCCTAATAAAGCGTGACGTGAGTTTCCCATTCTTGCCGAATCGGAGGACTCCCTTCATAAGGGAAACCTTAAGAAACACATGGTCCCCAACTTCAAACTTTAGCTGTCTCCGTCTGGTATCAGTGTAACTCTTCTGTCTACTCTGTGCTGCAAGAAGTCGACACCTGATAATGTCGATCTTCTCTAAAGTCGCCTGTATCAAATTTGGGCCAATCAAACTTTTCTCACCAAATTTTGCCTAGCAATGCGGTACTCGACATGGACGCTCATACGATGCTTCGTAGGGAGTCATGCCAATGCTCTCTTGAAAGATGTTGTTATAAGCGAACCAAGCATAAGGAAGACAGTCATCCCAACTGTCTTTAAAGTCAAGCACACATGCCTGCAACATGTCTTCTAACACCTGATTTACTTGTTTCGTCTACCGTCAATCTATGGGTGGATCGCGATACTAAACTTCAGTTTCACCCCCATTGATTCTTGGATACAAGTCCAGAAGATAGACATGAATCGTGTGTCTCTATTCGACACGATATCCATAGGAACTCCATGCAGACGTATTATCTCCTTGATGTACAACCTGGCCAAATCGTCTGTTGAGTTAGAGACTCTAATCGGGAGAAAATGAGCCGATTTCGTCAATCATTCCACAATCACCCAAATAGAGTCATGTCCCTTCCTCGTCTTCGGCAACCCCAAAATGAAATTCATAGAGATGAAATCTCATTTCCATTCAGCTATAGGCATGGGCTGAAGTAAACCAGGAGGATGGCGATGCTCGGCCTTGACCTGCTGACACATGAGATAACGGGACATATACTCTGCTATGTGGGCCTTCATGTTGTCCCACCAGTATGAACACTTCATGTCTCGGTACATCTTCGTACTGCCAGGATGCATTGCCATCCTCAAATTGTGAGCGGCTTCTAGAACTTCTTTTCTTAAGTCATGAAGATTCAGGACGCATAGGCGGTCACGATAACGTAAGCCCCCATCCTAACCAACTCTCCATTCAGACTCTTCGTTGTCAGTTGTCTGCTCTCTCATCTTCACTAACCATTCATCTTCTCTTTGAGCCACAATGATTCAATCATCGATAAGTGGCTGCACACGAATATGTGCGACACTCTCAAATAACTCCTCTACTATAAGCCTCTGCTCGAAGTCTCGCACAAATTCTACCATTTTCCATTCATCTATCATCAGCAGAGCTATAAATGTTATCATCTTCTTGTGGCTCAACACCTCTGCCACAAGGTTGGCCTTGCCCGGATGGTAGGAGACCTTAAACTTGAAGTCTTTCAAGGTTTTCATCCATCGTCGTTGCCTCATATTTAGGTCTCTTTACGTGAATATGTACCTGAGGCTCTTGTGGTCGCAAAAGAGCCTGAACTCCTCTCCGTAGAGGTAATGTCTCCAGAGCTTTAATGCAAAGATAACGGCCGCTAACTCCAGGTTGTGCATACGGTAGTTTTCCTCGTGTTTCCTCAACTGTCGCAAGGCATAAGCAATGACCCTTTCCTTCTGCATAAGAATACAACCAAGACCAACACGAGAGGCGTCGGTGTATGTGGTATATCTGACCCCTTGCTTTGGCAATACTAGCACAAGGGTAAATGTCAGCTTGTCCTTCAGTTCCTGAAAAACTGCTTCTACCTTCTCATTCCAGGCAAACTTGAGATCCTTCCAAGTGAGCTGAGACAACGGTCTAGCTATCTTGGAAAAGTCCTTAATAAATCGACGGTAGTAGCCAGCAAGTCCCAGGAAGCTCCTCACTTCAGTAACCGAACCAAGCTGCTCCCAGTCCTGAACTGCGATCACCTTAGTAAGGTCCACAGCTATCCCTTCCTTAGACACCACATGTCCCAGGAACTTGAGTTCTTCTTTCCAGAAGTCGCATTTCTTGTATTGAGCAAACAACTGGTTCTTCCTGAGAGTATCAAAGACTGCTCGCAAGTGCTCCTCATGATCTTTCCGTCTCTTGGAGTATATCAGGATGTCATCTATAAATACGATGACGAATCGGTACAGATACGGCCGAAACACCCGGTTCATAAGGTCCATGAACACGGCTGCGGCATTTGTGAGTTCAAACGACATCGCAAGGAACTCGTAGTGCCCAAAGCTGGTTCTGAACACTATTTTCTGCACGTCCTCATCCCTAACATGCAACTGGTGATACCCTGACTGTAAGTCGATCTTTGAAAAATACTGTGCCCCTTTCAACCGGTCGAACAGATCATCAATCCTAGGCAGAGGATACTTGTTCTTCACTGTCACTTGATTTAACCTGCGATAATCAATACGCAATCGCAGTGATCCATCCTTCTTCTTCACAAACAACACAGGTGCTCCCCAAGGAGATACACACTCAGTCGTATGAAACCTGATTCCAACAAACCGTCGATCTGTCTCCTCAATTCCTCCATTTCGCATGGAGGTATGCGATACGTCGGTAGTGAAATGGATGTTGCACCAGGCATAAGGTCAATAGTAAAGTCCATCTCGCGCCGAGGAGGTAGTTTAGGTATCGTCCTGAACACGTCCATATAATCTCAGACTACAGGTGTGTTCCCAAGTGTCGGACCACCAATATTCTCTAACAAGGTAACATAACAACTAATACGGTAATACCAACTGACCTGAACTGGGAAAGCAAAGGTCGTGCCATCAGGTCTATGGGATGTCACTACTCTAGTATCGCAATCGATCTCTACCTTCATCTCAGTGAGCCAATCCATACCGAGGATGACAACGTAATGATACAGTGGGGTGACAATCAGGTCAACAAGTACTGTTCTGCTTCCTAAGTCTATTGAGCAACCCCTACAAATCTTGGTAGTGTCTGAGAAGGTTCCTGTGGCGGTAAGGAGTCTCATCCCAACCATAAAGGTAGTTCCCAAACTTGTCGCTTGACTGCTGCGCATGATATTATTGAAATAGTGGACCCGATGTCCACCAATAGGAAGACTGGTATACCTTGGATATGTGTTGTGACTTTGAAAGCCAATGGTGCTGCGGTTGATATCTCGGAAGCCTCAGCTGCAAGTAAGTGCACCCGAGCTTGTTGAGGATGATTCAGCTGCACTGCCATAAGTCGTTGAGGCGGCCTAAATCGAGGTGCAAGTGGCCAGTAAGATGGTTGTACAGGTGGTATTGATCGTAGAGGTGGAGTTAAGATAGCTTGTGGCATCTGACGGTTGATTTTCTGAGGAGGCGCGAAGCCGTTGTCCTTCATCCTGGTAAAGCAGTAAGTGTCAGTATGGCCCAACCTCTTACAGTAGGTGCACCATAGATCTGATCTCCTAAGCTGTGTTGGTGGAGCCATAAGCCTAGGAGGCGAATCTGCACGTGGCCTCTTACCGAGGAACGGTCTGTTCGGTAAATCAGGTCCAGGCCTTAGACCCATGGGTACACGTGTACAGGACAGCCTATCCCCATCCTTCTCAGCTCGTAGGGACATGCTCACTAGCTCAGCATAGTTGGAAATGCTAGCGCAACACATCTTCGTACGTATTTCAGGTCGCAGACCCTTAGAAAATCAACACATTTGCATTGGCTCATTCGCTAGGATCAAATGAGTGCATCTGGCTAGCTCCGTAAACTTATTCTTGTATTCGGCAATGGTCATCCCTCCCTATCGGAGGCGAAGAAGCTTTCCCTCCTTCTCATTACGGTACGTAAGGGGGAAGTACTTCCCATGGAAGTGGGTCTCAAAAGCTTCCCACATCCGTACATACCCAGCAGTCACTGTACGTAGGATGTTGTCCCACCATAGACTAGCCTCCTTCTCGAACATGTACGTAACAAACTCAACCTACTCTATCTCAGTGCAGTGCGGTGGCTTCAGCATCTTAGAGATGCGTCATGCCAGTACTCGGCCTCCTCGGGTCTGTGAGTACCCGCAAAAGTGGGAGGTCGAAAGCGCTGGAATCGCTCAAATAAACCGCTAGCATTCATGTTTCCAGCAGGGTGCACAGGTGGTGTAGGCGGGGCCACGTTCATGTTCTGGGCAAAAGCCCCCTCAATAGTGGTCCAAATCTGTTGCTGCTGCTACATAATAAGCATCATCTGCTCCAACCTATCAGGAGAAGTCGCATGAGGCATGTGGGGCGTCGAGGTAAACGCACGGTTCTGTTTGGGAACCGGTGGTACTCTAGGTGTTGACCCATTTGTGGGGCCAGTAGCCAGTAGAGAATCCGGCATAATCTCATGATTCGGGCCCAAACTGGGGTCCATGTGGCTATCACTTAGGGGAGATGCCTCGTCACTCAATTCGCCAAGCATAAGACGTGTCGTACTCCGAGTGGCCTTAAGCGGCATTCCCTATATACAACATAGGGTGTAACATGTATAAGATTTAGCATAACAACACTCAATTTCTCAAGCATTCTGCACATTTCATAACCAAAGGAGCTTCATGCATTTTATTTAACCAAAATTGTCACAATACATGAGATGTAGTCTTACATGGATCATGACAGAAGATGCATATGAGCTAATCTAACAAAGCTTTAAATACTAAAACACACCAACAACTCTACCCTACTACTAAGCCTATCAAGGCTGTAACATAGAAAGCAAGAAAACAAGAAAAACCCAAATACAACTACAACATATGGCTAGTCATCCGAATCTGGTGATGATAGAGTACCCTTGTCCTGCATACAGCACAGGAGAGCCTTCAATGTGCGAGACACCTTCTTAAACTTTTGTTTCATGTAAGCCTGACTCTCGTCAAGCTTTTACTTTACTTCAACCCGAGTCTCTCTGACCTCCTATCTTAGGGCGACTTGGCTCTCCTCAAGCTGAGCCAAGCGGGCTTCTAAGGCAGCTCGATCACGGTGGTGCTCATGTGTAGCAGGAGGAGGGCCCCCATTAGAGTCTTAGGCCTCCTCTTCTTCTTCTTCCTGCTCTTCCTCATCACTTCCCTCACCATCACTTCCTTCCTTGCCTTCACTGCCTTCTTCAAATTCTTCTTCCTCCTCCTCTTCACTGCTTCCTTCCTCTTCCTCTATCTCGTCACCATACCCATCATGTCGGGCTTGACGTTGTCGCGGCCCAATGCCCATGTTGTTGAGTGTGGTGTCATTGATGAAATGAATTGGTGCAAGTTCATCTGCGTTAAGTCTGTAGCCGAATTCATGGGCAAGCTTGCACATGAGTCGGCAAAATGGGAGTGAAATATCTATCGTAATGGCGCATGCGGTCTAAACTATCTATAGCAGTACGTACATAAGTAGACATAGCGTGTCTCTCTGTCCAGCTCTGTATAGAAAGTCCACCATCAAACGTGTGCATTCGCTGTGATTGCTCCACCTAGGATACATATTGTTTGTGAATAGTAGTGGAGTAGGCAGAAGTTAGGAGTCATCTCGGTCGCTAGGAGGCAATTGTCTCGTTTCCAATGGACCAGTCAGTTGTAAAGAAACTGCATGCAGCAATCTCTTTCTCGCATACTCTTGAGACTCTTCTCGCTAGCATGCACCTCTCCACGTGAAATTCTCATGATTTTGGTCATCACGCCAACATCAACAATGGCTTCTCGTCTTCCCACGGGGATAGTAAACTGTAGAGGCTTCAGCAGTGGGTCTCGTATGTGGGCGTAGAAGGCTCGAACAGTGCTCACACACCTACATGACTTGCCCTCAAATATGGGACCCCACCTGGCGTCCAACAGAAGGTCCATCACAGGATACAGCCCAAATAGTCTCTCATCCACATGTGCTTCAAAGATAACTCTACGGCCTTGAAACCTACCATGTCCGAAGCCCGCCGACAGAGCTCTTTCGATAGGAATTTGGGGATCGAGATCCTGTTTCGTCCTTCGCTCCTGTTCAAAGCTAATGCTAGCCTCGGTGCCTTTCTGCTTCCTTGGACGGGTAGGGCGGCTAGGCCCGACTTCATCCACAGGCGCCCTCTTCTTTTTCATGAGGGAAAGAAGTATGGAAAGGAAAAAGATAGCAGCCACTAGCTCAAAAAGAGCCATGAGAGTGAAGTAAGATTGAAGGATAAGATGGGTTGGTGGATTTTGAGGTTTATGAGACACAAAGGAGGGTTTGTGTGCTCAAATGGGAGGAGATAAGGGAGATAAGAGATGGGTTTTAATGAAAATGGTGGAGGTGGGTCTGTAATGAAGAATAAGAAGAAGATATGAGAATGGAAGGGGGATTTGAGGTGAAAAATCAGGTTTTTAGAGGGGTTGGAAGGGTTTAGAAGCTAGGTGGGGGAGTGAAATGAGTAAAAAGGGAACATGTACAGGGTCCCACATGGTTTTCATGGGCCCACACACGTGCAAAGGGGTGGCGGGTCCTCGGACCCGCGAGCTCACCGGGGCCCGCTGGACTTGACCGCGAGGCCTCGCGGTAGACGTGATGCCATCACGGTCTACTAGACCTAGGGTGATGGGGCCACCCTGGGGGTGATGGCATCCCCCTCCCGGGGTGCCGAAAATGTACAGGGGACCCCCCGGGTCCCACCATTTTATGTCGTTTTAGCCCCTGAGTCTGTTTAAGGTGTTTTCGGGTTTCATCTTGCGCATATTCAATCTTTCTAGGTTATTTGAGTGTGGAATACGCCGAATTATCATCTAAACCCGTCGATTGACGGTCTAAAAAGGAACTGGGATCATCTCACATGATCGCAGATGCATACGAGTCATATTTCAACGGTCAGTTTCGCCTGTCGGTGAAACTTGGAATCCTACAATTATTTATACGTTTTATCGCTCCCTTCTAAGTTAAAGTACATCAATGTGCATCGTGTTACCATAACCCAGGTCTAGTTTAATCAAAATCATGCTTTGATACCAACTTGTAACGCCCCGAAAATCGGGAGTCGAGCAGAAGCTTAACTCCCGAGTTCCAACGCATCACTTTTGCAACATAGATAATGATGATTAAATATTGTCCATATTAGTGCTTTAAACATGAGTGAGATTATACTAAAATAGCATATCATACTTCAGAGATAATTAAGTTAGGCAAGCGGAAGACTGAGATAAATATAAGATGTAGAGAAGTGTTTCTCAATCCCTAGGGTATGAGTATGTTACTAGGCTAAATATATACATATGTTGATCCAAAATTTATGAAATACAAAATGTGAAAGTCCGACTAAATCAAATAATCCCTGTAATCCCATCGAACAGTACGTGGTCTACATAGACCCGTCTGATAGTTGTACATAGGAGAACTCCTCATCATCATAAAAGTCTGGCTCCGCCTCATAAGCCTCACCATCATTTGCAGCTAAAATAGAGTTTGGTTGGTGTTTTAAAACACCATCCTAGAGTGGGAGTGAGTGATTAACTCAGTGATACTATAAGGCAAAGGTTAAAATGTTATCAATTCAGTCAAGCAGTAATGATAAAGCAGTATAACAATCATGTCCCTAGTACTCTTGTTAATGCAGGTATGATATACAATAATGATGCATGCCCTCGCCTGCACTCCCTCAGCGACATCATCTCATGATCGCGCATGGCAAACTCTCTAAACGTGCACTTCCTCGCCAAAGCACATGCAATGCGGTGCATGATCATGTTGGCCAAGTAATTTATTAGGCATATTCATACAGTAGATTCAGAAAGCTAAGGTACCTCCCTTTATATCATTTACCCAAACAATGATCCATGTAGGGTCGTCAATCCTAGTTTAATCACATACAATAAGCAAGTTATAGGGCAACATCACCCCTGATTGAAAAGCAGTGGATAGGCAAGCTCAGGTCGCTACGGGAGGCTCGTCACCTCGACATAGGCCTAGTTTATACTCGAGGTCACTATGAGAGGCTCGTCACCTGATCGTAGGTTGACAGCTCGAATACAGTGTCCCATACCACCGTATTCGGCTCACGAGTTTGGGTTGTTCACTGTTCACTATGGGGAGGCTCGTCACCCCAGCGTAAGCCGACAGCTCGACCACAGTATCCCATACCACCATGCCTAGCTCATGAGTCTTAGTGGTTCGTGGTACCATAGTTGAAACGGGTTTACATTGGTAAGTGGTACCTTAAATTCAAGCAGTAGCGTCCATACAGGGGGTATACACACATTAAGCCAATCAGGTTATTTGACAAGTTTAATTGGTACGAGTGCATGCTAAACTAATCGACATAAAGTGCATAAGGCCTAACCACTGTCGACAATCACCGTATGACTCAGATTTATCGAACGTATCCATTGTGGCGAGGTTAGTTCAACCACTCGATCGGAAACCGTTATCGATTGCCTGGACTACGTAGTAGTCCCAATCATACTCAAATACAATAAGCATTCATATGTGATAGTCAAATAGCATTTAATAACCAATTCAAATACAACTCTCATTCGGGCATTTTAACAACCATATTGCACGTGTTATCATACATAAGCATTTCATCCATAGATTAAGTAGTAGCAAGATAGGTTAAATGAAGGACACTGTAACTATATATGAGGTAATTGAGAATCCTATCTCAACACCCTTATTAAATACATTTCAACAAGCAAGTTCTCATTCAGACATTTTATCAAAAACTTAGACTACACATTTCAGCATACATGTAATAAATTAGTTATAACATATATTATGTCAAATCCTTTTACAAAGGAGTTGTCATACATACAACAAATATAAATTCTAGATTAATAGTCATGGGAAACACAAATCATAATTTCCTATTCATTCAAATATTTCAACAAACACATGGAATGTATTTTAGTATACAACTTAGTTTACACATACATGATATATTGAAAACATCGTAACTAAGATCATATGACGGCAATCAAGTCAGACATAAATCATTGCTGACATTGAAAGCCTTGAAAACCATAACTTAAACATTTATAATCCGCACCTTTCATCGGTACGCTCGTTACGAACTCGGTTCGTACACCACGTCTTTGTCTATGGCACAATGGCTACGTAAATCATGAAATAAGTTAGCTATTTCACCGATTCCTCTATTTGGATTCCTAAAACGAGATTAGGGTTAGGATTTCTTACCCAAATCGAACTTAGAATCAACGGTGTAGCAACAGTGGGGTGGTGATTCAACACAAGGAGCAGTGAGAATGAATCCCAGTAACGATCTCCTGAACTCTCTCTCTTCTCCTCACTCCTTTCTCCTCTTTTCTCTCCTCTCTCCTAGGGTTAAGAAAATTCGTATGGAATGAGTGAGGGGTGGGTTAAGGTCCTTATATAGGCCCAGAATTGATGTCAATGGCCCTAGGGCCATGGTATACTTAGGGTATAGCCAAAGGGTATCTGTTTATGGCCAACAGACCTCATCTGGAGGTCAATTTCTCGCATACGGTCTGGAGAAAGTTCCATGACCATGGATCTAAGCCAGGTTAAGGTTTCGGTCCGATCGAATTTGTATATCAACCGTGGAGGACCTGTTTCAGTTCAACAGTCATTGTCACTCGATCAGGGCCACAAGTATACCAATGGGTGTAGAAAAATTTTCCTGATTCAAGAGTGTAGTTGGGTCAGAATCTGACGGTCTGAAACCTTAAATTTGGCTTGCAAGCGAACGGCCCAATTCACTTAAGTTTGAGCTCATTTTCTGAAGATATTCGCATTTCTCACACACTTAGCTCCAAGCTCAACCTTATAGTTTTGCAGTCATCGGACTTTCGACGTGCAGTCCAGGCCCCATACGGAATTTCAATGTGCTCCTGAAAGCAACTGGGTTTTAAGATTAATCTCCTAGGTTTCTAGGTAATGTTGGGTTAGCGATTCTAATGGTTTTGGGTCTTGCAGTTCATATAAAAAGTGGTTCGAGCTAATTCTCGAACTTATTTAGTTTAATACTTAATTAATTTTTGTCTAATTTCTAAAGGATTCAGTCCTTAGTGATTTCTGCCTGAGGTGGTGCTCGGGGCTTTGTACGGATTTTTTTCCAAGACGTTACAATTATCCAGGGATATCCCCTAGGAACCCATACATGAGGTATGCATGCATTCGTAACATATGCATGTAATGTATGCTCAATGTTTATACATTGATATGTATACCTCTCTTTGAGAGGAAAAATGAATTCATGATATCCATGATTAACAAATTTGCACATTCAATATACATCAAGAATCATTAAGAACATGTATCATATACTAAGAATCATGTTAGTAAATATTAATAACATGACAACCATATCATTCATAACAATCACAACAATTATCATCTATCTTAATTGTACATATATGAGCCACGTCAGGATTCACTGACCTGTTCGTGGTAAAGTTAAATCCTTCGAATAATTAGACGCTTTGAAATCTAAACTCCGAGTCCTTATTAAAATGATTTAACATACTACAATTTAATTAATTTGTTCCAATCAATTGGGTCCACCTTTAACCAAGTCAAGATGATCCCCATTACTCATTTAAATTAAATTTTAGAAACCAGTAGGGACTGTCGATCAATGCAGTCAATTAATCAAGTCAGCTTGATGGCCATTGATTGATATTTCGATCGATCGGCTATGGATCGATGAAATTCGAGATTTAACATCTCAAGTTTTTGGACAAAATTGGTCACCTTCAATCAATTGAACCTGCCCATCGATCGATTGAAACTAATCGAATTAATTTAATTTCATCGAGGGATAATTTTGGTCATTTTCGATTGGTACCCTTGATCGATCAAGATTGCTCAAAGATACCCTCGATTGATTGATCCTGGACTTCGATCAATCGAAATTCAATATGACTTTTAATTTTGGTCATTGGACAAAGAAATTGACACATTCGATCAATCAAACATTGACTTCAATCAATTGACCGAAGTCGGTTGGATTTTACTACATGATCAATTTTTCTAAAAATTCTAAGGTTTCTTCCCTTCTTCCTTAACTTTTATGAAATCCTTTTATTCCTAAATTGGGTCCACTCATTTAATGATTTTTCTCATTGTCGAATTCGGAATCACCAAATGATTGCTCAAATCCCAAATATATGAAAATATTTAATTGTTGGTTAAAACTGTTTTTTGACTTAAGCTATCGTCATTTACATAATTCGTGGATTGCTGTGGAAAATCTCTTAATAGAATAACTATAGAATTTGAGGTCCCAACATCATTCAGCTTTAGGATCTTTGATTCAAATTTTCGTAGACTAATATGGCTAGATTTCCCCACAACTGATCTCCCATAATGCAATAGTTATTTTCTTTCTTCAAAAACTTATCCATATATCCAAACGATAGACGTAAGAGAAATACTCCATGAACATTGGTTATATCTAAGGTTTCTAGCTTAGGAAAAACAGAAATTAAAAATGGAAAGATTGAAATTCTTAATGGTGGAAGCCTCTCTCCCAGTTGATAGGCTCTAGGATTTTTTGTAGAATTTTTTGTGGTTTCCCCCTTTGAATAGAGAAAAATTCACTATATCTAGAACATTCTACCAGGGTTTTATGGAGTTTCGTGAAAAATAAAATCCTATAATATTAGGAGTCAATCCCCTAACATATCCTTCCACCAAGAGTATCACTGCCAATTAGGCTAAGTGCTTGGTTTTATTAATGACCACAAATCAATTTATTAATTTGGTTAATCTGATTCTCATGGGGTTTGAAAAATTAAGGTCATTACACATTGTGTGGACCCCACCTTTGATGTGGGTCATCTATCATATAAGGCCCGCCTTAGATGTGGGCCATTCATCGTTGTAGCTCGACCTTTAACATGCACCATTCATTAGGTAGGGCCTACCTTTGATGTTGGTCATGCATCAAGTGGGGCTTACCATCAATGTTATTGTCCATCATGTAGGGCCTACCTTCAATATACACTACCCATCATGTGGAGCTCACCTTTGACGTGGATCGTCCATCATGTGGGCCCATCCTTTCATGTGAGTTGTCCATCATGCCAGGCCCACCTTAGATATGGGCCACTCATCATTAGGGTCAACCTTTGATGTGGACCATCCATCATGTGGGGCCCACCGTTAATTATTACCCATCATGTGGAGCCCACTTTAGATATGTACTATCCATCATGTGGGCCCCACCTTCAATGTGGGTTGCCCGTCGTGCAAGGCTCACCTTGGATATGGGTTATTCATTATTAGGGTCAACTTTGATGTTGACCATTCATCATGTGGGGCCATGATCAAGGCTAAATGTTATATATTTATCCTCATAATTGCATTAGTTTTCATGCATTCAAGTGTTAAACTAACATATGTTTTGTACATGCGAGGTAATTCAGAAGACAAAGACGAAATCATGCTTAAAATGAATTATTAAAATTTAAAGATTAATCAAGTGAAAAATTGGATGTTTGGAGGAAATTATTGAAGAATTTACATGCTGAATATCCAAGGAAACAAAATACTAATGATGAAGAAAAGTATGCAAAACACATAGTTCAATAACAGAAATAATAGAATTTCCGATCCCACTTGAGGTTAGTTTGATTCGACCGAAAGTGCACAAAACAGTCCAACAAGAAACAATGAATTTTAGACTTAATTCAGTTCAACACTTAGGTGCAACCGAAGTTAGGTTCGGTCCCACCAAAGGAGAGTTCAGTCCGACCCAAGGGAGATAGATATTTCAGATGAATATTGAAGAAATTTGCAACCGAGAGATAAATTCAATGCGACCGAAGTGGTGTTCAGTGCGACTGAATGTTACAATCGATGTGATCGAAGTATAACAAAGTATGAATTTTTTAAGTTGGTCTAAAGTTGGCGCGAATTCTCTCTATTTAAGGAGGTGTTTTAAGCTCTTGTAGATATGAATTAGGGCTTGGGAGAGAGACCAAGGGGTGTTGGAGCTTCTTTCGAATCATCATTCCTCTTCAATCCTTCTGTTCTAGTTTATTTTCCTAGTTTTTCTTTTATTTTTGTTTAAGATGTTGGTCATGTTTGGCTAATCACTTAATTAAGATTAATATTTAATATTTAATTTATTTTTAATGAAAGTTTAGTTATTTATGTTGAATTGTGATTGGATGTGATTGAATTCTTAGATTGGACAAGGAATCAATCTATAAAATTAATTGATTTAGTGTTGTCTCTGGGTACATTAGATGCTTTCAATTCCTTGTGATGTGATTGCTTATATCTTCATGAGATATCAATCCTATCATGAAATTCTAATCTATGTTGGATGTTTATGATTAAAATTATTGTGTCATCTTCCGATTAGAATAGATTGGAATCCAGTTCTATTTAAGTTATCAACTCGAGAAGATGAATTAAGTTTAAATTCAATTGATTGGGGATTACTGAATCCTTAGTCATTTTTATTGATTGTTTTAAACCATTTCACTTCGCTGAATTAAAAACTCAAACAAATCCAATTAGTTTTAAGTGTGTTCTCACCAACATCCCTATGGATCGACCTTGGTCTCACCGAGTTGTTACCGCATCACAACCTTGCACTTGGGGTTATCAAACCTTGGGTTCGATTGGGCCAACTCAATATGGCCCATCCATTATGTGGGACCTAGCATCAATGTCCATTGGCCATAATGTGGAGCCTACCTTTGATGTGGACCATCCATTACGTAGTCCCTACTTTTGAAGTGGGTCATCCATCATACCAAACTGCTTTGGATGTAGGATTTTTATCATCATGGGCCAACCTTTTTACGTGAACCATCCATATGTGGACCCACATTAATGTGGGGTCCACCAAAAGCATCCAAAAGAGTGAAAGTTCAAACTTTAAAGAGCGTGGACCAACCTCGATGATGGCACTGCAAAAAAAAAAAATGGGTTTCTAGATAGACCCTAGTGGTGCCACTGCCAAAATTGGATATCATGCGGTGGTGCCACCACTACCTCCCTGTTCAGCATTGTAGCAGTGTTTAACAATTGACAATTTCGATGCGCTGACTTAAAAAATTCATATAATTTATTTACAACTCCGATTAAGGTAATTCAAAAGTCATATGGAAGCTTGGTGAGTCTAATTTTATATAAAAATAATTTAAAATTTAAAAAAAAACAAAAAATCAAAAGAGGCTAATTTTAGGACATTTTGAAAACTATACTGAAAATCGTTGGTTTCAGGCATCTAGTACTTCCAAAATTTTTAGAATATTTCTAAAACTCAAAATCTAATGAATTTTAGTGGAACTAAAGTAAATTTGATGATGAACTGCTATAAAAATATATATATAAACAAATATAATTATTAAAAGTACTAAAAATATTACAACCAATAAACCTATTGAAACTAAAAATTTCTACAACTACAAGTTGCCAATGAACCACACATATCTTTTTCATTTTAGAGTTTTTATATTTAGTGTCTTCTTATAAATTGCTTCTAATCATACTAGAAATTATTCTATATAATTAAATTAAGATTTTATATTTTTATTATATTTTACAAATTCAGGTAGTTTCTAGTATAGTTGAATTAGGATTCTTGATTAGAGTGATTAAAGTTGAATCATCATTTCCACTAATTACGAATAGGCCGTGCTAACAAGCTCTAGATCGGTTGTTAGTAGGCCACTAAACCCGAAACTATACAAAGACGTTTGTGTCAATAGGCTTGACATCCATTGTGGGACATCGAGCTAGGATTGCGCGTTAAATTGCTCAACTTAAACTCACAAGGCCAGTGTATGAGATGCGCAAATACCTTTAGGATTCGTTAGAAACTTAAGTGAATTATTTATGTCCAGTTTTTGCCAAAATTTTGGCTTGTGGACCGTTAGATCATGACCAAATTTTGGGCAACAACCTAAGTTAATACCCTGCATATATTCGTATAACCACGGCCCCGATCGACCATTGGTGACCATCAAATTAACTTTTGATCATACTCGCCGATCGGATCATCCAAATGGTGAATTGATCATATCCATGCATAGATTATCACTAGGATCAACTATTCAATGGTGTATATCAACCCCTATACCTCATAGTGGACCCCCAAATGTTAGAAACACCCTCCCCATAGGGCTAGTATAATGAAAAACTAGCCCTTTTGGCCATTTGCACAATTTATGGTGCTATAAATAGGACTTTTGGGGGTAACCTTTGCTCCCACCAATTTTTCCATAGAGAAAGAGGGAAAAGGAAAAGGAGAGAAGAAGAGAGAAGAGAAGGATGAGAGAAGCGGTGGGCCCAATGCTGGATCAACACCATCTGATTCCCATGCTCGTTGGATCTTACAAGATCTTGCCTCTATGCTCATTTTCACACCTTCATCAGTCGAAATCCAAATATTTTGGGTTAGATTCTTCATCCCTTGCTAGGTAAGAGTTCCATTAGTTAACTTTTCATCTCTTTCTTTCGATTTCTGCACATTTGAGCCATTAGGGTTAGATACACATTTTGTTTCCATCATTTTTCGAAAACCCTAACTCTAGGGTTTGATCATGTTAAGACTTGGGGCACCAACTCGTTAAATTGAGTCAGGGTTTGCTTGAACTAAGTTAGGTAAAACTCTTAACCCTTAATTAAAATCTAATTAGATTACAATTTACAATACTAACGATGAAATTATCAATGAATTAGGATTTGGAGCATTTTCTCCAAATTCAAAGTGCTAAGGCCACATCCGAATTAATGATTTCAATTATGAGATGAAGATCTACCCTTGAGCTTTTACTTGAAATTTTAAAATAATAAAATGTGTTTGTTTGTTATTTGGTTGATAACATGCTCGATGAAATGTTTAAATAACATAAAACTCTTAATATTAGAACTCTTCGACGTTGAATGTTAAGAAATGTTAATATGATTGAATTGTGTTGATGTGAATTGAATTGCATTGAATTGTACATATGTTCAGTTGGTATACCATATTGTAGTATTGAATTTCCTTGTGATCGTGTTTATGGAGTAGATAAATTTGAATTGTTGTTATGGTAGATCGAGCTCCGTAAATTATTTAAATATGCGGATAGCCCTCTTTAGGGTGGTTAACCTTAGCTTATACGGCCGACCAAAATTGAACATGGACGATCGACAATAGTTAGAAGTACACGGGATGCCTTACATCTAATGTCGTTTGCTTGAGGTCCTCTGCTTAATGCAGGACTTAATTATTCTTATGATTGGTGATTGTATAATATTTGACAGAATTTAGGATACCACTATTACCGTTGATTCAAGTATACTAATAACCATTAGTGTGTTACGATCCTACAAATACTCATAAGCTAAGCATGGTGGTATGGGATACCGTGTCCAAGTTGTCAGCATACGCTGGGTGACATGCATGCCACATAGGCAAAATATTCGGTGGCGAGCCCACTGTGTTAATAAAATATTGGGTGACGAGCCTCCCCGTAGTGACCATCGAGCATCGATAAATGTCGCGGCCTTACCATATTATTAATGGTTTGGGTTGCGTGACTTCTCTGCATTCGAGGTGTGGGTGATGACCTTCACCCTAGATGTGATTGTCATTGAACAAAAATCCTTAATATTAATCCAGTTGAATTATATAGACTATTGGGTGGAATCCAAATTTAGATCATGGGACACTGGCGAGGGACCGCTACATGCTACCACAAGCTACGTAAACCTGTTTAACGACTATTGATAGAATGACGGTATCCTAACTTCAGCAACTAGTTGTTTGAATTGAACATTACTAAATACTCGGCTAACCATGCACTCCATGACATTTGTTGGGTTGTGCTTCGGGCAAACCATTATACATTTGTTGATGTCCTCGCTAGAGATGACGTTGATGTAGTTCCATATTAGTATCATTGAATCCCGGGTCATACAAACACATATCATGTGATCCATGCATTTAAATAATTAACTTAGTAATTGATTGTTTTGTAATGCTATCATTGCCTATGCTTGATTGTGTTAATAACATATGTAACTTGTTTAGAATCTGTGTGTTGTATATAATATGTTTAAGAGCATTACGTATAGAAATATGTATTTGTTGTGAATCTGCTTATTACTAAGATGTCCCAAGTATAATCTTAGGGATATTTCTTCACTATGTTAGCGGTTGATGTCTTCTACTTGATATATGCAAATAACTCAGGAATATGATCATATGGTGGTGAGTTCGGGGTGCCTCAGTAGACTCATAGCTCCATCACTTTGGGTAGTTGTACTTTTCATAAATATTTATATTTATTGTGATTTGTATAATTTTCATATGGGCAGACACCACTCTTGAAATCATATGTTTGCATATTAGCCCTATAGTTTTGAATTTTATTATCTCTATTTTGCTTTTAATCTGCTAAGTTAAAATCTGTTATTTTGATTGTTTGTACATGGAATGAATGTGAATCTGAATGAGGACACATACATTTTTATTAAGTTTACACCTGAAAACTCGGAATTGAAGTCTCTCTACTCGGGTGCTGATTTTCGGGGCGTGACATAACGTAAGTTAAAAAGTAACTTATCTAGCGGTTGTGGGATCATCTGGATGAAGTAATTCCATAGATCTGTTGTGTATAGAACATGGAGATCGAGGGTTCGAAAGGCTTACCTAAGTGGGACGTCATTGCTAAAAATAAGAATACCAGAATACCTATAAAGCTTAGGATCTTCCTCTCCTTCACACCCTGTCTGCAACTCAAAAGATAGGACTCAAATTTTACCATGGTGTAGGATCAGGGACCCAGCTCTCTTATATAGAGTCTGTGGAGAGGGAGTTTGAAACCCATCAAAACTCTCTCTCCCACACTCCACATTATTGTGTCCTAGTTCGACTCAAGTTACCTTGCGTAAGGCTATAGCATTCCACCCCAAATATGCATTGCTGCGCGGATAGACTGCGCAGCGTATCACCTTAAGTGGGGTCCACTGATGAACCCAATCAAACCGTCCAACTGGAGTACAATCCAAACCGTTGATCAGTAAGGCCCACTGCATAGAGTTCTTACATTCTCCCACTCAAGCCTCATTGAGCAACGTCAATAATTGTTATATATAATAATTTTGAAAACAAGTTTTGATTTCAAGAAAACATCCAATGGTTAACCAATGAAATAGTTGGACAATATGAGTAATGCTATTTAATCTGGTCCATTAAGACTGTCAGTATCGAAACGCGGTAGTCATCACAACATTTAATTTATGGGAAGTGAGGCTAAGCGCGATCACAAATACTTTCAATTTTAACGACATAGATCAGGAACTAGGTAATGTAGTATAAGGATTACATATTTTTTGTGTGATAATATGTGCCTATCCTTAAGAGGTCCTGAAGCTTTTACATGTCTCCAATGAGACACGTCTATAGTTCTACTTACTCAAATTTTATGCATATATATAGAGAAGTAGAAATAAATCTTTATATCAAAATCATCCAAAAAAATAAACTGTATAAAACGAGATCTTTAAATGTATGTGAAAATCAAAGTACGCTCAACTCCCACTAACTGAAAACATCTGTGGGATCAATGACTCCCATGGATGTCACATGCTCCTGAAATGGCGTGATAGGGAGCCCTTTAGTGAGCGGATCTGCAATCATCTGCTTAGTGCCGATGAATTTCACGGACACTTGATGATTCTGAACTCTTTCCTTTACAACAAGATATTTAATGTCGATATGCCTCGACCTTGATGAATGCTTGTTGTTACTAGAGAAGGAAATAACAGCTGAATTATCGCAAAATATTCTCAATGGTTTCGGGATATGCTCCAGTACTTGCAAACCTAGGAAGAAACTCTGTAACCATGGTGCCTGATTAGATGCCTCATGGCAGGCAATAAATTCAGCTTCCATAGTGGATGAGGCTGTGGTAGACTATTTCACACTTTTTCACGATACAGTTCCTCCCACCATCATGAAGATGTATCCTAAAGTAGACTTCTTAGTGTCAACGCAGCCTGCGAAGTCTGTATCTGAATATCCGATCAACTTCAATTAATCCGATCTTCTGTATGTAAGTCTGAAGTCTTTCGTTATTTGTAGATACCGTAATACTTTTTTTGCAGCTATCCAATGTTGCGGTCCTGGATTAAATAAGTATCTTCCCAACATTCTAGTGATAAAGACAATGTCCGGTCACGTACATACTTGAGCATACATGATTGTCCCACTACTGATGCATATGGAAATTCTTTCATTCGATTCTTTTTCAAATCATTCTTTGAAAATTGAAATAGGCCAAATTTGTCGCCCTTCACAATGGGCGACTGTCCGGAAGCACAATTTTGCATGTCGTACCTTTCAAGTACCCTAGTAATATAGGCCCTCTGTGACAGGCTCAACAGTCTAAGTGTTCTATCACGGTGAATCTCAATGCCAATGACGTAAGAAGCTTCACGAAGATCTTTCATTTCAAATCTTTGAGATAAGAATTTCTTGTTGTCGCTCAACATCCTAGTATCACTACTAGCTAATAGAATGTCATCAACATACAAAATCATCATAATGAACTTACTCCCACTGATTTTAATGTAGATATATTCATCTACAGTATTTTCTATAAAGCCGTATGAGGAAATTACTTCATGAACCTTTAGGTACCACTATCATGATGCCTATTTCAACCCATATATGGGTTTCTTTAGTTTGTAAACCAAATGTTCTGAGCCATTGGCTACAAAACCTTTGGGCTGCAACATGTATACATTCTCATTCAGATCCCCATTGAGAAACTCTAAATCCCTATGAGCTATAAGAGCCATTATGATCCTGAATGAGTCTTTCTTGAATACTGGTGAAAAAGTCTACTTAAAGTTAATGCCCTCACGTTGGTTAAAACCTTTGGCAATAAGTCTGGATTTATATCTTTCGACATTACCCTTGGAGTCCCTTTTAGTTTTAAATATTCATTTATAACCAATCGGCCTTATTTCAGTATGTAACTCTACAAGATCTCATACTTTATTGTCCCTCATAGATTTCAACGAATCTTTCATGGCATCAAACCAATGAGAAGGATCAACACTTTGTTTGACTTGTGTAAAGGATTCAGGATCCTTTTTCACCCCTATGTCAAAGTCGTGCTCCTTTAAGTATACGATGTACTCATCTCCATTTACAGGTTTTCTCTCTCATTCAGATCTTCTCAATGGTTCAGCTTGTTGGGTGTGATCTTGATTTTCCTCATCAGTGGTTTGTACATGAGGTTCCACATGGAGTTCTGCAGTGACTGCAGGATCACTGTATCCTTAATATCCACATGATCTGAAGTGACTATGATTGGAGTCAAAGTCCTTTGTTCTTCAAATACAAAATTTCTTGTGTTCATGCTCCTACTGTTTTCAGTGTCCTCAATGAATCTGACATTCTCAGTCTCAATAATCCTGATAGAATGGGAATGGCAGTAAAATCGATAGTCTTTTGATCTTTCTGAAAATCTAATGAAGAAACAACTTATGGTTCTAGGATCAAGCTTCTTTTCATGAGGGTTATAAATTTTGGCCTCGGCAGGACAACCCCAAACATGTAGATATCGGAGACTTGGTTTTCTCCCATTCCACAACTCAAAAGGAGTTTTGCTTACTGCTTTGGTGGGAACCTTATTTAGTATATGAACTACGGTTTTGATCGCATCACCCTATAGAGATTCTGGCAATGTCGAATTGCTGACCATGCTTCGCACCATATCCACAAGGGTGCGATTGCGTCTCTCAGCCACACCATTCTGCTCTGAAGTATCAGGCATAATGTACTGAACGACAATGTCACAATCTTGCTGGTATCTAGCGAATGGCCCTGAATTGCGTCCTGATTCGTCATATCTGCCATAATATTCACCACCATGGTCAGATCTAACAACTTTAATCCTCTTATCGAGTTGATTTTCAACTTTGGCCTTATAGACTTTAAAAGCATCCAGGGCATCTGATTTCTCATTAATAAGATAGAGGTACCCGAAATGAGAGTAGTCATCTATAAAGGTAATAAAATATTTGTGTCCACTCCATAAAGTTATAGGGAATGGTCCACAAATATCTGTATGTATCACATCTAATAGACCTACACTCCTGGTTGCACCTTTCTTTTTAGTTTTGGTCTGTTTTCCTTTTATGCAATCAATGCACACTTTATAGTCAGAGAAGTCTAGAGAATGCAAAATTCCTTCTCGCACAAGCATGTTTAATCTCTCACGAGATATATGGCATAGTCGCCTATGCCACGATATGGAGGAATTCTCATAGTTTAGCCTTCGCCTGGATTCCACTTTATTTCCATGCAAGGTATTAATATTATAGACGTGAGAGGCAATCAAGTCTAACTGGTATAAGTTGTTTACCGTAGAGCCGGTCCCAACTTTAATCGAATTAAAGTAAATACTAAAGCTTTTATTTCCAAATTGAAATAAATATCTTAATTTATCCAAATAGGAAATTGAAACTAAATTTCGTCTTATAGATGGCACACAAAATGTATCTACTAAATCCAAAAAATAACCAAACTGCAACTTAAGCCTATAGACTCCTATTGCCTCCACGTCTACCTTGACACCATTGCCTACGCATACCAAGTGCTCTGCATCAGTTGGTAGCCTGGCCTGTAGTAATTCCTGCATAGAAATGCATATGTGAATAGCAGTTCCTAAATCTATCCACTAGGAATCCGCTGACACATCAGTTAAATTAGATTCAAAACAGACAAGAACAGAATGTGTCACGCCCTAAAATTCGGTACCCGAGTTGGCCAGACCCAGGTCCGAATCCCAGGTCATGATTTAATATTAAACATTCACAGCTACATTTAATAAATCTTATTACAATAACAACGTTCATCAAATATAACCTTTAACTATTACAGCCTAAACTCACTTCTAAATTCTTATTATACATTTTTTTCCATCGGTACAAATAAAAGATACGTAAATTGATGATTGGATCTTCACTCCACTTTGCCCTTGACTAAACTCTGATGCCCTGAAACACTGTTATTTTGGGTATGAGCACAACCGCTCGTAGGATCTTATCCAACCAAATCTGAAATTTCTAGATTTATATTAAACAAATAAATAATAAAATTACTTTCTTGAAATTTAAAATATGAATTAAAATATTGAATATTAAATATAACATGAATGCGATGCTAGAATCATAAAGACGTACTGAATGCTACACTATCATGAATTTAATAATAAAATTAAATAATCATCACATCTTACAACATCGTACTTACGTGTATGGTTACGTTGCATTAACGCCCACACACTGGTACCTCGTGGTGAGGAACTCATTTATACGTTAGCTGGTCAGACTATTGTTCCAGTTGTACCTCTGACGTATGTTTGCGCACATAATTGTACTCATACGCTGTACACAAAGGAGACTCTGAAGGATCCAACGGGTTCTAAGGTCTTTCACCCAAGGGACACGATTGCCCTACTTGCTAGCTTTGGGGTCTCTCACCCAAGGGACACGATTGCCCTACTTGTTGGCTTTAGGGTCTTTCACCCAAGGGACACGATTGCCCTACTTGCTAATACCACAATCATTTTCTCAATTTTCTTTCTTTTTCCATAATTCCGTAATCAGTATAGATGAATGCATGTCATGAATTATTCCAAAATCAGTAGCGAAATAATTTAATTATTTAAATTCCTATACAACAATGCAAGTTCTATACAAATGTGTAGAAATTCGATGCCGTAAAAATTCAATTCCTGAAATTTACTGAAACATCAAACTATTTTCTTTGCCCTTTTAAAAAAAAAACCAAAATTTAGAATCAAATTAATTAATATTATTTTAAACCAATTAATTAAAATCAATTACTTTAACACAGATTTAAGGTCTAAATCTTAACACCAAATTTCAGAAATAAAAGTTAGATTAAAATCTAACTCTACAAGTTAATCAGATTCAGTAAATGCTAAAATTTATAAAAGTAGATATTACGTATAAAGGAATTTGATAATATTAATTTGAAGTCATTATGTCAAATAAATAAATTTTCTAAAATAAATAAAATCAGAAAGTTCATAAATGAAGGAGAATCACCCACCTGATATTTGGACCGTCGATTTCTAGACTAAACCATACGCCCACGACCTACTTAGCGTCGCATGCTAGACCTGACCCACGCTTACGCTCTCAACGAGTTTCTCCCACTGACGCAACACATAACATTAACTTGCTGTCTACACTCGCTGGATACATGAGAAGTTGAGTTTCAGGACACCATCTACCAAAAGAAAATAATACCTAAGTGGTCTATTTAATGAATGGTTTGGATTTCAGGTTAGTCTATTTAACCATGGCTGTTTCCAATCAAGGTTTTCTACTGTTCGTGTTGTTGGGCTGATATGGTATGTAAAATGAATCACTGTTTTACAAGCAAAAATATCAACAATATAATTTTTATTTCTAATTAATAATTCTAGATATCATTTTGTTAAAATTTAATAATTCAATACTTAAATAAAATATTATTTTTACTATTATTAATTTAGGAATTACAATGAAATAATGTACAAGAAATTTTATTTAAATTTTAACTTTAATTAAATTAATTTTTTTCTACTTAAATAATGTTAAATATTAGCATAAAAATATTTATTATTTTTATTTACTAAATTCTAAAATTAAATTTTATTATTTTATTTAGCACATAAACTTAACAAACAAACACACACACACACACACACGCATATATATTGAAATAACTTGATTATTTTATAACAAATTTTAATTTCTCTTTGATAATTCATTGAGAATATATATTTAGGTTTAATCAATAAATTATTTAAATTTTAATTTAAACAAAAATTTTGAACTACAAGGAAAATATATATATATATATATATATATATTTTAAAAAAAATTTTGAACTACAAGGAAAATATATATATATATATAGTTAAAAATCTAATATTATACTTTATAAAAATTTTAATTTAATAAAGTTTTAAATATACATTAATCACTAGAATTTCAAAGTATAAAAATCTAATCAATTTATTTTTAATTCCAAAATTTTTTTTAAAAAAAATTAAGCTTAAGTTCATTTAAATTTAATTTAATTAACTCTTCAAATTTTAGAATTAAAATTTGGATTTTAATCTTTACAGAACAAAAATTATCACACTGATTTCTGTAATATAACATTAATAATGTAATTAAATTATTATTTGATAATTTAAAATTTATTATTATTATTATTATTATTTTATCTAAATTCAGAATTTTATTATTATTCATTTTTAAATCTAAATTAAATAAGGTTGAGAAAGATATTTATTTAGACTTTGAATACTATTATTATTATATAAATTATTTGTTACAACATTATGTCAGTATGATTAACCTTGTTTTATAATTGACTATCTAAATTAATAAATTTACTTTTGTTTGATACATTTAATATAATTATTATATTACTTTTATGTTAAATTGTTAATATCATCATTTACATAATTTTTTTTTTAGAAATAATAAATTATATTTATTACAACTTTTATATATTATCAGATAAAACTTTTTTACTTATAACATAATCATATAAATAATATTAAATACTTATGTATTAATTATGTAATATAATATTATCTTACACATGTTTACTTTAATTATGTTATATATTTTGTCATTATTTTTTTTTTTGTAACCTACAATTATATTGTATTACTACTATATTATTATGAAACATAATATTTATATTTTACTATACCTTAATGATCTTATAAACTTTTTTATTTTATTTTATTTTATTATATATCATATTAATACTGATTACATATTACAATTATATAATTTATAATTTGTTATTATTATTATATATTTTTATTTTATTTTTATAATCATATTTGCTTATATATACTTATCAATCTTACATCACTTATATTCACAATTCTACATAAGGAATCATCAATACTTTAAATAATTAATTATATATTCTGTTTGTACTGTAAAATATTGTACGATATTATAATTTATTTGAAATTTAATTTTAATTTTTTTTCTTAACAAAACATTTAAGAATTAATAAAATAATCTTAAATAAACTATTTATTTTATTCTGTAAATTTATTTTATTTTATTTATCTATAAATTATTTCAGTATTAAATATTTAAAAAAGAATAAAATAGAAATTCTTAAATGAGTAGATTCCCCACATAAAAAAATTTTAATTAACAATAATATTTCTATGAAAATTTGGATTAAATAAATATAATAATAACTGAAAATGATAAATTTCATGTTAAGATCACCTACCTTAAAGTCTGATGATCTGGCTCGGCTTTAATCTCTCTCTCTTGATTTATAGAGATCTTTCTCTCCTTCACTCAATTTTTTTTTAATTTGATTGATTCCTTCGATTCTTTCTTTTTTTTCTTTTTTTTTTTATAAATGGATGCGTAATGGAATGAAGGAGTGAAAATTATGGGACGGTTTCATTTAGTGGGAGGTTTGGCGGCCATTACCGTACAAAAAGGAAGGAAAGTGGAGAAAGTGGTTTAGTCATGCGGAAGATATAACTTTTATTTTTTTATTTTTTTATTTTATAAGATATGGTGGGTCCCACTAACAATAATTTAAATCTACTCCGTCCATCATCTCGGTCTGGCCAAAAGAAGATATAAGGCAAAAAAATGAGGCTGATCCGAAACTCAGGTGAGCCACACACAAGCGGACGGTGGGGTTGGTTCCCACAAAAACTGGATTGTTCTTGATTTTTATTTTATTTTTTAACAACAATCTAGTGGTTAAGATCAGATTAATCACAGTACACAGTCAATAGTTGATGTTGGCTAAATTTGGATTAGTTAATAATTAAACACGTAGTCTTAAGTATATGAGTTGAGAGAGTGCATTATAAATAAACTTATATATATATTCTACCAAAATTATGTAATCATTAATGACATTAATTAATAGTTCACACTAAGCAAAACGATCACACATCAACGGTCACAATTTACATGAGCCGATAGATGCATATATGCATGGGTGCATGGATGTATGCATGGGTTTATGTGTGTATACTCCAATGAAGGCAATTGTACATACATGTATGTGTACGCACGTGTACCAAAATCCTGAGTCATTACAAAATGATTACCTTTCTTTATGAGCCAATTCTTAAACCCTTCGTAGTCTTTCTTTAGATGTCCTACCTTTTTGCAAAAGAAGCACAGTTTGCCTTTAACTCGTTTAAATTTAGATCCATTTTTAGATTGATTCTCATGGTTTTCAGACGGAGGACCAGAGAATCGATTATTAGAACCTTGTTTCATTTTCCTTTTACCTTTTTTCCCTTGCCCATGCCCATGACTGGAGGTCACCATATTAACATTTTGAACTTTAACCATCTGCCTAGTCCTGTCTTCTTCTTAGACGCACTGAGTGATAAGTTCATCCAATGTCCACATATCCTTCAGAGTGTTATAGTTTACCAGGAACGTGTCGAATTGGGAAGGTTGGATGTTCATGATCAAATGAACCAGTTGATCATTAGTGAGTACAAGCCCTAGAGAACGGATCTTAGATACAACTTCGATCTGCACTACAATGTATTCACAGATATTTTCTTTTCCATCGTATGATGAGCGAGTCAATTTATTCAAAAGAATGCCCACTTCAAATTTATTAGATTTCTTAAATCGTTTTCCCATTTCAGTTAGGAAAACTTTGGCCTTATCTGTTTCAGGCATGGCGCCCTTCATAGATTCAGAAATCGAGTACTTTATTACTTTCAGGCATGTATCATTTGATCTAAACCATGCAACCCATCGATTATATTCAGCTTCAATGGCATTATCAGATGGTTCTAACGGTTCTGGTGTTATCAAGGCTAGATCTAATTGAAGGCAGCCTAGCACAACTTCAAAGGCGTTCTTCCATTAAGCATAATTAGACTCATTTAGGGCAGGGACTTGATACGTATTAGTTGAAATTGAGACTGAAATAGAAGATATACATATATACTCACATTAGTTCATTATTTCACAAAGTAATTTTGTAAATGTAAATAAAAATATCAGGCAAAGTTAATCAATTCAGTTTTTAAGGGAGGCATCAACTGAATTATCCAAGATGAAGATGGGCTCAATCATCATATCCTGGTGAGAATCTGTTTCATCATCATCATTCCTCCTATGGGTGGTAATAATAACATGTCGATCTTCCTCAATATGAAGTTAAGTGATGTCAGTGATGTAAATCTGAGATACTCAACACCTGTAGGTGAGATGAGTCTTTCAACTTTACATTATCAGCACCATTTACTTAACCCGTTCACGTGTCTGCCAAACGGTAAACGTCTATGTTTTTGTTACCGTACGCATGAAAATGTAAACGCAACTGTAAGCAATCCTCCTAATCCCAATGTTATAAGTCTGTACTTGAAAGATTTTCATCGATTGAGGCCACTATGGTAGCTAACACAAGCGATTCCAACACTATAAATATAGACTTAGGATTGCGATTATAATCCTGCCTCTCAATGGATTATATCTAAAATTAGTCCGATGCACCCCATAAGTTAGTTGGCACTGACCCTTTTAAAAATTAAAATATCTTAAAGCGAAACATACGGATAGGTTTCACACCATATATTCCGACAGTGGTATCCGAACAGGCCCTAAAGGCCCGTTTGGATTGCAAGTTGCTTATAGCACAAATAATTTATCTTAGTTTCTACTTATTAAGAAGATACTTATGTTTAGTAAACAAAATACTTATCAGCTTCTCCTCTCTTTTGTTTCTCCCATGCCTCTCTTTATTAACTCACGAAAAATAGAAAAGTTAAAAATTTTAACTGAAGTGATTAAGTAATTTTAAGCAAAAAAAGTTACTTATAACTAATCATAAACCAAACTTACTTATCTGAAATAAGTTACTTATCTACTAGTGTAAGTAAAAAAAAAAAGTAATTTATTTGGTGGTATGCAAACGGGCCCCAAGTCATGACCAAATTACTCAATGATGGATGTATGTAAACCAGAATATTAAAGATAAACCTTATTATATAAGACAACTACACAAATGGGAGGCCAAAAGTATTGAAAATTGTGGTTTTTTAAAAAAAATCAAATATTCGAAAATTTCAGAATTTTCATTTTGCTGTCAAAATAATTTTTGGTAATTTTAAATTGAAAAGTGCGGTGTGTGCTTTTGTCCCACATCAGAAATGAAAAGAAGAAAATCGTGGTTTATCCAATTATGTGGAGGTGTGTAGTATTCTTAATGACTTGGAGCTTTTGGAGATTTAGATGCTTGGGTTGCATGTTTCAGTGCGTAGCACTGGAACGCACGCATGCACGCGCTTGGGCTTGGGCATAGGCATAGGCACGAGCGTGGGCAGTGTGGCTTAGTGGCGCTAGTTGGAGCACTTTGCACATAAACGGCTCAAATTGATGATTAGCGATCAGAAACGTTTTTTAAATGTTCTAAACCATTAATGGCCAACTATCAACGGTCCACTCTCTAGTGCCTATATAAACTGACCATTTCGGTCCAAATTCCATCAACTTAAATACACATCTCTCCCTTTCCATTAGATCCTCTAGATAACATATCCTTCGTAGAATATTGTAAATACATCCACGGTTTGATTCTGCCAGAAGATTTGCTATGTTAAATTGTTCCTAAGTGGACCATTCCTGATTGTTGCACACCGGATCCATACAGACTTGTTTAATCCTGAAAGCAATTCGCATGTAACCCATCAGTAATTGATAAGGAGGCGAATCACACTTCAAGGACAACATATATATTTACGTGATTCAACCTAGTGAAACGAAATAATTAAACCTTATTTTATTTTTACTTTTCAGTATATTCAACACATTTTTCTAACAAAAAGCAGTTGAATTATAACTTTTAGGACAAGTGTGGCACATTTGAAGACAGTTTTTGGTGCATCAGTTCTTCAATAGAATGTCATCAAGATTAATCAACCCACTAACAAAGTGGATCTCGACTATTGAGCCAAGTTAAAAAAGACTAGAAATCACTTGCTCTGTGTGGGGGCGTGATGAAGTGAGATGAGGAGAGAATGAGATGAATCATCTGTGCAGAAAATGACACCGAAGCATTAATATAGGCAAAAAAGGTGTTGACCCTTGCAATGCTAGCTCTTAAGCCTGCGGTGAGTACAAATCTATCAAAATATAGAATATACATGTATAATTGTACATACTATAAATGCATATAACTTATGTGTGTGTATAAAGTTTTTTTTTGACATTCTGGAATTGAGCCAAGTATTTCTAGAGTTTTGATGGAATCTTTTCTCGAATAGGTGGAATTCGGTTGAATTGAGTTGACTCGAGAAGTGGGGTTGATTTATTTTTTTCTAGGTTTTTAGACTAGGATGCCAACTAAGGCTTATCCAATGTGAATCGATGGGACCTCACATGACCTGATGGCTGCATGGAACAAACATATATAATAAAGGAATATGGTTGTGGATGGATCACTTCACATGGTCATCCCAGTCCAATCAACAGTCTTCGTGAACAGAGATTACATTATGAAAATTTTAACATGTTTAATTCATTAAAATTGACAAAAATGTATAGAAAATGTAGATCCATAGAGATCTTAACAGATATATATATATATATGTTAATTCACTTATATAATTTTTATATAAGTGAATTAATATATATATATATCTGTTAAGATCTCTATGGATCTACATTTTCTATACATTAAGATCTCTATACGAATTAAGGTCCACTCGTGGATAACTTTCAGCCTATTAACTGCACGAGGCATCTAATCCGTTCAATAGGTTGGCCCCACAACTAGGATTACTTGGGAGAAAAACTGCTCCATATACTCATCAGGTGAGCCAAATCATAGAAACAATATCTAGCCATTGAATAAATAGAAAAATGCAAGCATGGGGTGGAGAATTAAATAGCACACATTTGGCCCATCTTTTACCACATGTTATCTAAGCAGATGGTATCGGCAGATGACCGGTTCTGATCAGGCAGAAGTGAATGCTCCCTAGCGAGGGCATTGAACATTTCTTGTTGTTAAGAAATCAAAGATTTCATGCAAAACACGATCGTAGGTCGGGACGTAGTATTGCGGGAAGCTTATTGCCTGGTGTGCTACACACCACTGACTTTGGTGCTGTGTTTACACCACTAAGTTTTGTGGCCTAATATGATTTATTTGTTTTATCCAAACTGTCTGTCAATTGGGAGAGATTGTTTTAGAACTTGAGTCCAAAAACAAGACAAATCTAAAGCTCAAGCGGACCAGATCACATAAAACCATGGGATTGAACGCCCAAGAGTCACACAAGTTTCCGAACAACCTGATATTTAATTTTAACCTTGAATCCTGTGACCTTTTAAGTAGGTTAGATGTCAAATAATTTTTTTCCCTTCATCTAAGCATACGACCTTTTAAACAATTGGATGACTAACAAAGGCCTGTTTATTTATCCTGAACTTAAATGCAATGAGAAATAGTAATTATTACTACTTTGAAAATGCATTTGCATATCTGTCTTGAAAATCGAGTAAAAAATATTAGTTTAAATTTCTAGCCGTACATATATATATATGTGTGTGTGTATGGGCGCGCGTGTGTGTATATATGTATGTGTGTGTGTGTGAGCCGTCCATCAATTTTCATGTAACATTTTATGACATAAGTTAAAAAACTGATCTTGATCCAACATTCAAGTGGCCCTCGCTAAAGGAAACAGTGGCACCCGATGTGTTTTTCGTGATAGATATTCGATTCCCTAGATCTTGTGGTATGGCACACTTGAGTTTTGTATTAGCCTCAATTTTTTGGTCAAGCCCTAAATTCAACAGGCATAAGAGATGGACGGTGTGGATAAAACACAGCCATCACAATGGGCTCCACATATATTTCACAGTCTCCCTGTGTTTGATTTTTCAGCGCAAGTGTAAATAAATTTACGTTTGGAAATTTTTAGGGATTCTTTTCTTGAAAATTGGTTCAAAAATGTTAGTTAAATTTTAGGATCTCACAATAATGCGTATGACATATCTGTTCCGTCCATCCTTTTTACTACAACATTTTGAGATATGATCCAAAAAATCATGTAAATCCAATTTTCAAGTGGCCCACACCAAAAGAAACAGTAGCCTTTAGAAGTTTTTAACAGTAAGTGTTTGATTCACTTTTTTCTATGGCGTGGTCCACTAGAGCTTTGGATATGCCTCATTTTTTGGCTTATGTCATGAATTCAGCTAGCATAATGGATGAACGGTGTGGATAAGCGTTATGCATCACAATGGGACCCACAAATATTTTGCAATATTCTCGATTTTCATGTCCAAAAAATAGGTAGTTAAATTAAATATGGGAGACAATGTTGTAAATGCATGAGGAAATAATTATTACCCTCTTTGCAGGTATTTACCAATGTACTGGAAAATCAAACAAGCCCCTAGAGCTCAAAAAACGTTAGTGTGAAATTAAACATAGAGAACAACGCTGAAATAATTATTACTCACTTGCAGTATATTTATCAAATGTTTGGAAAATCAAACAAGCACTGATCACACACCATCCATCGCCTGCAATGAAAAGAAAATGATCAGTGGCTAACACTCGAATCTGTAGGGCCATCTCTGGGCGAGAAATCCCGAGTTCAGGCAAGATAGTTAAAAAACCACGAACCGTCGGCCCAGACCCGGTTCGTGAGAATAAAAGTCAGTCCGGCCAGCCTTATCCATGCCACTAATGCTACGGCAAACACCTGCAGAGCACGTGGCGCCTAACTAGTCCAAGAGTCCAAATGGGTATCGGATTCTGTGGTGAAGAACTCACTACTCTTTACCGTGGTTTAAAGACTACGTGGACCCCACTGTGATGTATTTGTTTTAGCCACGCTGTTCATCTGTTTTTCCATCTGATTTTACGAGATGATAAAAAAATTGAACATATTTGAAAGCTTGAGTGGACCACACCACATGAAACAGTGGAAATTGAATGGCTACCGTTGAAAACTTCATCTGGGCCATAGAAGCTTTCCGTTAAGATGATATTTGTGTTTTCCCTTCATCCAGCTCTGAGTGACTTTATTAAGAGGTTGGATGACAAATAAACATCACTGTGGACCCTAGAAAGGTTTCAACGGTGGAAGTTATTATTCCTACTGTTTTCTGTGGTGTGGTCCACTTAGAGCTTTGGATATGGTTCAACATAAGGTTATCCCCTAAAATGAGTTGGAAAACGGATGGACGGTGTGGATAAAATACATACATCACGGTGGGCCCCACAGAATCTTTGCACCAAGGTAAAGGGTGGTGACTGCCACACCACACAATCGGCATCCGTCCAAAAGAAGGGCTACACTTAGTATGTTTTCCACCATTAAATGTACCTCAATCTGGACCATTGAATGATTGTTGTATCATAGATGGAACGGATCCTGAAAATCACACTGATCAAATGGTTTTAGATTCATAAATGTTTAATTTATAGCCATCAGATGGACGGCCTAAAAGCAATCAAAGGAAATGTACAATCCAGTTTACGGTTGATTTGGAAAATACCCGGGAATGTACCATCAGATGATCCTAACCGTCCATTTCGGCTAACATTAAACATGGGCCATCGGTTGTAGCTGTCTATTTCATTTTTACGAGGCTGGAATCATCCGATGGGGGAGACATTAGAGAATGGTCCATCTCATGGTAGGCCCACCAGATCAGCGGATTAGTTCACCCATGGGCATTTTTGAGAAAATGACCACTGTAGACAAAACCTTTTATCTAGCGGTTTTTATGAAGCAATACAAACTTAAGTTACCAACTTAGACTGGCACGTGCGGACAGCGAATTTAAGGACGAAACTACCCCTTCTTTGCGCTGCTGTTGCGTTTCCTCTCCCTCCCTACCCTCGGTCCACTTTCGAAAAACAAGAGACGAAAAATCCTGCACTGCTTTCGTTGCTTGGATCGCACCACCCTCTAGCTGGATCCCACCCTTTCTATTCATCAGCATTATCTAGTTTTTTTGAAAATGGTCCCTCTACGGAAGAAAGCACGCACCACAGGTATAATGTAGTACATTACCTAAATGGTGTAAATTTTTTGTGGGCCATTGAACTGCCGGATGAAGCTCGCATCTTGGTTTTCGGTTCATCCATGCAAAAATCATCTTATGAACATGATGGATTACAAATAAAACATCATTGTGGGGGCATAACAAGGTTCCTACGATGGAACCACTGTTTCATGTGGTATGATCCACTTGATGTTTCGATATGCCACCATTTTGGGCCGAAACCCTTACTTTAGATGGAAAAACAGATGAACCTCGTGGATAGTCCACATACATTCAAGGCGGGCCCAACTCAATTTATTTTTATTTTATTTTTATTATTATTATTATTTTTTTGGGTTAGCTTGTTAGTACACACCCATGTCAGTACACACACTCTATGTTAGTCACCCCCGCTAGGGATCGATACCAAGACCTCAAGTGTTGACACGGAGGTATCTCCACTCAGTCTGCCAATTGAGCTATGGATCTGGGTGTGCCCAACTCAGTTAACTCAGCACTATAAGAGCGTACTGAGCAAACTATAAATCCAATTTGCGAGAGGTTTTGGTCCATTTGACGTACTTCTCGGTTCATGATTGGTGAAATTCCCCGAGCAATTCCTAAATTTGACGGAGATATCATAAAAATATGATGGGAAACTTCCACGGATTCATGTAATGTAATGGAAAATTTTATGAACCGCTCGGTCAAATTCACCGAAGAGAATTTCATGTAAAGCTCGGTCAATTTCATTAACTGCTCGGTCAAATTCACCAAAGAGCAAATTGTTAGGCTAGGTTAATTACATTTAAAGTTCATTCCAATTCATGTTAGTCGCACCCAATTTCAAGCTTGCCTCGCTTAAATTCATGTTTCCCTTGCTCAATTTCTCGGTTGCCTTGCTCAATTTCTACATTGCCTTGCTCAATTCCTAGGTTCCCTCGCTCAATTTATAGGTTGCCTCGCTCAGTTTCTAGCTTCCCTCGCTCAATTCAGAAAACTTTTTTTTTTACTACATAAATCTTATCTTCCAGACCCCAGCCGAGGAATGAGGATAATCTCATTTGGCAGCTCAATCCTCGCGGTCATAATTATGATAATTTTGCCTACAATCTCTTCAGGTGATCAAGAGGGCCCCCTTTTCCAGTAGATGAGATTAGGATGAAAGGTATTATCTCAACGTTTCTTTTCTCTGTCTTGCTCTTAAAAATCGTTCAATCCAAAGCCCTCGGAGAAGAAAGATCTCTCTCCTGATAAAAAATGAGAGGGATCTCTCTTCTATATTATATCTATGAGAAAAGATATAGAGATCTCTCTGTTCTATCTATTCCTATCTATGAGAGGATAGATAGTCTCTCAAAAAAAGTCGTTCTCATCTTTGTTGATGATTTAACTAGCGCTCAATCTGTTGGTTGCCTCGCTGAATTTCTACATTGCCTCGCTGAATTTCTAGGTTCCCTCGCTCAATTTCTAGCTTCCCTCGCTCAATTCTTAGGTTGTCTCGCTGAATTTCTACGTTGCTTCGCTCAATTCCTAGGTTCCCTCGCTCAATTTTTAGGTTGCCTCGCTGAATTTCTAGCTTCCCTCGCTCAATTCCTAGGTTGCCTCGTTCAATTTATAGGTTCCCTCTCTCAATTTCTAGCTTCCCTCGCTTAATTTCTAGCTTCCTCCACCTTCCCTAACTTAAGTCCTAGGTTTCCTTGCTGAATTTCTATGTTGCCTCGCTCAATTCCTAAGTTGCCTTACTCAATTCTTAGGTTGCCTCGCTCAATTTATAGGTTGTCTCGCTGAATTTCTAGGTTCCCTCGCTCAAATTCTAGCTTCCCTCGCTCAATTTCTAACTTCCCTCGCTCAATTCCTAGGTTGCCTCGCTCAAATCCTAGGATTCCTTGCTTAATTTCTAAGTTCCCTCGCTTAATTTCTAGGTTCCCTCGCTCAATTTTTACGTTGTCTCACTCAATTCCTAGGTTGCCTCGCTTAATTTCTTGGTTCCCTAACTCAATTTCTAGCTTCCCTCGCTCAATTTCTAGGTTCCCTCGCTCAATATCTAGCTTCCCTCGCTCAATTCCTAGGTTGCCTCGCTTAATTCCTAGGTTGCCTCGCTCAATTCCTAAGTTGACTTGCTCAATTCCTAGGTTGCCTCGCTCAATTCCTACCTTGCCTCGCTCAATTTCTAGGTTCCCTCGCTCAAATCCTAAGTTGCCTCGTTGAATTTCTAGGTTCCCTCACTTAATTTCTAGCTTCCCTCGCGCAATTCCTAGGATTCTTCGTTGAATTTCTATGTTGCCTCGCTCAAATCCTAGGTTGCCTCACACAATTTGTAGCTTCCCTCGCTCAAATCCTAGGTTCCCTCGCTCAATTTCTAGCTTCCCTCACTCAATTCTTAGGATTCCTCGCTGAATTTCTACGTTACCTCGCTCAATTCCTAAGTTCCCTTGCTCAATCCTTACATTGTCTCGCTCAATTCCTAGTTGCCTCACTTAAATCTTAGGTTGCCTCGCTCAATTTCTAGGTTCCTTCGCTCAATTTGTAGCTTCCCTCACTCAAATCATAGATTGTCTCGTTGAATTTCTAGGTTCCCTAGTTGAATTTCTACGTTGCTTCGCTCAATTCCGAGGTTCCCTTGCTCAATTCCTACGTTGCCTCGCTCAATTTCTAGCTTCCCTCGCTCAATTCCTAGGTTACCTTACTGAATTTCTACGTTGCCTCGCTCAATTTCTAAGTTCCCTCGCTCAATTTCTAGCTTTCCTCACTCGATTCCTAGGTTGTCTAGCTAAATTTCTTGGTTGCCTCGCTTAATTTCTAGGTTTTCCACTCAATTTCACCTTGCCTCACTCAATTTTTAAGGTTGCCTCACTCAATTTAATGTTTGCCTTGCTGAATTTCATGTTTCCCTCACTCATTTTCTAATTTGCCTCGCTCAAATTTTAGTTTGCTTCGCTTAATTTCAACTATGTTTAATTTTTTACGTTATGATTCTTTAAGTAGTGAAATTTGCTTTTAATATATTTTCCATTACATGTTTGTAGGTGACGATTCTTGTTCTCAATTCTCAAACCCATCCTCTAAGTGTTCATTGAGATGGTGGTTCGACACGGTGAAGGTTGGATTGGAGAAGCATGATACTCGGCTAAGTCAATTCAAGCAATCTCCATTTTCCTTCTTATTGCACCTCTCATCCTTTCGATTTATAAGGGCTCTGTTTCACTTTTTTCTTGTAAGATATAAAGGTGATCTTATATTTGAGATACAGGGGACACGGTTGCAATTCAAGAAGATGGACCTCGCCCTCATAACAGGGCTTAAGACCGAGGAGCTTACAATACCAAAAAAAGTCCCATCAGGAGTACATTAAATAGATAAATACTTTAAAGAATATCCAGTTTTTTAAGAAGTATTTATTAAATGTGTTTAATAAATTAGTTGACACCAATAAGCATGAGGATGTCGTGAAGGTTACTCTACTTATGTGTGTAGAGTGTTTTGTTAGGGGAACCGAATAAAAAACTATGTGTAACATGGATTATATATACCTAGTAAACTCTATAGAGGATTTCTATAGATATCCTTGGGGTAGTTTGGCCTACAATACAACGTCACAATGAGTCGCAGCTATTGTGATGACATCAGATGCGGTTCTTTATAATGTATGTGATTGTGTCTTTCCTTTGCAGGTAAGAACTCTTTCTTTATTCTACATGATTATATTCAATTTTAGATTTTTATCCTTATGCAATTTCTTTAAAACAGATATGGGCCATAGAGAGATTACCGGCCCTACAGAGTGTGTTATTTCGTTTGTTCACTCGCAAATTCTACACTTTATTCAAGATCGAGGCTGGAAGGGTACCTGGAGATACAACAAAATACATGCAATTTTTTAGAGTGAAGCTGTAAGTATATGTATTTCTCCGTCGTTCACTTTGCTTAATTTGACACTTTCACTCCATATATTAACATCAGTCTGGGTTCTTTTGCAAACTATCTTAATAAAGAACTTAGAACCTACCCTACAAGAATGGGAAATGAATGTCGTTCGCTTGCTCCGTGATAGTTTTCAGGTGAGATATCATGAATGTTTAATTAAAATGGAATGTTGTTTAATTCACTGTTAAAAGTTTTCAGACTCTTAAATTTGCATTGATACATTTTGTAGGCCATCGAAACCTAGGAATTGAGCGATGAGGGTAACGAGAATGATGACGAGGGTGAGGAGGGATCAGCGGAAAGTGATGAAAATGGCGTACAGGGAGAGGGATCGGGGGGAATATCATGAAACCATCTGTTTTGATGGATGAATTTAGGGTTGGGATAGATGAGTTGAAGAATGAGAGAGATGAGTTGAAGAAGGAGAAGGATAAACTGAGGAAAGAGAAGGAAGAGTTGAGAAAGAGAGAAGAGAGGCTCGATGAGAGGGAGGCGTCGTTGAAAGAGAAGCAATTGTATATTCCCAAGATTGCAAGTTTTGTCCCACCTATTTTACGGTAAATATTTACTTTGGAGTATCGCTAATCTGTTTTTTAAATTAATTTATGTTTTTTCTACTTGTTTACAATCATGCCTTCAAACTAGTATGCCGACTCTAAAATCGTATCGGGACTCGAAGTCTGCTTTGGAACGTGTAAAGTTGGTAGGCAAGATGAACAATGTCATCGCAATTGCCAAGCAGCAGGGTAAATCACATGCCAAGGAGATTTGATATAGTGAATGGGTAATGTATTCATCACATAACATCAAAATAGGTTGTAATGCGTTCTTTGATCATGTTTTTTTTACTGATAGCCTACTTCCTAAACATGGACAAGTTTATGTACCCGTTAACCATAATAACTCTCATTGGTTCTTGATGGTCCTATATCCAAGACAATGGGAGATCATTATTATTGATAGTTTAGTGTCAAATGCTCTCCTAAAGTATAAGCAGATGATCAAATTGATGACGAAGGCGCTCCCAATTCTCTTCCATGCAACCGGAGATGTCACTGCGCTTGAAGGGAAGACTTGGACCGCCAAAGAAGAGAAATCTGTGCCGAAGCAATGCAATGGTTTTGACTGTGGCATATTTGTAATGAAATTCATCGATATACTATGTAGCGGTCGTACCTTGGAGGGAACAGACATGCAAAAATTCACTATACATTGGAGGAAGTCGATAGTGTATGATTGTTTGTTTGTAACGTATAAATGATACTTGTCGTAGGCATGAGATGAAGAGGATAAATTTGTGGAATGTTGTATTATATATAATGTTGTATATACCCTGCACAATTTGTACTTCAGGAAAATTTATAATGAATTAAATTTCATAATGCGTAAATGTTTCCATCGCTCAACTTTCATGCTTGCTTTGTTCAACTTCTAGTTTGCCCCGCCTAATTTCAAGTTTTCTTATCTCACCTTATACTTACCCTGCTCAATTCTTATGTTGTCTTACTCAATTTCTACATTGCCTCACTCAATTTGTAGGTTGCCTCGCTTAATTTCTACATTGCCTCACTCAATTCCTAGCTTTCTTCGCTCAATTTATACGTTGTCTCGCTGAATTTCTAGCCTCCCTTGCTCAATTCCTAGGTCTTCCTTCGCTCAATTCCTAGGTTACCTTGCTCAATTCATAGATTGCCTCACTGAATATCTATGTTACCTCGCTCAATTCGTAGGTTACCTTACTCAATTGCTAGGTTCCCTCACTCAATTTATATGTTGCCTTGCTCAATTTCTAGTTTCCCTCGCTCAATTCTTGGGTTGCCTCGCTCAATTCATAGGTTGTCTCGCTGAATTTCTATGCTACCTCGCTCAATTGCTAGGTTGCCTTGCTCAATTCCTAGGTTCCTTCGCTGAATTTATAGCTTCCCTTGCTCAATTCTTAGGTTGTCTCGCTCAATTTCTATCTTCCCTTGCTCAATTCCTAGGTTCCATCTCTCAAATCCTGGGTTCTCTCGCTCAATTTTTAGGTTGCCTCACTGAATTTCTAGCTTCCCTCGCTCAATTCCTAGGCTGTCTCGCTCAATTCATAGGTTCCCTCGCTGAATTTCTAGCTTCCCTCGCTCAATTTCTAGCTTCCCTCGCTCAATTCGTAGGTTGCCTCGCTGAATTTCTACATTGCCTCACTCAATTCCTAGGTTCCCTCGCTCAATTCCTAGGTTCCTTCGCTCAATTTATATATTGCCTCACTGAATTTCTAGCTTCCCTCGCTCAATTCCTAGGTTGCCTCGCTCAATTTCTAGCTTCCCTCGCTCAATTCCTAGGTTGCCTCGCTCAATTCCTAGCTTCCCTCGCTCAATTCCTAGGTTACCTTACTGAATTTCTATGTTGTCTCGCTCAATTTGTAGGTTGCCTCGCTCAATTCATAAGTTCCCTCGCTCAATTCTTGTGTTCCCTCGCTCAGTTTGTAGGTTACCTTGCGCAATTCCTTGGTTGCCTCGCTCAATTCCTAGGTTGCCTCGCTCAATTTGTACGTTGTCTCGCTCAATTTCTTGGTTGCCTTGCTCAATTTCTATGTTGCCTTGCTTAATTTTTAGGTTACCTCGTTCAATTTGTATGTTCCCTCACTCAATTCCTAGGTTCCCTCGCTTAATTCCTACATTGCCTCGCTTAATTTCTAGGTTGCCTCGTTCAATTCCTAGGTTACCTCGCTCAATTTGTAATTTGCCTCGCTCAATTCCTTGGTTCCCTCGCTCAATTTGTAGGTTGTCTCGCTCAATTCCTTGGTTGCCTCGTTCAATTTATACACGCTCAATTTCTAAATTCCCTCACTCAATTTCTAAGTTTCCTCGCTCAGTTTTGAGCTTAACTCGCTCAATTTCTAAGTTGACTCGCTCAATTCCTTGGTTGCCTCACTCAATTTCTAGGTTCCATCGCCCAATTCCTACATTGCCTTGCTAAATTTTGAGGTTCCCCCGCTTAATTTTTAGGTTGCCTCGCTCAATTCGTAGGTTACCTTGCTGAATTTCTACGTTACCTTGCTTAATTCCTAGGTTCCCTCGCTCAACTCATTGGTTGCCTCGCTCAATTCCTAGGTTGCCTCGCTCAATTTTTAGGATCCCTCGATCAATTTCTAGGTTCCCTCGCTCAATTTTTAGGTTGTCTCACTCAATATTTAAGTTGTCTCACTGAATTTTTAGGTTCCCTTGCTCAATTTATAGGTTGCCTTGCGAATTTCTAGGTTCATTTGCTCAATTTCTAGCTTCCCTCGCTCAAATCCTAGCTTCCCTTGCTCAATTTCTAGGTTGCCTCACTCAACTTATACGTTGCCTCGCTCAATTTGTAGGTTGCCTCGGATGTGATTATGTGCTTGTGACATATCCAAGACTTGGAATTTTATCATTTTGAGGTAAAATATATATTTTAATGGGATTATTATAAACATTATGTCAAACATTACATACATACCTAATTAAATATATTAAAATTGATTTAATAATTAAATTCAAAGCCCCGTAAATATACTATGCATAGCTACTCCATTTTTACCTAGGACTATTTCTATTCCATTCTTATCCTATTTCTACTCCTTTTTACCCTTTTTACTCTAAAATCATCACCCCATTATCTTCTCAAGCTCTCAAAACTCAATCAATAAGTCTCAATCTTATCTTTCGCCACTTTATTCTTCAATTTTCTAGTATTTTTCATATTGAACACAACTCCTAAAGCTTAGGGGATGAAGAGTAATAATTAAACTAAAAATTATAATAAAAAGTAAAAGTATAAATAAAATAGATTTTAGACCATTAACTTGATGGAATCTTGTGAAATAACTAGGATATTTGGATAAAGTAGATTCTCCAACCCTAAATTCATATATGGTACATCGAGTAACTCATTCTAGAGTGACTGTACTGACATAGGTGTGTACTCACAAGCTACCCCCCAAAAAAAAAAGAGCCACATCTTGCTGACGGGTTGATGCTGATTCAATGTAATATTCCATTGTTGGGGTCGGTACCTATCACTACGGTTATAATTCGTAGCCATAGAGGACCACATCCGTAGCTATTACTCGGCTTACTTTAAAAAAGGAGTATTTTCGTCCTCAAATTCGATGTCCGCACGTGCTAGTCTAAGTTGGTGACTTAAGTTTGTATTCCTTCGTAAAAACCGCTCGATAAAAGGTATTGTCTACGGTGGTAAATTTCTCGGCATTTTTCATGGTCAGATTTAGAGTGCATGCAGATGGAGGTTTTCTAATCGCAACGCATGTACAGCCGAAAATGAAACATCCGTACCATCCTTTAGGAGATCCGCACCTTTTTTTCACCCCGATTAGTGGACGGACCAGATTTAGTGGCCGAGGCAGCCTACACGATTTTTGGACGGATCAAATCCCACACAAGAGTGCCATCTTACCACGTGCGGGATGATACACGCACATAGTTTCGGCTCGATGGCAAGATGAGTGGCCGAAATTCTACAATGCTTTAACGTCGGACAAAAGGCTGCAGTTACCGGGTTGTGTACAAGACAAGTGGGACCCACAGCTCAATGATCCACACCGTTAAAATTATGGGTACCAGATAAAATAGCCAGTGAGAAACCGTTCACATTCACCAAAGAAAAAGGCCTAACATCATCCAAATAAGATCATTAGATCGAAGGGATTTTCGATCAGGAAACTATCCTCATTGAGGGTCACAAACTCAACGGTTTAGATCGTTGAAACAATGGGCCCCACCTGGAAAAAAACCGAAAACCCCGGAAGGCAGTATAAGAAAGCGTTAGAGGGAGAGAGTGGTATTAAACGCACATTGGAGTCGTGTCCGTCAAAAACCCCATCGTCTTCCTCCTCTCCCCATCGTTTTCTTCCTCTCTCTCTCTCTCTCTATCTCTGCACCTTCTCTGCAAAAGGGGAGAAATCTGGTCCGTTGAACTCGCGGCTGAGATCTTCGATTCGAGGTAAAAATTTGATTTTTCTCCAAAATTTCTATTTTATAGTCTCTCTCTCTCTGGCTTTTGAAGGCATCATCTCTATATGGTTAGAAATGATTTTTTACCTTTTGTGTTTTTCCAGCTGAGATCGAACATTTTCTGCAGATTTGGTTTTTACTCGATTCGTGTTTGTGGAAATTTAGGGTTCAAAAAAATTTTTGATTTTTTTTTAAAAAAGATCTCGAATCTGTATTCTTTTTCATTGGAGAATTTCTGGGTTTTAGGCGCTGTTTGGGTGTTCGAAATCTCGATTTGGGCGGATTTTGCGCCATTTTTGAATAATAATTTCAGAGAAGGGCTGTTTGGCGGTACATCTCTTTCGGATATAAAAACTAGAAGAAAGATGCATTTCTTCTCGAGTTGTTAGTGTTGCTGTTTCTAGTAGGCTGGAAATGATGCTACTCTTGATTTGGGCGGAAATCATCCTAACCAATGGATTTGAGGGAAAGAATGGACGGTTGGAAAAGGTTGGGCAACTGTCCACATTCCATCCTCAATTCCAGCAGCTTGGGTTGTCCTGCTCGGTTTAGTTCCTGGCTGGGTTAACATCCATGGTGGGGCCCACCTGTTTGCAATTCTGACCTCGCATTCAAGTGCCATGTTGGCATGTGTGCTGCGAGTAAGTTGTGTTGCTGCTCATTCGTGATAGGATGTGTATCTGGTATTCTTGCAGTTCGAATGCGTGGAATTGGTTTTGATGTGGTTTTATTTTTTGTTTTCATGGTGTGTGTTTGTGTTAGATCTGGACCATCAGATTTGAAAAGGGGAGCTTTTGTGCTGGGAAATCGTGTGGGTCACGATGTTGTCATGGATGGCCCCACAGATGAAAGTCACAGATTGGAGGAACGCCATATTGAGTTCGGAAGATGAGAGTGCAGAATGTTGTGCCACTCTGGACGTGGTACCTCATGTCAGTGATGAAAATGTTCCAATGGAAAATCCAGTTGAAAATCCCCCTGTCGAGGCCATGGATGACGGCATCCCCCCGATAGAAAATCCGACCGGTGAGCCTGTGGACAATGACGATGTCGCGGCGGAAAATGCTGCCGCTGGGGAACCAAATGAACCTGCTGTGGGTATGGAATTTGCTTCGGAAGAGGATGCGAAGACTTTTTACAAGGAATACGCCAAGCGTGAAGGGTTTGTTGTCCGTACTAGCAGTTTCTATTGTTCAAAGTTGAGTGGAGAGAAGATTTCTCGGGAATTAGTGTGTTCTAAACAAGGGCATCGTAAGAGCAGCGAGACAAGAATCGGTGGCGATGCACCTAGCGGCAAAAGGAAGCGAAAGCGAATGACCAAAAGGACAGGCTGCAAGGCAATGGTTACGTTGAGGAAACAAGAGAAGACTGGAAAATGGCTTGTAGTTAGATTTCACAAGGAACACAATCATCCCTTGGGTCCAAATGAACCAAAGAAAGCTCGACCTGATAAGATTGTACCTGATCCTGCTAAGAAAGCTAAATCGAATAGAGCGAAAAGAGCACGTAAAGCGGCGTCTGCCCCCAAAGAAGCTCCTGGTGGGCCCAGCAATGCCGGTTCAGGTGACATCATTGCTATGAACTATGTAACAAAGACACGGCGGTGGAACTTTGGAAGGGATGCTCAAAGTGCATTGGAGTACTTCAAGCAAAGGCAAGATGAGGATCCTGACTTCTTTTATGCGACGGAAGTTGACGATAAGAAGTGTTTGACAAAAGTTTTCTGGGTTGATGGACGGTCAAGGATGGCATATGAATATTTTGGGGACGTGGTTACCTTTGACACCCGATACAGGACAAATCGGTTTCAAGTGCCATTTGCTCCATTCATGGGAGTGAACCATCATATGCAACCTGTTACATTTGGTTGTGCATTATTGGTAGACGAATCCACTTCAACGCTTGTATGGTTGTTTAAGACATGGCTAACTGCTATGAATGGGCGGCAGCCGATCTCTATAATCACTGACCGTGACAAGACAATTAGAGCAGCAGTTGTACAGGTATTCCCCGAAGTCGATCATCGTTTTTGCCTGCGGCACATCAACAGGAAGCGAAATGCAAAATTACCACATGCAGTTACCTCACATCCGTATTTTGATGAGGAATTTCAAAGATGCATCCATGCTGGGACGATAGAAGAGTTTGAGTCAAGTTGGGATGCTCTTGTCGAGAAGTACATGCTTCGAGAGAATGAATGGATAAAATCATTGTACGAAGATCGTCAACAATGGGTCCCGGTCTACCTACAGGACAAGTTCTTTCCAGATGTGTCTACAGCCCAACAAAGTGAAAGCGCAACTGCATTTTTCGATCGGCATATGAATGCAAATACTACTTTGAAAGATTTTATTACACGGCATGAGGAAGAACTTAATGATTCTTATGAAAGGGAAGCACATGAAGATTACTTGCCAGTCGACACCTCACCTACTTTCCGCACACGGTCAACTATGGAAAAACAAGCTGCAAACATTTATACCAGGAAGGTGTTTGAAGTGTTTCAAGAGGAATTGCTTGAAGAATGCAATTATTCTGTAAATAAATTTTATGATGGGGGAGCAACCAACACATTTAGAGTAGCAAGATTTCACCAAGAGCTTCGGGCATTCTCTGTTACTTTTAATGTTTCTGAGATGAGAGCGAATTGTAGCTGCAAGAAATTTGAGACTTTGGGTATTCTATGTAGGCATGTATTAGCAGTGTTCAGAGTAGCAAATGTTTTCACGATTCCTTCTCATTATATTTTGAAGCGGTGGACAAAAAATGCCAAGAGTGGCAGTGGATCAGACCAACGTGGCACGGAAGTGCAAGCTACTGTTCACGAAGTCATGATGTTGCGATACAACATTTTGTGTCGTGAAATCTTCAAATGTGCAGAGGATGGGACACTGTCTATCGATGTTTTCAATGCGGCAATGAATGCTATACAAGATACTGTGAAAAAAACTGTTTCAGCGAAACAAACTGCTACAAGAGTCGAGAGGGTGGGCACTACAGCCAATGGAAGTATTTCCTTGGACATTATGAGCGGAGGTGGTGAAGCTGTTGCTGCAACAAACCAACTGCGTGATCCTGAACCTTCTAAAACAAGATCTCCAGTGCCCAGATTGCGATCTGCAGGGGACAAGTCAGGTAGGACATCGACGTGCAGTCTCTGCAAAGGACCAAAGCACAACATCCGTTCATGCCCGCTAGCGAAGGTGATGAATCTTTTAATGTTCAGGACATTGATTTTAATCACCAAAACTCTATATGTATCTGTTCGTGTGTGCTTTTACATTATTCACTGCCAGTTGCTTTCAATTGTTGCAGTCACAACCAGATCAAGAGAATGCTGCTATCTCCAGCCAGTGGACCATGCAAAACACCATTCCGCACTGATTGTCCCCAAGGTGTGCTCTTTGTAAGAGTAGTTGTAGTGTAAATAATTTTGCTTGATGTTGTTGAAATAGGGCACTGTTGAAAATTCTACAGTTTCCGTATCTCTGATGCGTTATTCTTGAATATTTTTCGGGGACGGGAGGAGCCTGGGAGTGCCGCCACAAGAGTTTGATCTTGACATGCTTATCCTAACCTTTTTCAAATGCGAGCACAAAATGTGATGTCCCATGCTCAACTTGTGAAAGCTTATTTTATTTATTGTTGTCATTTCTGTTTGGCCTTGGATTTCTTCTAGAAATCTTATACATTTCTCATCTTGACAATTTGTACAGTTTTCTTAGTTCTTTTGGTTTATACTGCTAGAACCCATGGTTCACTAATTGGAAACATTGATAGATGGGTCCAATCTAGATCCCTTGTGCAACAAATATCTCTCAGATTGGAAGATCCTAGCCCATTTGGGTGTATACCTTATTTTCTTTCTTAACCATCTATTTGCTGGCAACCAATTGAAATGTTCGGATCTTTCGCAATCGAGTCTGTTGTATAAATGGTTTGGATTACTGAACCATGAGTTCTCGTACAAAACTGAAAATCTTTGCAAACAGTACATATTTTCGGGTTGTGCATTGTATAATGAGGTAATGCAATGCTTGGGGTTCAGGTTTCCATTTTGCACAAGTTGGGACAAGTGGGGCCCACAATACAGTTATCCAAACAATTGAAATTAATGGCCCCCTGTGAGCAGTCCATGCTTCAAAAAATCCCCCAAATTGTACGTATCCTAATCCTCCAATAGCTGGTCAGGAAAAAGATGGTTAAGAGCGAAAAATGCAGCAACGACAACCAAGAAAAACACAAACTACTATACAGCTAGGATCTTCCAAGGAAAAGGTCACTGTTGTATAATATTTGGCCTTTTCTTGATTCCCTTCCACACTGGTCCCCACCAGGAAAAATGCCAAATGTTACAAAGCTAGGGTCTTTGCAGAAAAAGGCCCCACTGTGCATAGCCGTCCATGGCCGGGCCCATCATATCAGTGATTTGGATTATTGAAACATGGCCCCACATGTAGAGGGTGAAAACCGAAAAGGTACTAGATAACCTTTCAGCCTGAGCAATGTACAGACCCCGTTCTAGTGTTTTGTGACTTGTGGCATGGGTGCGAAGGGTCAAACTATCCAGCATGAAGACATCCAAATATCCAGGTAGCCACATACACAATAAATAAATTATTAAATGTCATCATTATCATAGGCCCTCTCTGATAGATGCCTAAAAATGAGTTCATCTCATGTTAGTTATCAATAATTATGAATTAGAGATAAAGATCTCTAATTCATTAGGGGTCATTTGGATGCCTGTAATTTTTGTAGTTGTAAACACATTACACCTAGAAAGAGTTTCAGGTGTAATCGGTTTACATGCTATTCCGTTTGGCTTTTAAGTGGTAATCTGTTTACAGGTAAACAGATTGTGTGTTTGGCTAGCCTGTAAAGTGTTTACAATGAATAAAGTAGGTATTCATACTAGAGAGCTTGGGCAGTGAACTTTCCAAAATCTGCAATATTAACCATTGTGTTCTAACATGTACAAAAGAAAAAGAAAAAGAGGATAAGAAGATTAATCAAAAGCAACCAACCTTTTGATAGGGTTTGAACGTAGGCCGAGCAGTAGAACCGACGACTAAGACACACGCCGAGCAGTAGAACCGACGATGGAGACGATAGCTTGCAGCATGGGGGAAATCGACGAGCCTAGTGGAAGTGCGGTTGAGGGCAATGCGGGAATGTCCGACTCCGAAGATCTACATCACAATGATCCAAACGGCGAAGGTGTAATCATGTTCGAAGACAAGGAAGGAGAGTGGCAACAGATAAAGCCTAGGAGACAATCACGACCAATCCAAGGTATCGGGAAAAGGAAATATGACTCATACCCCACCATGTTTGTAAAAGGGCACCCTCACGGTTGGTTCCCAATCAACCTCGAGAAAGTGTTTGGGCAGGCAAGAGCTGTTATGGATGTCGCGATGCCAAGAGACAGAGTGTCTGGCCATTATCGTGGATTTGTGCTGGTTCGAATGAGCTCTAAGACAGAGCTGGCCAGTGCAGTCGATTTGCTTCATTGCACAAGCTTCGGCGGAAAGAAGATGCTGGTGCAAAGGGCTTGATTTGGACCTGATCAAGGAAACTATGAATCCGATCCAACCGGAATCTCTGCACAGAAGCGAACCTCCCCCACTGTCCTCAAACCCTTCAAACCTTCTGTCCCAACACCCCAAAAGCTCGGAATTTCCTTCAAAGAAGCTCTTATAAAATCCTCCAGAGCTCCTTTGCCTCATCATTCACAGAAGCACACCCCAAACGAAATTCCTTCAGAACCTTTAAAGCACTACGACTATGGTCTACAAGTTGAAAGGGACTCATTTTCTTCTCAACCTTCGATAACCATTAACGAAGATAGTATGGCCCATTTCCGGAGATCATTAGTGGCGATCACGAAACCCGAGGGTGACACACTGGCTCGACGAGTGTTGTCGGTATCCGTTAACCCTATTCAACATCAAGCCCATTGGATTCAACGAACTGTGGATCAACGTCGGCCCTGAAGTCAACCCGAACATGCTTATCATGGCCGGAACCATTCACAAAAACGGTCCTGTTGTGAGGATGATGAAGTGGGAGGAATTCTCATGTTTTGGGATGGAGGAGATCTGGGTCCTGATATGGTCTGTTCCTCTGGAGCTCTGGTATGCGGAATTCTTCAACACAACTGCTTCGAGCTTAGGCACTCTGATAGAAATTGACATCAACACTCTCTGGGGTGATGAAATGGGCGTCATTAGGGCAAGAATCCAGAGAAAGAAGGGCCAATCTCTACCTCATCACATCCTGGTCAGGGCAGCGGGGCGAGATCTCCTTCTCCCAATCCAAAGGGAGGAGCCGTCAAATCCTATCCATCGGTGGGGAGACATTTGGAGGCTCAAACAGTCAACGCCTCCAAATGCAGCTTCAGAGTGTGTCCATATCCTCCCCGGATCGTCGTTTGGGGAGGGAGCTCCCGTTTAGGCTCCTTGCGGAGCACCGACACCAGGTGAAGGAGTACACAGTCCGATATCCCGCGGAGCACCAGTCTCGACCACTAACACGTGTTTACAATCGGGCGACCCGATCAGGCTTTTCGGCAGACAAGAGATGGTGTGCACGTCACCCAAGCGCGATTCGGCGCCTGCAGACACACGTCTTATCCCGTTTCACTCACACGCCACGCAACCCTCTTCCTCTTCAAAAGCGTGCGCCGGGTCCCCCGGAGCTATCGACACGTGTCACCCTCCCCTTGATGTTTCATCCATGCGCGCGACACCCACGCTGGACGCACGTCTCGCTCGACGACTCGTGATCCTCGCGTGAGACGCGTATCCCAACCCTCTTGCAGAACCAATAGGTGGCAGCCTTGGAAGCTTCCTCCATCACATCATCGAGTCTCCGCTTCTCGCCTCAGTTTCAGAACCTCCCGTAAATCCTCATGGTCCTGATGCGGTCGATCCGTTGCCTCCACATGTCCGCAATCGGCTGCAGCCTGGACTTCTATCACCTTCCAACATCGACCTGCGAGGACCTACGGACTTACCCCTGCTTCTCCAGCGACCCGCGTCCCCTGGGGAAATCTCCTCCCCTCGTTGCGGAGAATCTCCTTTGGGGTCGGATGCAGTAGAACAGACATCCTCTCCTGCCTCTCCTCAACCTAAGGCCGACCTCCACTCCCTTCTAGGGCAAGCGCTCATTGAGATGTTTATGGAGGACAGCGAAGGGGTCGTTCTGGAGGCAGAACCTCTTCAAATCCGAGAAGATGCTGCCGGGTGGCGCAACCCCAACACATCTTTCTCTTGAAAGGTCCGGAGGAGTAGAGAGCCAAGCTGATTAAGACCATCCAGAGAAAGAAATGGATCCGGGATGCGGTGGGACACGTCGGACGCGCCATTGGAGTATCTTTTGGGGATCACCCATAAGACTTCATCTCTCTCTTCCACTGTATCGAGGAGCACGGCTGCCCGATTCTTCAGAGCAGGTCTTCGAAAAAAGCTACAGACAGATCGAAGAGCATCAGGGAGACCCATAGTCTGATCCTACGATCCCCCAACCATATTCCCTCTACCACTTCCTCTCGGGTTATTTCACCTCGGGGTAGCTCGGTACTCAAATGAAAATCCTATCCTGGAACATCAGAGGAGTCGGGTCCAGACGTAAGAGGAGATTCATCAGGGACACCTTTGCTAGGAGTAAAGCTGACGTGATATGTTTACAAGAAACCAAAGTCCAGCAGTTCAGTGACAGATTGCTAGGTTCGATCTGGAATCGTTCTATGACTCAGTGGGTCAGTCGGGATGCTGATGGATCTTCAAGCGGGATCCTAGTGGCGTGGAAGACATCTTCCTGGAATCTTATCGATAGTTGGAGCGGATCTTACTCTCTATCAGTAATTCTTAAAAACACTGCATCTGATTTTTCATGCCTTATTTGTTCTGTCTATGGTTCGAATCAGGACTCTCTCAGGGAGGAGTGCTGGAAGGAGCTGAGCTCAGCCAGAAATAAGTTTGCCGGCCCTTGCTGTATAGGGGGCGACTTCAACATCACCCGCACGGTTGATGAAAAATCCACGGGCGGCAGAACCACGATGGGCATGTGCCGTTTTTCCCAGTGGATAGAAGATGAAGCTCTCGTTGACCTTCCCTTACTGGGAGCAAATTTCACCTGGTCTAATGACAGGGCGACCCCCATTGTAACCAGGATCGATCGGTTTCTCATCTCGCCTGAATGGCTGGATCAATACCCCTAAATAGCGCAATCTGCTTTCCCCAGAACTACGTCCGACCACACCCCGATTCTGCTGGCAGTTGACGAACGAAGGTGGGGTCCCAAACCATTCAAATTCGACGTAGCATGGCTTCAGATAGAAGGCTTTAAAAAGATGATTGAAGAATGGTGGGCCGAATTCTCATGCTCAGGTTTCGCCGGCTTCAAGTTAAGCAATAAGTTGCGTATGCTAAAGCATAAGCTGAAGGATTGGAAGGAGACAGAGGCAAAAAAGCGTGAGGCCGAGTTAATGGGCATTATGGCCGAGCTAACGAAGATAGATCGGGAGATAGAGGCAGCTCAGAACCCCTCCCCCCCCCCCCCACCTTTTCTCAGGAGGATTCAGCTGACAAAGGACCTCGTAGCAAAGCTCAAAGAGGAAGAAGTCTCTTGGCGTCAGAAATCCAGATGTAAGTGGATCCGTGAGGGTGATAAAAATACCAAGTTTTTTCATCGCATGGCCAGCGAAAGAGGTCGGACGAACGCTATAGGGAGCCTAACAATCAAGGGCACTTACATAGACGACCAAGATCTAATATCGGAAGAAATTGTCCTACAAGGATTTATTGAAGAAAGAAGAATGGATCAGACCTTCCGTCGATGATCTTCCTTTCGCCAAGCTCTCTGAAGAACAAGCAGCCTCTTTGGAAGCTCCCTTCTCTCCCACAGAAGTAAAGAAGGCCATCAATGATATGGAAGGGGATGGGGCTCCTGGCTCGGATGGGTTTCCGATAGCTTTCTTTCAATCTTTCTGGGAGTTACTCAAAGATGATATAATGGGTTTTTTTTTTTTTTTTTTTTTTTTCTGAATTTCATTCGAGAGGCATTCTGTCCAGAGTAATCGGGGCCTCATTCATTGCCCTTATCCCAAAACGTCAGGGAGCCCATAAGTTATTTGACTATAGGCTGATTAGCCTGATCGGGGGCCTCTACAAGCTCTTAGCAAAAGTCCTCGCTTCTCGCTTGATCGGAGTCATTGGATCAGTTATTTCCCATCATCAAAGCACCTTTATTCCTGGTCGCCAAATAACGGACTGTGCCCTTACTGCAAATGAAGCTCTCCATTCCAGATTCATATCCAAATGCAAGGGACTTCTTTGCAAACTCGACATTCATAAGGCATATGACCACGTCGATTGGGAGTTTCTTATGTATTTGCTTCAAAGGATGGGCTTCGGCAGGAGGTGGTGTAATTGGATTAGAGAGTGCGTCGGATCGCCATCCTTCTCCGTCCTCATCAATGGCTCCCCCAAAGGCTTTTTCCAAAGCTCCAGGGGTCTGCGGCAAGGTGATCCGCTCTCCCCTTTTCTCTTCTTGGTAGTGGGCGAGGCCTTGTCTCGCATGCTTATCAAAGGCCAGGAAGCAGGCCTCACTAGCGGGTTTATCGTGCAGGGGATGTTCGCTCAATCTCCCACATCCAATTCACCGATGATATTCTCCTCTCCAGTGACGCCGACCAAACAAAAGTCAGCAACTTACGCACGATCATCCACTGTTTTGAAGCAGTATCGGGTCTGCGTGTCAATCTGTTCAAGTCTACATTGCTGGGGTGAACATGGAGGAGACTGAACTCAAGGATCACGCTGATTTCTTCTGTTGTGCTTCTGACTCCCTTCCTGCTACCTTCGTCGGCCTTCCTTTATGTATTGGGAAGCCCCCAAAGAAGTCATGGGAAAAGATCATCGTCAGGGTGCGGTCCTACTTGGCCAATTGGAAGAGTAGATGTCTATCCTTAGGAGGTCGGCTAACTCTTATAAACTCGGCGCTTTCTAATCTTCCGATCTACGAGATGTCGTTGTTCAAGTGTCCGGCCTATATTGTGAAGATATTGGATAAGCTCAGAAGAGACTTTCTCTGGCACGGAAAATCAAATAAGGATAAATTCAATCTGATCAACTGGAAGGCTGTTTGTCACCTGAAGCAAGATGGAGGTGCTAGCATCAAGGACCTAAAGCTTATGAACCACGCTCTCCTGGGGAAATGGTTGTGGAGACTCGAAAATGAAGATGGGGCCTTATGGAATGATTTGATAAAGGGTAAATACGGCAGATCAGATGGGGGATGGTGGACAAATAGCAGATGCAACTGTAAGATGTCTGCCATATGGAGGGACATTCTTTCCACCAAGCCGGAATTTCTCAAAGGCATTTTCCATGATTACAGGCAGTGGCACCCGGACTCGTTTTTGGCTGGATCCCTGGGCAGGATTAGCTACACTAAGTTCCTCTTTCCCTAACATTTTCCGCATTGCAAAGTACCCCCTTTGCAGGGTTGCCGATTGTCTATCTTCTGAAGGCGGGAAACCCATTGGGAACATTGAATGCATAAGGAACCTTACGGAAAGGGCAATCGACGAATACGTTGCCCTTCTTAAATGCATCTATAGCTTCACCCCAAATCGCAACACACCTGACAGATTGTCTTGGCATTTGGACAAACAGGGCAGATTCTCAGTTAAGTCTCTTTACGGTTTCCTGTCTGCTAATCTTCCCCCTCCTCCTAGTTTTCAGCGGTACTATGGATGGTACGACTCAGTCCCTCCCAAAATAGCGGTTTTCGGCTGGTTAGTTGGTAACCAAAGGGTCCTTACTGTTGATAATTTGCGGAAACGGGACATGTCTATTACTAATATATGCGTCTGCTGCATGGCCAACGAAGAAACGGTTAATCATCTTTTCATTCACTGTCCCTTTATCCACAAGATACGGCCGGTCTTCCTTCTCCAGTTCAACGTGTTTTGCTGCTTTCCAAGTTCGACTGATAGCCTTCTCTCTCTCTGGCACGGGATCAAATGTGGGAAACACCGGACCCCTCTCTGGCGTATGGCCCTCCTTGCGGTTTGGTGGGCTGTTTGGTCCGAAAGGAATGATCAGTGTTTTAACGACAAAGCCAATCCTGCGGACCGCGTCGCGCTTAGGGCCATCCATTTTCTGGTGGAATGGGCTACCTACTCGTCTAAGCCTAATGCTTGTAATTTTGAGTTTTTAGCTGCTTAGCAGATCTGCTATCTCAGCAGATCTGTGCTGCTCCACTCTTTGTTGTTTTTTCCTTCCCGTTTAATATAATATTTTGCGTTATCTCTCAAAAAAAATGTATAATGTCTTTTTTACTGTAAAAACTTGACCTGTAATCTCAAACATGGCTTTTTACCGGATTTTAGATTACAACTTGTAATCTGTTTACAGCCTGTAAAGCCTTTACAGGCAAATACATGCAATCAAACAGCCCCTGCAATCAGATTACCTGTATTCCCTTTACAATTTAAGGACTTTACAGGCATCCAAATGACCCGTTAGTATTGTTAAATAAAATGAGATGAATTCATTTTTAGGTGTCTGGCAAACAGGACCTAGTCTTTGTCCAAGCAATTTGGGGTCGACTTCGTGGCAATAGTTTATTAGTTTTACAATCAGCTTTTCACATGACATCAACCTTCTTCTTTTAATTGGGCTCTGGAATTTGCTATGGTAGAGGTTCACATTGACAACACTCACATGCCAAACACGGTCCTTCCTGGTGCAAGTTAAGGATCTTATTCTTTCACCATGACCCTTTTGAATGGCAATGGCGTCTGTAGAAAAGAGCACCTGGAAAAGGCAAAAACTGCTGATCCTAATATAAATTCCATTGAAAAAAAAGAAGCTCACATGGATCCCAGCTGATGAGGGGGATCAAAGAGATGGAGCAAGTGGAGGATGGATTCTGGCTTGTTGGAGGAACTCTTAAGTCAAAAGCAAGGTTAGAAGAAGACCTAGAGTCTTATCTGAATTTCCCACGTTGTATGCTGAGAGCTTTCTAGAAGAATGGTCAGAATTGGGAAATGAACTTTCTTAGGGTGTTCAGAAGAATAGGGAAGGTCATTCCCTAGACTAGGGGTGTCAGCAATAATACGAGGGTTTGCCTTCTTGCGAATGGAGTGGACAGAGGTGGATCGAGCAGTTGCAGTGCCAAATGGCAAATGATTCTGCAGTAGAAGCATATCCGTGCAAATAGAAAAATATGGCTCGAAGGTGGTGACTTGAGGTAAGCAAAGAGAAGGAAGGTTCAAATGTAGGAAAGGAAGACAACAAGGATGCTCCTAGGATAAGCAAAGGGGAGCAACGTGAGGGATACTCTACATCTTTTCTGCGATGGGTCTAGAGGGAGATGGTGGTCGATGGTCCTGAGGTGGGGATCCATCTGAAAGTGGTTAAGAGTGCGTGGAAGGTCCTTACAATGGAGTTTGGTGTCATCGATAAGGGTTGGCTCATCGACTTTAGAAGTGTGTTGGAGGAGAAAGATTTGATCCTCAAACCTCTCAGCAACATAGAGATGTGGATCTCGCTCCAGCCGATTGCGAACTTAGATAGTATTATCCTCAATATAATCTATTATAGGACGGGCCATTTTATCTATATTTAAATCGGTCAAGTTGTGGGTGTTTGGGAGGATGTCTGGTTCCATATCTGGGAGCTTCCTCTAGAGTTTTGGATTCAGGAAGGGTTCATGGCTACAGGATCATGCATTGGGGAATTATAGCCATCAACCTAGATATGAAAGGGTTTGAGGAGCTTTAGGTTGCCAAAGTCTGTATGAGGAAAAAGAAAAATTGTTAGTTTCGGAGTGGATCCCCACTGCAATGGGTGAAGACAAGGTGTTTGTGCATGTCGTGCGACAAGCAAGAGGAGGAGAGCAAAGTTGGTCGGAAGATGGCAAGAAGGTTGGCGTTGAACTACAACAAGAGTCTTAGCGGAGAAGATGATGGGGCATAGTTTAGGTGGTTCAATGATCCACTAAAAGAGGCCCTAGCTTCATGTGAAGAGGAGATTGGTGTGCGGGGAGGTATGGACGAGAGTTAGCCATGTCTCCAGATAGTTGTTTAGTTTGGTGAAGTAGTGGAGAAGGTTTTGGTCATGTGTGAAGAGGAGATTGGTGTGTAGTGGGTAGGTGGAGAGGCACTGGACGCGTCCATACAATTGTTCAAATCAACAAAGCATCTCAATGCATGAGTCATTCTTTGTTTGTGTAGAGATACCTTGCCGCGACGTACGCGTGGTTGATGCTTTATGTCTTGTCATGTATGAGAGGCTTCCCCTTTTACTTGCAACAGTCGATTGTTCCTTCTCTTGTCTCAAGCAGATAGGTGTTGAGAATAGCAACAAGGAGAAGGGGGAAGGATTGAAGCAGTCTCTTGTGCTTGCGACTCTCCATTCTCCTTCGTCCATGCCAAGAGGTAGTCAGTTCCAAGTGAAGGCTCCTACTAGGGTTTTTGTCTCACTCCCAGATGGGGAAGAGGGTTTGCATGGTGTTGTATGAAGGGGGAATGAAAGAGAAAGCTATGGTCATGGTGGCCTAAGGTAGTGGGGTCAACCTAGAAGGGAAGGTGATTGAAGCTCTGACCTTGTGGGACGTGCAAACCAACGGTGAGTTTTTGTTGGAAGTATTCAACATTCCACCTTTACATGCAGCCAACAACATCGGAGAGGGGATTGGAAATGGTAAAAGGTTAATTGTGCATGAGAATACTTCATCAACAAGGGGGGAAGGGGGACTCGTCTCAATGGCTCGAGGCATGTGATGGATTAAGGAGGTAATTGGACATGTTGGCAAGATGGTTGGAGTTTCCTACAAAGATTGCGATGAGGACTTCATTGCCCTCTTTTAGTTCGTGGAAAAGAGGGGAATTAGAAAATCTCAGGTTGCTCAATAGAGACAAGTTCACAAATTTATTAAGGGGAGGAGAATTGGCAGGCCTTGTGTCCTCTATAAACTATGGAGTGGGGTGCCTCTCCTAGAGGTAGGAAGAAAGGTAGGGGGATTAGCATGGTTCATCAACGAAGTTAATCAGTTGGAATGTGAGGGGTTTGGGATGTCTCTAGAAGAGATTCTAAATCAAAGATCTTTTTAAGCATTACAAGGCTCAACTAGTTACTTTTCAAGAAACCAAACTTCAATCGACAGACCAAAGGACTATAAAAATTTTACGGGAGGAAGGTATAAGGATTGGCGTGGCTCTAGATGCAGTGGGAATTGTGGGAGGAATAATGGTTATCTAGGATACTGTGTTTGGGAGAAAAGGAGTGGTGGAGAGGCTAATTTTCAGTTTTAGTGCTTCTAAGGGATTTGGTGACGGGGTTCAAATGGGTGTTCATACCAGTATATGGTATGAGCCAACCACTATAGTGTTCTCAGTTTTAGGCAGAGCTGGATTCTACTCAGAATAGGTGGCAATTTCTATGGTGCTTAGGGTGAGATTGTAATGTCGTTAGATTCACTTCTGAGAAGCTGAATGAAGACCGTAAAACCCGTATCATGTGAGATTTTTCAGATTGGGTGTACAAAAATGAGCTAGTGTACATTCTGATGGAACATGTAAAGTTCACTCGGACAAATGGGCAAGAAAGAGTTGTTAAATCCAAGTTAGATTGGTTTTTGGTCTCATTTGATTGGGTGGAGAAATTTCCTCTTGTGCAGTGGAGGGGCCCCCGAGGCCTATTTTTGACGGTTGTCCGATGGTTTTAGAGGTGGAGGATGATTGGGGGTCGAGACCATTTATGTTTGAGTTGTTGTGGTTAGAAGTGGAAGGATTTTCAAATTTAGTGAAGGAATGGTGGAGGGATGCGCAGATTCTAAATTATTTTAGAAACTTTACTTACTCAAAAGAAAGATAAAATTATGGAAGAAAGATGGTTCAAGCTTGTGCCTCTATAGGAGAGTGTTTCAACATTGAGGTCTCGGGTTCGAGCCCATATTTTTTTTATAAAAAAAAATTGTGAAGAAAGAGGTGCTAGGGAGTGGGGATGGTCAAAATATTTTTTGGGACATTCAAACTCTCAACATAAAGGAGAGGGTGGAGCTGCAGCTGGAGGAAAAAAAAATCCACGAGGGTTAAGCTTTCTTTAGAATATAAGAATTCCTTAAAGGAAGAGGAGATTAAGTGGATTTATCAGTTCAAAGCAATTTGGCTCAAAGAAGGAGAAGAAAGTGGATTTTTTTTTTTAAATTTTTTATTTTTTTTATGGCATTGCCAGTGCTCAGGCCAGGACAATAAGATCAGTAGTGTGATTGTAGATGGGTCAGGGCCATGGTTTTGAATGACGGTATCGGCCGTTATATCGGCCTCGCGGAAAAATGATACGATACAATGTCGCATATCGAAATCGGGCTTGTATTGGCCCATAATGGTTAGAATTTGTGTGTGTGTGTGTGTGTGTGTGTGTGTGTGTGTGTGTGTGTGTGTGTGTAAGAAAAATAGGAAAAAAATGCAATATTCATGAATCTATCTTCTTCTTCTTCTTCTTCTCTCTCTCTCTCTCTCTCTCTCTCTCTCTCTCTCTTGTATTTTGACCATGTATTCAATTGTGTATCGGACCGTTCTTTGGTAAGAATGTTGTCTTGGTAGGTTGACCTACTGTTGTAAGTTTCGGTGTTGATTTTTTTATTTTTTATTAATAAATTGTTGATATATGTCATATATTACTAATAGTCTAAAATGTCCAAGAAGTATCACTACTTACTAGTCTAGTCACTAGTACATACTTGCTTGGAGAATGTGTGTGACAGGTGTATGTGAAGCAACTAAGCAATTTGCATCAAGAAGCATCTCCCTAGATGTGCATTACATTTCAAGTTTCAACATATTTAAAAAAAATTTGAAATTGAAGAAAACTAGACATAATATTTGAAAAAAAAAAACCCACCAAAGTACTCATATTTGATGAAAAAACAACCAAAACAACCAAAAACAACAAAATTAGCCCCCCAAAGCAGTATATTTGAAAATAAAAATAAAAATTCTGGAATTTTCAGAAATTGCAAAATTCCCTTAAAAAATTAACTTTTTTTTTATTTTATCAGATTTGATGTAGATTTGATCGAAAATGCATCTCCTCTCCAGATCCGTGATCAGATTAAAATAAAAAAATTCTAGAATTTACAGAATTTTCGACAGATTTAATAATAAAAAAGGACTTTTTTTTTTCGATCAGGTCTATGGAGATCTAAGATGAGATACTTTTTTTTATAGTGATTTTCTAAAAATATATATATATAAAAAAAATCGGGTGTAAATGCCCAAAAAAGAAAACCTCAAAAAAGCCCCTAATTAAGGTAAAAATTGCATGACTTCATGGTCATTTGCACGTTGACGACTTCATCGATTGGCTAAGCAAGGTGGAAAATGTGTTGAGTACAAGAAAATTACAGATAATTGGAAAGTTAAGTTAGTAACTATGAAGTTTTCTAGTCTAGCGTTAGCATGGTGGGATGCTCTCCAAGCCGAATGAATTTGTCAAGGTAAGGAGAGTAAATTCTTAAGAAAAGATTAAAAGAAGCTAAAAAAGTTCATACCTACGACTTATGCCCCTGACTTATATTAAAGATATCATAATCTACTTCAAGGGAACAAATCGATAAATGAACACTGAGGAGTTCCATACATTGACATCACGAGCAGAGTTTCTCGAGTGTGAAGAGCAAAAGATTTCAAGATATCTTAATAGTCCTAACTTGGACATCAGAAGTGAATTGGCTTTTAAAGATGTATTTAGGATGTTCAATGCATACACACTTGCATTAAAGACGAGGAAATAATTAATTGGGACTCTGAAGACAATTTGGTTCCCCACAAGGACCATCATCAACAGTGGGGTAGCATGCTAACTTCCCTTGTAAGGCAACCATAGAACCTACAGGTCGAGGGATGATGGGCCAACATTCAACAATGAAGTCAAGCTCCAATATGAGGGGAGATAGCTATGGAGGAGGGGCTAGTGTGCCCAAGATGAGGCAAAACAACACTCATTTCACATGCTTCAAGCGTAGGCAATTGGAACATCGTTCTTTTCATTGTTTCGAACATCAATCCACAATTAAAGTAAAATTTGTGAGGAAGGAGACTGTTGAAGATGCTCCTAACTGCATACAAATGATAATTGAATATGACAAGAAATATGAAGAACATGCACATGATGGGCTGCATTTGGAGAGATGTATCATGTGTATGGTTTTTTTTTTTTTGAAGACACGGGGTGTCCCAACCGCTTTTTTGAAGTGAGACTAATCCCTGCGGATACACGCAATCACCCACAACCACGTGTATCGGGTAAAGCCAAGGAGGGGAATCGAACCCTCACCTATAGGGAGCAAACCTATGGTGAAGACCATGGTGATAAGGGCGAGTCGTTGGTTATCTAGTGGATTATGCTATTGGTGCCTTTTGTGATTGATAAGGGGTGATGGTTGTGACATAATATTTTCGTACCACTTGCACCTCTGGTGGGAAGAAGTGCACAATTTTGTTAGATGAGGGGAGTAGCAAGAACATTATTTTATAAGAAATGATGGATAAATTAAACCTCAAAGAACATAAGCATCCATGCTTATATTAGATTCATTGGTTAAAAAAAGGGGGGAGAAGATTTTGTTTACTCTAGGTGTTTTTTATTATTTAAAGGTTAATGATTTTATTATAAAAAAGCAAAAGGCAGAAAGCATACAAGAGGCAATTACAAAGCAGACCAAGAAGATTCCGAAAGAGGGGAGTCAGTAAGAGCCTTTATATATGAGGCCTAATTCATTCCATCCGACACTAACTTTGATTGCAAAACAACGATTATTCCCCTCTCCCCACAAGCCCAAACTCTACCCAACAAGGAGAGCCTCGAAAGCATTCTCCTTCCCAATCCCACCCACATGCCAAGGATAGGAGAGGCTCTCAATAGATCCTAGCATCAACCAAGATATGTCAAAAAGTAACCAAAAATCTCTCCTACATTCCACCAACAAAGGGGCAATGTAAAAGAGGCGATCAACAGACTCCACATCTCTCATGCACAACAAACAAACACTGGTAATCATCATCTTCCTCTTTCAAAGGTTGTCAACCGTGAGAACCTTCCTCCTCACCAACCATGCAAAGCCAGGAACCTTTAGGGAGGCCCCATAAAACCAAATAAAAAGACTATGCACATCGTGCATTTTTAAAGAAGCCCCAATAAGCAACCTATAGGAGGAGCTAACCGAGAATTGACTAGACTATCCTTTATGCCACAACATGGAATCCCTAATACCCAATGAAGATCGAATCCAATGAAGCTGCTTCACAATTGGGTGAATTTTTCTACTTCCTTCTCTGACAAATTCCTTTAACATGGCAGAAGCCAATCACTCCACTTGAATTACAACGATAAATGGGGACGTTGGCATTTGGGATAGCCTAACTAGCCTCAGAAAATCATCTTGAAGCGGCCTCTCACCCGTCCAAACATCCTCCCAAAAAGGGATCCACAAGGGCCCATTTGATTTTTCACCTTAATTGTAAATACATTGTAAATAGATAATGATTACTTTTTTAGATTGTTTAGCAATCCACCTGTATTTCTGCTTTGAAAACCGGTCCAAAAAATTGACTTAAATTTGTGGGCCGCACAGTGATGCATTTGACATATCTATGTCGTTCATTCGTTTTAGCATAACATTTTGGGGCATAAGCTGAAAAATAAGGTAGATCCAATGCTCAAATGGCGCACATCAAAGGAATAATGTCCGTAAAATATCCACCATTGAAAGTTATTTCTTTCATCAAGCCTATGTTGATGTTTGTTTGTCATCTAAACTGTTCATAAGGTCACACAGACATGGATAAGGGGAAAACACAAATATCAGCTTGATCCAAAACCTCTGGGGGTCCCAAGAAGTATTTAATGGCAAGCATTCGATTCATCACAGTTTCCTATGGTGTGGTCCACTTGAACTTTGGATCTACCTCTTTTTTAGGCTCATGCCCTAAATTCAATTGACATAACAGATGAACAGTGTGGATAAGCCACATACATCACAGTGGGCCCCACATTCATTTGGCAGCCATCCTCGATTTTAGGGTTTAAAAGGCTGGCTATCCACATTTGCATCGGGAGTGATGCCGTAATTACTTAGGTAAATAATCGTTACCCATTTGCAAGGTAATTACCCGTGACCTGGAAAATCAGTCCCCCCCCCCCCCAAGGAACTTGGGACCCCATCTGATAGCCATCTTCCACAACGTTGAAGCTCTATACAAGGATGAATGTTTCATCCACCATTCTCCATCAGAGACACAATACTTCCTTGCTACTTCCTTTCTCCATAAACTGTCATCGTCCACCCCGAATCACCATAACCATTCCCAACAAGCCTGAATTCATTACCTCCAACTTCCTTATACTATACCCCCATACAAGGCTTGCACACCTCATCCTACTTCAAGAAATGAATCTTGTGCTTCGCTTTTGCACCTTGCCATAAAAATTAACACCTTAGCCTCTATAGCCTATCTAACACAGACCTTGGGCACTGAACAAGTGACATATAGAAAAGCGAGAAATTCGAAAAAGCAGCTTCGATCAAATGTCAATCTTCCTCTCAAAGAGAGATGCTAGCTTTTACATCTCAATAGTTTCCTTTCCACTCTTTTTATCACCTTGGCCCATAAGTGCTTCATTGGCTTGCTAATGCATAATGGGAGACCGAGATACAAAAGGGGAAAAGACACAGTGCTACAACTGAAAACCTTCACAAACTTGTTCACCTCCTTATGTGAGATCCCCATTTCAGACATCTTGCTTTTAAGAATGTTCACCTTTAGGCCCGAAACCACTTTAAAGCACTTAATGATTTTCCTCACGTTATCCACCTCCTCTTCTTCCATGTGATAGAAGAGAATCGTGTTGTTGGCAAAATGAAGTTCGGAGATTTGAAAAGTTGCTTTGTCAACACTGAAACCACTAACGAGGAATGCCTACAATCCTTTATCCATCATCTTTCTTAGGGCTTTCACTATCATCACAAACAAAAAAGGCGTCAACAGATCATCTTGTCGGAGTCATCTCGAAATAGCCCTTAGGATACCCATTAACCAGAACCAAAACCTAGCCAAGTGAATGCATTCTTGTATCCACATTCTCCAATTCTTCTCGCACCCCAATTGACCCAACATGTACAGGAAATCCTAGTCGACATGGTTGTACAATTTCTCAATGTCCAAGATTTGTCTTCCGACTGCGAATGCACATTGGACAATGGAAATGACATTCGAGGGAACCGAGCAGAATCTTGAAGCGAAAATTTTGTAGGCCCCGCCAACGAGGCTAATGGGCCTAAAATCCTTCAAAAATCCTTCAACTATCAACTCCTTTGGGATTAAAGCAATAACAAAAGCTCCATTCTGATGAAAGAAGACCATTGTTGTGAAATTCAGTTACAAAGTCAACCACATCTACATTCACGAACTTTGTAAAGACCTAGAAGAATGCCATAAGGAATCCGTGCAACCTCGAAGCCAAGGTATCCTCCACTGCGAATGGACTTTCATGAAGCTAAGCCTTATCCTTTCAAAATTTTGTCAAAAGGCAAATTATTAAGCCACGGCCGCACCCAGGTTTCACTAGTAAGGTGATCACTATAGAACCAAACAATGGCCTCACACACTTGGAACTTTTCCTCCATCCTAACCCCATCTACCTTCACAATGGATTTTGTTACTCCTAGTTCGGGTGCTAGCAATAACGTGGAAAATTTTCATGTTTCTGGCTTCCTCCTTGAGCCATGTTGCTCTTAAACACTGCCAACACTTGATTTCTTCACCCTCAATTGGTTCTTGTAATCTAGGGAAAGCGAATCTCTCTTCAATCTCTCCTCCGACATCTCTGTCCCTTCATATTTCATGTCTAACGGTTGAATGTCTTGAAGATTTTTTATTTTTTTTGTCCTCCCATTTTTACCTTGCAGTTCCCAAGCATATCTTTCTTCCATAAGCCGATCTTGCCACTTATGAGTTCAAGCTTTAGAAATAAGATGAAGCTCACATGTGCTTTCATCGAGGTGGAAAACTACCACACCTTCACTGAATTTGGAAAGCCCTCAACTTCCAACCATAATAACTCGAATCTAAATAGCCTTGGGCCCCAATCATCTTCCTTCACTTCCAGGACAATTGCATAATGGTTGGAACCTGACCTTGGGAGGTCTCTTTGCCGAACCGAAGGGAACTTCTCCTCCCACTTCGAAGAGACAAGAAACCGGTCAAGCTTGGATTTGACAACCCTTGTTTGCCCATTTGCCCATTTGCCTAGGTGAATTTGGCATCCCACATTGAGATGTCCACAAGGTCGTTTCTATAGACCCACTCAGAGAACTCCCTCATACTATGTGTAATGTAATTAACATTCGACTTCTCAAAAGAAAACCTGACCATGTTGAAATCACCCCCCAAGCACAATGACTGACTTCGTCTCCTTTGGATCAAGTCCATCTTTGCCCATAGCTGAACATGCTAGCCTAGGCTTTTTGGGCTATACACTCCAGAAAAGACCCATCTGAAACCAAAAGCACATACTGGAGAAGCACAAAGACGAATTACACTACACCATCCTTCACCTAAACTCTTGAATCCCAATCACAACTGTTCCCCCCATTGAACCCACCACGTTAAGAGCCACCCAATCATTAAACCTATCTCCCCAAACGACATCCACCATTCTTTGGTTAATCGACTACAACTTGGTTTCCTACAATGTAACAAGCTGGGCCTTGAAGCACTTACGTGTACCTAATTTGGAGTCTCTTTCGAAGGCAACCCGGACCCTTAACGTTCCAAATGAGAAACTTCATTGGGAAACCACTCTTGACCCTCCTGTCCTTTCTCTCCTCTAGAAGAGACCCCCACCACATAATTGACTGAAGACGTGAGACCTGCCAGTTCTCTCCTTCCCTTAGTCGCTTTGCGTTTTTTAATTTGAGAGGCACGGAGACTTTTGATTTCCCTATCCTTCCACAATAAAAAAGAGCAATATTATCTTCTTCATAGTCCCTGAATGACACACCCACAATCTTATTAACATGGCCAATTGTCTCTTTAATCCAACGGATTCCCCTCACCATTGAAATGTGCCCCCCTTCCCCTCTAATTGGTGAAGAGACTCATAATATGCAAGCCTCATGCCACAATTGAGCTCCACTTTGATGCCAAAAGAAGATTTCAAAGGCGGAACATTGAGGCCTTCGATGGCAGCTTGTCACTAGAAGACACGCCATGCATATCCAAAGTCACTAAAATCTAGCCATCACGAGCAGCTCCACTACTATGGAATTCTGCACATAGAGGTCAATTAACCAGAGTTGTATCGAAAAGCACCACGTGCCTTGCACATCTTGTTGGAATGGAAGAGCTTGTACTGGGGGCCACTACCATTGTGCCCTGCTGCCTACCTTCAATCAAAATTAGTGAAGGACAAGAGAAGCCTTTCTAGAAGTTGCCCGTAGCCTCCCCACTTCTCCCTACATTTGCTCGACGAGCCAAAGTGACTTTTGAAATGGAAGAGATTGACAGTTGCATCAAATAGGAGGGAGGGAGAGTCACACATGCTAAGCGAACTTAACTCTTCCACATGAGTCCCATAGGAGCCTCTTTCCACACAATTAGAGCCTAGCATGCATGGCTCAAGTGTTGATTTGATCATGATAGCTTGGGGACACGTCGCTTCTAGAATTACATCATCTTCAGCAACCCTAATGTGATGATAGCACAGCCGTTCGACAAGCAACACTCCACCGCCATGCCAACAGTCTCTTGCAAGCCAATTGACGCCGCATTTATTGAGAGGCTTGATCGATGTTCTGTTGGACCACCTAATCAGTGCTCCTCTTCTGTAATGACACCGCCGCACAGTGCCAACACAACACCTCCCACCTGCCTACCGTTGCCCTAACCCACCTCCCTTCACTTCTCTCGCTGCCCAAACGTAGACCTTGTCATCCCCGACAATGATGGGGATCTTTTTTAGCATCAACATCTTCTTCTTCCTCATGCAAATTCTCTCCTTTTAGTGTTCATATGACCCTTCAATGTTTGAATCAATGGCGATCACCTCACAAGCGGGATACAATTCTTCTGTCACAAAGACATACCTAATCTAAAATTCCTAATGCATCCGAGTGTCAACTACTTAAATCTGCAAATCAAAAGAACCAGCTCATCCTTGTACGCTTGTAGAGGAAGCGAAATCCACATCTCGTTCTCGCTAAGGGGCTTGAGAACTCGGTCTCTCTTCTAACCCCCAACACAAGGATATAAAGAGAACGAAGAGTAAGAAGGATAGCAAAGAGAACAGAGCAAGTATGGAGAAGCTACAAATGAACATCTCTGTGAGAAGATATATATAAAAAAAGTGACTTAGTTATAGTTTATCTCCATAAAAAGAGGTTTACGAGGGGAACTTATAACAAGCTCAAGTCTAAGAAGATTGGTCCACACTAAGTTAAGAGGAAGTTGAGTGACAACGCTTATAAGATCGAGTTTCCAAATGACTTAGATATCTTATCGACTTTCAATGTGTCAAATTTGTTTGATGTGCAAGACAAAGTTGTTTCTGATATGGAGAAACAACTCTCGAAGAAATATAAAGAAGAAAACAAGTATTGCAGATGAATATAGTTGGCACCCAACGAGGCCAATAAATGGAAGAACAAGCCCTATTCTGAAATTCAAAAGATCGGATCTGGACCTCTATTATGTGTATGAAATGTCCACGGCCTACATCATCAACACATGTTGGGGCCCATGTGCACTTGAGTCGATTTGGGTATGGGATAATGTAGGCCCATAGCCTACCATGGGCCCCAACATGTGCTGATGATGAACTGTTTGTCAATAGATTTAGGGCCTAAATATTGGTAACTGCAATTTACTATTTGTGGAAGATATGGGTGTTGATTAAAGATGTGATTGAAGATTTTGATGATTATTTCCTAGATTCGCTTTTATTATTATAAGGCTTGTTGCCATCTTAGGCAGATTAGATTGATTTGAAACCAATCTAATAAATGTGGGTTTTCATTAATAATTTGTAGGGATTGTCTTTAGGGTTTATCAGTGTTTTAAGTAGCAGTAGCATATTGCGTAGCGTTCAAGCCTCCATCACGATACTTCTATTTTTTAATTTAAAAATAAGAAGTCCATAGCTCAAGTGGTAGATTGAGTGAAAGATACCTCGTTTCAACATTGAGGTCTTGGTATCGATTCCCTAGTGGGGGTGGCTAGCAGTGAAGTGTGAACTAACAGTGGGTGTACTAAGAAGCTAACAAAAAAAAGAAAAAGAAAAAAGATGTGGGTTTTCATTAATAATTCATAGGGATTGTCTTTAGGGTTTATCAGTGTTTTAAATAGCGGTAGCATGCTGCATAGCGTTCAAGCCTCCATCACAATATTTCTATTTTTTAATTTAAAAGTAAGAAAAATACGATAAATAGTAAGAAAAAAAAAGCAAACAAATTATAAAAATGTCACATTCTTCAAAATAAAAATCCCACGAGTAAGAGAATTAAGTACAATACAAATGTCACATTCCTCAAAATCTCAAATTCTCAATTAATAGTCTCTAGACTAGTGCCTACTGGTCATCGTCATCCTCATTCACCTCGTCACCAGGTCTAGGCCTTTATCATCTGCATCTAGATCATCCACACCATAAACAACCATTCCTATATTTCCTTCCTTTCTTATAGGAGTAAGAAATCATCCCATAGGACCACCGTCACATTAAAGAAAGAGATTCATTGGTCTTTTGCTTTCTTTGTGAAAAATGTTCATGTAACTTAGTCTATAACTGGAAGCACTTACTTAAATTAGTTGCATTTTAAAAAAAATTATTATTTTTTTTTGGGGGGTGGGGGGGGGGGTGTTAAACTCCTCTAGAAATATTAGATGTTGATGGTGCATTGCTGTTAGCTGGATCATCAAACTCCGTAATAGTTGCAATAACACTAATATCAAAGGCCATATTTTGATCTTCCAGCCACGATGGATCAGTTGGGAGAACGGGGTCTTCTTTCTCAACAATCCATTCATCGTCTGAAGCAATGTGGTCCACCAATGTAGTATCCAGTGCCACCCTCGTCTTGTTTCTCTCTTTGTTTCATATTATACATCACATATACTAGAGATTTGAGCTTTTGTTGCTCTAGCTGATTTCTCTTCTTTGTGTGGATCTGATCATATAATGATCCATGCCAGTCAATTATCAAACACTTGCTAATCTACTAAATAAAAATTAACCAATTTAGAATATCGAATGGTACAAAAGTCACCTAATCAAAAGTGCTCCAATTTCTTTCACAACCAGAAGCACTGCATGTGAGGCTTAAAACTAGTATTGCAAACTTTGTAAGCTATGCAGTTCTATCTCCAAAGCATAACTACTAATCAACTACACAAATTAGTTATAAATTAATGAAATTCTCTCACCAATTATAAAAATATAATTTACATAAAAATGAAACTATCAAAATATAAAATTAATGAAATGCTTTCACCAATTATAAAAATATAAAAAACTAGTATTGCAAACTTTGTAAGCTGTGAAGTTCTATCTCCAAAGCATATCTACTAATCAGCTACACAAATTAGTTATAAATTAATGAAATGCTTTCAACAATTAAAAAAATATAATTTACATAAAAATGAAACTATCAAAATATAAAATTATAAATTACCTGGGGAACGCTTTGTCATGGTTTTGAGTGCCAGGTGAGAGCCAAAATCCCCTCCTCTTGTCATATTCATCCAACCTAATATCAGTATTTGCATGCTCATCACGGGGGATCTTCATATCCATGCACTCCAACAACCCCATTTTTTATCTCAAGGTGTGTAGAGAACTTATCTGAGTACCCTATCTGAGGATTCAAATGGTACCCAGCTGCATGTAGAGGACGATGAAGCTAAGGAGTCCGTTTCTCATCTATTTTGTTCCAAATTGGAACGTCTCTTTTTTATATTATTGCAATTACATACAATCTTCTCCTTTGCCGAGTCCATCAATTCATAAATGAATCCCATTGCTGGCCTCTCTTCCGAATCTGCTTCTCTTAAAACACTTACTAAAGGCATGATGCTCTTAACACATAAGACAACATTCGACCAAAATTTCTGATAAAACATTATAATAGCCCGTATCATTATTCCTTCCGTTTTTTAGCCCAAGAACATGAATTCCATTATTCAGATGCGAACATGGCCATAAGACCATTCTTTTGCTTGTAAATACTTCGAAGGGTGATGTACGTTAAGGCAAAGCATATCACTGCCGGTTGTAGAAGCTCATTATTATTCGTGAAGCTTCTCATCATGCTCAATACAATTCCATGCCCGTAAATAAACTTGGTCACTGTCGTTGCCTTTTTAAGCATTTCAAAATACATTTTCATTTTTTTTTTTATATCCTCCAATGTTAGATATATGTAGCGTGCAGCACACGGATCCCAATATATCCTTTTCCTCTTATCCATAAGTTTCTTCTCAACACTCACCTAGTTTGAATGGTTATCCGTGATAACCTGGACCACATTTTCTTCCACAATTTCATCAAGATATTTAAATAACAAATTTCCTTCTTTTATTGAATACGAAGCATTAATAGACATGTAAAACATTATTCCGACTTGTGTTCGAAATATTGATACTATAGGCTGATATTATTAGTATCGCAGTCCAGCGACATGATACCCTTCGAAAGAGACCCAGAAAGTATTTAAAAAGATTACGCGGACAACATCATTATCCAAAAAAATCCGATTTTTTATTTTTATTTTTATTTTTTAAAAAAAAGAGAAACCTTCAACAGGTGAATTTCGATAACTGTACAAGAGATCGCCATGATCGGAAGCTTCCATTTGGTGGGCCATTCGAATCGAAGCTTCGTTCATAGGTTAGTGCAAACAAAATCTCCGATTTGGGAGAGATTCGTCAAAATCCGAAGAAATTCAAGTATTCGGGCGAAATCCGGGGAAATCCTCGTCAAAATCTGGATAATCTTTGCCGAAATCCGAAGATATGTGAGATTTGGGAGAGATTTTAGGGTTCCAGCCCTCTGAAAGCCTCTCTGCTTAAAAAAAAAGGGCGTTTGAGCCCTTTTTATGGAATCAAGTTGGCTGGTGTACTGCACACCACCGACCTGACTAGTGTGTTGTCGTCACCAAGTTCTGTGGGTCCCATCATGAGGTATGTGTTATATCTAAACTGTTCGTCCATTTGTCGAGCTCGTCGTAAGGCTTGAGCTGAAAAATAAGACAGATCCAAAGATCAAGTGGACCACACTGCAAACAGCAGTGGGAGATTGAACATCTACCATTGAAACCCTTTCGAGGGTCACAAAATTTTTGGATCGATATGATATTTGTTTTTCCTCTTCATCCAAATCCGTGTGACCTAATGAACGGATTGGATGAAAAATAAACGTTATGGTGGGCCCTACGAATGTTTTAACGGTGAGAATCAGTGCCCACTGCTATTTGTGGTGTCGTCCACTTGAGCTTTGCATATGACTTTTTTTTGGGCTCATGATCTAAAATGATCTCTCCAAATGCATAAACGGTATAGATATAATAAATACATTAGTAGACCCATTTAACTTTGAACCGTTCGTATAACTCGAACTGGGGGAGCCTCAGCGCCCGTCTTTGCAGTGTGGTGGGAAGCGGATCACGTAGTGACTAGTGTACTAAGTAAACTCTGTGGGGCCCATTGTAATTCATGTATTTTACCCACTCCGTCCATCCATTTTACCATATAATTTTATGCTTTTAGCCCAAAAAATGAAGCATATCCAAAGCTCAAGTGGACCACACCACAATAAACAGTGCGAATTGAATGTCTATCGTTAAAAAATCCTTGGGGGTCGAAGAAGTTTTGGATTAAGATGATATTTGTTCTTTTCCTTCATCCATGTCTTTGTGATCTTATGAACAAGTTGGATGAAAAATAAACATCACTGTAGGCCCTAGGAAGGTTTCAACGGTGAAAATCATTATTCCTATTGTTTCCTGCGATATGGTCCATTTGAGCTTTGGATATGTTTCAAATTTGTGCTCAACCCCTGAAATGAGCTGGAAAAACGGATGGACAGTGTGGATAAACCATGTACATTCACGGTGGGCCCAACAGAGTTTACTCAGTACTATAATAGCGTATTTAAGTGTGGTGAGGGAGTGGAGTAGGTGAGACCCTAGCCTCACTCAAGACCGTACAACCCCTACCGTGGGGCCCAACTTGACGTGTGTATTCTGTATCCACTCTGTCCATCCATTTTTTCAGATCATTTTACAACATTATCCCAATAATTAAGAAGATCGAAACAGTGGTAGTTGAACACGGTACCATTAAAAACTTCTTAGGGTGCACCTTAATTTTCCCTAAATTTTTTTAAGCATCCAATCTGCTGATAACTTCACATAAGTTTGAATGAAGAGAAAAAACGATTATCAGCTTGATCCAAAACTTGTGTGGCCCACTAATGGTCAATCACCATTGTTTCCTATGATATGGTCTACCTGATTATTGGATTTGCTTCATTTTTTGCATAATGTCCTAAAATGATATGGAAAAACGGATGGACGGGATACTGGATACAGCGCATAACTTAGGACCCTATACAAAGGAAACCTATTATGTGTACTTCTTTTTTGAGATTTTATGATTTAAAAGTGTGTATTAAGGTCTTTTTTTAATAATCCTTGAAGCTTCATTGAAAAATTTAATGTTTCCCCATGTTTCCCAAAAAGTGTGATAAATTACACAATACAAACGATATATCCCATGCGATAACCGATACGTATCTGTATCCCAAGGGTGCGATATATTGCGTGATACCAATATTTCGAACACTGGTTCCGACTAGAGAATTAATCAGAAAGTTAATGATGCTTTTATTCTTTCCATCCAACCAACCATCAAACATAATTGAACATTCATGAGTTTTCCAAGAATCTTTGTATGCTTTCATTAAACTATCAATATTAATAACCTCCTCTTTTAGTATCCATGTTCTCATTTCATGCATGGATGGTGGCTTCAACCTCGGTCCAAACTTTCCAATAGCCTCACACAATGCTGAAAAGTATAGCCTATTAACAACCCCCCACCCCCCCCAAAAAAAAAAAAAAAAAAACTTCCAATCACCCTACATACTTCTTTTCTTCCTTCTTCCACTTTGAATTCAATGTGGATTGACGTTGCTCACTACTAACAAACTGATGCATAGGGCCCCTTACTCTTGCCGTTGGTTGATTACCAGAAGATCTACTGCCAAGTTGGCTGCCAATGATAGCATCATTACCCACACTGACTCTATCACTTGCATAACTGGAAATATATGTTGATCCCCCTCTCCCTAGATCTCGAAAGACCTCATTTAAAAAAAAAAAAATTTCCCGTAATGTTATTGTTTTAAAGCCTTTTTACATTCCTTCTTGGGTCCTTCTGTCACTTTTGGGCACGGCTTTATCTGATTGTGGGTTCCAGCCAAACGATTCTTTAGGCAAGTCACGCCTCCTGTACACCTTTGACCACAAAATTTGCAATGCACATAATTTCTATGAAATTGTCCAAGTGGATTATCGGCCACATATTTCCATGCAAAAGCTCTCTCTCTCTCTCTCTCTACACAAATATTCTTATGGGTGTACTTTTGTCCATTTCTTTACGATTCTGGTGTTGTGATGTTATTGTCTCGATAACCAGGTTACCCCAATTTAGGAGCGCTAGTGAAGGACGATTTAGTAAAATTTTTATTGCCAAGTTCTTCAAAAGAGGTCGTTTATCATTGAAATTAGGAGCATCCTTCATAGCAATCATTCTGAAAAAAAGGTGTTGCATGCTTAAGAGATTTCAAGCCTATTAGCCTTATTGGGGGTTTCTTACAAAATCTTATCAAAAATCCGGGCATCTAGATTTTGATTGGTTCTAGCGAATGTCATATCCAAAGTCCAAGGTCCATTCGGGGACAAAGACAATTTTTGGATACTGCGTTAATTGTTCATGAATGCATCATTTGCACCATAGCGAAGGAAAAAAGGACATTATTTGGAAGCTTAGAAAGCATATGACCATGCGGATCGGATTTTCCTTGATTATTTGGGATGGGATGTGGCAGGTATGGACATGGATGCAAGAGTGCATTCGGTCAGTCAAGTTCTCAATGTTGGTCAACAAGTCTCCCAAAGGTTTCTTCAAAGCGTCTCCGGTAGGGGATCCACTCTCTCCCTTCTTGTTTGTGGTTGTAACGGAAGCGCTTAGTAAGATGTTGGAAAGAGAGTTGTTTGTGGATCTCATTAGCAGGTTCAGGGTGTATAATCAAAAGCTTCAAATTTCTAATCTCTAGTTCGCTGACAACACCGTCTTATTTTGCGATGCATAAGAAGTTAAGATGCATGACTTAACGAATATTTTAAAGCGGTGTCTGGTTTGAAGGTAAACATTCTAAAAAGCGAGATGCTAGGTGTTGGCATCTTTAAGGAAGAGGTGGCAAGGCTAGCGGAGGTGTTTAGATGTCATGCTGGGTCCTTCCTCATATCTCGACCTTCTTGTATGTGTCGGTAAACCCTTGAATCATTTTTTTGGGACAATGTAATTGCAAGAGTAGAAGGAAATTGTCAAGGTGGAAAAGTCAGCACCTTACATTGGGCGGAAGATTAATGTTAGTAAAAGCAGCCATGTTGAATATGCTACTACGCCTCTTTGTAGGTGTCCAAAGGCTATCTTGGACAGATTGAAGAGTCTAAAGATGCAAAGTGGTCGGAGGTGTGTAAGCAATAATGAGGAAGGGGGAGAAGGTATAACGGGGTTGGAGTCTATGAATTCGGTGCTGTTAGGAAAATCACTGTGGAGGTTCAACACGGAAGAAAGTAGTTTATATAAAGGGAGTGATAACTACAAAGTATGGTATTTTGAGGGGATTGGTGGACAAAAGATTCATCCTTGGGCATCAATGTTATGGTAGGCAGTTGCTAGAGTGGCAAACAAATTTGAGGGGATTGGCTTCTCATTAGGAGATGGGAAGAGGATTCAGTTTTGGGAGGATGTTTGGATTGGAGGGATGCCACCACATTACGAAAGTTATCTCTGAAAGCAAATGTTCCTCTTGCTCGATGCTTTTCAGTTTTAGGTGATATAGTGGTGTGGTCTCCTCTATGTCAAAGGAATTTGACGGATGGGGAAGCAGACAATCTTATCTGGCTCTTGGTGTGTCTTCAAAGTCATCGTCCTTCCTTAGGGGCATGCAATGGTGAGGAACAAGGAAGAATTGGGTCAATTCTCTATTCGCTTTCTATAGTTTGATTGTATGGACCATTCTCTAGGGAGCATAAAGGTCACACATTATTATTATTATTGGTACCCCTACCACACACCCCCCCCCCCCCCCCCCAAAAAAAAAAAAAGAAGAAGAAGAAGAAGAAGGTAGTAGTGGCATTTGCATGGTTGGTGGGAAGAGACAAGGTGCTTACAGTTGATAACTTCCGAAAAAAGAGGATGGTGATCCCTAACTTATGTGTGATGTGTATGTAGAGCGCATAGTCAGTCGATCACCTCTTTATCCACTCTCTTTCACTGGCCTGGCATGAGATTGGAGTTGGGAAAAAAAAGGAAGGATGATTTGGAGGCTATCCTATATGGTAGGTATTTGTTGGGGGGGGGGGGGGTGGGAAGTGGGCTGGTGTCGGGGGCCTTTACTAAGGGCGAAATTGGATGTAATGAATTGGGCCCCAGGTAAGAAGTGGGCTGGTGTCGGGGGCCTTTACTAAGGGCGAAATTGGATGTAATGAATTGGGCCCCAGGTAAGGCTCTTGCTGAGTGTTCCCTTTTCTTCACTGTCATCTTTGTTGTTCTCCACTTTAGATTTCCCATCTTTGGCTTTTTGTTATTTTCTTTTTTAATAACCAGTTCTACACGCAACCAACTAATACACTCACCAAAGAACAATAGACCTTATGTTTTAAACAAGTGATCCTGACCATGCACATTTTATAGGTCATTTCAAGGATGTTTTGCTCATTGTTTGTCTTACATTGGAGAAGCTGCAGGTTCCTGACCATTTCAAAAAAGGAATTGTGGTGTCCTGATGTATCAGGACTGTGGTATTTCCATTCTTGGCTGTACAAGTGGGGCCCATGTTCAATGATCCAACTGCTAATCTGATAGGCACCCCCAAAAATCTTCCTCACTGGAAGACCAACCACATTTGGCATTTTTAGGGTTAGTGCTGCAATTCATCTTGTTTAGTTGTATGACATGGGTCGATGGGAAAGGATCTTCCAATCTGAGAGAGTTTGGAAGAATCCCCATTCACAGTGGGGCTCACATCAATGGTCCTTATCTCCTGGCATGGATCCAGTCACCATGGGCCATGCTCATCAGGATGCTGCATGTCCTTCCACATCACTCTTTAATTCCCCTCTCTAAAAAGGCACTATTTTTACATGTTTGTGAGTATTAAAAAGGCACTGTTTTGCTCACTTGTTTGTACATTCAAATTGTATATTAATGGCGTGTTTGAATGAATCCAGTTCCAGTCCGATCAGATAGGACTAGCCCCTATCTATTCATTTCAGGGATGAAGACAATTAACTGGATTGGAAAACAGTGCCTTTTTAATATGCCTTTGATTCCCACTTAGGACATTTTGGACTACCAACCAAAATCCCTCTTTTCCAGATCCAAATCCTTTTCAATAAATTGTCTGGAAAAAGTGTGTGTGTGTGTGTGTGTGAAAGAACTCACCTCCTATGAAAGCCGGCCCAAAGTCATATTAATTTATCTTCTCTGCAACGTTAACTTCATAATGGTAATGGGTATCATCCATGCTGTGGCTGCTATATATATATATATATATATATATATAAACTCACCTCCTTTGAAAACTGACCCAAAGTCATATTAATTTATGTTCTCTGCAACCTTAACTTCATAATGGTAATGGGTATCATCCATACCATGGCTGCTTTCTCGATGGTACTGTCAGCCATGGAACGCATTACATTTTCCTTTTTTCTATTGGACACTTGTTTTTCATGTTGTTTCTGAGAAATTTATCCTGTAGCTGCGACGAACCTGTTCTAACCTGAGTGCGGCCTCATTAGTCGGTGAAATGAGACATGTCTATGGCATGTTTTGATGTACACCAAATCATTTGCGGAATGGGTGTTTTGGAAGAAGGAATAAACATCTGTTCAACCATGTGCTTTCAGGGAACGCACCCTAACTGCAACCTTCAGATTGGGTTTTTCTGCCTTTTTCGTTGCAGTTTCAAGAAGGGGGAAAAAATCTGCTTGTTTTAAGATTACTCTTAGTGAAGTTTATTAGTGACACAATGGCATAATTATCTTTGCTTCCTAAATTTATGCCAATTTTATGCTCTATGATATAGATTTTCAGTTTGTACAAGGAGGGCCAATTGGGTGATGTCTTTTCTTTCTTAGCCATCCATTTTTCATTACATATTGAAGGGCTAGGATTTCCAATGTAAACAATTATCGGAAGCGGTCTTTAAAGGTAGAAAGTTCAAGAGAACGGATTGGGTGTCTCCGGATGCATGGATTTTTCATGCCTCCACATCTGCAACCATCTGTTTGAATTTGCATGGGTGAAATGAGGACATTGGATGGAGGAGCCACTTGGGCTGTCTCTTAGCCGAACTAGACCTACTCCATCCAATGGTTGAAAATTCACCTGCAGAAGTGAACTGAAGGTTTTAGATGCGGAGGCATGAAAAATTCCTGCCTCTAGAGGCACTGAATCACTGATACACGAATTATTCAAATTCTTAATCACCTGCAAGAGGCCAACCCCAATTAATTTGGATTAGGCTTTACATGATGATGACAATGGATCACCTGTGAGAACTACTATCGCGTCATTTATATTCTCTAAAAAAGAAAAGAAAAAAATCATGACATTCTTGCATACACGAGCACTGCACAACCTTGATTGTTGATCTTACCCTATTGTGTCTTCACTTGAGCTCGTGGCCTTTTCAGCCATCAAATAGCTGATGAACTCCTTCCAACATGTGGATAAAAAATAAATGGGAATGCATGGTGGAAGCATACTGTAGTATCCATATCTGCCAGCAGTTGGGCCACATACGCACGTTGTGTACCAATGCCAATTTTTCCTGATGTACTTTATTGTCTATTTATTTATTTATCCTGCTGGAACATTGGATTTTTTTTTTTAATTTTTATTTTAAACGTCCACTAGATGACCCCCAATTCGATATTCAGATGATCAAATAATCATACTTTTCTGTTCATGGTACATGTAAACTGGGACCCATATTTTGGACAGGTGTGTTTTTTTTTTTTTGGTTAGCTGTCAGTTCACGCTTCACTGTTAGCCACCCCCACTAGGGAATCGATACCAAGACCCAAGTGTTGAAACTAGATATCTTCACTCAGTCTGCCACTTGAGTTATGGATCAGGGTGTTTTGGACAGGTTAATTAGATTTATTTGTATGCAATTTCAAAGTGCCTGGGTCTCCACGTAGAGAACCCTGAACTCTATTGATTCAGGAAATTTATCATGTATGAGGCTCTGCTTCAGGACACGATCATGGCAGAATGCCTTTTCAAGTACTGCTACACTAAAAAAACTCCACAACAGAAATAAATGCATTGCGGTGTGGATGCTATTTTTCTTAGGATTGCACTTAAGCAGGTGGTGGTGGGCCACATTGAAGAAGTATGTTGATGATATGCGCTGGTTGTGTGCAAACAACAAATGCTGCTAACCAACGTTTGAAGGATCAGAGACCAATACATATGGTCTGATAGAAATCCAGGTCTACAAATTGGAGTCAGTTTTACCTGTTAAAATTGCATGTTTGAGAGAGAGAGAGAGAGAGAGAGAGAGAGAGATGAACAGTCCAATTTAACTGTTAAAATTACACGTTTTGGAGAGGAGTATTTATAAATGTCTGTTAACATCTTCAATGCATGTCATTGTGGATACGGTACCTGATATCCACAATACCAGATATGTGAATTTTGATTTTTAACGCCTGCTGCCCGAGATTTTTGAGGACTGGTCTACGTACGACAACCAAAAGTCTAATGGAGATGGGATCATCACCAGGGAGTAGTTGATCTGCTCAGGTTCGATGGGGAGAGGTGATTGCAGCAAAAAGTAGATTGAAGATGGAACTCAGTGGCACACCAGTCTTATGTTCCGAGCAAATGGGAGGGACCAAACACAAACCATGCCTACAGGTTTAACGTGGGGGGACCTCATCTGATGGTTGACCCTGATTTTTTTTCAAGAGTACATTGTCAGCATGTGCAAATAACACCATGAGCATGGACGTGTGGGCAGGCCCACTGTGATGCATCTGTTTATACACGCTGCTCATCCCTTCTATGAGATCATTGAATGCAAGAGTCATCTTTGGGGTGGTCAATTTGGGCGTTGGATATGCCTCATTTTTGTGCACATCTAAAAACTATCTGAGAGAAGGAATGGATGCCATGGATAAATAGATACACCACGGTGTGCCTGCCCACAGAACTGCCCGACCGGTCGGGGTAGGATGCAATCCGTGCACCATCCCAGCACATGCATGCTGAGTGAATGACCTTCCTTTAAGGTAGGTCGAGTACTATGGGTCCCTCCATGATGTGTGTCAGATTGAGAGCATAACCATAAGATTTGCACCCCAACCCCCAAAACCAAGCACAATTCATGAATAAGGAGGGCCAAACCACAGGAAACGTTTTAGATTGGATGCCCACCAGTCAAAGCCTTTCTAAATGTTTGTAGGGCCCTCCAAGATGCGATTCAGACATCTTGACCCATCCATTACGGGTCTCTCTCCTGGAGAAGGGATCCAACCAAATTTCATTATATTCCAAAACTCAGCTGAATTCGACAAACATGATTTTGCACTGTTCCAGGTGGTGTGGCCCATCTGAATTTGGCATAAGGTTTGATTTTTGCACCAGATGCACCTTTCATGGCCTTCTATTCGCTGATGAAAAATAAAATAAAATAATGAAGATAATATCATCAAATATGTTGATCGATCCCAACCAACAGATAGCCCCCCCAGGGATAGGCCATGGTAATCACGCAACCTATGGAGTTTTTCCAGGACTCACTCGTTACACTTAAAATTTTTCTTGAGCGTTCAAAAATATAGAGCGACGGATCAAACAGTAACAAACCTCTACTTGTATTCTGGAAGGTGATCCATTCACCATGTGGGCCTGCCATCAGAATTTTACTGATCAAATCATCTCCATCATCCAATTTCTCACCAACAAATGTATGTTACAAGATAATATTGCCAATGCTCAGGACAGAACAGGAAAAATCCCCCTGAAATAGGTTAGGCCATCCAATCCATACAAATTTGGGACGGATGGCCCATCCACACAGAGAACTGTTGAATGGTAGAGATTGTGACTCATTCCCGACCCAAGCAATATTAAACCATAAAGGATACTGCCCAACACATTTGCATGAAATATTGTGCATGCTATAATGCATAACTGATTACTAAGTACAAGTACTGAGAACCAGTACACTACTATTCCAGCTAAATTCAGAAATTTGATAAGAATGAACGGGAATGACTGGGTGGATGTATAAACCCGTCTATGAAGGTGAATGAATGAGGCCCAACGGCCATTTAAGCACCGTACAAACATGTTGTAGTGATGATTTCCATTCTGGTCTCAGACTGAAATTTTTGCAACCAAAACAGAGAAAAATATAAGTACTCCTTCAGTAAGGAACATGCCATGGCTACCCGGCCCAATTGCTATCCAGATCCCTACCATCTACATGCGCATGTGGGTCTCTGTGACCTGTGTGCAAGATCCAGGGTTGTTAATCCGGTCTATGTATGTGCAGTAGCCTGAAAATCGGTCCAGTCCAATATCAGGTGGTCCATGCTTGACTGCATGGAATGTTGTTTAATTCTCTTTGTTATCGGCTTCAAAAGCATGGCCCCTCTTGATGACATGACCAGCGCACACACAAACCTAACAAATAAATGGCACAGACCTGACACTTACATACAATGCAAGCCTGGGCAAGCGGGATTCGGCTGGCTACTCTCTTGAGCAGCTATCTCATTTCTTCTTTAAGAAATCTGGAAATTCAAATCTGTGAGAGTACTTTTATTGAAGCTCTGGCAACTTCTTTAACCTTTGAAGCAAAATCATAGAAGCCTTATTTTATCTCATGAAATGGTTGGGAAATTTGGAGCCCTTCCTTTTGGCTCCTTTAGGATGGAATTCTATTAAGATTATCAAGACCCAACAAGGCCTTTTTGACGGGCATAAGAGATTATCAATATGAAGAGGGAGGCGCAAGCTATTCCCGTGAGGATGACTACCTGTTCAATAACCAACCAAAAGGAAACTTAGCTAATTAGATAAGTTTCAGTTGAGTGCAGATTCTGTATTGTAAATCATGAAAGAAAATATTTACATACCCATTTAAATACATATCCGTGATCATCATTCCACGTGTATGGGATATTCATGCCAAATATTGCAGCAACCAAAGAATATATGGAGAGACAGACAGTGCCGGAACTTAAGAAGAGCTCCAGCTGTGCCACAAAAAACAGAAGAAACATTAGTAAATTATAATGTGAACAATGCCTATATGAAGAGAAATGCAGGACAATGGATATGAAACTCTTCCTATCGGGTCCTTCAAAACCTCACCTGAATCAGTTGATTTCGATGATTATCCAGCTGAAACAAGAAAAGAAAATATATGAAAAATAAAAACAAAAGTTGAGATGGATAAGATAAAAATATGATGGAATTTCTTTTTCATGAACAAAAAGATTAAAATGTCAACCCAAATAATTATCTTTGCCTTGGAAAGCCAAATGGAAAATTTTATTCATGCATGAGCAATTACCTGAATATTAATGTAGTCTTCAGTGTCATCAATATATTCACGCAGCTGGAAGGAAACATAAAGTCGCGAGTAAATATTCTGAACTAAGATATATATATATATATAACATTGACAGTATCATTAATAAAAGGCTGAAGACAAAATATACAAATGTATAAAACAGGAAAAATTACAACTGCCAACAATCTGGAAGATGAGCAATAACCTTTGATGTCATCTACCATTCCATAACAAAGGATTTAGCACTTCTAAACACCTCTATGATCTGCCCCTTCCGATTTCTGAAGCATCGATCATTCATTTCTAACCACAAAACCCAAATACCCACTATCAATGGAACACTGCAACACCCATACCAAACCAAACAACTGGAAGAAATTATCCCACAATCCTTTTGCAAACAAGCAATGTATAAAAAGACACCCACAGTTTCCTCATCTTGAAGACAGCAAATATACATTTGGAAGGATCATCTTCCTTTTACGAAGATTATATATTGTTAACACCTTCCTCCCCACCAGCCAAGCAAACGTCACAACTTTCAGAGCACCATAATGCCAAACAAGCTGTTGGACAAACCCCATCACTAACAGTATCCCCAATTAGCAACAAATAGAGGGATTTCACTGAAAACTTGCTGGATTTATCTTTTAAACATCTAATCGAATAATAGTTTGACTTTACCAGAGACACCTGGTATAACAAATTGAGCAGACCAATAAATTCTTCGATTTCTTCATCCTCTAGATTCCTTGCACGGCGGAGCCCACACAACTTCCTCTCCTCTCATAGAGAAGCAACTAGCCACCCTCAAATCTGCCTCGACAGAAATCCCCGCTAAACATGGAAATATTTCACTCATTTTTAAAAAAAATCTCCCACCCATATTTCCTCCCAAAATCTAATGTTCTTCCTATCCCCCAAATAAAAAACAATGCCTTCCCAAACTTTTTGTTTTAATGATGCCACAAATTTCCAACGATATGATCATCTATACAAAGATGACAACCTAATCCACCACTCCCTTTCTTCCACCCCATATTTCCTGCCTATCACCTCTCTCCAACGAGAGCCCATTTCTACCCCAAACCACCAAACCCATTTCCCTAATACAGCTAGATTCATATCTTCTTAACTCCCTAAATCCTGCTTCCCATTAATCCCGAGGATTTCACACCTCCTCCCACTTTATGAGATGAAATTTATGTCTATCTTCCGATCCCTTCCACAAAATCTCGCTAAAAATTTTCCTTTTCAAAATACCAACTTCAAACATTTAAATAACGACATATAATAAATTGGGAGGTTAGACATCGTCGCCTTGATCGAAGTAATTCTCCCAACCAAAGATAGGTGTCGAGTTTTCCATTTAGACAACTTCCTCTCAAACCTTTCAATCACTATATCCCAAAGATGTTTCGCCAGTCTTCCAATACATTACGGGAGTCCAAGGTAAGCAATAGGGAAAGAACCCTCCCTACAATCGAATAATCTTACGTAATCCCCCAACTCCTCTTTAGAAATACCCATCCCCAAAATCTCACTCTTTTTGATATTTACCTTCAACCCCAATACAATCTCAAAGCAAACTATAATCGAATCAAGATTTTGCACTTTTAAATCATCTACCTCACATAATAACAACAAATCATCAGCATACTGCAAGAAATATGGAAATCCAAATTATCCACCCCGAATTCTTTCACCAAACCCACCTCTGCCCCTCTCTCTATCATTTTACTTAAGGCATCCATTACTACCACAAATAGATATGGGGAAAGAGGGTCCCCTTAGCGTAGACCTCTAGTAGCTGAGAAGAAGCCATTCAGAGAACCGTTAACCAAAATTGAGAATTTTGCAAAACTCGCACATTTTTTAATCCCATATCGCCATTTAACCTGCAGCCCAATCTACCCAACATGTAATTTAGGAAGGCCCAATCTGCATGATCATAATCATTTGCTTTTTGTATGTCTAATTTACAGATTATACCTTTCAACCCTCTCCTATTGCAAGAATCTATATATTCATTCGCCACCAAAGAGTTGTCCACAATTTGTCTTCCTTCTGCAAATGCCCATCGTGAAGCTGGAAATGACTTCTCCCAAAACCTCACGGAATCTAGAAGCAAGAATCTATACATTCATTCACCACCAAAGTGTTGTCCACAATCAGTCTTCCTTCCACAAATGACCCTTGTGAAGCCAAATGACTTCCCTCAAAACCGCAAGAAATCTAGAAGCAAGCATTTTTGCTAGAATCTTATATGGAACTCCCAGTAAGCTAATAGGATGAAAGTCTCGGAGACACTTAGCACCTTCCTTTTTGGGAATTACCATGAAAAAAGTAGCCCCCTAACTCTGATACTATAATACCTTTCTCATAAAATTCATTCATAAAACCAACCACATCCCTCTTAATTGTTTTTTAATAAAACGCTATTGGAAAGCCATCTGGCCCAGGGGCTTCATCACTGCCCAATTTTGCCACCACTTTCTTGATTTCTTTCTTAGAGAATGCCTTTTCCAATGAATTTACCGATTCTCATGAGATAGAATCAAATTGTTAATTATCAAGCGTCAATCTTCTCCGTTCTTCTTTCAATAGGAGCTTTCTATAAAAATTGATTATAGAAGCACATACCTTTGTCTTACCCTCAACCCTTTCCCCCTCCACCATTGGTGACTTAATCTAGTTTGTTCGACCATGTAAATTTAATTTCTCCCATTGGTAAATCAACCATCTCATTCTCAAGTATCCAATCTGAAGGTTTTCTCATGCTACTAGAGATATGACCCCCATTTGATTTCTGGTACAAAAATCTAACGCCATTAAAATCATTGGCCACAAACCACAGTAAGCACCATCTACTGCAACAATATCCAGCTCGACCCAAAACTCATATTGTAGGTTTAGTTTACTAGACCCATAAACCGCTGAGAACACCCAAACGAAGCCTAATGGAATTGAGCATTAAAAAAAACAAAAAACACACACCATTTTCCCTTCCAACAATCCTCTTTGCTCCAGACCATGGTAAGCACCATCTACTCCAACAATATCCAGCTCGACCCAAAACTCATAACGTAGTTTCAGTTTACTAGGCCCATAAACCGCTGAGAATACCCCATCCGAAGGCTGATGAAATTAAGCAGCGCATAAAAAAATAAAAAATAAAAAATCATTCCCCTTCCAACAATCCTCTTTGCTCCAAATATTTGAGTTCCAAACTACCAAGATGCCCCCTGTTGACCTTACCACATCTACAGCTTCCCAATCTTTCTGTTGCCCCCACCATAGCAAATTAACTACGCGGCCCTGATCTATCCTCTACAACTTGGTTTCTTAAAATGTTGCTACTTGAACTTTTAATCTTTTGCACGTCTTTAACCTGACCTCGCTTTTGCGGCCACCCCAAACCCCTCATTTTCCAGCTTACTGTCTTCATTGGTAACTTGTTGATCCCTGATGGCCCTCAATATGTTGTCAAAAGTGATCGCATAATCGCATAATGCCATCCATATGGTTGCATATGCCATATGGATGTATGTGATCGCATAATGGCATATGCGATCGCATACTTTCTTTTTTTCCAATTATTTTTTTTTTTCACCAAAAAAAAAAGTTGTGCGATTGCTTGTGCCAATTGACAACATTCATCTATCTAATCTGCATTTATATTGTCACAATTTTTATTATTATATTCCGATCACATCATCTCTATCACCAATGTGATGTTGATTACTTAAGACCTGTTGGACAGTTGCCTTCCCCTTTCTTCCACAAATTTGAATACGAACACATAATCCTCTAGCCCATCACCAAACATAACCCCCACTAACTGAGGAATCACCACTATCACCTTCTTTATATGTTTCATACCTTGTGCCATGGATATTTTCCTACTCTATATCTGTCGTAATTCAAAATCTTCATTTACCCCCATTATCTGCCCCTAGAGACGTCCCCGTTGCCTCTACTATAGCTAATTGAAGTTCGATAGCCAACGGAATCATAATTTCAGGTTCCTCCAACTCTTCATTCCCCTCTAAACTCTTTCCAATTTGGCAAACCTGGATACCGACCTCTTTCCTTGTTGATATAGGGGAAGTTGGACTTTGGTCTTCTCGCTCATTGCCATCTAAAGAAGAAGGGTCCTCTCCCATCTCGCCATAGAGCACTAAGTGGGTGGCTTTGATTTCGGTTAGGGAACTCTGTCTCTCTAGGATGAGCTCCATTGTTGGTCCTCGACCTCTTTAAACCTCAATTCAGTACCAACTACCCTCTCCTCTACCTGCTCCTCTTCGCTCACTGTGTACAAGTCCTCTAGAAGATCTTTGTTCAGAACAATAGGGAAATCTATGGTCTCTGTCCATACTCTCGATCATTCGAAGAGAAGTCCCTACTCCATTCTTGTATCCCTAACCCTCTCCTCCCACTACTTCCTTGCACCCTCTATGATAAATTGTATGATAAATTGTAGGACCCGTACCCTAATTAACCTTCTGTACACTTCAATTGCGGTGTCGGTGTACCCGGAACGGACTGGATTGACAAGCACCGATCGGTGAGACGCCTTTTTTATAACTAATAGGAAGACAACAAGAACTGTCATCGACAACCGGTGTATTGCAGGAGTACTTTTTGCTACTTCGCCCTTTCACATGGCTGCCATTGACAATTGTCTCCCCTCTCCACCAACATCTAACACTCGTTCTTCCGATTCCTACACCGCTATTACCATTACCTTTGCATTATCAACCCTTAAATTGATAATTCCCGGATGCAAGTTGAGTTTCTTCTTCCTAATTTGAATCCTTGCAAACCACAATTCCTCGCCATTGTCCATTCAAGTATCAATCGCCACTATAATTTTGATACAAGTTCCAATCTCTCCCTAAAGATGCCATCGATCCAGAATTCCAACGGAATATTCCAGATTTGGTACCAATGGTCCTCCACCCAAACACTGACTACTCATTCCATTTTTGGATTTTATTTTTTATTTTTTATTTTTTTACTATGCCATCTTGACACGAGTTACACACAGAAAACACAGAATCAGCATGTTCTTGGCAGCCCAGAGAGACCAGCATCACATCTTCCTGGAGCCTTTTGAACACTATATCTTCTTCATCCACCTAGCTGCAATTTTGGGTTAGCCAGTCCACTGAATTCTCTTCTAGTAGACCTGACCTTACTGCAGCCACGAATCAAAACTCAAAAGGATTTCAGAGAATCCTCTTTAGGCCTTCTTATGGATTCTCACTTTGGGTCCCCCCTCCGTAAACAGTCTCCATAGCCACTTCTCCACTGAAGAATCTGCTTTCTCTAGGGCCTTAACCCCTTGCCTTGAGGCGTTCACCACAGCTTCTTTAAAGGACCTACTACCTACCGTTCCCCTTGACACTGGAATAGGACCCTGCATCTGCGACCCTACTTCCCTCTAGTGCACTATCATCTTTCCTTTCTTGTCTGTCTTCCCTTGCTTGTTGCAACACTCCCCTTCTCTGTCCTTTCTTTCTGGACCATACCACGCTCTCTGAACACACAGTTTTTTACCACCAAATCTCTCCCCGTTCAGTAGCTAGACTGCCTTTTCAATCTCCTCTTCCAAACTCAAACGAACGAATGAGAACCCTCTGATGTTATTTGAGCTCCTTTCTCTTGGAATCACAACTTCCATGACTGACCCAACCCATCCACACAGACCCATTCGAAATTGACTGGCAATAACCTGCCGGAAAGCTTTCGACAAACAGGGTGAGGTATTCCAATAATCCTGGTGGACCCCTCCTACCATTCCTCTGTTGTTCTGCCTTCCTCTTAGTCACCGTATCCTAGGCCCCTCGTAATTCCCCCTCCACTGTCCATTCTCTGATAGTTGATGGAATCTGTTCACCTTTTCCTTTCTCTCGCCACATCTCTACGAGAAACCATATATGGAAAACAAAATACTTTTAAAAAATAATTTTATGCTGCAATCTCAAATAAAAATCCGATTGAGTTGACAACGCGATTCCTAAATATGGACCCTTTAGACTCACTACTTTATTATGACTCTTTGGTGGTTGAGAACTTTCAGACTTAAAAAAATACTTGCTACTTTCAACTTAATTACTTTCTCAATAGGAACATTCATATATCAATGCCCTCAACTTCCCACATTAGCAAAAGGTAAAGATGCAAAATACTTCTTGTACTACTGGATGTTGACCAACAGAAGAGAAGTCAATATTTGAGATCACAAAAACTACAAACAATGCTCACCGTGGTCAATTTGTTCAATGTACCATCAATCTGCATGAAGTATGCCTGCAAAGTTAGACATAACACAGCTTAGACTTGATCAAATATGATTTGTTCAAGTAGGTTTACCATTATTACCTCAAGTAACATCTCCAGCTCCTCAACATCATTCTCATTTCCATGTATTGTTGCGGCACTAGCCCTGCTTGCTCTAGATATCTTTGAGCCTATAGTTGGAGAAGCAGGGAACCAATTGGGTACACCAGAGCCGCTTACAGGTGAAGATGCCCCAGCCAACTTTCTTGTTAAGTAAAGATCTGCCATATCATCATCATCATCCAGAAGTTGTTCAAGCTCATCCCTCACCTGGGAAAGGCAACAAATTTATTCATTAACCAACTAGAACATAAGTTTAAGCTCTAATGTGCATATCTGAGATACCGAACTTGAGACAGTAATTTAGAAATTAGGATCGAAATGAGCAATAATATTTGCACTGAAACACCATTGAGAGGATATTCCCAAGGTAACTTCAAGAACAGGAGTATGACATTTTCAATCTGTAACTCCTTGTGCTGCATATCCTTGGTATGGAACTAAATGTCATTTTCATTAGCAAGCATCTTAACTTAAATCAATTTTCTTTCATATTCTTCTCTTTCTTTCTTTTTCTTTTTCTTTTTATTATCATCATTATTTTTTACTGGCAACTTTAAATCACATTTTAACCACCAGTCAGAATGTATTTATAATATACATGATAACTAACAATCTGACACCAAATAGTCGGGATAAGGCTTAGATGATGATGATGGTGATGATATATGATAACCAACAATCTTTCAACAAGTGAGAAAGAATAAAACAAGAGCTTCCGTCATTGCTACAATTAGAAAGCTGACAAAGTAAGAAGATGGTCTAGTAAATCCCTCTTTCGCGAGAAAATCAGCCTCAAAATAGCTTCTCTAAGGGTCTGTTTGATTTTCTAAGGTAAACGTAATTGCATTGTAAATAGGTAATAATTATTTCCATAGGTAATTACCGCATTGTTTTTTAGGATTGATTTGACTCTTACCTTTTGCAATGCTAAAATTGAGGATGCTGCCAAATACTTGTGGGGCCCACCGTGATGTATGTGGATTATCCACACCATCCATCCGTTATGCCAACTAAATTTAGGGCATGAACCAAAAAATGAGCCAGATTTAAATTTCAAGTGGACCACACCACAGGAAAAAGGAATTGAACACCCACCGTTAAAAACTTCTTAGGGCCACTATTTACTTTGGTGTGGGCCACTTCAATGTTGGATCTACCTCATTTTTCGGCTCATACCTCAAAATGTCATGGTAAAGCAAATTGACGACGCGGATATGTCATATACATCATGGTGGGGCCCACAAATTTAAGTTAATCCTTTTGAACTAGTTTCCTAGGCAGAAGTACTTACCTATTTCCAAACAGGGTGAAATTGTAATAAGCTAGTATTTACAGGGCATTCACAATGAATTTGAAAAATCAAACAAGCCCTAAGGGTAATGTAATCTCATAACATTGTGGGGCCCAGATTGTTGATAGAACTTCTCTCAAAATTGATCTTGAGGAAACTTGTCACCATGGCTTCCATTTTCCATAACCTCACCTCAATTGATCCCTGTGATTTCTTTCGACATCTTAAATCTTTCCACCATGGCCGGTGAGACAATATGCCTCTGTGATTCTATTCCTCCAAGCTTCAAGCAATTATGTCGTTTCGAAATATCTGATTACTGTATGCTTTCCAGAATGACCGTAAGGTGACTATTAAGCATATATTCCAAATGATTTGACCTCTTAACATAAAAGTCCACTGTATCACACCTCCATAAAAGTTGCTATGGCCACAAGATGCACCAAAAAATAATTATGAAGTAGCTGCGGGTTACACTCACCACCTATGGTACCCAAGTACTTGCACAAGTATGGGATACTCCAAACCACACGAAATCATTACACTGGTACAATGAGGTTTGGTTATACAACCTACCATAACCAATAAGTATGGTCACTATTTTCTATGGATAACTTCCACAAAAATTATAATAAGACAGGCGTGCAGCCTACCAGGCATGGTTCACTATTGAGGGTCAAATATTGCATATTGGAACCCATTTATTACTTGGTTTTATGAACATGATAATGCTTAATGTTCTATTTTAATCATGTTTGTGTTGCAAGGTGAATTTAAGAGGTTGGATTGAAAAGGATGCTAAAAGCATGGATTTAACGCTCAAGAATCACCAAAGCCAAGAATGAGGAACGCACATACCAAAGATCCAAGAAGACCAAGTAAGAAATGAAGAGCATTGAAGACTTGAAGTGAAGAAAAAGAACCCTAAAAATTTGCATCCTTCAACTAGTCTTAAGCCCATCTTCGACCAATCGAAGGCCCCTACTCAACTACTCGAAGATTCATCGACTCGAACTCCAGCGACAAAATCCTCTAAATTCCAGTCATCCTCGACCAGTCGAAGGTTGTCCTTAACCAATCGAGGGTTACGCAGATGTTGCGCGGACTACGTAAATTTAAGGCAGTTTCTGGAATTTTCCAACTAGGTGCGAACGGAGGTGATGCACAACTATTAATAGGAGTGCACAGGGCATCCCTAGGCATCATCTAGGGTTTGAGGAGTGGAGCAAAAGCGTGGAGAAGCCGTCGCCAAGAATTTTTATTCATTTGCCTTAGTTGTTTTTTATGCTTTTCTTAAGAGATTTTAGTTCAATCATGCCTATGGTTGGCTAAACCTCTTAGCTAGGGCTAAGAGGTAAAGCTTGTAGTGTGATGGGATGTTTCTATTGCTTTGATTCATGTTTATGTTGAACTCTCTTTGATTCTAGTTTGATTATAAGGAATACTTTCAGTTTTTAATGGTTTGTTGTGACTCAAATTACAATAGATCTGCAATGGCTTTGAGTATGTTCTTTTCATGTATTGAGATTGTGAAATTAGAAAACCATGTTGTTCACCATCGTCCCTTGGGCATGGTTGGATGATGGAATCCTTCTTAACTTTCACAATTCTCTCATGTTGGTTGTGGGATTGGTAAATCCTATTGTTTGCCTTGTCTCCTGGGCATGGTTTTGTGATGGAATCAATTCCAGTTCTCACACCTCTCATCCATTGAGAATTAGGTCAAAGGAAGTTCCGATTTGGTTTTACTAAGATATCTTCCAATTGGATAAGATGGGACTCTGATTCCAGCTGTGTCCTTGAATCAAGCATAGATCTCCCTGATCTTTACAAGTGGATCCTTGGAAACCCTAGTTCCAACCTTTAAATTCTTAAGTTTCTAAATTCATCATCTCACAATTACTCCCTATTTTTCTGATTTAGGTTAGATCTTCTCCTAGTTTTGATTCTAATTACTTTCAGAATAGACACACAAGAATAGTCCCTGTGGATTCGACTTCGGTCTCACCGAGATTATTACTACATCGCGACTCTACACTTGAGGTTGTGAACATTCACTCTAGATTCATAATAACTAGTGGGTTAGTGAACAGTTAAGGTAGACTTTTATATCTAAAGGAAGGTGTTACAAACACAGCACGAAAAACATGAAGAAGAGAAGACCGGTATGGTTTACAAAGCCTTTATGATGTGCACTGGATGAAACTCCATGGTACTCACTGTGGAAATGAAAGGGAAAGTATGGTCAAATTGGAACCGAAGTTGGAGGAAAAAACAGGTTCTAAATAGAATGAAAATCAGATGGGTGAAATGGTCAATGGTCAATAGATTGGACCATAGTTATGATGAGATGCGTAAGCTCGAAGACCACCTTTTCTATTATTTCACTTTCTCATAGGAATTTCAGGGCATTCTTTGAAGAGTCTCATTACGTCACTTATGGGGCTTTTTCTCTTGTCAAATAATTTAACTAGGAAACTTAATAAGTTGGACAAGGATACAATGAGATGACGATAAGTGGTTGGTAACTTATTAGAAGGCTTCTAAGTGACAACATGACCAAGTCACCTGGGAGCATGGTTCAAAAACATAAAATCTTGACTCTAGGGCCAGTTGATTAGAGTCAGACTAAAAGACCAGGTTGAGTCTTGGTTGAGCAATAAATATACTGAATCAATAATATCTAATATTTTAAAAATAGTATTGACCAGTAGAGTCAAGTTGACCAGGTCTTCACCAAATCAAGCATTTGGTCTGTCAACTAGAAATATGATCAAGTTGACCAGGTCATTTGAAGTTGAATTAGTTCAAGTGTCCAGGCTATGATTCGGAATTTCAAACAGGTTCTTTAAAGGCTGAAGCTAAAAGCGAAGTTATGGTTTAGGTTAAAAGTTGCTTTAGGGTTAATTATGAGTACTTAAGGGCTGATTTACAGAAAATAGGAACAGATTGTTTTTTCTTCCTCCTTTTTGAAAAAAAGAAATTGCAAGTGGACTCCTTTTTTTTTGAAAGGTAAAATTGGAAGTGGAGTTTTCTTAGGGTTTACGCCATTGGCTTCTTGTAAGTTTGAATCCCTTCTTTCTCGTAGATTTGGATTTATTGATATTTCTTTCTAGTTTCTACATCCAATTTTATACAAAATTCACATTTTCTTTTTATTGTGTGATTGATAGAATTTGTGGTTTGTTGGCATCCATGAGTGTTTGTTTTTTTTTGGCTCATCTAGCAATGAACTACCCTACATCAAGTTAGTATCAGACCACTAGACCTGATTTCTTTCAGATCCATGGTGAATGAGAAGAGAAGTTGAGCTGTTGAGCTGACATGCATAATGATGTTTGCTGTATAATAAGATAAGAAGAGAGAAGCATTGTGCAATCAAACAAAAGTGATTCAGATGTTCTGTTCAATCACCAATAGGGTTAGAAGAGACGGAAAAAAAAAATGATTCCAATGTTCTGTCCAATCACCAATTGGGTAGAAGAGACCAAGATTGGAGGACCGTGATCAAGTTTTACACTTGATCGCTGTGATGCCTCCAATTCCATGAAGATCTCCAACCTGGGAACTTTATTGACTGGTTGGCCTTTAAAGACATGCTGGAAGGATATTTTTCTCGAGTGAAAAGTATATTCTGAAAAAGAAGAAGTTTTGACTGCAAAGTCGAAGGCCAATGCATTCCTATAGAGGATGCAGTTGCAAGTTGCAACAAACATGAGACACGGAGAAGAAAAGGAATACAGAATTGGAAGGGGATGGAAGGTGATGCGGCAAAGTTTTTTCCTTCAGGTTCTCCTCAACAGTCCCATTTGATGTTTCATCAAGGAAACATGAGCATCAAAGATGATGCATCAAACATTTTGTTCTGAGATCCGCAACAATGTTTCCAAAATAGAAGGTCAATAAATCGAAGTCTCCTGGTAGATTATACTCCAAAGTTCAGAACCAAATGTTCTTTGGCTAGGAAACATACTCTAGATGAGTCTTTTCAATTATCATTGAAAGCTGAATAGAGGTTAAAGCCTAATAACATGGGCACCTCAAGCTCCTAACGTTAAGTAGTTCAAGGGGACAGCGATGTGCTTTCTATCATGGATCCAACAAATTCTAGCCAAGAGAGGAGAAAAGGGAATGAGGTGATTCAAAGGCCATTTGCTTGTACCTGTGGGCGATGCTATGACATTTGAATATATTCACAATAGGTGATGCATATGTGTCATATCCATTTTGATACTTCAATTTTAGTAGTAATATCTGCAAGCCCGTAAAATTGCCAATTATTCCTTGCCCAGTCTGAGTATCTTAGGCCAACATGTTTCAAGTACATGGTGTATAATCATATAGATCATATGAGCGCCTCAAAAGAAAACATGAAGCGAAAGTTAACCTAGTCTCAGCAAAAACAAAATGAAATGGGTAAGAAATAAGTGGCAGGCAAAGAAGCATGTACAGAGTTGCATTGACTCGATGGGCCTACTTCAATCAAATCAAGAAGTTTGATAGCCCCAAAGATACCGGCCAAAGAAAAGGATTGTGAGCAGTCCGATATCTTATAAACTAGTTGTACCTCAAAGAGGAAGTGTGTTTCATGATGATTGATAATTGATGACAATAGCTCTGACGATCTAGTTTCCAAAATGATAGTCGGCAAACTGGAAATAGATAGTAAAAAGCTCCCAAAACCGAGCATGGTAGTATGGTTTTGATTGGTGAGGAAATTAAGATTTACCCATCATTGTTTGGTCTCATTCTTGATTAGCAACATGTAACCAGATTAAGTATGGTGTGATGCCATTCTGACAAGTGTGTCACCTTTCCTTAGAAACTGTACTCCAGTAGGCCAGTGGGGCTCAGAATTTTATAATTTTGACGAAGGAAAAATTACAGGCACATTCTTTTGACAGAGTGAAGATACTGTTATCTCTCTCCTTTACTAGAGTTATTTTTTCTAAGGCAACGATAAAAAGTTCAATGGAGCATGGATTGCCTCTATGAAAATAATCATTACAATCGAGAATTTGAAGAAAACGGGAATAGTGTTGCCGAATATGTGCTTTGATGATAAAGGTGTTCCCCTTCCTTTCTCAAATCACCTCATTGGTATTTGAGTGGGCATTGGTGCTGCCGGAGTTTTCTGAAATCTCAATGGACCCACTGCAGAGGGATTGGGATTCAATTGTCTTTAGTTAGCTGAAACTTTTTTTGGTTTTCAGGATGAGAGCTCAGAGCTGATGAAGGGAAGGATCATAACCAAGATACTTAAATTTTAAGACAGACAGCCTCATTTTCTTTGAAGAGACTACTGGACTAGTTGCTTCAGGCATTCATTGTGCAAGCCGAAAGATGATCCGTAGAAGAAAATGATGTCGCAACAGTACAACAGAACTTAGCTAGCTGTTTCGCATGGATAATTGGATTAGTATATCATGCATGGGACTTCTTACAAAAAATTTCCAGTGACCGCATAAGATGTGTTTTACCTAATGGAGGTTATTAACTATAAACTAGTGCTGGTTCTAATGCAATCAGTAAAATACACAGATACTATTTTTATCATTGGTCCTCCTTCATCAATAACCCAAATAGCTTCTCTGTTATCTCTGTTTGGATATGCCACCAGGGAAGCCATAGCCCACAGCAGCACACATGACAAAAAACATAATTTCTACTTGTAGACATTCAAGTGAAAAATGTATCTCAAATTGCATACGGAAGTTTCTTGGTACATCTCTGTTGCAAAAGGAGAGAAAAACTATACCTTTTGAACACGAGCAGTCAACCTTGTCATTGCACTCTTCAATTTACGGACCCGATCCAAGTTACGACTGCTAATCTGCATATTGTAGTTATTGGTAGATAAATTTAACAAGAGCAGGAGAAGCATGAGACAACACAAATGCAACCAGCATAAAGTTACAGGAAGTGTTATCCATAAAAAATACCCTCATCCTTCAAAATAAAAATAAAAAATACCCTCTTTTTTTAGGTTGGAAAACTCTTATTTTGGAGAATAATCCACAAAGCCCTCTAAAACAAATAAACAAATACACAGAGGGGGTTAGTAAATATATCCTATTTCCAACTTGCTCCTCCATCAGTTGCCCTTCTTCCAGCTTCCCCAAAAAACACTAAACTAGACCCCACCACCTAACTTGCAATCACAAACACACCCCTCAAAATCATATCCAGTGATGGTTTGTTGGCTGTCGGTTCATTGAATCCCTCATTGCTCAACTTCATTCCCTTGGCATTGAAGTTGAAGTTTTTAAGGTGGGAACTGCAGAAACAGTTGCAACTCATCATACATTTGGGCAAGATTTGATGGTGATGACAGGAAGAAGAGGTTTTGGAACTCGAGTAAGAAGAGGTAATCTGGGTGCGGAGAATTCTGTTTAATAATGCTTATGTAATGTAGAATGGGTATTTGGATATGCTGCTGTTTCTTTTTTCCCTTTTTTAAATGAATGGCTCAAAATTTTACTAAAAGTAAAAGCAATACAAACAGCTATGAACAACACAAGATACATCAACCCATACTCTCAACCAATGTTTAGCATCGGTAACATTACATCTATTGATGACCGGGGATACAGAAACATGCATCGGCATCACTGATACTCGGAAAAATATCATTGTCTGAGGGAAACAATGGGGACAAGTTGGGAAAAAGGTGCACTTTTTAAGTGGAACTTCAGGAGATGTTAAAAGACACATGTTTACACATGTACGAATCAAAATATTGTAAAAAATAACTATGCACAATAAGTTTTCATTTATAGGGGCTTTACCATGTGTTGTCGAAAAAAATCAGTACAAAATAATATATAAATTTTCCACATTAATTAACAGTGAAAAACACATTTTTCAATATAAAATTGAAAATAAAAAAGGATTTTCCCGATTTTCACTTTAATGTTAGTTTTTTTGCCACAAATCCATGTCAACGCATGGAAATCCATTGCAATCCATGCTAACGTTTGAAAAATAAAAATAAAAATTGTTCCTATAGTTTCTTTGTCAGCTTTGAATTCCAACTCGTGTTCATGTTCGTTTCGAGTCAAGATTCTCCCTAAATCCAAACTTTCATTCAACAAAAACCAAGAGTGATTGGAATCACATAAGGAACAAAATTTTATATATATCTGAAATTTTCATTCATCAATTTTCGCCTATTTAAAGATCTTTTCCTAGTATCAGGGATATATTGCTGGTATCGACAATATTATTGATGGTATTGCCAACACTGAAACTTCTATAAGAGATTCTTCTCAAAGTATCGTTGATATCGATAATATCACCAAGTATCCCCGATATTATCGAAAATATTGGCGATATTTGGAATTTTTTATACTTTCATCAGTTTTGGTATTGATGACCTAGTGATACTAGTAATATCGATGATATTATTGATAATATCGTCGATATTTGGAACACTGCTCTCAACTAAGATCATATAACAAGCAGCCCCACTCTGCTATCAACTACAAATAGAGAAATCTAATAGCTTCCTCTTTAGAATGACTACCAGACTCTGAAATCGCTTCAAAGTGCACATGGGAGAAAGATATCTATAAAATCAATCGCCTTAATCAGGTTGGCAATACTCCACAATGCAACAACCAGATTTGGCTCACCCAATCTCTTATTTCTTAAGTTGATAGGAGATTGTGTTGGAAGTATGAGCCTTGAAATCCAACTCGATTTTATTGTTGATTGGAACTTGGTCATAAGAGATCTTTTATGATGAATGGAACTTGGTCATTAGTGACCTTTTTGCTTGAGGGCCTCCTTGGTTTGAGGGATTTGGGGCAAGGATTTGTGAAATCCATGGATTTCAAATTCTCCGGTTTTCTTTTTTCATCAACAATTTATCAAATTCGTGGATTTCCCAAATCCATAAACTTGGGGTAAATCTAAATCCAAAAATAAATAAATAAACAAATACAATTGACTTTGCAAATCCACAAAATATGAGACTTGCTTAAAAGCGATAAAAGCTATTTCATCGCATTAAATGTTCTTGCATTGCCACATATCCTACCAAATCCAAATCCAATGCAAATCCATGAATTTGACAAGTTCATGGATTTATTAAAGTCACATATCCATGACCTCAAACGGTGCCTTACATTCTTCTTTCATGAGATGATAAAATCATGCATGAAAACATTACGTTTATGGATGTGGCTGATCCTTTGGATCAATTCTTGGTTGGCTCCATGGTGAAAGAGTGGGTGACACATTGGTTGGGTTTTGGTCATGGGAGAGTTGTGTCATGCGATTCTTAAGTATACTAGATTCCATAACCACTCTAGGATTTGACCATCCAAATCTTGTTTGTGGTTATCCAGTGTGTTTCTGTGAACCGGTGATGAACAGGGATGGCTTAGTCTCCACCATCGGGTCATTTGTCACATTGTTATTTAGGGCCCTTCACAGGAGTATGGATATCCATATTTGTAGTAAGAATCGCACCATCTCCCAATTGAGAGGCCACCATGCTTGGATTGGCTTCCTCATATGCTAGCTTAGACTTATCCTTTGACTTGAGGAAGCAAGAGGTGATCTTATTCTTGATATGATGAATTTGACACATCTTGCGATGCCACAATACATGGTTGACAATAGATATGATTGGGTACATGTATCGAGGTTAATGAACCTCGTGTGATCTAATAACGGATCCGTCGTCACCACGGACTTATGATTAGTGGCGTAGATCATGGTTATCGAGATTAGATCAGGCTCATATTTGTGGGCCCACACTTCCAGATGCTTTGAGATGGTTTCCCTTATTAAGTTGGATCATTTATTTCAACCATTGGTTTTGTTTTATCATGCTTGATGGACAAGCAATGGTCGTGATCTGTTAGTGGTATATCCTTCATTTGGTATGGATTAAGACAAGATGTTGGAGGGATATGAACAATTTGGGTACATGGATGAATGTGGTGTGTGCACTTCTGATGATATGGGGCATACCGAAATGCACGGGTGGCGACTACCATACATATGGTCCAACACCATCACCCCAACCCCTCTCCTATATAGATAATGGTTCTGAATATCGGTATTGGTAAGCGTATCGGCCCGGCCAAAAAACGATATGATACAGTGTTACATATCAGTATCGGGTCCGAATTGGCCTGTATTGGATATAATTTTTTAGCAAAAAAATATTAGAAAAATAAGAAAAAAAAAAATGAGATATCCAAGAATCTATCTTTTTTTTAATCATGTATTCAATGGCGTATCGGACCATTCTTTGGTAAGAATGTTGTATGTCAGGTTGACCCATTGTAGACTATGAAGTAGATATGGGTGTGTGTGTGTGTAAATTGTTGATATATGCCATAAATTAGTATCATATATTGTTGATATGATAATCTATCTATCAACTATTAGACTATGAAATTATTCAAATCAAAAAATTAAATGTGTATAACACATAAGTATGGGTATGGTGCCGTTGTAAAACACACACACACACACGCACACACACACACACACACACACACACACACATATATAATTTATATCTTTAGTAAAAGTGTTGAAGATTAAGCCCAAATGTTTTACCCGGTCAATACCAAAAGGATTGTCAAACCTGTTCAATACTGTCATCATCGTTTGCACTGTTATATAGTTCATATCGATACTAAGAATATTGAGCGTAGCCAAATATGTAGGTATGCTCATGACCAATTGGCAGTTGTGCCAGTGGTCGCTGCGGATAATCCCCATATCGACCATATGGGTATGATGTCGCTGGGTTTGGCCATGGAGACTGTAAGATCTGATAGGCGGCATACTCGTAGGCTCCATGATGTCCCGATAGTCGCCGTCATCATCATAATAGGCATGTTTCCTGTTACTACTACCACTCCCATCCAATGTTGTCAAATGCGATCGCATATATGCACACGCCATCACATATTCGCATATTATGGAAGAAATCGCATATGCCATGATGGCATATGCGACCATGCCAAGTATGCCATGGCAAACTTTTATATGCGATCGCATATGCGAGTATGCGATCGCATAATGGCCCAATGGTCAGAAATATGACTGTTGAGACTTTATTTTTATTTTATTATTTATTTATTGGCAATTTCTGTCACTTTTGCCTATAAATAGGCACTCAAATCCCCCCCATTTTCACTATTCTCCACTCTGAAGCTTACAATCTCTAACTCTCTCTTTTACTCCTCTTTCTCTCTTGCTCTAATCTCTATACAAGACTACATTAAGTTATAACTTGTAACTTGTAAGTTGTTTCAAGTTATCCATTTATCAATAAAATTTCTATGTTCGAAGTTTTTAATAATTAATTCTCTCTTAATGTAGTTTGTTGATTGTTTTGTTAAAATTTATGTAAATATAATATAAATAATTAAATATGTAACTTAATGAAACACTCAAAACTACAATGAAATAAGTAAAACAAGTTATCCAATCACTTAGGCAAGTTTTTCCTAATGTTTAGAATGTTTTAGATTTTTTATAAATTTTTTCCTTTTTTGTTTTTCAAAAAATAAAAATAAAAATGCGATCATGTATCCAATTATGCAATCGCATATGCGATTTGACAACTTTGCTCCCATCATCACCATAATCTCCCCGAGTCTGACTAGGCACCACGGAATCATCTCCATAGCTAGTAGACATGCTCTTTCTTCGGTCTCGACTAGAATGGCTTGGGCCAAGTGCAAGGCCGTGTGGATAAGGATAGTTGCTAGGTACTACTGTCTCAGTCCCACTAGCACCACCAATTAGTACGTCCACCAGTACTACCGCCATGATCATCACCCTTTCCACCACGACTACCTCTTTCACTTATATTGTTGTTATCCCCATCAGTCTCAATCGCACTGCTACTATGATTACGTCCTTCATCAACATCTTCAATAACCGGCTCTGGACAACTCAAAGGTTGTATTGTTTTTGGAACGAGATCCGAGAATTCAAGCTCCTCACCTTTGGCTACGTCTTTTTGTTCCTCAATTTGTTTAAGCCATGGGAAAAAATGGTCGTCTTCAGCAAAAATATAGTCCAAATTTATTAGACAATACTGCAGTTGGTTGTATGTCTGCTCTCTTGATTTCTTCATATTTTTTAGTCGCAGTCTCACATTATAGTAAATAAATACATTCATCTACACCTATATCTACTTTAATCGATTTCGTTGCTTCGCATGATGCAGAAGAACATACTCCAATTTCTCTCACAACCGGTGAATGATGTTATCTAACTTAAAATTTTAACTGAGATATTCTGTAAATTAGGTGCACTTTCTCCATAATTGACCCACCATTGAGCTACATATATAACAAATGAATATATTGGTAAAGACATACATGTTTGTTCTAAATTTTACGCATGGCTTATCGTAAATCTTACATACTATTCGTCATACCTAGATTGATTCTCTATGTAGCAACTTGTACAAGTGGATCTCCAAAGCTACCCTTCGCCAGGTCTCCACCTCAATGTTGTCATGTGTGATTGCATAAACGATTATACAATCACACAATTGCATACAGGGCCGCAGATCACAAAGTCACCAATCATCATATTTATGACTGTTGAACGCTTTATTTTTATTTTTTCATTTTTGCTACTTTTTGCCTATGAAAAGGCACTCCTATAACAGAAGAAGATAAAGTATATATCGAAGGAAATGACGATGATGATGACAGTGATGATGGTGATGATGTGCCACAATGGATTAGGGATCAATGTGTATGGTATTAGTATTTATTTAGTATAGCATTCACTAAGTTGTACTTTGTAACTTGTATTTTTATTTTTATTTTTACTATTACTCTGTTAGTTTGTAGTTTGTACATTTATAAATCAAGTAACTCATCAAGTTATCAATAAAATTTCTATGTTAGTGTTTGTAACAAGTTATTATTTGTTAGTGTAACTTGTTGATTGCTATATAACACATAGATGGTCTAATAGTCATTTAAATGTAATATAATAATGTACTAATTAGGTAATTACAAAAATTATAATGAAATAGGTTAAAAAAAATCCAATCACTTATATTAATTACACAGTATTTTCTTATTTTTTATGAATTTTTTCTATTTCCCCTTTTTTGCATTTCTTTTTATTTTTTCAAAAAAAAAAAATATGCGATTGCATAAGCAACAAAGCCCACCTAGATGGCTCAAGATCGCTTACGCCATTTGATACCATTGCTTCACCTGTGAAAAATCAAGTCATTTGTACTACAAATCTACACTCTACATATGTGATATATGTAATGCATTTCAAAATAGAAAACCAAATTTTAAATAGTGATTAAACTACTACATTAATAGCATCAACTTGCCGATTAAAGTCTAGCTTTGACATCTTAATAACATTTTTCAAACCAATAGTAACTTCCTTATCCTCTTCAAATGTAGGTGCATGTCAGAATAGAGGGTTTAAGAAGTAGCCTATAACCATTGCAAAGAGCATATCAATATTTATCCCTATATGTCTAACAAAAGTAACCCATAAGTCATAATTGTAACTATTAACTAAAAATAAAAAATAAAAATAAAAAAAGCTAAATAGTTGTATCTTTTTTTACATGTTGTGTATGATCATGGTAAAATTGTTCATTCCAATGCTTATCTATTAGCTTCCACTAATCCGTGTAGTATTTATAATCACGTTGAATAGACAACATTGCTCTATTTGTAGCCTCATAAAGAAAGCCCATCGTCAGCCTATTGCCACTTTCCACAAGTCGAAGAACCTTAATCAAGGGTCCTATTGCTTCATAATCTTTATGACTTTTTTCCAGTACTTGTTGTCTCTTACTATCGCACACACTCCCACGACCGTGCCACTCATCCTTTTTCCCTACTTAGAGCTTAAACATTGCCGATATGCAATCATCTTGCTAAGTGCCCCTATATAAACTCTCCATGGCTACAAAATTTGTAACAAATCTAGTGGCCCCTAGCCTTAACAATTCTCACCCGATATGAACTTCTTCAAGGGGGCAATTATCTGATTGTGATTGTAAATGTATATCATAATCAACCTTGCATTCTCAACCAACTTTGACACACTCTTCTCCATAGGTAACTTTCCCATTGCCTTATATGATGCGTCATCATCAATGATAATCCACACCATATTACTCTCCCCAACTTCATCCTTGAATGCATCAATGGCTCTAATGAACATTATACCCAAGTAAGAGTAAACCATGAACTTTATAATGCTTACTCTAGTTGGGCCAGTCAAACCATTGCACATGATTGTGCATCCTCTACTCACCCATATTCTTCTAAATGATTGTACATAAGTCCACACTTGATTGTACACTTCATTTAAATACTTTGCGCCAATGTCATAAGAAATGGGTGCTTTATACCAGGTCTTGCATTTGCTGCTGCATCCACAAATACCTGAAAACACGGTGAATCAGCAACATGTGGAAGGATGCTATTATGTAAAAATAACTTTGTTGTTGCCTTTTCAAGATTATCTATAATCTTTTTTGACCATATTTGCTTTAATTTCTTTTACTTGCTAGTGGCCTCCCTAAATATCATCTCATCACCAAAAATTGCATGTGGCTCGCTCTCATCCTCATCGACAATATGAATATCGGGCCAAGAGAGTTGTGGCTCTTACCGTCGTGTGCTAAAGGCATGACGTTAACCCCTCCAACTGCACTATTGTCCCCTAAATCAGAAACCGAACCAGTCCTACCAAACATTTAATGTCGTTGCTCACCCTCATGAGTCTTATATGAGTCTTCCTTGACTCAATATCCTCTTGCCGTTGTAACTCCCTGAGTCTTCCTGACTCAATATCCTCATCAACACCTCGCCCTGCTCATCAAACATCAAGGGTGGCTTTTTCTCTCCTTCTCCCCCATTGCCTTTTTATCTTTAATTTATTTAAGTTTTGTTCCATCTACTCCCTTACTTCCTTAGGGACAGTGGAACACCCAGAAAATTGACCCTTTAGATGGGCCAAGTCTTGTTTTAATCAAGTTATGCCCTCGCTCACGCTTTTATTGCAGTACTTGTACATTATTTGTTACCTACTCCATCCTATTCTTACCCTGTACTTCCACCCTACATATTCATTTTTATTCTAGGCCATTCTCTCAACGTCAAGTCATCAACAACCAACTGCTACGCCCAAGCAACAACCCAAATCTCCAATAGACAGCGGTCCAACACAAGTTACCCAACCCAAATCTCCAAATGGAAACAGCAATATCACTGGATTTGGATCGGGACAGATTGGGGTGAATTGTCTTTGCAGCATCAAGTTGATGTAAACTGTAAAAGTGAAAGTGGTCTTTACAACTAAAAGGGTAGGTAGGGTTTGAGGTCAGAGTGATGTTGCTGGTTATTAGAATTGAGAATGCTTGTAAGTGGATGGTTAGATGCCATCCCAGAGATTGTTTCAGACTCTTCCATAGATTCTTCTTCAACATGAGAAAGAGGGGGGAGGGAAGTCAGAAAGCAATTGCAAGAGAGTTTTCCTTCACCCCCATAACTGTAGAGCAATGTTGGAAATTTAAATTAAATTTTATTTTTAAAAAAAAAAAAAGTTCATCATGTGGACTGACCACCGAGTGACTTCCCAATGTAGGAGGCTTATTTTCCTTCTGAATGGCAGCTGAAAATAATTGCTATTAATTCAAGTGGATTGAGTGGGGGAATGTGAGTATCTATGTACTGTATCCAGCTTAGTTTTGGCTTATGTGAACAAGAAAGATGCTGTATCCAGTTTAGTTTTGGCTTATGTGAACAAGCAAGATGCTGTATCCAGCTTAGTTTTGGCTTATGTGAACAAGCAAGACAATCATCTATGACACAGGTATGGCACGTGTCAAAATCAGAAATGGATTCTGAGTCTCCAACATGATGGCTTTCAAAAAGTCAGATTTGCTGACACACCCATACAAATATTTAAAATAATAAATATAATAATTTATAGTATATTGTAATTATTTATATGTAAAATCCAAATAAATGACAATAACGATGAGGACAAAACCCAAAAACGATCTTTACTTCTAAATATGGATCACAAATAACAAATAACAATAACTAAACATAAAAAGCAGTTCTATATTCAAGTTATGTCCAAAGAGTGCCGGACATGTGGACATGGACATATTTTGACAGGGGAAACTTTAAGAAAAGTGTGTGCCCTTGTTACCTAGGGCATAGCACAAGGGCTTATCACTAAGCATCAACCAACGGGCAAATTCATTTGTTGAATAAATTTAAAAAATCGTAGATTGGAAAATATATGATGCAAAAGAAAAAAATTCCACATACCTTGGAGGTCAGCTCATCTAAAGCTGGATAAGCAGCAGTCTCCAGTTCTGTGGTACGTGCATCAAGGAAACTACAAATGGCTTCTAAAGCTACTTCCAGAGCACGGAATTCAAATGGGGACTCTGCAACGGATTACACTGCACCATCAGAGCACTTGAAAATAAAAAATAAGAGCAAGCAAGGATTCCGTTTCCAACAAAACAGAAATCACTTCAAACGTCAGAATGCAAAAGAGAAGTAAACCACCAAATAACACCCAAATACCATCCTCAACGATCGCATACCATCTTCTTCACCAGCTTCAACGTCGTTTTGTCCGCTTGAGTGTTCCCTCCCATCCCCTTGAACTTGGCTGGCAGAATTTACAGGCGGTAAACGCCTGCGAAGTTCCTCAACAATCGGAATCACATTATCTTCCATTGGATCTCGAAGCAAAACCTACTCCCCAAAAAACATGAATAAATAATAGATAAGAACCAAAACCAACTTAAAAGCTGTAGAGTCAAATTACAACACCAATAATTTCAACATGATTCACATACTCCAAATCGCTATATACTAAAATAAGATTTTTATTTTTGTTTCCCTTCCTCTTTTTGTCCAATAAAAGCTGGAGACTCAAATTTTCAACCCGAAGAAAATGATGGAGAGTCAAATTATTACTTGGAAATTTGAGACGGGAGTCTCCATGCTTGATTTTTATAATACAATTATAAAAGTCATAATTTTTTCCAATAATATCAACTTAAAATACTCAATTCTAAACACCTTTGAGAAAAGTACTCAATTCTAGATGCCTTTGTATGTCGAATTACATAAATTTCTTTTTTCAAGAAAGAAAAAGGTATAAGATATCGAATAGGTTTCACAAACATAGACTCCTTTTGAACGGAAATTACAGAAGTAAAATGCACGTGCGTTGCACGTGTGGAATCCTAATAAAATAGTAGGGTTTTGATAAGGTATGGTTCCTTAGAGCACTAATTGAAAGACTCTTAAGGATTAGAAATGGTCGGTTAGGCAAAAAGTGGTTTGATAATCAAAGGGATAAGGAGGAAAAGGTTACCATTTTTTTGTATACGGCATATCTAGAGCACTAATTGAAAGACTCTTAAGGATTAGAAACGGTTGGTTAGGCACAAAGTGGTTTGATAATCAAAGGGATAAGGGGGATAAGGTTACCATTTTTTTGTATACGGCATATCTAGAGCATGTTACATAAATGAACAATTCGGATCCAAAGTGTGTGTGCATATAAATATCTGGCCCACCTCAGTAGGACATGAATTGTGATGGTCGTGAGTAAAAATATTTTGAATAGAATGCATAATTTTATTATGTGGACCACCTGAATTTGTTCCACAAAATCCTCGTGGTGTAAAGGTGGGTGATTATGTGGATTTCTCTTATTAACCATCTATGTGCATGCCACGGATAAGTGGGCCATAGATCCAGTAGACATATCCTATAGCTATCTGTGGGGAAATGAAGATGCATTGTGTCAAACTCCATTTTTAGTAATTGTGTATAGATACTACAAATAGCAATATGGAAGAGGTTTTCTAGAGGGCCTATGGAATTTGCAAACCTCTTTTATTTGTACACTATGGAACATTTGTGAGAAAACAAAATTTTCAATTAGGTTGGCTGTTGTTTAGATCTTCTCGCCTACAAACCAGGCCAAGCAAAAAGAAAAAACATTTCTTTACTTTGTATGGCTCACTTGCAAAGTGACATGGTGAGTTTTGAGGCAAAAGATCTAAAGTTTCTTTTAATCAGATTGAAAGGTCTGATCTTTCACACACTTTTCATATTTACACATATCCATGTGTGTACAAATAAAAGGGATTTTTTAACTCCAATGCTGCCTGGAAACGTATTGTAGCAAGGGGTTTGGGGGTCACCATTAATGTGCTTTAGTACGCTCATTTCATACAAGTGCGGCCCATGGTTCATTCATTGATCAGACTGTTGATAGTATGAGACAGAGTTCAGATGATCCATGACTCATAAATATTCACAATTAGTAGATTTTATCTTTCAAGCTTTTGGCCTTTTTTTCCTGGATCATTGCGGTATCTTTTCTTAACCATCCATTTCCATGCCAATGATCATAGGATTAGGAAGCTACGGTCTAGAATGTTACTTTAGAAATCCTCAATCAGAACCATGGTCTATAAAATAAATACTCTGGATGAACCATGAACCCGTTCATATACAATGGTGCAGCAGGATGCTGTTCGCATTATGATGCCTTGGGACTTCATGATTCACGTATCTTACTGAAATACGTTGTCAGTATACAATAGAGCCCATGCAATAAAGAGCTCGATGGGGTCATCTTGGGGTGGTTGTGGTGTTTGTGTGTGTGACATCAACTCCGTCCATCATTTGTGCTAGATCATGCTCAGACATGACACCAAAAACCACGCAAGTCAGAAGCTCTTGTGGGCCACACCGTAGGGAACAGTGAGGATGGGGATGTGCACAATTAAAACCTTGCTAGGCCACCATGATGTTTTATATGCCATCAAAACCATTGATAAGACACGTCTCACCAGGATAATGGGAAAAATAATAATTATTAGCCTGGTGCAAAACTTTGGTGGGCCCCAAGAAGTTTTCAATGGTGGGCATCTCCATCCCACTGTTCCCTGTGGTGTGGCCCACTTAGTTTTGAATCGGTCTGATTTTTGGGCTTACATCCTAGAATGAGCTAGATCAAATGATGGAAGGATGCATATCACACACGCATCACAGTGCTTTTTGTTGTTATTGTTGTAGAAAATTCACGTCAGTACAAATCCTACAAAATAGCTACAGGAGCCTCAACCAAAATCTTCTCCCCACAAACCCGTTTGTGGGGCTCACCATGTTATAAATGTAAAATACACTCTGTCCATCAGGTTCTATACTTTATGTTATGCCCCGAGGATAAAGATTAGCTAGATCCACAGCTTAGATGGGTCACACCACGTGGAACAACGGAGATGGAATGTTGACCATAGGTTTGTCAGTGTGGCCACTATGGTGTGTATCTTTCATCGAACCCGTTAATTACGGGTAGAAGATACAAAAACCAGTCTAATACCAAAAAAAAAAAAACCACACACACTCAGGCAGACCAAACCATTTGAACTCAGCAGTTTTGATAGCAAGTTTACATAGTTCCCATTGGTGTGCTCATATGAGTTTCTAATGGGGCTTTATCTTTTGGGCATGCAGTTCAAATAATGATTCTCACCTGATGTACTAATTAGATTTTACCATGACATGGTGGACCTACAGAGCTTGGGCGTGCAAATGTGTTGTAGACTATTCTGATCCTGGGAGGTTAAGAGTACACGTGACTTAAAACTAAGCTTATTGTACAAGCACCATGCATGGGATTGGGACCCACAAATCCTTGTATGGCATCCAATCTATCCATTAAGGTAGCCCTACTATCAAGGTATGCAAAAACAATTATGACCGTTACATAACGGTGACGGTGGGAACCGTTGTGTGTTACGGAGCCGCAATGGCTGTTACAGAAAAAAAAAAATGGCCCATAAGAGCCCGTCATAGCCATTATGGAGCTGATATGTGTTTTTTTTTTCTTAGAGAGAGGCCGTAATGGTCGTCACGGCCCATATTGTAACAGTAATGGTGGTGGTAGTTACCGCCACTATACCATTATTAGATACCTTGCCTACCATGAAAGTTGGACGCCGCAAAAAAAAAGGCAAATCCAACCATAAAATGTGAACCATCACAAGAATTTGGAGGTTTTGGAATAGTTTCCTATTGTGTATTTGTATGGCCTGCATATTGATTTTATAGGCCTGATTTTTGGGGAATTCCATCATTACAATAATGCTCGCATTATGCACATGTTGGATGGCATATACACAATATGGTAGGGCCCACATAGAAAAAAAGGGGACAACCATCCAAAAATCTCCAAATTAAGTAGTAGCCCACATGATGGTTGGATCAGCCTCATATTTGGGATGTCTAAATCTCATGATTGTGCAACCCCGATAGAAATATTAGATGTCATATAGAAACCTTGGTGGGGGAAACAAGAAGCAGTTGAAATTATTTATACAAGCACTCGTCCATCAGGTACAACACCCATCCATCTAGGAGTAGGATCTGGCAATTGTAGAATCAATGGTACTAATCAACCAGAGCCATCCATCTTGGCATAAGATCCATCCCATCCATCAAGTGCAACACCCATTGTTTGGCCTTGATCCCCAAAATCAGGCTGATTCAATACTCAGGTGGACCACCCAGGCTAATTCAACACTCGGTGTTTGGTATGTACGTCCAAAAATGACACTACTGGGGATGCACATCCAATGGGTACATAATGTGCAGGATATCTTCATAATGTGTTGAGGGTATTTTGGGCATTGAAAAGTAAGATACTAAAGGTATACTTATATATAGTAAAATGACACTAACAGGGATGCACGCCCGATGGGCATGTACTGTGCGGAATAGTTTCATAATGTATTGAGGGTATTTTGCGGATTGAAAAGCAAGCAAAGGTATATTTACTTTTATATAGTACTATAGAAATAACTTAAACCCAAGATCAGTGGGGCCCACCTCTCAATTTTTTTGTTAAATCCACTCCATCCATCAGAACTGCCCCTCCACATTACGTGGCCAATTCCCAATCCAAAACTCAGGTCCGCACCATTGGGAAAAAATGAAATAGGATGCTAGCCATGGCTGTTTATGTGATGCCATTAAGGTGTGTAAATCCCATCCAAGAAGTTCACACGGTGACAATATGTAGGATGAAGGGACTTTCCAAAAGTCAGCCTGATCCAAAACTCATAAGGACCGAAAATTGAACTTAGAACTGATCCAAAAGTAAAAACGTTTTTATAACAGCTGTTCTTACTAACGATTTTCTGGAGATAGGCTAAAATCCATGGCTTTCTTTGGTTTCTCTATGTAATGGACAAAATCTCAACCCTTAATAACCCTAGTACAGTTGAGATTAATTAAATGCCCTTAAGTAATCCAATGAAAACTTATTTTTAAGGTATTTCTGTCTTTTCGCATAAGAAAATAAAACATTTTTATAATTTTAAAATAGAAGGAGAATTGGCTTTAAGGAGTACTATAGATTACATCATTCCACTAAAACAACACAAAACAAATCACTATAGCGAAATTTTGGAAGTGAGTCTCCTCAACTGAAAAAAACAAAAAACAAAAAACTATTTTATGATCAATTGTGTATCTTTAAATTGAAATCTTGTTCAGAAAAATAAAATTAAGACATCATGTGGATGCCTATAAGTTTTTAAGTTGAAAATGACCTACATTAAATGCTGCATGTTTCGATGTAAGATGGAAGTCACTTACAGCCAAGTAAGTCATTTTTTGTGTTTGGGTAAGCTGAAATTCGGTTAAAGCCTAAAGTAAGTGTATTCACACCAAGCAGAGCTCATAGTAGAGAATTGTTCCAAAATGTTATAATCATTGTTGTCATGTGCGATATGCGATTGCATATGCGCATATCCATGTGTAGATAGCATATGCGATCTGGCACATATGCGATCGCATACAACATATGCGATCGCATATTGGCCATGGCACATTGAATTTTTATTTTTATTTTTTTGCAAAAAAATAACATTTTGCCTATAAAAAGGCTTCAAACTCTCCTCCATTTGCAATATTCTCACTCCAAAACTCTTTCTCTATTTTTCTCTTACATTCTTAATTAGAAGTGGTCTTAATCTCCCTCTCTCTTGTATTTCCTACTTCCAAGTGATCTTAATCTCTCTCTCTCTCTCTCTCTCTCTCTCTCTCTCTCTCTCTCTCTCTCTCTCTCTTACATTCCCTCTCTCTTGGAAGTTGGAAGATCAAGATTCAAGCACTTTAAAGTTTCAAGGAAGATAGCTTGTTGATTTTCTACCATAATAAATAAATAGCTTGTTGATTTTGTTGTTACTTCTTGTTAACTATATTGTTAAATGTGGATGACTCGATGTTTAATTCATTGTTTAATTGATTTTATCTCTCTCAAATGTATTTTAAATATGTAAAATTAGTTATCTATTAACTTAGAAAAGTTCTCAGTTTCTTATATATTTTTTTACATTTTTTTGAATTTTTACCATATATATATATATATATATATATATATATGCGATCGCATATGCGCATAGGCATATGCGATCACACATGATCGCATATGCGATTCAACAACATTGGTTATAATCACATAAGAAAGCTTAGCACAGAATATGTCATTTTGTTAAGCCCATCTAGATGAATATCTGAACCAATTTTTAGGCTAAACCAATCATCAAGTGGGCCATAAATTTGGGCAGGCTAACAGGTTCAAAACACCTGTAATGTGTAGTAGTCCGTTAACAATTTGTGAAAACCGTTGACGCCAAGTCACGTCCCAAAATCAGATTGTTTGAACAATCCCGACCTTTAATTTGGGGACACTTGTTTGTTGAAATAGGATTGCAGAAATGTATGGTCTATGTAGTGTGTAAAGTGTTTGAGCCTTGGGCCTAAGTATGTGCGTGTTTGAGTCATTGTGGACCTGGGCTAGAGGCCTAGCTATATTATAGTTTCCCTTCTGATATAATAAGCAACCCTGGAAAATGAAGCCCTAATCATGCTTTCTAGTTCTCCTTCTCTTTTCCTCTCCTACTCAAATTCACGTCTTCACGCTATTCCCTTCTTCATTCTTCTTTTCACGGGTGACATTTGGTAGTTGGATCTTGGATAGATTACCCTGTAGTTGATTTATATGGTATCAAAGCCACAGTTGGGCTGATTTGTCCTTGACTATCCTCCCTTAGATCTACAAGCTCCCATCATGACAAAAAGTGCGCAGATTTGCAAGTTTGAGAGTTTGAATCTCGTCCTCATCGTTCTACTACTTTGTTTGCTCCAACTTCACCAATTGGGTGTCAGAGCAATGTTGATGTATTGAGCGTGTTTCTGTACGTGTCTTCATGTGGACCAGTTGGATCCCATGGGCAAGTGAATAGTGTGTGGTCGTTTCTGATTCAAATCTTCGTTGTGGATCATATTGTCGTGGTGTTGTTCGATCAAGGGTCTAGTGTGGAGTCATGTGGACCAGTGCAGTGAGAAGATCCAAAGATTTTTGTTCATTGCTTCACGTGGCCCTATGCGTGACTCTGGTTCTTCTTCTTGTATATAATCCCTCGACCATTATCTGTTTGATAAAATTCCTTAGACACTGCATTATTACAACGTGTTTCGTTCTTGATTGAGTATGGCCTCCTCAAGTGAAACTAAAACCGATATCCACCAAATCTCGTTGGTTAAATTGCATGGGGTGAACAATTATCTTCCTTGGGCTTGCTCAATGCAAATATTCCTTGCCTCTATGGGAAAACTAAAACACCTCATTGAAAATGGACCTTTGGAAGATTCAAACTCCTTGTCCACAAGGGGGGAGAAAAACAAGTGATGAACTGGCTTTTTCATGGCATGGAGGAACATGTCTATCACATTGTGATGTATAGTGATAGAGCAAAAGCAATCTAGCAGTCTCTCCAAGAGCTTTACTCAACTGAAAATAATATTTACTGCTCATATGACTTCTTTAAGGAATTCTAGAACATGAAGCAAGGAGATAGCTTCAATGATCATTATGCAAAGTTTCGTGGATTACATGATGAGTGGAACCTCCACCATCCCTTTACCCAGGATGTTGTGTAGTAATAACGGCAATGGGAGGAAATATGTGTAGCCCTTTTCCTTGCCACGATCCAGCTATATCTAGAACCGGTTAAGGCCCAACTTCTGGCTAGCGAGAAGATGCCCACCTTGTCTAAAGCGTTTGCATATATGTTGTGGGTGCCGAATCCTTGGGCTTGTTCACCATCCCTTCACCCTAATGAAAATAGGGCCCTTCCATCTGGTATGGACAACAGTAATAGGGGTGGCCGACCACCCTTCCGTGGGGGGTGATCTGGTAGTGGGGGTCAAGGACGCGCACCATACAACGATGGTCCCATGCCTCCATTTGGCAGTAAATTGTACTTACTGTAAGAAGAATAACCACACAGCTTACCTAAGTTGGGATCTAATTAGGAGCAATAATGGCGCCCCATCTTCCGAGGCATATCCAACTATTTACATAGGAGAGACCTCAACCAACACTGGAGGTCCATCACAGTCTATTACGTCCACACAGTCCATTTTCGTACTGAGTTGGTACATTTGTTGGGCAAAGGTACAAGTATAGAACCTGGAAACGTGCATCCACATCCATCGCCAATTCAAGTAATGCCTTTATGGCATCCACTAGTAAATCACCTTGGGTGATTGACTCAGGGGCCATAGCCCATACGATAGGTACTCGATTCCATTTCTCCTCCCTTGATGAGTCCATTCAATGTTCACCAGTATTCCTAGCTGATGAATCTCTTTACAATGTTCTGGGAAAGGGCCATGTTCAATTCAATAATAGTCTCTCCCATCTATTTTATTTGCCTCCCAAATTCCCATATAGCCTTCTTTCTGTTAGTCAGTTAACTAAACAAATGAATTGCTAAATAACATACTTCCTCTCTCATTGTGTATTTCAAGGCCTCCAATCAAGGGAGACGGTTGGTGAGGGCATGAAAGTCGAGGACTCTACTACTTCGAAACAGGAAGACGTAGCAATGCTCTTACTAGTGTTGGACACACTGAAGTTCTTCAATGGCATGCTCGGTTTGGACACCCATGTCTCCAGTTTCTTTGCAAAATAGTTCCATCTTTAAGTTCAGTTGCTCAAATAAACAGTGAAACTTGCCAGTTGGCAAAACACAAAATCTAGTTATGCACCTCGTCTAGACAATCCTGATTCTAGGTTATTTAGATTACTTCACTCTGACATGCAGGGGTCCTTTCAGGTTCAAGGTTTCAATAAATTTAGATACTTTGTTTCATATATAGATGATGACTCTCGTATGACTTGGGTTTACATGTCACATGATCAAAGCAAACTGTTTGAATGCTTTAAATTATTTCATGCTAGAATTAGAACGCAATTTCATACCAAGATTCGTTGTCTTAGGTTTGATAATGCGTCTAAATATCTCTCTAGTTCCTTCCAAAGATATCTTTCTTTCAGTATCACACATCGAACACCCTGCTCTTTTACATTGCAACAAAACGGTGTGGCAGAATGGAAGAATAAACACCTAATGGATGTGGCTAGATCTCTCATGTTCCATATGAATGTGCCCAAATATGTTTGGAGATGCAATTTTGATGGCACGCCATCTCGTGAACCTTCAGCCCTCTTCTGTATTGAATGGCCCTTCACCCTTCTCAATTGTTTTTTTCCAAATCAACAACCATTTCCTCTTCCCACTCATGTTTTTGGTTGTATTGCATTGTACATAGGGTGGGCATACCCTTAGACAAGATGGACCATGTGCTCTTAAATGCATCTTTCTTAGGTACTCCCAAACTCAAAAGGAAACTTATGGCTCGACCCTCATCACCATCGTGTACATGTGAGTAAGTTTCTTTGAACATCTCCTGTTTTATTCGATAAAGGATGCACCCGTAGATTCCCAAGAATGTCCACTCTTACTGCGACCCCATCCAATGTTCAGCTCTCCAAATGTAATGCAGCATTCTCCTGTTGATGGTACAAGTGCTCCCGACTGATGCTCACCATGATCTGATCCCATGGAGGTCTCTGAGCAACCAACCACCAACCTTGACCTACCAATTGTTCTTCGAAAAGGTACCAAGTCCTGCACTCAACACGCCATCTCTCAATTTGTGTCGTGCCATCGGTTGAACCCCAGTTTTAAATCATCTGAAATGTCCCTATCGAGTCATGTGGTCCCAGCATTGTACCATGATGCCCTAGTTGATCCTTGCCGGAGGCAAGCTATGGAGGATGAGATCGAAGCCATGCATTGTACGGGCACTTGAATGTTGGTCCCTTTGCCACTCGGTAAGCAGGTTGTTGGTTGCATGTGGGTATTTACTATCAAAATACAAACTGGATGGATAAGTTGAACACCCGAAAGCTTGCTTGTTGGTGCTTTGGGACACTTTTGTACGTCTATTTCTAAACTTGTCGCTACTTTATGAGCTTCTCTCCTCATCATCACTGAGATCAAGATTGTCGGTTTACTTTGATGCCTGACCCATGTTGTGGGTTCTCTTGTCCCTTGGGGCTTTCCTTCCTCTTTTTTTTTTTTCCTTTCTTTTCTTTTTCCCCTTCTCTCCTTTGCACCCGGGGTGTGGGTTGCTTCTTTGTTTCTCTTAGGGGTTTGCCCTGCTTGTTGAATCTTTTCAGGCTTTGCCCTTGGTAAGTAATAAGTGAGTATTCCTTGCTTGCTTTTAAAAAAAAAAAAAAAAACAGCTCACATGTTGCTAAAGGCTATATGCAGACCATTGGGCTCGACTATGAGGAACTTTCTCTCCAAGGCCAAACTAAATTATGTTCGTGTTAATCTCTATTGCAATTAACAAGTCTTGGCCACTTTATCGGTTGGATGTAGAAAAAAAAAACACCTTACACATAGTGACTTATCCTAAGAAATTTACATGGAACAACCTCCTAGGTTCGTTACTCAAGGGGAGAGGGGGAGCATATGTAGACTTCAGAAAGTTATCTATGGATTGAAACAATTATCGCGTGCATGGTTCAAAAAATTCAACAACGCTTCTTCTTGTTGGTATCCGTCGATGTCATGTGGACCACTCAGTGTTTGTGAAGCGAAGCATGAAGGGAATTGTTATTCCAATTATAAGCGTCGATTATATCATAATCACGAGAAGCAGTGCATTAGGAATTACTGAAATCAAGTGCCACATTCAGCAACAATTTCAAACAAAGGATTTGGGATGCTTAAGATATTTTCCTAGAATTGAGGTGGCACGCTCTATGTTAGGTATCACTCTAAACCAAAAGATATATGCTCTCAACCTCCTGGAAGAAATTGGAATGATAGGGTGCAAGTCAAGTGATACTCCAATGGAGCCGAATTGTAAATTGTCCAGTGACAAAGGGGAATCGTTTGAGGATCCTAAAAGATATTGTTAGCTGGTCGGAAAGCTGATTCATCACACTGTGACTTGACCAGATGTATCCTTCGCAGTTGGTGTCGTAAGTAGATTTATGCACCGGCCCAGAAAACAACATTAGGAGGCAGTGATTCAAATCCTACAATACTTAAAAGGTGAACCAGGATGAGGATTGATGTATAGGTCCAATAGCCACCATTGAGTTGAAGGATACGTTGATGCTGACTAGGCCAGATCTATGACAAATAGGAGATCCACCTCTAGGTATTGCACCTTCGTTGGGGGTAATTAAGTTACATGAAAGATTAAAAAGTAGAATGTGGTAGCAAGGTCTAGCACTGAAGCAAAATATAGATCCATGGGCCACGCGATTTGCAAGATGATGTAGGTGAAATCTCTTCTTCAGGAATTTGGGCTTTTCAACAAGTCTAGTATGGTACTTCATCACGATAATCAAGCGGCGACCCATATTGCCAATAACCCTGATTTTCACGAAAGAACCAAAAATATACAAGTGGACTATTGGGAGAAAATTGTGTCCAAGGAGATTGTTACCAAACATGTTGCCTCAAAGTCCCAACTAGCAGACGTTTTCACCAAGGCATTACCTTGAGTTGTGTGTCCACATTTGAAACAAGTTGTGCATACAGAATATGTATGCACTAGCTTGAGAGGGAGTGTAGAAATGTATGGTTTATGTAACGTGTAAAGCTTTGGGTCTTGAGCCTAGGAATGTGCGTGTGCGAGTCATTGTGGACCTAGGTTGGAGGCCCACCAATATTGTATTTTCCCTTTTGATATAATAAGCAACCCTAGAATGTGAAGCCCTAATCACATTTTCCAGTTCTACAATCTCTCTCCTTCTCTCTTCCTCTCCCTCTCAGATTCACATCCTCATGTTATTCCCTTCTTCATCCTTCTCCTCTACTGATTCACGTGTGACATCTCGTAGTTGGATCTTGGATGGATCACCGTGTAGCAGATTTACAGGGACCATTGGATATTTTTCACTTCATTCATCCAATAAATGCCCATCAATATGATAGTCAGATAACCAAATAAGCGTAATTTTATGTTCATTGGTACATTTAAACTAAGACCCATTATTTGAAAATTTGAATAACTTATATGCCACATGAAATTTCTAAATGATCATAAATACTACCCTCATTAGCTGTTATATGGTCGATGCATATCAATTTCTGGGGTCACCAGATCAGTAGACCGAAACCTATTTTTAACACTTGTTATATTCAAGTAGAGTTGTACACGAACCGAGTTAGCTTGGTTAACCCACTCAACTCGATTCGGAAAAGCTCGACTCGACTTGGCTCGAAACTGGGTTTGAGCCGAGTCAAGCTGATTTTTTTAGCTCGAAAAAATTTCGGGCCGAGTCCAAGCTTGACTCGACTCGGCTCGGAACTTGACTCGGTTCAAATCGATTTGACTCAGATCGAGTTCGCTTAATATAAATATTTTGTCAATATTTATATATTTAAATACATTATATATTATATATATTAAAAATCCTAAAACCTAAACTCAAACTCAACTCGTGGGCTTGAACTCAAACTCAACTCGAAAGATCAAGCTCAAGCTGGCCCAAGCTGAGCTGAGCCGAGCTAGCCAATTAGGCTCAAAGACTGAGCCTAGCTGAGTTCAAGCTGGGTTAGCCTACTGGCAGAGTTGAGTTGAGCTGGGCCAAGCTCGACTCAACTCGACTTGTGTGCAGCTCTATATTCAAGCATTGTTGCATTCTGTGTAACCTCCATCCTTTCGGCTCTATCGTGAAAGTGCCACAGTTGAACAAGTTCAGCAATCAAAAAATCCTAATGGTCCAATCAGCAGTCAAGAAATCAAATAGTTAAAGAAAATAAAATTTAAAATAAAATAAAAATAAAAATAAAAAAGAGGAAGAAGAAGAAGAAGAAGAAGGAGAAGGAGAAGAAAGAATGAGCAATGGTCCACATTCAACTGATGAAAGTCCATCAATTAGAATGGAACCATAGTCCAAACTTTTTCACCAATCTCTTGTACCCCACAATGAATGGACCACGGTCAACTTATGCTAATCAAATGGGTGGTAATTGCTCAATGAACCACCCAAAAACATAAAAAGCTAACAAAAATTAAACTAATCATATCACATGATGCAAATGCACTGAGAAAGAGAGAGAGAGAGATCATGAAAGGTTCAGATCATCATTTCGGATTCAGTGAGGCCATGACCATAGGGCCCACCTTGATGTATGTTTTGTACATCAACATCATCCATCAGTTTTGCTAGCTCATTTAAGGCATGAGCCCAAAAATGAAGAAGAGCCAAATCTCGGTGGGCCACGCCACAGGAAACAGTGGTGATTGAACGCCCACCAATTAAAACTTCTTGCGGGCCACAAATTTTTGGATCAAGCTGATACTTGTGTTTTCCCTTCATCCAGGTCTGTGTGACTTTATCAACCGGTTGGGTGAAAAAAAAACATTACAGTAAGCCCTAGGAAGTTTCTAGTTGTATTCAATCACCACTATTTCCTGTGGTGTGGTCCACTTAGGATTTGGATCTGCTTCATTTTTAGGCCCATCAACTAAAATGAGCTGGCAAAATTGATGGACAGCATGGATACACATAACATATATGTCAAGGCGGGCCCCACTTTCATGGTCTCACTGAAGTTTCAGGCGCCACAATTGCAGCCCGCTCAAATTCACAAAAGGAAAATAAAAACGCATTACCCAACCACCCAGCGCCGATTGTCGAGGAGAGAGAGAGAGAGAGCACCACAGCGCCAATTGCAAAGAGGAAGCGATGGGAGAAAGATGAGGAACTGACATAAATCCAACATTAATGGTGCTGGAACGACTTCAATAGGTGTGTTTCCCCCCTCTTCTCCTCTTTTTGAAAAATCAGAACGTTGGCCTGTGACTTCTCACCCCAGCCCCATGAAATTTCCTGGCAGTTTCGTCTGTAAGTGACTTACAGGTTGTAAGTAACTTACAACTGAATTTCCTCCCCCAACCACTTACCAAACGGAATCTCAGTTGGAAACATAAATTGAGTAGTCAAGGTTTCAAGTGTCACCAGAAACTGGTACATATCGCACCAGTATCACCCATGAACATACAGCTGCATCAGCCCAAAACAGCCCAATAGAGCGAATAAGGGCGTATAGGTGGTGAAAGATACGATACCCAATACACCAATTTAAAACCTTGCAAGCAGTTCTAATCAGAACTTATCCTTTTTTCTGTGACACTTCGAATCCAGGACGCAAAAAGGAAAATGCAGAGATTAACCTTCTATAACAAAACAAAATTGCAATCTCAAGAAAATCCAACTAAGATAGGAATATATCAGGGAAAAAATTAAAAAATTAAAAGATTAAGATGTTGTACCTCTTCTGCAGTGATTATGGCCTTTATATGCTGATAGCAATTTTGTAACACCCAAACACAACCAAACAAAATCAAAACAAATTCGAATAAAAAACCTCAAAATCACAAACAAGCAAAAAAAAAAAAAAAAAAGAGGATGAAAATTCACCTCCAGATTGAGAACAATGGCCCGTTCTCGGCCGAGAATTGTTGAAGGATACGACAGCAACGGATCAAGGATCCGAAGATCCCGAGCGTGGATCCGGACCCGGTGCATGATAGCATACTTGTCGACATCCAGGATGGTGCCCTCCCCGGTGCAGTCTAGCAACATCCAACTCCTCGAAACGGCAGCCTTCTTCTTCAGTGCAGCCTGTGGGTCCACCGCGACGATTAACCCATCTCGCGCCATCTCAGCCGTCCAAATTCACATCACCGAAAACGGAAAGGTAGGGTTGAGAGAGAGAGAGAGAGAGAGAGAGAAAGAGAGAGACAGACAGACAGAATGTGTGTGTGAGGGAAAGAGAGTGAGAGAGGGAGAGTAGGGTTTTGGAGAGATGCTGCGATCGCGTTTTGAGGATCTCTCCCTCTCTCTCTCTCTCTCTCTGAGATACGGAAGAGATTACATCTCTCGGAAAAAGGGAGGATAACCAAGGAGGCTCGAATGTTTTATTACCAGAGGTTTACCGCGTGGGCGCGGAAAACACGGGCGCCGATTTCGTACGCGTACTGCCAGTAGTGAGTACGGTTCTCTGTGGGGCCCACAATGATGTATTGGTTTTATCCACGCCGTCCATCTCAATTTAGAGGATTAGCTTGAGGCGGATCAAAATCTCAGGTAGACCACGAAACAGTGGTTATTGAACGGCCTCCATTAAAAACTTTCTGGGGCAACAAAAATTTTGGATAAGCTGATAGTTGTGTTTTCGTGAACATATCAACATAGGAGGTTTTTTAATGATGGGTGTTCAATCACTTTATTTCCTGTGGTGAGGTCCATCTTAGATTTGGATCTGCCCCATTTTTTGGCTCATGCCCTAAAATAATGATCCAAAATGGATGGACGGTGTGGATAAAATACATACATCAAGGTGAGGCCCACATAGCACCGTCCAATAGCCCTTACCTAGGTAAAGCACCCTAGTTTTGTAAGCCACCATGTTGAGCATGTAAATCAACTCCGTCCATCGAATGAGGAACTTTTTTTTCTCTATGTCGTGAAAGATCAGCCAGATATATAGCTCCGACGGCCCACACAGATGGAAAAAATGTAAAATTACACCTATGACTTCTATGTTCAGGTGGTGTGGCCCAACTGAGTTTTGAATCAGACTGTTTATTTTGTATTCACATCATCCTGGTATGATAAACCTGATTAACGGGTTTGATGGAATATACACAGACCCTACACACAAACATATGGGGGGATCCACCACAATTAGTTACGTTGCAGCCCCTTTCGAAGGTGGAACCTAATGAATGCCCTCCGGGGACGCGGATTTCAGGTAGGGGCGTACAACTTGCTCTGACTCAGCTCGAACCGGCTCGGTTTGAAGCTGAGCTGGATCTGAGTTGAGCTGATTTTTATAGCTTGAAAATGAGTGCGAGCTGAGTTTGAGTCAGCCTAGCTCAACTTAACTCGGTTCGATATATAGCTTGACTTGAATCTATTTAGCTAGGTAGTATAAGTAAAAGAACATAAGAAGGAGCAGGAATTTCATAACTGAATTAGTATAATTGAAGTAAATGCAAAACAGAAAACAAAGTAACACTCAGATCTATAACTCAACCGGCAGACTCAGTAGAGATACTTCATTTCAACATTGGTGGCAAGGAATATATGTTTTATCAAACAAATTTTCTTTTTTTTCTTGATTTTAATGTTGCTTATAAGGTGTTTGATGAAATACCTATAAAATCACTATTGGTGTTTTATTTTCAGTAAGAATTCAAAGGTACAGTTAATGTTTTTGTGAAAATGTTACATAACAGCGTGGATGGGGCCTAAAGAGTTTACTCGTACTGAGTTACCAAGAAGGCAATCCGCTTCCTCGTGGATATAGCTTTGATTAGGGGCGTACACAAACCGAGCTAGCTCAGTTAGCTCGCTTGACTCGACTCGAAAAAGCTCGATTCGACTCTATTCGAAGCTGAGTTTGAGCCGAGACGAGCTGATTTTTTTTAGCTTGAAAATGAGTTCGAGCTGGCCCTAGCTCGACTCGATTCGGGTCGAACCCAACTCGAATCGAACTTGGATGACTCGGTTACTTTGATATTGATGTTGCTCACCAAGTGTTTCATGAAATGACTCAATGAAGTGTGGTTGGTGGCAAGGAAAGCATGTATGTGAAACAAATACTTTTTTTTTTCTTGATTTTTTGTTGCTTATAAGGTGTTTGATAAAATACCTGTAAAATCACCGCTACTGTTTTAAATACCGTGAGATTTTGAAGGTGCAATCCATGTGTTTGTGAAAATGCTACAAAGGCAAATTCAGCTCAAACTGACCCGAGTTACTGACCGAACCGAGCCGAGCTGAGGTCAGCTAGTGGTCGAGCCGAGCTGAGGTCAGCTAGTGGTCGAGCTGAGTTGAGCTGAGGCCAGCTCGACTTGGTTCAACTCGGTATACACCCCTAGTCAGGGTCGAGGACCAAGCCAAGCCGAGTTCATGATGAGGTCAGCTAGTGGCTGCGCCAAGTTGAGCTGAGGCCAGCTTGACTCGGTTCGACTTAATGTACACCCTTAATTCCAGGCAAAAGCCGTTCGCGTGAAGTTGCTTTGCTAAAGCCTAGGTGGGGCCTACTATGATATTTGTAAGAAATTCATTCCGTCCATCCCCTTTAAACTCATTTTAGGACTTGAGTAGATCTAGGACTCAAGTGGGCCGCACTAAAGAAAAAGGTTGTGAGGGAAATTTCTACCGTTGAAACCTCACTAGGTCGACAGTGATGTTTACATGCCATTCATACCGTTCATAACGTGGTTCCTACTGGAATGAACTGAAAATAAAAATATTAGATTGGTTCAAAACTTATGTGGCCCCACAAATATTTCAATCGTGAATGTTTAATCCTCACATTTTCAGTGCACTTGTGTATTGGATCCGGCTCTTTTTGACCCCATTTCTTAAAATGATCTCACAAAATGGATGAACAGGGTGGATTACTCACAAACATCACAGTAGGCTCCACCTAGGTTTCAAGCACACGAAAGGCTTTAGCTGAGATCCTGGTCCGAGCTTACGTTGTTTACGCGCTTCGGAAACCAGGTGCTGCAAAGGATTCCATACCCTGACAACCTGCGATGGTTCTTACGCAAGCACCAGAAATCATACACGCTTCAGTTCGTGGTTCGCGAGTGATATGCTAAATTTTTTAAATTGCAATGTTTTTATATTATTAACCGGTTGATTTGTGTATATTATTTAATGGACGGCCATATAAAAATCCATCTCAATGGTAGTAAAATAAACACATGGTCAACATTCATAGGCTGAGCTCTTTAAATTAATATTACTTTTTGAAAGGCAAACCTTCCTCATAGAGCGGATTAGGTGAGACCCCGGCCTCACCCAGGATTGTGCGGACCTTAGCCTGGGATTAATGTGGGGCCTACCTTGATATATATGTATTATGTATCCATGCTGTCCATCCTTTTTTTCCAGATCATTTTAAGATCTGATTCCAAAAATCAAGTAGATCCAATTATCAAGTGGACCATATCATAAGAAATGACGGTGATTGACCATTAATGAGCCATGAAAGTTTTAGATCAAACAAGTTTTTTTTTTCCCTTTCATCCAAGGCTTGTGTGACATAATCAACAGATTGGATGGTACATAAACACTATGGAAACATTAAGATTCGCTCTAAGAAGATTTTAATGTTATGACGGTCAATCACCACTATTTCTTATGGTATGGTCCACCTGATAATTGGATCTACTTCGTTTTTAAGATAATGTCATAAAATGATATGAAAAAAACGGATGGACGGCGTGAATACATGATACATACATCAAGAGAGACCCCAACAGCCACACCAAAGTCGGTGTTTCCCAGCCCCACCGAATCCGCTTTCTTCTTCAACACGTACTGCCAAAATGGTGAACGCTACGTGGACGGGAGAGCGGAGTAGGTGAGACCCCTACCTCACCCAAGGTGGCGAAGCCTGGTGGGGTCCACCTTGATGTATGTATAATATATCCATACCGTCCATCCTTTTTTTCTATATCATTTTAGGCTATGAATTTAAAAATGATACTGATACAAATCTCGGATAGACAACACCATAAGAAAAAGTAGTAATTGAATGCCTACCATTAAAAACTTCCGGTGGGCCACAACACTTTTGGATCAAGTTAAAATTTGTTTTTACCTTCATCCAGAGAAGTTACCTTATTAGACAGGTTATGATGGCAAATAAACATTACTGGGAGACCTAAGAAGATTTTTATGGTGGACGTTCAATCACAACTTTTCTCATGGTGTGGTTCACTTGAAATGTTGATATGCTTCATTTTCAGGCTTGTCCATGAAAATGAGCTGAAAAAGCAGATGGATGGCGTGGATACACAATACATACGTCAAGGTAGGCACCATGGTCACGGCCTCACCTGTTTGAAATAATGCCACCTAAATCATTTTAATTTATAGAGGCCTACGTATGAACCGTCGCACTTGCACGTAGTATCACATCACTTCGTTGCGTGCCAGTTCAACTCTCTTGCTTCTCTGTTACAATGACCGATTGCGATGTGAAGTGCGTTCGTATGGCAATGGTACCATCAAATGTTGCGGTGCTACGGATTCGGATTCCGCACCGACCTTCCGTACGGACGCGGCCTTGGTGGATTGGAAATCGGATTGCGTACCGAGTACGCTCTCATCGTACTGAGTAAACTCAGTTGGATCCACCTTGAATGTAAGTGGTCCATCCAGGCCGTCGATCCGTTTTTCCAGATAATTTTAGTGGTTGAGTCCAAAATATAAGTATGCATGGAGCTAAAGTAAACAGTGGTAATAATGACTTCCACCGTTGAAACCTTGCTAGGGTCCACGGTAATGTTTATTTGTCATCTAGCCTGTTCACAGGATAAAAATAAAAAAAAAAAAAAACATGGATGAAAGAAAAAAACACATATGTTATCTTTATCCAAAACTTCTGTGGCCCCAAGAAATTTTCAACGGTAGAATTTTAATTAAGACTGTTTTCGAGTTGTGAGGTCCACCTGATATTTGGATATATTTCATTTTTGGGGTCAAGCCCTTAAATTATCTGTTAAAATAGATAGACGGAGTAGATAAAATATTTAAATCACGGTGGACCTCACAGAGTTTACCCAATATGCTTAGCGACGAGCGTATTGAGTTACTCAATACGCAATCCGCTTCCTGTGGATTGCCGAATACACCGAGGTGGGCGGGTCCCTTGTATTGTGGGGCCTCACAGTGATACATGTGACTTAAATCCATACCGTTCAACCATTTTGAAAGCTCGTTTTAGGGTATTTTTTCAAAAATGAAGCTGACCCAAATTTTAGGTGGACCACACTATAGGAACACTATCATGATTGAATCCTCATTATTAAAAACTTCATGGATTCCACCGGAATGTTTATTTGTCATTTGACCTATTGATAAGGTCACGAACACCTTGACAACGAGACCGGACCCAAAGCTTTTTCAGCCCACGTGAAGTTTTTAATGATCAATCATCACTATTTCTCATATCACGCTCCATCACGGACTTGGGTTTGCTCCATTTTTGGATCATACTCTAATATAAGCTTTCAACACGGATGGACGCATGGATTCAATAACATACATCAGAGTGGACCCCATAGTCAAGGGTCTCACCTACTTGGATATGTTAGTCGCACCTAATATCCTCTCCCACGGAAGGTAGCTCACGGATTTAGATAGTTTTAAATTAAAATGATCTTAGGTACGATGTAACTAAAGTTTTAACCTTCCTACTATAAAACTTAGTTTTATGGCTCGGACACTTTTTAGTTTTTTCAGGACAAAAATACTCATATGTTAGCAGCAGTGAGCTCTTTTCCTGAAAAGAGAATTGTATTTTTCAAAATAAGGTGTAGCCCCACTAAAATAAGGATTGTGCTCACCCCTTTGTCAATCTAACCCGTTTATTTTAATCGGATAGTCGTGAACTCATGGAATAATATTTTTCAATTTTATATTGAAGCTCTTTATGGCTCACAGCTACATTATCATCATGCATTGATTCTGAATTATTTCCTCTGGTGTGGTCTATTTGTAATGAATTTGCCCCTCGAACTTGGGACAATGATCTGAAATTAAAACCCCTTTCATGTGGACGGGTTGGATTTGCCTTACGACAATCTAGTGGGCCCCACAAAATGTGGGATGGGTTCCAAACATGGGGCCATTAACAACAAAGGTCATTTGGTCATTTCCTTATTTCTTTTTCTTCTTTATTTTTTTTTTTAACGGAGGGGACCACATGAAGCCGAAGTTTCTTTGACAATTAATAGTTATAAGGACGGAACTCGCATTCTCTAGTTGACAACGAAAAACTCTAACCAAGCTCATTTCACTATCTCTGCACAAAAATCAGGGTTTTTTTTAGTGTTCTGATCACGATCTCCAATGTAGACGCTATGATAGCCAGAGGTAAGTTTTATTTTTCTTTCTTTATTTTATTTTTATTGGTGGGCATGAATAGTGGAGGTTCCCTCTATAAATTTTTATTTTTATTTGTATGAATGGTAAAGTTTGTGAAATGAAGAAGGGTGCAGTAGTTTCATTTATAGTTGTTTGTTAGGTTTTTTGAATTGTATGAATGATGGGAGTTTGTAAAAATGAGGAGAGTGTGGTGGTCCCATTTTGAAAGTGATTTTTTTAAAATAAAGGCAAAGCACTGTAGAAAGTTGATATTTACTACATTGGGACCACATGATCGCGGATGTTCACCGTGGATCGCGGATGTTCATTTTAAACCATTTATATTTACTATGGACCATGGATATTCATAGTGAATATTTGTGATCCACAGTTAATATCCACGATCCACAATGAACATCCACGTTCATTTGCATTTCATGCATTACAGATAGTGTCTTTGGACGAATTGATATGACTACACTTAAATCCAATACTTTGTCTCTATGTTTTTTATGCACTACAAAATTATTTTATAGGGCAAGAGAACATGGTCCCTGTTTAGACTACACCAATATAAATGTCTCCTCCAAGTGCTCAATAAGATTTACACATTTTGTGAAAGATGGTTTCAACAACTGTTATGTCGAGATGAGGATGCTTGGAAAAACTCAATTAAGATATCTCATTGATTTCGATGAAGGAGGATGGAGGACAAATGGACCATTTATCCATTACTTGATGCAGATGCACCTTAGCGATATTCGCTTTGACTTTCATGGCATCTTTCTCAAATTCAGGGAGATGAATTTTACCTTGATTATGAGTCTCAAGTGAGGAACACCAAACGAATCGAAGTAAACCAATCAAGGATCGTCACGAAAAAAGTATTAGGGATCAATTTTTCAAGGATCGGTCTCATATTACAAAGAATGGTTTGCTTCAAGTATTTTAAAGACTTTGAGGAACTAACTATCACGTGGAGGCCATGAAGTTGGTGATATTAATGTGTGTAGAGATTTTACTTGTTGGATCGGACATGAAAAAGTCGTACGTAAATGAGTACATATATTTAGTGAATAATTCCGATACATTTAATAATCACTTTGGGAGAGTGTGAGGTACAAAATACTAAAAGAAGAAACAAATATTATAATTAAGAAATACTTTCCGGACTTATACGACTTCCACGGGTGCCTATAAGCCCTGCAAATAATTGTTTTTCCTTTCAATTTTCATAAACTAATATGTCACTATAATATGCTTCATTTTAATATTTATTGTTTGTCACGCCCCAAACTCGGAAACCGGGCTCACAAAATTCCTGATCGCTGAATCCGGTGCCGACAGCCTTCGTAGAACCCCATTCTCGGCTCCCAGCGCCCATTCGTCAGGTTCCGATCCTGGGATACTACAAGGAGGATTTTTTTTTTACCTCAGTTTGATTCGTAATAAGCATAACCAAAGGCATAACCCACAAACAACAACCAAAAACTCCATCACATTTCCACTATGATAAAAAACTTTACAAGTACAATGAGCATAAAGGGAAATACAATGAAGATGAACAAAAACTCTAAAATGATCTGCCACGTGCCCAAGCCTCAACGCTGCTGCGATCCAACGTCACCTGCACGCAACAGTCGTGCATAAGCTTATAGAAAGCTTAGAGGGTGGTGAAAGTATATGCTCAAGGTGGTAATGCAGTTATGCAGTATCAGAGTAATGCGGAACATGCTGATGAATGCCCAGAATACCATTAGCCGTACCAAGGCCATGCGGTGCAAAGAATGATGTCGGCCATACCAAGGCCATGCAATGAGAATTGCAACTCAAGCATACAAATCCTCATCTAAGTCCACATATCGATACAGCTCAAAATATGGAATATCACCGGGGTCTAGTACACTCCAAGCCAGATTGTCGCCCCATTGCGCGCAATAAGGTGAGTGGAAAAGACCTCACTATCCGCCTGCCAATATCGGGCTCGGCTCGTCAATAGCGGACCCATTCCTCGAACTGGTCAGACTCAACCGAGCATTACCCCCTACTCTCGGACGGGTAAGGCGGCACCCCCTTCCAACCGACCACGACGCAGTGGAAAGCGCAACCGTCTGGTAATCGGCACTCGACGCTCATGCACCCACTCGGTCTAGACGCTGGAGCAACCTCTTGGTACCATAAGGGTTTAGGGACTTTCACCCAGGGATATCTATAACACCCCATGTAGAACAATATTTTCAGTATTCAATCCTGTCAACCACGATACGTCAGTAGAGGCCATGACCCTGATGTCGCTAGGGCGTACAGTAACCATATCACACAATGCGAATGCATGAATCATACTATCCAGTCATACAGCAATCTTACGCGTATCATGCGCTCATGTAGGGCAACACCCCCTATCCGAGAGCCCTTAAACAATCTGCCCGAAGGCATATGCTATGATTAGTTACTTCTCATACCAAGCATGTATATGATGCGTATGATCATGAGTTATGGAGCTATACTATACATGTTATAAAGTAATGCACTATCCTTACAACGCAAATGGCCTAGACGGCCTACACACAACAATTATGGCCTAATAATGGGCCCTAGGGAGAGTTGTAATGTGGACATTTAACCAACATTATACTTGCAATGTGGACGTCAAACCAACATTGTTCACAAGGCACGACCGGCGTAAACATCATTACATAATCCGAGTTGGGATCACACATTGCAATGGACCTTAGGTACATCCCATTGGGCCTTAAATACATCAAATGAGCCATCATATGGGCCTTATATTCATCAAGTAGGCCACATCAATGGGCCGCACCAATGGGCCTTATGTGCATTGCAATGGGTCATAACCCATGGGCCTTAGAATGCATCAAATGGGCCTAATCTCATGAGCCTTATGTGTATCAAATGGGCCACACCAATGGGGCCCCAAATGTACATCAAATGGGCCTCAACCCATAGGCTCCAATACATCTTAACGGGCCTTAAACCATGGGCCCCTAATACCTCAAATGGGCCTCGACCCATGGGCCTTACATATATATCAAAGTGGGCCTCAACCATGGGGCTACAAGTAAACTAAGATGGGCCTTACATATATATCAAAATGGGCCTCAACCATGGGCCACAAGTAAACTGGGATGGGCCTCCCACCTCCAGTAAATTATATATAATATAATATAATATAATATATAGTACATACAATATTATATATATATACACACACACGTACACACCCACACATGCACGCACACGAACACACCCACCGTCCCTGGACGGTGGGGATAGAGCACAAACATCACAGCGGGCTCCACCGTTCGCCTGGACGGTGACAATAAAACACATATCACAGTGGGCTCCATGTGGGGCCCACCAAAATGTTGATACGCCATCCAGCCCGTTGATAAGGTCACATGGACTTAGATGAAGGGTAAAAACAAATTTCACCCTGATCCAAAACTTCTGTGGACCCAAAAAGGGTTTCAAGGGTAGAGTTCAATTCACACTGCTTCCTATGATGTGGGCCAACTGAGTCTTGGATGGACCTGAAATTTGGAGGGTGGTCCACTGACCTCAGGGCCCACCATATGAATGGATTGGATGACAAATAAACATCAAGGTGGGGCCCACAGCTAGAGCCGTGGGATCCTGTCCGCCTGCCGTCCGCCCGGACGTGCGCAGGCAGCGCCTGCTGCCGTCTGACACAGCAGCAGCTGCTGCATACATGCATTTTGTTTTTTTTTTTTGAAATCTTGGTTTTTCCAAGGTTTTTTGTACATGGGGCCCACATGGGAAGAATCCACCATGCCCACTGATTTCTACAGCCCCTAACACATCCATCAAGTCCAATATTGGGCATTTTTCAGTGTAAGGAAAAATCTGGGGGACTTTAAACGGTGGAGATCACTATTTGCTAAGATATGGCCCACCAGATGATCCGATCAACCTCTTTTTTTTGGCTTAACGCCTAAAATGAGTTGGTATATAGGATAGACGGCATGGATTGAACACCTGCGTCAAGGTGGGGCCTACATGAGTGGGCCACTCATAAGCTTGGAAACAAGCTGATATTTGTGTTTTTTTCTTCTTGTCCAGCGTCCAGGGACGCTGGACGGTTTAGCCTCACATATGCATTTGAAGTGGGCCCTGCTTAGGTGGGCCACCTCATGGAGTATGGTGTGGATATAACACACCCAAAGTAGGTCCCACTTGTAGATGGTTAGGTAGAATACATGCCTCATGGTGAGGTCCATTCAAGTGGGCCACACAACCACATCATGGTCTCATAAAAGAAAAAAATAGAGAGGGAGAGAGAGGGATAGAGAGTGGGACACGCGTGATGGAGGGACCCCGACACTATGGGTCCTCCCTTGCAACCAAACATACATCAAGTGAGTCCCATTACATGTGGGCCCATTAAATTGAAATCCAACGGTGGAGATCCCTTCTCCACTAAAATAGACGGTCTAGATGACCCTAAGTATGCAAGGAAAATAAACATCATGATGGGGTCCATGGAGAATGGCCCCATCATGGAATGATCATGATGATCCAAGTGGGCCATCGGCCACATCTTGGGTCCAAAGTGAGATCCAAACCATTGATCGGTTGGCCTCTCTTGGCCCATCTTAAAAACATTAAAAACTACCCTATCAAAGCACCCACCGCTTGATCTTCTTGCTCCCTTGGCTTCCTTAGCTCCTTGTGCTTCTCTTTGATGGAGGAAGATGAGAAATGGATGGCTAGGATGGGAGATCTAGGGATGGAAAGGTGGGCCTCACATATGCATTTTTCTCTCCATGGAATGGCTTGGACGTGAGGAGCTCTTGGGTTGCTTGGATTGTAATTTTCAAAATGAAAGAGAGAGAGAGTTGTAAAGAGAGATGGGTGATGTGTGATGGAGTGATGGATGGGAGAGAGAGGGATGAGTGTGTAAGGGACCTTTTGACTTTTGTGGCTAATGGTGTAAGAGAAGGTATGGGCTTGTAAGATCTTTTTGACTTTTGGGGCTTGCTTGGAAATGGGTGAAAGGTGATGTGTACTTGACATGATGGGATTGATGGGTTGATTGATTAATGTGACATCTTATAGAGATTCTCTCAAAATTCGCACGCGCGGTGTTTTCCTCGCACCGAATGCTGGCCCACATCTCCTAACCACGGTATCGCTTTGGCGTGAGAGTCGCGGCATCGGAACCGCGGCGACGACGCGGTCACTAAGGTACAAGTCCTGGGTTGAGTCGACTCGGGTTGACGGTATGAGAATCAGGGTCGCGCGCAAATACCGGTTAAGGATCGAAAGTTGCCGGAATTCGATCGGGAAGACCGCGAAAGCTTATGGAACGATACGGTCTAGGATACGGGGCTTACATTATTTCCCTTGTTCAATAGGTTTGGACATTTGAGGTTTTTCCGAAGTATGTAGCACAAATGGGTTCGCCACTAAACGTGATTCGATTAGAATTTCATGATTTTTAAATTAGACAATGGCTAAGGTATTAAAATACAAGCATCTATTAAAAGTTTTTATGAATATACGGGTAAGTTGAAATATCACTTCAAACTTGATTTATTCATTTTGTATTAGTATGATAAGTGTTTCTTACATTACATTCATATTATTGTAGTTTAAGATTAACGACAAACTCATACCCACAACAGATGAGGATTAAACTATTATTGTTGAGTAAGTTCATGAATTTATTGAGGGGAGAAAAGAGAGGAGGATGATGGAGAAGACGGATATAATGGAAGATATATGAATGAGAGGTCAAGAAGAGAGAGACGGTGACGGAGATGAGTAAGGGAAAGATGAACAAGGAAGTGGAGACGGGGGAGGAGTAATGCAGAGAAGAAAAAGAATAATAAGAAAGAAACCTCCTCAAAAGAAGATAGTGGAATGAGAAAGACAAGAGATGAGAATAGGATGAGAGAGTTGACCTATAAGGCTTAGACGAGAAAAATTAATTATCACTTAAAGATGTTATCAGAAAAAGTTGTGCAGTATGCGGTAAGAGCGAATAAAGTGGGAAAGAATAATAAAAATATTCGTAATGAAGTGAGCTTTCTACGGGTTGAGGTGGAATCGTTGAAAGTATTTAAATTTATAATTATTATCATGTGCAAGTCTAATTTATTGCGAATAAATCACTATATGTGATGCTCTTGCATAGTACATGTCCCACGTCAGCAAGGGCCGAGGTGCAATTCCAACCCTCTGATCCATCTGATGACGCATCAACAGATTAAGGGGAACAACGTTGATGACATGAACGAGTCTAGGACCCACTTTATGTCATCAGATTAGGCGAGGAATGCAGTTGAGGACATAGAAGAGTCGATGACCTGGTCCACCTCGCTATATCAGGCGGAGGACACAGCAGATTATAAGGATGAGGTGGGGGCCAATTCTGATGATATCTATGAGACGGGAGCCTACCCCGAAAGTGGTGCGGAGGGAGCGATGTCATTATTTGTGACACTCTCAACTTCCGCAAAGAGTGGTACATGAAGATTGACAAAAGTTTGTCAATGTAGCTTCTTAGTCCATATGCAGCCACTCGCACCGAATAAAAACTCATTTTGGCCGACAAATCAATATTTATGAATCCATTAATAAGGTTTAGTCCCGATGAATATGAAATTGTTAAGGCGGCCTATGATGACGGTGTTCATTTGTAGCTTTCATATTTTTGAGAGGATGTACGGATTGATGACTAGGTAATATTTTGAAACAAAAGTTTTTTTTTAAGTAATTTATATTATATTATATTATATTATATTATATTATATATAATTTAAATTTTAAAGCAGATCTTCAGCATTGAATGTTTATGACGGCATTGTTTTGGGTAATATTCATTTAATAACATGCACATTTAACTTATACAGTAGACATCTAACTAATAATATTTTGATTAATTTGTGACAGAAACTTTTTAAAGATGGTGTTGAACTTTTACGAAAATATGGTGCCGTTGAGCATTAAAATAGAGATAGATATGTCATTTTAAATGATATTAATGATCGAGTTTTGAATATATTAATGGAGATCACTTCTAAAAGTATATGTGAAACTTTGATTGTTTAAGTTTGCCATTACACTTTTACGTGACTTACTTAACTTAAGTCATAAGCTGTGTTTGTTTTGGATGTACTTAGAGTACTGCTTATGTATTTTTTAGGTATATTTTTCACTAAATATCTGAAACTAATAAAGAGCTTTGATCGTCACACACCTTAATAGAAGACTGGTTCGATTCTTTAATAGCATTCATGTCGAACGGAATGGGAAGTACGATGAGTATTTTATTGACTTCACATAGGGATTGAGGTGATTGCTCCATCTATTTGATGTGGAGAATGCTTGTTTGGAAGTCGAATAAAATTTTGAAATGGTGAGTGGAATCCCGAAACATATTGGTAAGAGCAAATGTAAAATTTTCTTAATAAAATACATCAACTTTCTTTATAGTGAGTTTGAGATTAATTTGTATCGGTATGATTTTTATAAAATATTACTTAGTCATGTTTGTTGTTGTTCATTAATCATTTTACGAATAATATTAACTTATATGTTAACCTCCATGACAAAATCTCCAAATTTAGACATATATTATCTTTTGATTGTTTTCAACAATCTAGAAAGATTGACATTCAAATAACCGAACCGATTAAGGCTAAAAAGGAGGATGACGAGGTACAAGTATTATATACAGGATCCGCAATAGGAGGCCAACCACACTTAGATTCTTTCTTTGAAAGAGGATATTTAAAAGCAACGATGTATAGTTATTTCAAATTATGTTTTAATATTTTTGAATTTGTGTTGCCAAATGTATGTGTGAGTATTGTAATTATTGTCTCATTAATTTAATTATTCTTTTCGTAATAAATATTATAATAAATTTATGTTGTAATTAATGAAATTTGTAATGGATGAATGTGATAAATAGTTTAATGAATGAATGTTGAAATGGATGACTATTGTGATGGATGAATGTTGTTATTGATGGATGTTAAAATGAATGAATGTTATAATGGATGATTGTTGTAATTAAGGAATGTTATAATTGATAAATGTTAAAATGGATGAATATTTAAATAGATGATTATTATAATTGAGGATTGTAGTAATGAATTACTGTTTTAATAAAGGAATATTGAAATGGAAGAATGTTGTAATAAATGACTATTGTAACATAGAGATGTTGAAATAAAGAAATGCTTTAATAGATGACTGTTGAAATGGATGAATTTTGTAATGAATAATTGTTGAAATGGATGAATGTTGTAATGGAAGATTGCTGAGATGGATGAATGTTAAAATAAATGAATGTTGTAATGGAATAATGTTATACAGGGGATCACCGATATTCACTGTGGTTTGCAGATAATAACTGTGGATCGTCGATATTCACAGTAGATCGTTGATAGCCACAATGAATATCGATGATCCAGAGTTAGTATTGAGGATTCATAATACAACATTTTTCAACTACAACGTTTATCCATCTTAGCATTCACCTACTACAAAATTCTTTAATCAACAACATTCATTCATCTCAACATTCATACATATCAATATTCATCAATTACAATATTATTTCATTTTAACATTCATCTATTACAACAGTCATCCATTTCAGCATTTATTTATTTTAGTATTCTTGTATCTAAACATGCATCCGTTACAACAATCATCAATAAAAACATTAATCCATATACTTTACAAAGAGATGAAACTTATTTTTTTGAGCATTACTTTACAAAATTTGGCCAATACAATATATATATATATATATATATATATATAATTTAGATAATAAAATATACACATCTAAAAAGTGGCGAATAGAAACTACAGAGATTAATTTTCATTGATGGCAGGAAGTAAAGTACACGTCATTCAATTGTGACCCATTCACTTGCACCTAGAGCACCTTACGATTAGTTCCTATTAACTTATGATAGTAATTATCATATTTTTTTCATCGTCAAAAAGATTTCTTTTAATTTAGAGGACAAATTTTATCACATATCGCTTTAATATATATCAACATCCCATTGGCTTATATTAGGGACCAGGAACACCGATTCGTAATATGTCGGTTGGTAAATATGTGATGAGTATAATGAGTAATAATATTTATAATAATCGCGCTCATTCTTATTACAGATTACAATTACATGCAGCTAAGGCAACATCATCCCACTATACTCATCACATCCACATTTTACTTTATTGAGTTTTACAACATCAGCATAACCTCCTACCGTGACTTTAAACTCATCCGCAAATATTGTCGTACATATTGTCTTCCATGCCGCTTTCGATATCTCACTTATATAAATTCTCTTCTCACAGAGTCGCTATTTCACAAAAGTCGATGACATATTTATTAGCACAACCCAGATCCAGCAGGACAGATCTACGTTAGAGGATGGCGTCAAATTTATATTAGATGATATACAAGATAAGGAGATGTTGGAGGATCGACAAGATAAGGAAACTCCAATCCAAACAAAATTTAAATCAGACCAAATTAGATCCTCTTTGGTGGTGTTTGGAATTTGAAATCAGACAAGATGCAGAGCATATCATTGAGAATATTGCCCCCGAATTTCAAGCAATTTCTTCCAGATTTCATGCAATTTGTTACTCTGTTTTTGTATGTTTAAATACCAGTCATCTGTATTAATTGAATACCATTGCCGAGTATTTACGTTTTTCTAGAATAAGACTGCAGTTTTGTGTTTTAAACATCTCCATCGTTTTTCAATTTTTCTTCTTGGTATCAAAGTTTTGTGTGACCACATGGCACAACCCAGCAGCTCGCTGAAACCATGACTTCACTATCTCTCAATGTTGGTAACTTCATTACCCTTAAACTCAGTCCTACAAATTATCCCTTATGGCGTGAACAAGCCTTGGCTCTTGCAGATAGCCAAGAATTGGTCGGCCACCTTACTAATGAAGATCCTTCTCCTACCAAATACACCATACCAGATTCAAATAACATCATAGATGCAGAAATTTCTGCACCTAGATTAACAGAAGCATACATTGCCTGGCAAAAGGCGGATCGTCTTCTTTGTGGGTAGATAATTGGAATACTCTCTGAAAAAACACTCGGCCTCGTTGTTGGCTTAGACATAGCCCATGCTATCTGGGACGCACTCAAGAATGCATATGCGGAAGATTCATAAGAATGTGAATTCACACTCAGACAACAAGTAACATATTTTCGCAAAGAAGATGATAAATCCGTTGGAGAACAGATTCGCACCTTTAAGGGTTGATGCGATAGTCTTGCAGCTATCTGGAAACCTGTCCCAAACAAAGAAAAAGTTTTCTCCCTTCTCACCAGGCTTGGCCCTCAATATGAATATCGTACTTGTTGCATATCGTACTGGTTTCCTGTGGATGATGCATCCTTGAACTTTTATAATATACTTTATAATTTCCATGCCTGCTCTTCGGAGAATGTGCTTGACGATAAGCTGTTGCCTCTGAAGATTAGCCACATGTGTGTTTGGATTTACATGTCTTTATTTTAAAAGCACCAACACCATCCATCATTAATGAATGCAACATCCAACCACAATTTTCAATGAGGCATCTAATCATTTATCTTTACTTATATGATTTCAAAACCTTATATTGGAAGTATTTTCACATTGCGAATTTGCAAAGAGTATCTATAAGCTGGTCATTGTATCATACATATGTCTGACTGCTATTTCACTGGGATTGTCATAATGTTTCGACAATAAACAAAGTATCGTGGATTGGAATATCTACATTCAATAATAATAAAGGAAAAATGAAGAATAAATACCATCATTCTTTTTATTGATTATGAATTTGTACCATATCTATCGTGTTTTCTTTGATTTCGAAACAAAGTACAATTTTGCAATGTAATGAAATAAAAGTAAACTAATTAAATAGTGATTTCGGCTTGTGAAGTGTTCATCGCAATAACAAAAAAGTTGTGCTGGTTCGAGACCCATTGCTCTACATTGATATGCTTGGAATACAAGTGTAAAAGACCAACTTGTGAGGGGATTCTATATCTCGTGGTAAACTATTATTGAATGTTCGATATCAACACGCGAACATATCTGCTGTGCAGTAGTACAAGCATTCCTTGTTGTGCGACCGTGCAACAAGTCTCCACCCTACTCCTTATATATCCTTCTTCTTCCTCCTCGCTTTCTCCCATATCATGCTGCAAGATACCTGAAGAACTCAAAAATCTTTGGACTTTCTCCGATCTCTCTGGAACTCTTTACTTGTGAATTCATCAAATGAGAGGAGGAGGGGGTATTTATAAGCTTTTACGTGTGTGAAGAACTAAATCCACCAACTGCTAGGATAAGCAGATTTAAGGCACTTAAGGTCTAATAACTGGTTTCACCAAGTCGTGGGTGAGTAAGGTCATGAGCGTGGCTAACCCCAGTGCCAGCTGAGACTCGTGATTGGTACCGAAGACCAAATCCTCCTGAGAGTGGTCTGATTCACCATATTAGGTGTAAACCGCATGCTGGCAGTCCGCAGAACCTGAATTTTTTGGAGAACGTCCGCTTTAGTGGGCTTGAAGCCCATTGCGGGTGTTGGGTCAGGGTGGTGCCCAGTAGTCTCTCAACTTAGGCCCGTATGCTGGGTGCGGGACAAGTGCAAATGTCCAAGGTAGTGACCTGAAATTTGGGAAAGGCTGACCCCCTCATCCGATTACAAAATTGTGATGTTCAGACCATTGGATGATAATCCAATAACATGCACCAATCAGGGTTACTATCTTGTCCAGATCCGTACAAATTGGAACTCGATTGGTGATCAGTCACCATCAATCTGATTTAAAGCTTTCCTGGGCGATCGGTGCTCCCGATCATCAAACTGTGACATTAAGTCGTAGATCCACTATTGGGACACCTACCCAAGGGCATAGATTACCCCGTATGCCTCCCATAATGCCCTACTAGCCAGATACTACCTCCCATAGGGTTAGTGTGAGGGACAAAATGCCATTAGGGCCATTTGCACCCAAACTGGCACTATAAATACCTTGTTTTCTCACACCCTCTCCCCTGACATGAATTTGATCTAGAAAATTGTGAGGGAGAGAAACAAAGAAAGTAAGAGGAGAAAGGAATTCGAGGGAAGGGTTGATCAAGATGAGTTGTTCTCCTCTCATTTGGGTGAAATCCATGTCGCAATCGGAACCTCTTTCGGATTTTCTCGGGTAGCGAAAAGGTGAGATTCGACCCTTAATTCCATACCCTAGAGCAATCGAAATTCCTTTCCCAAATTCTTTATAAACTCCAAATATTGCATAGGTTCCGATGCTTGCCGCCAAAAATCCTATCCCTGAAAACGCTAGATCGGGAGACTTGCCGCAAAGGTGTAGACCATTATCCCCAAGTTACCTTTTATCAACCCTTGAGAGTTCAATTAATGATCACGTATGGCAAATGCTTTCATCTATTTGTTATATATTTCTATCTTGGGATTAATTATAACTTGTTTCGTTAAACTACTTATTGAGGTTCACATGTTTGATGAAATACCTAATTGATTGGATTCATCTCTTTATTGATGCTTACATGTTCGATGGAATGCCTAGGTAGAAGTGTGATTTTAAGTGCTGCTCATATGCTCGGTACGATGTTTAGATGGATGTGTAAACCTATTGGTACTCATGTGTTTGATAAAATGCCCAAGTAGTTGTGCCGTTAATATTGTGCTAGGATAATATGATAGATTATTGAACTGTGGTGATACTTTGGTTACTTACCACCTCGGGAAAGTTTGCTAACTGCCTAAACTAAGGAGTGACCCGATTTAAACTGCCCACTCTTGACTTATTCAATAGAACAGGGTTGAACGCGGACTATCGACAATAGCTATTCTACGCGACAATAGTTGTACTACGCGAGACACTCTCTCCCAATGCCGGTTGAGCCAAAGTGCCTCAAGTCATCCGAACAAGCCTAAAAGTCGATCAACCACTTAGAATAACGATGCACGATAACACAGAATTGAACCTAGGATACCCCTATTTCCACTAGATGAGTCTATTTCTAACCGTTAGTGGTATAGTCCACAAGACTCATGAGTCGGGTATAGTGATATGGGACATCGTGCCTGAGTTGTTGGCATGCACTGGAGTGACGAGCTTCCCCGTAGTGACCATCAAACAATTAAGAGGACTATGACCCTGACACTTCAAACTGTAATGAAACAGTGACCACTCTATATTTATATTTAAGTGACAACTCTTATATTAACCGTGGGCGTCCTCCACCTGTTGATGAGCCGCCTAACCTTGTGCTCCGGGCTGTGTCATCCGAGTCCTTAGCAATCGGTCAGGCTAGTGCTAGCTTCACATTGATGGGGGAAATGTCTCTCGGATGACAAATCCGAATATGCAGTAAGGGACACAGGCGAGGAGCCACTTTGGCCGTTCCAAACCTCATGATCCGGTTAAGACTGCGATAAAACGATGGTACCCTAGTTTTTCCAGTTGGTTGGATGAATATGATTAAATAACTACTCGGCTGACATTCGCATTCATCGCATTGCATTATATAGGACCTGTGATTTGGTGTTGGGCCGCATGTGAGGAAGTGTTGGCATATACGAAATATACATTGAAGTCGCTTGGGAGAGAGTATTGATTGGAAAGAGCATACATTATGTCATACCTTTATATTTCCACTTAACAAAAGTATTTAAGAATTGTTTGATTTCTTGAATATCCTTACCTGTGCTGATTGGATTGATAACATATGTAACTTATAACTAATAGAACCACTAAGTTGATCACTCACTCTTACTTTGGGACGGTGTTTTAAAACACTGACTAGACACTGTTATAAATGCAGGAGTCGTTGAGGCAGACGCGTTGAAGGACACGTACTTGGATCAGGAAGAGGAGTTCTCATTCTTCTAGCTGTTTGACAGGACAATGTAGGCGACGCACTACTCAACTGGGAGTGTTGAGCGCTTTGGATCTAGTTGAACATCATGTTTTCATTTTGAAACTTTGAAAATGTATATTGGGCCCAGTTGTGGACTCGACCTTTGAATAGACATATTGTACATGCTTATTTAAACTATTCACTTTCATCATGATCATTTCAAAGTATGTTACACTTTCATTTAAGTCTATGAATGCTTAAATGCCAAATGATGATGTATTAAAGAACCTCGCTTCTATAAGGTGTAAGTGACACCCAAAATATCGAAAGTCGAATATTTACTTGACCCTTGAAATTCAAGGCATTGTAATGGAGAAATTGGTTGATGGGATAAAGATATATCCACAAGGTAGTGAAGGGATATCCATACAGTCTTCACTATCCAATAATTGAAAAGTTGGGGTGTAAAAACTGTCGAACATCATAACATGTATACGTGCATTACTTTATGAGCCATATACATCTGCACCAACTTGTGGGGGGATGTTAGTGCACTCTTCACTATCGGGGCAATGAAAAGTCTGCATGTCAAAATTGTTGACCATTGTATCTTAAATGGTGCATTGCTTGATGGGCCAAAGATGTCTACACGATCTGGTGAAGGGGTATCCGTATATTCTTCACTATCCAACAATTAAAAAATGGGCGGGTCAAAACTGTCGAGCCTTGGATCTTGAATGAGTGTATTGCTTGATGAGCATGTGATGTTTGCACGATCCGGTGAATGAATGTCCGAGGCAGTCTTTTCTATATACAGAGGTATCCATAGTTGTTATCGGATCATTCAAATCTACGAACATGAGTTCTTAGACCACTTATACGTATGACTCTCTCTCTATACATACATGTAACTAAACTATTGGGTTCTGACCGAAAATAATCATATACGCCACGACATCGTCGTCGTCTCTGATAAATTATGGACGAAGTGATACAATGTTAAGTGAATCGTAAATAATCTTCATTTTAACATCGCATTCTTCGAGTGTTATATTCATAATTTTGTGCATTTTGGTTACAAGTTTCTTGTATATAATTTCACTGCTCATAATGACAAACTTAAAATCGCCATCATTGTATGACCATCTTTCTTGTTCATATACTAGCTCCCCATCATAATGACATTATATGGGCCAGAGAATCATGTTGTTCAAATATTGATGTACCTAAAAGGAAAAAACTAAAGCTTTTAGACTTAAAATAATAATATAACAATCTCAAATAGATCTCCACTATCATTTCTAAGGATCTCTGTTGTGAACTTCCAACAAGATCATTGAGCTTAGTGTAAGGGGTCTACATTATGCATTTCCATCAAGATCGTCACTATGGATCGCCGATATCAGTGAATAGCGATAATGTTCGTTGTAGATCGCAAATATTCACCGTGTATCGGTGATCTCAATAAGTATTGGCGATACACAGTAGATATTGGTGATCAATAATGAATATGGGCGATCTATAGTCCATAGATACCCGCTGTGCATTTTTTACAAGATCACCGTTGAGCTTATAGTCCATGGATATCCACTGTGTAATTTAAACATAATTCACATTGAGCTTGGTCCAAGGATTCTCGCTGTGCATCTCCAACAATATCATCAATGAGCTTAGTCTAAGGATTTCCATTGTACATTTCCAACAGTATCACCAATGAACTTAGTCTAAATATCTTCTTTTTTTTGTGCATCTCCACCAAGATTACTGTCGGAATGGATCTGTTGAGTAAATAAAAAAGAAAGATTAGTGATTAGTGCCGGCCTCGCGAAAGCGATAATTGCCATAAGAGAATGAACCCCTCTTGAGGAAAAAAAATGAACAAGTCGTTGAAAGCTCAATGGAAGGAAATGAATGATGTCGGATGCACGACGCATGCTCGTCAGAGTGGGTCACACAAAGGTGGCACAACGTTCCTAACTACCTTCTTGGGCGGTGCTTCCCTCTATCCAAAATAACTTCCATCCCTCTGAAATAACTTTCTAAAAATAAATTTAAATGACGCCAAAATCAATGTTTTCGGAGTATATACAACTTCTTGGATCCTTTTTGTGGGACCCACTGTCCATCTCCTTTGAAATCCACTCTGACCATTAGCTAGGAGAAACGATTTTAGGACATGGCTCCAAGAATGAGGAAAGAATATATCAGGGATGGACTACACCAGAGGAAATAACTGTAAGAGATAGGACGTCGTTATCTCTATTGGTGGCCATAGGGGTTTCGGATGAAGATAAAATCAAAACTCTACAATGTTCCTGGATGCCCCGAAATAAATGAATGGATTTGATTGATAAAGGAGTGGGCCTAATCATGATTTAGTGTGACCCACAATTCTCTCTTCGAAAATTTATTTTCTCCTTCTAAAATAAGAGCCCACCATATGAGGGAACAATTGTTCGAGGGGATTTTATTTCCTAAAAAAATAAAAAATGCCTTTAGAGCCAAAAAATTTAGCTTTAGAGAAGGGAGGCCAAAGCTTTGCTTATGTCATACCTTGAGGTGTTTTGATATTAAAAAAAACCCGGATTGGATTCCCCAAGATGGTGTGACCCTTACCATAGGGCCCAACTTGATGCATGTATTCTATATCTGCATTGTTCATCTATTTTGGCTAGTAGCCATAGCCCAAAAATGAAGCAGATCCAATTTTAAGGTGGATCATACCATAGGAAACAATAGAGATTGATCATTAATGAATCACAAAAGTTTTGGATCAAGTTGATATTTATTTTTTCTTCATCTAAGCTTACATGGCATTATTAACACATTGGATTAGAGGTATACACGAGTTGAACCGAGTCGAGCTGGGCATAGCTTGACTTGGCTCGACCACTTGCTGACCCCAGCTTGAACTTGGCCCGGCTCGGTCCTCGAGCCTGACTGGCCAGCTCAGCTCGATTTGGCCAGCAGCTCGGGCCACTTCGAGCTGAGTTCAAGCCAAGATTGAGCCGAGTTCGCCTGTGTAGTATTTTCACAAACACATGGACCGCACCTTCAAAATCTCACTGTATGTAAAACAACAATAGCGGTTTTACGGGTATTTCATCAAACACCTTCTAAGGAACATAAAAATCAAGAAAAAATGGTATTTGTTTTATATAACTTTCCTTGCCAATAGCCACGGTTCGTTGAGTCATTTCATCAAACACTTGGTGAGAAACATCAATATCAAAGTAACCAAGTCACCGAACTAGTTTGTTCTGAGTTCGATTCGAGTTGGGTTTGAAAAGAGTCGAGCTCAAGCTCAAACTCATTTCGAAATGTTTTTGAGCTCAAAAAATCAGCTCAACTTGGCTTGAACTCAATATCGAACCGAGTCAAATTGAACTTTTTCGAGTTGAGTCGAGCGAGCTAACCCAGTTCGTATACAGCCCTACGTTGGATGGCAAATAAATATCATGCAAACATTTTAGTGGGCCGTAGGATTTTTTAATATTAGGCATTCAATCACCATTTTCTATAATATGGCCAACCTGAGATTTAAATCTTACTACTTTTGGGCTCATGCTCTGAAACAATATAGCAAGGCAGATGGACAACATCGATACAAAATACCGAGGCAGCACTTAATCCACTTCCCTCTTTTACCAAGGTTTGGTACTAGTTAGTGTTGTGGGCCCCACATGTGTTTTATCCATGCCGTACACTCATTTTGCCTAAGGAAGATCCAAACCTCCAGCGGACCATTCCACGGAAACCGTGATGATTGAATGCTCAGTATTAAAAATTCTCAGAGGCCACGAAAGTTTTGGATGAAGCTGACATTTGAGTTTTCCCATCATTCGTTGTGACCTAATCAAAAGGTTGGATAGCAAATAAACATTACAGTGGGCCATAAGAAGTTTTTAATGGTGGGTGTTCAATCACCACTTCTTCCTGTGTTGTGGTCCACCTAAGATTTTGATATACCTCATTTTTGGGCGTATTATCATAAAATGAGCTCTAAAAATAGATGGACGGCATGGATAAAACACATATATCATGGTGGGGTCCACAACACGGTACTGGGTGGATCACTAGGCAATGGGAGTTCTGGTGATACTGGTTTAGTAGTGGGGCCCACCTAAACTGTTCACCAGATCCAACCTGTTCATTATATGCAACACTGGATGTTAGCCATGAATTTCAAAAATCAGTTCCAATGGAAGCTTAAGTGGGCCACACTATAAGTAAGAGTTGGGAGAAGACGTCCAACCGATAAAACATTCCACACCATTTTTTGGGCCATTGATGTTGTGAATAGGCCATCTAATCCACTCAAGGGACACTCCCCGCTACAATAAATGGACATGCCAAAAATCGTAAACACCCATGCAATCCACACCACGTGAATTTAAAGGTTTTATCTGTGATTTTAGACCGTTCCTTGTGTCTTGTCCCACCTAAGCTTTGAATGGGCTGTTTTAATTTCCAGAGTGAGAATAAGGGGACAGGATCTGATGCACAGCTGACGTGGCCCCATAATAACATCGTATCACCGCAAGTTGTGGTAGTGGAGTGATATCATATGAGGGTATTGGATTCGGTAGTGACCCTACTTGGTAAGGACTACGGAAAACCAATCTGTGGGCCCCACCATGATGTATTTGTTTTATGAACACCGTCCATCTATTTTCGCGGCTCATTTTAAGATACGAGGCCAAAGATGTGGCAGATCCAACACTTAGGTGGACACCACCCCAGGAAACAGGGACTGTTCACGGGGCCCTAGGAAGTTCAATCACCGCCGTGTACAGTTTTGGGCCGGGTTGGGGTGGATCCCTAACTGTGGGGCCCACTGTAATGTGTGTGCCTTACATCCACACTGTCCATCCATTTTGACAGCTCATTTTAAGGCATGATTCAAAAAATGAAGCAGATCCAAATCTTAGGTGGACCATATGGAAAGAAACAATAGTGATTGAATCCTTACCGTCAAAAACTGTATTGGGCCACAGGAATGTTTTTTTGCCATCTAACCTGTTCTAAAATAAGTTTTCAAAACGAATGAACCATGTGGATATAGGCACATAAACTACAATGGGCCCATGGTCAAGGATCTCACCTAGGGCTATAACTTGGCTAGCTTGCTTGACTGGACTTGCAAAATCTTAATTCGGCTTGGTTTGAAATTGAGTTCGGGCTGAGTCGAGCTAATTTTTTGAGTTCAAAAAAAAAATCGAATCAAGTATGAGCTTGACGAGCTCAACTCAACTCAGATTGAACCCAACTCGAATTGAACTCAGATCAAACCAATTCGCTGTCTTGGTTACTTTGATATTGATGTTGCTCACCGAGTGTTTGATGAAATGACTCAATGAAATGTGGCCATAGCAATGAAGGTATGTATATGAAATAAATATCCTTTTTTTTTCTTGATTTTTATGTTACTTAGTGTTTGATGAAATATTTGTAAAACAATTGTTACTGTTTTACATACAATGAGATTTTAAAGGTGCAGTCCATGTGTTTGTGAAAATGTTGCACAAGCGAACTCGTCTCGATCTTGGCTTGAACTGGTCTGAGCTGCTAATCGAATCGAGCCGAGTCGAGCCGAGCCGAGCCGAGTTTGAGCTGGGTTCAGCAAGTGGCTGAGCCGAGTCAAGCTATGCCTAGATCGACTCGATTCGAGCCGTGTACACCTCTAATCTCACCCACCTCGGTTGATCTGGGACACAAAGGCATCACTCATTTTTGGGCTCTTGCCCTAAATGAGGTGGACGTAGAATAGTTACTCACAGGTTGAGTAGCGAGACTTGCTACTGAAGTGACATCATCGAGCTTTGTGGGCCCCCCATGATGTATTTGTTATATCCACATCGTCCATCCATTTGGAGACATCATTTCATGAGATGATACAAAAAATTGTGGCAAATCTAAAGCTGGAGTAAACCCCACCACAAAAAATAGTGGGAAGAGTGATGCCCACCATTGAAACTATGATATTTTATTTGAGATCCAAACTATTCACAAGTTAACACAGACATGAAGTAAGGAAAAATACAAATATCAACTTGATCGAAAACTTTTGTAGCCCTTATAAGGTTTTTAATGGTGGGCATCACTCTCCCTATGGTTTTTTGTGGTGGGGTCTACTCGAGATTTGGATCTGATTAATTTTTTGGCTCATGCCCTAAAATGATCTTTTCAAATGAATGTACATTGTGGATACAAAACATATGTCATGGTGAGCCATACAGAACTCAGTGCCATCACTTTAGTGGCAAGTCTCGCTACTTAACCTGTCAATAGCTAATCCGCGATCCAAATGAGCTGGCAATATGGATGGACAAAGTGCATAAACACATAAACCATGGTAGGCTCACATTACAGACTACACTCCCAATAGCCAAGCGGTTACTAAACAATGCTACATGGGATATATGTGTTGAGCCAAAAAACTGAGATATATTTAAATCTCGAGTGGTTCACATTACACGGAACTGTAGCAAGTGATCGGGCACCATTAAAAACATTTTGCAACTACAAAAGCCCGCGGGAAAACTGATATTTGTATTTTCCCTTCATCCAGGTCCTTGTGAGTAAATAAACTTTACAGTGTGCCCGGGTGAAGGGAAAACACAAATATTAACTTCGCTTAAGACTTGTTGGGTGGTAGACTCACAGGTGTTCTCCCGGTAAAGGGTTTGAGTACCCATAATGACGACATTCCACTAGCGTGAGTGTGTGGGGGTGTGTGCGTCTGTAAAAGAAAAAAAAAACTTCACTTAAGACTTTTGTCATTCTCAAGAAAATTGTAATGGTGACCCTTCAATCACCCCTACTTTCAATGGTAGTTTACTTATAGATTTTTATCTGCCTTAATTTTTGCCTCATGCCCTCAAATAACATGAAAAAATAGATGAACAGTAGATAAAACACATACATCGTGGTGAGCTCATGGAGCACTGTTCAGTATCTGGTCGCGGATTAGTTATTGAACTGACATCATCAAGTTCTGTGGGCCCAATTATGTGTATGTTTTGTATCCACACCATTCATCCATTTGGAGAAATAATATTACCGCATGATCCAAAGAATGTATCAGATACAAGGCTCGAGTGGACTCTACCATAGAAAACAGTGAGGAGAGTGACACCCACCATTAGAAGGTTCTAAGGGCCACAAAAGTTTCCGATCAAGCTGATATTTGTGTTTTCCATTCATTCATGTCTGCGTTAACACATTAACACGTTGGATATAAAAAAAACATCATGGTGGACCTTTGAAAGGTTTCAACAGTGGGTGTTACTCTCCTCACTGTTTTATGTGGTGGGGTCCACTCCAGCCTTGGATTTATATTATTCTTTGGTTCATAGCCTAAAATGATCTTTACAAATATATAAACGGTGTGGATACAAAACATACATCATGTTGGGGCTCACATAACTTGGTGACATCACTTTAATAGATAATACGGCGTGGATACATAACATACATCATGTTGGGGCTCACAGAACTTGGTGACGTCACTTCAATAGCTAATACGGTGTGGATACATAACATACATCATGTTGGGGCTCACCTCACTTCGTACCCTCCCTACTCAACCTGTCAGTAGCTAATCTGCTTCCCTTGATAGTTACGTGCCACTGGCAGTGCCGACAACCTGTGTCTGGCAATGGAGGGACCATCAAAGTCCAAGGTGGATTAACTAATAACAGGTTGAACAGTGAAAACACCCTGATCCATGGCTCAAGTGATATGATGAGTGAAAGATACCTCGTTTCAACACTTTGGTCTTGGTATCGATTCCCTAGTGGGGTTGGCTAACAGTGAAGTGTGAATACACGTAGGTATGCTAAGCTAACCATGGTGAGACTAACAACTGAAGTGATGTCACCAGGATTTTCAGTGGATGTACTAACAAGCTAACCCAAATAAAACCAAAAAAAAGAGAAGGTTGAGCAGTAAGACTAAGAACTGAAGTGACCTACCAGGTTTTGTGAGCCAAATGAACCCCTCATTTATTTGGAGAGATCAATTTAGAGTATAAGGCAAAGAATGAGGCAGATCTCGAGTGAACCCCTCGGCAGAAAACAGTGGGGAGAGTGATGACCACCGTTGAAGCTTTCCTACTTTAATCATGATTTTTAATTGAGACCGAACTTATTCATAAGTAAACTTCGACATGGTAAAACACAAATATTAGGTTGATTGAAAACTTCCCAAGCCCTTAAATTTTTTTAATGGAGGGCATCAGTCTCTCCACTGTTTTGTGGTGGGGTCCACTCAAGCTTTGGATCTCACTCATTCTTTATCTCATTACCTAAAATGAAACTCCAAATGGATGGGAGGTGTGGATACAACACATACATCATGATGGGGCCCACAAAGCTTGGTGACGTCACTTCAGAGTTCAGAGTCTAGCTGCTGAATTTGTCAGTAGCGAGTCCGCGTCGAGTCCCTATGTAAGCACGCCTATATTATATAGGAAGCTGTGAGACCACAGTCGTTGGATTTGGTTCATGTTAGGTCAACCGTTGATCTCAACGAGAGCGACTGCTGGCTTTAAAATTTTCAAGATTGAAAGACCCTGAACTTTCCACCAATTACTTATAGAAAAAAATAAAAATAAAAATAATCTCTCCACATTCAGGGGAAAAGAGTTTGGTGATGCTAGGGTTGAAATATCCTCCCATTCAGGAGTTTTCTAATCTAATAAGAGGCCCACCGTATAAACGGTCTCCATCAATGAAACCTGACGGGGCTGTAAATGGGCGGGTTCGCTTACACTACAGGACTTATGGCTCGAGCCCAACATGGACCTAATCACGACAGGCCCGAGCTATTTCACACAAAGGGTCTAGGTCCGTCCTCGATGAGTTGGAAAGACATGTAAAAATAGATAGGCATTTGGAAAAATGAAAATGAATGTCTGTGCAAGATGGAATGTCTTACTACGTAGGATTGAAACAGCATCCATGTAGGGTGCAACACGTGTGTAAGTGAAGTCGGTTTGGGACGCGGATTTCCTGTTAAAGCCTTTGGCAGGAAGTTCCTGCGCTACCGTTGACATTTATGAGAAATCCATCAGTCCATTTACTTTTGAGATCATTTTAGGATATGCGGCGAAAAAATGGGAGTATTTACTGTTCGACTAGGCAATACAAGATGAAACGGTGAGAAAAGGAATTCCTACGGTTGAAACCATCTTAGGCTCCACCTTGTTATTTATATGCTATCCAAACCCTTTATAATGTCATTTTCACTGGGACGAAGTGAAAACGCCAAAAACTTAGACTGATATAAAACATTTGTGGCCATATAAATATTTTAACGGCGGTCACTAAATCCCCACTGTTTCCTCTCATTGTGGCCCATTTGAGTTTTGGATCCATATTATTTTGGATTGCATTTCCTAAATGATCTCGAAAAATGGATGAACAGGTTGATTTTTCACAAACATCACACTAGTCTCCACCTAGAATCCTATTCTCCACCTAGAATCCTTGCGCTGTAACTTTCGGCCTTTCCTGGGTGTGGCTGAAAATGACCTAAGCCTAAGCTCAGCTCAAAAATTGATGCAGCCATGGTATCAGAGCTAAGCTTGTAGGTCAAACTTGAACACGTGGGCTACCGCGGTTGGATATGGGTCAGCAATCACCAACATTTACATAGATAAATGACTCACCACAAGGTAACAAATATAAGACCCGTTTTTAGTAGTGATCTCTCAGTGCTTTTGGCCCCACCATGATGTATGTATTTTATCCATACCATCTATTCATTTTTCCCGTTCATTTTAGTGCATGATTTCAAAAATAAGGTAGATCTAAATCTCAAATGAACTACACTATAAGAAACAGTCATGATTGAACTTCCACCATTAAAAACTTCTTAAGGTCCATATAATATTTATTTGCTATCAAACTTATTAATTAGGCCGCACGGACATGAAAGGAAAATACAAATATCAGCTTGATCCGATACTGATGTGGGCCCGAAGAAGTTTGTGATGGTGGGCTTTTAATCACCAGCCTCAATTATTTTTTAAGGTATTATTTGCCGTGGTGTAGTCCACCGAGATTTGGATCCACCTCATGTTTATTATTATTATTATTATTATTATTTTAATGAATAAGGTGTGTGGGTTGCAGTGACAGCTAGTACTGACATCTGTACTGGATGGGTTATTACATGGCTGTAGTCCTTTCTGGATGATAGTGATGGCTTATCTGTCTTTTTTTATAAAGATGTATGGATGTTATTGTATAAACATTATATTATTTTATGAAAAGCAAATGCAGTACAATGCATTTGTATTCATATACCATATTACTGCATGTTCTTACTGCATGCTCTGCAGGTGACGTGTATGACGAGAATTCATGCATGGTTGGAAATATTCGCCTGTGTTTATTTTTGGACTAAGACTCTTACGTCAGTTGAGCACCATTTTAAAAATGATGGTGAACATTCTATTAATTAAATGAACACACATGTATGACAATTAACACACAAGTGGAATATTGTTAATGGACTGTAATTCAAAATCATACTAAGCAAATGCTGATAAATCCCTGTCTTGTTTTCTAATTAAAATGGTAAATGACTGTAAATGGGTAATGATTATTTACTTTTGTAATTGTGTAGTGATATCACTTATATTTAATTGCAACGATGATCTTGTTACCATGTTTGTTTTATCCATAAATCACAATAAAAAGTGATAGTTTTACCTTGTGAAGTGTAATGATTATAATTTACTTTTACTTAATTTTTGTAATGATTATAATTTACTTTTACCTAATTTTTTTTTTTACAAGTGTATCTGACTCTTGTATAAGCCATAATTCTTGTTTAAAAAATTCTTGAAAATGCCAATGATGATTCATTTACTTGTATTTTATAGCAAATTGAAAAACCAAACAATCTCCTAGCTTTCCACACAATATTTGACTCTTAATCATTCATTCATTTGATGGTTTGGATTGACTGATTAGTGTAGGGATATTCTCATCTACTACCTGTGAAAATTTAAAGTTATATATGAGTGACACATGTGAGGAAGATCACACATATGGGATAGATGAGTCAGCGCCGTCTTAGACAGGAGACAATATTAAGTGGAGGTTGAAATGAAAAAAGAGCTATGGTCAGAATTGAGCAACTAACTGTCCACTAATTTAATAGCTTAGACTTGCAATGTTTTTAATTTGATTTCGTTTATACCATGTGTACAATTTATTAGTGTTCGTGTATCAACTATTATGCTTGGTCTGAGTATCTAGTAAAATTCATTAAAAAATGTGGCTTTGAACAGTGATAGGCTTTTGCTTCAATCCATGAGATGACATTTTAAGAAAAAAAAAAAAAAAACACTTTAGACAATACCATTTTCAAAGGAAGTGTCACTCATGATAGATAATATGTAATCAGTGTAGAATATATTTTCTACTTGTGTACAGCTTACAACCAATGCAATCAGTTGTAAAAGAAAAAATCTATATAAAAATAAAAATCAACCTCCCTTTCAGCCATAAAGTGAAAAGAGACTTTTTAAAACTTGACTAACTTTCATAGTCATCAAGTGAAGAGAGACTTTTTAAAACTTTATTAACTTTAATGGAATCAAAGCAGTAAAGGACTCGTGATCTTTTTATCCTCAACTCATATCTCCACTCTTCATTACATCCTCGTCTAAAAATGCTATCAGCACTAGGGCACCTCTTCATGGAAATCTAAATTTATGCCCATGCTCAATTGTTATAGGCTTTTCGACTTCATCAATGGCATACAAGTTGTATTTTAAAATAATTTATTTTAAAATTTTAAGTTTTTTCTCCGTGTTTCTTTTTTTAAAGTATTTTTATTTTTAGTGTAGCTATTTCATCCGACATTGGAAAGAGCTAAAAAAATCTCATATATATAAGAAATGTGGTTTGTATAAGGCTTAAGTTGATAAGGAGGAATAACCATTTGAGTTGGACCATCTTTTTATAATGCTCATGTGAGCCGTGACCATGTGACATGCACGTGCGCCTTAGAAGGTTGCACTAGTTGAGTTCAAACCGGTCAACAGACTTAACCCATTTGAAACGATATTTTAAGAACCTAATCATCGTTTATATATAGACATTTATTTTCCAAATTAATTCATTCAAACTAATGATTTCTTTATTTGCTTATTTAAAATTCGTTTCTGGTTTAGTGTTGTTTTATCAACTGAATTCATTGCCGAGTCAAATCACTTTGGTTAAGTTCTGCATGCTTGTTCAAGCCCGTATATAACAAGTGCACCATTGGAACCGGGTTATAGTTGTTTTATCTTAAAGGTCAACTGTTCAATATTCTTGTTGTACTTAGGACGCAGTCCAAGGAAGGTGGATTTGGTTTCAAGTTGAGTGACCCAGTCACTCCCAACTCAAACAAATAAGTCATATATATATTTTTACTTTATTTTAGTATATAATTTTCTTTTTTAATATTATCTACTATTTCAACAAATTATTTCCTACAATACATTCATGCCCTAATGAATTTCTTCTGGATAATTATGGTAAAACCACCACTAACTCAACATAAAATATATGGAACGGCAACATTAAAATCAAAACTTACTCAATTGGGTTAATGTTACACTTTTTGAAAGCACTCTTCCATATGTTGTGGGCCTCCTAACATCGTTTGCTATTTTGGATTATCTAAAGCGAAGATTCTCCACTCTCTCCAGATCTCACATAAAACAACTGAAGCAATAAATCAAGCCAATAATAATAAAAAAAAAGATACATCAACAGTAGCCGATCATTGGCAATCCATGAATCTCATATTAGTCACTTTCAATGGCCTACCATCCAAATATACCTCCTTTTAGGCTTTGATCAAAATCAGATACATAGTAACAAATTAGACCACCTTCTTCTAAATGAAGAACTATTCATGGTTGACCCTTTCTCACCCCACCCATCCATTGAATCCACTACGTTTATCGTGTCTCCAGGCTCATTTCAATCATATTTAGGTTATGGTATAGTTGAATGAGAGGCCACAACAATAGTGGCCATAAGAAGCTTTCAATGGTAGGCATTCAATCCTCACTATTTTATAGGGTGTGGTCTACTTGAGCTTTAGATATGCCTCATTTTTGGGCTCACGCTTTAAAATGATATGGAAAATGGACGAACCACATGGACAAAATTCATATATCATGGTGGGTGCACATAGCTTTTTCCAAATATACACAATAAACGTTGGTGTTGTATTCTACGCTATGCGATCCGAGTCCCAGTGTGGCTCACGTGAGGTTTGGATCAGACTGATTCTTTTGCATTCACATAATCCTGGTGAGTTAAACCTGAATAGCGGGTTTGATGGAATATACACCGGCCCCACCCACATACCTATGGGTGGATCCCATCGCCATTGGCTGTGGTGTGGCCATCCTGAATTGTGGATCCGGTTGATTTTTTTCCCCACCAGCCTAGAATCGAGGGTAGAACCTGATGAACGGAGCAGATTTTAAATATAGAACATGGCGACCCCTCAGAGCTTCGAAGATTCCATACTCTGGCAATCTGTGATGGTTCACACGCAAGCACAAGAAATCGCACATGCGGCAGGCACAGCTTAAAAATAAATCATTCATTTCGTGGTTCGAGAGTCAGATATTAAAATCGAAAAATTGCACTGGTTTTATTAATTAAATGGTTGATTTGTGTACATTATTTAATGGACGGCCATATGAAAATCTATCTCAATCGTGGTCACCAATCAGAGGCTGGGCTCTTTAAATAAATATAACTTTTTGAATGATAACCCACCTACATGGTGTGCACATATTTGGCAGTCTATGCTGAAGTAGAATGCAAATTTGGTGAGGTCGCCACCATGGGTCCAGTTGATCTATGTGTTGTATATCCACACCGTCCATTGTTTTTTCCAGCTCATTTTAGATCATTAGACAAAAATTGAGACAGATACAAATCTTAGGTGGACCGCCCTTCAGGAAAAATGATGATTGAATGCACCATTAAAAACTTCCTGTGGGCCACACAAGTTTTGAATCAAGCTTATATTTGTTTTTCCAACATGTTAGGATGGAAAATAGACATTGCTGTGGGACCTAGGAAGCTTTTAATGGGGTACTTCAATCACTATTGTTTTCTATCGTATGGTCCAATGAAGAGGTTAGATGGCGAATAAATCTCACATGGACTTCAGGAAGATTTCAAATTACTGTGGTGTGGTCCACTTGAGCTTTGGATGTACATTATTTTGAGGCTCATGCTCTAAAATAATATGAAAAAATTGATAGATAGTGTGGATCTAACGGATGAATCATGGTGGGGCCAGAGAAGTTTCATACCTTAAAAGTTGGGTTGTGTAAAGAAAATTGGCATGTTTTGTGACCTAATGTCATAGATGATGACACGGACTAATGAGAACAGTGTTGTAAGAGCTGTTGCCTTAAATCTTCAAGGCTTCTCGACCGGTCGAGGGAGCTGCTCGACTGGTCGAGGCACGCTCGACTCAAAGTCCAGCGAGCTTGTTTTTTGGGTGTTCGTGATGCTCGACGAGTCGAGGGTCAGGCTCGACTGGTCTAGCGGGTTGCTCAACCAGTCAAGGCCCTCATTCGACTAGTTGAGGTTACGTAGATTTTGCGCAGATTTTGTGCGGACTGCGTAAATTTGAGGCGATTTTCGGACTTTTTCAAAGGAGGTGCGTAAGTGGAGTTTCTTAAACTATAAATAGGGGTCCCTAGGGTTATTTTAAGGTATTCTAAGGCTTTTTAAAGGAGTTCCAAGGGCTCCTAAAAGTCTTTTAGGGTTTCTAAAGGGTGTAGCAAGGGTGAGATTTGAGGTTATTCGAATCGGGTAAGTCCTCTCTCTTTGTAATTTGTATTTTTATAGTGGAGATTTGTCGCTTTGTGCTGTGGTTTTTTTCCGAAAGGGTTTTCCACATTAAATCTTTGTGTTCTCCTGTGTGTGCTTGGTGTCATTGGATTACTATCCTAGATTTAGATCTGTGTGATTCCGCAACCCAAATCCCCAATAAGTGATATCAGAGCAATCGTTGGAGCACAGATCTGAATCTGAGAGATTAGTAATAATGAGAAACACTAGGTATGAGATTGAGAAGTACTTAGGGAAAAATAATTTTGAGTTATGGAAGATCAAGATAATGAGTTCCTTAATCAAGCAAGTCGAAGATGGTGCTCTTGAGGAGCGAAAGTCTACTATGACTGATGATGATTGGAATACTCTTAATAAGAAGGCTTTATCATCGATCCATTTATGTCTCACGAATGAGGTTCTCTACAACGTCATGAGGAAAAAAACTGCAGCTAAGTTATGGGCGAAGTTAGAGGATGTGTATACGAATAAATCCTCTAAAAATCGCCTACACTTGAAGCGGCAGTGGTATAATTTCAAGATGACAGAGGGTGGAGATCTAGAGGCTCACATCAACAACTTTAATAAATTGGTTTGCAAATTGCTGGATATGGAGGAAGTGATGAAAAATGAAGAACATGCATGTATGTTACTGAATTCTCTTCCGGCGTCTTATGAGTCATCAAGGACACAATGTGCTCAACGAATGAAACCTTGAGTGTCGACATTGTTATTTCAGCCCTTCAAGGGAAGGCCACGAGAAAGCTTAACGTCGACATTGGGATATCTTCTGATGCACTATTTACAAGGGGTAGGAATTTTGAACAAGGTATAGGTTCTTTAAGTTCTAGATCCAAATCCAAAGACAAGGGCAAGAGAAATGTAAAGTGCTGGAATTGTGGGAAGGAAGGACATGTGAAGAAGGATTGTGAAAATTCTAAATCGAAAAGAGAAGATTCTGAGGCTTCGTACAAGGAGACCAATGTTGCCACATCAGATGGATCGAGTAGATGTGATGGTAATGTTTTGTCTGTATCTTCGCTTAGACGACCATACGACGATTGTAAGGACGAGTGGATGCTAAACACAGGGGCATCCTTTCACTTGACTCCTCATCGGAGTTGGTTCACTAGCTACGAAGAGTGCGATGGTGGACATGTATTTATGGGCAATGACATTGCTTGTAATGTTATGGCTGTTGGTTTGGTGTGCATTAAGATGTTTGATGGGGTGGAGTGTACCTTGACTGATGTCAGGCACATTCCTGATTTGAAGCAGAATCTGATTTCTCTTGGTGTGTTTGAGGTAAAAGGATGTAAGTATACAGGTATTGATGATGCTCTTAAGGTATCTAAGGAGGCACAGGTAATCATGAAAGCGCAACAACTCGGTAATATGTACAGGTTGATCGGGAGCACTTCAAAAGGTGAAGCTGCAATGGCTGTAGCGGATTCCACCTCTGCACGTGTGTGGCATGTTGGGCATGACACATGAGCGGACAAGGCAGGAAGGCTGAGATGCGCGGACGGAGATACAGAGTAGGTGGAGTAGCCACCTGTGAGAAGAATCACACGGCATGATCGCAAGATATCGACGAGGTACATGGACGACTCTAATATCGCAGGGGATTTATCTTCTATTCAGAAAGCTTTAGGCGAGCCTGTTGCTGAGAAGTGTAAGGTGACTATGGGCGATGTGATGGATTCGTTGTATCAGACCGACATATGAGAGCTGGTGGAGCTTCTAATGGACCGAAAATCGGTTGGATGTAGATGGATCTTCAGGAGGATACAACATAAATACAGGGCAAAGTTGGTAGCGAAGGGTTATGCTTAGAGAGAAGGGATCGGCTTCTAAGAGATATTTGCGTCGACGGTATAACAGGTATCTATTAGATCCGTGATTGGCGCTGGTTAGCCAATGTGATTTTGAGTTGGAAGGATGGATGTGGAGTCTGCGCTTCTATACGGGAAAGTAAAGAGCAGATCTACATGAAGCAACCAGAACGGTTCGAAGTTAAAGGGGCTGAGAAAAGACTTTGCAGGAGGTCGTGGTTCGACCTGTCGCCTAGGTAGTGGTTTAATTCCTTCATGGTGAGTTACGAATTGATGACATGTAGATTGCCAATTATAACATGTCTGAAATCAATGTACGTGAAGACTCGGTTAAGTGGGACATTCAGGATAAAGGATCGGGGGGCTGCAAAGATGATTCTCGGCATTATGACTGAAGGAGGAGTAGGCTTTGGTAATCACAGGAGGAATATCTTGTGTGTAGGTATTGATCAAGGATGTGATGAGCCAGGTAAAGCCGGAGAGCATTCCCTACGCGTCTCTCCCCAAGTTTTCCTCAGGACATATCCCAAAACAGATGAGGAAAAGCAGGATATCTCATTAGCTTTATTTAAATGTGGTTAGTACTGTATGCCATGGTTTGGATTAGACCGGTTATTTCACAGGGCATTAGTGTTGTGAGCAAGTACCCTGGTAAGCAATATTGGGTAGCAGTGAGATGGTAAGAAGACTATGTCTTTCATTTTGAGAAGACAGGAGCAAAGGTGGTTGGGCACGTGGATTCTGATCTGACGGACATGCTCACCAAGGTCGTTTCTGCAAAAAAGTTCAAGTTATGTGCAACTTCTTTGAGCTTGGCGATGATGGAAAAGAAGGACGAAGTGTGCACGAGAAGCTATGATTTGATACAGAGATAAGAGAAGAGGTCAATAAGCTATACGGTTGAAGATTGAAGGCATGTTGGAGATTGTTGTCAGATCTGATGCCTTAAATCTTCAAGGCTTCTCGACTGGTCGAGGGAGCTGCTTAACTAGTCGAGGCATACTCGACTCAAAGTTTAGCGAGCTTATTTTTTGGGTATTCGTGATGCTCGACCAGTCGAGCGGGTTGCTCGACCAGTTAAGGCCCTCCTTCGACTACTCGAGGTTACACAGATTCTACGTGGATTTTGTGTGGACTACGTAAATTTGAGGCGGTTTTCGGACTTTTCTAAAGGAGGTGCGTAAGTGGAGTTTCCTAAACTATAAATAGGGTTCCCTAGAGTTATTTTAAGGTATTGTAAGGCTTTCCAAAGGAGTTCTAAGAGTTTCTAAAAGGGTTTTAGGATTTCTAAAGGGTGTAGAAAGGATGAGATTCGAGGTTGTTCGAATCGGGTAAGTCCTCTCTCTTTGTAATTTCTATTTTCATAGTGGAGATCTGTCGCTTTGTGCCGTGGTTTTTTTCCGAAAGGATTTTCTATATTAAATCTTTGTGTTCTCTTGTGTGTGTTTGGTGCCATTGGATTGTTATCCAAGATCTAAATCTGTGTGATTCCACAACCCAAATCCCTAACAAATAGCACTTAAGTTTCTTGTGTTCAACATAGGTAATTTGTACTCTTTTAGAGACTAAGATGTAAATTTTGAAATCCACTGCATCCGTAGGTCCTATATTGATATAAGTGTTTTATCCATGTGGTCCATCCATATGAATCCTTTACATGTAACATTTGAATTATATATGTGTGCAAGTGATCGACATCAGTTATAAATCTTGTTTGTTGATTATAAATTCATCATCTACTAAATAAGGTTTTGCTTAATAATATGATTTTGCTCGAGGAAGGATCAGATTCCAAACATAGGAATTGAGTGTTGAAAATACCATAAGATTTTTAGATATACATGTTGTTGATGTTTTAAATCTATAAACAATATGGTCTATTAATGCCATCAACGAATGCTTTATATCATTAGAAAAATCTATGTTTTGTTACTATAACGTTTTGGTGTTTTACTCAATATCATCAAATGTGTTCACTGCCATCGACATATTGTCAATGCCATCGAGTGCAAGTGCAAAATTGTGTAAGTGCAGGATTTGTTTCTTATTTTGATTACGATACTATATGTATTAAGTGCAATCGTGATTTGGGAAGGAAAAGATGAGTTCTATGCTTTCTAAATTCGTTCCGAAGAGTTTCAAGGGCATAACTTGGGTTGTGAAGTATATTCGATGTTTGTTCAAATCGATAATCCCTATCTCTTATAATTTCTACTTTCATGGTGCATTACTCGTCGCTTTGTGCCATAGTTTTTTTTTTCCAAAGGACTTTTCCACGTAAAATTCAGGTTATTTATGTTCGCAAATGATAGTACTTTGCTTGATTTGTCTATGTGTACTTCCATGGTTCCCTGACAATACAATCATTGCACAATAATAATGTTAATCCCATCTAATGTAATTCCTACCATTCAGCCCTTAATCCATAAGAGCCCACGTAGGAAACAAACATCACGCTTCTAACTTTTGTTTTATTTTTTCATGGTGCCACAATGACGTATTGTTATATGAGGTGGGCTCTTATGGTACCTGTACCACTACAACTAGTGGGCTGTGGCTTCGGTGGATCCCCAGATCACTGTGGGGCCCACCGTGATGTATGTGCCTAACATCTACACCGTCCAAAAAAATGAAACAATCTAAATTTTAGGTGAACCACACCACAAGAAATGGTTGTGATTGAATACCCACCATTAAAAGCTTATTGGGAGCTACTTAAATGTTTATTTGCCATACAATCTGTTGATAATGTCATAAAGACCTGAGCGAAGGGACCACACATCAGCTTGATCCAAAACTCTTTTGGCTCGCAGGAAGTTTTTAATGGTCAATCACCACTGTTTCCTGTGGTGTGGTCCACCTGAGATTTGGATTTATTTCATTTTTTGAATCATGCCTGAATGTGAACTTTCAAAACAGTTCTAAATTTTAGGTGAACCACACCACAAGAAACGGTTGTGATTGAATACCCACCATTAAAAGCTTATTGGGAGCCACTTAAATGTTTATTTGCCATACAATCTGTTGATAATGTCATAAAGACCTGAACGAAGGGACCACATATCAGCTTGATCCAAAACTCTTTTGGCTCGCAGGAAGTTTTTAATGGTCAATCACCACTGTTTCCTGTGGTGTGGTCCACCTGAGATTTGGATCTATTTCATTTTTTGAATCATGGTTGAATGTGAACTTTCAAAACAGATGGACGACATAGATGTAAGGCATATACATCACAGTGGGCCTCACAATCAGGGATCTACCGAAGCCGTGCCCTACAGTTGAGAGAAGAGGCTGACCCATTAAAACCCTCCACACCATTTATTGGGCCCTCCATATCGTTAATATGCCATCTAATCCACTCCACTGACACTCTCAACTGGGATGAAGAGTACCAAAATTAATGATATTTCAACGTCTATGCAGTCCACACTACGTGAATTTAGAGGTTTTATGTAGGATTTACTGTTCCTTATGCTTTGGGCCCATCTAAGTTTTGGATGGGACTGAGTATTGGTTTCTACGGTGAGAATGAGGACACAAAATGGATGGGTGGATCTGATGCACAGTTGACATGGTCCCATATCAACCAGAGCAGATTGGATAGCTCACTGAGTAAACTCTGTGAGGCCACCATTAGGGCTGTCAATGGGCCGGGCCACGGGTTGGTCTTGGCCCAGATTTCGAACTGTTTTCGACCCGCTCTATTCAAAATTCTGATTTTACAGGCCCAAGCTTAGCCCATTGACACCCCTAGCCACCATCATATATGCACCTTACCATGTTGTCCATCCTTTTTCAAATCATTTTAGAACATGAGCCCAAAATAAAAGCATATCTAAAGCTCAAATGGAACATACAATAGATATTTGTGTTTTCCCTTCATCAATATCTTTACGTCCATATTAACAAGTCATATGACAAATAAACATTACCATTGGCCTTAGGAAGGTTTCAATGTCATTATCCCCACTGTTTCCTGTGGTGTGGTCCGCTTGACTCATGATCTAAAAAAAAAAAGCTGGTAATACAGATGGATAGCATGGATAAGACACATACATCATGCATGCCCCCGTAAAGCATACTAAGTATGCAATCCTCACTCCATAGCAACCCGACGGGAGAGCAAGTAGAGCTTTTCGGCTCGTCCGGGCCTGGAATGCATTTACTCCATGACCCGAAATAACCCATGCAAAAGCCTGGCAGTGGCACCGCTACCAAGTAGGGCTGTCGAGGGGCTAGGCCTGAGGTAGGTCTCGGCTCGAATTTTTAACTCTTACGAGTTAGCCCGTCTGGTCATCCCTACTCAAAATTCTAAATTTTCAGGCCTGAGCCCGGCCCATTGACACCCTGGTACCAAGTAAAGGATTTGGATTCGGTAGTGTCCCTCCAGTAGCATGTCGGTGCTAGTTGGACGCGGATTAAATACTGACCAGTTGAGTAGCGACACTCGCTACTGAAGTGACGTCACCAAGTTTTGTGGACCCCGCTATGATGTATGTTTTGTATCCACTACGTCCATTCAATTGGATATATTGTTTTAAGGCATGACTTAGAGAACGAGGCAGATCCAAAGCTTTAGTGGACCCCACCAAAGAAAACAGCAGGAAGATTGATGGTCACCGTTGAAACCTTCCTAAGGCTCACCAAGAAGTTTTTTCGAAATCCAACTTGTTCAAAGGTTAACAAAGACATTAAAGAAGGGAAAACACAAATATCAGCTTGATATAAAACTTTTGTGGACATTAGAAATTTTTAAGGGTGGTGTCACTCTCCCCACTGTTTTCTCTGGTGGGGTCCACTGGAGCTTTGGATTGACTCATTCTTTGGATCTTACCCTAAAATGATCTCTCCAGATGGGATGGACGGTGTGGATACAAAACATAAAATAAATGGACAATAGTGGATAAAATACATAAATTATAGTGGGCCCACCGTACTGACATTGGTACTGGAGTGGTCACTACCGAATCCAGAGTCCTTATGTAAGCATGCCTCTATATCTAATGTAGAATGATGTGAGATTATAGTCGTTGGATTTGGGTCATCTTTGTTCAACCGTTCATCTAAATGAGACTCGACAGCAAAAAATAAAAGTGAGGTGGCTACATGTTCATACCAAAAAAGTTTGAAATGGTAGGGTTGAAACATTCCTATATGAGAATTTTCTCATTCAATGAGAGGCCCACCATATAAACGGTCTCTATCATTGAAGCATGACACTGATAAATAGGGCTGGGCCGAAACTAAAAAAATCAAATTTTAAATAGGCCCAGCCCAAACCATTAAAAATCCAGGCCAAAGCCAACCCCAGGCTCAGCCCGTTGACAGCCCTGCAGATACGGTAGCAATGGGCTTAGTTTGGGCTGTGCTAAGCTAAGTCCCTTTTTGACATTATGAGGGCATTTGGATCATAAGTTACTTAAGATAAGCTACTTATACCTCAAGTAACTTATCTTTGCTTTCTACTTATTAAATATATAAGTTTTTCTTCTCTTTCATCTCTCCTCATACCTCTCTTCAGTAACTTATGAAAAGTAAAAAAGTTAAAAAAAATAATTGAAATGATTAAGTAATTTTAAATAAAAAAAGCTACTTGTAACTTATCATAAATCAAGCTTACTTATCTATTACTTTAAGTAGAAAAAGTAACTTGTTTGCTGGTATCCAAATGGGCCCTCTGAGACCCAGGGTCTGAGCCCTACATTGACCTAGCACATCTGGCCCAAGCCATGCTCGTTAAATGGTCGGGCCTGAGCCAACCCTATAAATTGATTGAACCTCTATTTCACACAAATGTTCCTGGTACATCCTTGATGAGTTGAAAGCAGCTGTATAAATAAATAGGCATTTAGGAAAAAAAATAAAAATCAAGGTCTGTGCAAAATGAATGTCTTGCCTACCTATGATTGGAATTATATTCATGTATGATGTAACAAAGTGCAAGTGAAGCCGGGCTGTGTCTGGCTAAAAATGACGTAAGTCCAAGATTGGCTCGAAAATTGCTCCAACCATACTATTAAAGTTACGCTTGAAAATTAATAAATCCTTTATGCCTTCTTCTTCTTCTTCTTCTTCTTCTTTTTTTTTTTTTTTAGAACTGTAAAATTTAAATGATTATTTATTATTTACTCTTGTAATTCACTTTACCTACTTTCACTTGACGTTGACTCTATGGCTTTTGTTTGGAAGGCCATGATGCTAAAATTGAGAAAATGATATAACCAAACTATTAAAGTATCTGGGGCCTATCGTTATGTATGTGTTTGATCATTTTCATTCATCCAGTTTATCTTATCATTTTAAGGCATGAGCTAGAAAATGAGAGAGATCCAAAGCTCAAGTGGACCACACCATTGGATGTCATTATCCCCCCTGATTCCTGTGGCGTGGTCCACTTAGCGTACAATCTGCCTCATTTTTTGGGACGCAGATTACGTCCTACCCCCGCCTGGCAGGGCTCTATGGAGCCCACCATGATGTAAGTGTTTTATCCACGCGGTTCATCGTATTTCTCATATAATTTTAAGGTATGATCTTAAAAAAGAGGCAGGTACAGGTCTTAAATGGACCACAAAGTGGGGATTGAATGTCCACCATTGAAAACTTCTTTGGAACTGGAGAAGTTTCGGATCAAGGTGATATTTGTGTTTTCACTTCATCCATGTTTACATGACCTTATGAATAAGTTGGATGGTAAAAAAAACATCACGGTGCCCCTTAGAAAGGTTTCAACGGTTGGTGTCATTATCACTGTAACTTCCTTTGGTGTGGTTAACTATAGCTGTGGACCTGCATAATTTTTAGGATAATACCTTAAAATGATTTAAAAAAAGTGATGAATGGCATGAATAAAAATATTACATCACGGTGAGCCCCACAGAGCCCTGCCCGGACGGATTACCGTCTTAGCGGTGGTAAGACGCAATCCCCGTCCCGGCCTAAAATGAGATGATAAAATGGATGGATGGCCTGTATAAGACATACATCGTTAGTGGGACCCACATATTTTACAGGTACGCAATTCCCTTACAATTTGATGCATACAAGGCGTAATTAAGAGGGGCATTTCCCTATCTACTAAATACTATTTTAAAGTAATGATTACTCATTTACACTCTATTACAACAACAAGCTTTAAGATATAGAAACTGGGATTATAGCCATCCGGATATGGGGCTGCAACAACCAACATTCACGTTGATAAATGAGTTAAATGTAAGATACATAACAAGCATAACCACCCATTTTAATGACTGTATGGAAAACAGTATGTGAAAACTCAAACATGGGAAAATGCACCTTTGGGAATTGCAGTTTGTGATGACAGCGATTGCTTCTCTGTCCTTTTTTATAATATTGTTTGGATGTCAATGTAAGAAAATTATTTTACTAAAGATATATGCAGTACAATGCATGTCTGATAACCCATTCACATGTCATATCAGTGCATGTTTGTACGGAGAAGATTTGATGTCTGGTTGAAAATAATTTTGCTAGTATTTATTTTTGGACTAGACTCATATGGCAGTTGGCCACCATTTTAAAATGATGGTGAACATTTCACCAATTACAGGGCATGGTTGATTTTTTAAATTCTTAGTAAATATCTAGTAAATAAGTAATTATTATTATTATTTCACATGATTTAAAAATAGGCTGGAATTTTTTGCTTCAAGTCCAAAAGGACAGGTTTAAATTTATAGGACCCATTGTAATATATATTACATATTAGTGTGGCCCATCCATTTTATCATAACATTTTATGGCATGAGCTGAAAAATGAGTCAGAACCAACACTCAAAGGAAACAATGTCTTTAAGATGTTTTTAATTATTGGTGTTCAGTTTCATTTTTCTTGTGGTGTGGTCCACTTGAGCTTTGGATCTGCCTCAGTTTTTAACTCATGCCCTAAATTCATCTATCATAACAGATGGACGGCGTGGATAAGCCACGTACATTATGGTGGGCCCCACATATTTTGCAGCCCTTCTGTTTAGTGTTAAAGAAGTAGTCATGTCAAATCAAGCATTGAGAAGTATTCTATAGTTACTTGAGGAAATAATCATTACCCATGGAGATTTAGAAAATCAAACAGGCCTTAAGCAAATGTAGATGACCATCTAACTTGTTTGCACTTTGAATTTGAACCACACAATATTTGACTCTTAATAAACTATTCATTTGACGGTTTGGATTTGTTGAATATTAGTGTAGAGATATTCTCATCCACAGTCTGCACAATTTGATGGCTAGAGAAATTGTACATAAGTGACACGTGTGAGGAAAATGAGTCATGCCATTACTATTTTAAACTAGTGGTAGACTATCAGAAGTGAGGCCCTTTACAACTCAGATTGGGTAGAAATTGCACATGAGGTATAAAATTAACTCAAAACATCTAATTGCGTGCCTAAGTTTGGAAGGATCGCATGTGAAAAGTTGCCTTGATTTGATTATCTAAGTGACTGATTCGAGATATAAAGGAGATGTTTGAATGTCACTCCACGTGAATATTTTTACTTGTAAATTAAGTAAAGTTGTTTCATGGATCATCCTTTTAAAGCATGTTAACAAATTTACTTATAACGCAAAAGAAAAGAAAAAAAACTTTTTAACTTTTAACTTTTCTACTCTCTTATTCTCATCTTCCACATCATGGATAATAATCAAAGGTGGCCCCACATGAAGGACAACTTACATTGAAAGTTGGAGCCTGTATAATGGATGATTCAGATCAAAGGAGAACTTGTATGATGGGCAGTGAACATTGTAAGTTGGTTCTACGCGGTGGACAATTGACATTGATGGTGGGTCCATGTGATGGATGACCTACATCAAGGTCGGCCACATAGTATGGGTGGTCCATATCAAAGGTTAGCCCTTAATGATGAATGACCAAGATCCAAGGAAAGCCTCACATGATGGGTGACCAACATTGGAGGAGGGGCCCACACAATTGACAGTCCATGTGAAAGGCGGGCTCCACAATATAGGTAGTGGACATTGTGGATCCTCTGGGAAATTTTTCCCTCGAGCTGCCCCACTAGGTGTCTGGGTTGGATGGTCTGATAGTTGCATGAGTTAAACGGTATATATACGATATATACACACACACACACACTTGTGCAAACTTTTTTGAGAACTCATCATACGTGATGTGACTCTAAAATCTGAATGGTTCATATAAAGCAGCACCTCATGAAACCCCCCAACCCAATATTTGCTATCATCCAAAATTTTGGTGGGCCATGAAAAATGAAAATAATTTCCTCCCTTGATTTGCATTTCTCTTTTCTATGACCCACTAGAATTTTAGACAGGGGTGAAAATTTATCCCTTAGGGTTTCATAGGATTCCGCATCATATGAACCGTTCCGATTAGACACCCATGACACGTGTGCAAAGGCGTGCAAGTGAGCATGACTCTCTCTCTCTCTCTCTCTCTCTCTCCATATATATATATATATATATATATATGGGAAAAGGTACTATGCGCTTGACGTCACGATAAGCTCCCGTGAGGTCGAGCTTTGTGGGCCCCATCGTGATGTGTGTTGACCATCAACACCGTGCATTTGATGGGTCCCCTCTAAATTATGGGATATCCTAAAAATCAGCCGTATACGGAACTCAGGTGGGGCCATACCATCTAAAATCATGTGAAGACATGCCAAAAACATAGAAAAGCACTTGGTGGGGCCCACCTGAGTTTTGAATGCTGCTGAAACTTGGTCTGAACCCTCATCCAAGTGGGACACACATAATGGATGGGCTGGATTTTCAAACCACATCTCAGTGGGCCCAAAAAATGATTATGAATGTTTTAATGGTACATGGCCCCTCCCCACTTCTGTATGTGGTGTGGCTCACGCAAGTCACAGATTGACTTGATTTTTGAGACCTAGGCCCATGATGGAATGGTGCATCTGACTGATGGGGTAGATGTTTGAAACGCATCACGGTGGGGCCCACACAACTCGACCTCATGGGACGGTCTTGTGAGGTCGAGTGCATAGTACCTTTTCCCTCTCTCTCTCTCTCTCTCTCTCTCTCTATATATATATATATATATATATAGCTGTGCATCGGTTTTCTTGAGAACTCATGAACACTTTTTGATAAGTGATGTGAACACAACATCTGAACCATTCACGTGATGCAGCACCCCATAGAACCCCCAAGGCCCAACTTTTAGTCTCATCCAAATTTTGGTGGGCTATGGAAAAAGGAAAAATTATCTCCCTTGGTTTGCCTCTCTTTACTATGGCCCACTAGAATTTTGGATCAGGCTAACAGTTGGGCCCTTGGGGTTTCATGGGGTGCCGCATCACATGGACCATTCAGATTTTGTGCCCCTGACACATATGCAAAAGTGTGCACATGTGCTCACATAAGAAGGTGCGCAGGTGAGCATGACTGTGTGTGTGGGGGGGAAGGTACTATATGCTCAACCGTGTTATACCTTTCATAAGGTCGAGTGTTGGCGGCACGTTATGGGTTCGGATGGTGAAAATTTTAAATAAATGAGGAGATTTTATAGAGAGACGGGAGAAACGAAGCTGGTGAAACAGGTTATTAAAATATTCATCCACCTCTCTCATGGGTATTTTCTGTGAAGCCTTGCGACCACCGGTCAAACCTTCCTAAGGCCCACTATGATGTTTATCTGAGATCCAACTTATTCATAAGTTAAGACATGCATGAAAGAATGGAAAACACAAATTTCAGCTTGATCGAAAACTTTTGTGCCCCTTAGAAATTTTTAATGGTGGGCATCACTTTATCCACTGTTTTCTGTGGTGGGTATATTCTAGCAATGGATCTGACTCATTCTTTGTCTCATGCCTTAAATTGATATCTCCGAGTGAATGGACAATATGGATATAACATATACATGATGGTGGGTTCGGTGATGTAACCTTTTGTAGCTAATTTGCGTCTAGCTAGCGTTGGACTCCATTGCAACTTTTAATAGGATGCGTATTGCGTCGTCCAAACGGGTAGGGCTCTGTGGGGCCCACCGTGATGCAAGTGTTTTATCCACGCCATTAAAATATTTTCTCATATCGTTTTAAGTTATTATCCTAAAAATGAGACAGGTCCATAGCTCCAGTGGACCATAATAAAGGAGGTTGTACTGATAATGACACTCACCGTTGAAACCTTTCTAAGTGCCAGCATTATGTTATTTTACCATCCAACCTATTCATAAGGTCATGTAGACGTGGATGAATTGAAAACACAAATATCAACTTGATCCGAAACTTCTCCAACTCACAAGAAGTTTTTTATGGTGGACGTTCAATCCCCACCTTGTAGTCCACTTAAGCCTTGGACCTGCTTCATTTTTTGGTTCATATATTAAAATGATCTGAGAAAATCTTTGAACGGAGTAGATAAAACACTTACATCACGTTGGACCCCACAAAGCCCTGCCCGAACGGAGTAGGACTCGCGTTCCTAAAGGAAGTGGATGTATGCGGATTAGATATTGAGAGGTGGACGCGGATTGCATCCTACCCTCGCCTGTCTCTAGCCCCGAGCAGGCAGTTCTGTAGGCGGGCCCACCATGATGTATCCATTTATCTAAGTTGTTCATCCCTTTTCTAAGATCATATTAATGCATTAACACAAAAATGAGGCAGATCCAACGCTCAAGTGGGCCACACCAAATAATAAGCTTGGTTGGATTAAATGCACAAAACATTAAAGGCTAGTTGCATTAAATGCAAGAATCTTATGTGGTGTGGTCCATTTGAGCGTTGGATCTACCTCATTTTTGTGTTAATGTATTAGAATGATCTTAGAAAAGGGTTGAACGGCTTGGATAAACAGATACATCACGGTGGGCCAGCCTATAGAACTGCCCATTCGGGGTTAGAGACGAGCGGGGGTAGGACGCAATCCGTGTCCCTGACAGGTTGAGTAAGGTTGAGTAGCAAGTCGGCTACTGAAGTTATGTCACCAAGTTCTATCGTTCCCACTATGATGTATGTGTTGTATCCACACCGACCATCCATTTTAAGATATAATTTTAGAGCATGAGACAAAGAATGAGGAAGATAAAAATTTGTAATGGACCCCACTACAAAAAATAGTGGGGAGAGTGATTCCCACCGTTGAAACTATCCCAAGGCCACCGTAATGTTTATTTGAAATATAACCTGTTCAAAAGTTAAAGAAGACATGAAATAAGAGAAAACACAAATATTAGCTTGATATAAAACTTTCGTGGCCTTTGGAAGTTTTTAATGGTGGGCATCACTATCCCCACTCTTTTCTGTGCTGGGTCCACTGGAGCTTCGGATTTAACTCATTCTTTGGATATTGACCTAAAATGATCTCTCCAAATGGATGGAAGGTGTGGATACAAAATATACCCCATGGTGGGGCCCACAGTAACATCACTTCAGCAGCATGTCTCGCTACTCAACCTGTTATAGTTAATCCACATAAATCGGATTGTGTACTGAGTTACTAGGTATGCTTTGATCGTATTGAGTAAGCTCAGTTGGGCCCACTGTGAATGTATGTGGTTTATCTGCACCGTCCATCCATTTTTCCTACTAATTTTAGGGGTTGAACCCAAAATTACAGTAAATCCAAAGCTCAAGTGGACCATGCCACCGGAAACAGTGTGGAATAATGATTTCCATCGTTGAAACCTTCCTAGGGCCCACATTAATGTTTATTTGCCATCCAACATGTTAATAATATCAAAAAGACACGGATAAAGATAAAACACAAACATCAGCTTGATCCAAAACTTCTATGGCCTCCAAGAATTTTTCAATGGTAGAGGTTTAATCACACTATTTACTGTGGTGTAGTCCCCTTGAGCTTTTTATATGCTTTCTTTTTGTTCTTAAGACCTAAACTTATCTGTTAACACAGATGAACGGAGTGGATAAACTAAATAAATAATGGTGGACCCACAGAGTTTATTCAGTACGCAATCCGCTTCGAATCCGCGATTGCACTTGAAGTGGATAGAATGAGTGGGAATTGAACTTCTATCATTGAGAAATTCTCAGGCGTGTCAGGGTTGCATTGTCTCTGTCACGGACAACCATAGTGTTTGTGAGAAATCCATCCCATCCATCAATTTTTGGAGATTATTTGAGGACACGGAGATAAAAATGAGCTGGATCCAACACTCAAGTTGGCCGCACTAAAGGAAAAGGTGGGTAGAGAAATTTCTACCGTTGAGACCTCCCTAGGTCAAAAGTGATGTTTCAATTGCATCCATACTATTCATAATAATATTCCTACTGAGATGAACTGAAAATAAAAATATTATCCTAATTTAAAACTTCTGTAGCTCCATGAATATTTCTACTGTGGACGTTCAATCCTCACGTTTTTGGCCCACTTGAGTCTTGGATCCGGCTCATTTTTGGCCTCTTGTCCTAAAATGATATGGAAAAATGGATGGACGGGGTGGATTTCTCAAAAAAAAGAAGAAGACCACAGTAGGCCCCACATAAGTTTCTAGCGCAAGGTTTATGGTATAAAATAAGCGTGAGAGAGATAGAGGTGGAGGGATATTTTAATAACCGGTTACACTGGTTATGTTTATCCAATGTCCCTATAAAATTTCTCAATTTGTTTAAAATTTTCGCCATCCGACTAATAACGTGCTACTAGCACTCGACCTTATGGAAGGTATAATACGGTCGAGCGTATAAAACCTTTTCCATATATATATATATATATATAGGTGATAGATATAGGAATATTGTATGCTTGGTTGATACGGGCGATAGAATGTGAAGGCTCGGATTTGAACTGTATCTAGATCTAGTGAAACCCATGTCTAAGACCTCCATGCCCGAACCTCGTGGAGGGGTTGAGAAAATATTAATGGTTTTAGATGTTAGGTTAATACAGGTAATAGCATATGAAGGTCCGTATCCGAAGTCTATCCAGATCCAGTAAAACCCATAGCTAAGACATCCAAACATGAACCTCGTTGAGGAGTTGAGAAGATAAACTAGTAATTATACTTATACAGTTCATAATATCTCATGCAACCTACTTGTGTCCATGCATTGATAAAAGTCACCACTAGCTAAAGAGAATGTTCCAAAATCCACAGTTTGCTAAAATTCGTGGAATCACTTGGATATCAGGAAAACTGAAGAATTCCCGACTCAAGTGACTCTTGGATAAATCTACGCCTTGGATTCTAGATAAGGGCCTCGGTTACGGAAAGGAAAATGTTAGACACCCTTTTACCGCAGTGTGAAACACAGTCACTACTTTGCCAAGCTGTATACTTTCAAATGAGATTTAAAGAACTTCCAGTAAAATACTAAGCTTTAGATGTATAAACTACAAAAGATAAATTGATAATGGAATGGAAACGATAAAAAAAAGTTTTCCAATAAAAGTACAAAAAAGAAAAAAGAACACAGTTTTTGATTACTCCTTCAAGTCATGTATTCTGATATAGAAGATCTTTAGGAGAGACAAATGTAGAGCATACTTTACGTGATGTCATAATAGATCTACTATCTCATGGGTTCATAGTAGTGGAGTTGAAATATATAGACTGAAAAAGGATATATTGATAATATTGTGTTGGTTTGAAAGTCGAAATAGAAGAGAAGAGATTGAGAGAATGAAAAGAAGCCGATCTTTGACTTTTGGATGGTAGAAGTCAGAGGCCTTTGTCTCTCCAGCTCTAGCCCGAATGGCAGAGGTTAGGGGCATCTCTCTCCCACTCTGGCCCTCTCACTCTGGCTCTCTCCGACTCTCCCTAGAGCTCGTTTGCTCTCTGTCTCGCTCTCTCCTCCTTACCTCTGTTACCCCCCTCTTTTTATAGAGGAGGTTCATGCCAACTGAAACAGATCCAAACCAAACCCAAACCTATACCGGATGGAGGTACAACCGGTATTGCTCATAAACGGTGGTTAAGCCAGTTAAGGCTCCATCAGGTCTTGGTTTTGATCGTGGGGTGTCTACAAGTCCACATGATGGATAACTCATATCAAGGTGGGCGCCACATGAGGATAGTTCGCACCAAAGGTTGACTCCTGATAACGAATAACCCACATCGAAGGCAAGTCCCGCATGATGGACGACCCACATCCAATGTTTGACATGATGGACGACCCATATCCAAGGTGGGCCCGCATGATGGAGAACCCGCATTGAAGGTGGGCCTCACAGTGGATAGTCCACATTGAAGGTAGGCCCCACATGATATACAGTGCATTCAATTGAAGACAGGGCAAGGCGGGTCTAATATAATGAACGGTCTTCATCGAAGGTTGGCCCCACATAATGGATAGCGGATATCAAGGATAGGCAAAACCAAATTGAAAGATAAATATTTATGTGATGTTGGCAGCCAAACATAGTCTTTTAATTTTTGACCCACATTAGAAATCAAGATAAGCTACTTAAGCTATAAATATCCATATAAAGTAACTTACAATTCAAATGAACCCTGCGCAAAAGTTAAAGTGAGAGAGAGAGAGAGAGAGAGAGAGAGAGCGCAATGGTTGGAATTGAGTAACTGTCCATTAATTTGTACTGTTGGAATAGTTTAGACCCTCATTTTTTTGTTGTTTAATTTGAGTTCATTTATGCCATATGTACAATTTATGAATATTTGTAAATCAACTATCATGCTCTCTTAGAGTAAGTAAATTTCATCCAAAATATCATTTGTTCCATGCAATAACATTTTAAGCCCGAATAAATTTATTTAAAAAAAAAAAAAAAACACTTTCATCATTGTCATTTTCAAAAGGGTGTTGGAAAAACACAACGAGAAGGGCATTTAAGGCTGCTCAACACCATTTTATGTATAGTCAGCACAAATTATTTTATACGTATATTTTGTATTAATGGACTTCTCAAGTGTTTTTCCCAAACCTCCATCTCTCTCAACAAATTTTCTTTTTATCAAACATGCACATCATGAAGAGTGAGGTTTTTTATTTTTTATTTTTTATATTTCTTGTTTCCCACAAGGAGGAGGAGAAGAAGAGGAAGAGGAAGAAATAAATTAATTTTTGTATGTATTTTATTTTTATTAATTTATTTTCTAATAAAAATAAAAAATCAGTTTTGACCTATCAATTGAAATTAATTTATAGACTTTGTTTCCAATTTTTTCTTCCCCTATTAAAATTGCTTCTAAGATGTCACATGGATTTATGTATTGTATATCCATGCCGTCCATATGCTTTTCCAGCTCATTTAAGGGCATGTATCCAAAAATAAAGCAGATCCAAATCTCGGGTGGGCTACATAAGCAACATTGTGGATTGAATACCTGCCATTAAAATCTTCCGAGACCTTGCTATAATGCCCACCGTAATATTTATTTGCCATCCAACCTGTTGGTAAGGACACACAGACCTAGATGAAGGGAAATTAAAAAAAAAAAAAAAAAAAAAAACAAATATCAGCTTGATCCAAAACTGCTTTGGCCCACAAGAAGTTTTTAATTGTCAATCGCCATTGTTTCCTATGATGTGGTCCACCTGAGACTTGAATCTTCTTTACTTTTAGAATCATTCAATAAAATAAGCTGGAAAAATGGATGGATGGCCTGGATATACAATAGATACATCAAGGTGGGCCTCACGGTGTTAGGTGAGGTTGGAGCGCACTCGATCTTCTCCCACCATGCACATAGCACATGCCTATGGTGATCTGAACCATACGCTGCTTAAAAGTTGATTTGATAAGCTGATCTTAGCCGTCAACTAAATGAATCATTGAATAAGGCCACGTTTAGCTGGCGCTTAAAAATCAGTTCATCTCATTTTAGTCAGCAGCCAATACAGCATATTTGATGTGAGCCTCTACAAACACCCCCACTAAAATGGTGGGCCCATGTCAAAGATTAGAAATCAGATTAATAGTGCAGATTAAGATTCTGATGAGTTATGATGATGTGTGGCCCCCACAATCTTCTGTGTGACCCTTCTTTTGATTTTTTACGTCCCATTTAATGGGCGTCTTGGTTTAAACTGCCTACTACAGATGCATGTCATGTGAATCTCTCTCTCTCTCTCTCTCTCTATATATATATATATATATATATATATATATATCCCATAATTTAAAGGGAATCCATTAAATGCACGGTGTTGATGTTCGACGCACAACAGTACCATGGTGGGCGCACATAGCTCGACCTCTTGAAAAGTTCCCATGAGGTACAGTCCACCCAGGAAATAACTTCTTACCTGTGACTGTGATGCATGAGCAACATTTAACCCGTCTATAGGTTGGCCCTATCACGAGAATTGTCTTCAGCAAAAATCAGTCGCATCTACTTTTCAAGTGGACCACACTTATAATTTTCTATTTATCAATTACTAGAATTGTGGTGTGAGTGTGTGTTAAAAAATGGCTAGAATTTGTTTCCTATGTTGTGGTCCAACCAATAAGTAGATGAGGATGATTTTTGAACTAGGCAATCCTCATGATTACGCCAACCTATTTGAGGGGTTGGATGTCACATGCTCTTGACTGGTTGAAAATTATCGGCTAGCTGAACTATAACTTGTGGTCCAACCGGTTAAACTTAAGAGATCGTGACATGTTTGTGGATTTATATATCACATGTCTAACAACTCTCTCTCTCTATGTATATGTTGGCACACACACATTAGCAAGAATTGAGGGCAGTTTTAATTAAACCTCCAGCAGGAAATATTCCAAGGCCAAAATCTCCATGTAGCGCTTTGATTGAGGGGTATTTGAAAGGTTTACACACATGTGGTGAGGTTCTGTAGATTAGATCCACACGTTGAATTGTCGGCTTTGTTATCGAAAGGTGTCTAGCTATATATTCAACATGGGTTTTAGCTTGATTATGATTTTCGGGTTTTATTACTCTTTAGTTTGATAATACATTATTTGATTGTCTGCACTTTTGAATAAGCTTTCAAACAGTACCAAGATCTTTTCATTTATATTTCTAAGGGACGAATGGTTTGGTATGTAAGATGGATGGATAGAGATCATTTTATTCTTGCATTCTCTCTTTTCTTTGTTCATTTTCCCATCATTGCATTTTTGTGAGCTATTTTTGGGACATACATTGAAATAAGGAGTCCATGGTGCCATCATCATGCATCCTACCTAATGAATGGCCCAGATATGTAAATCATGTGCCTTCCTTTCACAGAAGCACCTAATTAAATAGAACAGAGTCTTCTACAACCCTGCACTTGGTGGAGCCTAGAGTGTTGTGTGATGGACTCAGATTGGGCACCCACCTTTGGTGGTGCAATTTGATTGGTGGGGTCACAAATTGTCAAATATGAGTCCAAGTGTTTTATGCATTTGATTGGGTGCAAATTCCATCTAACGTTTGGGGAGGAGGGGAAGGATTGGATTTAGGTGGGATGGAATTATATTTGATCTCATGTGAAAATTCCATAGATTTTGAAATCTACTACACATGTGGGCCCCACATTAATGTATGTATTTTATCCATGCTGTCAATCCATGTATGCCTTTTACATGTGACATTTTGGTTATATACATGTACAAGTGACTGACATCCGTTGTAAATTTAGTTAGTTGATTAAAATTCCATGGTCCATTAAGTGGGGTTTTGCTTAATTCATCATTTTCCCCATTGATAAGAATTTTATTCCAAACACGGGGATTAGATGGCCAAAATACCATGGTATTTTAAGACATGCATTCATCATGCAATAATGGTATTAATCCCATCTAATACAAATCCATACTGTCCCAACTATTCATCAAGTGTTGTTGGCTTTAATAAAAGAGGAAACAAAAATCATCCAAAACCTATGTGGACCACACTGTCCACATTAGGGGGTGTGTTGTGCATGGGATTAGATGGGATTAGGTGAGATGGAATTGGCACAATGTAATGATTATGTGGTGTCAGGTTTATTGTGGATTATCATGGGCCATCTTACTTCATGTTTGGAAAAGAATTCATGAAAATGTAGATCCCTAGTATAACCTTGAAATGTGTTTGGATAGAATTGTGGAAGATGTGGAGATTCATTCGCCCTCGGTGGCATTTTTGGAAATGCTACAAACCACCACCGTCCTTTGTAGCACGTTGATGTATATGCTATATCCGCACCATCCATCCATTTTGCAACATCATTTTATAGGATGTGCCCAAAAATGAAACATATCTAGAGCTTACATGGACCACACTACGTAAATCAGTGGCTATAGTGACACCCACGGTTGAAACCTTCCTAGGGTCCACCTTCATGTCTATTTTCCATCAAACCTATTTAAAAGGTTAGACAAACCCCATCGAAGGTAAAACACAAATATCAACTTGATCTAAAACTTCCATGGCCCCAATAAGTAGGGTGTTGAATCTCCACTTTTTTTCGTGGTGTGGTCCATTTTAGATTTCGATCTACCTGATTTTTGGGCCAATGCCTTAAGATGATGTTAAAAAATAAATGGATGGTGTGAATATAGCCCATGCATCATGGTGGGACCCATAAATCTTTTTGACATCAAAACACCCACATTTGTTGGATTTGACAAAAAAAGAAAAAAGCATGGATGGAAGGCGTATGTCTCGAGTTCAAGACAAATTTGGAGGGTTATTTGTTGTCGGGGCTCGTATTCCAAAGCATGCTAAGCTTATAATCATTGCTTTTTTGTGAGCTATTTTTGGGACATACATTGAAATAAGTGGTCCATGGTGCCATCACCATGCATCCTACCTAATGAATGGCCCAGATATGTAAATCATGTGACTTCCTTTCACAAAAGCGCCTAATTAAATAGACCCGAGTCTTCCGCAATCCTACACTTGTTGGAGCCTAGAGTGTTGTATGATGGACTCAAATTAGGCAACCACCCTCGTTGGTGAAATTTGATTGGTGGGGTTGTACATTATCAGAATCGTCCCAAGCCTTATATGTTGTTAACAGATGTCTTAAATTTGGAAAAGTTTTGGAAATGTTTGACTGGCCCAAGAAAGTTTGGCTTGAAGTCCAGTAACAATGTATTTGGAATTTTCGAGATACTTGACCAGTCGAGGGACAGGCTTGACCAGTCGAACGGGTCCTTCGAGCATTCAAAGCTCTGGCTCGACTAGTCAAAGGTTACGTAAACTGCGCGTGGACTGCATAAATTTGAAGCAGTTTCCGGACTATTGCAAGTCAGTGCGAAAGTGGAGTTTCCTAAACTATAAATAGAAGTCCCTACGGCCATTCTAGAGGAATGCTAAGGCTTTCTAAAGGTATTCCAAGGGTTTCTAGAAGGGGTTCTAGGGTTTCAAAGGGTATAGCAAGGGTGAGATTCGAGGTTGTTCGAATCGGGTAAGTCATTTCTCTTTGTAATTTATGCTTTCATAGTGGATTTCTGTCGCTTTGTGCCGTGGTTTTTTCCCGAAAGGGTTTTCCACGTTAAATCTTTGTGTTTTCTTGTGTTTTTTTGGTGCTCTTGGATTGCTATCTTAGATCCATCTCTGTGCGATTCCGCAGAACAAATCCCAACAAGTGGAATCAGAACAATCGTTGGGGCACAGATATGGATGTGCAGGATTAACATCAATGGGAAACACTAGGTATGATATTGAGAAGTAATCAGGAAAAAATAATTTTGAGTTATGGAAGATTAAGATGATTAGTCTATTAACCAAGCAAGGTGAAGATGGTGCTTTTGAGGTGCGAAAGTCGATTATGAAAAATGATGATTGGAATACTCTTGATAAGAATGCCTTAACCTCGATCCGTTTGTGTCTCACGGATGAGGTTAATTATCTACAATATCTTGAGGGAAAAAATTGCGGGTAGTTTATGGGCGAAGTTAGAAAATATCTATGCGAAAGAATATTCTGAAAATTGCCTACACTTGAAGTTATAGTGGTATAACTTCAAAATGGCAGATGGTGGAGATCTAGAGGCCCACATGTTATGCCCCGAACTCGGAAACCGGGCTCACAGAATTTCCGATCGTCGAATCCGACGCCGACAGCCTCCGTAGAACTCCATTCTCGGATCCCGGCACCCATTCACCAGGTTCCGATCCTGGGATACTACAAGGAGGATTTATAATCATCAGTCTGATTCATAATGAGCATAACAAAAAGCATAACCCACGAACAATAACCACAAGAACACCACCACAAAATCCACTATGATCAAAAACTTTTTAGTACAATGCGACAGAAAGGGAAAATACAATGTAACGAAAGAAACAAAACTCCAGAAGCTCTGCTGCACGCTCCAACTACGGCGAGACTATGGCTGCGACTGCGTCCTGGCGTCACCTGCATGCATCAATCGTGCATAAGCTTATAGAAAGCTTAGAGGGTGGTGTAAGTGTGTGCACAATATAAGCGTGCTCAGAACGCAAGGTCAGAGTAATGCAGAATCATGGTGATGAGTACATGAATGCAATCAGCCGTACCAAGGCTATGCGGTGCAAGATATGAATGTCATCGGCCATAACACGGCCATGCGATGCGAGATGCAACTCAAGCATGCCAATCCTCATCATATATCAGTACAGTTCTCACTCTGGATAATCACCGGGGTTCAATACACTCCAAATGGCACTGTCGCTCTCCTAGCCGCACAGTCCAAGTGAGCGTAAGAAACCTCACTATCCGCCTGGCCAATAGTCTGCCAATACCTATCCGGCACGTCGATAGCGGACTCATTCGCGAGCTGGTCAAACTCAGCCTAGTATTGCCCCCTACCCTCGGGCGAGTAAGGCCACACTCCTTTCCAACCGACCACGACACAGTGGGAGACGCGGCCTCCTGGTATTCGGCCCTCATGCGCTCATATATCCACTCGGTCTCGACGTTGGAGTCATCCTCTGGTACCATCGGGTTTAGAGATTTTCACCAAGGGACATCTATGGTGCCCGTATGCTAGAACGAAATATTTCCGGTATCCAACCCAGCCACCCACTATGTGTTTGTGGAGGCTATGGCCCTGAAGTTGCTAGGGCATACAATGATCATGATTACACAAATGCAAGTGCATGAATCACCCTACCAAACATGCAACAATCCTGCGCGTACCGAGCGCTCATGTGGGGTGACTCCGCTTATCCGGGAGCCCATAAACGATCTGCCCGAAGGCATATGCTATGATCAATCACTTCTCATATCAGGCATACATATGATGCGTATGATCATGAATCATAAATCTATATTAAGCATGTTATGTGGTGATGGGCTCTGATCAAAATGAAGATGAGCCTAGACGGCCTATATACTACAGGTATGGGCCTATTAATGGGCCCTAGGGAGAAAGTGACAATGCAGACATCTAACCAACATCATCCTCACAATGTGGACATCAAACCATCATTGCTCCCAAGGTATAGCCCATTATAAAAATCAATATATATATCATGGTGGAATCACACTACAATGGGCCTTATGTACGTCCTATTGGGCCTTGACCCATGGGCCTCTAGTACATCAAATGGACCTCATAATATGGGCCTAATACAAATCAAGGTGGGCCTCAACAAGGACCACTAATACATGAAGATGGGCCTTAACAATGGGCCTTAAATTATCTCCAAAACGGTTGGACAGTTGGATGAAACACATGCATCATGATGGAGCCCACACTAATGGAGGGTGTGGATTACAATACATATATAGTTGGGTTCTAAGTAGGACTCACCATAATGCTTATTCTCCACCCAGCCTAGGGCCCAATATAATGTTTATTTTCCACCCAACTTAGGGCCCAACATAATGTTTATTTTCCACCCAACTGTTCATAAAACCACGTGGACCAAGGTAGGGCCCACTATAATATTCATTTGCAATCCAATCTATTCATAAGGTCATGTGGACCTTGGGAAACTGGGGCCCACCTTAACGTTTATTTGCTATGCAACCCATTAACAGGGTCACACGGTCAGGGGGGTCCCACTGTAATGTTTATTTTTCACCCAACCTGTTGATAGGGCCACGTGGACCAGGGGGGCCCACCATATTATTTATTTTCCATCCAACCCGTTGATAGGGTCACGTGGGGTCGCGTGGACCATGCCCACAGTAATGTTTATTTGTCCTTCAAACGGTTGAGGAGCCACCCAAATCTGGGGCCCACCGTGATGTGGTCCACGATCCAGCCCACCCATTATGTGTGTCTCACTGGACTAACGGTCTAGACCAAATTTCAGCAACATCCAAAACCCAGGTAGGCCCCACCAAATGATTTTATATATTTTAGGCATGTCTTCACATGATTTTAGATGGTATGGCCCGCCTGAGTTCCTCTTATGGCTGATTTTTGGGATGGACGGCTGGTCTGTGGGGACCCATCAAATGCATGGTGTGGATGTTCGAAGCACAGCACAGTGGGGCCCACAACTGGGGCTGTGAGGGTCAGCCGAACCGTCCGTCCGCCCGCCCATGCAGCCGCAGGCGCAGCCTGTTGATTTTGATTTTTTTTTTAAAATTCCGTTTTTCTAGGGAATTTCTTAGGTGGGGCCCTCATCAGGAAAATCTGTCCTGACCATTGCATCTCACGGCTCAATATTGACCAAACAAGCCCAATATTGGGTATGTTTCAGCGTGTAGAATCATCGGGTGAGTTTTCAACGGTAAAAATTACCATTTCCTATGGTATGGCCCGCTTGATTATCAGATTGGTCCCAAAGTTTGGCTCAACGGTTAAAATGATCTGGGCAACGGGATAGACGGCTTGGATTATATGCATACATCAGGGTGGGGCCTGCATGAGTGGCCCACCTTCTCTTTCTCTTTTGGGCTAGCTCGACAGCATACTCCCATGTCAGTTTACACTTCACCGTTCGCCCACAGCACGTCCAGCTGCATGGAAAGCACGTCGGTGTGGGTGGGTCCCACATGGATGTGGCCCACCAACACCTATATACACATATAAAATATATATTATATATCATATATATATATATTATATAAAATATATCACTATATCATATAATAAGAAGGGCATTGGGTCCACTTTAACAATGGATGGTGTGGATCTTCACCATCACAATGGAGAGAGAGAGAGAGAGGGAGAGAGAGAGAGAGAGAGAGAGAGAGAGAGAGAGAGAGACTAGAGGGACGGTCATGGAGAGGAGGGACCCCGCCACTATGGGCCCTCCATTGATACAACTCATACATCAAGTGGGTCCCACAACAAGTGGCCCTTAAAATTTAAAACAACGGTAGATCACCCACATTTAGGCCTTCTCCTTGCTCCCTTAGGCTCCTAAGCTCCCTGCCTTCAACTTTGATGGAGGTTGATAGGGTTTTGATGGTGGGGATGAGGGATGAGAGGGTGAGCCACACTTGTTATTTGGGAGAGAGCTTGGATATTGGAGCTCTCATGAGATTTGAAAAATTACTAGAGAATGAGAGAGAGAGAGATAGAAATAATGGATGAAGGGATGGGTGAAGTGGTGGTTGTAAGAAAGGGTGATGAGAGGTATGGTTTAGTTTGAAATTGGTGGGAAAGAGAGATGGTTGTGGTTGAAAATAAGAAAAAGAGGAATAGTGAGGTGGAAAGAGAGTAGACTTTTGAAAAAGTAGGGATGGGTTGTTGTACTTGAGGTATTGGATACATTTATGGTTGATTAATGAGACTAATTGTAAAGATTCTCTCGAAATTCGCAACGCGCGATGTTTCTTCAGAATAAACGTAGATCGACATCTTCTTGCCTGGGTATTGGTTCGGTGCGCGAGTCACGACGATGACGCGGTCGCCAAGACATAGGTTTTGGATCAAGCCGACGTCGGTGTGCGGGACCTGGCTTAGGATCACGCGCAAACGTCGGATACGGTGCGAAGGTTGCCGGAATTTGATCGGAAGGATCGCGGAAGCCAACGGAACGTTACGGACTAGGACATAGGCCTTACACCACATTAGCAACTTTAATAAATTGGCTTGTAAACTACTGGATATGGAGGAAGTAATCATAAATGAGGAACAAGCATGTATGTTGCTGAATTATCTTCCGACATCATATGAGTCATTCCGGGACTAATTGTGCACAACAAATAAATCCCTAAGTTTGGACACCATTATCTCGACGTTTCAAGGGAAGACCATGAGAAAGATAAACGGTGGCATAGGGACATCTTCTGACGCACTGTTTACAAGAGGCAAAAATTCTGAGCAAGGTATAACATCTTCACGGTTAAGATCTAAGTCCATGAGCAAAGGCAAATGTAAGTTAAAGTGCTGGAATTGTGGGATGAAATGACACATGAAGGAGGATTGTACAAATCCTAAATTTAAGAGAGAAGAATCTGAGGCTTTGTATAGGGAGGCTAACACTGCTACGTCTGATGAAAGTACGAGTGGATGTGAAGGTGATGTTTTATTTGTGTCTACGATCAGACACTTATACGGTGATCGTAGGGACAAGTGGATTCTAGACATAGGGGTATCTTTTCACATGACTCCTCATCGGAGTTGGTTCACCAGCTACAGGGAGTGCGATAGTGGATAGGTGTTTATGGGCAATGACATTACCTGTAATGTTGTGGCTGTTGGTATGGTGCGCATCAAGATGTTTGATGGGACAGAGCATACCCTGACTGAGGTGAGGCACGTTCCTAATATGAAAAAAAGTCTGATTTCTCTTAGTGCACTCGTGACCATAGGGTGCAAGTTCACTGGTATTAATGATGTCTTTAAAGTATCTAAGGGGGTACTCGTAATTATGAAAGCGCAACGACTCGGTAACATTTACAGGTTGATCGAGAGCACTTCAACAGATAGTGCTGTAGTGGCTGTAGCAGATTCCATTTCTGCATGTGTGTGGCATACTAGGCATAGCCACATGAGCGGGCGGAGCATGAAGGCTGAGACGCGCAGACAGAGATACGAAGCAGGTGGAGCAGCTACCTGTGAGAAGAATCACACCACATAATCACAGGTAACCGACGAGGTACATGAACGACTCCAATATCGCATATGCTCTCTTATGGACGCGAGAGATTCGTCTACTATTCAGATGACTTTTGGTGAGCTTGGTGTTGAGAAGCGAAAGGTGACTATGGACGATGTGATAGACTCGTTGTACCAGATCGACACGTGGGAGTTGGTGGTGCTTCCAGTGGGCCAGAAAGTTGTTGGATGTAAAAGTTTACAGCATAGATACGGAGTGAGGCTGGTAGTGAAGGGTTATACTCAGAGAGAAGGGATCGACTTCTCAGAGATATTCGCGGCGTCGGTATAGCAGGTGTCTATTAGATTTGTGTTGGTGTTGGTTACCCAATACGATCTCGAGCTGAAAAGATGGATGTGGAGACAACACTTCTGCATGAGAAATTGGAAGATTTGTTTTACATGAAGCAACCGAAGCGGTTCGAAGTTTAAAGGGCTTGAGAAAAAAGTTTGTAGGAGGTCATTGTATAACCTGTCGCCTAGGCAATGGTTTAAATATTTGATTCCTTCATAGTGAGTCAAAAATTTCTAGGAGTGAATACGATCACTGTGTCTGTTACAAGACACTGAGAGATGGCAAGTTCATCATCTTGGAATTGTATGTTGATCGTCAGTAATGATATATCCGAAATCAATGTACTGAAGACTCGATTAACATGGACTTTTGAGATGAAGGATCATGGGCTGCAAAGATGGTTCTCGACATTAATATTCATAAAGACTGGAAGAGGAGCAAGCTTTGGTTATCTCAGGCAAAATACTTTGAGTAGGTATTGATCAAGTATGCGATGGATCAGGGAAAGCTAGTGAGCGTTCCCTACGTGGCTCACTTCAAGCTTTCCTTAGGACAATGTCCCAAAACATATGAGGAAAAGTAAGATATGTCTCATAAGCCTTATTCGAATGTAGTCAGCAGTACATGCCATGGTTTGTATTAGATCGGTTATTTTACGGGCAATCGGTGTTGTCAGTAAATACGTCGGCAAGCAACATTGGGTGGCGGTGAGATGGTTACTTGGATACATTTGACGTACAAGAGACTACGTCTTAACTTTTAAGAAGACAGGGACAAAGTTGGTAGCCTATGTGGATTCAGACTACGTAGGCAGCGTGGATTCTAGAAAATCGACTTTAGGTTATTCGTTTGTACTAGCAAGTGGATCAATTAGTTGGATGTCGAAGCTTCAGTTCGTGGTGGCTCTTTCCACGACCGAAGCAGAGTATAGACAGTGACAAAAGTGTTTAAGGAAGGTTTTTGGTTAAGAGGCATGATAAATTAGTTGGGGCTTCAGCAGGAAGTCGTACCGGTTAATTATGACAGTGAGAGCGCTATCAATTTGGCTAAGAACTTTGTTTATCACTCACGTACTAAATACATTGATGTTTGTCACCACTTTATCCGACAGGTGCTTAAGGAAGGAGGCGTAACACTGGAGAAGATTTACACCAGCGTAAATTCAGCAGACATGCTCACCAAGATCGTTCCTACAGAAAAGCTCAAGTTCTGTACAACTTCTCTAGGCTTGGCGATGACATAAAAGAAAGACGGAGTGTGCACGAGAAGCATTGATGAAGCAATGATGCAAGACAGAGATAAGAGAAGAGGTCAAAAAGCTACATAGTTGAAGATTGAAGATATGGTGGAGATTGTTGTTGACAGATGTCTTAAATCTAGAAAAGTTTTGGAAATGTTTGACTGGCCCAAGAAAGTTCGACTCGAAGTCTGGTAACAATGTATTTGGAATTTTCAGGATGCTTGACCAATCGAGGGACAGGCTCGACCAGTCGAAGGGGTCCTTTGACCAGTCGAAGCTCTAACTCAACTAGTCGAAGGTTACGTAGACTGCACGCGGACTGTGTAAATTTGAGGCGGTTTCCGGGCTATTCCAAATCGGTGTGAAAGTGGAGTTTCCTAAACTATAAATAGGAGTCCTTAGGGCCATTCTAGAGGAAGGCTAAGGCTTTCTAAAGGTATTTCAAGGGTTTCTAAAAGGGGTTCTAGGGTTTCAAAGGGTGTAACAAGGGTGAGATTTGAGGTTGTTCGAATTGGGTAAGTCCTCTTTCTTTGTAATTTATGATTTCATAGTGGATTTCTGTCGCTTTGTGCCATGGTTTTTCCCGAAAGGGTTTTCCACATTAAATCTTTGTGTTCTCTTGTGTTTGCTCGGTGCTCTTGGATTGCTATCCTAGATCTATCTCTATGTGATTCCACATAACAAATCCCAACATTATATGCATTTGGTCCCTTGCAAATTACATCCCACGTATGGGGATGATGGGAAGGATTGGAATATTTAGGTGGGATGGAATTGTGTTTGATCCCATGCGGGATTTCCATGGATTTTGAAATCCACTACACATGTGGGCCCTACATTAATGTATGTATTTTATCCATGTTGTCATTCCATATATGCGCTTTAAAAGTGACATTTTGGTTATATGCATGTACAAGTGACCAATATCTGTTTTGAATTTAGTTAGTTGATTAAAATTTCATGGTCCATTAAGTGGGGTTTTGCTTAATCTATTGTTTTTCCCATCGTAAGAATTTCATCCCAAACTTGAGGATTGGATGACCAAAATACCACAGTATTTTAAGACATGCAATCGTTGTGCAATAATTGTTTTAATCCCATCTAATAGAAATCCATACTATCCCACCTATTCATCAAGTGTTGTTGGCCTTAATAAAAGAGGAAACAAAAATATCCAAAACCTAAGTGGACCACACTGTCCACATTAGGGGGTGTTTGGTGTATGGGATTAAGTGGGATGGAATTGGCACAATATAGTGATTATATGGTGTCAGGTTTGTCATGGATTCTTCATCCTACTTCATGTTTGGAAAAGAATTCATGAAAACGTAGATCCCTAGTTTAACCTTGAAATGTGCTTGGATTGAATTGTGGAAGGTGTGGAGATTCATCCGCCCTCGGTAGCATGTTTGGAAATGCTACAAACCACCACCATCCTCTATATCATGTTGATGTTTATGTTATATCCACACCATCCATCCAATTTTTGACATCATTTAATGGGATGTGCCCAAAAATGAAACATAACCAGAGCTTACATGGACCACACCACATAAATAAGTGGGTATAGTGACGCCCATTGTTGAAACCTTCCTAGGGCTTACCTTCGTGTCTATTTTCCATCAAACCCATTTAAAAGGTAAGACAAACCCGATGAAGGGAAAACACAAATATCAACTTGATCCAAAACTTCCGTGGCCCAGGAGGTAAGGCGTTGAATCTCCACGTTTTTTTTTCATGGTGTGGTCCATTTTAGATTTGGATCTGCCTAATTTTTGGGCCGATGCCTTGAAATGATATTAAAAAAATGAATGAATGGTATGAATATAGCCCATATATCATGGTGGGATCCATAGATCTTGCCGACGACATCTAGACACCCACATTTGTTGGATTTAAAAAGTTAAAATTAAAAAAAAAAAAAACAAAAAAAGAAAAAACAAGGCATGGATGGAGCGTGTATGCCTCGAGTCCAAGACGAATTTGGAGGGTTACTTTTTGTGGGGGCTCGTATTCCAAAGCATACCAAGCTTATATTCAATGAAAGAAACAAACGGAATATGTGATTAGTTGAGTGGTATTTTTAATTCAATCCCATCTAATAACACCTGAACCAAATATGCCTTAATGTGTTAGGCATGATCTTACATGACTGCACGTGCCATCGACATAGTTTCAGATTAGGATATTTTAAAAGATGTATGGTTCACATGAGATGGGGCATATGATTAAAGGATTGAATTTCGCATGCAGAACACAATGGGCCCCTAGAGGTCGGATCGTTGCACACATGAGACGGGCCTGTAGAGATCTGTTTGTAAGATTTACGGTTCACATGATGAAAGGATCGGATTTCACATTCACAACAGAGTGGGCTCGTAGATGTCAGCTTGTTGTAGACGTAAGATGGGGCCATAGTGGTCGATTTGTAAGATGTACGGTTCACATAAGGTGCAGCACCTTATGAAAGGATAGGATTTCATGTACACAATACAGTTGGCCCGTAGATGTAGGCCTGTTGTGCGTAATTCCAGTCCTTGAATCACGAGATCCACGACCCTAGCTTTATTGGAAGCGTTGCGTACTGATTAACTAAGTACGACAAGCATACTTGGTAAACTCTATAGGGTCCACTGTCATTCATGTATTTTATCCACTCCATCCATCCATTTTAATAGACAATTTTAGATCTTTTGAAAAAAAATTGAATTATAAAAAAATATCAAGTGGCCCACGCCATAGGAAATAGTATGAATTGAACATCTACCGTTGAAAATTTTTTGGGGGGCACATAAGTTTTAGATCAAGCTGATATTTGTGTTTTTCCTTCATCTATGTCTATGAGATATTATGAACAGGTTATATGATAAATAAACATCAATGTGGGCCTTTCAAAGGTTTCAATGGTGGAAATCAATACTTACACTTGAGCTTCGAATATGCTTTAAGTTTGGGCTCAACCTCTTAAATGATCTGGAAAAACGGATGGATGGAATGGATAAACCACATGCCTTCAAGGTGGGATAAATTGATAATGGAATGGAAACGGTGAAAAAGATAAATTGATAATGGAATGGAAAAGGTAAAAAAAGATAAATTGGAATGGAAACATTAAAAAAAAGATTTTCCAAATAAAAGTACAAAAAAGAAAAAAGAACATAATTTTTTATTACTCCTTTAAGTTATGTATTCTAATATAGAAAATTTTCGAAGGAGACAAATGCAGAGCATACTTTATATGATGTCATAGTAGAATCTACTACCTCATGTGTTCATAGTAGTAGAGTTGGAATGTATAGATTGAAAAAGTATAGATCGATAATATTGTGTTGGTTTGAAAGTCGAAATAGAATAGAAGAGATTGAGAGAACGGAAGAGATGGAGAGAATGGAAAGAAGCCGAGCTTCGACTTTTCGATGGTAGAGGTTAGGAGCCTTTGTCTCTCCAGCTCTTGCCCGAATGGCAGAGGTTAGGGGCATCTGTCTCTCCCACTCTGGCCCTCTCACTCTGGCTCTCTCCGACTCTCCATAGAGCTCGTTTGTTCTCTGTCTCGCTCTCTCCTTCCTGCCTCTGTCACCCCCCCTCTTTTTATAGAGGAGGTTCATGCCAACCGAAACAGATCCAAACCGAACTCGAACCTATACCCGTTTGAGGTACAACCGGTATTGCTCATAACCGGGGGTTAAGCCAATTGAGGCTCCATCAGGTCTTGGTTTTAATCGTGCGGTGTCTACAAGCCCACATGATGGATAACTCATATCAAAGTGGGCCCCACATGAGGACAATTCACATTAAAGGTTGACTCCTGATGATGAATGAGCCACATCGAAGGCAGGTCCCGCATGATGGACGACCCACATCCAATGTCTAACACGATGGACGACCAACATCTAACGTGGGCCCGCATGATGGAGAACCCACATAGAAGGTGGGCCTCACACAGTGGATGGTCCACATTGAAGGTAGGCCCCACTTGATATATATACAGTTCACATTGAAGACGTCCGACATAATGAACGGTCCAATCAAAGGTTGGCCTCACATAATGGATAGTGGATATCAAGGATAGGCAAAACAAAATTGAAAGATAAGTATTTATGTGATGTTGGAAGCCAAACATACTCTTTTAATTTTTGACCCACGGTAGAAACCAAGATAAGCTACTTAAGTTATAAATATCCATATAAAGTAACTTACAAATGAACCTTGAGCAAAAGTTAAATGGAGAGAGAGAGAGAGAGAGAGAGAGAGAGAGAGAGAGAGCAATGGTTGGAATTGAGTAACCGTTCAATAATTTGTACCGTTTGAATAGTTTAGACCCTCATTTATTGTCATTTAATTTGAGTTCATTTGTGTCATGTGTACAATTTATGAATATTTGTAAATCAACTATCATGCTCTCTTAGAGTAAGTAAATTTCATCCAAAATATCATTTGTTCCATGCAATAACATTTTAAGCCCGAATTTAAATTGTTTTTTTTTTACAAAAAAAAACACTTTCATCAATGTTATTTTCAAAAGGTTGTTGGAAAAACACGACGAGAAGGGCATTTAAGGCTGCTCAACACCATTTTATCCATTTATGTATAGTGAGCACAATTTTTTATGTACATTTTGTATTAAGGGACTTCTTAAGTGTTTTTCCCAAACCTCCATCTCTCTTAACAATTTTTCTTTTTATCAAACATGCACATGATGAAGAGGAGATTTTTATTTTTATTTTTTATTTTTTATATTTCTTTTTTCCCACAAGGAGGAGGAGAAGAAGAGGAAGAGGAAGAAATAAACTACTTTTTGTAAGTATTTTATTTTTATTAATTTATTTTATAATTAAAATAAAAAATCAATTTTGACCCATCAATTGAAATTACTATCTAAACTTTGTTTTGATTTTTTCTTCTTCCCCTTCTTAAAATTGCTTCTAAGATGTCACATGGATTTATATATTGTATATCCATGCCGTCCATTTGTTTTTCCAGCTCATTTAAGGGCACGGGTCCAAAAATAAAGAAGATCCAAATGTCAGTGGACTACATAAGAAACACTGTAGATTGAATGCCTGGCATTAAAAACTTCCTAGACCTTACTGTAATGCCCACTGTAATATTTATTTGCCATCCAACCTGTTGGTAAGGCCACACAGATAGCTCGATCCAAAATTGCATCTACTTTTCAAGTGGACCACACTTATCATTTTCTATTCATCCATGGCTTGAATTTGTTTCCTATCTTGTGGTCCACCTGGTGAGTAGATGGGGGTGATTTTTGAACTAAGCATTCCTCATGATTAGGTCAACCTATTCAAGGGATTGGATATCATATGCTCTTTACTGATTGAAAATTATGGGCTAGGTGAACAACAACTTGTGATCCAACTGGTTAAATTTGTGATTTGTGTACGTTTGTGTGTATATATATCACATCACGTATAATGAGTTCTCGAAAAGTTCGCACGAGTTCTGTACAAACCGGTGTGCAGGTGAGCATTTGGTGTGTGTGTGTGTATCACTTGTCTAGCAATTATCTCTCTCTATATGTGTGTAGACATACACACATTAGCAAGGATTGTGCGCAGTTTTAATTAAACCTCCAGCAGGAAATTTTTGAGGGAAGAAATCTCCATGTAGCGCTTTGATTGAGGGGTATTTGAAAGGTTTACACACATGTGGTGAGGTTCTGTAGATTAGATCCATGATGTTGAATTGCTGGCTTTGTTATCGAAAGGTGTCTAGCTATTCAACATGAGTTTTAGCTTGATTATGATTTTCGGGTTTTATTGCTCTTTAATTTTATTATTATTATTATTATATTTTTTTTAGTACACCCCACTGTCAGTTGACACTTCACTGTTAGCCACCCCCACTAAGGATCGATACCAAGACCTCAATGTTGAAACGAAGTATCTTTCACTCAGTCTACCACTTGAGCTATGGATCAGGGTGTTTTACTCTTTAATTTGATAATACATTATTTGATTGTCTGCACTTTTGAATAAGCTTTCAGACAGTACCAAGATCATTTCATTTATATTTCTAAGCGACGAATGGTTTGGTGTGTAAGATGGATGGATAGAGATTATTTTATTCTTGCATGCATTCTCTCTTTTCTTTGTTCATTTTCCCATCATTGCATTTTTGTGAGCTATTTTTGGGACATACATTGAAATAAGTGGTCCATGGTGCCATCACCATGCATCCTACCTGATGAATGACCCAGATATGTAAATCATGTGCCCTACTTTCACAAAAGCACCTAATTAAATAGAACAAGTCTTATGCAACCCTGCACTTGGTGTAGCCTAGCGTGTTGTGTGATGGACTCAGATTGGGCACCCACTTTTGGTGGTGCAATTTGATTGGTGGGGTCATACATTGTCAGATATGATCAGTCCAAGTTTTTTAAGCATTTGATCTAGTGCAAATTCCATCCACCCTTTGGGGAGGAAGAGAAGGATTGGAATTAAGTGGGATGAAATTACATTTGATCTCGAAATCCATGACACATGTGGGCCCCACATTAATGTATGTATTTTATCCATGTTGTCGATCCATGTATGCCCTTTACATGTGACATTTTGGTTATATACATGTACAAGTGATTGGCATCCATTGTAAATTTAGTTAGTTGATTAAAATTCCATGGTCCATTAAGCAGGGTTTTGCTTAATCCATTGTTTTTCCCATCATAAGAACTTTATCCCAAACATGAGGATTGGATGACCAAAATACCATGGTATTTTAAGACATGCAATCATCATGCAATGATAGTATTAATCCCATCTAACACAAATCCATACTGTCCCACCTATTCATCAAGTGTTGGTGCAATTTGATTGATGGAGTCATACATTGTCAGATATGATCAGTCCAAGTGTTTTAAGCATTTGATCTGGTGCAAATTCCATTTGGGGAGGAGGGGAAGGATTGGAATTAAGTGGGATGAAATTACATTTGATCTCATGCAGGATTTCCATGGATTTTGAAATCCACTACACATGTGGGCCCCACATTAATGTATGTATTTTATCCATGCTGTCGATCCATGTATGCCCTTTACATGTGACATTTTGGTTACATACATGTACAAGTGACTGACATCCATTATAAATTTAGTTAGTTGATTAAAATTCCATGGTCCATTAAGCAGGGTTTTGCTTAATCCATTGTTTTTCCCATCATAAGAACTTTATCCCAAACATGAGGATTGGATGACCAAAATACCATGGTATTTTAAGACATGCAATCATCATGCAATGATAGTATTAATCCCATCTAATACAAATCCATACTGTCCCACCTATTCATCAAGTGTTGTTGGCTTTAATAAAAAAGGAAACAAAAATCATCCAAAACTTAGGTGGACCACACTGTCTACATTAGGGGGTGTTTGGAGCATGGGATTAGATGGGTTTAAGTGGGATGGAATTACCAAAATGTAATGATTACACTGTGCCAAGGATTGTCGTCTAATCTCATGGCTTGGAGGCCATCCCACTTTATGTTTGGGAAACGGATTAGCTACTCATCTTGCCACTACCGGTCGGTGCTCTTTGGGCCCACCATGATGTATGTGTTTCATCCATGCCGTCCACCCATTCTTCCATGTCATTTTATGGTATGAGCTAAAAAGTGAGTTTGATCTAAATCTCAAGTGGACCACATAGTTAGCCCTAGGAGGTTTTTAATGGTGTAATTCAATTACTACTGTTTTCCCATGGTGTGGTCCACTTGAGATTTATATCTACCTCATTTTTTAGATCAAACCCTAAAATTATATTTCAAAATGGATGGACAGCATGGATAAAACACATACATCATGATAGAGTCCACATAGCATCGACCACTGGTCACATGAAACTCAAAGTAAGATTGCAGAAACCTGACGCTGATTCCAAGAAGGGGCTTCACAACCCATACCTTATATGAGTCCCAAACAAGACATTGCAACGATCCATAGGATCTTAAAACCCACTCCCACTTAATCCCATTTAAACCCATGCGCCAGGGGCGTTTGGCTCATGGGATTAGATGGGATTAGGTGGGATGGAATTGACGCAATGTAACGATTACGTGGTATCAGGTTTGTCGTGTATTCTCATGAGCCATCCCACTTCATGTTTAGAAAAGAATTCATGAAATGTAGATCCCTAGTTTAACTTTGAAATGTGTTTGGATTGAATTGTGGAAGATGTGGAGATTCATCCACCCTCGGTAACATGTTTGGAAATGCTACAAACCACCATTGTCCTCCGTAGCGCATTATTGTATGTGTTATATCTGCACCATTCATCCATTCATTTTGCAACATCATTTTATGGGATGGGCCCAAAAAGGAAACATATCCAAAGCTTACCTAGACCACAGCACATAAATCAGTGGCTATAGTAATGCCGACAGTTGAAACCTTCCTAGGGCCCACCTTCATGTCTATTTTCCATCAAACCTATTTAAAAGGTCAGACAAACCCAATAAAAGTAAAACACAAATATCAACTTGATCCAAAACTTCCATGGCCCCAGAAAGTAAGGTGTTGAATCTCCACTTTTTTTCATGGTGTGGTCCATTTTACATTTGGATCTACCTAATTTTTGAGCCGATGTCTTAAAATGATGTTAAAAAATAAATGGATGATGCGAATATAGCCTATACACCATAGTAGGACCCATAAATCTTTTCGACATCAAGACACATTTTTTTATATTTGAAATTAAAAAAACAAGGCATGGATGGAGGGCTTATGCCCCAAGTCCAAGACAGAATCGGATGTTTATTTGTTGTCGGGCCTCGTATTCCAAAGTATGCCAAGCTTATAATCAATGAAAGAAACAAATGGAATATGAGACCAGTTGAGTGGTATTTTTAATCCAATCCCATCTAATACCACCTGAACCAAATATGCCTCAATGTTTTAGGCATGATCTTACATTACTCCACGTGCCATCCACCGAGTTTCATATTATGATAAATTTAAAAAATGTACGGTTCAAAAGAGATGGGCCTGTAGAGCTCTATTTGTAAGATTTACGGTTCACATGAGATAGGTCACCTGATGAAAGGATCGGATTTCACATTCACAACAGAGTGGGCCCATAGATGTCGGCTTGTTGTACACGCGAGATGGGGCCATAGTGGTCGATTTGTAAGATGTACGGTTCACATAAGATACAGCACCTTATTAAAGGATAGGATTTCACGTACTCCTTGAATCACGAGATGCACGACCCTGGCTTTATTGGAAGCGGATTGCGTACTGAGTAACTAAGTACGCTAAGCATACTTAGTAAACTCTGTGGGGCCCACTGTCATTCATGTATTTTATCCACTCCATTCATCCGTTTTAATGGATAATTTTAGTTCTTTTACCAAAACAATGAAGATATAAAAATATCTAGTGGACCACACCACAGGAAGAGTATGAATTGAACATCTACCATTGAAAATTTATTGTGGCCACAGAAGCTTTAGATCAAGATGATATTTGTGTTTTTTGACTTCATCCATGTCTCTGCGATCCTATAAACAGGTTGGATGATAAATAAACATCACTGTGGGCCTTAAGAATTTTTCAACGGTGGAAATCAATAGTTCCACTGTTTCCTGTAATATGGTCCACTTGAGCTACGGATATACTTTAGGTTTGGGCTCAACCCATTAAATGATCCGTAAACCACGCGCATTCACGGTGGGCCGAAAAGACTTTAATAAGTACGATAAGAGCGTACCGAGTAAATCAGTACGCACTCCGATTTCATCTTTATTTTGCTTACACGATAAGATTCTTTTCTCGTCCTTTGAAACGAGCAGCTTTTGTGTACGCTAGCAGAACATTGTCATCCATACACAAGCAAATGGGTTATACACACCTTGGACAGTTTTATCATACCCAAGTGTAAAAATAGTTATTTGTGAGAAAATAAAATTATAAGACTAAAAACTTAAATATATTATCCCAATGGTCCATCTGGGGCTTACGAAAGGAGGGAGAATACTGAAAATGCAGTCATTAAGAGGTTTAGATTATATTTTTAATGTATATTTTATTATAGTATTTTCATAATTGAACGGTTTGGATTTATGTAAAAATCATCGTAATCAGATTCTAAGCATATATTTTCTATGTGCGTGTGTACAGATGGACATAGTCTTCTCGAGTATTATTATTTTTCTCGGAATTAAAAGTGCCAGAGAGGTTTGTCTCCGCACACGCTCTAAGCATCTTTTACGTGGAATTTCTGTGGAGATTAATGAGGTGAAACGCAGAATACATGTGGACGTATCACACGTGTCGGAGATATGGACTAATGGTTAGGTGATCCAAGAGTAAATATATTATCTCCAAAAATAAATCCAATGGTTACTTGTTTTAAGAAAAGTGTCGTAAGAAATAAAATATCTAACGGCCAATATCCAAGATACAACTGAGGCCCACCTGATGACTGGACCAGCCTGAATTTTTTTCACAGAGTATTTTTAAAGTATTCCCATATCATACATGGAATGGGTATTACAAAAGTATGCAAATTCACCTCATTAATCTCTCGTCTTCTAAATCGCTTCAGTATCTTTTTTATATTCCCTTCGTTAGTTATCATTATCGTCCATTGTCGCGACATAGGATTCGGTCGTGTGTAGCCACCGACTGGGGCCACATCCTGAGTACTGCAATGATCACTTCATGTAAATAAGTTGAAATTTAATAAAATAGAAATTTAACTTTTAGAGTTAAATTTTTCTTTTTTTAAAGAAGATAATCTAATCAATATGTTTCGAATTGATCTTTCTTACGGTGTATTAAAATAAAGCAGATTTTTTTTAATTAGTAAAATTTTATTCATATATTACTAAATTAATTTTATTAAAAATATGAAATATAAATCATACATTAATTTATAAGGATTTGCGATTTAACAAAATTTACGCTTAGGAGTTTCTACACTTTACTTATTTATAATTTTATATAAAAAAATTAATTTTAATTTAAATAAAATAAAATAAATTTTAAATTAAAAATAATCATTATTAAAATTAAAAATTAAAATTTGAGTTTAAATTTATGAATTTTCTTTAAAACTTAGAATTATCTCTATTATGAAATTAATAATTAATAATTAATTCTCGTTATTTTCTTTCAACTGTGAATTTAAGGAATTAAATTACTATTAATTAATAATGTATGAATTTTGATTAAATTAATATCTTCTAAATTTTTAGGTTTAACATACTTGAAACAAAAAATTATTGAATAATTTAGATTTGAATATAAATCATGAAGAAATCTGGTGATTCGAATTGAAATCTCCAAAACCAAACCCGATAATTCTATGTGATTAAAACTGTGTTGCAGTGCAATATTAAAAAAATTATAGTCTCTTTTATAATTTTTATAAAAATTTAGTAGTCTTCTTGACTATAAATTATTAATATTTTTTAATTTGAGAATTTTGAATTCTTAATTTGTTTTGATATTTTTTACTTTGTCTCTTAAGATATTTGTGTTGTGATCCACTTTTTCTGTACACCATTGTATGTCATAGTAAATCTCAAAGAATATGTTGCGACAAATTTTAGAAATTAAAATTTTAATTATTTAATTACAATAATTACTAATTTAATAATTATTGAACCTTACAACGGCTTATCTGCATAATTTAAAAATAATAAAGACTATGTGATGTAATATTATGTCGTTTGTAACTAGCTTGTAGTAAGTTGCATATTTAATAATTTTGATTTGAATAAATAGTGATCACTCATATCATGTAAATATTTATTTTAAATTAAGAATGGTGATTGGAATGAGGGTGCGTTGCCCTGGGGATGTCCTTAAAAGACATAAGCAAGTAGGGTGATTGTGTCCCTTAGGTGAAAGACCCTAAATCCAGCAAGTATGGCGATTGTATCCCTTAAATGGAAAACCTTAAACCCAGCAAGTAGAATGATTGTGTCCAATGAAACCCCATATAACCCACCGAATCCTTTAAAGTCTCATAAAGTGCTTCACGTGGGTCATCGCCAAGGTTGTTTATTACTGATGGATGGCCGTTGTTCAAGTTAACTCATACTCGACCAAGTTAACCTAGGCCACCCCAGCTGCCCAACCATTAAGGAGCCTACCTGCACGTGTCAGATCATCATATCGTGACCTACCAAGTGGGCCAGACTGATAGCTCAATACACCTATGCTATCCAGTTTTAGGCATCATTAATACAAACCGTATATAGCTGATCCCAAGATTGGAAAGGATGGGTTTATTCGGCAGAAGGATTGTACGATGATTGTCTCCCAGCCATCTAGTCTTTCAACCTATTCAAGTAGGGCCCACAGTGTAGTTTTGCAACTTGCAAACCATCAATATGATCTAGCCCACCATGGATATCCAATGCGTGAAAAATATCCCAATGGGAAATCCCGACCCTTCTATCTTTGGCCCGAAATAATAAACAGTTATTAAAAAAGGCAAAATATTTATATATACAGGATGCCATAATATGGAATATTATAGGCATAGGCCATTCCAGGTGAGGTCCATCACATCAACGGTCTGGATCACCGATCCATAGGGCCATTTGCACAAACAGAAAAGCCCAAATCTACTGTACAAACTCTCCACTTTTGAGCATTACGAGTTAGTGATATGTTGTAATTTATACCATCAAATGCAGAAGTTTCTATTCCTACGACATCAGACTCGTCCGTACAATTATGGCACATGGTTTGGTGATCTACGTCATTAATATACTAGGCCCTATAGTTGAGGACCTAAACCGTTGACTCCAGCGAAACATGCATGTAGCTACGATCTTTGGGGAGATGATCAGAACCGTCCAAGTCGCTGATCCAACCATGGACAGAACACCCAAATTCCACTGAGAAGATTACATTAACAATCTTACGTTCTCTTTCTAATTTACGCCACGCAGGATTTTACTTTTAGCTGTCCATTTCATAGCCATCAATTAAACGGTCAAGAGTGCTTGATAAGCGTCCTTTTACTACACATGTTTCATATCCACAACGAACAATTTGGATGGTCTCGATAGCCGTCCATCAATGCCACATGTGAGGAGGACATATCTGTGTATACCACGCTCAACGACTCATCAATCTTTAATTGTAACAGTGAGAGCGCTATCAATTTGGCTAAGAACTCAGTTTATTACTCACGTACTAAACACATTAATGTTCGTCACCACTTTATCTGACAGATGCTTGAGGAAGGAGGCGTAACACCAGAGAATATTCACACCAGCATAAATTCAGCAGACATGCTCACTAAGGTCATGCCTATAGAGAAGTTCAAGTTCTGTGCAACTTCTCTGAGCTTGGCGATGGCATAAAAGGACAGAATGTGCACGAGAAGCATTGATGTAGCTATGATGCAAGATAGAGATAAGAGAAGAGGTTAAAAAATTACATGGTTAAATATTAAAGACATAGTGAAGATTGTTGTTAATAGATGTCTTAAATCTGGAAAAGTTTTGGAAATGTTCGATTGACCCAAGAAAGTTCGACTTGAAGTCCAGCAACAATGTATTTGAAATTTCCGGGATGCTTGACCAGTCGAAGGGGTCCTTCGACCAGTCGAAGCTCTAGCTCGACTAGTCGAAAGTTACGCAAACTGCACGCGGATTGCATAAATTTGAGGCGGTTTCCGAACTATTCCAAGTCGGTGCGAAAGTGGAGTTTTCTAAATTATAAATAGGAGTCCCTAGGGCCATTCTAGAGGAAGGTTAAGGCTTTCTAAAGGTATTCCAAAGATTTTTAGAAGGGGTTCTAGGGTTTCAAAGAGTGTAACAAGGGTAAGATTCGAGGTTGTTCGAATCGAGTAAGTCGTCTCTTTGTAATTTATGCTTTTATAGTGGATTTCTGTCGCTTTGTGCCCTAATTTTTTTCCGAAAGGGTTTTCCATATTAAATCTTTGTGTTCTCTTATGTTTGCTTGGTGCTCTTAGATTGCTATCCTAGATCCATCTCTGTGTGATTCCGCAGAACAAATCCCAATATTATATGCATTTGGTTCCGTGCAAATTACATCCCACGTTTGGGGATGATGGGAAGGATTGAAATTAGGTGGGATGGAATTGTGTTTGATCCCATGCGGGATTTTCATGGATTTTGAAATCCACTACACATGTGGGCCCTACATTAATGTATGTATTTTATCCACGTTGTCATTCCATATGTGTGCTTTAAAAGTGACATCTTGGTTATATGCATGTACAAGTGACCGACCTCCGTTGTGAATTTAGTTAGTTAATTAAAATTTCATGGTCCATTAAGTGGGGTTTTGCTTAATCTATTATTTTTCCCATCGTAAGAATTTCATCTCAAACATGGGGATTGGATGACCAAAATACCACAGTATTTTAAGACATGCAATCGTCGTGCAATAATAGTATTAATCCCATCTAATAGAAATCCATACTGTCCCACTTATTCATCAAGGGTTGTTGGCTTTAATGAAAGAGGAAACAAAAATCATCCAAACCACCCCGTCCACATTAGGGGGTGTTTGGTGCATGGGATTAGGTGGGATGGAATTGGCACAACGTAATGATTATGTGGTGTCAGGTTTGTCGTGGATTCTCATGGCTTGGAGGTCATCTTACTTCATGTTTGGAAAAGAATTCATGAAAATGTAGATCCCTAGTTTAACCTTGAAATGTGTTTGGATTGAATTGTGGAAGGTGTGGAGATTCATCCACCCTCGGTAGCATGTTTGGAAATGCTACAAACCACCACCATCCTCCATATCGCATTGATGTATGTGTTATATCCACACCATTCATCCAATTTGTGACATCATTTAATGGGATGTGGCCAAAAATGAAACATACTCGGAGCTTACATGGTCCACACCACATAAATCAGTGGGTATAGTGACGCCCACTATTGAAACCTTCCTAGGGCCCACCTTCGTGTCTATTTTCCATCAAACCTATTTAAAAGGTAAGACAAACCCGATGAAGGGAAAACACAAATATCAACTTGATCCGAAACTTCCGTGGCCCGAGGAAGTAAGGGGTTGAATCTCCACTTTTTTGTTTCTTTATTCTTTTCTTCTTTTTTTTCAATCGTGTGGTCCATTTTAGGTTTGGATCTGCCTGATTTTTGGGCCGATGCCTTAAAATGATATTAAAAAATGAATGAACAGTGTGAATATAGCCCATACATTATGGTGGGATCCATAGATCTTGCCGACATCAAGACACCCACATTTGTTAGATTTTAAATAATAATAATAATAATCATAAACACAAGGCATGGATGAAGCGTGTATGCCTCGAGTCTAAGATGAATTTACTTTTTGTGGGGGCTCGTATTCCAAAGCAAACCAAGCTTATAATCAATGAAAGAAACAAATGGGATATGGGATTAGTTGAGTAGCATTTTTAATTCAATCCCATCTAATATCACCTGAACCAAATATGCCTTAATGTTTTAGGCATGATCTTACATTACTCCACGTGCCATCGACATAGTTTCAGATTAGGATATTTTAAAAGATGTATGGTTCACATGAGATGGGGCATATGATTAAAGGATTGAATTTCGCGTGCAGAACACAGTGGACCCCTAGAGGTCGGCTTGTTGTACACATGAGACGAGCCTGTAGAGATCTATTTGTAAGATTTACGGTTCACATGATGAAAGGATCGGATTTCACATTCACAATAGAGTGGGCCCATAGATGTCGGCTTGTTGTACACGCGAGATGGGTCCATAGTGGTCAATTTGTCAGAGGTACGGTTCACATAAGATACAGCACCTTATGAAAGGATAGGATTTCACGTACACAATACAGTGGGCCCGTAGATGTAGGCCTGTTGTGCATAATTCCAGTACTCCTTAAACCACGAGACTCACGACCCTAGCTTTATTGGAAGCGGATTGCGTGCTGAGTAACTAAGTACGCTAACCATACTTAGTAAACTCTGTGGGGTCCACTCTCAATTCGTGTATTTTATCCACTCCATTCATCCATTTTAATATATAATTTTAGTTCTTTTTCCAAAAAAAAGGAAATATTAAGATATAAAGTGGACCACAACACAGGAAACAGTATGAATTGAACGACTACCGTTGAAAATTTATAGTGGCCACAGAAGTTTTAGATCAAGCTTATATTTGTATTTTTTGACTTCATCCATGTCTGTGTGATCCTATAAACAGGTTAGATGATAAATAAACATCACTGTGGGCCTTAGGAAGGTTTCAACGGTGGAAATCAATATTCACACTGTTTCCTGTAGCATGGTCCAATTGAGCTTCGGATATTCTTTAAGTTTGGGATCAACCCCTTAAATGATCTGGAAAAACGGATGGACGGCTTGGATAAACTACATGCATTCAAGGTGAGCCCAACAGAGTTTAATCATTAAGATAAGAGCGTACCGAGTTACTCGGTACGCACTCCGATTTCATCTTCATTTTGCTTCTGCGATAAGATTCGTTTCTCGTACTTTAACGGAACGAACAGTTGTTGTGTACGCGCCTTGTCATCCATACACAAGCAAATGGGTTATACACACCTTGGACAGTTTTTATCATATCTCAACCGTAAAAATAGTTACTTGTGATAAAATACAACTATAAGACTAAAAAATTAAATATTATCCCAATGGTCTATCTGGGGTTTACCACAGGATGGAAGATACTGAAAATTCAGTCATTATGAGGTTAGATTTTATTTTAATGTCTATTTTATTATATTCTTCTCATAATTGGATGGTTTGGATTTATTTGAACATCATCATAATCAGATTCTAAGCATATGTTTCCCATGTGCGTGTGTACATATTTCCATAGTCTTCTCGTGTATCAATATTTTTCTCTGAATTAAAAGTGCCAGACGGAATACGAGGTTTGCCTCCGCACACACTCCCAGCATCGTTTACCTAGAATTTCTATGGAGATTCGCGCGAATGGAGATTAATGAGGTGAAACGCAGAATACATGTGAACTTATCAGACGTGTCGGAGATCTGGACTGATGGTTAGGTGATCCAAGAGTAAATATATTATCTCCAAGAATAAATCCAATGGTTACTTGTTTTAAGAAAAGTATAGTACGAAATAAAATATCTAACGACCAATATCCAAGATACAACTGAGGCCCACCTGATGACTGGACCAGCATGAATTTTTTTCAAAGAGTATTTTTAAAGTATTCCCATATCATACAAATTCTGCAAATGTATCCCAACTCCCCTCATTAATCTCTCGTCTTCTAAATCGCTTTAGTTTCTTCTTATATTCCCTTCATTACTTATCATTATCGCCCGTTGTGGCGACATAGGATTCGGTCGTGTGTGCAATGATCGAAACCGTCCCTACTCTGGATTATGCTATGCACGCCATCACGAGGAAGATACTATGGACGGATGAATTTAGAATAATGAAAAGGAAATTTTTAACGGCTCTCATTCAACTCCGAAAATCAAAGGATATGATCATCTGGGAACAGATTGCGTCCTACGACTGCCCGCCTCTAGCCGGGAACGGGCAGATCTGTGTGGAGGCCCACCGAGATGTATATGTTTAATTAGAGAATATGTACAGTTCCAATTAAAGGAAGATCAGAAGTGTGGGTCCCGCCATGATTTATGTTCTATATCCACACCGTTCATCCATTTTGAGAGATTATTTTAGTATATGTGGAAAAAATGAGGCAAATCAGAAAGTAGTGGGTGTTGAAGTAGTGGGATTGAATACCCACCGTTGAAACTTTTGGGGGCCACCGAAAGTTTTTTGGATCATGCTGATGTTTGTGTTTTTACTTCATCCATGCCTGAGTGACCTTATGAACGGGTTAGATGGAAAATAAACATCATGGTAGACACTAGGAAGGTTTAAATAGTGGACGCCATTCTACCCACAGTCTTCTGTGGCGTGGTCCACTTAAACTTTGGATCTAGCTCATTTTTGGGATAATTTCCTAGAATGATCTCATAAAACGTATGGACGGTGTGGATATAGTATATACATCATGGGGGAGCCCAAAGAACTTGGTGACGTCAACATACCCCACTAAGGTCGGTTTGTAGCATGTGGCCCAGTTGGCGGTGACACAAACTGGAATCTCAGTTAAGACAGAAGCAAAACGAACGCCATATCAACTTCATCATCAGCGTAAGCTCAGACCTCAGCATGCAGTACAGGGCTTCGGTGCATCCCTGACCATGAGGCCTAACATGATGTATGTGTCTTATATCTATGCCATACATCCGTTTCATCATACATCGGTTTCATCCCTTCATTTTAGAGCATTAGGCCAAAAAAAGATGTAATACTAATTTAATGTTGACCACACCGTAAGAAACAATGGTGATTTACCATTAAAAACTTCTTGTGGGCCACAAAAGTTTTGGATCAGGCTGATATTTGTGTTTTCTCTTCATCCAGTTCCGTGTGACCATATTAACAAATTGGATGGAAATAAACATTGCGGTAGGCCTTGAGAAGTTTTTAATGCTGGATGTTCAATCTTTACTCTTTCCTGTGATGGTGCACCTGAGATTTGGATCTGCTGCATTTTTTGGATCATGTTGTGAAATGAGCTGGCCAAATGGATCTACGGTGTGGATACAAACTGGCATTGATATAAGACACATACGTTACGGTGGGCCACACAATTAGTGATGGGAAAAAAACACACAAACATATTTAAAGATCCAACGGCTTTCATGTAAATAGACAGGTGAGAAGAAAATACAGGACCAGGACCAGGACTACTAAACCATCGCCAAGCATGCAAGTTCCTTACAAGAAATATTGTGGAGTTCCACTCCTCACGGCAGACAGGGGGTTAATCTGGACTGTGTTATCTGGTGGGCCGCCTTATAGATGGACAGCTGCTCTAACCGTTCTTTTGTGAGCCACTAATTGGTTGGACACTGCAATTAAAGGAAGGGTGTGAAATAATGGGACGAAGATTACCGTCTTTCGTAAGTAAACTAAACCTTGAATCCATGAGGTGATTCTTAAATTCACAAGTAAAAAAGAAAAAAAGAAAAGAAAACTCAAAATTGTATTGAAATATGGTGCTCAGACTTTTAAAAAGAATGACCTAAGCTCTAAAAGAAGTACTAATTAAGCTAAAATAGAAATTGATCGAAATAGTAAAATTTGTTAAAATATAAATGTATAGATTTATCTTACCGATGGATGTCTAGCATGATTAAAAGCAAAATCTAAAAAAGATGAAAATTCTAAACCTATAAAAATAAAGAGATACAATAAAAATATATATTACTAAAAATTTTAAGCTTTTCTTAAAATCGTAATTTTGAATTGGAAGGATGTGTATTCTCACGTTACGGATAGATCAATATTACACATGGTTGACCTCAAATGGCCTGCTACGTAAAGATTGATAGGTCATGTGTCATGTGACGATAATCGGATAAAAAATTACGCCTAATTTATGGTCCAAACTTCAAATGACAATTTTTCTTTTTCTTATCCGGAGTGTAATAACCTTAATCCCTGTAGTGATTTGCACACTATTGCACCCACTTAAATCTACAACATATGAAACTTAGCAGACACTTAGACACACCATTAATCAGGAAGAGTATCCTTACTCGTCCACATGTTGGGTGTGTTTGAATTTTGAGGACAAAATTCTTACAAGGAGAAATGACCTAATATTTTGGTATGCATGCATGCATACTTGCATTCATGTAAGCATTAATGCATATACGCGTCCATAAAGTGTTCAAGTTTTAATATGCTTAATTGATTTATTTAGTGTGTGTCATTTATTGATAATTGTATGATTTTGATGTGTGTGTGTCTGTGTGTGTATGTATACGTACAGTCTCTTTACTCGTAACTTAAAATCAATTGTTCATTCATTAAGTAGCTTAAATCTAACCATGAAACATACACTAAACCCAACCATTCATATGCCGTGTAGAGTATGCGATCACCCACTCATCCTTCCATTTTCAAGATTGTAGTTTAATCATCTATGTCGTTTATCCGACGATCCACCTATATGATCAACTAAAAACTCATCTTGCACCTACCTGAGTATAAAAGTAACCATTAACGTGTATATTAGATTAGACTCTTAATCATTTGATTATTTTACCTATATCTTATCATCCAACCGTACGTTATACCTAGATCCGCCAATTGACCCACCCAAAAATCACTGTGAATATTTTCATATTTATCTGGACAAATTTACTGAAATACTTCTTGCATTGGAACATGATTTAACAAGTTTTAGAGGTCCAACATCCTAATCCATAGCTCAAGTGGTAGACTGAGTGAAAGATACCTCGTTTCAACACTGAGGTCTTGGTATCGATCCCCAGTGGGGGTGGCTAATAGTGAAGTGTGAACTAACAGTGATGTGTACTAACAAGCCAACAAAAATTTAAAAAAAAAAAATTTAGAGGTCCACAAATCATATACATATTTTGATGACAAACTTATAATTTTTAAAGACAAGAATACCATATATGTATCTATACATACAACTGTAAATTCAATGCCTCATATCTCAGAACTGGATAACCCATTCATAAAACCAACTGTACATCTACTTTTTTACTCATGGAGGTACCGTATGATCCACTTAAATATTATTTTCAATACATGTCAATCATCCATATAAGGTATAACTCTCTAATGCAATATATCTTAAACATGTGTAGCATGCCCATTTAAGTTTTAACATTTTAAAAAGTTAATAACATATATTAAATATTATTACTTTTTAGTTTATATATGTGTGTGTGTGTGTGTGTGTGTGTGTGTGTATATATATATATATATATATATATATATATATATATATATATTAACGATAAAGTTATTATCATGTGAGTATTGGATTTAGGAAACAAAAGGCGTTTAATTATGATCAGAAGTCACTAATTTAGACCATCCATCACAATGACCAACCTAACTATTTCAAATCATCCAAGTTTTGTTATAAGATCAGTCAACCACCCATTCTTTAACTCAAACCAACATAATGAAACCGTTAAATTCGTACATAATATCAGCACCGTTCATAGAACTCCTCAACTAGCCATTCACCACTCGAATTCATCCATCAACCCACTCACATGATCAACCATCCATTGTACATTAATGATTTTACATGTACGCCTATGTATAAGTTGCTCATACATGAGCACCATGCACCATATGCATCACTTCATATACACACTTGATGCATTTTGTGTAATAGAAAATGGTTGGTGTTTTACTTACACGACGTGCCATTTAGAAAAAACGTTTTATTCTTTTTCCACATGTGTGCATTATGTATGGTGGGACCCCTCTATTATAAATAGGGTCATGTGCACAGGTACGAGAGAGTCAAAGTATAAGTAAAAATAATAAAAATAAAATAAAATAATGAGAAAAATGAGAAAAAAAAACTTCGCGAAGCTTTTGTCAAGGTGAGTGATCCATCGTTAATTTGAAATTTTTAGCATTATTGTTATCTAAAATTTTTTATCAGTATAATTAATTGATTTTAAATTAAATTTTGTATGAAATTATTATTTATTGTTGATATTTTTATTACTGGAATATTTAGAGAAAAAATGTTCAATAAGATTGAAGTAAAAAAAATCTAAATTAGAATTCTAAATTACTAAATTTAATACAAAATAATTTTAAAGAATCTAAATTATGTACGAATTAAATTCAAAATTATTTTGAATCCAAATTACATTTTAAATTAATTCCTTTGATGTATATCTGTTAGTTGACTTAAGTTATTAATTTCAAAAAAAAATTATTGAAGACTAATTAGAAATAATACTTCAAAACAATTCATGCTAATTATAATAATGATATTTATAATATAAAGTGTTATACGAAAAATATGATGGTTCACGAAAAGAGGTCGAACCAACAACCACTATAAATCAATGAGCCAAATTATACCCGAAAGAGAACTACTGGCTGGGAAGGGCCGACAATAAGGTAGGTCAACCCGATCATAGGTCGATACGACTATAGGTCAGCATGACATTTGACGAACTTTCCGGAACAATAACCTAATAAGGACTGTTAGGCTCAGCAAAGGAAGCCGATGGTTGCTGGGATCGACGATCATAAAGACATCATAAGCCAATTAACATCGGAATGATACCGACCCACTGATAACTCGGTACTACCTGCCTCTGAGGCGTCATCTGCCTCAACCATCCGATCTTGCCTAGGGGTCGAATGGACTTATTGGTTTCTGACTAACGTTTGGTCTTATCCAAAGCAAATGACCCGAATATCTCAGGAGATAAGGTCAGGATCCCTGAGATCTTGGACATCCATGATCTACGGAAGATCTCCAGTGTAGCAGGAGCCCTAAACGGGGAAGATCTCCGACGGTGTGGTCTTCCCTTTAACAGAGAAGATCTTCCACTCATGTGATCTTCCCTCTCGTATAAATAAGGGAGCCCCCAGAGAGATACGCAACTCATAAACTCAAAAAGACTGGTGACTCTTTTCCTTGGGACCATTTTCACAAAGACCCAGATCCTTGACTTTGGTATCGGAGGGTCCCCTGCGTTAGTTAGGGTCTTCCTTTCTTCTTTTATCTCTCGTGTGCAAGTGTCAAAGAGTTCAAGGAGGCTCCACTAGGAAATTGCATCAACATAAGGAAAATTTTAATAATAACTAAAATCTAAATTTAATAATTTAATGTAACTTATTAGAATTAAAAATAAATTGGGTACATTTTTAGTTTGGAAAAACTGATGTTCAATTGACTAATCTAAAATTAGATTTAATTTAACATTATTTAACTTAGTTGTTCATTAGTAATTTAATTTGGTTATGAATTTTATGATTTATAGAATTAATTTTGATTGGGTAAATTTAAATCTAAAAAAATAAAATAATTAATAATTAATACAAATTTTGATTTTTGATAAATTAGATTTTAGATATTAAAAATTAGTTATTAATGTAGATTTTGTTGGGAGACTGCAGAAGCACATAGAGTAGAATAAAAAGAAGCAATCCAATCGCACCAATCAAATAAAAAAAGAACATAGTAATTTAATGTGGAAAAATCCTTGCGGGAAAAAAAACCACGACACAAAGTGACGGATGATCACTATGAAAGCAGAAAATTACAAGAGAAGATAGCTTACCCGATTCGAACAACCTCGAATCAAACACTTGCTACACCCTTGAGACCTTATAACGAATTGGAAACCCTTAGAATATCTCCCAATCCCATTTGCACCCATATTTATAAGCTATGGAAGAATTCCAGACAAAATTGAAAACAAATATTGTAAAATCGCAACTATACATAAAATTGTATGGATTCTGTCGATGGCATCGAACAGTCTTCAGTGTCATCAAAACTAATCCTTTGATGGCATCGAAGCCACATCGATGGCATCAAAATAACACCTCAATTGTCTAGAGAAAAAACATGATTTTTTTGAAAATTCTCGATTGCATCAAGTTATGTTCGGTGGCATCAAACATCCTCTGATGGCATCAAACAAACCGCCTGATAGTCCAGTGACCAACTGGAGAAAATAAAAAAAATTCTCGATGGGATCGAGCATTGTTCGATGACATCGAACAGTCTCTCAATGGCATCGACATTTTCTGTATCTAACTTAATTTAAGACATCAACTACAAATACAACAGATTTTCTATATATGTAGTTATCTGACTTTAATAGGTTGAAATTTAATAAAATAGAAATTCAACTCTTAGGGTTTGGAAAAAAGAAGAAGTGATAATCCAATTAATATGTTTAGAATAGATCTTTCTTACAATCTATTAAAGGAAAACAGACTTTTTTTTTAATTAGTAAAATTTTATTCATATATTTCTAAATTAATTTAATTAGAAATATTAAATATAAATCATACATTAATTTATAGGGATTCGGGATTTAACAAGATTTACGTTTAGGAGTTTCTACGCTTTACTTATTTATAATTTTATAAAAAACTTAATTTTAATTTAAATAAAATAAAATAAATTTTAAATTAAAAATAATCATTATTAAGATTAAAAATTAAAATTTGAGTTTATTAAAAAAATTATGAATTTTCCTTAAAACTAAGAATTATCTCTATTGTGAAATTAATAATTAATTCTCATTATTTTCTTTCGACTTTAAATTTAAGAAATTGACGCAGGGATGAACGTGATGAAGATAACTACTCCGAATCCACGGAGCTTCTCTGGACTCCTCACAGAGACTTCTCGAATCCACGAGGAAAGAAAGTAGAAAATAGAAATAAATTCTAATAAATACGAAATTGATTAATTGATTATTAAAAACGAGTTTACAACCCTTTAAATAGGGCTACCAAGCAATGGAAAAGAAATTAGAATCAAACTACAACTCAAACTCTTAGAATCCGCGACTTACTATAAATAGTAAACTTATTATTTATAGACGGTCGTGATGTCTACTAGTGCGCAAGGTTTTCGGCCAAAAATAGTAAGTGTCCTATTTGGCTTCACCAAACCGTTCTCCTAATTATTCTAAGCTCTTTTCACGTTGGGTGCAACTCCTAAAGCCCGACGGATGAAGAGTTATAATCAAACTAAAACTTACTATTTATAGTAAAAACGAAATTATCCGATCTTGCCTAGGGGTCGAATAAACTTATTGGCTTCTAACTAACGTTTGGTCTTATCCAAAGCAAATGACCCGAATATCTCGGGAGATAAGGTTAGGATCCCGGAGATCTTGGACATCCATGATTTACGGAAGATCTCCAGTGTATCAGGAGCCCTAAACGGGGAAGATCTCCGACGGTGTGGTCTTCCCTTTAACAGAGAAGATCTTCCACTCATGTGATCTTCCCTCTCGTATAAATAAGGGAGCCCCCAGAAAGATACGCAACTCATAAACTCAAAAAGACTGGTGACTCTTTTCCTTGGGACCATTTTCATAAAGACCCAGATCCTTGACTTTGGTATCGGAGGGTCCCCTGCGTTAGTTAGGGTCTTCCTTTCTTCTTTTGTCTCTCGTGTGCAAGTGTCAAAGAGTTCAAGGAGGCTCCACTAGGAAATTGCATCAACATAAGGAAAATTTTAATAATAACTAAAATCTAAATTTAATAATTTAATGTAACTTATTAGAATTAAACATAAATTGGGTACATTTTTAGTTTGGAAAAACTGATGTTCAATTGACTAATCTAAAATTAGATTTAATTTAACATTATTTAACTTAGTTGTTCATTAGTAATTTAATTTGGTTATGAATTTTATGATTTATAGAATTAATTTTGATTAGGTAAATTTAAATCTAAAAAAATAAAATAATTAATAATTAATACAAATTTTAATTTTTGATAAATTAGATTTTAGATATTAAAAATTAGTTATTAATGTAGATTTTGTTGGGAGACTGCAGAAGCACATAGAGTAGAATAAAAAGAAGTAATCCAATCGCACCAATCAAATACAAAAAGAACACAGTGATTTAATGTGGAAAAATCCTTGCGGGAAAAAAAAAACCACGACACAAAGTGATGGATGATCACTATGAAAGCAGAAAATTACAAGAGAAGATATCTTACTCGATTCAAACAACCTCGAATCAAACACTTGCTACACCCTTGAGACCTTATAACGAATTGGAAATGTAAGCCCCGTATCCTAGACCGTACCGTTCCATAGGCTTCCGCGGTCTTCCCGGTCGAATTTCGGCAACCTTCGACCCTTAACCGGTATTTGCGCGCGACCTGGGTTCTCGTGCCGTCAACCTGAGTCGACTCAACCAAGGACTTATACCTTAGCGACCGCGTCGTCGCCGCTGTTCCAATGCCGCGACTTGCGTGCCGAGGCGATACCCCTGGTTGGGAGATGTGGGCCAGCATTCGGTGCGAGAAAAACACCGCGCATGCGAATTCCGAGGAAATCTCTACAAGGTGTCACATTAATCAATCAATCCCATCAATCCCATCATATCAAGTACACATCACCTTTCACCCTTTCCCAAGCAAACCCCAAAGTCAAAAAAGCTTCTTACACCCATCCCTCTCTCCTATCCATCACTCCATCACCCATCACTCCCTCTCTCTCTCTCCCTTACAAGTCTCTCTCTCATTTCAACTCTCCCATAAGCAAAAATCTCATACGTATGAGCCTCTCCCATTCCTCCCAAGCTACATGTGTGGCCCACCTTTCCATCCTTAGATCTCTCATCTCAACCATCCATTTCTCATCTTCCTCCATCTAAGAGAAGCACAAGGAGCTAAGGAAGCCAAGGGAGCAAGAAGATCAAGTGGTGGGTGTCTTGATAGGGTAGTTTTTGATGCTTTTAAGATGGGCCAAGTGAGGCCAACCGATCAATGGTTTGGATCTCACTTTGGACCCTAAGATGTGGCCAATGGCCCACTTGGATCATCATGATCATTCCATGATGGGGCCATTCTCCATGGACCCCATCATGATGTTTATTTTCTTGCATGCTTAGGGTCATCTAGACCGTCTATTTTAGTGGAGAAGGGATCTCCACCGTTGGATTTCAATTTCATGGACCCACATGTAATGGGACCCACTTGATGTATGATTTAGTGCAAGGGAGGGCCCATAGTGCCGGGGTCCCTTCATCACGCGGATCTCATTCTCTATCTCTCTCTCCTATCTTTTCGTTTCCTTATTTTCTTTATCTTGATATGATTGTGTGGCCCACTTGAATGGACCCCACCATGAAGCATGTATTTTGTTTAAGACATCTATAAGTGGGGCCCACCTTATATGTGTAGTACCCACACCATTCATTAGTGGTGGCCCACCTGAGCAGGACGTTTAATGGGAAAACACAAATACTAGCTTGGTTCAAGACTTTGGGTGGCCCACTCATGTAGGCCCCACCTTGATGTATGTATTAAATCCATGCCGTCCATTCCTTTCCCAAGATTGTTTTAGGCGTTGAGCAAGAAGATGGGACCAATTAGACTTCCAGGCGGGCCATAACATGGCAAACAGTGGGCATACCATTGAAACATCCCCTATTACTTCTATACACTGAAACAGGCCCAATATTGGGCTTGTTTTGCCTGTCGTGAGGCATGGAGAGCCATTGGACGGAGTGGATTTGCAAGATGTGGACCCCACCTGCAAAATCCATGAAAAAACTAAAAATAAAATAAAAAATAAAAAACCATAACGCTGCTGTGTCGAGGACGGCAGCAGGCGTCGCCTGCGCCCAGCGTCCAGCGGACGGACGGTCGGGCAGCCACCCACGGCTGTAGCTGTGGGCCCCACCTTAATGTTATCTACCATCTAAACCGTTCATAGGGTGGGCCACTACCTGACGTGGGCCCACCCCAAAAATCAGCCTGATCCAGGACTCAGGTGGCCCACACCGTAGGAAATAGTGGGATTGGACCTCTACCTTTGAAATCCCTTTTGGGGTCCACAGAAGTTTTGGATCAGGGTGAAATTTATTTTCACTCTTCATCTAGGCCCACATGGCCTTACCAACGGCTTGGATGGAAAGCAAACATTATGGTGGGCCCCACATGGAGCCCACATGGATGTGTGTATTTTATTTCCACCGTCCGCCTGGACGGTGGAGCCCACTGTGATGTGTGCGCGTGCGTGTGTGGGTGGGTGCGTGTGTGCGTGCGTGCGTGCATGCGTGTGTGTGTGTGTATATATACATATATATATATATTTTTATATGTATATAAAATATTATATTATATATAATATTATATGTACTACATATATATTATATATTATATCATATTTAATATACCGGTGGTGGGAGGCCCACCTCAGTGTACTTGTGGCCCATGGTTGAGGCCCACTTTGATGTATATGTAAGGCCCATGGGTCGAGGCCCATTTAATGCATTAGGGGCCCATGGGTCGAGGCCCATTAAGATGTAATGGGGCTAATGGGTTGAGGCCCATTTGATGCACGTATGGGCCCAATTGGCAAGGCCCATTTGATACACATAAGGCCCATGTGAGTAGGCCCATTTGATGCACTCTAAGGCCCACGAGTCATGGTCCATTGCAATGCACATAAGGCCCATTGGTGCGACCCAATGATGTGGCCCACTTGATGAATATAAGGCCCATATGATATGGTCCATTTGACGTATTTAAGGCCCAATGGGATGTACCTAAGGTCCATTGCAATGTACGATCCCAACATGGGTTATGTAATGATGTTTACATCGGGTTGTACCTTGGGAGCAATGGCGGTTTGACGTCCCCATTGCAAGTATAGTGTTGGTTAAATGTCCGCATTATAACTTTTCCTAGGGCCCATTGTTAGACTCGTACGTGTTATGTGTAGGCCGTCTAGGCCCATCTTCGTTATGCACATCATCCATCCTATATAACATGTTTAGTTCCATGATTCATGATCATATGCATCATACGTATGCTTGATATGAGAAATGATGTGCCTTCGGGCAGATTGTTTAGGGGCTCCCGTACAGGGGGTGTTGCCCTACATGAGCGCACGATACGCGCAGGATTGCTGCATGACTGAATAGTGTGATTCATGCATTCGTATTCTGTGATATGGTTACTGTACGCTCTAGCGACATCAGGGCCGTAGCCTCCACAGACGTATCGTGGTTGGCAAGATTGGATACCGGAAATACCGTTCTACATGGGGTGCGATAGATATCCCTGGGTGAAAGTCCCTAAACCCTTATGGTACCAGGAGGTTGCTCCAACGTCTAGACCGAGTGGATGCATGAGCGCTGAGTGCCGATTACCAGACGGTTGCGCTTTCCACTGTGTCGTGGTCGGTTGGAAGGGGGTGCGGCCTTACCCGCCCGAGAGTAGGGGGCAATGCTAGGCTGAGTCTGACCAGCTCGAGGAATGGGTTCGCTATTGACGAGCCGAGCCTGATATTGGCAGGCGGATAGTGAGGTCTTTTCCACTCACCTTATTGCGCGCGATGGGGCAGCAATCTGGCTTGGAGTGTACTAGACACCGGTGATATTTCAGATTTTGAGTTGTATTGATATGTGGACTTAGATGAGGATTTGCATGCTTGAGTTGCATTTCGCATTGCATGGCCTTGATATGGCCGACATCATTCTTTGCACCGCATGGCCTTGGTACGGCTAATGGTATTCTTGGCATTCATCAGCATGTTCCGCATTACTCTAATACTGCATAACTGCATTATCACCTTAAGCATACCTTTCACCACCCTCTAAGCTTTCTATAAGCTTATGCACGACCGTTGCGTGCAGGTGACGTTGGATCGCAGCAGCGCTGAGGCTTGGGCGCGTAGCTGATCTTTTTTGGAGCTTTTGGTCTATCATCATTGTATTTCCCTTATGCTCATTGTACTTGTAAAGTTTTTTTATTATAATGGAAATGTGATGGAGTTTTTGGTTGTTGTTTGTGGGTTATGCCTTTGGTTATGCTTATTATGAATCAAACTGATGTTGAAAATCCTCCTTGTAGCATCCCAGGATCAGAACCTGGCGAATGGGTGTTGGGAGCCGAGAATGGGGTTCTACGGAGGCTGTCGGCGCAGGATTCGGCGATCGAAAATTTTGTGAGCCCGGTTTCCGAGTTTGGGGCGTGACAGGAAACCCTTAGAATATCTCCCAATCCCATTTGCACCCATATTTATAAGCTATGGAAGAATTCCAGACAAAATTGAAAACAAATGTTGTAAAATCGCAACTATACATAAAATTGTATGGATTCTGTCGATGACATCGAACAGTCTTCAGTGTCATCGAAACTAATCCTTTGATGGCACCGAAGCCACATCGATGGCATCAAAATAACACCTCAATTGCCTAGAGAAAAAACATGATTTTTTTGAAAATTCTCGATTGCATCGAGTTATGTTCGGTGGCATCAAACATCCTCTGATGGCATCAAACAAACTGCCTGATAGTCCAGTGACCAATTGGAGAAAATAAAAAAAATTCTCTATGGGATCGAGCATTGTTCGATGACATCGAACAGTCTCTCAATGGCATCGACATTTTCTGTATCTAACTTAATTTAAGACATCAAATACAAATACAACAGATTTTCTATATATGTAGTTACCTGACTTTAATAGGTTGAAATTTAATAAAATAGAAATTCAACTCTTAGGGTTTGGAAAAAATAAGAAGTGATAATCCAATTAATATGTTTAGAATAGATCTTTCTTACAATCTATTAAAGGAAAACAGACTTTTTTTTTAATTAGTAAAATTTTATTCATATATTTCTAAATTAATTTAATTAGAAATATTAAATATAAATCATACATTAATTTATAGGGATTTGGGATTTAACAAGATTTACGTTTAAGAGTTTCTATGCTTTACTTATTTATAATTTTATAAAAAACCTAATTTTAATTTAAATAAAATAAAATAAAATTTAAATTAAAAATAATCATTATTAAGATTAAAAATTAAAATTTGAGTTTATTAAAAAAATTATGAATTTTCCTTAAAACTTAGAATTATCTCTATTGTGAAATTAATAATTAATTCTCATTATTTTCTTTCGACTTTAAATTTACGAAATTAAATTACTATTAATTAATAATGTATGAATTTTGATTAAATTAATATCTTCTAAATTCTTAAGTTTAACATACTTGAAACAACAAATTATTAAATAATTTAGATTCGAATATAAATCACGAAGAAATCTGGTAATTTGAATTGATATCTCCAAAACTACACCCGATAATTATATGTGATTAAAACTGCGTTGCAGTGCAATATTAAAAAAATTATAGTATCTTTTATAATTTTTTATATAAATTTAGTAAATCTTCTTGACTGTAAATTATTATTATTTTTTAATTTGAGAATTTTGAATTCATAATTTATTTTGAGATTTTTTACTTTGTCTCTTAAGATATTTGTGTTGTGATCCACTTTTTCTGTGCACCATTGTACGTTATAGTAAATCTCAAGGAATATGCTGTGACAATTTTTAAAAATTAAAATTTTAATTATTTAATTACAGTCATTACTAATTTAATAATTATCAAACTTTACAACGGTTTATCTGCATAATTTAAAAATAACAAAGAATATGTGATGTAATATTATATAGCTTGTAACTAACCTGCAGTAAGTTATATATTTAATAATTCCAATTTGAATAAATGGTGATCACTCATATTGTGTAAATATTTATTTTAATGCAAGTGTGTTGCCTCGAGGATGTCCTTAAAAGACATAAGCAAGTAGGATAATTATGTCTCTTAATGAAAGACCTTAAAGCTAACAAGTATGACGATTGTGTCCTTTGATTGGAAAACTCTAAAGTCAGCAAGTAAACGACTATGTCCCTCGAGTGAAACACCATATAACCCATTGGATCCTTTAAAGTCCCATAAAGTGCTTCACGTGGGCCATCGCCAAGGTTGTATATAGCTGATGGATGGCTGTTGTTCAAGTTAACTCAGACTCGATCGATTTAACCTGGGCCACCCCAGCTGCCCAACCATCAAGGAGCCTGCCTGCACGAGTCAGATCATTATATCGTGACCTATCAAGTGGGCCACACTGACAGCTCAATACACCTATGCTATCCAGTTTTAGGCATGCATTAATACAAACTGTATAAAGCTGATCCAGATTGAAAAGGATGGGTTTATTCAACAGAAGGATTGTACAATGCTCGTCTCCCAGCCGTCCAGTCTTTTAGCCTGTTCAAGTAGGGCCCACAGTGCAGTTATGCAACTTGCGAACCATCAATATGATCTACCCCACTGTGGATATCCAATGCGTGAAAAATATCCCAACGGGAAATCCTGACCCTTCAATCTTTGGCCGGAAATAATAAACGGTTATTAAAATAGGCAAAATATTTATATATACCGGATGCTATAATATGGAAAATTATAGGCATGGGCCATTCCAGGTGAGATCCATAACATCAACGGTCTGGATCACCAATCCATCTGGCCATTTGCACAAACCGAAAAGCCCGAATCTACTGTACAAACTCTCCACTTTTGAGTACGGGGAGTTGGTGAAATGTTGCAATTTATACCATTGAATGCAGAAGTTTCTATTCGTACGACATCAGACTCGTCCGTACAATTATGGCACATGGTTTGGTGATCTATGTCATTAATATTCTAGGCCCTATAGCTGAGGATCTAAACCGTTGATTCTAGGGGAACATGCACGTAGCTACGATCTTTGGGGAGATGATCAGAACCGTTCAAGTCACTGATCCAACTATGGACAGAACACCCAAATTCCATTGAGAAGATTACATTAACAATCTTACGTTCTCCTTCTAATTTGCGCCATGCACGATTTTACTTTTAGTCGTCCATTTCATAGCCATCAATTAGACGGTCAAGATTGCTTGATAAGCGTCATTTTACTACACATGTTTCATCCGCAACCAACAATTTGGTTGGTCCCGATAGCTGTCCATCAATGCCACGTGTGAGGAGGATATATCTGTGTATACCATGCTCTACGGTTCATCAATCGTTCACCTATTCAGTAGTGACCCCTCCAGTACCGATGTAGGTGCTGGAAAAGCTCTGTGGGCTCCACCATGATGTATGTGTTCTATCCACGCCATCCATCCTTGTTTTCAGCTCATTTTAGGTCAGAAGCCCAAACATTACGCAGGTTCAAGTTTCAGGTGGACCACATCATAGGAAACAGTGCTGATTGAACTCCCGCCAATAAAAAAATCACGAGGGCCTTAGAAGTTTTGGACCAAGTTGATATTTGTTTTTTTCCTTTATCCAGGGCAACGTGACTACATGAACAGGATGGTTGGAATATATATATATATATATATATATATATATATATGGAAAAGGTACTATGCGCTCGACCTCACAATTAGCTCCCGTGAGGTCGAGCTGTGTGGGCCCACCGTGATGCGTGTCGACCATCAATACCGTTTATTTGATGGGTACCCTCTAAATTATGTAATATCCCAAAAATCAGCCGTATAAGAAACTCAGGTGGGCCATACCATCTAAAATCATGTGAAACACCATTAAAATATATAAAAGCACTTGGTGGGGCCCATCTGAGTTTTGAATGCTGCTGAAACTTGGTCTGAACCCTAATGAAAGTGGTAAACACATAATGAATGGGCTGGATTGGTAAACGACATCTCGATGAGCCTAAAAAATGGATTATGAATGTTTTAATGGTGCGCAGCCCCTCCCCACTTCTGTATGTGGTGTGGCCCACAAAAGTCAGGGATTGACTTGATTTTTGAGACCTAGACTCACGATGGAATACTGCATCTAACTGATGGGTTAGATATTTGAAACGCATCACGGTGGGGCCCACACAGCTCGACCTCATGGGACGGACTCGTGAGGTCGAGCGCATAGTACCTTTTCCCATATATATATATATATATATATATATATACACACACCGCGGCGGGCCTAAGGAAGATTTCAATGGTGGGCATCATTATCGCTACTGCTTCCTATGATGTGGTCCAGTAAAGCTTTGGATTTGCTTCATTTTTGGGCTCGTGCTCTAAGATGATCCGAAAAAATGGATGGACGCGTGGATAAGACACATACATCATGGTGGGGCCCACATAGCTGAATCCAATCCCCATCAATCTAGACCATTCATCAGGTGGGATGGGTCACTGGCTGAAAATTACACGGTTATGATCATCTCTCCCCTCCAATGAATGCACGCATTACGTTGAGTAATGCTTGTTGCCACAATTATTTTCAGCCGTCCATTCGTAGGTTATCGGTTCCAAAGCGTCCAATCAATGAGTGGAGCATTCATGGGAGGGCCCTCCAACTCCGTATAGATCATGGAAGTAATTATGTCCACGTGCTACTCACATGTTAGAATCAGATATCCCTCGGACGGTGAAAGCCATGCATGCTGTGAGCAGTAGACCGTCAATGATAGGCCCATCAGATGGATGGTTGGATCTTGACAACGTGGACCATATGTTGAATGGCAAATTAGCACGTGCTTTAGAAGCGTGTGGAATGGTACAAGTTTCGAACTGGGCACATCTAAGATGGGCCCACCGATGGATGGTCGGATCTTTTCAACGAGGACCACACACTCAACGGAGATGATCACGTGGATGATGGGATGTCCACTGGATAGAGAGCAAAATACTTGGATACTCTGGAAGAGTGAGATGGATGATATGCACATACTTGAAATTTATGGAGAAATTGCATAGTCGTAGCATACAAATAATTTAAATTAAACCGTCTAATTTATATTTGCTAGTTTGGATGTATCATGTGCCCAAAGTTACTTTTAGTGGGCCATCTAACTATTACATTGGTGGAGACTCATTGGTCAGTTAAAAGATGAAGAATATCCAATTGTATTGTTAAAAAAATGTTTCCACCAATGAGAGGTTGGGATTGTCCAACTAATCTCAGTGGGTCTCACAATCTAATCTATTTGAGGATTATTACCCAAAAAAAAAAAAAAAAAGTCTACCAATAAGAGGTTAGAGTTGTTCCATCAATTTGAGTGGGTTCCACAATCTAATCTATTTAAGGGTTGTTAAAAAAAAAAAAAACTGAGTGTCTAATAATAAAAGGTTAGGATTGTCCAACCAATTTCAGTGGATTTCATAATCTAATCTATTTAAAATGGAATTAAGAGTAAGCGGGGCTTATTTGAAATATGATGAAAATGAGTCCCTTAGTATAAAATGCAATGAAATTTATTTTTGAGCTACTTTGGAGAGGCATACGAGTAAACAACGGTGTTGTTATATTTGCATTTGTTGTACGTGTGACATATTAATTGTTATGGTGAAAATAAATCAACCTACTATTAACGGCCAGGTCAACAATTCAACAGTTTGAGGCGATCCAGTGGTCCGACCACTTTGACCAAGTATGTAGAAAGGCCAAGCTCAACCTCCTCAACAAAGTATGGAGAAAAGCCGAGCTCGACCTTTAGGCACAAGGTTGATACAGTTATTAATCAACTGCGATCTAAAGTGAGCTAATGCACCTCAAGTCGGCAAGACCCGTCTTGAGACGAACGCACCATCGACTTTGGTTGTGAACCAGGTCGGACTACTTCAAGACAGCTAAGCCCGCCCTCTGTGGGAACCGACCTGACCTCAATCAGGTTTGTCCGTGTTCTTAGCCGAAGATCGCAGAAACCGACTCCCACACGAATCAATCCGAGATTCTAGCTAAGGATCTAGAAAGATCCGCCGCGCAAGGAGTCCGAACCTATTATAATCAATCCATACCAAATAGGGATAGATGCCCTCTATGACACCACCTCTCTTCACCTACAAATAAGAAAACCCCCAAAGGTGAAATGTACACACAATCTTTAGTCCTAAACCCTCAATATTCAAGTAGATCCAGATTCCTTTCTTGACTTAGGCATCGGAGGGTCTCTCGCACGGGCTAGGGTCTTCCTTGTCTGTCCTATGTGCAGGTTCGCTGGCTCAGGGATGGTTAACCAGATTTCTGCATCAACATTAACGATACTCCAAAACAATTTAATTATTGGCCAATAACTAAAATCATACCAATAAAATGATCCAAGTTGTCTAAATATTTGCCATTTAAATGGATGACTTAAATAAATGGGCAAATTGCTTGTTTGTGATCATTACGTGTGTGGCCCACCCAAGGCTTGGAAATCCCTCGTGGTTGGGTAAAATATATATTTCAATAGGTTTATTACAATCATTCCATCAAATATCACATGTGTACACTAGATTGGAGTATTTAAATTGAATTTAGATATCATATATTCTTATGTGAATATATTGAAAATTCCAATGCATTTAAATTCCTCACATTTACTCCCATAAATAAATAAATAAATAAATAAAAACCTTGAATTACAATTGTTTTTTTTTTTTTTGCTCACATCCAAATGCAATTAAGTTATTTATTATAAGCTCTCAAACGATCCCCTATTTTGGGTTAATATTTTTTATATTTACATTTTTTAAGTGCCTACATGTTAAGCCTTGCATGCATCTGAAGTATCAAATAACTTTGGTTATCTGTTACATAAGGGCCTAGTTAGCTGTAAATAAAAGTGCGGCGTGGTAAATAGGTAATTATGGCTTGGTATTTACTATCAATAAAGACGTTAACATGTACAGTTTAAAAAGTGTATCATGTAAACTCTACTGGGCGGCCCACCATAATGTATGCGTTTCATCCATGCCGCCTGTTGCAATCCAATTCAATTAAATAAGACAATTCGTATAACCGAGAGCTTATATTGGATACATGTGTGTGAGTAGGACGGGCGAGCATGCCAGTGTCTGCCTTACTCAATAGTTGATTGAATTAATTGTTAATGTCTCATTCACCAAGACAAACAGATTAGAGCCTTGGATCAAGAATCCAAAGTCTTATTGGGCACCAAAATTGTACTTCGCTCCCGCGGCTAGTGAAAAGAAACAAGGCAAATCATTCCAAATGAGTTAATTTTTCTTTGTGACAATATATCAGGGTCTACAGTCTCAAGGACTTATTCTTTCACCAACACTTTAAGTTAAAAACACTTTTAAAATGAACATAGATACATATTCAAATTAAATAAATGTTAAATGTTTTCGATTTCATTAAATATTATAAAATAATGTTTATTACAACTCACAACTTATGAGACAGCCAAATGAATAAACAAAAATAAAAATAGATAAATACCTGATACACGTATCGAAATAGATGAATCGTGGCGGGTGTGACTAACTAAATCGGAACTTGGAAGAAGCACGATCTAAATTGACTCTACTCTTAAGGTATTATAGCAAGAGCTTGCTAGGCAGTAGCTAAACTAAGCTAAAAGAAAAGATAAATAAAACATAGACTAATGTGTGTGGTGAAGGGCCTAATGCTTTTCTTCGATTGCTCCTTTTCTAGATTGTCGAGGTGGTGAAACCTTTGTTATGGTCTTCTGGCTACTTTTGAATCATTCACACTTGCGTCGCCGGCTTGGATATGAAAATCCTTGATTGATCCAAAACCATCGACTTACATTGGAAAGACAGAGTCCAACATCAACCCAGACTTGCTAGCTTCTTAGATCTTCATTTCGAAGTTGATTTGTTGTAAAGATCTTTGTGGCCCACTAAAGATAAAGCCCGGGATCACAACCAAAGTTCCTTTGGACTTAGGCCATTAGGTTAGGTTTCGGGAACCTCATGGGTTGAGATGGAATGGACCCCTTTAGGAAATCGAGATCGTTTGCTTACAGGATCCACCATCTTGATAGTTTGAAGTGTGGGAGGGATTAGATGAGTATGATCCATCACATTAAGATTCTCAAACCTTTGGCTAGGGAATGGTCATGCTAGATTTTGGATATAGTTTTCTCATTTTCTTGATTCCAATTGAGGTATGTGAAGAAAGATATGATCAGATCAATAAGCCTATCTCTCCTGATATGGGTCCAAAATATATCCGCGTTTTTTTGGACATTGCTCCGATATTCGTATATTCAAAAACTGATAAGTTGCTACAATCTCTCTAAATGTCTTTGGAAAGATCTCCTATTTTAGAAGGATTGTAAGAAACGACCTCACCTAGAGAATCATCGTGAGATTTGGGATAAGTTTTGATCTCTTGGCGGATTTCTTATAGACGTGATGGGCACATTACCTCATTAATGTGCACGATAATCGTGGCCACATGGCTTATGTTGATTTTCTCTCCTAAATGCCTACCTAAGGGCTCGTGCCTCTACATTGATCACATAATGCATATCGCTGAAGGAAATGCTAACAATGATACTCTCAAGTGAGAGTATATCTTGTGCTAGTTACGATCTCGTGGTGTTGATATACGACGACTTTCGATTGGCCCACGTTAGGGTGCCAAAATAAGTGTAAACACCATACATCTTTAAGCTCATGGCCTAAAATGACATGAAAAATGATTAAACGTGCGGATATGCATCATGGTAGGCTTACTTGTTACAGTGCCAAGTTTTACTCAATTTTTGGAATATAATTCCTACCAAACATGAAGCAATAGTCATATTGCTTGTTTACCATCGTTTATATAGATTTCCAACTAACCAAAAAACCCTTAATGGGTAGGTACTTGAAATGGTACAAGTGGATTGTGAAAACTACCCTAATTAAGTCGAGCTTTGAAAGTCAGAATTTTTTTCCTAACCTTTGATTCCAAAACACTTGTTTATTTAAAATAAGGCAATTTAATTATTAGATAAACAAAATTAATTTTTACCCATAATTTGGACCATCCATTTTTAATTTCTTGCATGCCATGCATGCAATTTCTCAATAATTTTTAATTGCTTGCGCGACATCCACCACACTGTCTCAAGGATGGATTAGGCGCCTTCCCAATTAACACTGAACTCAATGAGGCTCTAATATGGCATCATTTCAATGGCCCGCACATGTTGATAAAAAAGGGCCCACAACTCTCAGAAGATCGTTTGGTCGAGTATGTTCTCATCCTTCTCTGACGAGTATCTGCAAAAGGCAATGAGAAAATGCCATGTTGGCCGTCACTGAGTTTTGTTTTATTGGAAAACATGTAATCTAGACTGGTTATCAAAGTATTTCTATTTATAAAAAGAGGTTTTAAGTCCAATTACTTGGACTAGAAGTTATGGTCCAACCACTAAATATTTCTAATCTTGCGTAAATGTGTCATATATATCTAACCCCTCCGGTAGGTTAGCCCCATTGTGAAAATCACCTTTTCCAAAAAAATAAATTTTTCCACATCTACTTATAGAGTGGACGAATTTGTATTTTTCTATTTATCAATGGCTAAAATTCTTTTTAAATTTTTTTTTTAATGGTGTGGCCCACCTGATGAGTAAATGGAGCTGATTTTTTGCATTAGGTGGTCATTATGGTAGGGCCAGCTCATTGGAAGGGTTGTATGTCACATGAATCCGGATCCTCTGCTTCACACAAATATGAAAATCATGTTTTGGTATATTGTGATTGGTCCGTGCCATCATCAACATTATTAGCACTACTGCATTAAATGATGATGTATTGTGGTACAATCAAATTGTAAAAAGTAAGAAATTTTTCTTTATGGAAAGCAGAGAATCCCAACTCATAGAAGCAGATAGGCTAGTGTTCCACGTGCCAGCGATTTGGCTGGTGCGGGTATGTATCGCTTGAAGACGAGCTTGGCCGAGCTCCAAGTTGTACGAACGGTTCAAACTTACGTGGCCCCAAAATGATATATTTATTATATCCACACCTTTTTTAAATATTATTTTAAAACATGATACAAAAAATGATTCATATCCAAAGATTAAGTGGACAACACCACCGGGACAATGATTCTCACCGTTAAAACATACATAAGGCCCATCATAGCATTTACTTTCCATCCAATCTACTCATAAGGTCACACAAACCTGATGAAGATGAAAAAGAAATACCATATTAATCCAAAACGCCTGTGACTCCAAGAAGTCTTTCAATGGTAGAAGTTTAATCCCCATAGGTTTTTTGCATTGTGGTTAACTTGAGCTTTGTATCTTTCTTATTTCTAGGTTCAAGTCCATAGACGAGCTCACCAAATGAATGGACGGTTAGGATATAACACATGCGTCATGATGGGACCCACAGACTTGGTGACGTCAACATATCAGCCAGATCGATGGTGTGTTGCACCGTCCAATCGGCTTCCCAATTCATATCACATGCACTGAGCAGGTTGCTGTTCGATAGCATGTGATTTAACGGAGAGAAGAGTTATCACAGATGGAAACTTAGTTATAACTGTTAACATCCCATGCGTAAGTTAGAATGTACCATCATGACCCTACATCACCGTCACCATCCATATGGAAACTTAGTTATAGCTGTTAACATCCCATGCGTAAGTTAGACTGTACCATCATGACCCTTCATCACCGTCACCATCCATCCACATCATCCCACGCATCAAACTACATCCTCATCATAATCCCGATGTCCAAGCCTCGTTCCCACAGCTCCCAACGGTACCTCCAAAAGAGCCTGCTAAGGTTACTCGCGCAAATATGACTACAATCCTACTCGCGGCTGACGTGTCAGTGCGGAATGCATTGGCGAGAGTGAGGCCGTTCAGCGTCTGGCCCATCTTTTACTTCTCCGCTTCCGACAATCAATCACGTCTGTTCATCAGCTGGGCCACACATGCATCAAAGCATGGACAGACGTGGATTGGACTCAGTCCTGGTAGGGCTTTGTGGGGCCCACAGTGATGTATGTGTTTTATCAATACTGTTCATATATTTTAACAGTTCATTTTAAGGTACGAGCCAAAAAAGTAGGCAGAAAAAAGGCTCAAGTTGGCCACACCACACGAAGCAGTGTCCACCGTTGAAACCTTCCCAGGCTCACCTTGATATTTATTTTCCATCTAAGCTGTTCATAATGTCATATATACCTGGATGAAGGGAAAATACAAATATCACCGATATAAAAAACTTCGGTAGCCTCAGGAATGTTTCAGCGGTAGATGTTCAATCTCCACTGTTTTCTATGGTGTGGCCGACTTGGGCACTAGATCTTCTTATTTTTCAAAACTTTAATCTAAACTGATCTGTTAAAATGGATGGACGGTGTGGATAAAAGAATTACTTCACGGTGGACCCCACAGAGCCCCGAGGACCGAGTCCCGCGTCCATCATGGGCGTTGAACTTACAAGCGCGGACACGAATCTTTGCAACGTGGAATACAGGTGACACCCACGCCAGTCGTTATGCTGGTCCCACCATGTAGATAGCCCACGTAAAAAATGGGCGGATCTGATCATCCAGTTCTTATATGCACTTGTAGGTGTCATGGGCCATCTGATGACCGGCTTGGATCGTTCACGCGTTTGGCAGGTGGAAACGCGTTTGCAAGACTGCACTCGCTCCAGTTCACATGACCCTCTCGCACTTCCAGGTTGGAAATTATAAGATAGAACCGTCTCTACTGTGATTCGATAGATCCCATCTCACACCGTACACGTGGAAGTATAGAAAATAGATCTGAACCATTCATCATGTGGGCTTCTCTTGAGATTGCTTATGCTTAAAAATCCACAAATCAAAACATCTTTTTCACAACTACCGTCCATTTGAAGGCCACGAGATGGATCCTTAGAATTACCCGAGAAGGTTGGTATTCTAACATGATCAATCCGCAAAAGAACGAATCAGTCAGACGGTCCAGATCAAGCGTTTACTCTACAACTGGATGACTAGCATACTATGACAGAGACAGCTGTATCGTATCATTTCATGAACGGATGCGAGTTTCCAGGACGCGGATTGCGCGAAGCCGGCCGTTCTGATGCGGATCCTCACTTACACTGCCAGCAGCGACTCGCTGATCTGTGGGCCCACTATGATGTATGTGTTTAATCCACGCCGTTCATCTTTTTTCCAAACTCATTTTAGAGTATCAGCCCAAAAATAAGTTGGATTCGAATCTCAGGAGGACCATGCCAAAGGAAAAAGTTTTGATTGAACGCCCACCGTTAAAAATTCTTGGGGCCCACAAATTTTTTTGATCAAGTGATATTTGTGTTTTCCATTCATCTAAGTATTTGTGATATAATTAACAAGTTGGGTGGCAAAAAACATTACAGGGGCTTGGGAAGCTTTTAATGATGGCTGTTCAATCACCACTGTTTTCCAATGGTGTGGTCCACCTGAAATTTGGATCTCTTCAATTTTTGGGTCATTTCCCTAAGACAATGATCCAAAATGAATGGACGGCGACTCCACCCACTATGGGAGTGTATATACATGGGCTCACAGTACCGTCCAGTCGCGACTCCACCCACTATGGGAGTGTCAGCATGCAATCAGCCTTCTGAAAAGCTACGTGGTGAGAGGACTCGGTGGGCCCAACGTGATGTAAACATTTTATCCACGCCGTCCATCCTTTTATCAATATCATTTTAGGATGTAACCCCAAAATCGAAGCATGTCCAGATCTCAAGTGGACCACACCACGGGAAAACAATGGGATGGTGATCTTCACCGTTAAAATATTCCTATGATACTTGGTGATGTTTATTTATCATCCAACTCGTTCCTAATGTTACGCAGTCTTAAATTTAGGGAAAAAAGTAATCAAATATCAGCTTCATCCAAAAACTTTCATGGGCTAAAAAAGATTTTAAATCCTAAATGGGTATTTGGCGTAGGGTGTTAAATAGTAGTAGGTGAGATAGAATTGCATTTGATCCCGTGCAAAATTCATTCAGCACATAGGAAAGATGAGAAATGTTAGGATGAAATTGTATTTGGTCCCGTGTATTTACATTTCATACCATGTGAAATTTTTGTTAATTTTTTAATCTATTACATATGTAAGGGCCTACATTGATGTACATGTTTTTCCATGCCATCCATCGTATACACAATTTACATGTGACATTTTGGTTATACATGTGCATAAGTGAACAACATTTGTTGTAAATTTAGTCCGATAATTACAATTCCAAAGTCAACCAAATATAATTTTGCTTAATTTGTCTGGAACATAATATTGAAGGGTTAAAATATTATATAATTTCCAGACATGCAATTATTGTACAAAAACGATGTTAAAATTCGTATCTCTCAATCATTGTGCAAAAACGATGTTAATACCGTATAATACAATTCAATGCTATTTTATTCCACAGACCAGGCATGCCTTATTCGCTTCTTCTTCTTCTTTTTTAATGGAATGGCGTACCATACAAAGCCCTGTGCAGCCCAGCGAGATGTCCCGGTATAATCAGCTCCGTCCATCAGTTTCACCAGCTTATGTTAAGATTCAAAACAAAAAAATGAGATGGAAGATTGGAGTGGGCCACATCGCAGGAAACAATGGGGGACTGAATGCTCGGCAAATAAACATCACGGTAAGTTTCGGAAAGGTTTCAATGGTGGGCGTTTCCACCTCCACTATTTCCTGTGGTATGGCCTAGTCAGGTTTTATATTTATCTTATTTTTTGGATATTATTGTATGATGATCTTTTGAAACTGATGAACGGATCGGATTTCACACAGACATTTATGTGGGACCCACATGACTTTGTGTTGTAGCGACTCCCTGCACCACCATGAACTGACTTGATATCACTACCTGCCCGTGAGTAGGATTCTGATACTAGACGTGATGTGCGAGTACTTAAAAGTAGAAAAACACAGCGATCGAAGTGGATTCAAAACCCAACCTCTTCTCTCTCCCTCTATTTCTCAAGACAAACAGAAGAACGAGAGAAGAAAAAGAAAAAGAAAATCCCCGCAGAAACCCTAATTTCATCATCATCATGATCTCCTTCTCAGAGACTGGAAATTCCAAACCTAATATCTAAATTCATATTCTTTCACAGAGATATAAGGAGAGAGGGTGGGAGAGAGATAAATAGATAGCGATATGCAAAACCCTATAAATATTTGGGTATTAATTAGGAAAGCAGTATGGAAATGGCAGAGGATTCTCATCCTCTTACTGCTCTTTATCACTGTCTTCGCTCAGATCCTCGTCTTCCCCAAGAACATCACAACCTTCACATCTTTAAGAGGTTTCTTTCTCACCCTCTCTCTATCTATTAATCTTGCCTGATCTTTTCATGTTCTTCATTATTATTATTATTATTATTATTTTTGAATTTTAACGTTTTGATCGTTGCTGATGAATATGCTGTGCAGCGCATAAGGAATTTCTTGAGGATATCTCCAGCTTTGTAAGAAAAAGCAAATATTTCTTTTATTCTGAATTTTATTTTTTTGAGGTATTATACAATGGTCGGGTAGAAAGGATGTAGGTTGCCGTTCGTTTTTTCAGTTTATTCAAGTGGGGCCCATCGTTCAGTGATCCGAACCGTTGATATGAGTGGCCTCATGGTGGATGTTTTATGTGCCAAAAATCCGCAGGAATAGCTGTATAAATTTTGGCCTCTTTCTTGGTTAGATGTGAGCTGTTGCTGTATATTATCTCTTAGGGTCTGTTTGGGTGCTACTTAAAAATGAGAAAAATGAGTTCATTTCATTTTATTTAATCGTGATCTCATCGTTACGATTAACTAAAATGAGAGACTCATTTTTAAGTGGCATCCAAACGGGCCTTTATCTGTCTATTTGTTGATCACCTGTTGAAGTGTTGGAATTATTCCAATCTAGGGGATTGTGGTAAATGGGCCATCCATAATGGGGCCCATGATATCAACTGTTTCTATCACTGAACCATGAGCCCAACTTAGCCACCTTCTAAAATATGAAACCCCGTGCAGAACGGTGCAACCTTCGGGCCGAAGCATTTTATAACACCTGCTTTTCAGGGCTATTATTTTTATTTTTCGTTTCATTCTTCATTTCTGTTAAATAAGAGATTTGAAGATGGATTTGTTTATGGGTGCAGAAACACACGGGTGATGGTTTGAAACTAAATGCAATCCACCAGGTTCTCTTTTTTCCATTTTTCCCTCTTTTCCTTATTTTGATTTATTTTAAAAATTATTTAAATGTAACAAAAAAATTTATGGGGAGTTATTTGATACTCTGGTTGCGTATGATGTTTGATGCACATGCACTTAAAAATGGTTCACGTAGCATACATTAACTCAAATTGAACTGACCATATTGTGGACCCCATTGTCTCTAAGTCACAGTCCAAATATCAGATTGGGTGAACAATCCTAACCTCTGATTTGTGGACACTTGTTTATTGAAATAAGATCATTGGATTTTCGTCAATTTTAACTGGCAAACAAGTCTCTGCCAAAGGGGTAGTATGATAATTACATAAGTGTAACTAAAAAGAAAAATAAGTGTAATTTTTTATTTTATTTTTGGTTCATGATACATCTAAAATGGTACATATAACTTGAATTGTTTAATTTGAATTGCTTGCATGCCATGTCTAGAACTTTTAAGTGCTTGCATATCATCCATCACACCTTCCAGAGTATCAAAGTTTTTCTCTAACTTTATTCATAGAATAAAAGGAAATACATCAAAAAAGTGGCATCAAAGAGCTGATTTCAGATTACCCTCTCAGCACTTCCTCTTTGTTAAAAAATTGGCTACCTCACTTGCTGTCCTTGTAATGTTAGGAAAAAATAAAACAAAACCCCTCCTATAGGCCAAAATGGATCTGAGTTTGGAAATATAACATGATATTTGAAGTTCCATTCTCCTTGCTGGATTGCCCGCAAAATGACATTATGTGCGGTGCCTTCAATTATGAAGTCTCCTTGGAAAGATGCCGTGCCGACAGATAAAGCATCCAATCTCTTATAGCTTTTGATCCCTGCCTCATTAGAAATGGCCTGGCAATGTGGAGTGCATTAAGCTATTAAATTAGCATGTTTGTTATTTTGCAAGACACCCCCCGCTCTGGCCAATTCCAGGTTGCCCAATAGAACACCCTTCAGAATTGAGATTTAGAAACCTGGTGGAAGACGGTTACCAAACAATCTTAACAATGTCTCGCTGCTCGCACCTCCCAGTTTCAGATAAAGTCTGTTCATTCTATTTGCTGGAATTCAGGTCTCACCATCTCTGTCTCCAAAAGAGAAACAAATTTTCTTTTGATGGTTTCTGCCAAGACTGCCTTGTCTCTGAATGTTCTATTGTTTCTTTCATTCCATTGGACCGGACATAAGGCACCATTCTCCTTGGGATTTAACCCACCCTAGGGAACCTCTTGGATGATCCAACCTTTGATTTATAGATGAAAATATGTAATGCATTCAGCTTCCATTCTTTTTGTGTGGTCCCTGTGTTTTAGAGATCCAGACTGCTTGTGGATGCTGCCTGTGGACAAGTGGTGGATGCTGCAGACCACTCTGCAATCTAAAAATCCTAGCCATCAAATTGTTGGCCCAAAAAAATAGACAGTTAAAAGCAGCCTAGCAAATGGTCCATATGCAATGGGGAAAAGTCCAGGATTCTTCTATGGAGGATTCCTTTGGTTCATCCCCCATCCACATTTTGGAATACTGTTTTAATAGTCGCTATAATTGTGAGACAGTTCTGAGCCACTTGGAATGCTGCTTTGCATGAAAATGCTGGTAATTCAGGATGAACATTTTATTGCATCTCCTTTTATTTATTGTGCTCTTGGGGTTCTTATAATCCAGGAATTGGGTGAAGGTTTGAAAGAGCCAACGAGAATTGTTTATAAAGATGAAAATTATACGACCGTAGTTCGTGGGAATTCTTCTGGTGACAACTTCATCACTAAGGATGCTGGCAAAACTGAAGAGGGTGATAGTTTATTGGAAGGAAATGGTTGGCCTTCGTACTAACATAAAATAATCGCATTTTGTTTGCTATTTGATGGCGTTTGTTTAAAATTCTTACAAAATGATTTTAATCACTCAGTTTCTTCCACTTGAAGGTTCAGGGATTGATAATGCAAGTGGGAGAAAAAGTCAACCCAAAACTGAATTGGTCCCATTTGGAAGGAAGGTACAATCTTTATAAGCTTGATATATATATATATATATATATATATATACTTTTTCCTTTATAGTTCTTTGAATTGTAGGTTCTTCTACTTAAATGGGGATTCTATGAGTTTGTCAAAGGCAAATATGGTTTCGTATGTGGGTCTGCAGGATAGAATTGTACTGCAGTGGTAAAACAGCCGAACTTTAATATGTATGAACAAAGTCACCAATGGACTTACTGTGTGGGCTGTGGGACGGTCCTTGCATGACTTGTGATAAATTTCTTTGTCAATTGTCAATCATGTCTATGAAGTTTTTTTTTTTTTTTCTGAAGGACATACATGAGAAAAGAATGATCTCTCCTTATTCTCACACTCTTCAAATCTTGAGTATCATTCCTTTCCCATGTTTTGTTGATTTGTTCTTTTTTTCTTTCTTTTTAAAATTTTTTTTTTTTTAATTGATCATCAGAATTTTTTTTTAAAAAGAAAGAATTATTCCAATAAAACATGAACGTCTTCCAGCATCCTCCTTTGGTAAGGTATTGCTGATCCCTTTCATGCCACCCTGTGTGAGTAACTATACGCTTGGCCTAATAACTAAATCATGAATTGTTGTAGGCCCATGGTCCACCATAGGGCCTAACATGCGCTGATTTTGGACTGTTTATTTAAAGATTTGGGACCCTAAATATGAAGAACCGTAGCTTGCAATTATGGGAGATATGGGGCTGATTTAAAGATGTGATTGAAGATTTTGAGGATTATTTCCTAGATTTTCTTTTATTGTTATTAGGCTTTTACCATCATAGGTAGATTAGATTGATTTGAATAAACTATGACTGATTTGAAATCAATCTCTTGGGGGGAAGGTGGGGGTAGGCATTCCAATATTTTATTTTCTTAAGTGTGAGTTTTCTTAAGTATAATAAGAAAAAAGTTTGATATCAATAAAGTTCTCTCTCCCTCTCTACTCAAATATTCCAGTGGGTGTACTCTTGTCCATTTCTTTGCGATTTGGGTGTTGAGATCTCATTGACTTGATAGCTAGGTTGCACCGTGAATCTTGTGAGAAATAAATAGATGCCGATGCTTGGAAATGCTTCGGAGCACAAGACATCACTATCCAAGGTCCCTATCTAATCATTGACTTTCCAGCACAAAATGTTAGGCGAATTCTCAACCCCATCTAAGGGCCTTTACCGTCATTTCAATGTCAAAACTCTGCTAACGCAGACAGAATATTGAGATCTGACTCTTCAAAATAATAATAATAGTAAAATATTGACATCCGTCCATTCTTTTGTTTTGTTTTTTTTTGTTTTTTTGTTTTTTTTATAAAGCAGGGGCAGCCTAAACAATTGTCTGAAGGAGGAGAACCAAATCGGCGTACCCTGTCTCGGAGTGTAACTGATGAAAAGGTAAGGCAGATGAAAGATCAGCTGATCATGGCCAAGGCATACTTGAATTTCGCGCTAGAGAACCGTAACTCCCATTTGGTAAGAGATTTAAAACAGCGGATAAAAGAGGTGGAACGAGCAGTCGGTGCAGCCACAAAGGATTCAGATTTGTCTCGGAGGTAAACTTTCGATGCACATGGTGCTTCATCCCTTTTCCCACCATCCCCTTCTAGACCAATTAGTTAAAAAGAAATTGTGAACAAAAAGCCTTTTTTGAATCCAGGTTCAATCCCTGGTAGTTGTTACCTTTCAAAAAAAAAGAAAAAAAAGAAGCCTTTTTGGAATTGAGTATTAAGAGAGAGCATATGACCTGTCAACCACTTAATCAAAAGAATATGAAAATAAATACCGGTGGGTTCCATCATTTATTAAGTGGGGGTTCCTAGATCGTCAATCTTATGTTTTCTGTTCCAAATCATGTAGTTTGAATTATCGGTCATCTGCGATCCAAAATGCTTTAAAAAACTACGAAGTTATGATTCTGTACTCTTATCATTGATTAAGTAATAGCATAAATGTATTTTGAGAATGTATTTATTCTTTGATTTATACAATAATAGGCACACAAAAATAATACTATGCATGCAGGATCTACAGTAACAATATTCAAAATTTCATTTATGAGTTACAATATCAATTTGTATCATTGTCATCGTCATCGTCATCATCATCTAAGCTTATACCAACTAATTGGGCCTGTTCCGTCAGGTTGGAAGCCAGAGTTACAGTCTCAATTTGTGTATATAACCATATTGCGGATGCTCAGTAGCATGTATTGGAGCCACTAATTTGATCTACACCAAGCATACCAAGTATTGTAGGAAGTGGTTAACTGCTCGTTCCCGTACCATGTACCATAGTGATCCATGATCCAAATAAACTATGCGGGTGATTCATCTACCATACATGTGGCATGCTTCTTGTCAATCCAGACCATGTCAAGAAAAAAATAAAAAGAGTTAAGAACAAAGCAACCTTATTTGAACTGATTATTAAGAGAGAGTGTGTTACTACTACCACTTCAAAATAAATAGGACAGGAAAATAATTTAAAAAGGGTGCCATCTTTTCAAAAAGAAAATAAACAGGGTTGCTTTTCTTAAATCATAGTGATTCATCCATCATATGATGGGGACATCCTGCCCCCCCTACACACATACGCAAGGAGGAGGAGGGCCCCACCATCGATCTGGATCAATGACGACGTCCAGGGAGGGCCTCCTAGTTAGAGGACTGCGTTTTGGTTCGTTGGAGTGGACCCGATGGTCACGTGAATCCCACCATGAGTTCTCATGATCGTGGCCCACTATTCTAATTAATCTAGTGCTTATTATTGTTATTAGGAATATCATGGACAGTTTAGATTGCTTTGATTAATTGTTATTTTTGATTACTTCGTTTCCAAGTAATAGGTTGCGCACATGGCGCGAGTTCTGGGGAATAGGGTTTTATTATAAATAGACACCCCTTGTAGTCTTTTTTTTTTGTTGAAGATTAATACAATTTCTACGTTTGTTTTTTTGCTTCTCTGAGTTTCTGAGTTGTGGAAATCTATTTGGGTGTGAAACCCTCCCTTCTTCGAAGGGCTGGCTACCGTGGTGCAAAGCTACACTCGTCCTGATTCGCCCTACCCTTCTACCATCCATATTTCTCTTCTCCTACAGCCATCTCCCCTACAAATCCATCAATATTTTGCAGGCTTTTATTTTCTACAGCAGGTTTTTTGAATCTAACCCTGCAGGAGGGCTGAAACTTCGGCGGAGCACCACGTACAGACCGATCGTCAGATCGTTCTAAAACTTGGGGGTTTTGTGGTCCACCCCTGGCCGACTAGGGCCAAGCTGGCCTTTTTCTGATTCGTGGACCCCACACATGTGCGGGTGGGATCACATGCACATGCGTCTGGGCCATAGCTGTTGTCCACGTGGGCGGTGCTTCTCTGGTTCATCTCTCTCATTTTTTTCACTCCTCTTTCACCCAAAATCCCTAGACCTAACCCTAAATTATTCAAATCCCCAATTTTATGCCCTTTCTTCAACTTTAGGGTTCCCCGAATTGAAATCTGTGAATCCCTTGGATTGAGGAATTATTTTTGTGCATGTATGGATGAATTTACTCTCGTCTGATTATTGTTTGGTAAATAATTTTGATTGATCCTACCCTAACTTGTGTAGGCCTGGGCTTGCATAGATTCCCCTTGATTGAGTGCTTGAACTTTTGTGTGGGATATGGAATTTTGTGTAATTATTTCTGAACTAGTGTGATCTAAAGCCTAAAAATCTTGCACATCATATTTGAATTTCATGTCCTGCATCAAATTTGGTATCAGAGCACAAGGTTTTTATAGGGGAATGCATTGCACGTTTAGGGTTTAGTTTATTTGTGTCCATTATGCATCAAATATCATCATATAGAGCTGTTTAGAGGTCCATAATTTATGATATAAGCTGCTGAATTTTCTGCTATCAGAAAATCCCCATATCTCTTTGCTTAATTTTCTGTTGACAAATTCTTTGGGCAAATAATTTGCTGGAAATTAAATAGTATTGTGTCGTTTCCCCCATATAGAGTCCTATAGGAGCATTTAGTCTCATCTAGGCGTATAAAGTCGTATTAGAAGGTCCTTAAGTTGAGTTAGTAGTTGTATACCCACACGTACGGGTTGTGGTTTTGGCTTGCACCCTATACTAGACATGGAGCAATTGCAAGAGTCAATGAACATGTTGACCCAACCAACTAGAGACCTCCGCCCAGACAAACCCCACCATTAGGGAAGATGCCCAATCTCATGTAGTTGATTGAGAGGTTAGACCAAGGAATGAAGGTGGCCAAGGAATTGGTTAAGGGCGCGCACCCGTGCCCCCACCCCGCGAGGGACATCATGATCAATATGACCCAGATGTGCAACTCAAGGGAGTTAAGAGTAGATGTTGCTACATTTGATGGCCACTTGGACCTGAAAGCCTTTTTAGACTGGCTGGTAGATATGGACCACTATTTTGAGTGGTATGACATGTCGGATGCTCATCTAGTCCGATTCGCCAAGATGAAGCTTGTGAGCCAAGCAAAGAGGTTTTGGGCTACTATAGAGTGAAAGAAAGGAAGAGCGAAGGAGCTCCCAATACTCCATTGAAGAGAAATGAAAGAAACCCTTAAAGAGAAGCACCTCCCTTTCTCTGCTTATGGTTGATTAAGGAATGACAGTCTCTTCGACAAGGTTCCATGAGTGTGGTGGAATACATTGAGAAGTTCGAAGAGTATTTGACCAGGTGTGAAGTTGATGAGGATCCCGTACTCACCCTTCTTCGATTTAAAACGGGCCTCCGTTCTGACATTAGGAGAGAATTGATCACCAAAGACAGACATTATTGAACAGTTATATCAAGTAGTATTGGAGGTTGAGCAATACCTCAAAGCATCTGTGGGAAGGTAGTTTGAGTTTCGCAATTCTAGCGCTAAGGCCAACCCTTTTGAGGCTAAGCCTAACACTGGATACCAAAACAGACATTCCAGTAATTCTCAGTCCAGGCCCAAGGATGATAAGGGTAAAGAAGTTATCGGGTCTAGCTCGTATAAGAGTGGAGCAAGTAGGTGTTTTAGGCGTCAAGGGTTTGTCACTTTGCCCACCAATGCGACACGAGAGAGGGCACCAAGGTGCTCCTTATTGATGGGCAAAGAGAAGTAGTGCCCCCAAAGAGTGACGACGAAGAGGAAGAATATGAGCCAGTAGAGTTACCCACTGAGGCCGTTCAGGTAGTGCATGATTTTCGTGATGTCTTTCCTGATGATCTACCGAATGAGCTTTCCTTGTGAGAGATATTCAGCATGCCATTGATTTAGTCCCTGGGGCGACTCTACCAAACCTCCCTCATTACAGAATGAACCCAAAGAGCATGCAGAGTTGAAGAGACAGATTGATGAGCTCCTAGGGGTTTCATTCGAGAGATCATAAGCCCGTGTGCCGTGCCCACCCTTCTTACACATAAGAAGGATGACACATGAAAGATGTGTGTTTATATTAGGGCCATCAACAAAATCACAGTCAAGTATCAGTTTTCCATAACGCGTCTTGATGACATGTTGGATATGATGGCCAATGCTACTATTTTCTCGAAAATTGACCTCAAAAGTGGTTATCACTAAATCCTTGTACGCCCTGGTGATGAGTGGAAGACGGCTTTTAAGACGAAGGATGGGCTATACGAGTGGCTAGTTATGCCTTTTGGGCTGACTAACGCCCCAAGTACTTTCATGCGTGTGATGACCCAAGTATTGAGGCCCTTCATGGGGAAGTTCCTGGTCGCATATTTTGATGATATTTTAATTTATAGCATGAGCAAGGAACAACACCTCAACCATGTGAGATAGGTTTGTGGGATTCTTAGAGCCGAGAAATTGTATGCCAACCTAAAGAAGTGTGCGTTTTTGTCTAGTAGTGTTATCTTCTTGGGTTTTGTTGTGTTAGCTGAGGGCGTATCGGCGGATCCCGAGAAGGTCAAGGCCATCGTCAACTGGCCTGAATCCCGCAATATTCATGAAGTGCGCAGCTTTCACGGCTTTGCCACCTTCTATAGGAGTTCATTCGAGGCTTCAGTTTCATTATGGCTCCCATCACGGATTACATAAAAAAAGGAGAGTTTCAATGGACAAAGGCAGCCTCGAAGGCCTTCAAGAAGATAAAGGTAAAGATGACTGAAACTTCAGTCACACGACTTCTGGATTTTTCAAAAGCTTTTGAAGTTGCATGTGAAGCGTCAGAAGTCGGCATAGGACGAGTACTTAGTCAAAAAGGGCACCCTGTTGCCTTTTCTAGTGAGAAACTGAATGAGGTGAAAGAAAAATATTCCACCTACGACAAAGTTTTATGCGGTAGTGTAATCACTGTGCCATTGACGTCATTACCTATTGTCGCAAGAATTCGTCTTTTTCTCAGATCACGAGGCCTTGAGATATCTGAACTCTTAGAAGAAATTAAACCCTAAGCACGCCAAGTGGGTACAATTCCTTCAAGAGTACACTTTTGTGTTTAAGCACAAAACGGGTGTAGAGAATAAGCCTGCCGATGCGTTAAGTCATCGAGTCGCGTTACTCAATTTCATGAGTGTCAAAGTTACGGCCCTCGAGCGCATCAAAGAAGATTATTCTAAGTGTCCAGATTTTGGAGTTGTGTACGCATCGTTGTTAGAGAGGTCGTCAGGAGCTAGCAGTGAGTACTTATTGTTAGATAGATATTTGTTTAGGAGTGACCGCTTGTGCATACCTCGCACCTCCCTCTGCAATTTTCTTGTCTGGGAGTTACATTCAGGAGGGGTCGCGGGTCATTTCGGTCGAGACAAGACCATTGCCCTAGTGGAGGATAGGTTTCATTGGCCAAGCCTTAAGCGAGATGTTGCCAAAATTATAGGATAATGTTGTACTTGTCAACTGGCAAAGCAGAAAAAGCAAAATACAGAATTATACACACCTTTGCCTGTTCCATTCATTCCTTGGTAGGACATCAGTATGGACTTCGTGCTTGGAGTCCCCAAGACTATTCAGAAACATGATTTCATATTTGTTGTCGTGGACCGTTTTTCTAAACTGGCCCACTTCATTCCTTGTTCTGAGACCTTCGACGCATCTCATGTTGCCAAACTGTTCTTTAGTGAGGTCATCAAACTGTATGAGTTACCAAAAACCATAGTGTTTGACCGTGACATGCGATTCATGAGTTAACTTTTTGAAGACACTATGACACATGATGAATATTAGGCTCCAATTTTCTTCTGCCTACCACCCTTAGACCGATGGTCAGACTGAGGTGGTCAATAGGAGCCTGAGGAGTTTGCTTAGATGTTTAGTGGGGGAGCACACCAGGACTTGGGACACCGTACTACCTATAGCCGAGTTTGTGTTTAATAGTTTTGTCAATAGGTTCACAGGTCGAAGTCCTTTTAAAGTCGTTACTGATTATAAGCATAGGAAGCCTATTGATCTTGTCCCTACGTCACTGTCCCATGGGCCATTAGAGTCTGCAGAGTCCTTTGCGCATCACATTCATTCATTGCATCAACAAATCAGGCGAAAGATCACTACTAGTAATGATGAACATTACAAATTTTCTGCAAACCGGTATAAACGTTTTAAGGAATTTAATGTAGGGGACTCTGTGATGGTCCGCATTACGCCCGAGCAGTATCCTCAGGGGGCCGTTTGTAAATTATACGCGCGTAACGCTGGACCCTTCAAAATTATAAAACGAAACGGTCTCAATGCGTATGTGGTAGATCTTCCACCTTCCATAGGAATTAGTTTCACATTCAATGTGGAACATCTAGTTACTTTTCAGGGAACCACTGATATTTTGTCCGGACCTTCACCCACCCATCTTGGTTCTCCAGACCTGTCCCTTGATCCATGGCAAGGTGTGCCAAATCAGTTACGTATCGGCCGTATCGGCCGATACGTAACGGTAACGGTGGAAACCGTTACCCGTTTCAGGGCCGTATCGGCCGTTACGATTTTTTGTCTCTGTATCGGCCGATACGGGGCGTAACGGCCGTTACTGGCCCGTAACGATTAGAAACGGTAACATTTTTTTTTTTTGCATTTTAAGCTTCATTTTTGCTGTTTTTTTGAAACTTCTTGCTTCCAAATTATTTTTCACTCCTTCTGCTACTAATTTCGACCAACCTTGGCTGGATATTTGAGGAAAAAACACATTATATTGCGGATTTTGTTGAATCAAAGCTTGGTGGGCCATTTTTCATAAATTTGTCAAAAATAGGTATTTATATTTTTTTAATATGTTTTGCTGTTTTAATCATCTCATATGATGTGTTAATCATAGTAGAACATGTTAATATGCATTTTACAGATTTGGGGTACCATTTAATATTTTTTTAATATTTTTTTCTATTTACGCATGAATTTTAACCCTTTTTTTTTAAAATTCGAAAAATCAATTTTTAATGGTTGTTTTGTTGTTTTAATCATGCCATATGATGTGTTAATCATATTAGAACATGTTAATGTGCATTGTACAGATTTGGGGTGCCATTTTATATTTTTTAAATATTTTTTTTCTATTTACGCATGAATTTTGCCTCTTTTTTTTTTTAAAATTCAAAAAATCAATTTTTAATGATTGTTTTGCTGTTTTAATCATGCCATATGATGTGTTAGTCATAGTAGAACATGTTCATGTGCATTTTACAGATTTGGGGTACCATTTTATATTTTTTAAATATTTTTTTCTATTTACGCATGAATTTTGCCCCTTTTTTTTAAAATTCAAAAAATCAATTTTAAATGATTGTTTTGCTGTTTTAATCATGCCATATGATGTGTTAATCATAGTAGAACATGTTAATGTGCATTTTACAGATTTGGGGTGCCATTTTATATTTTTTAAATATTTTTTTCTATTTACGCATGAATTTTGGCCATTTTTTTTTAAAATTCGAAAAATCAATTTTTAATGGTTGTATTGCTGTTTTAATCATGCCATATGATGTGTTAATCATAGTAGAATATGTTAATGTGCATTTTACAGATTTTGGGTGCCATTTTATATATTTTTTATATTTTTTTCTATTTACGCATTAATTTTGGCCATTTTTTTAAATTCGAAAAATCAATTTTTAATGGTTGTTTTGCTGTTTTAATCATGCCATATGATGTGTTAATCATAGTAGAACATGTTAATGTGCATTTTACAGATTTGGGGTGCCATTTTATAATTTTTTAATATTTTTTTCTATTTACGCATTAATTATGGCCCTTTTTTTTAAAATTCGAAAAATAATTTTTTAACGATTGTTTTGCTGTTTTAATCATACCATGTGATGTGTTAATCATAGTAGAATATGTTAATGTGTATTTTACAGATTTTGGGTTTCATTTTATAAATTTTTTCTACTTTCGAATTAGTGACTTTATGTTTTTATTTGCTTATATTGGACAGGTTTTGCCTTGGAGCTTCTTAGGGTTTAGTTAGAATATAAAATCATCTTTATTAACATAGGTCATACACTCATACTCATATCTAATTATCTAGTATTTACCTAAACCTAAAGAAATGTCTGAGTCTGGCCAACGACAAGTAAGTGATGATATTGGATGGCAACATTGTGAGAGGGTTGGTGGTACTAGGCACCAAATGAAGTGCAAGTATTGTGATAGACTAGTGACTGGTGGAATTACCCGTCTCAAACAACATTTGGCACATCGAAAGGGTCAAGTTGCGCCATGTAGTAGAGTACCGAAAGAGATAATGCTTTTAATGCAAGCTAGTCTGGATGAGTCGAAGGGTAAATGTGCTGCTGTACAAAAGAAGAAAGATGATATTTTGGATGCAGCTCGACAGGAAGTGTTTGGTCTTGAATATATGGGCATTCGTGATGAAGATATTGATTCGGACGAAGATTCAGATCGAGAATTTACTATAGCTAGGAGAGAGCTTGCGTCTAGCTCATGAAGAGGAAGAACGTCGCTGCATGTTTGGCACACATGGGTCAGTGCGTGATACTTGTACATGCCAACATACCTCCTAATGCAGCCAATTCTCCATATTGGCAGGTGGTAATTGATGCAGCAGCAGAAGCAGGTGAAGGAATAAAAGCTCCCACGGCTAAGGAGATTAGGGGGAAATGGATAGATGCAAAGTATGCGGATGTGAAAGCATACGTGGCTACCTTTAAACCTGAATGGCAAGCCAGAGGATGCACAATCATGTGTGATGGTTGGACTGGCCCAACCAGACACAGCATGATCAACTTCATGGTATACTGCCACTTAGGAACTATATACCACAAGTCAATTGATGCCTTAGAGGCAACAAAAAATTCTACTTATATTAATGGACTAATGGATAAAGTTGTGGACGAGATTGGAAATGAGAATATAGTGCAGATTGTGACAGATAATGAAGTAACATATAAGCTTGCAGGATATATGTTGATGGATAAGAGAAAACATCTTTTTTGGTCACCATGTGCTGCCCATTGTATTGATCTTATATTAGAAGATATTGGGAAGAAGAAGAATGTTAAGGAAATGGTCTAAAGGGCAAGAGAAATGACGACGTTTATTTACAACCATAATCAAGTAGTTGCAATAATGAGAAAGTTCACGAAAGGACGAGAGTTGTTGAGGCTTGCGGCGACTAGATTCGCAACAAACTTTATAGCATTAGAAAGTTTATTCCAGCATAGGGAAGAGTTGAGTGAGATGTTCGCTTCCCGAGAATGGCTCAACACAAAACATGGGAAGAAGACATCAGGGACACCGGTCGAAGTTGCGAACACCATACGGGACAATAAATATTGGAAGAAGGTCAAGGTGATCCTAAAGGTGATGGAGCCACTAATGAGGGTACTCCGTCTTGTTGAATCCGATAAAGCACCTACCATGGGCTTCCTATGTGATGCCATGGATAAGACAAAGTTTGCAATTCAACGTGATTGTAGAAGTTGGGAGACTTATTGGAAGATGATTGACAAGAGATGGACAAAACAACTCCATCACGATCTTCATACAGCAGGTTACTACCTAAATCCTAGGTATAGATATGCCCAATCATTTGTTGCGAATGATGAAGTTCGTGTCGGGCTAAAAAATGTGATAAAGAGATTAGAGCCTGACTTAGATCTGCAAATAAAAGCATTGAATGAATTAGATACATTTGGAAATCGCCTTGATAGCTTTGGAGATGCTCTTGCACAGCATGCAGTATCTAGATTGCAACTGGCCGAATGGTGGATTAATTTCGGAGAGAGTACGAAGGCTCTCCAAAAAATTGCAGTAAAAGTTTTGAGCCAGACAACATCTTCCTCTAGCTGTGAAAGGAATTGGAGTTGTTTTGCGCTCATTCATTCAAAGAATAGGAATAGATTGCAGACTAGAACATTAGATAGACTTGTCTTCATGCACTACAATATAAAACTAAGAATGCGATGACATCATAGGTGCATTACAACTGCTGATGACGGAGACTACTGTCTAATAAACTTGGACAATATTTATGATGAGGATGACCCACTTCTACCTTGGTTGGAAATAAGGGGAAAACAAATTGAAGAGGATAGTAAAGAATTGGAAATTGATGACCCAGAAATACGCAGAGCGCAACAAGAGAGTCGTGCAGACGTGTTGGACCCAGTAAGAGGGGCAGCGTTTATGCCACGTACGGATACGGCTCAAGATCAACAAAAGAATACGAGCAGTGGTAGCGTGACCGTGTCAGATGATGATGATGACCCCCCTGCCCCTGGTGCTGGCACTTTTAGTGTTGCTTAGCGCCCTATACAGCCGTCTACAGATCACGATGTCGATGAACATCGACAAAGTGGTACACGAGGTCGGACTTATGAGTGTACCGAGTCACGATATGGCCAGCATGAGGTGGGTACATCTAGTGGTGCACCGGGTCTGGGAGGTCCGGAACATCAACAGGCTCATGGTCTTGGTTATTATGATGGATATTCTTATGGTCAATTAAATTATGATGGTTATACTGAGCCTGTTCCATCACATTCATGTTGGAGTAGCCCTCCCGATCAATATCCATATGATTATAGATATCGAGATCTAAATCCAAGTTATTCATCACAGCAGACGCACTCTCAATCTCAAGATTCTCAACAGCCTGAGTATGGGCACCAGAATGGCTATTCGACGGGCACTGGTCGATATCCTTACTCCGGGTCAGAGTCGTTGCCTAGTTAGGATCAGTCATCCTCTAGTTTCGTTGATCTAGTATTTCCTTCTGGCACTGGATATTGTGGATATGCAGCACGTATACCTATTGGACAGCCTCAGCCTGATGGTGACAATGACGATGATGTGGAGGTTGAGCAACCACAAAAAAGCAGATTTTCATTTTGGTGGTGACTTGTGATTGTGAGTATATATTTGTGTTAAGGTAAGTATTTGCAGCAGACAGCTCACAATAGTATTATTGCAAGAAGCCATGCACACACTTGACACTGCCGAACTTGTATTTAAAATAGCTTCCCTGACAACCAATCAAGTAATCCTTAATCAAGTTGCAGGGGAGTATATCAGACACTACTAATTATTATTTTTAAATATTCTTGACTTGAGGATGACAGGTCATAGATAGGAATCACACTATCACAGTCACGTGCACACTGCACAGGTATGTTCAAGAAATTCCTCAAAAATAATTGCAAACACCTAATGTAAGATATTTTCATTTTACATTCATTCTAATATATCTATCATTGATAGTACGTAGTTAGAAAATTAAATATATGAATTTTGTAGTCAAATTCAGGTTATCTGGTTCATAAATTCATCAGACAGTCCGATACAACTTCTCACCAAAGAGCGGACCGTTACACCACTATAAACATGTTCCAATTTATAAATGAATGCATATTTGGAATGCTTAGAATATTTTGGATTTAATCCATATTTTTTTGGCAAAAAATTTTTTTGCGCCGTTACGCCCCCGTATCCGTATCGGTTTTGGAGGACACCGTTACGCCAACCGATACCGATACGGGACACCTTGATCATGTCCTCAATGACTGCGTAAGTACATACACCCATCTTCAAGCACCAAGCACAAATGCACCACGTGCTAATGTGGTAGATATGTGCAGATATGGGATGTTCACAGACCTGGTTAAGTGGAAGTCATGCGCAGTTTCAGACAGTACGTGGCTCACTAAGGAGGAGCTTCAGAGACTTGATCCTGACATCTTGGAGCAGTTTAGGAGTTTTGTTTCGCCAGTGGCGAAATCTTCGCAGCCGGGGAGAGTTGATGGAGACATCATATGCACACGCATGCCCCCTACGCACGTACGCAAGGAGGGCCCCACCATCGATTTGGATCAATGACGATGTCCAGGGAGGGCCTCCTAGTTAGAGGACTGCGTTTTGGTTCGTTGGAGTGTACCCGATAGTCATGCGAATCCCACCATGGGTTCTCATGATCGTGACCCACTATTCTAATTAATATAGTACTTTGGGTTTTGCTTATTATTATTATTAGGAATATCATGAACAGTTTAGATTGCTTTGATTAATTGTTATTTTTTATTACTTTGTTTCCAAGTAATAGGTTGTGCACATGGCCCAAGTTTTGGGGTATAGGGTTTTATTATAAATAGGCACCCCTTGTAGTCTTTTTTCTTATTGAAGATTAATAAAATTTCTATGTTTGTTTTTCTGCTTCTCTGAGTTTCTGAGTTGTGGAAATCCAATTGGGTGGTGAAACCCTCCCTTCTTCGAAGGGCTGACTACCTTGGTGCGAAGCTACACTTGTCCCGATTCGCCTTACCCTTCTACCATCCATATTTCTTTTCTCCTACAGCCATCTTCCCTACAAATCCATCAATATTTTGCAGGCTTTTATTTTTCTACAGCAGGTTTTTAGAATCTAGCCCTATAGGAGGGCTGAAACTTCGGCGGAGCACCACGCACAGATCGATCGTCTTGAAACTTGGGGGGTTTTGTGGTCCACCCTTGACTGACTAGGGCCAAGCTGGCCTTTTTCCGATTCGTGGACCCCACACACATGCGGGTGGGATCACATGCACGTGTGCCTGAGCCATAGCTGCTGTCCACGTGGGCGGTGCTTCTCTGGTTCGTTTCTCTCCTCTCTTTCACTCCTCTTTCACCCAAAATCCCTAGACCTAACCCTAAATTATTCAAATCCCCAATTTTATGACCTTTCTTCAATCTCAGAGTTCCCCGAATTGAAATCTGTGAATCCCTTGGATTGGGGAATTATTTCTGTGCATGTGTGTATGAATTTACTCTCCTCTGATTATTCTTTGGTCTATAATTTTGATTGATCCAGCCCTAACTTATGTAGGCCTGAACCTGCATAGATTCCCCTTGATTGAGTGCTTGAACTTTTGTGTGGGATATGAAATTTTGTGTAATTGTTTCCGAACTAGTGTAATCTAAAGCCTGAAAATCTTGCACATCATATTTGAATTTCATGTCCTGCATCACCATACATATGGCATACTCGTTTGTCAATCCTGACCATCCGACTTGTGGACACTGTTGTGGATGAAACTGCCAGGATCTCAATTTGATGGTCATAACCATTTGATTTTGATTTCATGGTGTTGAATTTGGAGCTGACTATTTTCTTTTTAACAATGGATAGAATAGACTAAATAATTCAATCACTGTACTTGTCAGTATTTTCTCCGCTCACAGTGGGTCATGGTCTGGTTCACGTGCATGCATACCATAAATATGGTGGGTGATGGGAACTTGTGGCAATGCACTCTAGAGTCTAGCTCAAACTAGAATACTTGTTGAATGATTTGAGAAGAAAGGAATTCAGGCACTTCCTTTGATTAAAGATTAACAAATTGTGCAGGGCTTTGCAAAGGATGAGATCCATGGAGGTGACCTTGTCCAAAGCGAGCCGGGTTTACCCTGACTGTTTTGCAATGGCAATAAAGCTGCGTGCTATGACCCACAATGCTGAAGAACAGGTTCGGGCACAAAAGAATCAGGCCAGCCATCTTGTTCAGCTTGCTGCGAGAACCTTTCCCAAGGGTCTTCACTGCTTATCCATGCGGCTCACTGCTGACTACTACTCTCTGCAGCCGGTGGAGCGGGAGTTTCCCAATAGACAGAATTTGCAGCAGCCAGATCTCTATCATTATGCTGTTTTCTCTGACAATGTCCTTGCATGTGCAGTTGTCATTAACTCCACTGTCTCCACATCTGCGGTGAGAACTGCATCTGCTCTTTTTTTTTTTTTTTTTTGGTAGCATGTTAGCATTTTTCTTTTAATCTCATGCACTCACACACCCACGCACTCACACGGGTACTCAAACCCATCACCTCATGTTGAAACTCTGGTGTTAACATTTTGCTGTTTCATGTATGTAAAATGTTGCAAATTTGACTGAGACTGGTGCTCTGTAACACTCAGGCACTTGCATGCATGTCATGAGAAGTCTCAAGGCATATGATGTGCATATGCATTACATATGCACATGTACACTCACTGCCACTTTCGTAAGGCATGGAATACAAATACATTAGCCATTTGATGTTATGCACAAAGCATGCGAATCTGCCACATATTTATGCAGTATGCAAGGATAATACTTGCCTATGTACATGCTTTAGGATTCTAAAGAAGCCTTAAATTTCATGCTGTAAATGTATAGTTACAGAAGCTTTTCTCTTCATGGAAAATTTTAAAGTTCCAGTAATTCACCTGCTGCGATTCTGACCAAGTTTTACTCTAATCTGGAATTTGAGTAAATCATAAGTGTTCTGCTTTGCATATGATTGACTGGAATATGTTTTCTTTTCTTCTTTCCCCCATGCCCTTATTATTGTTTTTTTTTTAAAGTCAGAATAGCCAAGCCCAATTAATCTTCAGAAAAAAAAAAGGGCCAGCCCAATTAATTGGGATAAGGCTTTAGATGATGATGATTTTAGTCAGAATCTGTAGCATGCCGAACCACACTGAACAATCAGTGCTTAGTTTATGAAAATTGTATAAACCTATGAAACCCTGGTGCTTAAAAGACTTAGATACCCAAAATTGGATGCATGAGTCATGAAAGAGGACAAGGTATCCCACATCTGTGAGACCTGGATTCTGGATCTATTAGGGTGTTGAATGCCTTACCTACTAGTTATATAGAATTTAGAGTGAACGTGCCAACTTGGCTGTCTACTGGGAACATGGTTTTAAAAATGGTTACAATACATTTCAAAAATAAATAAAAATAAAATAAAATTGGCTACAATGCAGCTGTATTGGCCATATTGTAACCTTTTCGGTCCAACCATTACGCAATGCAAGGATAAATCGGCTTAGAAAGCAAGTGGGCTGTATTGGCTTGCATTGGTCAATCGGGGCGGTATGTTCAGTTTGCCACCATCACAGGCTGAAACATCTGATATGGGCTGATACTTCCATAAAGGCCTCCATTGGTTTCGTTTTTCTTTTCTTTCTTTTTATATTTCTCTTATTTTTCACTTTTTTCTTCGTTTCAACCCTAGAGGAAGCTTATGAACTTTTTAGACTCGTTTGAGGCCTATTTTGGGAATCAAAACACAATATTTGAGTGAGATTTGATGCATCAAATTGGAATGGATCACTTTCAAAACCCAGGAAAAGGGATAAACCATCATTTTTTATTCATTTTTAAAAATCTTTTTGTTATATTTCTCTGAAATGTATCACAATCGACTAAATCATGCTTTATTTGTGTTAGTTAGGGCCTAGCTGGTTGGCTTTCAGCAAGTCATGCCAACAGAGCCTTCTTATCAAAAGAATAGTTGGGTACACCATTAAATACATGTTAAAAATGCTAAGTGATACATTCAGGTGTTTTACATGGTTCCCATTTTGTTATTAATCTTTCAAAATATTATTATGTGCCAAATTTTTTATTTTGGCCAATATAGGTATGATATGGTCTGATATGCCCTGTATTTTATCATTGTTTGCGCTTGGCCAATATGCCAACTGATACTGTTATTCAAAACCTTTCTATGAAAAAGAAATTTATTAGTAACAAGTCCTTGCTTTTTTCTTGAGAATGTCAGATTTAGAGGTCATATACTGTACTTGATATGCTTACTGTACCTGGCTAAGATAGGTATATTCATCTAAATGTATGGAGTTTGAAGTTAAAATCATGTCAATGCATCAATTTTATTTTATTTTATTTATTATTATTTTTTAAATAAAAAATTCCTCCCGAAGATTCAGTCTCTACAGAAAAAAAGGGCTAGCCACAAATTTCAGTATTGTCATCCTGATTAGTACCTTGTTTTCCTAGATTCTGGATAAATTCCATGACTGAACTCATACGAGTAAAATTCTCATGATGACTTGTATATTCCAGATAAATAATGAGAAGAGTGTCAAACTGATATACGGTTTACGATTAAATACTGAAGTCATTAATGACACCTGTTGAAAGACTTGAACACAAGCCTGTTTTTATCACAAGAAGTGCAAGTGCCAGTATGCACTATGTTGGCAGAGGAATGCTCAACATATTTACTCTTGATATAGGGGTAGTGACGAGAGGGTCACTCATTGTGGCTGCCCACCAGACATCAATCCTCCTCCTCTACCTTGGCTGGGAACTGGCTGGTGCAGTTCCTCCCTACTGATAATGGAGAAAACAATTACTTTTAAGCCTTTTTAAATCACCAAGGTTGATTCCGATTCCGTTGAATCTGGTTTCTGTTAAATTTAACTGTTGTTTTTTCCCTCGTCAAAGAGAAACAAAAAAGGGAAGAAATATAAAATATAGCTGGACAAGTTTCACTTGTACGGTGGCGCTGAGGGTGCTGCTGGTGTTTACTTGCTGTGAGAGCAGATGTGACTGGATAAACTACCGTGTCTCCCCTTCAGGATATAAGACTCCATGCCAGATTTTTATGAGGAACTGTTATCCTGTCAAGGCAAGTGCACTGTGATTCAAGAACCTTCTGTGCGGCTACTTTCTTTCTGTCAAATTTGTTTCATTTGGCGAAAATGTTTTGTATTGGTACAAGAACCAGTGCAAGTGCAGGTACATTAATGTAGTGGATCCTCTTCCAATCTGGTTTCTGCCATTTAGGTTTGTTTCCAAAATGTTTCTGTGCAATTTTTCCTATATATACGTTTTAAAAAAAATCTTGATGCCTCGAGGGGAATTCCATTAAAATAACGCCCCCTCCCAGTTGAATTGGAAGATTAAAAATGTGTAGCCTAAAAGAGAGTTCCTAACCTTTTAAAAATAAAAGATAAAAATTCGTGCATATTTTCTGAAACTGAATGGAAATAACCAAATGCTGAATCCATCCATTCCAGTTGGAAAAATGGAACAACCACTGGTAAGGGAAAAGGAATTGATAACCATGCTTATTTTTAGGTTATTAGCTGCCATGTTGCATGTTATGGGAAGCATTGTACATTAGTGAAGAGTCTAATGGTTGGTGCTAATCCATTTACAGGAACCAGAGAAAATTGTCTTTCATGTGGTGACTGATGCTCTCAACCTACCGGCAATGTCAATGTGGTTCTTGGCGAACAGTCCTGGTCAAGCAACAATCCAAGTTGTGAGCATGGACAATTTTAAATGGCTGCCTTCGAGTTACAACTCAATGTTTACGCAGCCAAACTCCCTCGACCCAAGATACACTTCTAAACTGAACCACCTCCGTTTCTATCTGCCAGATGTCTTTCCTACTCTCAAAAAGGTAGTGCTCCTTGACCATGATGTGGTAGTCCAGAAGGATCTAAAGGGATTTTGGAGTGCTGATTTGAAGGGGAAGGTAAATGGGGCAGTGGAGACATGTGGGGAAAATGAATCATTTCATCGGATGGATATGTTCATTAACTTCTCAGATGCATCGGTGGCTAAGAGATTTGATGCCAAGGCATGCACGTGGGCCTTTGGGATGAACGTGTTTGATCTGCGTGAGTGGAGGAGACGAGATCTGACTGCAAAATACCACAGATGGCTGCAACTGGTAGGACCATTTGCATGCATTTACTTTTACATGCATTCATTGATGCTTTATGTCGATACAGGAAAGGAAAATTGGATATCCTTGGTGAGGTGATTATGCAAACATTGGAACCTCGGTTTCTTGATTTTGAAAGTTAAATGATAATGCTTTCTGTACCTAATGAAGCTAAAATGTGCCACTCCGACCTATATGAACAGAATTTCAATGTTGTTTCCTGTTTGGATATTATTGGAAAGAAAATTTTCCTTGCAGAATTCTTTCTCATTGCACTGAAGGATCTTTCTAGCTCATGATTTGTTATAATGCCTTTCTTTTCTTTTCGTTTTTGTTTTCCTTTTCCCCATAAAGAAATTCTGGTATTGTCATGACCTTTTGAAATAAAATCTAGCGGGTGAAGGGGTGTACATATCTTTTGTTTTGGGGATTACCTTTCATCATATTGATGGATCTATGCTTTTTCCCCTGCAGCTGCTTCTAATTAAAGTTTTAGCTTTATCACTTGGTTAAAAATAAATAAAAATCTGTGTCTTTGCAACATGGTGTTTGGCTTATTTTCATACTAGTTTATAGGTAGCTTCTTTTTCCTAGAGAATAACAAGTGTATTTGCTGTTCATTACTCCTAGCAAATATATTTTTCATGGCTAACTGTTGAAACTATTCTCCTTGATGTGTTCCTGAAAAAGAAGTGTTGTTTCTTCAGAAAAATTTATTCAGACATCTCAAGTTTGATACCCTTAAAAAAAAAAAAAAACACCATTCTGATAATGTGCATCCTGCATTCACTATTCTTGCACCATTTTAACTCCCCACGCACTTGTTGTGCATGCATGGTGTAGTTGCACTTTTGAGTTGTAAGCCCACCTATACAGATGAGCACACCAGTATACTCACATGGCCTAGTTGACATGCACACACATTGGTTAACAGATGGATATACGCATGTGGAGAAAAGTTTGGTTTGACAGCATGCACCTATTGTTCTATACATTCTGTATGCTTGTTCTGTATTCTTTTGCATCCACCTATGCTTGTTCTGATGCATCTCTCCATGCAAGTGAAGCTAGGGGTGCAACTCAGGCAGGTTGGGCTCAGGTCGATGGGTCGGGTTGAGGGTCAACATGAGCCCAACCCCGCCGCAAGAGGACCCAACCTGAGGTTCCCAACCCAAAGTCCTCGATACTCAACCCTAAACCAACCCACTCTACATGTGATTATTACCAACCTGACCTGAATTTTCTCTGCCTGAACCCTATCCAAATTCAAATCAGTTTGGCTTTGTTCAACCCAAACCCAACCCGACAACCTTGTCAACCAGAGCCGACCTTGGGTTTGGTCAGTCAACCTGAACCAAAGTTGTAGCCCTAAGTGAAGTACGTTTCTCAAATCAAAGGCTCACTCCTCCGCCTTGTGTGAGTTATTGCAATGTATGTGTCCATCTTTGTATGCATGCATTCCTGTTTAGTCTTGCACTCTTGTTTGTGATTGTTAGGGGAAAGGGAGCATATTTGAAGATCATTTGAATGCTTGCATGTGCATTTGTTTGAGAGTACTATAACATTCATTCACTGTCCATGGATGTGGTTGTAGGGAAAGAGGAAGCAGTTATGGAAAGCTGGGAGCTTGCCGTTGGGCCTGCTGACTTTCTATAACCACACAGTTGCTCTGGACCGACGGTGGCATGTCCTCGGACTTGGATACGAGTCAGGCGTCGGCCGAGGAGAGATAGAGAGGGCAGCAGTCATCCATTACAATGGAAACATGAAGCCATGGCTGGAAATCGGGATGGGAAAGTACAGAAGTTATTGGAGCAAATTTCTCAACTACGACCATCCTTACCTGCAACAATGCAACATCCATGAGTAACAATGGTGGTAATTAACTCTGCAGCATTTCTTCCTCGAGTATTTACTTGAACCTGCGTTCCCATTTTCTAAATGGTGACGACTGATCGCCTGTACACATCACATGCATGTATGGAGCAATCCGGACTGTTCAAATCATGGGCCATTCTGGAGAATAGCCAAAATCACACTGATGACAATCATAGCAGTTGATTTTGCCTGTTGAGTGTGGGCAGCGGACCAACTTATTTCAGCTGTCTATTTAATAATAAGCGGATGTTAGGATCATTCAATCAGTTTGATTTCATCTGTTGTCCCATTTGATGGGCCTCATTTGGACAGCCGGGATTGATTTACATGCATGCCATGCATATGGTGGATGAATCACTACCATTTGGAAAATGATGACTGAAGCCAAATTCATTGTAGTTATTCTCGTGTAAATTCCCTTTTAATTTAAAAAAGAAATTCCTTTTATGGGTGGTAAATTTCCAGAGTTGGATCAATTCAACTAATTAATAGATGGAGATGGAATATCGGAGGGTTGTTTGGGTTTTTATTTTTAAATTTTTTGTAATTCTAGTTGCTGGAACTTCCTGTACAGAGACCTCACACCCTTTCCTCTTGTTTCAAATCAAACATCTCTTCTATATTAAATTTTTTTCCCCCTTTGAGCATTTTCTTTATTTCATTTTATTGTTCTTTTACTAGCTTTTAGAGAAGTGTGGAGGCGATCTGTGCCAGGAATGATTAATGTGAGGATCTGAGGAACATGTGTACGGGTCTGCGTCACTTATCAGGTGCAGGGCTTGGTGAGCATGCCATGGTGCAAAAATCGAGCTGATTTGATCCTCAGGTGGGCCTGATGCATTTTATACTGTTGATGCCGACCCCGACCCCCCCCCCCCCCCCCCACAATTCTGTCAGAGAGGTTTCTGGGCTGATGGTGGATCCTTCTGATTTTTAGGCCAGGGCATGTTCATGATGCCCCTCACTGGATGAATGGCATGGATCTTGCACATATGCCAGTAATTGCCTCTTCAATCTTTCTTGCACAGGTGCCCCGGGCTCGGCTTTGGTGGATTCCCACATCCCTTGATCCACCGAGGTGGGTGGTGGGATCCTGGCTGTGGGGCCCATTGTGATGTATGTGTCGTATATACATGTTGTCCATCTGTTTTGAAAACTCATTTTGGGGCATGATTCCAAAAATGAAGCAGATCCAAATCTTAGGTGGACCATAATACAGGAAACAGTGGCAGTGGGACCATTAAAACTTCTCATGGGCGACAAAAGTTTTGGATCAAGCTGATATTTGTGTGGTCTCTTCATCCAGGTCTTTTGGTGGCCCCCATGAATTTTTTTAATGGCGGGGATTCAATCACTAGTCCCTACTGTGACCTGTGGTATGGTCCACCGAAGATTTGGATCTGCTTCATTTTTGGCATTATATCCTGAAATGAGCTTTCAAAATGGATGGACGGTGCGGATGTTAAGGCACATACATCACAGTGGGCCCCATATTTAGGGAACCACTGACCTCCACCACCCAAACTGCGCCCGGGCATCCCACCTTATGGTGGACTGACCTGATTGTGTAAACAATACACTAAAGTGGACAAACTCCCTCGGAGAGGGGGGGCTCTAATGTTGAGATGATAAACATCAGCCGCGGCGGTGGGCTCTACTGTTGAGATGATAAACATCAACGGCGGTATTTCACTCTTGCTAAATCTTCGTCTTATAAGTGGGTCCCGCCAATGAAGGGGCCGACTTCCCATAACCGTAAGATCTTGGTGACGCACGAACATGAAGGATGTGCGATGGGCAGCACTCATTCGTTGCAAGCAGTGTATTTTATGTCGCATGCTTCCAAACGTCATGGATCTGATAGTACTTGCGCATTTAGAAAGGGAATCGAGGATATGCTGACACGTGGAGGACTTTGATTGGTTTTGTGAGGATGGGATTTAAAGGCTGGGCTATCCATCATCCGTCTTTTGTGTGGTGTGTGGTGCAAGGCAAATGGTGGTGGGTCCTGTAATGAGATCTCATTTCATATATTTTCCCCTGAAATAGACATAGCTTCACTTCACTACAGCAAAATGTCCCTTTCTCTGCATACACAAGGCAGTTGCTGCTCTTCTTCCTCCTTCCTCTCTCCTTCCTGAACGAAAATGGCCACCATCATTGCAAGCACTCCCACTTCATCCGTAGCGGGTGCTGCTGCCCTTGTTCGCAAGGTGAAGACCATGGCCTCTTCGTCGTCGACTGTTCTTGGTAAGATTCACATTCTGCAAACCATTCTTGACCGTTGATGATATTGATCTAGATGGGCCAAATTCGCCAAAGTATGAGATATCTTTTATAGCATGCAAAGTTCATGTAAATACTAGTGTAAGGCCCACTGCATGTGTGCATTGCATCCAATCTGTCCAGCATGGTCTACCCCTAATGAAAATGGAACGCCCTGAAAATCCGACCGATCCAACAATCAGGTGGGCCACTCCATAAAAAACATGGGACAACCTCCCAAAATCATGCACAGCCCGACTGATGGTTGGATGTGGCTAAGTTTTGTGAGTGTCCCATTTTAATGGTAGGGCAACCTGCTGGGACTGTGCACGCGAATTCCAGCCCATGAGCCACTCTTCATGGTGGGGCGATCTGCTGTGTCCACCCTCTGCCCATTAGTCAACTGACTAAAACTCAGCCCTGGGGTCCAAGCAATGATCCTCACGGTTCAAATAAAACCCAGCCCAAAGCAAGCCGGTGTATGGATGGTCAAGGCCTGCCCAGACCATTTGTCACCTTAACCATTTCCAATTCCATCCAATGAATGACCATTCATTTTATATTTTCGTCTGACATGGACTTATGGGCTTCAGGTTTGCCAGTGATGGCGAGGGGGCGAGTGAGGTGCTCTGCAGAGGAGAAGCCATCCACATGCCAGATGGGTATGGATATGGGCATGAGTGCTTCATTGATCCCAGCAGCATGCGCAGCGACCATGTCGGGACCAGCCCTAGCTCTGGTGGATGAACGGATGACCACTGAAGGAACTGGGCTTAGCTTGGGCGTGAGCAACAACCTCCTTGGGTGGATCCTATTGGGTGTGTTTGGCCTCATTTGGACACTCTACTTTGTGTACACTTCCACCTTTGAAGAGGATGAAGATTCAGGATTGTCACTCTAAGTGGGCCCCACTAGTGTAAAAAGACATTTGATATAAACAGAGGGCTTAAGACCTTGGTCCCCTTGTATGTTTGCATGAGACCGTCCAAGTTGAAATCATGTGATCATTTTACTTTTTCGCAATCCTCTCGTGGGTAGCTGCTGATAAAGGTGGAATTGTATTCACATTCTATGAGTTGAATGTCTGGTTATCAGGACCGTTATTGCGATGGGCCACCAGTTGTATGTTCCAAGCCCCTAACAATGGTCTATCTGATCAATGGTCTGCAATAGGAATGCTGAGAGCAATGGTCCACATTAAACTAACAAAACTGGCAAATGGACGGCTGGAATTGCCCAGCGCTTCTATTTTTGGCCTATAGCACATCCAGAGGGTGGCCCACCAGATCAACAGTCCCAACCACCAGAAATGTTTGCCGTGTGTGCCTCTGGAATTTTTACTGAACGATCTGCATATAGCATAGAGGTTTGCAGGGCAGGAATTTGTGCCACTGGAGCCACTTATATTTATGATACAACAAACAGTCTAACCATTGATCCGGAACATCCATCATGTGGCTCCCACCCTTCAAAAGATCATTTCGGTTGGATAATCCTATCCGTCTATCCGTCTCTAGAGATGTGTATGGTGCATAATAATCATGCTACAAACCGTCCAATCATTGATATAGACCATCCATCATGTAAGCCCGCCTTTGATTGGCCATTCCTGTAAAAGATAAAAAAGAAAAAGAAAAACCACTTTAGTTTCGTGATCCTAGCTGTCCAATCAATAGCAAGGGAAATGGATGATCTATATTGACCTCACCACAAACAGTGCTATCATTGATTTACACCATCCATCATATGGGTCACACTTTTGTTTACCCATCTCTTAAAAAAATCACTTTGGTCACACATTCTCCAACTTAGATTGTCTATCCTTCTCAAGAGGGTAATCATGACTAGAAATATGATATCCTTATTTTTCCATGGCTATTGTGATTTCCTAATCTTAGATTTCCAACAGGCATTTAAATATTTGTGTATTCCAACATCCAACAGCCCCAAATATTTATTTAATATAGGTTTAATCAAGCAGGAGTCTTTTGTGATAAGGAGGTTTCAAGCTCTTTTGTGATAAGGAAGTTGACACTATTTTTATAACTTTAAAGGTTCAAAAGGATTTTACTATTATTGTTATTATTCAAAATGTATATGATTTTTATTAGGGCTAGGGCTTAGTAGACTAGGTTTAGGCTAGTGCCAATTCTAACTCCACCCTAACATGGCACATTGCCATCTCAAGTAGGATAGACTTGTTTAAAACAGAGTAAAATATTAGATCATCCGTTATGAGCATTTTATAACGATAGATCTGTTATTTCAAGTATATATATGCTTAATAACTTAACATAATATCATCATCATTATCATCATTATCATTATCATCTAAGTTTTATTTTAATTTAATGGGGTTTCGATGCCAGGAAGGGTGTGAGGATGAAGATCAATGTCTACCTCAAGTATCTAACACCTTGAATCCACAATCCACGAGATAAAAAGTAAAATTCAAAATTTTATTATTCAATAATAACCAGACTTTCCAATCACATCACTTATAAAGAAAAAATAAAAACCTTTATTAAGAATCCTAATTCGACTAAATTAAAATTTACCTAAAATAATAAATTTTACTAAAAATAAAAAGTTCTAATTTAATCATACGAATGATTCCTAACATGATTAGGAGTTTTTAGGAAAACCGTATATATTAAACTCTAAAATAAAAGAGATATGTACAAATTAAAACTTATTAAAAATAGTAATTTTTTAAATTAAAATTGTAATTTTAAATAGGAAGAAATCATTTTTCTTGTGAAACAGACTGATGTGACCCATAACAAGTCAATTGACCCCGGATGGTTATGGTAAAACTTCATAGGCTGTGCCTCCCGTAACAATACATGAATTAAAAGTTATGGTCGATTTATGGTTCACACTTTAAACAACAATTTCACCATATTCGGAATGAATTTCTTTGATTTGGACATGCCTGAAGCTCAATTATGTCATGCCCTATGTAGGATTGAGCCCAGATCTGACGGACTATGTCCGCTTTCGTTCGGACTTCTTTCAGTCCAGCTGTGCCAAGAATAGATTCTCGGCCTGCTCTATATTAGGTTTGTTACATGAATCTTGTTTTGCCATTAGTTAGGTTTTTCAAAATGTAGTGTAAAATAAAAGTTATCAAAAATTCAAATTTTAATTTACAATCCTGAGGATTCATGTTTAATATTGTCAAGTTTTTAAAATAGAAAAACATAATTTTATAGATTAAAATTATCTTTAATTAATGACATCGAAAATTATTGATACTTTAATCTAAAGGCTCTCTCTTAGATATCTAGTCAATGCAAGGATGAAGTATATTAGATAAAGCAAGGAATTAATGAGCAATTGAGTAATTAAAAAGAGAAAGAGAGAACATCTACCTAAATCAAATCAAACAACAATAAAGAAGTATCGGCTGATTGTTGAAGAAGCCACAACAGCCCTCCAGTGTGGTAAAAGCCTTTGCTAGTTGCCTCGGATATGCCATGATAAAGGTGGCAGAGCACAAGTAATGCAAGGTCTAACTGTCACCTTGGGCGAGCGCATTGGCCAGATGAACATACTCTTTTGTGATTTGCACAACACTCATGCAAAGTAGATAACAACATATCCACATTAACAGAAATGTTGTATTTCCTAATCATCAACAATGGCATGTATTTTGTGATGGAGTGACATGAAATTGGAATAAGCCTTGCCAATCTTGTCTGGAAGGGAGAAGTAGTGTTGTTTGCCCTGTGCGAAGTTGGGAAAGACTAGATCACCAAAATAAAGAAGGTGGGTGAGCGTACAAATATTCATGATTGTATGACTCATTGGACCACATCCAAAGTGAAAGGTGTTGGTCAATTGACTCTAGAAGGTCGAAGCCATGGCAAGAAGAGAGGTGCCTGTTGCATATTTATGCAGAGACAGGTTGATATATTCATTAATGCTAACCTATCTCCATGAATCGCCATGTTGTTGAGATACACAAGCACACCATTCTAGCCATCCTTTTAATGCTTTCGGCCAGGATCTCGAGGTGTTGAAGGCATTTACAGGGTTTAAAAGAGAGTCAAACTAAGTGAGGATCTATTCGCATGTACATCAAGGGAAGAATTGATCTAATAATTGTAGCTGATTAAGAGAGATTTTAAAATGAATGCTGCATCGAGCATGAAAAATGCTCTATTTACATCAATAGGGGTGAGGAAGATAATGTTGTCTGACATTTTAGATGAAAGTAGCTCCAGTTCTCTTATTAAATCTTCCCGGTGGAAGGTTACAAGGCCAGATGAAGAGGACACAACTATGACAGTAGTAATCTCAGTCGGAAAGAGCTTAAGAAGAAGAAGAGAAAGAGTCGTGTAAAAAGAAAAATTGGTTTGAAATGGCGTATATATCGGTCAGGGACATATACATTAATGAGAAGATAATCATGATTCATTGTACGATATGATTGTGTGCTGCATGTCATGATGACACCACTGGGATAGGCAAAACCGTCATTCGATTTTTGTCTCGATCAGGTATAATCGATGAGGAGATTGCTACATTGAATGAGCGGACGGGCGCATTTATTGCATAGGATAATGAGTCAACGTCACTTTTACCTTTTTGTCAAAGACGAAGTGACGTAGGAGGCAATGTTATACCATATTCATGACCATTCCTAGAATTACCGATCAAAGAATGATACGTGTTGTTGCACAAAGAGGATATAACACACGGAAAGATCTTCGAAGATATTTGGAGCACTTTTATAGAAGCACAACTAGTGTTGAGCTGGATAGTATACGTCATCTGATAACAAGGCACGACCGAGAGGCTCAAAGGACAAAAAGTTATCGAGAGAAGATGAACAATTAGAATAATACAAAGAGGTAGAAGGATTTGGAAGACTAGCGTGGCAACGATTCAACTGTTGTAACCATTGAAATAAAGAGAGAAATATCTAGAAAGCATAGAAAAAATCTATAAATAACAGGAAGTTTAGCAAAGCAAATCGTCTCATACCAACCAAACAAACCAATCAATTTATCTTTATTTATCGTAGCTTTAGCTCTATCTTAGGAGTAATGATAATCTTTAACGATAATTGAAATTGCGCGAGGCGGTAGTAGGCTACTGAACTAAGCGTGCAGAAGCTTGGTGGAGCTAATAAATGAATGACTATGTCCTAAAGATGGGATGAATATGACCAATTAAAAATTATGCCAATTAAAACATAATTGTCTGACTTAAACTAATTTACCAATTAAACTAAGTAAGATAATTTAAGACTAAGGCTTCCAAGTCAATAGTGGGTCCAATCACATATACTACAATAGATACACTAATAAAGCTACTAGTCTATAGTAAATAGTGTACTTTATAAGTTAAGTGCCCAGCATACAATTCAATTCAAGCATTTAAGTGATTCGTCTAATCGAATACATAAGCATGAATTAAATATATACGCAATTCATAATCCCAAATATGTACCGATATAATTATTGAAGGTTTTAAATTAGGTTCTTATTATGGTGCGGGCAGGTAACACCCAAGACAGTGCGGCTCTTATTATGGGGCCTACCACGATGCATGTATTATATATGAATCTGGATCATATGCTTGCCACAAGCAGGAAAATTGTTTTCCTGTATCGTGATCAGTAATGTTGTCGACGCTGCTGCATTAAATGCAGTGTGTAATGATGTGGCCTAATTAGATTGCAATAATTAGAATTTTCCTACTTACAAAAACCAGAGGATCCCGATTCATTATAAATTCTAGCCATTTGTCTTTCTTTCTTTCTTTCTTTCTTTTTTTTAAAATGTAGATCCATATCCTAGATGAACCATACCATAAGAAATAGTGGTGTTTGATCATTATCAACTTTTAATGAGTTGTAAAAGTTTTGGTTCAAAATAATTTTGTTTTTATCCCTTCATCCAAGTTTATGTGACCTTATTAGTAGGTTGGATGGTTGGTAAACATTATGGAAATATTAAGGTGGACCATATGAACTTTTTAATGGTGAAACGTTCAATCACTATTGTTCCTTATAGTGTGGTCCACCTAAGATATGGATCTACTTCATTCTTCTGTAAGATGATATAGGAAATTGATGGAGAGAATGGATACAATATACATACATCAAGGCGGGCCCCACGGTAAGGGCCGCACGATCTCGAGCCGGGCTGGCTAGACCTGATCTGCATCCATTCTAATACCGAAAAGGACCCTGATTGCATCATGAGTAAACTCTGTGAGGCTCACCATGATGTATGTGTCTTATCCATGCCATCCATCCATTTTTTTCAGCTCATTTTAGTGCATGAACCGAACATTGAAACATATCTAAAACATAAGTTCACCATATTATAAGAAATAGTGGGGATAATAAAGTCCAACTTCCTAGGGCCTACAATGATGTTTATCTGTCATCTAACTTGTTCATAAGGTCACACAGATAGATGAAGGGGAAACACAAATACCAGCTATGTCTAAAACTTTTGTGGCCCTTAAGAAGTTTTCAATGGTAGGCGTTAATTCTCATTGTTTCTTAAAATGTGGTCCACTTGAGCTTTGGATATGCTTCAATTCTGGGCTCATGTCCTAAAATGAGCTGAAAAATGGATGAACGGCCTGGATAAGACACATATATCTGAGTGAGCCATACATCATTTACTCAGTACGCAATCTGCATCCATCTACCTTGCAAGACACGGTGGGCCCTACAACATTTACAAAGTACGCAATCGCAATCGGTGTCCCTCCACCTCGAGCGCCAATTGGGTACTACCGCTACTAGGACCTAGCCAGAGACGGACGGTCCTGTCAAGGGATCTGTGGAGCCCACCGTTGTGTAAATGTTTTATGCACACGGTTCATTCATTTAAATAGATCATTTAATTGCAAGAGTCCAAAAAGAGGTAGAATGAAGGTTCAAGTGGACCACACCACATGAAGTAGCGGGGAGTAAATCCCTTCCGTTGAGAACTTCCTAGGGCCCACCGTGATATTTATTTTCTATCCAACCAGTTCATAAATTCACATAGACATGTACCAAGGAAAAACATGACTATCAACTTGATCTAAAACTTCTGTACCCCCAAGAAGTCTTCTATGGTAGGAATTTAATCTCCACTACTTCCTATGGTGTGGTGTAGTCTACTCAAGCCTTCAAGCTACCTCCCTTTTAAGCTCATGCTTTAAAATGATCTGTCAAAATGAATGGACAACATGGATAAAAAATATACATCGCAGTAGACCGCACAGATCCCCTAGTAGGATCGTCAATATGTAATTGAGGTAGCACCCAATCTATCCAATCTGCGCCATCCACCTGGCATTTCTCAATTGGGAAGTATCGCCATACACGGCTAAAAGTCAGGCGGGTTCAACCCGACCGACCAGTGAACAACTCGACATTGGGTAGGAAATTTCAGTGCCTTCAAGTTTCATTGATCAACGTCATTTCCGCTAACAAGATAAGCCAGATTTCTCCCTCCCAAATAGATTGTGTTACAGAGCACGACTTTTAAAGGAGTAATTGTCCTATATTTTAGCTTGTTTGTTTAGTAAAAATAAAGTACTTTACAATAAATAATTATATATATATATATAGAGAGAGAGAGAGAGCTAGGCATCGGACCGAGTCGGATCGGATTGGGCCCAACCCGATTCGGTTCGAAATTTGTAGGGTCAAACCCGAACTCGATCCGATCCGGTACCGAGTCTGGGCCATCTTACTCGATTCGATCCGATCTTCTTCTGCCCTGAACTGATCCGAGTCCGACTCGGTTAGGAAAATCGAGTCGGATCGGATTGGACATGGTTCAGATCGTTCATTTTTTCCAATAGTGTGAAAATTATTATTCTCATTGTTTCCTATGGTGTGATCTACTTGATTATTGAATATACTTAAAATTTAGTATCAACCCCTAAATTGATATGGAAAAATTGATAGACGGTGTGGATAAACTAAAAAATTCAAGACGGGCCCCACATAGTTTACTCAGTAAGATAAAACCGTAAAGCTCACGCCAGCTACATAGCTTGTTGAAGAAGCTTATACCTACTCCATGACTTCCTGAAGAAGCTTCAGTCACGTGCTCGAAGAACGTGCACTCTCTGGAAATAGGTTGCGTATAGTACTGAGTAAACTCATTTGGGCCCACCTTGAATGTATGCGGTTTATCTAATCCGTCCATATTTTGTTTCAGCTAATTTTATACGTTGAGCCTAAAATTGAATCATATACAAGGCTCAAGTGAACCAAACCACTGGAAACAGTGGGAATAATGATTTCGACCGTTGAAATCTTTCTAATGCCCACAGTGATATTTATTTGTCATCTAACATGATCATAAGATTAAAAATACTTGGATGAAGGGAAAGATAAAATATCAGCTTGATCCAAAACTTCGGTGGCCCCTAGAAATTTTCAATGGTAGACACTCATTTCACACCATTTCTTGTGGTGTGGTCTATTTGATCTTTGAATATACTTTATTTTTGGCATATGAAAATGAAATTAACTTTTAAAATGGATGGACGGTGTGGATCAAATAGATAAATCACGATGGATCCCACAGAGTTTACTCAGTACGCTTAGCATACTGAGTTACTCAGTATGCAATCCGCTTCCCACTCTTTGACCTAATTCAGACAATCTCACTCTTGGTATCCGTGTTTGGCAGACGCTGACACCTTCGAAACCAATGGATGGTCATTACTCGCCTGTTATCACTCGCCTGTCACATGCGCAACTACGTGTATACTTGTGCAATATCCAAGCCGCTCATCACATGGGTCCCATTACTTAGATTCCTTTTCTGAAAATCTAGGCAAGTCTGTCATACATGTACAAATACATGTAGCATTAAGAGTACTAGATAAACGTTCCAAATTGTGCCGGCCCATCTGATCACGGGGTCAGCTTCATTCATGAGGAAAGTCATTTAATTGGTAAAATACACCTAATGAACGACTTAGATCTTTCGAAGGTGTCCCATGTCCCCATGTGGATAGAAACTTCAAAGAAACGTGTATGCTCTCTTTGTTAATTTTTATTTTTTACTAGTCACGAAAAGCCACAGTAGATAAATTTAAAAGAGAGACTTTATAAGATATAGGCTCTGTAGCTACTAGCTAGCTAAAACCAGCTTATACTGCTGCTCTAGGTACGTGTCACTTGAAGACGAGCACTGACACTCCTCGAGCTCTGAGTTGTACGAACGGTTCAAAGGAGATCAAAGTTACATGAGCCTTACAGTGATGTATTTATTATATCTACAACGTTCATCTATTTTCAGAGATCATTTTAGAGCATTATCCAAAAAATGAATCATATCCAAAGATCATCTGGACCACACCATAAATAGAAGCGGAGATAATGATTTTCACCGTTAAAAAATTTGTGGGATCCACCTACTAATATGAGATATAGGGAGGGATAAACTTGTAATTTATTAATTACTACACCCGGTGCAGTCCGGATCGAATCGGATCGGATCCAAACGGATCGGATTTCGATTCGGTTCGATCGGATTTACTATGTACCCGAATCCGATCCGATTGCCGTTCGGATTTGACTGCTCCTACCCGAACCTAACCGATCCAAGCCATCGGTTCTGTTCGAATCAGGACGGATCGGGTTCATTTTGCCCACACACACACACACACACACACACACACACATATATATATATATATATATATATATATATATATATATATATATATATATATATATATATATATATATATATATATATAGTTAATAAAATCACAGGTACAGAAAATAAGATGTGTATTGAAAATATAATAGACTAATATAATAACCACGCTTGGGTTGAGCTTGGGCTGGGAATTCCCAACCTACGGTTGGGTTGGGTTGGGTTGGGTTGAGTTCGATTGAGGTATAGGAACCTTGGGTTGGGCTAGGGTTGAGCATCCCATGGAGAGAAACTGAGGTGCACGTTAGGTGGATCTCCAGATCCACCAAGGTGGATGAGACCCCTTAATGTGGGCCCACCTTGATGTATGTGTCTTACATTCTAGCTGTTAAAGTGTTTTGGAACCTCATCTTAGGGCATGATCTCAAAAATGAAGTAGACCCAAATCTTATGTGGACCAAACCAAAGGAAGAAGTAATTTAATCCCCATCATTAAAGACTTTGTGGGTCCACCTGAATGTTTATTTGCCATCCAACCCGTTGACAAGGTCACAAGGATTCAGATGAAGAGACCCCATAAATATCATCTTGATCCAAACCTTTTGCGGCCCACAATAAGTTGTTAGTGGTTAATTACTAATGATTCCTGTACCATGGTCCATCTGAGATTTGGACCTATGGATCATGTCCTAAAATGATTTTTCAATTAGCACGGATGACGTTGATATAAGGAACATGGAAAAGGATTAGCTACTCCCCCTGCCCTCAGCCAATGGCTCGCGGTCGGTGCTCCTTGAGCCTCACCCTGTCCATCTATTTTTATAGATCATTTTATGATGTGAGACCAAAAATGAGTTATATCTCAATCTCAAGTGGACTACACTACAGGAAACCGTGTTGAATAAACCCTGACCATTAAAAACTTTTCGGGGGCATAAAAGTTTTGGATCAAGCTGATCTTTGTTTTTTCCCTTCATCTAGGCATGTATGCCCTAATCAACGGATTGAATGTCAAATAAACAGTACAATGGGCCTTAGGAGGATTTTAACAGGTGGATATCCAACCACTATTGTTTATATCCCTCTCATTTTTTGGATCAATCCCTAAAATGATCCTTAAAAATGGATGAACAGAATGGATGAAACACATACACCATGGAAGGGCCCACGGAGCACCGACAACCAGCCACTGCGCTGGTGGCAGGGGGAGTAGCCAATCCCAAGGAACATATAGCAAGGTGGACCCGACAGTCGGGGTCCCATCCCCTCGGTGGATTTGAGGATCCACCGAGCCACGGTGGAAACACTGAGGCCCGAACGTGCCAATATGGGAGACGGATTGGCTACTCCCCTTGCCACCGGCCAATGGCCGGTGCTCCATGCTCTTTGGGCCCCACCATGATGTATATGTTTCATCTATGCCATCCATCTATTTTTATAGACCATTTTATGGTATGAGATCAAAAAGAGGTGTATCCAAATCTCAAGTGAACCACATTATAGGAAACAGTGTTGAGTGAACATCAACCGTTAAAAACTTTTTGGGGGGCATAAAAGTTTTGGATGAAGCTGATCTTTGTTTTTTCCCTTCATCTGGATCTGTATGACCTAATCAATAGATTGGATGTCAAATAAACAGTACAGTGGGCCTTAGGAGGATTTTAATGGTGGATATCCAATCACTATTGTTTTCCTGTTGTGTGGTCCACCTGAGATTTATATCCCTCTCATTTTTGGGATCAAGCCCTAAAATTATCTGTAAAAATGGATGAAGAGAAGGGATGAAACACATACATCATTGTGGGGCCCACAGTACCGACAATCAGCCACCGGGCCGATGTCAGGGGGAGTTGCCAATCCGTTTCCGCCAATATGGTTCCATCTTGAAGCTCGCTCGCTCGCCCGCCCAAAGATAAAGCTGCTCAACCTGAATGGTGGTGTCCACGAGATAAATGAACGGTTAGAAAAAGTTTTCAACGATCTATGATGAGTGGGCCAGGATACTTACAAGGTAAGTCTCACCCGATGAAAACCCCTAAAGGAGTACATAGCAGATGAACGTTCTGGATTGTCGACACGTGCGCCACTTGTACGTAATAGTGCATCAGCAAAGTATTCCGCCCTGTGACGCGTCAGAACAACTCCATTTCAAACTCTCGCACTTTTCTCTGTGAAAATTCCAATCCCATCAAGCCACGTTTCATCTCTGCAGTTGCCAAACCCTAATTAGGGTTTTCCTTTCTACTATTTTCTCAGAAAGCCATGATTCCAATTCTCGAAGAATCTCTCTTCCATCGTTACCCCATTCCTCGGGTTAGGGTTAGGGTTAGGGTTTCTCCCCTCTCCACAACCCAATCGGAGAAACCCTTGAATTTCCCATAATTCCCTCCCTTGACCCTCGCATGGATTTCGTCGAGCTGGAATCCATCGAAGGCCTCCGATGGCCGTGGAATGCATGGCCATCATCAAGATCCGAATCGTCGACGCTGGTGATCCCCCTCAGCGTCATGTGTACCCCACTGATGAATTTCCCGGACCTCCCATTGTTGCCGTACGATCCCCTCATCTGCGCTCGATGCAGGGCGATCCTGAATCCGTACGCACGCGTAGACTATCAATCCGCCCAATGGATCTGCCCCTTCTGCTCCCAGAAGAACCCGTTCCCTCGATCGTATGCGGGAATCGGCGAGCACAATCTTCCTGCTGAGCTCTTCCCCACCTACAGCACCGTAGAGTACCAGCTCGGCCAGAGAGGCGGTGGGCCCGCTGTGGGGATATCGTCGTCGTCTTCTTCGTCGCTGCTGACAACTTCGTCTGCTTCTTTGAACTCTTCCATGTCGTCGGCATCATCGTCGTTTGGTTTGGATTCGAGGGCGCCTGCTTTTGTATTCGTAATGGACACTTGTATGGCAGAGGAGGAGATGCGGGCGGCTAAGAACGAGGTGCTGCACGTGGTGGCGCAGCTGCCGGAGGATGCTTTGGTGGGGCTGGTATCATTCGGAGCTATGGTGATGGTGCATGATCTCGGGTTTGGGGATTGCTTGCGGGTCGTGTTGTTGCATGGCGAGCGGGAATTGTCTTCGGATCAGGTAATTTCAATTTGATTGATGGTTGCTTCTGTAGTAGGAGTTTTGAGTCTATCTGCTGCTGCTTCTTTCTTTTCTTGAAAGGTGATCAATTCCATTTTAAAAATCAGAAACATGAAGATAGAGTCACTCAACGGCTAATAGAGAATAACGCTTTTTTCATTCCTTCACAAAGGAGTCTGCTGACCTTTTCATTTGCATCCCTTGGATTACATGGGCATGAAGCTCCCATCTCCGCCAAAAGAGGTTTTTTTTTTTTAAAGGAAAGAAATACAAGATGAGTCTCCATGGCCCCCGGAATATCGAAATCGGGCCTTGTTAAGATTGTTCAATAATCAGCTTCGGTGAGGAGGCAGTGAACAAAGGTTACCTCGCTACATGAACCAGAGCAAACCATTGTAATTTTCCCACTATCATTCCTCAAAAGATGGCTAGTCCCAGCTTGGCTATGATCATCCCTTGGGTATCCATTGATGTTGAGTTTTAAAACACACTCAGGGAGGTGGGTCCCACTTCATTTTGGCTTTCATCTCCATCCCCTTCCCTTTAAACCCCACTTTTCAGTATCCAAAAATGTGCATGAATTAAGACCTCTTGAACTCGGGTCTGACCATAGGCCAGCCTATAATCATGGAGGTTGTTGTCCTTTTAATTGAATCCATGATGATGACTTCATTCTCAAAGATCATCATCATCATCATCATCTACACCTTATTCCAACTAATTGGGGTCTGCTACATGAATCCTTTCCTGCCATTCCACTCTATCAGTCGGAATGTTATGTTGTTCGGATTTGTGTTTGGAAGTTATGGAATAAGTTTGACTCCTGCTGCCAACCTGATGCAACCCTCTTTTTATTCGGGCTAGGGCTGGCAATGAGACTGTAACAAGTAACAATCCTCCTTTATACGGGGCTGGGGACTGGCAATGAGAGCATAACAACCCTCCTCTATCCAGGCTGGGAGACTGGCAATGAGAGTATAACACTCCCACAGGCACAATGTGATATACTATTACATAGGTTGATTACCATCAACACTATCTAAGAGCCTCCCCATCCTACCTATTTCCTTTTACATCTCCAACCTCGATATATTTAGAGGCATGCAAGGGAACCACACCCCTTTATTCCCAAAGACACCTGGAAAACCACATGATGTCTCGCTAAGCTCGTAGAAAGTCTAAATGTGATGAAACAATGGGAAGCACGTAGATGAATGGACTTCCCTTTTAAAAAATAAAAAAATAAAAATTCTTTTCATATAGTCCAAGTCCATTCATTATTCTCCTAGAAAATGAAATCCAAGCTTTAATTCAGAACATTCTTTTCATATAGTCCAAGTCCATTCATTATAGCCCTTCACAGTATCTATATTCCTTTTTCAGTTGTGCCATAGTACCTGCAGTAACCACTAGCAGTAAGCATGTCCTGTTAATTTTGCTCCTGAAGACTTTATCCTTCTTGCTTCTTGCTGCCTTCAGATAATTCATTATTGTGTGTGACAGCCCACCCAACCTCTTCATTGATGGTTTTCCATATTTTCTTAGGTCCAGTGCCCATTCATCTGTACTCCAAAGGTCACGGGGTAGGTAGTAAGTTGAATGGCTGGTTGAATTTTTCTAGAGTATTCCTTTGCCTTTTCTGATCACGGGTTTTATCAGCACGGTGATGTTTCTTTGTTAGCATTCTTCAGTTCATACATAGGATCTCTCATCCCACAAATGTCAGGTACTGCTGCAATGGAGATAGGTTTGATAGATGTTATGCATGGATTTACATGTGATGCAATCAGGCCTACAATCTGACAGGCTCACCAGTGATATAGCAGCTGGTGATCAATGTAATCCTACCACTCAGATGGACAAACTGATCATGCAGATTGTTCAACTCTGTCCTAGAGGTTTACAGTTGTGACCCAGTCATTCATTCCAGTTTATTAAGTAATACTGGCAGTTCATTAAGGCTGGTATATATGGTGTTTTCAGTCTTTTATTTTATGTAGTTTGCCATCTAATTAAGGTCCTAGTTTGGTTAATATTACTAGTTGCTCAAGTTATTTGATTTTGGAAGGATTAAGGTAGCGGAGTTTATAAATACATGGTGTGTAGACTCCATGTACTTAACGTATTTATTTGCTGGAAGAGATTTGAGGTTACAATACCCCTCCGTTCATCTGTTGTGCTTCATAAATTCTTCCCGAGTAAGAAATATCAACAATTCCTACCTATATCATGCAAAGTAGTTGTTGCTGGAATTCTGTTATTTGGTGATTAATTGTATGTCTGTCGGATTCCATTCAACACTTGAGAGCAACACCTTTTCTTTTCCTGGGATAATCGAGTTTCTGGAACTTTAGTTTTACATGCATCTAATGCACCACAGTTGCCAGAAATCCAGTTTTTGGGTGGGTGCACGTGCAGGAGCAGGGGGGGATGCACGTGCTTGTGGGTGGGTGTGCATGCTGGAGCAGGTGGGTGTGTGGGTATGGTTGTGTGCATGTGCAAACTCAGGACTGATTGTTCAAATCAATCGTCATGTTTGCTGATAATCCACAAACAGACAATCCTGAGGAAATAGAAAGCTGCAGATTCCTACAATAATTCTGTCACTTAGTTTGGTGTGTAACTTTCCATGGAAATGTTTAAAAGTTTGTAAAAAAATGGCCAAAGCCATCTGTTGTAAACTCGGAAATCTACACTTAGCAGGGTTTTATATATATATATACACACACACACACACACAGAGAGAGAGAGAGAGAGAGAGAGAGAGAGAGAGAGAGAGAGAGAGAGTCATCCTCACTTGCGCACCTATGCACGTGCGGACCTTTGCACATGTGTCATGGGTGTCTAATCTGAATGGTCCATGTGATGCGGAATCCCATGAAACCCCATGTGACAAATTTTCACCCTGATCTAAAATTCTGGTGGGCCATAGAAAAGAGAAATGCAAATCAAGGGAGGAAACTGTTTTTATTTTTCATGGCCCATCAAAGTTTTAGATCAAAGTAAAACTTGGTCCCCGGGGGTTTCATGAGGTGCTGCTTCACATGAACAGTTCAGATTTTGGATCCACATCACGTATGATGGGTTCTCAAAAAAGTTCACACCAGTTCCGTGCGAACTGGCTCGCAGGTGAGCATTTCCCTATATATATATATATATATATATATATATATATATATCCACGGATTTGCTGAAAAGCATGGAAATTAAAACTGATTTCCACAGCTTTTCTTTTCACCCTCAAACAGGGGAAAACTAGTAGCCATGGAAATCACTCTTTTCCAAAGTTTTTTACTGTCCCAAACAGGTGGAAAGTCTTCAAAATCTAGCAATAACATAGAGAAACCCTCAGAAACACATGCCTCAAAAGAATTTTGGGGCTTTGACTTTTAAAAGAGTTGAGCATATTCTGTAGCTGTTTCCATCTATAATTCAACATAGATGCATCTCTACTTCTGTGGCATGCCATTAACCATTTAGGTGTGACTGTGTCCATCTTCCAGGTCCAAGATTTCTTAGGCATTTCTCGCCTACATCACCGTAAGTTTGTACAGGCATCATCTATGCCAAAGCAGGGCTTTCTGCTACCAGTATCGGAATGCGAGTTCAATATAACCACTGCAATTGAAGAAATCAGTTCTTCAATGCAGGCTGTGCCCCATCATCGCCCTCAAAGGTGCACCGGTGCAGCGATATCAGCTTCAGTTGGACTTCTAGAGGGATGCTTCCCCAATGTAGGTGGCCGGATCATGGTTTTCACTTCCGGCCCTGCAACTATTGGCCCCGGAATTGTTGTAGATACCGATCTCACTAAGGCCATCCGAACCCATCCAGATCTCATTAATGGTTCTGCACCATACTACAAAAAATCTTGCAACTTCTACAAGCAACTGGCGCAAAGGCTATCCAACTCATCCCTTGTTCTCGATCTGTTCGCCTGCTCTCTCGATCAGGTTGGAGCAGCAGAGTTCAAAGTTGCAGTGGAGAGCTCAGGTGGCCTCATGGTGCTAGCAGAATCATTTGAGTCAGGTCAGTTCAGGAAATGCTTACGCCACATTTTCAAGCATGACGACCATGGCCACTTGAACATGAACTTTGATGCAACAATTGACATAGTGACCACTAAGGAGGTAAAAATATGTGGGGCCCTTGGTCCATGTGTCTCTCTCCAGAGAAAAAACAGCTCAGTGAGTGAGCATGAGGTTGGCCAGGGCGGCACCAGTTCATGGAAGTTGGGTACACTCACAAGCAAGACATGCATTGCTTTCTTTTTCCAAGCGAGTCACGATCAGAAAGACCAACCAGGTGCTGTGTTCTTCATCCAGTTCATGACTCGGTACCGGCATGGAAACTCTGGGATCCGGTTAAGAGTGACGACTGCGGCAAGAAGATGGGTTGGGCCTCGGTCAGCAGAAATCGCAGCCGGGTTTGATCAAGAAGCTGCTGCATCAGTCATGGCTAGACTCACTATCCACAGAGCTGAGCAATGTTATGCCCGAGATGTCATCAGATGGCTTGATAAGATGTTGATACGGTTTGCATCCAAGTTCGGGGAGTACGTGCAGGAAGATCCTTCTTCCTTCCGCCTCTCATCGAACTTCTCACTGTATCCACAATTCATGTATTATTTAAGGAGGTCCCAGTTCGTTGATGTCTTCAACAGCAGCCCTGATGAGACCGCTTTCTTCCGTCTGATGTTGAATCGAGAAGGGGTTGTTGGTTCTTTGATCATGATCCAGCCCACCCTCTTCCGGTACTCCTTTGACGGCCCACCTGTCCCAGTTCTTCTTGACGTCAACTCGATCTCTCCAGATGCCATTCTGCTCTTTGATTCCTACTTCTACGTGGTCATTCATTACGGCTCCGAGATTGCACAGTGGAGAAAACTTGGGTATGACAGGGACCCAAATCACGAGAGCCTGAGGAAGCTGTTGGAGGCACCGGAGCTCGATGCTGAGGCTCTGATAGCAGAACGGATCCCAGTCCCGAAGCTTGTGAAATGCGATCAGCACGGTAGCCAGGCTAGGTTCCTGCTTGCTAAGTTGAATCCATCTGTTACGCAGCACAGTCAGGTTGCAGAAGGATCAGATGTTATATTCACCGACGATATTAGCTTGCAAGTTTTTATAGAGCATTTGCAAGCCTTGGCAGTTCAGGGCTGATTGTGGCATGGTTTTTGTGGTGTATAGGGGTTGTTTCTTTTCAAATTTTCCTGAGGGCCATCTTTATTGTTGTATGCTAAAGATAGTGAACGGGTGTGGAGCTCCTGTTTCTGCTTTAGAAGAGGGAGTGTTGTAGCCTGCTGAGGGTTGGGTGAGAGGTTACAGTGTGCTTGGTGCTAACAGGATAGAGTTGAGAGGGCCCTTGGAACCTTTGCCTGTGCCGAAGAGACTGTAGGAGAGTGTCTCAATGGATTTGATCTCTGCTTTGCCAATGGTGGGGGAGTTTGGGTTGAATACTCAATTGTGGCGAACTGTTGGCCACGTCAGCTCGAAAATCACACTAACTGGATGTTTTTAACCATCCAATTTAGTGGGGCATTGTTGCGGCCCAGGTCTTTGCACCATAGAGGGATTTAATTCTGACAGGTGAGTGCCTGTGTCTTGTTGTTGTGTGCCAATGAGGACGGACGGAAGGACGTTGCACCAACAATCCCACAATGAAAGATCCTAGCCGCTCCTTGAGTCCCATATTAGCAGGCAGCTCTTGGGAAGAATAGAGAAGAAAATCTGAGGCACCAACTTGGGGCTTTAAATATTCAGTAGAATGTGGTCGATTCCTGTATCTCTCAACTGTGGATTTTTGTATGATGGGGTGATCTGGATTACCAAATCATGTGGCCCACTTCTCAGAAGAAAAAAAAAACCCTGCGTCATTATTATTTCTCAAGAAGAAATGTTCATGTGTCTTCAAATTCAGGCTGTTGGGATTGTTTGATAGGTCCGGTCCACCCATGATGATTTAGAGGGTACGACGCATATGTATGTGGTTTGATGTGAGGTCATGTCTTTTTCTTTTCGTTTGTTTGTTTGTTTGTTTCTTCTTCTATTTTTTTCTTTTTTTTAAAAAAAATTTAAAAATTAAAAAAATTAAAAAAAGAAAAAAGAAAAAAAAGAGTGGGAGGAGCATCCGTTGTATCAATGACTCCTGTTATAGTTTTACTGGGCGTAGTTTGGCTAGTCATCCCACAACACCAGCCAGCTAGTTGGTGTCAAAGCTCTGTGGGCCCCACCATGATGTTGTATGTGTTTTTATCCACCATACATTTTGCCAGCTCATTTTACGGCATGAGCCCAAAAAATGAGACATTCAAATCTCAGGTGGTCCACAAGCTTTGGATCAAGCTGATATGTGTGTTTTTCCTTTTAATGGTGAAAGCTGATATGTGTGTTTTCCTTTTAATGATGAACGTTCAATCAACACTTTTTTTTTTTTTTTTTTTAATCCCTATTGTGTGGTCCACCTTAGATTAGGATCTGCTTCATTTTTGGGCTCATGCCCTAAAATGGACTGTCAAAATCGATGGACGGTGTGGATAGAACACAAACATCATGGTGGGGCCCACAACTTTGACAGGTCTTAGGGTCACTAGGGAAACCGCGTCCTAGTTTTCGACCATGGACGCCGATTTCCTGCGAAAGCCTTTGCAGGAAGTACCTGCGCTGGGATGCTAGGTGGGTCCCACCGTGATGTTTGTGATAAATCCACACCGTCCATACGTTTTGGGAGCTCATTTTAGGACATGCAGCTAAAAATGAAGTATCCAAAACTCAAGTGGGCCCTACGAGAGGAAACAGCATAGATTCAGTGACCACCGTTTAAAACATTCGTATCGCCACAAACATCCGAGTGGGAATGACCTTATAAACGGTTTGGATGGAAGATGAATACCAAGGTATACCCCAGGAAGTTTTCAACGGTAGGAAACTCTTTCCCCGATTTTCCCTCTCGTCCGGCCCACTTGAGTTTTGTATCCACCTCATTATTTGTGCAGCATGTACTAAAATGAGGCCTCAAATAGCATCCCAACGCAGGAACTTCCTGCGCCGCCTCTGAACCAATCGTGAATGTATCATAACCCATAAATTACAGGAAGAGCATAATAGCAACCAGGTGATTTTTACCATTCAAGCCCATTGCCTGGTGTGTTTAAGTCTCCAAGTTCTTTGGGACCTACCATGATGTATGTGTTATATCCACACCGTCCATCCATTTTGTGAGATCATTCTAGGGCATGAGCTCAAAAATAGACAGATCAAAAGCTCAAGTGGACCACACCGCAGAAAGCAGTAGGGACAATGACGCCTACCATAACGTTTATTCGCCATCCTAGCCTGTTCATGAGGTCAACCACACCTTGATGACGGGAAAACACAAAAACACCAGATAGATCCAAAACTTCTGTCGCCCCCTTGGTAGGCATTCAATCTCCACTGCTTTGTAGTGTGGTCCGCTTGAGCTTTGGATTTGCCTCATTTTTAGGCTCATGTGCTAAAATAACCTCATGAAATGGATGGACAGTGTGGATATAATGCATACATCATAGTGGGTCCCACAGAACCTGGTGACATCAACATTCCACTGTTGGCGTTAATTGGACAGTTAGGATTTCTTGAACAATGTGATTTTAAAAGTATGATCCATTCTAGCCTGTCTGTCTATGGATTGGAAATGATGGGATTGGTTGTTGCCCAAAATTGCGTGGAATCATGATATTTTAGATGATATTGACGAAGATATCAACGTGGAACACTTCGTCCCCAGAAGCTTGTATAAGACATCTCACGGACATGCCAGCACTTGCCAGCACTTGCGCTATCATGATTATGCCTAGATCTAAGACGTCCATTAGGATTTCTGTGGGAGCAGCAGCAGCAGCATCATCATCATTTTCTATTTTTCAGCCAAATCACATATTTTCTAAAGGCTTTCAAAATCAGGATCTGAAGTATCGTTGGAAGTCGTAGGGGCCTCCCTAAATCCAGATTAAGACAAATCTCAATTTTGCAAGATCGATCAACTACCAAAATGGAACCCTAGCTTTCACCTCTTACAGTTTTCTGAAATACCCTTTATATATTTCATGGTTTGGCTGAATCCTAAAATGCTTCTGTGACCCAATCCATCTACATAATATTAAAACTGCAACTCCATTGCAGCAGCTTCATGTGGATAACCAATCATCCATCCAACCCATCCATCTGCTGAGCCACTTGGATTGCCTCACAGATCAATCATCAAATGCATGGTGCCTCTTATATCCCCATAACTCTCTACTGTTAACCTTTTTAGCATTTTTTTTTTTTTAATTTCTTTTTCACTCCCTTTGAAAGCAAAACATGATGGCGGAACCATGCACGTCAAGGAAGGTTCCCACATTTTGATTGGCCCACTGACGGGTTGGGACCCACATGAGTATAGCACCCTTCTTTCTACTCTGGCTGTGGCCGATCACAGTGCATGTAAGCACCTTTTTCTTGCAACATGGCTCCCTCAGCTGATGATAAACCAAGAAAGGAAGAGCCATTAACTGAGAGACTGCAGAAGCTGAGCTCTACATGAAGACCAAAACACATTACCTAAAATCCATCATTGAATGTCTAAAGACTAACATCAATCAAATCACTTCCAAACACAATTTAATTCATCATTTATATGACAGGGCTAGATGACTGCAGCCAACAAAATTCAATAGCTGAAGTTATGATCTGGAACCGAAATTCGAAATAGTTAAAATAATAATAATAAATAATGCAAAAGAGCACATCAACAATGATATATGCTCATTGAAAGTCTCACTTCCTATAACAGATTTATCAAAAAAGAAGAATAAAAATGACGGAACTTCTCTATGATGGCTGTCCTCTAATGAACACAACCCCAAGGCCTATAATCATTAATTAAGCTCATTCTAAACCTGAAGCTATGGAAATATACATTTTACTTGTGTATGTTGAAAGGGAACTACTCGAGTTCATGCTCAAAAGACTCCACCCAAATGAATGCTTCCTTGTGCACGAGTCTGCTGCTTGCCTTATTCAGTACATGGTCAGAAAATGGACAACCTGCTGTCAACAGCCCACCATTACAAAATGCAATAACATTCATAGAGAAAATACCAAAAAAAAAAAAAAAACCATGTCGGATAAAGCAAAAGACATTGTAAAACTGGCTATGGTATAATGATTTTTATTACCTAATTATGAAATTTTGTTAACTTTTCCTTGGATGACCAAAGCATATATTACAATCCTTGGCTTTGGGTGATCACCACATGCCTATGAGACCTGACCCAAGATTTTAAAAGGTAGCCATTTGACAGACTACCCTATTATAAGGGGGCAGAGTGTTGGACAGTTGAAAAGCAGCGTGAGCTGGGCGTTAGTGTTACAGCAATGAATATGTTGAGATGGTAAGACTAGGAGGGATACAATTAAGAATGAGGTCATTTGGAGCTGCCACTGTAGTAGTTGTCCAAACTGGGACTATGCTGGAGAGCAGATTGAGATGGTTTGGTCAGATTTAGAGGCTATAGTTAATGGTATCAAGGCCAACCAGTTGGACTATAACTTCCGGTCCACCTAGTGGATAACTACCAATCTTTCATCTGTGTGCAACATGCAATCCAGCCAATAAATTGGCCCCATCACTTGAATCACCTCTTGCACAAATCAGCCATACCCACTCATCAAGTGGACCACACTTGTATTTGCTATTTACATGACGTTGATTTCTACGCTGTGGCCCACATGATAACTAGATAAGGCTGATTTTTGCGATCATCATGGTGGGATCAACCTATTAGAAAGGTTGGATGTCACGTGCACCTAACAGATTGGAAGCTATCCGCTGGGTGGACTGTAGCTTGTGGTCCAGCCAGTTGGACTTGAGACAACCCCTATATAAGAAATGCTCACATCCACCCTGTTGGACTTGAGACCTCTATGAAAAATGCTCACATCCAACTGGCTGGATGATTTAGCGTCCACCCAACGGATAACTTTCAACATCGTGTGTGTGTGCGGCCCATCCAATCATTAGGTGAACTGCTCTTGTATTTTGTGTTTTCAGCTTAGGCTTACTATTCCCTTTCAGGAACTTTTTTTTTTTTTTTTTTGAATGAAAGGTAAAGAGGGTGGAGTTTACTAATAAACAATTACAGTATGCTATTAAAATATAATAATTTATTCATTTACAAATTTGTAAGTGCAGGTTGTTGAACTTTTTAAGTCACCATGTGCAACAACGACATGTGACTGCATCGAGGTTACAGATTCAGAAGGGGTTCCCCTTCCCCAGACATCATCAGCTCTAGATCTATCTGGGTTTCAAAGTCTAGACCTACTAATACCTGATTTAACGAAGGCAATAATTACACTACAAGTCCCACTTGCGACTATTCCTGGAGAAATCTTAAGATGGTCACGTGCATGAGTTTTAATCAACCATTATGATGCCCAAATCCTAACAAGTTGGGTTTAGAGTATTCAGTGTAGCCTATCCCTGTTGTACTAGTTAAATCCAGAGGGATGGAGATATCCTCTAACAGCCAATCCAGTCATTCTGGTGGCAAGAGTATGGCAGTCATCCCAGTCTTGGGCTCAGGTGGCTTCTGGCAACATCTAAGATGTTCGTAGATACAGCTTGTCTATAGGAACCGTAACCAAAATTAGACCTTCTTGGCATTGCTTACATTTGAATCATGCCAAACAAGACTGAAAAAGTAAAAAACTTTGCTTGCTAAAGTCATCAAATATAGAAAAGAGGATCAGTATTGGTGAGGTCCCAAGGAAAAAGAAATCACTAGTGCAGAAAACTGGCTAACAGAGTGCTAAGAACAAAAAGATGTTTCTGAATTGAAACAATACAAATTGTAGTGTATGAGATTTGGAGATTTTGGAAGAGAGAAATGATCAGGTTTTCAACAACAAAGAAACTATGTTGGCAATCCATGTCTAAATGAAAAAGACACCCCATCAAGTGGGTCTTACCAAGAAAATATTCCACAGGCAATCTGGAACAGATCTTCTAACAATTGGAAGGCAGTTGCCTACAAGAAGCTAGAAAGGGTAAAAGGAAAGCTAAGAGGAAGAGACCTTTGGTTTCTTGAAAACCAATTTTTTTTTCTGGATCTTCAGAAAACATTAGTGCATAGGATGCATCCTTAGAGATGACCGATGGATTATTAGCATGCGTACACCAGACCAGCAGCAAGGAGGAATTTTGATTGAGTAGGAAAAGCTATAAGAGAGGGGATTGGGGATTTTCTCTTCCTCTTTCTCTAGAATTTTAATGTGGTGTTAGATCTGAAAAACATTATCTTATGGGTATCCAATGCACATTTAAAACTGTGGAGATTATCCTATATCTTTAGGGAGGTATATGATTTTGCTTCTAGGTTAAACATTCCATTTGCCTATGTGGGAAGAGAGGGTAAGGAGATCGCAGACTGTTTAGTGAAGGTTATTATGAGAAATCTTTCCCCTTGATATATCTTTTACTTAGATCCTTAATTCACTTATTATGGGTTAAGAAATTATTTTTAACCATTAGAAAGAGATCATCTCGGCCTAGCAATATGATGAAATCTTTTCAACACTGTATAAACGAGATGGAACTAAAATTGATCAATATTTATGCCGATCAGGATGACATAGTGTGTAGCGCCTAATACATGTTTATGTCTAAGTTTCAGAGCCTGCCAATGCATGGTCCAATGGCAATATTCTATTAAACAATCATCCCTAAAGATATGCACAGATACACGGTATACAGCTCTCCATTTCCTGAAATCTAGTGGACAAGCAGTAGATATCACATCAATATTTTAGACAGTCTTTGGATGTACAGAGAATTTCCAGTGAATGGGATGCTTTTCTGCCAAAATTCGTATCCACATTTGATGTTTGACCAAAAACATTCCGGATATGATTGGGTGGAAAGGCGAAAAATAGGCATTCAGAGCGATGGAATTATCATTCATTTGCACCATTCCAAACTAGCAGACTAGATAACCATGCTTTCCACCACAATACTTGATCCAGTTGCAACTTGGGGTACATACAAACACACCCTCTAGGAGTTTAGGCAATGTTTGGAAACTGTCCGAAGAATATATGAGGATTAACAAGTCCCGAATGGTGGCAAGTGGCAACTCTGTAAAGCCACATCAGCATGAGGTTGTCATTTGCAAGATTTCCTCTGCAAAAGCACATTGAGATGATCTGGCAAATAAACAACCCCATCAGGCCTTGTCCCTGAGAGGTTAACAGCCTTGAACCCTTGTGTTAGTGCTGCAAGGCTATGACACCATCAATACAGGGAAAGGCTGGTCCCCATTAGGCTCTGATGCTGGATGGTTCAAACCATGAATACCGCCACTATAAGCATATATCCACCACACGTAAATATGCACACGTGAAAATTATCGGATCAAGGTGCACATATTCATCAATCTATTGCCAAGGAATTTTGATCATGGACCTCATTTCTCCAGATACTTACAGCAGATGCCTTACCTCTTAGGTGGAATGCTAGACTCCTGTTGTTGCTTTTTCAGCATTGGACTTTCCCTGGACAGAAAAAAAAGAAAGGATTCAATAAAATAATTATTAAACAAGTTAAATTGATATCACAATGAATTGAAAAAAAAAAAGAAAAAGAAAAGGAAAAAGGCGCCCGCAACGCTCAAATGCCTCAAGACAGAAATTGACGGATCAATTGAGGCATCATCAGTCAATTTCAGCAATGATCACATGAGGTTTGCTAATTTCGTAAGCATGAATTATAGAGGCCCTCCAAACAGCACCATATGTGCTAATGTAGTCCATGTGTGTAAGATCTGAGTCATCTATCAGGTGGGATCAACTGTGTCAAAGCCATGGCCCATGAACAAGGCCAGTTCACTCATTGTGTAGCCATAATGCACGGAACAAATGGACGGCTGAAAACAACTTAGCCCAAGTAAAGGCATCCCACTTTCTACACTGACCCACCTGATGAGTTGACCGGCCTGATTATGGGCCAGGGCATTGTACAAAGTGAGGCCCACTTAATGGACCACTCAGATGTTCCTCGCACATGCCACCTCAGCACATGTGTTGGCACCGCACAATTAATAGAAAACATCATGGTTAATTGCAGTGAGATACTGATCAGCTAGCAATTTTCACTGGAGACCTGACATCATAGACATCATAGAACATGATGTCATAAACTACACTACAACTTGACTTTCCATGACAAACCTCAGACTGAGCATCCTTTCGAATTTTCCGAGTTGGAGTCCTCATTGTAACAAACTCCTCCGCAGATGTAGGGTGAATGCCAACCGTGGAATCAAAATCTGCCTTAGTCAATCCAGCTTTCACAGCAATTGCAATACCCTGACAGTTATCAAAATTATCTGATGAATTGTGGATCAAAGAACCAAACCTAGAAAAGCAAACCAAGCAAAGAGGGGATCCCTTTGATGTAATTGCCCATTTTTTAGTCAAAACTTCTCATTATTCAATAAAAATCCAAATAACCAAGAAACCAGAAACCTGAATAATCTCTGGTGAGTCATCTCCACACATGTGTACCCCTAGAACTCTGTTTGTGTTTGCACATACAATAACTTTCATCAGGACCCGATCAGGGAGCCCAGAAAGTGTGGCCTTCAGAGGCCTGAAGTTCGCCGTGTAGACATCAATGTCACCATATTGTTGGATTGCCTGTAACATATAAAGCAGTTGAGAAGACCGAATATCAACCATCGGTTGCACAAATTGAAAATAAGTTTTGCAGAGGAATTTTTGTGTCCTGATGCATTCTGTTAGTGTCCTGAATTGATGAGCCCAGTATGTACAAGTGTGGCCCACAGTTCAGTGGTTCAGATCATTGATCTTATGGGCATGATGTGAATGGGGATGACAAAACATTTTTAGAGTTCCTAGCCATCTATGCCCTTTTTTTCAGAACATTGTTGTACATTTTTTCTTAACCAGCTATTACTTCATTGATCGAAGGGTTAGGATCTTAAACATCAGGATACACATTTTGAGAAATCAGGACCCACAAATTCCTCTAAGAAGCATCACCTGTTCTTCAGTAAGACCAACTTGTCCTATCGGCGGTTGTGAAAACACAGCTGAAGGTACAGATCTGTTGCAAATACAACAACAATCTTTTAGAAAATTTCTCACATAATTCTATTTCATCCCAGGAGAAAGCCGCAGAAAAGAAAATTCCCAAATCAAAGGAAAAGGGAGAAGTAGCAACTCAAAAGCATGTTATATGCAACCAGTGTTTCCATTAGCTTCACTATGGTAGCTTAGCCTTAACATCATGTAGCTTATGAAAATAACTTAGTCCCAAGTTGCCTACACTACATGCTTTGTTTGCATCTGCTACATGTGACGTAACTTACACCGCTAAAATATTAAAATCTATTAATGTGTCAATGATTTGTTACATTTTTCATTTTTTAAAATAAAAATTAGTTAATCTTTTCAATGAGTTTAGTAAAATATTTTTTTCCTTTTTTATTTTGGAGGGGTTATGAATAAATTTTATTGAGAACAACTTGACAAAGTCAAGACAGAATACAACCTTAGGTTGCACTTTCTTCACCTTTATACTTATTTTTTCCTATCTTTCCTATTAGTTTAGGTTGTGTTTGGTTGCACCAAATGTCATTAACTTTCATTATTAATTGAACTAATTTGGTGCAAAATATCATGAAATGTAATGATATTTAGCGCAATGGAGCACAACCTTAACTAAAAATCCAGAAGGAGCATGTACCTTAAGCCTCATGCTTCAGAGGGGTAAATGCTACAGTACACACTATTTGCTATTCAAAACAGTGAATGCAACACCTGTGATGCATAGTACGTGGGTGGAGTGTGTTCTCCACTAAGTGCCAATTTCAAACGGGCTCTTATTTATAGTGCATTCAACTATTCATATTGCATCTAGGATTGCATAAGCACTTTTGAAGCTTCAATAGATACGAGAAGCTTTATCAGCTAAAGCTTCAAGGTGAAGGATCGGCAAGTACAATCTAAGCAAACATTACCCTTTAGAAACATAAACAAGAGATGAGACAACTCTTTTGAGTGCATTTGATTCAGTTCCAATACATGACCGAGGAAGCATCATAACTAGATCTTTTGTAAAAATGCACTATTACTTGGCTCATCAAGAACATATAATAGAGCAAGACTGAACGGTACAAAAGTGACTAGTAGCAAGTTATGAGACTGCAAAGTCACCTGAAACTATGCTTAGAACAAGTGGAAGTGCACAATAAATCAGTTATCACTTGAAATTATTTTCATGGGGATGGGGCAATTTGAATGAGACAGAGAAAAAGGCACTAAGAGAAGATCTGAGGATTTGCTCATCACTTTACATCAGCCAGTGTTCAAAATATCAGTATTGCGTTACGTATCGCACCCTTGGGATACGGATACATATCGGTTATTGCATGGGATATATCGGTCGTATCATGTAATGTATCGCTAATGTTGGAAACATGGGGAAACTTTGGAAATTGGTCGAGTTTTTCAATGAAATTTCAGTGATTGTTAAAAAAGACATCAACACACTTACAAATCAAAATATTACCAAAAAAAAAAAAGATGCACATAATAGGTTTTCTTTGTATGTGTGTTGTCTAACTGAATTGATGCAAGTATATTCAAAGTTTATTCATATAATTTATAAATGTAAGAAGAGTGGAAACATAGGCAATACATTCAAAGCAAAAGAAGAATCACTAAATCAGGTTACATACATGTTTGATTTTATGTTTAGACACAGAGATTGCAAACGATTTGCGAGAAATTGGGATTTTTTTTCAATTTTCCGCAACTCGGTGGTCCTCCAAATCTCAAAATCGAAGCTCCCAATTCATGATTTTTCATGCAAAACATGAAAAATCCTGGATTTGTAACAATTTGACACTGATTTAACATGATTTATAGGGAAAAAAAAAGGAATAAATTTTTTTTTTTTTTTTAAATGCTCATTAGATCGAACATGTGGGATATATCTCACTACTTGTGTGTTTCGTATCGCATAGGTGGGATACAAGAAATATCGTGGGGTATATCGACTGATATCGTTGATATTTACAACACTGACATCAACAACCCTCTGGCAGAGTTGAATCTGGGAATGTAATGATGTGGGAGATACCAGGACCTCTAATCCTCAAGGTTGTCTCTCATCTTTTAGGGCCTGTTTGGGAGCGTGGATTTGTAACCCCCTGGATTTGCAATCCTCTCGGTATGTTTGGCACCCTGGAGTGTGAATCAACTTTAATCCAAAAGTACCTATCCGTAGTATATTTACAGGGATTTGAATTTAATTACTAATTCAACTTTAATATCTCTAATTAGTGAGATATGTAATTTTTGATACAATGGTTGTGATAAGCCCGTTGAAATATATGCTTTGCCCGAAAATGATGAAATTCCAAGTCTCGGATGGGCCACAAGCACAAGATCATGTCTGAGTGACTAACCAACGATTTTTAATCGTTGATTTACATGAACAATGTTTGGACGGTGCTGGACAATGTTTGGACGATGCCGATTTACATGGACAATGTTTGGACGGTGCTGATCATCATTAGTGGGCCATGTGCCCAATAGAATGATAGTGTATAGTGACACACATGTTACACCCGCAACTATTGAAATGATTTTAGGTGTAATCCAAGCTCTCACCGTGGATTGCAAACCCCCTCAAAGAGGGGATTGGAAACCCCCTGGATTTGCAACCCCCGGTTACTTTATGCTGCCAAACAACCAGGGGATTGGAAACCCCCTCCAATCCCCTCCAATCCACTGTGCCAAACGACCCCTTAGAGATCCATGATTTTGTCAATAGGTCAAAATTTTCATTTGCCATTATTGTAGGGAGGAGCAAATGAAATCTACAACACCTTCCTAGAAAGGGTGTCGGAAGATCTTCTCTTTCTTTTGGTAGTGATTCCTCTCTTATATGATATACTTTGTTTTATTTTGGTTATAGTAAAATTTTCTACTGTGCATTAAGAAAAAACTGTGTTCTTCAATCAGTCCAATGATGTGCACATATAAACCAGTTGTGATTGTTAAATTCTTTGATTGAACTGTCAAATATTTGGTTATTTTGCTCTTTCCAACCATAATGCTGCAAAACGATTCACCATATAAATTTGCCCTTTCTCGGAATCCCTACTTTCAACTTGTCAGCCGCTAGAGGTTTTTTTTTTTTTTTTTGGGAATACTCATGACACACCAAAGAGTTTAGAAAGCACAAATGTAACTTCGGTGTTGTATCACAAACTATGAAGATATGATGCACTGGTCCTCAGATTTGAAATTGAAGCAAATGTAACCGTGAGGTTTAAATTATCATAAGCTTTAAAGTCCAACTTTTATTGACATTGTTGAAAAGGCTGAAGTTTAGATGCCTCTTTTGGATTCTTTTACAATGTGCAATTCGAGCTCTATAGAAGCATCTTTACATCAGTTTGCACAATTCTCCCCTTTATTTTAACAGAAAACAGCCCCAGAGTTCTGTTCATTTTTGCAATCCATTCATAAGATGGCAAACCTGTAATCTGGTTTTGTCGGTTCATTGCCAAAGACGGTTTTTGCAAATGCTCCTCCTTCCATCAATGCAACTGGAGTCAAATTTATCCTGTCCGTAACGTCACCAACAGCCCAAATGGAATCAACTGATGTCTGTGAGTATTCATTGACCTGAAGGAGCCATCAATAGTTATAAGAAAAAGAAAACAATTATTCCAGATAATGAAGCAAAAGAAAGATATATTGACTATGGGCCTGAACTCACTAAACCAAAAATTCACCTCTACTGCGCCAGTCTTTGACATTTTGACCCCGACAGCCCCCAATCCCAAGTTCTGCAATGCAATTTAAACTCACATAACAAATAATAATAGTAATAATAATAATAATAATAATTTGACCTTTTCTTTTTAACATTTCGACCAATTTTTAAAACCCGACATCATAATCTAGTACTGCCTCGATTTCCAAATTCAGTCAAGTTGAGACAAAAGAACTTCCCAATTATTCATGAGCCCAGAGTTTGTCTTGATACTCAAGGCCCATGTTATGAGTTGATCAGTGAGTTTCTGAACACTTATTTTGATCCATTACAGAAGCAGTTTATGTATCATTGATTGTGGAAACAAGAAATAAATTTCCCAACAGATCAAACCTTTGTGTTTGGTCTACGCCCTGTGGCAAACATGACATGTGAGAAACCATCAATAGTTCCTTTGTTCGTCTTCAGTGACAGCAAACCATCTGCTGATTTTTGGATAGCTTGAGGAGTTTCCTCAGTGTGAAACTCAATTCCGCTTAGAGACATCTGCTCACCTACAAAATCTCTAATCTGCAGAGAAATAGACGTGAGGGAAAGCATACTAATAATTGTAAAGAGATCTGCTGATCACACACATGTCTCCCTACAAGCATAACTACATGCAGGGACACATGCAAACATGTGCCACATCTGCGAGTACAACCCGTTCATCAGCAGGCCCCAGTGCAGATGACATGGCCAAATACCAGCTGGTCCACTCACCAGGTTGGCCAGAATGCACAAGTGTAGATGACACAGCCTAATCTCAGTCCAGTCCTCTCATAGAGTTGGCTCCACGTGTATGGGGAAAATGGATAGCGAAACAAAAAAGGGTTGATAATCCATAATCAGTTGCTAACAGGACAAATAGAGACCACCTGAAGACTGGGCAAGCCTGATTATTTGGTCCAGTCATGTAAAAGGTGGGGCCTGCTTAACCACTTTGATGCCAAACATGTAGCACAAATTTACATGTGCCTGTGCACGAGTGTGTAGATAGGTACCAGTGGGATTTGCGAGCCTCTACTTGCAAGCATAAATCCACCGAATTAGTATTCCAATGACATCCTCACCTCCTCATCAAAGCCTCTCAAAACCTTTTTCTGCCGAATAAATACATGAACTTCACTCCTCAGTCCATTGAAAATACCTGCGAACTCCACAGCAATATACCCACCCCCTACTATCGCAATCTTATCAGGTTTCGAGGGCAAATCCAGGGCAGCATCAGAGTCAATTGCATACTCATTTCCAGGAATGTCAGGAATGAAAGGTCGTCCACCAACTGAAATGAGTATGTGTCTTGCAGTGTATAGTTTCCCGTCGACATCGACAGTATGTGGATCCACAATCTGCGGGGATAGATATCAAAAAACAAAACAACAATAAATGTTGCGTACTGATTTACAATGTCTATGAATTAAATGACTTTATTTGAATTTTAACCTGATCTCAGAATGTCATCCAACCTTTCCACGACCTTCAAGTAATGTTACACCAGCGTTTTTCAAAATATTCTTGTAAATCCCAGTCAGGCGCTGCAACTCAGCATTCTTGTTGGCCATCAGAGTGCTCCAGTCATGCTTAGGCTCGGCTTCGTAGCTCCATCCAAAGCCTCGACTCTCTTCAAAATCGTGGGTATATTTGGATGAATAAACAAGTAGCTTCTTCGGCACACATCCCCGAAGTACACAACTACATTGGGTGGAAAGAAAAAAGATGCCTCAGGAAGTTCATTCAAATGCATAGCTCACACAAAACCTGAAACAGTATTCTTTAAGGGCCTGTTTGGTTTTCTGGCTCAAGTGTAATTACCTTGTAAATGAGTAATCATTATTTACCAAGGTAATTACCTGCATCTTTCCCAATGCTGACTTGACCAATTACTTTTTAAGCACTTAAATCAAGGAATTTGTAAAATAAATATGGGGCCCACCATAATGTGTGTGGCTTATCCACACCGCCCATTCATTATGCCAAATGAATTTAAGGCATGAGCCCAAAAATTAGGCAAATCCAAAGGTCAAGTGGACCACACCACACGAAATTATGAGAATTGAATGCCTACCATTAAAAACTTGTTGAGGCCCTTAGAAATTTTAGATCAGGCTTATATTTATATTTTTCACTTATCCATGTCCATGTGACCCTATGAACGGGTTAGATGGTGAATAAACCTCAATGTGGGCCTAGTAAAAGAATCAACTTTCAACGGTGGACAAATTAAGTCCATTGTTTCCTTTCATGTGGGCCAATTGAACATTAGATCTTCCTAATTTTTTCGGATCAAGCCTCAAAATATTCTAATAAAATAGATGGATGACACAGATATATTATATACATTATGGTGGGGCCCACGGATTTAAGTCAACATTTTTGGACCAGTTTTCTAGGTGAAATTACTCACTCATTTCCAAACAAGTGAAAAAATGTAATAATTACTTCTTTACAGCGATTTACTTGGATTATGGAAAACCAAACAGGCCCTAAGAGGAGCCTGTTTTCACCTTTCCTAATTTCTCGGTGAAAACTCAACATGCCTTCTTAGATAGGCGACGCTCATTAATAATGGATGAAAATTGAACATCATACATGGTTTATGATATCATCAGATGCATATCATATCATGTTGTGTATTGGTCACTTGACCTAATATTATGCGTTTCCATTGTTTCATATCTACAATCGCGTGAAAAGAAGGCCCCAACTCAAAGTTGAACATGAACAAAGGAATGGTGACATTGGGGTTCTAGACCTTTCCGTAGGAATATAACCCAACATAGAGTGTCACCAAGGTATCCGATAATGGTAACGGTGGCTGTAACGGCCACTGCCATTACCGTTATGACAAGATTACCAAAAAAATACTGTATTGGCCCCGTTACAGTGGTGTAACGGGCCCTTTTTCTGTAACAGCCATTACGACCTCATAAAGCGTAACAGTTCCCACCATTACCGTTACATAACAGCCACTACATAACTGTTTTTTAATGCCTTGAGTGTCATCTTGATGTGGATGAGATCATTAGCTTGAGCCTGATTATCCCTGAACCCCATGTGAGTTTTTCTCTCTTCACTTGCTTCCAGCCATGACCGAATGAGAATGGATAAGAGACTTGTGTGTAACTCCTTTATATTTTGGCATTGCCGGTTCTAAACCAAAATTGATATAGTTTTACAATGGTATAAATGAATGTCAATCATTATCTTAACTGTATTGCCAAACCACACTACACGATACATGGGTGGACCGGTTCCAATTGGGGCGGGGACCGGGGGGAGGGCCAGCGCCCAACCAACATAGGATGATTCAATGCTGATGTCAAGAGTAGAACCACTTCCGATTTTTTCTTTCATTAAAAAACTTCCACTCATTTTTCCATTTATTTTTAATTCATTTCAATTGTTTAGAAGCTTAGAAACTCATTTTAGACAAGATCTAGGCCTATTTAGGGGAAGCAAACACAATATTTGAAGGGAATTGACGAATTGAAGCAAAATTGACCATTTGTGAAAAAATAGAGGAGGGGTAAACCATCATAGTTTGACATCGTCTTTTTGTTGTATTTCAATGTCATGAGCCGTAATCTGCAAATCATTCTTGATTTGTGTCTATTTTGTTGACTTTTAGCAAGTCAAGCCGATAGACAACATTCTTATCAAAGATTGGTCTATTACACCACTAAATACATGTTAAGAACACAAATGTGTATTACATTTTTTCCATTTTTTTCTCAATAATTTCATATTTTTTGGGCTGGAAAAATTTGGTAGATATGGGTCCATCATCCAAGACACCTTGTATTGTATTGTTTTTAGGCATGGCCAATATGTACTATTGTTCTTAGGCATGACCAATATGTACCCTGCTACCATACTCAGACCCTTGGTACTGATATGAATCGCCTTAGGAGCCCACTAATTTATGCTCCAATATGATACTTTGAACCTTGGCAGAGGTCAGCGAACTGGCCAATACATGAAGCAATAGGCGTGAATAGCGGACTAGGAACACTTGCAACCTGTTCAATCCAGTATCAGACACACATTCCACCCATTCAATGACAACTCTAAATGGGGGACCAATTGTAAAAGGACCATGGGCTAGAACATTCACATTGATAGTGGTATCCTTACTTTTAATTACAACTAATAGCCATCAAATGGGAAGATAGAAAGAACCAGAATATTTGATACACTGGCAAGAGCATGACGAGCCATACACATGCACCATACTTGATGGTGCATATCCCACAATCAGATCTGGTCAATGGATATTTCTTTGTTAACTTTTGACCATTGCCTAGTTTCTATTTTGACTGTCCATTAGAAGTTCACAAATCAACCAGTTATTACAATCATTTATTTGGTGTAATTTTGGTTTTGACCCAACTATAGTGGGCCACATCATTTGGAAAGTTTAGATTGGCCTACATGCTTAAAACGTGTGCTTGCCTTAATGGATAGCATCCCTTTTTCCCTCCTTTAATGTATTTCATTATTTGTCCAAAAGATGCCACATTTTTCAGAGTGCATGCATATGGCCAATCAGTCTGCTAGATTATCCACATTTTTATCTAAAAAGAAATATTCCGCCGTCCAAACTCATCAGGTGAAAACATATGGTTAAGATCGTCAAGCCAGCATGATGATGATAAACTATATCCATAGCAAGACCTTTTTTTAGGGTAACTGAAAATTTTATAAAGCAGAAAGCAACAGGTAGATACAAAAAGGATGATAAGAAATCATCCAGGTCCAGCTAATACAAAGAAGAGCGGTCCCCCAAGCTACCCTTAAAAGCCTCAACTAGGCTCCAAAAAAAAAAAAAAATCCTATCAGCCCAAGCCCATTCCGCAGCCAACCAGTTAACCTATGGAACACTTGAATTGAAACTTTGTTGCTGGAAGTCCTATTGTTAGGTTCCAACCATATTGACCATATGATGGACAAGAGAACCAACCGCTAATTTGTCCTTTTCTTCCTTCCCTACCTAACAAAGTGCCATATATCTAAAAATTCCTGGAATTGTCTAGACATACCCCAATTTAGTTCCAACAGGGAGAACAAACTTTCCCATATTTTCTTGGAGAAAGAGCAATAAAAGGTTGTGTTTTAAATAGCTATGCTACGTAGCATAGTTCAACCTTAACGCTACGTAGCGTAGCTCAGCCTTAACGCTACGTAACTCATGAAAATAGCTTAAGTCACTTGTAGCCTATGTTACATAATAATTTGCATACGCTACATGCTACATAGACTACACTGCATGCTATGCGGCTTATATTACAAGTTATTTTTCAATAAACATTAAATCAATTAATGTTTTCAATAAAAATTAGTTAATCTTTTCAATGCTTTTAGTAAGATAATATAAGTAACAATATTAAATCAGCCCCTTTGCAGTTTCTTTACCTTTATACTTAATCATTACCCTTTCCTATTACTTTAGGTTGTGTTTGGTTGCACCAAATATAATGATTTTTTGTTAAATTTCATTATTAATCAGTGTAATTTGGTACAGAATATCAATAAATTGGTGCAACCAAGCGTAACTTTGATTAAAAATCTATAAGTAGCATGTATGTAACTAATGCTTCACACCTTAGAGGGGTGAACACTACGCAACACGCTATTTGCTATTTAAAACACTGATAAAAAGATAGATGATCCATGTTTTTCTCTTCTTGTAAGAATAAGATACACCCATTAAGAAGAATCATCTGAATTTTTCTCATATTGTCTGAGGTAAGGATCTTGTTTTTCTTCCGGCTAGCCAATCGAAAGCCACTACCTGATATCCTAACTTTCCAAATTGAATCCTTGTTTGCTGCTTATGCGGATCATGAAGCGCAAATAGCAAGCTCTCACATGAAAACTCCAATTTTTCTTGGGTTCCAAGAACAACTTTTCATATCGGCATCGCCCAAGGTATGCAAATCAATTATGTAACGGCCGGCATGTAACAGTTAAAAAATACTATTTAAGTCCATGATATCATTATGCCATATCATTTGTCAAGGATGAAAAGGTTCGTGTCAGGCTGAAAAATGTGATAAAGATATTGAAGTCCAACTTAAATTTGCAGATAAATGCGTTAAATGAAGTACGTGTCTTTAATTTTGTTATTTCAGTGCTTAAAACAATACAAAAAATTTAGCGTATTGTCCATAATTCAAAATATATGGATTTCACCAAGGCAGCTTCTCCAATGCATTTGCACAAAGGCCAGTCTTTCAGAAAACTCTAGGTAAGAAACTGGCTTTTAATACTATTACATAATCATAGAAATTGTTTTATTATTGATGTAAAATGGTGCATAACATGGTTTCCCGCTCTTTAGATGAGTTGGTGGAGATAGTGTAGCATGTGTGAGTGATCCAAGGTTCAATCCCTAATAGTGTTACCTTTATAAAAAAAAAAAAAAGAAGCTGAACAACATAAGTTTTTTTTTGCTTCTTCTATACAACTGATTGGTGGATGCATTTTGAAGAAAGTGAATAGGTTCTTAAAACAATAGCAATGAAAGTTTTGAGCCAGACAACTTATTTCTCTAGTTGCAAGAGAGCTGCTTTGCACTACTTATTTGAAGAATAGGAATCAGTTGCAAGCCAAGACATTGGATCGGCTCGTCTACATGCAATATAATATGATGTTGAGATTACAAAATGCAAAATGTAAGGAAAACCTGGTTGAAGAATGCAACTTTCGTCCAATAAATTTGGACAGCATTTACTATGAAGATGACTCAATTCTACCTCGGTTGGAACAAAGGAAGAAACAGGTAGAAGAGAACAGTGAAAAAGTTGAGGTGCATGGCCCGGTGTTACACCCGGGACAACAAGAGAGTTATGTAACTACTTTGGAGCCAGAGGGGGTTACAGGATTGGACCCAAGGAAAGACTAGCAGCAACGAAATCAAGACAAATAATGGTGATGATGATGACGCACCTGTTGGTCCTGCTTCTAGTGTTGTTGAGCATACCAGGGTACGACCACCTATAGAGTTCGAGGTCGACGTGCATCAACTGACCATGTTTCAAACTTACGAGTGTACTGAATCACGGTACAACCAGCTAGGGGTATGGGAAGGCTAGCATAGTAGCACTGGAGGCCATATGTGCATCGACCAACCAAAGGTCAAACTTATGAGTGTATTGAATCACGATACAACCAGTCAGGGGAAGAGCATCATGGAGAGGCCGACACCATTAACACTATAGGAGATGTAGCACCAGGGCATCAAACGACTCACAAATACAGATATGGATATAGATATAACCATGAATAACATGGCAAGCTTGTTGAGGCACTTTCTTCTTGGACTACTGGATATAATCCATATGAAGCAGGTTGATATTGGGGATATAGATATCTAGATCTAGATCCGAGTCATTTGTCATTCACGGACTCACTCTCAGTCTCAGTACAAGTAGTACTAGAGGTAATACGAGTAAAACTATGCTGGTGGCAACGACTATGGGCCATGTTTGGCACTAGTGGATATTTTTACTCAGGTTCAACACAACAGATCCCTAATGGCAGTGATGATTGTGATTAGTCGATCCTTGCTCTTGCTCGGGTGGTAGACTCTCGGGAGTTTCAACACTCGGTCAAGGGTTCGAGTATCCATAGGTGGTGAAAGCCCACTACAGCGTGAGTGTGTGCGTGTGTAATTAAATTAACATGATTTTTCCCTCTGACTCTAATTCTTATAGACATGTAGCACCTGTTCCACAACCGTAGCCGGATGACGGCAACGTGGAGGCTGAGTAACCATAGGCAACAAGATTGTCATTTTACTAGTGACACAACTAGTGTGTATAAATTGTAATATTTTTGTATTTATGTTTGTCCATTGAGTTTTAATATCATTTTATTTTATTTTTTAATTTAGGTTTTGACATATGAGTTCACTTTACAATTTATACTTCATGTATTTAACATCTAATGGTTGTAAAAATAGTTATACGGACATAAATATATAATTGTCTCATTATTACATGCACGCTCAATTGCTCATATAATCTTATTTAGATTGAATAATTGATATTAGATATTTAGAAAAGGAAATATCAGAGTTTTGCAATCAATCTAAGCCTGTAGGGTTAATAAAATCATCAAATAGGCCAAGACAACATTCTTACCAAAGAGTGGACCGTTACAGCTTCATAAACATGTTCAAAACCAAAAAAGAATGCATATTTGTAATATTTGGAAAAAAAAAATTGCTTAAAAAAATCAATCGTTACAGGGCTGTAATGGGCCATGAGGGTAATGGTTTTACGGTTGACCATTACGGCAGCCACTGTTACCGTTATGTGATATCTTGCAATCACCCAACAAGCTTCCTCGTTATGAAGCATTTCCATCATCTTGACATGCTTCTGGATCTCATCAAGATCTCTTCTAAAGGGAGGGTGCCAAACCAGTTTCTCCCCCCTCGCTCAAGATGCACTGAGCAATAGAAGAACTCCTCTCCCTCACCACTCTGTCTAACCGTGAGGACAATAGACTAAAGAGCCTCTTGCCACACCATCTATCCTCCCAAAATCCGATTCAAGACCCATCACCAGGAACAAAGGAGATTTAGTCTATAAAAGAATGCCACCTTTAGAACCATCTTTCGTATGCCTGAAGCTCTATAAGAAGATGTTGAAGCCATGAACATCCACCCATTATCTCTTCATGCTTACATGAAGCACCTTATTCCACAAACTATCATTCTGCTCCCCAATCCACAGCAGGACCAATGACTTGGATCGTCTGGATTGTCCTACATGTCCACCACATATAAAGTTGATGCACTACCAACTAGGGCTGAAAGTTAGGCGGGTTCAACCCGACCGACCCGTGACCGACCCGACATTGGGTTGGGCTCGGGTAAGATGTATCGAGTTCAGTCTCGAGCTTGGGCCATACAAACACCAACCCGATAAAACTTAGGTCAGGCTTGGGTTGAGATCTCGAGTTGCTCAACCCAACCCAAACCTAATCGATATATATGTTACTTATAAATTATAATTGAGAGTGGATCGTTTATGTTGAAGGCATGGGAAATTCCAGTGCCGTCGGGTCTCATTGGTCCACGTCATTTCCGATGACTCAAGCTAACAAGATATGCCGGATTTCTCTCCAAATAGATTGCATCCTACACAACACGAATTCTCCTACATTTTCGCTTCTTTTTTTAGGAAAAAAAAATGAAATTCTTTACGATAAATAACTACATATATAATTAATAAAATCATAAGTATAAAAAATAAGGCGTGTTTTGAAATATAATAGACTAATTTAATAACAAAAATATTAGCTTGCATCCACTAGACCAACCCGACCGAGCCCTCTTGGTTTGGGCTTCGGTTGAGAATTCCCAACACGAATTTGGGTTGGGTTGGATTAGGGTTGAGATATAGGAACATTGGGTTGGGCTAGGGTTGAGCACTAACCCGACCCAACCCGCCCGACTTTCAGCCCTACTGCCAACACACACCATTCACTATTAACCATTAAAATGTAACAAGAGCCAATATAAGTGCCATTTTCCCCCAGTTTACCCTACATTCAACTGGGAAAAAAAAGGCTCAAGTTGGTGGCTTAAAGTTCTGGAGCATGGTCTACTCATGGTGGTACACAACAGACCAACAGTCTGGATTACTGTACCATGGATCCCACTTGGTTCAGGATCCTATAGTTCCTATTTTCAAAACCCACAGAAAAGGGCCCAAATCATATCCACAAGATCATCAATTTTTCATCATACTGTAAAATTAAAGCACCCAAGAAGCCAGAAATCCAAAGATCACAACAGTCAACAGCAATCGAAACAACAGCAGCAGCAACAACAACAACAACAATTCAGTTCAACCAAAACATATATAAAAAGCCCCAAAAAAAAGGCCCGAAGAAACTTACGTTCCACCAATGCCACCGGCACTCTCAGAAGACACCGTGGCGAACGGAAGCTCGCAGACGGCGACCGAGAAACCGTAATTTGCCGCAAAACGTGAAGCACGGACGCCACCGCTGCCAGCACCGATGGTGAAGAGATCGAAATCGAAGTGCAGGGGCTCCGCCCCATTGACGGATTCCGCACGGGCGACGAAGCGCCGATACGGGCAAAAGAGATGCCGATTTGTAGAGAATTTGAGAGACTTGAAAGGGAAGGGATTAAAATCTAGTGAGTAGGGTTTGAGATGGGGAGAGATTGGGAATTTCTTGCAGAGTGTATGGAGTGTTGAAGGCGAAAAGGAGAGTTTTGGAGCTCCAAGAGAGGTAGCCATGGCTTTGATTATCTAACTGAATTATCTTATACAAAACCCTTCGGTATTTATAGGTGATAGATTCCTATGATATTTCACCACCGTCTTTGAAATGTTCGGATACATCGGACGCGGATTGCGTACTACCCCGGCCCGTCCCTAGCTCCGAACGGGCAGGTCTGTGGGCGGGCCCACCGTGATGTATCTGTACATCCAAGCCGTCTATCTCTTTTCTCAGATTATTTTAAGCTATCTCTAGAAAAATGAGCCAGATCCAACGATCAAATGGACCACACAATAGATGACTCTTGCATTTAATGCAACTGACATTTAATGTTCTGTGCATTTTAATGCAACCAAGCTTATTATTTGGTGTTGTCCAATTGATCATTGGATCTGCCCCTTTTTGGTTTTTGTGCCTTAAAATAATCTAAGAAAAGGGATTGACGGCTTGGATATACAGATACATCACGGTGGCCCGCCCACAGACCTGCCCGTTCGGAGCTAGGGACGGGCGGGTAGTACGCAATCCGCGTCCACCTACGTGGAAGTGGATTGTGTGGTGTGACATACACCACCGACTTGGGTGGTGTGTTGACTTGGCAAAGTTCCATGGCCCACCATGACGTATGCAGTATATCCACACCGTCCATCCATGTTGCCAAAAGATCCAAACCTCAAGTGGATCACAACACAAAGCAATGAGGATTGAACGCCTACCATTAAAAACTTTTTGGGAACAGTAAGTTTTGGATGAAGCTGATAATTTCGTTTTCCTTGGTCAAGCTCTATGTGACCTCACCTTATGAACAGGTTGAATTGCGAATAAGAATTATTGCCTCTATTGCTTTATGTGGTGTGGTCCACTTGATATTTGGATCTGCCTCTATTCATGCTCTTCAAATGGATGGACGGTACAGATATAATACTTACATCACAGTGGGGCCATAGAACTTTGCCATGTCAACACACCACTCAGGTCGATGGTGTGTGGCACACGATGCAATCTTCTTCCTCCTATGTGGCCCACCATATGGCTAGTGGTGGCAATGGGCTGGGCCAGCCTGACGCTTAAGACCCAGGGTATTGTCCTTAAACAGCATGCCCAACACCAAAAAAGATTGGCATAGCCCGGGTTAATGGATTTGGTCCACTCAACAACTGATAAAATCCCTATTTTTCACTTGAACATTTCTAATGTATCTGTTGATTAGGTGGGCCACACATGCAAAAAAAAAAAAAAAAACCATTTTAAAGGAATGAAGCCAGTGGTCTTTATTCAAGACGAATGGCTTGCCCAAAGGACGATCGGAAATAGCGTGTTTCTAGGATTAAGGCTAGCAATGTGTTAGGCCTGGGCCTAGCAAATTGAAAGTTTGAATAGGCCCTTCCGAGTATAAGTCACGGCAGGCTAAATTCACTTGAGCTTAAGACTCACCTGAACTTGACCGGGCTATGCATGCATGGCTTAAACCCGTCACACGGGTTAGTCCAAGCCCAGCCCAAAGCATGGTCGGTCCGTCATATTTCACAACTTGTAATTTTGTGGACACATGTTTGTTTAAATAGGACAAATGGATTTTTTTTAATAACTTTTAAGGGTCCAATAAATGTCCACAAATTCAATAGTCTGATAATCAAATTAGCGTAATTTATGGTCAATGATACATCTACATCCACACACCTAATTTGAATGGGTTTAGTTTGCTTGTTTGCCCCTTGTACAATTTCTAAATGCATGCCTGTTATTTATCAAAGCATCAAAGCTTTTTTCAACACAGCTTGGATAGATTTCCCAAAATAAATATATTGCTGATGAGAGAAGATGATATATGAGTGGAGTTGGTCTTCTTTGGTTGGTGGGATTAAATTATATGGAAATGCATTATATGGGATTAACACAGTTATCGCACAAGATTGCATGCCTTGAAATACTCTGGTTTTTTGGTCATCTAACCCGACGCTTGGCGACTAGCGACGATGAACGACGAGCGAGTGGAAGATCCGATGGATGAAGAATCTAGATCGGTCGATGGATCGAGAATAGCCAAAGGATCCACAGCAACTAAGGAATGCAGAATAGGCAATTTCAAAGAGAAAGTAAGAGAGGAACAAGCGTTGAGCGAATAGAAACAAATTTCACAAAGAAAGGGCGAAGAGCAAATGGCCAGCAAACTGGTGAGGAAGACTGCTTCCTACCCTACACTCTTCGTTAGAGGGTACCCAGATGGATGGCTCCCTATCAATATTTCGTAGAGTTTTGGACGCACAGGAACGGTAACGGCAGTTATTATGCCAAGGGAACGGAAAAATGGGTTTTACAGAGGGTTTGCATTGGTGAGAATGAGTTCGAAAGAAGAACTGGTCAGAGCAATCCAGATGTTACACAGTAAGATATTTGGCGGAGTCTCCATATTGGTTCAAAGGACGTGGTTTGGCCCGGAACGCCATTCCTCCAAAGGAAAACCCCTTGACTCAGAGAAAAAGAAGGATACCAAGACCATTCAGTCCCAAAGTCATCAATCTGAAGGATACTCATTCAAAGATGCACTCCTAAATTCAAAAGAACATTCAAACATAAATCAGGAAAAAAACTCCTCTTATTGCCATAATACAGATAAAGAGAAGAAGAAAGGGACATCCAAGGAAGAATCGGAAGCCAAAGGGATGGACTGTGTTGTCCGCATTAATCAAGAAACCTTCAACTGCACTACAAACGAGCTGCTGGAATCGGTTGTAGCGATCACTAAAAATGGAGTATCCATTTCACAAGTCAAAAAATGGATCGAAGAATGTTGTGGTTTTCAACCTGTGAACTATAATATTAAACCCATTGGTTACAATGAGTTATGGATAAAGGTATGCCCTGGTCTTAATCCAGACATGCTAATTATGGCGGGAGCTTTACACAGCGATGACCTGGTCACCAAAGTTCTGAGGCGGGACAAATTTTTCATCTTCGGGATGGAAGACCTTTGGATTCTCATTTGGGGAATCCCTTTCGAATTTTGGTTCGACGAGTTTTTCATCAAGACGGCGGCCATTTTAAGGTCCTTCATAAAACTGGATCCAAAGACCAAGCTTGGAGAGGAATTATCAGTCATCAGAATTCGAGTTAGAAGGAAAAAGAGAAATTCATTGCCATCGCACATTTGATAGAGAAGTTCTAAGGCTGGACAAATTTTTCATCTTCGGGATGGAAGACCTTTGGATTCTCATTTGGGGAATCCCTTTCAAATTTTGGTTCGACAAGTTTTTCATCAAGACGGCGGCCATTCTAAGGTCCTTCATAAAACTGGATCCAAAGGCCAAGCTTAGAGAGGAATTATCAGTCATCAGAGTTCGGGTTAGAAGGAAAAAGAGAAATTCATTGCCATCGCACATTCAAGTCCACGCAGATAGCAGAGAAATTCATCTTCTGTTGCAAAGAGAGGACAACGATGGCAAAACCCCCAGGTGGGATGATTTCTGGCATACTAGGGAACCTTCTTCATCATCGTCGATTTCAGACGCAAAGGCGTCAGTACACGAAGGAGCACAAAATCCATGCTCCTAGTGACCACAATACTTCTCTCCCTACATGACAGCTACTTCCCTGGGCGATCGTGCTACTAGGCAGTCCATCAGAGGACACGCGTCCCTTCTACAGAAGTCCCGATATCTCGCCCAGATATTGCCGCTCCTCGAGAAGTAGATATGCCAACGTGTAGGGCGGTGATTGATCCACGCCAGCTACCTACGACACTTCTTTCAAATGAGTCAGAACCTATTCGCAAGACCCTACTGTTAGACAAGCGTGATCGCATTGATCATCAACACGTATGTCCGAATACTTTTTCAAAATCTAGTTTCGGGTCCGGACCCGATTCAGAACACTCGCAAGTCCCGGGTTTTAAGCTGGCTCCAATGAAAACCCGCGACCTCAACGTAATCATCTCATTAACTCCCGAAGTTCCTCTCGAGCGCAATCTAGTCCCGATTGCAAAGGTTTTTAATAGTCCATCTGAGCTCCCCTCTTCAGCTGGCGAACTCCATATCTTTGACCCTCCAAAGATATTATGGCAACTCCCCTCACTAATGCAACTCAGGCATCAAGGTGCCTTGATTGCACTCTAGTTCGAAGATTCAAACAGCATCTTTCAATTGAACGACATATGTGACAGAGACTACGTGGGAGGGGATCCAAAGAATCTGTAACGTCCCGTGTTTTCGGGACCTGAGTATATGACCCGTTTCCCAAAAACCCGAATGTTAACCTTAAAGGATGGTCAAATTCAAGTATACATTTTTAAAATTCATTCAGAGTAAGCAGATGAGCGTAGAGTGGACAAATCAACATAAAGCAAAATTTCTTTTACATTTGGAATATACAAGAAGCTGCCCATAATGACTCATACAAACCAATGCCCCCATTCCTACAATTATAAAATGAAATAATATTACATGTGAAATGAAGTAAATTATAATAATATTGGGATGTAAAATCCGGTAACAACCCTGTGAAGCTGTTACGGTTTGATAGCGTCAATGGCTATCGCAATGAGGAGCACCCTCTAAGATTGCACACCCATCATTCATAATCCAATACACATCGCAAGTCATGAGGATATATATATTAAACAGGGCAATTCATAATTATGATCACATACTGAAAAATTAAGCCAATCAACATAATCTCATCACAAGCAAAATACAATAGAGATCGCAATGCGAGAGAATATGTCCAGATAATCAAATAATCAACCTTACAAACTCCATAAAATGGTTAGAAAATCAACCTTTAAACCTCTACTTCACCTGTAAATCAAACCGTACGTGAACACCGCAAGATGGCTAGGAAATCGCTAAGCGAACACCTGCTCCACCCGAAAATCATGGTACGACTGAACACCACAAGATAAAAAGAGAGCAACATACCGATGTCTTCTTCACCCGAAAATCGTATTGTACGTAAACACCGCAAGATGGCTAGGAAATTGCTAAGTAAACACCGCTCCACCCAAAAATCATGGTACAGTTAAACACCGCAAGATGAAAAAACAAGCAACATACAAACTCTAGACTACCCGAAAATCAAATCGTACGTGAACACTGCAGGATGGCTAGGAAATCACTAAACGAACACCCGCTCCACCCGGAAATCATGGTACGACTGAACACCGCAAAATGGCTAAAAAATCAACATATAAACTCTAGACCACCCAGAAATCATGATACGACTGAACACCACAAAATGGCTAGAAAACCAACATATAAACTCTAGACCATTTGGAAATCGTATCATATGTGAACACCACAAGATGGCTAGGAAATCGCCAAGCGAACACTTACTCCACCCGGAAATCACCATACAACCGAACACCACAAGATGGCTAGGAAGCAACAAGATATGCAAATATCACCATTAAGCCACAAAAGGGCACCAACGACCCATCAAAACTACAAAGGGCAAATAAACGATCCAAGCGACGTAGGGTAAATATGCGGTCCAAGACATGTAAGGATGCGCAATCCAAGACACGTAAGTCAAATATGGATCACAAGATAGTGAGTTCATGACAGGTCTCATTCATTACATCACTCGATCACAAACGACAGACATATAGTTAATTTACAATGTACGACTAAAGATAGCATGTTATCACCAAATCATTTATGCATGTTATAATTAAAGAGAGATGTCTACCATCTAACACAACAATTTACCTTATTCACTAGTAAGGTAAGTAATTCAATTAGAGGAATCATGCCATCATCTATATCCAGATTGATGAAATTAAGTGGGAAGCTCAAAGGGTGAGTCCTCACCTTTGAGTAGAGGTTCCAAGGTTCCAAATGTTCATAGGAAGGTTCCAATCTCTCAAACGTGTTGATTCCCAACACAACTCGACCCGATTATAAGATTCTAGAGTAGTGCTAAAATTCCTACAACCCACAAGATGATCTAAGAATAAATTATTTTAATTCAAGACAATATTAGAACTCTAAAACGAAGGAATTAGGCATACCTTGGTAAACTGAGTTAAGTTGACTCAATTGGCCCACCTCGTATTGAACCAACTCAACCTGAATCGGGTCAACTCAACTCCACATGCATAGATCCGTCGAGTCAGCCTGGCAGCTCAACCGAGTTGACTCAGCATGTGCAACGACCACACCATCTCTCTCTCCTCTTCTCCTTTCTTTCTTACTTTTCTTATGCTTTTCTTCTCTTTCCACTAATATGTCCAAAACTATCTAGACCAGACCCAAACCCACTTGACTCGGCTGGGCTCGGTTTCAGCCAAGTCGACTCGACAGCCACCAAGTCCAAACTCTCTCTCTATTTTCTCTCTTCTTCTTCCTTTCTTGATGTAACTCCAGCTAAAAGCCTGGACCAAGTCCAACTAAATTAGGACTCAGCAACCATACCTGATAGCAAGCCTAGAGAGATCAGACCCAAGCCTAGACTCGGTTTCACAACTCGGCGGATCGAGTCCGCTTCACTCGACAGCAACCTCGACCCACCAAGCTTCCTTCTGTTCCCCCTGCCTTCTTCTCCTTTCTTTCCTTTTTATTTTCCTTCTTCCCTTCTTGTTTTAACGTTCAAGAGGGCCTACCCGAACCTGGACCTGGATAGACTGAGCCGTAACTCGGTGCGGTAGTGAATAGCAAGGAGGACTGAAAGTGCCCTGGTTTGTTAATTAGCATGAGTGTTGAGTCAGTTAGAACCAAGGAGCATCATAGGAAGATTGATCAAGCGTCTGACTCAACTGGATGTATGTCAAAACTCATTATAGGTAAATATTAGCCTCACATCCCATGTCCCAAAATACCAGGTAATTAAATCCCTTAAAAATTGAAAAGAACTCCTTAAGGGATTATGGTTAGAAAACTTTTTTCAAACTCAAAAAAATCTCTAAGTTTTTTATCTTTATCGATTTATCGACAAGAAGTTCGATGAAATCGAACACTGTTGTCGATGTCCTCGAAGCTCACTTGATATTTTTGAAATGAGGACATAAGATGTCCAACAACCATAAGGATATCTGGACGGAATTATCGATATATCGATAGAGGGTTCGATATCATCGAAATTTAAATCTCGAGTCCATCGAGTAGACTCGATAAAATCGACATCAGGTTGTTGTGTCCAAGGTTCTGGTAGGGCAAATCATGTAATCTTCGATATATTGAAGAGTTTCTCGATATCCTCATAATTCAAAAATCTCGATAATATCGGATTGGGACGCATTTATTTTCGGCAAGTTTTTCAGGATAGTTTTCTCGGATCGAGGGTTATATTGAGCATATCGAGGCATGGTCGATATCATCGAGAGTGGACAGAAACTGTCCAGCAAGCTTATAGAAAAATTCCTTAGAATTATCGATAAATCGACACTACCCTTGATATCATCGATATTCAAATTTTGATGATATCGAGTGATGTTTGATCATATCTGTTTCCTGAAAGATCTTCAATGGAAAGTCTCTCTTAGTTTCAAATGTCGAGGAATCGAACCTCGTGTCGATGAAATCGGAGTTCGAAATCTGATGACATTGACGCATGTTCGATTTCCTCGACCAGCTGGCAAAAGGTTTCAAAAGCGTTTGACATTTGAGTTCATGTCATCGAACGGCCAGTCGATGCTATCGAGAGTATACACTCGATGATATCGACCCAACTCGATGATATCGAAATCTGTAAAAAATGTGACCGTTTTATATCCGTTGGAACCTTTTGCCTACTTAATGAGAGCTTGCCTTTGGTTGTTGGTAGAGAAAATAGAGAGTGCTTATGAGTGTTTAACCTTACATCATATACCCTAAGCCTTTTCTCTCATGAAAGTTCATCCTCCAATCCACCCTCATCATTGACATTCAATAGAGTGGATTGGGGAATGAACTTCCGCATTCAAGGATCCTACAGCTACCACCTTAATGGAAAATCATTAAGCTGGGATGCCTTGAATGCATAGATGATTGGAATCGCTCTATCTCCCTTATAGGAAAACATTTAATAGAGTAGGATTTCATCATAACCTTAACCCAACCCATCTCCATGTATTGGTACATCTTCTGAGTTGCAGTTCAAGGAAATAGAAGATCCTTCGTCAACAAAGGAGGAGATCTTCGACAACGCGCTGAATGGAGCTCATCTGCTTATCTGTAAGTCGTTAGATTCTAGAGGACCCTTGTGATAATTCCTTCTTAGGATTGGGTCTAAGGTGTTTCTCACCCCTTGCAAGTCCTCATAGGAGGCCTCTGGTGGGAGTGTACGTGGGGGGGTGCTTTGTGTTGACCCTTGCTCTATGGAGAGCATAAATCTTTAGGTCCTTGTGAAGGTCCTTGGCCAGTGTGGGTTAAAAGTCAGGTCCTATGTGTTGACCCTTGCTCATGGGAGTATAAACAATGTCATGTAGACACATCGTATCAGCCTAAGTGTAGGTTGTACTAGTTAGAGGTGAACTTGATTTAAAACCTCTGGTTTGAGGTGAACCTGTTGTGAAACCTCCTTAGTGAGATTCGGTACACTCAAGGGTTGAGTGAGTTTACCGGAAGAGGAGTAGATAAGTATTCGAACCACTATAAAAATGATTGTGTTTGAGATTACTATTGTCTTCCATTACTTATGTGATTTCCTTAAATTCTTTTATACTTGATTATCTTAGATCACATCTCACACACACAGTCACATCCATCATAAACTGATTTGTATATTGTTTATCTCTCGAATAGTTTTATGATTGGATCCTTTACCGGGCTTGGAAGCCAGTAGAGTTACTCTGTAGTAATCCTAATGCATGCTTACTTTTAGGATTAGAGTGATAGGATTTTAAATTATCATAAAATATTAAAAGTCCTATTCACCCCCCTCTAGGACTTATTGGCATATTCTTACTTCAACTAAAGCGGTCATTACCGCAATTTCAAGGACAACATCCTCACTCTCCCTCTCGGTTTCTTACTCCTCCTCACTTTCTTTTCTTCCTCTTTCTACCACTTTCTTTCTCTCCAAACCGTGCTCAGCAGCATGACCAGACAATCTTGCCTCGGTGCGGGTTATGATAGTAGCGGGGTAGAGCTTATGCTCTCAGGGAAGAAGCTCCGACTCTAATGGTGGATTGCCATCTAATGGAGTTTTCTCCAATCTGAGCCATGAGAATGGTAGGAATTAATCCAAGGAGGCTAGTAGGAGGGAGATTTCGAAGCTCCCAGTCAGTTTTGGTGGTGGGTTCAAGATTTGAAAGAAATAGCTGAGTTTGAAGGTGCGGCTGCAAGGGGTAGAGCAGCGAATCCCTTATGCAATATAAGCTCCCTACTTCTATGCCTTAAGTCTCCCTGAGCCATCGGATGGAGGATGGATGGCCCGGATTGGATCCCACAATCCGGTTTTCTCAAAACCGTGGGAAGGATTTGTGAGTTGGTTTTCTTTCAAGGAAACCCTAAAGAGGAGCGAACGTTGGGCTTGGATGCTTCCAAATGGAGAGCTAAGATGCAAGGAAAAGAGCTCACATGGATCGCCAGCGTGGAGCTTTCCATTTTTTGAAAGAAGCACAAATCGCCCCCTTGTGCCTGTGATCGTGGTCTCACGTGTGTGAGACAGTGAGTGAAATTGGGCAGGGTTTGCACAGGATTAGGTCCTCTAAAACATGGATAGTTTGGATCTTCCAAGTATCCGCTGATGGTGGGTCACAATGGTTATAAGTGGACAGGTATCTGTCCATTTAAAAACAGCTGGGTGCGGGAGACGGAAAGAAGAAATTTCCTTCTTTTGGAAATATCGGTCAAACCCAATTTGACTGGACCCCTTGGTCCAGCGCACGGCGGATGTGCATTTGCTATGCACATGCACCGCGTGAAGTGGGGTCCGCCATGAGGATTTCGACCCATCCACTCCATTCACCTGTTTTTGGGCCCGGCCCCAAGGATGAGGCAGATCCTATACTCAGGTGGGCCATATACGCCAAGTTCATGCTTGATGAGCAGTTTGTGTGGCCCATGGTGACGTTAAGTGAAATCTGGCCCGTCCATTAGTTTCAACATTAGTATAAAAATAGCAGATGTTATGTAATGATGACTACATTAGTATATAATATGGTATATATTATAAACATATATACAACTTATAATACGTTGAATTATTTTATATTTTATACTAATAATTATTTATCAATTAATAATGTATTTAATTTGAAATATTATATATATGTGTATATATGTATTTTTCTTTTCTATTATAAATATTAATTATTCTAAGTAATGTATATTTTATATGCATGGTATAATACAATAATATGTGGTTTAAATTATAAAATGTAAATGTTAGTCAATATACGTCAACTATATGATAATGTGTTGACATACAATTTATTTTATATATAGTTTAAATAATGTAAAATAAATAGTATACACAATTTGAATGATTTAAGTAACATATGCATTATTACAACTAATTATGAAATCATTTTGTATTATAACATATATACATTTAAAATGAGTTATTATGGATCAACTTAAGATAGGCCACCCATCTGACTTTGAGGTAGATCTATAGCTCTAGATTTGGTGATCACTTCTATAATTAGATTCCCCTACATCTCAGTGGGACGGTAGGTCTCGAATCTCGTAGTTGCTCCACCATCTCGACGATTGGATTTTTATGACTTATCAATGCAATCGTTTCAGCTTCCTTCTTCTACGGTTCTAGATGTCCTAAAGACAGAATAAGTAGAGATCTAACCATTGATCCTATGTTTAGAAGGTCGGATGGCCCGATCTATGAATGCAAGTCACCCCTAACAGTTGGGATTAGGTTAGAGTGTGTGAATGTTCACATAAATCGAGATTGCATTCATACTAAGTCAAGTCCTCATGATAACACCCGAGTACAGAAAAGTACGGGGTGTTACAGAACCTCTCCCTCTCTTCCGACTCGCAGCCTTCACACGTCTCCCCGATTGGTCGAATCTTGAACCAATTGCCCTCTTTCAAGAAGGATCCGAGGTCGACATCATAGAAGCAGAACCTTTATGGATGCATACTAATTTCTCTTCTATCCAGGAGGAAGCTCTCGAAATGAACGCAGGTGAAGAAAAATTCAGGGCTAACTTAATTCACACTATCCAGCAAAAGAAATGGATCAGAGACGTCGTCGGCCATGTGGGTAGATCCTTAGGTCTATCATTCGAGGACCGACCGGAGGACTACATAGCAGTATTCCAATGTATTAAGAACAGAGGAAGACCTCTTCCAGCGTCCAGAACTACGACGAAGCCTCTCCCCAGATCAGTTGGCAACAGAGAACTACAACGTCTTGCATTCAGCTCTGGCCTATTATCAGACTTTACTGTAGCCTCTGGAAGGCAGGGAACCCGGGGAAGCTCGATACCCCAATGAGAATCATATTGTAGAATGTTAGAGGGGTGGGTTCAAAGCAGAAAAGAAAACTTATCAAAGAATTTGTGGGGAGGAGAAACCCCGACGTCCCCTGTATTCAGGAAACAAAGGTTCCTCACTTCAAAGATGATCTGATGGCCACCCTGTGGAAGGCTAAAGATGTTAAATGGGTGTCTCTTAATGCTACAGCAGTGTGGGAGGTATTTTGATTGTGCGGAAATCATCTTCAGAACTCCTGGGTTGGAGTATTCTCGGTTTCAGTTATTCTTCAAGATAAATCAACAAATTTTCAGTGTCTCATGTCCGCTGTGTATGGTCCCTCTCTCAATTCTAGGAGATCAGAGTTTTGGGATGAGCTGACTGCTTCAAGACAATCCTTCTCTGTCCCTTGTTGCATCATTGGGGATTTTAATATTACCAGATTTGTGGAAGAACATTCTCGGAGCAGAAAGCCCTCCCCAGCAATTACAGCTTTTTCTGATTGGATTGAAAAGCAGGAGTTAGTCGATCTTCCATTACTTGGAGCTAAATTCACATGGACCAAAGGGAGAGTGAACCTGATCCTCTTCAGACTTGACAGATTCTTGGTCTCCCCTGAATGGTTAGAAGCATTCCCTTCTATGTCTCAACTAGCTCTCCCGAGAACAACCTCTGAACATTGTCCAGTTATGCTATCGAATGATGACAACGATTAGGGTCCTAAACCTTTCAGGTTCGACTCCTCTTGGCTATTGATTGAAGGTTTCAGCCAACTGATCTCTGAATGGTGGTCAAGTTTTCAGGTGGAAGGATTCGCAGGTCACATGCTTCTAGTCAAACTTAGGCTCCTCAAAAACAACCTCAAATGGTGGAAGAAGTCAGCGCTCCATAAAAGGGAAAAAGAAATGGACTCTATATTATCAGAGCTTCAAAAGATCGATGTAGATTTAGAAAATACGCTTATGTCCTCAGAATTGCTAGACTAAAGAATTTAGCTTATCCAATACATTTTTGCCAGAGCATTGGAAAATGAAATCTCTTGGAAGCAAAAATCTAGAGCCAATTGGATCAAGGAGGGAGACAAAAACACTAGGTACTTTCATAGTATTGCTAACGTGCACGCCAGAATCAATAAAATCAGTAGCATCATAGTAAATGAGGAGCTCATTGAAGATAAAGATCAGATTGCAGCCCAGGTGATTCAATACTTTAGATCTCTCCTCTCGTCTGAAGAATGGGAAAGACCGCGGTTAGATAATCTCCAAGTGGACAGAATCGATGAAGCAGATGTCTCGTCCCTCGAATCCCACTTCTTTAAGGAGGAAGTGAAGATGGCTATAGATTCGCTCGAAGGAAATAAATCCCCTAGTCCCGACGGTTTTCCTATCTCTTTCTTCCAAAGTTTTTAGGATGTTATCAAATCTGATGTCATAGCTTTCGTTCATGAATTCCACAACAGAGGTAGACTTTCCCCCAGTCTTAGCGCGAACTTCATTGCCCTCATCCCAAAAGTGGCGGGTGCAGCTTCTTTCAGAGACTTTAGACCTATCAGCTTAATAGAGGGCCCATACAAGATCTTAGCCAAAGTTCTAACCTTTCGTTTGAAGAAAGTCATAGGAAAGATAATTTCAGCAAATCAAAGTGTGTTTATTCCGATGAGACAGATTGTGGATTGTGCACTCATTGCAAATGAATGTCTTCACTCTAGCCATAGATTGGGCCTGAAAAGTATATTCTACAATCTCGACATCGAAAAAGCCTACGACCATGTTGATTGGAACTTTCTCCAATATATGCTAGAGCCGATGAGTTTCAGTCTAAAATGGAGACGATGGATGGGAGGATGCATTGGCTCTACTCACTTCTCTATTCTTCTCAACGGAACTCCAAAAGGCTTCTTTAAAAGCTCTAGAGGTTTGTGTCAGGGTGATCCCTTATCCCCTTTCCTTTTTCTCATCATGAGGGAAGCCTTATCTAGAATATTGCATAAAGGCTAACAAGAGGGTATTCTTCATGGTATCTCTATGCCAGGTATGCCCAACCCAATCTCTCACATTCAGTTTGCTGACGACATATTGATTTTCTCGAAAGTGTCTCCTGACAAGATTGAAAATCCTCGTACAACTATTCGGTGTTTTGAAGTCGTATCTGGGCTGAGAGTTAACCTAGCCAAATTGAAAATGTTTGGGGTTAATCTGGAAGAAGAAGAGTCATCCAGTTATGCGACGTCCTTTGATTGTTCTTCGATTACCTTCCCGACCACCTTTGTGGGCCTCCATTTATGCTTAGGCCTGCCTCCGAAATTTTTATGGAACAAGATCTCTAACAGGTTCGAGAAATACCTTGCCAGGTGGAAGTGTTGGTATCTTTCATTGGGAGGTTGCCTTACTCTTGTCAAGGCGGCGCTTTCCAACTTACCTCTATATTTTATGTCTCTATTTAGATGTCCAATTTCTGTTTTGGTATTTGTCGATAAGTTGAGACGCGACTTCCTATGGTATGGTAAGGAGGACAAGAAGAAATTTCATCTCCTTGATTGGAATGAGGTTTGCACTCACAAGAAGGTAGCTCAGGCGTCAAAAACCTCAGGACCATTAATCAGGCCCTTCTTGGCAAGTGGATATGGAGGTTAGGGACCGAAAAAGGTTCTCTTTGGAACATCATCATCAAAAGCATAATACGACTCTTCTGCAGGTGGGTGGTGGACAAGGGACTCCTCTTATTATAGGGCATCTTATGTTTGGAAAGGCATTCTTCGTATGAAAAAGAAAGTTTTCGCATGTATTAGCTACAAGTTAGGAAAGGGCAACGATATCCGGTTTTGGGAAGATCCATGGATGGATGACGAACCTTTAAAAAATCACTTTCCTAATATCTTCCTTCTAGCTCCAAACAAGGCTACTTCCATTGCTGAATATTACTGTGTTGACCTACAAGGTGGAGTGGAATGTTAATTGCAGAAGGAACCTCCAAGAGTGGAAAATCAATGAGTACGTGGACCTTATTCTCTACATCTATAAAGCAATGCCTAACCAACAAATTGATGACAATCTTATCTGGAGATTAGATAAGTCCAGCAGATTTTCAATTAGATCATTTTACTTTCATATCCATAGCAATACAGTAGTTTCAAACAGTCTTGTGACCCCTTATATCGGGAAATATTCGGCCCCTCCAAAGATAGTTTGCTTCGGTTGGTTGGTAGGAAAGAAAAAGATTCTTATGGTGGACAATTTGAAAAAAAGAGGAATGCATATAGTCAATATCTACTTATGTTGCATGAAGAACGAAGAATTGGTTAATCATTTACTTATCCACTGCCCTTCCATCGATAAAATTTGGTCAGATTTTTTATTGCGGTTCAGCATCAGCTGGTGTTTTCCTGGGTCCATGGATTTTCTCCTTCCTGCTTGGCATGGGGTCAGATTAGGAAAGAAAAGAAAGCGCTTATGGGGAATGGCTATTTTTGCAATCTGGTGGTCTGTTTGGGAAGAAAGAAATGGGAGATGCTTTAAAAACACCTCAAACTCAGCGGAGTCAGTTTCTTCTAAGGCTAAGGGTCTTATTATCGAATAAGCAGTTAATGTATCTTTTTTAAAGGACTTCAACCTTCGCTTTTTAGGAGTATAGCTGAGTCTACTTTCTCGACAGACTCTCTCTCCTCTTTTGTTCATGTTCCTGTTTTTCCTTTAATATACCAATCGTTATCTTTCAAAACAAAAATCCAATCCGACGCTTGTATCAAATTCAAAAAAAACACTGCACTACGTGAAACCCACGTTTAGTGGACCATGGAATTGTAATTAATGAATCAATTCACAATTGATGTGGGTCACATGAACACGTATGTACCTTAAATGTCACATATAAAGGGTGCATATGGATGGACAATAGGCATAAAATACATGTCAATGTGAGCCCACATGTGTAGTGGATTTGGACCAAATGTAATTTCATCCCATGTAATCCCAATCCTTCCCTTCCACACGAAATTTACATGGAACCAAATGCAATTCTATCCCACCTCATCCCACCTAAGCCCATATACCAAACAAGCTGTTAGCTTGGATTTTGATATTTACTTTGTAATCCAACTTCATGACTTGAAATCCGAGGTATTTCTAATATGAGCGGTGTATGATAACCTAGATGTTTGATCCCTGAAAACCAAAAAAACATGTTTAACAACTTGATCACAGAGAGAGAAAGAGAGCCATTTGAGAATATAAATGCCAAAGGATTGAAAATTCTTAGATTTTGCAACTCAATTTAAAGTGGCATTATAAATCCAAAAGACCCAATATCAAAGTTTCCTAATGATTACCTTAAATGAGACAGAGCACAATGCTTATGACTCAAGCACCTATTCATTGTACTTTAGGCATTCATTAACTCAAATTCAACAGGTAAAATTGTGGGATCTTAGTAATTGATTCAATTCTAAAACATGGCAGGTGGAACAATTCTAACCTCTAATTGGTGGACACTTGTTTGTTGAAATATGACCATCAAAATTTTTCTTTTTTAACCATCCAATAAATCTCAGCCAATCTGATATCTAAAGAATCAAAGAACCATGAATTTTGGTTCATAATATATGGAATTCATAATGTGGACAATTTGATTTAACTTTGTTGTGTGCCATTGATAAAAATGGATATGGAAGAAATGCTTGTTCTAATTTTTCATTGGCTATACCTTTGAATTTATATAGGAAAAATGGCCTTAAAAATATTACAATGAAAATAAATATTTCCTAAACTAAATACATGCTAATTAAATCTTCACAAAAAAGGAAAATAAATAAAAATCAAATTCCTAATACTTCCCCTCGAGTTGACACATGGAGAACTATAACACCGAACTTGCAAAGTAGAAGATGAAATTGGCCGCGTCATAGTCCAAATTAGAAGTTCATGTGCATCATCTATTATAGTCCAAATTATCGAGTTTTTAACCATTGTGTTATAGAATGGCAAGATTTAATGACAGTTGACCACCATACTAGTGGTGATTCATCTTCATCAAATGTAACCTCACGTATGGCTATCTACCATATCATTTAAGTTATAGAGCACATTGTGAATAAAGCATGCATTAAAAAAATTATTTATAAGACAATTCTAACCATCTAGTGAGTTGTCCCAATTTCAAGGGGAACATAAGATCGTTATATTATATTTCTAATACATTTTTAAATCATGTTCCACTTACAATTCATTCCGAAATGTTGTAGATTACCACAAAACTATGTCATGTATATGTTTAAAGAGTCTTTATCGTCTTCTAAATGTTAGTCAGTGATCATAGGAGCTTTGCCCTTGTAAAATGATTGGGCTAAGATTTTTACATTGTTCAACATTCGACCTTTGAGTTTGTATTGAGTAGGGGCATACTGTTTTGTGCTTTAAACCATTTTTATGATGGTTCCGACGGTGGTTTTGTGCTTCAAACCATTTTTATGATGGTTCCGACGGTGGATGGATTATAAATATAAATATATCTATATAATATATATATATATATATATATATATATATATATATATGTATATATATATCAATTTTAAAATGTTCATAGACAGAATTACCTCAAATATGTCACAATGATTGCCTTTTTTTCACCACAAGAAAGCCCACCACAAATATTGATTCTCAACCATGAGGGAAGAGAATGTTATACACATCATGGGATCGCTAGAGTTATTGGATTAGGGTTTTTAGGAGGGAAGGGATTTCTTTAAGGCTAGGATATGATAGAGAGAATGGCCTCGAATAAAAACCCTACATGTATATTTATAGACCTCCATCCGAAAAAAAAAAAATTATTAGAGAGTAAAGCCTGTTTGTTAACACTGAAATTGTGTACTTAATGTGGAATCTGGAAAGCACTCGATGTTTAGTGGTGTTTGTTAGCGCCAAACACATAAAGTGCTCCTCCATTTTATGTCAAAGTATTTTGGCGACCAAGGTCTAGCTTAATGGTAAATCCATAATGGGCTCTACCAACTTTTTTTTTAAAATCCAAAATTGCCCTATGTGACAAACATTTTCTCCTTTACATAATACACAACCTAACTTTTAACGTGTGCCACATCTCTGGGCCCACCATGATTTGTTTGTTAAATCACATTGTATATCAACTTTTCTACATCATTCTAAAGCATGATCCGAAAAAAATAGTCACATCCAAAGCTCAAGTCGACCACACCATAGAAAGTAGTGGGAATGGAATAACTACTGTTAAAACTTTCCTGAGGCCACAGCGAAGGCCGTTTGCCATATAACCTCTTCATAAAGGCCACAAAGACCTATATAAAGGGAAAACACAAAAATCAGCTTGATCAAAGCCTTCTATGGCCCCAAGAAGTTTTTAATGATAAGCACCTAATTCCCATTGTTTCTTATAGAGTGGCCCACTTAAGCCTTAGATCTGCCTTATTTTTTGTCTTAATTTCTAAAATGATATGGAAAATGGATGGATGGTATGGATAAAACATATACACCACAGTAGGCCCCATAAAGCCCCTGATTGTTCGTCTTTAGCTAGATCACGCAATCCTCGCCCAGATTTGGGGGAGGGAGATTTTCTGCAAAAGCATTTCACAGGAAGTTCCTATTCTGGAAACCTAGGTGAGCCCCATTGTGATGTTTGTGATAAATCTAACCCGGATATCCTTGTTTCGAGCTCATTTTAGGACTTGAGACCAAAAATGACTAGGAAACAAGACTCAAGTGGGTCGTGCTAAATGAAAAGATGGGTAGGAAAATTCCTATCATTGAAACCTCCTTGGGATCGATAGTGATGTTTACATGCCATCAATATTGTTCATAACATCATTCCTACTTAAATGAACTGAAACCACAAATATTAACATGATTCAAAACTTCTGTGGCCCCACGAATATTTCAATTATGGATGTTCAATCCTCACGTTTTCGGCCCATTTGAGTATTGGATCTAGCTCATTTTTGGCCCCATGTCCATAAATGATCTCACAAAATGGATGGATGGAGTGGATTTCTCACAAACATCACGGTGGGCCCCACCTAAGTTTCCAGCTCATGAACTTCCTACGAAAGGCTTTCGCAAGAAATCCATGTCCCAGATCTAAGTGAACGGATTAGGTGCGACCCTAGATCCATCAAGGCGGGTGGGACTCTTGACTGTGGGGGCCATTGTGATGTATGTGACTACATCCACATTGTCCATTCATATAGAAATCTCATTTTAGGGCATGATCCAAAAAATAAAGCAGCTCCAAATCTTAGATGGACCATAGTATAGGAAACAATGGTGATTGACCATTTAAAATTTCTTGTGGGCCACAAAAGCTTTGGATCAAGATGATATTTGTGTCATCTCTTCATCTAGTTGTTTGTGACCTTATCAACAAGTTGGATGGAAAATAAATGTTTCAATGAAATCCATGAAGGTTTTAATGGTAGAGATTTAATCACGATTGTTTCATATGGGTAAATGTGTTAAATTAATATATTTTAAATATTTCATAAGTTAGTTAACGAATCGGTTGTTCCAGATTCATTACTAGTTTTTTGGCTTCAGATTCAAACTTTATATTTAGACTTCAGATTCAGACTCTGGATATTAGATTTGACAAACAAGCCCTAACTCTAGTATCTCTTATGTTATGATAGTAATGAAATATACCAAATTATCATGCTCTTTCATAATAAGAAAACTCAATTTACACTCTCCTATTAAGTGGATTCAATATGAGACGTCTAAAACTATAGTCTTTCTTAGGGGATGCAATCGTAATAAATTCATAAGTGGATTAAAAAATATTTGTCTCAATATCCAACCGCTTGTTCTAAATTGTTGATTGGATTATGTATATCTATTTTAATCACTATAGGTGATCTCTTATCTTGACATATATGTTTTTACTCTTAATATTGAATATATTTTATTTTTATAAATTTAATCAATAAAAAAGTCATTGAAAATATTAATATAAGAACATACAAATATTTTTAAAAAATCATTCAAAATAATATCAAATTGTCCATTTGAATCAAGTGTCTTAGATATGTCTCTTTTATATTGTTACTACCATGTAATCATATATAATCTTCTTCTCATCCATCTCCAGGACCCGATCTTGATTTGATTGCTTTCATAACATGCTTCTAACCCATCTAAATATATACACATGGCCTTGAGAATGCATATTAAATTAGTGTTACTTTATTGTAATATTATCACGTAACATAAAGTAATAAGAACACAAAAGCCACCTATGGGATTAGCATACTCGCACAATAATTAAAATTGAAATAATTTGTCACTTGCAGGTAATTAGTGTCATGGCATATGTATCTTAATTTACACATATGAATTGTCACGCCCCAAACCCTGAAATCGGATTCACAGGAATCCCGATTGCCGAATCCGGTGCTGACAGCCTCCGTAGTACCCCCTTCTCGGCTCTTAGCGTTCATATGCCAGATTCCGATCCTGGGGTCCTACAAGGAGGGTTTTTTTTTTTGGTATATACATTTAACCCGTAATAAGCATAACCACAAGATTACCCAATTCACAAAGGCAACATCATCATCACATATCCACTAATATAATCATTTGGGTACAATGCTGAAAGGAAATACATAATTAAAAACCAAGCTCCGGAAGACCGCCGCACGCTCCAAGCTCAGCATTGCTGCAACCTAACATCGCCTGCACGCATCTATCGTGCATAAGCTTATAGAAAGCTTAGAGGGTGGTGTAAGTGCGTAGAAGGTAAGTGCCAGTATTCAACATAATGACATCATCATATAAGACCAATATCGGTAATCCATAAATCATACAATATCGGAATAAGCAGAAATGTTGATAAGATCATGAATTATCAGAGTAAGCAGGAATATTGACAAGATCATACGATAACAGAGTAAGCAAAAATACGGAAAGTCCATTAGTCAATCAATGTCAGAATATGCAATATAGAATTACTATGCAAATGAGGAATCATAGATAGCTAAATATCAGATGCAGAGGATACAATACAATATACATTCCTAATGAGTAACACAAATAGCATCAGCCGTACCTAAACCATATAAATGCAGAGACACAATAGCCCAAAATGCCATATGCCGCGAATGTTCTGCAATATGCGGTGCGAATGGAATGACCATACTGGAGTGTGAAGTCGGGATGATGGTACGTAGTATCGCAGGCTATGGGGTCCATCACAAGGGACTTCTATCCAAACCAGTCCCATACCTAAATTTGGATAGTTAGACTCAATGTGGTAAACTCCTGATCTCAGGTTAGTCGCGCGCCCCAACCGAAATCCTGGCCATTGCAAAAGCACTCGTAACAAATAGTTGCGCACCACCAACCCGAGTGGATAGTGAATGAATGAATGCATGAATGAGTATGCAACTCCTACTCACTAAATCCACATATCAGTACAGTTCATCTCTAGGATCATCACCGGGGTCTATTACACTCTACGCCAGCTTGCCTCTCCCAGCCGCACAGTCCAAGTGAGCATAAGAAACCTCACTATCCGCCTTGCCAATAGTCTGCCAATACCTATCCGGCACGTCGATAGCGGACCCATTCACGAGCTGGTCAAACTCAGCCTAGTATTGCCCCCTACCCTCGGGCGAGTAAGGCCACACCCCCTCCCAACCGACCACGACACAGTGGGAGACGCGGCCTCCTGGTATTCGACACTCGGGCGCTCATGTATCCACTCGGTCTTGACGTTGGGGCGTCTCCTGGCCACGGAGGTTTAGGGATTTTCACCCAGGGACATCTGTGGCGCCAGTATGCTAGAACCAAATATTTCCGGTGTCCTATTTGGCCATCCACGATATGTCTGTGGAGGCTACGGCCCTGATGTCGCTAGGGCATACAGTAATCATAATGCGATATGCATGAGTCATACAATCCAGTCATGCATCAGTCCTGCACATACCGCATGCTCATGTGAGATAACCTCCACCTATCAGGGAGTCCCATAACAACATGCTCAATGACATATGCAATGATCAACCACCTCTCATAACAAGCATGCAGATGATGTGCATGGGCATGTATCATGATGCTATGCTGACACATACTCATAACCGGTATCCACAACCAGCATCGATAATCGACCTCGACCATGTGGACATTTAACCAACATTGCCCCCAAGGAATGACCTACATAGAGTCAAACTTATAATGGGCCCACGGCCTCACACAAGGGCCTAATATACAACACAATGGGTCTTACTCAAGGGCCACATATACACAACAGGTGGACCCTGCTCATGGGTCTAATACATATCACAATGGGCCTTGCCCATGGGCCATGAATACATCACAATGGGCCTTGCCCATGAGCCTCAAACACAGGAAATGTGGGCCCTACACATGGGTCTTGAATACATTAAATGGACCATGCATCATAGGCTTAATACATATCACAATGGCCCTCAACTACGGCTCACATATACATCATGTAGGTCTCGACAATCGGCCTTGGCAATCGAATTCGATACTCAGAATCGGCCTCGACAACCGGAACCGGCCAATACAATCGACCTCGACAAATCGACACCGATAATCTACATCGATAATTAGCACCGACAATCAGCCTCGATAATCAACACCGATGACTGGTCACATAGACAAGACTGGGTCCATAGATGAGCATCTGATCATTCATAATATAAAGATCAGCCCTCAGCCATGGTTATATCAAATCTGGTAGCATGGAGCCATCCGTCCAAAGTAAATGGGGCCCAGTTATTTGGGTTGACCCACTAAGAGAATGATGAGAATGGGCCTGATAAGGCCTAAGGAAGGGTCACAATGTGGACATCTAACCATCACTGCCCAACAATGTGGACATTTAACCAACATTGCTTCCAAGGAGTGGTCCACATAGAGTCAAACATAAGATGGGCCCAAATATCCAACAAGTGGGCCTCAAACAGTCATCACAGGTGGGCCTTACACATATAGCACGTGGGCCTACACATCACGGTGGGTCGATACACTGGGCCTTACCATTGGGCCTAATATACACATCATGGTGGGTCGCATCATTGGGCCGCACCAATGGGCCTCATGCAATTCAAGTCGGGCCTCAATAAATGGATCGAAAATATATCACGATAGGCCACGCCATACGGCCAGAAATACGTCGCAATGGGCCGCATTAATACATCAAGGTGGGCCTCTTTACATGGGCCGCACCAAAAATCATTTCAATAGTTGTAGGTATAATATGTGTATCATTACACCCATGGCCCACGTATGATGATTCGCACTGGTACAAACATATCCATGTAAATCGGCGCCAACCAAACATTGTCCAGCACTATCCCAACATTATGGACGGGGTGGATACCAAATACAAACATCTAGGCGGGCCGCACAAGTGGACGGTGTGGGTGAAGTACACACAGCATGGTGGACCTGTACAGTGTAGGCAGGCCCAGCACATGCAGCAAGTGGGCCCTGCGCCTTCAAGTCGGGTAGACGGTGCGGGTATACAATGCATTTATCATGGCGGAATCACACATTGAAAAGGTCCTTATATACATCATATTGGGCCTCGACCCATGAGCCCCAAATACATCTAATGGGCCGCATCACAGGGACCTCATATATAACAAGGTGGGCCTTAACAATGGGCCATAAATATGGTAAGTGGGCCACACCACATGGCCACGTGTATATCAAATGAGCCACACTCAAATATAAATGGTGATAATGATTTCCACTACTAAAATTTTCAAGGCCCGCCATGACATTTATTTCTCATTCAATCTAATCCTAAGATCTCAAAGATTTCAAAGATAGTCGTTCAATCCTCACCGTGCACTATGGTCTACTTGATAAATAAATCTGTCTTATTTTCGTCCCAAACCTAAAAATCATTTTCTAAAAAAAATGGTTAGACGGTTGGATGAAACACATGCATCATGGTGGGTCCCATAGGGATGGAAGGTATAGATAAGTCACATATTCTGTGATGGAGGTCCACAATTGTGGACACAAAACATACATAAATGGGTCTTAAGCAAGACCCACCAAAATGTTTACTTTCCACCCAACCTAGGGCCCAACATACTGTCCATCCAAACTGGGGCCAACATGATGTTTATTATTATTATTTTATCCAAACTGTTCATAGGGTCACATGGGCCTAGGGCCCACTGTAATATTTATTTGCATCCAACTTGTTGATAAGGTCATACATACATGGGGCCCACTACAGCATTTATTTACCCACTACAGCATTTATTTTTTTCTCGCAACCTGATGATAGGGTCACACGATCATGGGACCCACTGGAATGTTTACTTGCATCCAATCTGTTGATAAAGTCGCATGGGCCAGGGGCCCACTGCAATGTTTACTTACCATACAACCAGTTTATAAGGTCACGTGGGCCTTTAGCCCACTGTAATATTTATTTGTCCACCAAATTTTATTTTTTTGGTATGGTTATGTAGTCCTGGGGGTCCACCGTGATGTAGTTCACAAATCCAACCCACTCATTGTGTGTGTCCCACCAATTTAAGGGTCCAAACCGAGTTTCAGGTGGATCCAAGCTGCATGTGGACTCCAGCAGTTGATTCCATGTGGCTTGACATACCACCGCATGAAAGGTGATGGTGTGGGTCATACGAGAACTTTTATGATTGATTTTTAGAACCAACGTATCAAAAAAGGGGACCTATTAAATGAATGGCATGGATGTAGAACATACATCATGGTAGGGTCCACCATTGGGGCCAATGGGACCCTCCCTACTTAACGTTGGACGTCCAGAGAGTCTGGACGTCAATGTACATGCATGCATATATTTTTTTTTTCTTTTTTTATACTAGGTGGGACCCACATTAATCAGATCCACTCCGTCCATTATAGGTGTCCCATATAATTAGGGGTCCAAACCAAGTTTCAATCACATCCAAAACTCAAGAAGGCCCCACTAGATGATTTTATATTTTTAGGCATGTTAACACATGTTTTTAGATGGTATGGCCCACCTGAGTTCCGTATACAGCTAATTTTTGGGATGGACGGCTGGTCCATGAGGACCCATCAAATGCACGGTTTCGATGTTCAAAATGCATCACGTGGGGCCCACGGCTGGAGCCGTGAGGTCCAGGCCGTCCGCCCGCCTATGCAGTCTTCTGACAGCGCTGCCTCTTGGTTTTGTGTTTTTTTTTTTTTTCTAAATCCAATTTTCTAGGGAATTTCTTAGGTAGGGCCCTCATCAGGAAAATCTATCCTGACCATTGCATCTCACGGCTCAATATTGACCAAGCAAGATCAATATTGAGTATTTTTCAGCGTGTAGAATCGTTGGGTGAGTTTTCAACGGTAAAAATTACCATTTCCTACGGTATGGCCCGCTTGATTGTCAGATCAGCCTCATATTTTGGCTCAACGCCTAAAATGAGATGAGAAGTGAAATGGGCGGCGTGGATTTATTACATACATCAAGGTGGGGCCTACATGAGTGGCCCACCTTAAAATACTATTCTTCTTCCTCTCTTTGGTTGTTAGTGCACCACCATGTCAGTACACGCACACCACGTTAGCACTCCCTGTCCTGCGTCCCCTGGACGTTGGACAGTCTGAATATAACACAATCATCATGGTGGGTCCCACGTGTAGGTGGCCCACGTGTCACCAAGTTGGGTCCCACATGAACGTGGCCCACCATAATTGAATCAACTTGATATTTATGTGTTTCCACCATTATAAGATAAAGTCCACATGACTTGTACGGTTTGGATAAAACATACCTCAAGGTGGGGTTCATCCAAGTGGGCCACACATCACAACAAAATGAGAAGGAGAAAGAAATGAGCACCCACCTTTGATCTTCTATTCCTTCTTCTGCCTATGCAATCTAGAACTCCAAGAGAACAATTTCGACGGTTGAGATGATGATCCAAGGGTTGGATTGAGTGGTAGGAAGGGGGCCACACTAGTTTCTCTCCCATGGAATGCCATGGACGGTTCCATGCTTGGAAAAAATGAGAGAGAGAATGAGAGAGAGAGAGAGGAGTGAGAAAGAGATGGGTGATGGGAGAGAGGGATGGTGCATGTTGACTTTTGGGTGAAAAAGAAGTGGGTGCCATGCCTTGTTGGTGAAAAGGGAGTGGCTAAGTAAGGTTATGTACTTAGACTTGAGTAATGATTGATGTGACATTTAGGCTAGAGATTCTCTTGGAAATTACGACGCGCGGTGTTTTCTCGAACCGAACGCGGGCCCACATTTCCTGGCCTGAGTATTGCCTCGGCGAGCGAGACGCGGCGTCGGAATCGCAGCGACTGCGCGGTCACAAGGGTATAGGTCTCGGGTCGAGCTGACTCTGGAATACGGGATACCACTCGGGGTCGCGCGCAATTGCCAATAAAAGATCGCGGGTCGCCAGAATTCTACCAGGAGAACCACGGAAGCCTACGGGACGGTACGGGCTAGAATACGGGTCTTACATGAATGATCAAGCATTCATCGTCTATGTAATTAATATGCATGATCCATTAGATTAACCAATGACCCATCGTTGTTGCAATACACAGACTTACATGATTTGAGTGAGTATGGAACTGAACAATGGCCACGGGAGAAGGATTAAAGCCACTTAAGACACTTGGTGACAAAGAAAAGAAATCACATAATTTTCTATCAAAGTCTCATGGCTTTCTATAATTTTTTTTTTAAAAAAAAAAAAACTCATGCAAGCACCTGCTCTACAACCGATGCAACCAAGAAGTTGAAGTGAATCATCGGTATTTTCACTTCGGTCGAATGGTCAATGAAGAAAGACTATAGAAAGCGAATCAACCATCATGCTGAAGATCTTATCAACTACATGCAGCGCCACACATTTAGTGGTATATGAATTGAAGTGCGGTAACAGTAATAAAGAATGACCATTTTGAGAACCATTCAAAATTGGCGAAACTAATCAACACTGGAAAAATTGACTCAACATTTGAAGCTACTATATATCATGACGCATTCTAGCGGGTGCCTTGTGGCAAAAATCTTGGTTGACATTAGTGCAATCGTAGTCATAATACCAATTTTTACAATAAAGAAACTAGGCAAAATAAAGAAAAATCCAATTGTGATTGAAGTAACGATCAACAATTTCATTGGAGGTATCATCGATACTCATGAAGTTTTACCTGTTGAGTTATCAGCCGATGGCATAAAAGGTTTGTTGGCCTTTTTGGTTATTAAATCATTTTCAAGTTATAATACTTGGAAGATATTTCATTATTATAGTCGTTGAATTTATTCTTCCTTACACTAATTCCTAATATTATATAATAGGGACAAGATTGAAGTGTTGTGAGCTGATAGTCATTCTTTTGTGGCTAATTTGAATTTGGATGAGATATTTTTATATGAAGATGAAATAGAACCGTTGTACTTTATGGGCTAAGACAAAAACAAACGACTTGCAGTCATTACTATTTCAATTGATATGTTAATGCTTGCACAAGTATAATAAAGAGTGCTTAAACCAAATCGACTATGTGCAATCATGTTTTATCAGTCGATGTCAAAGAAATGCATCATTGAGGAAATACCATGATCATTGAAACATCACAAGTCAAAGCATTGATAAAAATAATAACCATTTCAAAAAGAATAAAAAAGCATCTAAAAGACAAAGGATTACAAAATTGTTATCTTGTAGATATGACTGAATGCATTTTAAAAAAGGATGAAGTTGCCGACGATAGAATCACTTCTCAATATCTCAAGGCAACACATGCAAAACTACATGGTTTTAAGGCTGACGTTCAAAACCCCCTTTGTCAAAATCAACCTAGGGATTGAACATGATACCTAATCGACGTACATTAGTGGGTCTTAAAACGTAGAAACTAATATGTGATTAAACTTTGTTCAATTCAACCTTGATTATCAATAGCCAGATTTCTCAATATGTGATTGAATTTTATTCAATTCAGCTTAAACTGTAAAAACTAATATTTGATAGGTCAAGAACCGACCAAACTTTCAGAGCTGGAATTATTTTTATTTCTCTAACTAAAAAATGATAAGAAGATGTATTCTAACTGAAATTCAAATGCACCAACAATCAAGCCAATTATGAGGTATTAATAATCAACTATGAGATTTTGTTAGAGCTTAAAGGAAGAATGATCTAAGTGGCAGGAGATTCTGTAAGTTCTATGTTGTAAATCTATCACCCTGTATTGTCAAATATTGTTGTGCCAAAACACTTTGGAATGTTTGACTTGTTTTGATAGATGGAATGTTCACCTTCAAGTTTAAATAGATGGAAAGTTCACCTTCATTTGAAGATGAGCTTCATGTTATCTACATTGACATTTAGTGTGCTACAATTATGCATGTTCAACTACAAGAACAAGTTGAAGTTCACCAAGTCCAAGTGCACTATCTTAAGCTCAAGTTCGAGTGCATCACATGCCCAAGCTTAAGTTCAAGCTTAAAGCTCAAGTTCAAGCTCAAATACATTTGATCAAGCTTAAGTCTCAAGTCACATGCTTAAGACACAAGTTCGAGACACAAACTCAAGTATACGAGGTCAAGCTTCATGTGCTTCAAAGTGACCTATCTACCGAAGTGACTAAGGTTTCAACTTCAATACTCACATTTAAGGTATACATGACCCTAGAAAAATCTTAGGATTAGGTCATTAACATTATATATTTAATTTGGGTTATAGTACTTATTTTAGGCTTTGCTTCGATTAGTCTTAGTCATTGCTCGATTAGTCCAAGCACTGGATCGACCAGTCTAAAGTTTTTCTTGACCAGTTCAGAATTTTATTCAAAAAATTAGATAAGGTTGTTTGGTCTTCGACCGCCAAGTACCCTACTCGACCGGTCATGGAGACCTGCTCGATCAATTGAGCAGGGCTCGACTCAAACTCCAGCAACACTAATTTAATTCACTCGACCAGTCGAGTGAGCCACTCAACCAGTCGATAGTCTGTTTTATCCGATCGCGCTAAAAAATTTGAAAGTTGGTTCTGCTAGGACCAGTCGAACCGAACCTTAAACCAGTCGAGGGAACCGAATTGTAGCCAATAAATAGAGGACATTTCTCAGATTTTATCATCAATTCTAAGCTAATTGAAGCCATCACTCTGAGGGATTTGTCCCCACTATTGTGAAGCTATTGTGAGATATTTATAAATCATTTTAATAGCTTTTTGGTTTCTTAATTTCTTGATATCTTGATTCCATTCTACTTAATATAAAGGGGATTTTGATTTAACCATTTCTAAGATCCAAGAAATTGAATCCAAGTAGCCTAAGGTTGGATTTAATTAAAATTCATTTAGACTTAGAACCCTGTCATTTGTGAGATTAAACATTGAACATCTTCATCTACAGATAGGTAGTTCTACCGGTTACATCGAAGATCATTCGTCAGATAAGTATATTTCATTTATTATACTGTAGTTTGTAAGATTGCCAGAAAATCTTTCATTTTGATTTTGACTGAGATAGCTAGAAAATCTCAGTGTGTGAGGTTTTTAATTGTGATAGCCCATTGAAAACACAATTATAAAGGTTTTAACATGAACCTTGAAAAACCTTCTTTCTTAGTGAAAGTCGATATCCCATGGGTTGTGAATATTGGGAGTGGAGTAGGGTGGCTATTTGAGAACAGTTGGTGTACACCCGAACCACTATAATTCTCAGAATTTGGATGATGATGATGATGATGGTGATGTATGTGATGTGTTGAATGTTGCATTTATTTTCATGTACATGTGATGAATGTTGTAATAGCCTGATTTATTTCCTTTGCCTCTGTATCAGTTTGAGTTTTTTATATTTACCAACGTTCTAGAAATCAAATTGTCCTACCATAAGCCATTGGTTTTTGGTGTAAGGTTGTCCGTAGAACAACGTTTGTATCAACCTCTCAATACATGTGCATTTGAGGTTGTTTTAGATTTATGCTATCTGAGTTATCTTTTCACATTTATTTATTTTATTTAGCATAGTCCTATTCACCCCCACCCCTCTAGGACTTGGGGCTCGCCCTTTTCAGATTCCAAGTTGGTTATTAGACAAATCACAAGTTCCTATAAATGCACGAGTTTGGTTTTGATGTCATATTATATTGTGGCGGTTTAACTATTAAAAAAAATTAATCAAGTGACCTTAAGGTTCATCCCTTAAAAACAAAATGAAGATGCTAATGAAATTGCATAACTCGTAATAGGAATTTGTTTACTCAAAGAAATGAACGAAAAGTTGGTGTCAGTGTAAAAATAATCTTTAGCATCGGTTTTCTAAAAAGAGTCATCACTAGAAATTATCTAGAAGTAGATGAAGGTAATTAGATGTATCTATTTATTTAGTACTTATAATGTCTTGGGGAGTTAAAGATCGAATAATCAAGAGTGTTGCAATGAATTGCATCTTATATAATAACAAATGTTATCAAAAGGGGCTTAATGGTCTTCTTCTAGATGTCTTGACCAAGACAAGGCAATGATTATCATGGGAGAGTTTTGCGAATGAATATGAGGAGCTTACTAAGCTAGATTGAAAATGGGAGCGCTAATTTGATACCATGGTTACTATTCACAAAAAATCACAAATGATTGTATGAGGTTCGCAAAGAGGTGCAATGTGTGTCAAATACAAGGACCGTTACAGCATGTATCGGTCGTAAAATTCTATCATATAACCAAACCATGGCCATTTTGATGAAGGAGCATTGAAAAAATATACACTCAGTCTAATCAGGACAGCTTTATAATTATTGTGATTGATTACTTTATCAAATGGGTTGAAGTTATGCCCATAAAAGGAGTGAGTTAAGTCGAAGTGATTAAGTTTATCAGAGAATACATTATTCACAGATTTGCCATCCCAAAAACTATCACAGTCGATCCATATATATTATTTTTCTTTATGTTTGTGCACAATTATAAGTGACCTACATTTCAAATTTCACATATAAGATCGTCCATATATGTTATTTCTCTTTATGTTTGTTGTAACATCCTGAATTTTCTCTATTTTAGATTGCTAAAAATCCTTAAAAATTTATGTGTGTGTGTGTGTGTAAACTAGCCCATGCTCGAAGTGAGCCTATACGTGGGTGGTACTGATAAAGAACCGCACAAATTCGATTAACCAACCATATGAAGCCAACAAATCCGCCTGATCACTTAAACCTCAAGTCTAGCCTTATAAATTGTTCATCTAGGGCCCAAATATAACCAACCTATCACTGACTAATCAAGACAACCGTAACCAAATTAAAGAACTACCCAAAGCCGAGCCAGCTATGGGCCGGATCTTAACTAGCGAACTAGGTCAACCTAATTATCTGCTTAGCCTAAGAACCGATGATTTGGAATGATTATGACCGAATCACCATTTTTGTTCATTGCAAATAGGCCATTCTATGGACTTAGCTAATCCAAACCCTAAACATTGCACACAAAAAATCTCCATATCCAATTCATTTCAGATGATGCGTATGGGTATGTATCATGGTGCTATGCTGTCACATACTTATAATTGGTATCGACAACCGGCACCGATAATCAATATCGATAATCGGCCTATACAATCGGCCTCGATAATCGGAATCGGTAATCGACCTAACAAAGGGCCTAAGGGAAGGTCATAATGTGGACATTTAACCATCATCGCCCATTAATGTGGACATTTAACCATTATTGCTCCCAAGGAGTGGCCCTCGTGCGGCCAAACTTATAGTGGGCCTAATCACATGGGCCTCATATATACATCGAATAGGCCGCACCAATTGGGCCTTACATACATTGCAATGGGCCATAACCCATGGGACCACATACCTCACAATGGTCCTCATATATATATTAAGGTGGGCCTCAACAACGGGCCTCATACACATCAAGGTGGGCCTCAACAACGGGCCTCATACACATCAAGGTGGGCCTCAACAATGGGCCTCATACACATCAAGGTGGGCCACAACAATGGGCCTCATACACATCAAGGTGGGCCTCAACAACGGGCCTCATACACATCAAGGTGGGCCTCAACAATGGGCCTCATACACATCAAGGTGGGCCTCAACAATGGGCCTCATACACATCAAGGTGGGCCTCAACAATGGGCCATAAACATATCAAAGGGGGGCCTCACAGATGGGCCATAAACATATCAAAGGTAGGCCTCAATGGATGATCATATCACGGAGTGGCTTGCCGTGATGTGTTTGAGATCCAACCAATTCATAAGTTAACATAGAGCTAGATGAAGTGGAAGCAAAATATAAGCTTAATTGGAAGCTAATGTGGCTCCTAAGAAGTTTGAACAGTGGATGTCACTGTCCCCACTATTTTTAATGGTGGGGTCCACTTGAGCCTTAGATCTGACTCATTATTAGTCTCAAGCCTATTAAGACAAGCTCGCCAAATGGTGGATGGTTTGGATGCAACCCATGCAACAAGGGTGGGGGACCACATGAACTATGGACCTGACTCATTCTTTAGCTCATATCATCAAATGAACTTTCAAAGAGGCTGGATGGCTTGGATTATCACATGCATCATGGTGGGGATCCACATGAAGGCCCATCATCAAGTATATATTATATATAATATAATATAATCTACATATAATATATATAATATACGCAATATTATATATAATATAATACAATATTATATGTAATATATATATATATATATACACACACACACTGCACACACACACCGTCCCACACGTGGGGGTGGGTCCCACCGTCCAGTGTGGACGGTGTGGATAGAACACATAAATCATGGCGGTCAGTGGACGGTGGGAATGAAACACATACATCTCTGTGGGTCCCACGTGGGCCCACCACAATGTTTATTTGACATCCAACTGTTGATAAGGTCGCACGGACTTGGCTGAATAGGAAAAACAAATTTCATCTTGATCCAAAACTTCTATGGCCCAGAAAAGGGGTTTCAAGGGTAGATGTTCAATCCCACTATTTCCTCTGATGTGGGCCACCTGAGCTTTGGATGTGGCTAATTTTTGGAGGGGGCCCACTTTAAGCAGGGGCCCACCTAATGAACGGTTTGGATGACATACACACATCATGGTGGGGCCCACGGCTGGGGGCCGTGGGTCCCAGCACGGACGCCCGCGCCTGCAGCGAGACATCTGCTGCGTATAGTTATAATTTTTTTGAAAACCTTATTTTTCATGGTTTTTCACACGTGGGGCCGGTCAAGTGAATCTACCCCAACCAATGGATTCTATAGTCCATAACCCATCTATTAAGCCTAATATTGGGCATCTTTCGGCGTGTAGAAAAATTAAGATAAATTTAAACGGTGAAAATCACTGTTTCCTAAGGTATGGCCTACCAGATACTCAGATCAACCTCATTTTTTGGCTCAACGCTTAAAATGAAGTGGGGAAAGGAATGGACGACGTGGATTAAGTCCATACATTAAGGTGGGGCTTGAAGGAGTGGCCCACCCAATAAGCTTTGAAACAAGCTCATATTTGTGTTTTCATTTCACGTCCAACAAAGCTAGACGGTTGTGCATTTCAAGTGGGTTGCCCATGTGGGCCACTAAATGATGGGTGGTGTGGATACAACGCTTATAAAGTGTGCCCCACCTACAAATGACTTGGATCAAATACATGCCTTATGGTGGGGTCCATCCGGGTGGACCACATGGCCATATCATCACACGAAAACATGAAAAAGAGGAGGAGAGAGAGAGAGATCGAGGGACACACGTGCATGGAGGGCTCTGCCACTATGAGCCCTCCTTTCCATACATCCAATCATACATCAAGCGGGTCCCATTGCATGTGGGCCCACCAAATCAAAAATCAATGGTGGAGATCCCTTCTCCACCAAAATGAAACGTCTAGATGACCCTATTCATACATGAAAGTAAACATCATGATGGGGTCCATGGAGAATGGCCCCATCATGAAATGATCATGAGGATCAAGGTAGGCCATTAGCCACATCTTAGGGTCCAAAGTGAGATCCATACCATTGATCGGTAGGCCTCACTTGGGCCATCATAAAAAAACATGAAACTAGCCTATAGAAGCACCCACCGTTTGATCTTCTTGGTCCAAAGGAAAGCCAATTTCCTTGTGTCTCACTTTGATGGTGGAAGAAGAGAAATGAATGGCTAAGATGAAGGTTTTTGGGATGGGAAGTGGGCCACACACAACACTCACTTTTCTCACTTAGGAGAGCTTGGACGTGCACCTCTCTTGCTTGGGAGAATGGGAGAGAGAGAGAGAGATGAGAGAGAGAGAGGGGGGTTGTAAGAGAGAGGGATGGGTGAAAAGGTGAGTGATGGGTGATGTGTACTTTGACAAGTGAGGGATGAGTTGCTTTGACTTTGGGGTTGCTTGGGGATAGGGTTTTATACTTGACATGAGAGGTAATTGATGGGATTGATTTGACATGTATTAGAGATTCTCTTAGGATTTCAAAAGCGTGGTGTTTTCTTCGAAATATACACTGGCTCACATCTCTTAGCCAGGGTATCAGATCAGTGCGTGAGTCGCTGCGTTGGAATCGCGGCGACGGTGCGGTCGCAATGGTACAAGTTTCAGATTAAGCCGACTCAAATCTATGAGATTTGACTTACGGTCGCGTGCAAACGTCGATTATACGTCGCAAGTTGCCAGAATTCGACGGGAAGGATCGCGGCAGTCGACGGAACAGTACGGACTAGGATACAGGTCTTACAATGTGGGTGTCGAGACTAAATATGAGGAGCTTTTAATGGATAGTGGCCAAATCAGTGTGAATTCTCCTCAAGATTACACACCGCCGCATTAGGTAAGAATAGTTATAAAAACATAACAAGGCATACAAAACAATACATGATGCAGTCTTATTAGATGCATAGATGCATGAATGCGTCATCGACCCGGGGATGCTCATCCGTTTAGAAGTTGGGCTCGTTACCCATGCAAAGGCTGGCCATTAGCGAAGCACATCACATGCGTACATCACGTACCACATAATGACTGCCTTTCGTGCATCATGTACGTGAGCGATAGACGCTGGTCTATGCCATGTATGCATGATTAGCCAAACCATTATTAGTCCAGTTACAATCAGCCAATTTAAATAAGCTCAAAGGTCACTATGGGGGACTAGTTGCCAGCGTAGGCCGACAGCTCGGGCATAGGTCTCATACCATCATCTCCGGCTCATGAGGCTACCGCCTTAGAGTGTATATAGAACCTATCAACACGGGACTAATTAACTCTCAATGTTAGGGAACTACCATCATATGCTGACTAGTAATGAAATATAAAAATCATTAAATTCAGCAACTAAAGCAAGATGATATGTATGGGTCAATGCGAGTAAACAACGGTGAGCATAAACATGACGTGGTTCATTCCACAGTCAGGTAAGTGGAATCACTCCATAGATGGTGAGCCCCATAATTCAATTTTCACTAAGTATAACCTCCATGTTGAGGGTTTATTCATCACATCCATTCCATTACACCCTAAGCTTGAACTCTCTTTTAATAAGAGTTCCTGTAACGCCCCGACTTTTCAGGACCTGAGTATACGACCCGTTTCTCAAAAACTCGAATGTTAACTTATAAAGAGCCCAAGTCCACACACACACACACACGCACACACACACACACACATATATATTTTCTTTCATCAGAGTAAGCAGATGAGCGTAGTATGGACAAATCAAACATAAAAGAAAGTTGGATTATCATTTAAATATACAAGAAGCTGCCTATAATGACTTATACAAACCAATGTCCCCATTCTCACAATACAAAATCAAATAACATTACATGTGAAACAAAGTAAATTGCAACAGTCTTGAGTTGTGAAATCCTGTAGCAGCCCTTAACAAATACAATCATGCACCCTTATCAACCATAGCCTGATCCTCACCAATATGAATGTGAACATCACCTGTGCTACCTGTACGGTTGTGTATTTGATGGATGAGTAGCCAACTCAGTGTGAATTTCCCTCAAGATTACATACCGCCGCATTAGGTAAGTATAGTTATAAAATAAAGCATACAAAACAATACAGATGCAGGTCTTATTAGATGCATGAATGCGTGAATGCAGTCATCACCCCGGGGATGCACATCTATACGGAAGTTTTGCTCGTCACCCATGCAATCATCGACTTGGAAAAAATATCCAGTCGAACAGAGGCTAGTCGTCAGCGAAGCATACTAAAACATCCAGTCAGCCAAATTCGTATGTCACATACGACAACAATAGATGCTGGTTTGTACTATGCATGCATGATTAGCCAACCCGTTATTAGTCCAATTGCAACTAGCCAATTTAAATAAGCTCATGGTTACTACAGGGAGCACATGGCCCAGCGTAAGCCGACGGCTTGGGCAACCATCCCCGGCATGTGAGATTACCATCTTAGGATGTTTAATGGAAACCCGTCGACTAGTAGCCAATCATATTACAGTATATGGGGCTTACTATTGCATGGTTGCATGATATAAAACATCGAGCCCATATAGGGAAAATACCAAAACAAAGCCATATAGGGCGATATCGAAACAAGCCACATAGGGCAATTATCAAAATAGACCACATATGGCGAGTATCAAAACCATGCGATAAAAGACCATCCTTGAAAACCATTGGACACAACAACCCTGGATGGTAGGCCCACATCAATGGTCAATTTAAACCACCATTCAATAACCACTAAGCCGAAGGTCCATTACAATCACAACCAGTCGGGTTACATCCCAAGTATGGGTGTACATTTATAGGTGGGGGTTTTCCACTGATGTACCAGTTTAAGTTCCATAAGCAATCCACAAATAATCCACAAGCATGAATGAATATGCAGGATAAACATTAAACACATAATGTAGCAATTCAATTCCAACAATTAACACATGTGGCTATGAAATGGAGATATCAATTATAAATAAAAATAAAAACTATAACTTAAGCTAATGGGAAAATGAAAAGCTCAAGGGAAAAAATCATCATCTCATAATTTGCATCGCCTACTAGCATCGCTAGGGAATGTGCGTTCCTTTAAAATCGAATCCTACCATAAATTAGGAACTTGTACAATTAGATCCAAGTTCTACACATTACCTAGGGTTTAAGATCATAGCCTAGGGTTTCAGTTATTTATCTTTAGGGTTTTGATGTAGGGTTAGGGTTTTATCTTAAGTTTAGTTTGATACTTAGATTCTAGGATTTGAATCCTAAGTTATATTATTATTATTATTATTGTACAATGAGTCGAATAATATTCATAATACGAGTATTAATCTATCAATATTAATAATGAGGGTTCATAAATTCATATTTGAATGTACCGTCATTATCTAATGACTAATAACCTCCTAAGTAAAAAATAACATAATATTTACTAAAGATAATATAATAAGGACTAATACTAATAATTTCAAAACAACCATTAATATTAATAATATACCCAATATTAGCTAACGTGACGCTAACAATCATTGTGATGAAAATACATAATATGCTCTACCCTTAATGATAATATTTAATAATGATAGAATAAAACATTAATATTTAATAATAATAATCTTTATATGTAATATCTAATATCAGTATAGATAATTTACTAAAGGCCATACATTTCTAATATTAGTAATCCTAATAATGATAATTATGGTAACGCTTAAAAGGAGTCTAGTGTGGGTTTGAAGGGCCCCATGAATAAGATTATTTGGGCATGCACTAGAGAGGCCAGGCCCACCAGATTCTTGTTTAATAAATGGCCCCAATTCGGGCCCAAAATTATTCCTAACCAAGGGCCAGACTGGGCCTCTGTTTTGGCCTAGCCGTTAGGCCCAATACAAGCCCCAAAATGGGGCTGGGTTAGTCTGTCCTTGGCCCAACAAGTGGACGGCCCAGCTAAGCCCATGGGCCAGTTCAAATTGAAGGCCCAGTTGAGGCCTGTTTCCGCTCAGTTTCTGGCCCAATGTATAGCTAGGCCTGGACCAAATTATAGCCCAATGTATAGCTGGTTTCGGCCCACTCCACGGCCCAGAACATGGTTGGGCTCGGTCCAGACCACAGCCCAAGTTATGGGCTACACTAGGCCCATCTTCCAGGCTGGTTTGATGGCTGGAAGACCAGCTGATGGGTGGCCCAACTGATGCCGTTTTGAGCCCACGTTTCAGGGCTAGTTTCAGCCCGCTTTGAGCTGGATTTGCAGCACTATCCATGGCCCACTAAAGTCCTGTTTCCAACGCCAGGTTTGGGCCAGCTGAATGAGGTTTTTTAGCTTGATTCAAGCCTTGTTAGGGGGCTGTTTTTCAGCTCAAATCATGGCCTGATGATGGCCTGATTTCGACCCCGATCATGGCCCAGCTCGGCGGCCCACCGTGTTGTTTTTTGCTGTTACCTGCTGGAGATGGGGTCCCGGTTCCGACTCCTAGATTTGGAAGGATGAACGACCGCAAGAGGGCCTGCGGCTTCCTCCTATCTCTCCTTCTCTCTCTTCTCTACCTCTCTCCGGATTCTCCTACTTTCTTCTCTCTTTCCTTCCTCTCCCTCTGCTGCTCCTCTCTCCCCTCGTCAGAGATATCCAGAAACGAGCCCGAGCGCAACCAGGGTCGAGCCACGTCGACCAGGTGTGGTAAAACGATGAGGGAGAAGACGCGGACGTTAATGGCTGATTCAAGTGCCGGCCACCTATCTTCGAAATGACGCTGCTAGAGAGTTTTAATCTACTTCACGATGCTTGTAGGAGTAAGAAAGTAGAGCTCCACCAGCATTTTCATGGTGGGTTCGCATGGAGGAGAAGACGACCGGGTTTTTGGATCTTTTCCTTTGCAAAGCCCTAAAAACAAGGTAGACGGCTGAGATTTCTTACAGAAGAAGGGATGGGATCAAAGGATTTCCACGCACGTGGATCGCCAACGTGGAGCGGTAACAGTTTCCATTTTTGGAAATGGTGTGTTTGTAGGACCGTTTTGCAGCGATGATCGTGTCCACTCGTACGGGAAAACCTTCTGTAGCAGTCGGGTTTTGGTCAAGCCCACTGCATGAGTCAGATGGACGGATCAGATTGGCCTTTCGTTTACTTGTGGTGGGCCACATCTCAAAGAGACGGACGCCCAACCATCGACTGTCAAAACCAAGGAGAGAAAGAGAGAGGTCTCTCTTTTTTATGGAAAATGCGGGTCAGCCCGCTTTGACTGGGTTGCCCGGGCTGGTGCACAGCGAGTGCACGCTCCCCCTGGGCACTCTCACTTCAAGGTGGGGTCCACCATGATTTTTGTGGGAAATCCACTCCATCCATTCCACTTTTGAGGCCCAATAATGGTCCTTGATCAAAGATAAAGACAATGAAATGCCTATGTGGGGCCCACAATGTGATTTGTAGTCATATGGTGGTTTCTCATCAATCTAGTGGTCGGATGATTCCGAAGTTGGACGTCAACGGTTAAAAGATCCTAATGGGCCATTTTTAAGGCTTTTGTCATATATTACTAACCGATACTAACATTAATATAATTTTTATTATTTTTATATATTACTTATAATTAAAATGTTTAAAATCTCATACATATATATAAATAAAATTTTAATATTAACATACTACTAATTATATGCTACTGTTCACACATTCATTAATATACATAATTCATAATATATAATATCATATTACACATATAAATGCATTGAAGATTGTACAATATCATATTTAATCAAAATTATATTTGTTTTTGATAATATTGTTAAATAATATATATTTTGTTAAATAATATACAATTCCATTAAAGTATCTAATGATTTTTGTATACATACTTATAAAAGATATTCAATGATACATTATTATTTATAATTTAATTTTATGTTGTGAAATTATTATTCATTATGTTTATTTAATATAATATTATTTTCATAATATCTTATATACATTTAATACATACATATCATTTTAACATGAAATTTTAAATCTTTACAAAGTATATACATTTCATAGTGTGTATATATTTAGGTTGTATTTTTTTTGTATTTATATTAAATTAAATTATATGGTAACACTCGAGTACTGGAAAGTATGGGGTGTTACACACATACAACGAACATGTATTCTGAGTATTCAGGCATGCTTAGATATGTAAAGTAAAACTCATGTATACAACTAATTCAAGAATCATATATTCATATCTTATTAAATTCTAAAGTATACATCTCAAGTAAGCCATCGAATATTTTAGAAAGCCTGAATCATGTTTTCAAGTCAAGCAAATTAGCATTTTAACGGAATCCAAGGCATATAGTAGATGAAATAGCTCAAATGATTGGTCCAAAAATAGATACAGAATTTGATTACTACTAAATTTTATAAGCAATAGTTGGCCAATGGCTAAACAGAACATGTATTCTCACCAACAACTTGAATGATTATCCACTCCTAGGATATCATTAACAAATGTTATTAAAGACTATCCTTAATCTAGTTTAGTGATGGAAAGCTTAAGGGGAAAAAAATCATCACCTGAGTTGATATATTCCTTTCCTAGATTTGAACCCTTCGGTGCAGCTAGCGGCTCCAAGCAATGCACGTCGTTCCCTAGAGGTTAGTTATGTCAGATAACCTCTCTATAAGGTCTTAATGTGGGATTTTAAAGGGGTTAGGTGAGTCCAGAGTAATACCACAGCGGGTGAGTCCCCACCCATGGGGCCCACCTTAACTTATATGTTGTACATCCATGCCGACCATCCCCTTTGCCCGCTCATTTTATGGCACGAGACAAAATGAGGTAGATTAAAAAATCAGATAGACCACACCACAGGGAGGTGGTCATTGGATCCTAATCATCAAAAACTTTCTAAGATCCATCGTGACGTATGGTATGGCCCACCTAATTTAGTGTGGCCCACTCTAGCCAGGGCCTGCTGCCCATTTGGAGCGGCCCACTGATGTGCGTGGTGCGGCCCACCTGTTTACATGGTGCGGCCCACCCGAGATTGGACAGGGCCACAACCCTTGGTGATAGGCGGCCCGCCTGAATGGACAGGGCCCACGGATGGAGTTTTTTAGCGCAAAATGGCCAGGCCTGATTTACATGGATTGTATGATCAGAGTCATTGGTGTTTTGTGGTTGAATCACAGCAGCCATGGCCCACCAGAGAAACCAACGAAAGAGATCTTATCTCTGTTAACCTAAAGCTCTGTGGGGCCCACAGCAACGTCCGTGTGAGATCTACTCCGCCCAAAACTCGAGTGGCCACATGATAGACGAACAATGGGGGATTGAAGACCCACCATTGGAACCTTTCTGGGAAAGATTGGAGGTTTTGATGCTAATGTTGAAAGGAAGAAAGGGGCTGGGAGAGTGGTCGATTTTGGTTGTGGTTACAGACATCTTCAGCTGCGATTTCAACAGCTTGGAAACTGACCCTTTTAGCTGTCTTTTAGAGCTGGGACATCAGCTCTTCTTCAGCCATTGTCAACTGATTTTTCAGCTGTTGTCTGCGCATCAGCTGGGTGTTGTTTTACAGCCTGTTTGGAGGCAAGTATCCGACTGATTTGGGGCCGCCATTCAGGCTGAAAACTGGCAACTTTCAGCAGTTAATGGCTGTGTTTTCCCCAGCCATTTTCAAGGCTGGACATCAGTAGCACTTGGCCATTGACGGCTGTGTTCTCCCAGCTGTTTTCATGGCCGAAAATTAGTCGTTGCATGGTCAGCTTTCTGCTACTTTTCGGGCTGAGAAATAGCACTTGCACGGCCCGTTTGTGAGGCTTGTTCCAGCCTAAATTGGAGCTCAAACAGAGACCTTTCCTACCCCATTTCCAGCCCAGAAAATGGCCAGCATTTGGCGTGTTTTCTGGCCTATTTTTCAAGTTGTTTTCAGGCCTGTTACCCGCTAAAACCGGAACCCATGCAAGGCATTTTCGCAGCCTTATTTGCTGCCTAACATATGGGCCCAAAACGTGGCCACCTTATAAGGAAAATGCAGAAAGAATGGAAGGAAAAGGACCTGGTTGTGCTTGTGCTAAAACGTCCACCACACACACTCTCCCACTCTCTTTTCTCCCTCTCTTTTCTCTCTTTCTTTCCTTTCTTTCTCTCCCACCTTTTCCTCTCTTTCTGTGTAAATCCGGGAGAGCTGAGCCCCGTTTTATAGGCTGGGAGAGATGCTACCAACGATTGAAAAAAAACTCTCCTTGTGCAACGGTTGGGATCAGACGATGGCTATGCATGGGGCCCATCCATGTTTAGGGATGCGGTGGTAGCATCCAGGGCCTCCTAAAGTATAACTTTCAGGCTTAGTGGGGCCCATCTTGTTATCGTGGTTGGGTGGGTTTTTTAGGAAGATGACCCACCCAACAATGGTGAATCTTTATCTAAAGGTCCTTAGGACAATCCAGACCATTTGATTGGTCTAGATGGGTCCCATAAGTGGTGTGGGGTCCACTTTTCGGACCCCAGGCGACATTCAACTCCATCTCATGAGATCTCCTTGCTTTCTCCTCTCTTTCTCATGAGATGAGAGAGTTCATCATCTCAACTCGTACCTCCCACTTGGGAGGGCTAGGATGGTGCCACATGGCCCCAGGGACGGTCATAGTTGTGACAGCTTCTCCCACCCATAAAAGGAAAATCTCCTTTTTCTTCTTTACTCCCTTTCTTCCCATTTTTGGGAAATCGGATTGCATACTGAGTTACTCTACGCTTTTATCGTACTGAGTAAACTCAGTTGGGCCCACTGTTAATGTATGTGGTTTATCCACACCGTCCATCCATTTTTACTGATAATTTTAGGGGTTGACACCAAAATTGAAGTGAATCCAAAGCTCAAGTGGACCATTACACAGGAAACAGTGTGGAATAATGATTTCCACCATTGAAATCTTACTAGGGCTCAAATTAATTTTTATTTGTCATCCAACCTGGTCATAAGATTACAAAGACATGGATGAAGAGAAACCACAAACATCAGCTTGATCCAAAACTTCTTTGGCCTCCAAAAAATTTTCAATGGTAGAGGTTCAATCAAACTGTTTCCTGTAGTGTGGTCTACTTGAGATTTTAATTTGCTTCATTTTTAGGACATAATACTAAAATTATCTGTTAATATGGATCAACGGAGTGGATAAAATAAATAAATAACAGTGGACCCTACACAGTTTACTCAGTACACTAAGGGTACTGAGTTACTCAGTACGCAATCCGCTTCCCATTTTTGGGCCATGAGAAGACCTTCCCCAGTTGGCTTGAGGGAGGCTTGGGTCCCCTGGATAATAGGGAGGCTTGCTTGTAGAAGAAGATATCTGATGGTCCCCTCCTTTGGATCTCAGCCCTTCATGAAAAGATTGGATGGCTGGGACCGTTCTCTCTCGTTCTTATGCATGGGCCTAAGACCCTATACCGTTTTGTTCAGTGGGACACCACGAGTGTAATGGACGGTTTAGATCATCCAGAAAGTGGCCAGGGTAGTCCACTTTGGGGTTTGAAATCTATCAGATTCAAATATTTGAAATGGCGGGAGGGAACTCTTCTATTTGCTAATGTATCGGTCAACAGCCATCTGACTGCTAGTTGTGGTCCCGTGCACCTCACACATAGTAATTTCATAGTGCACATGCACTGTGTATGGGGTCCATGGCAATGCTCACCTCAGATCTATTCCGTTCAAACCCTTTGCGGGTCCTATTTGGAGGTCCTGGCCTACTTTGGATTGATGGTGAGGTCCAAGTGGGCCATATTACGCACTTTGGAGCTTTGTTTGGTCTATACATCGTAATCCAATGGTCGGATGGGTTTGAGATCTCGTTTTGATGGTTGAATGGAGGTTTGAGAGGTTTCAAGTGCTAGTTTGGTCACTAATTAACCCTCGAGTGTCGACAGTAAGTGGATTGTGTTAGTATAGGTGGACTACGGTATCTTTAACTTGAAGTGTTATAATTAGACTTACCCCCTTTGCTGATGTAGGGTCTCTTTCAGCTCCTTGACAACATGATGGATGGTCTCAATGTTGCTTGGAAGTCCCACCCTACAAGTGTTAAGTTTAAGTCATTTAGTTAATCAGCCTCGTTTTTCTATAGTCGTGGATTTAAAAGGTAAGACCCATGTACAGAAGGTATGGAGTGTTACAGGAATTGATAACTTGCGTGACTTATTGCTAATGGAGCCCACTAAGTTAATTACTCACTCCCACTCTGGGACGGTGTTTTAAAATACCAACCAAACCCTATCTTAGATGCAGGTGTCACACCCCAAACTCGAAAATCGGTCTAACAGGAATTCCGATCACCGAATCCGGTGCCGACAGCCTCCGTAGTACCCTATTCTCGGCTCCTAGCGTACATACGCCAGATTCCGATCCTGAAATGCTACAAGGAGAATTTTCCAACGTACATTTGACTCATAAGAAGCATAACCACAAGTTTTCCTAAATCACAAAGGTAACATCATCATCACATATCCACTAATATAAACTTTTGAATACAGTGCTGAAAGGAAAATACATATATCGAAATCAAAGCTCCAGAGTCAGCAACATGCTTCAAGCTCCACGCCGCTGCAACCTAATATCACCTGCACGCATCTATCGTGCATAAGCTTATAGACAGCTTAGAGGGTGGTGTAAGTGTGTGCATAAGGTAAGTGTCAAGTATTCAATATAATGTCATAATCATACAATATCAGAAATACTGGTAAGATCATGAATTATACGATATCAAAGTAAGCAGAAATACTGATAAGTCCATAAAGATATCATTAACTCATCTAGGATATGCGATGAAAAGACATAGCAAGTCAATGTCATATACTGAGAAAGTAATGTAAATCGGTTATGTAATGCGGAAACATAATGAACCAGATATCAGATGTCGAGGATGCAATACAATATGCAATTCAGAAGAGCTATGAATACCATCAACCTCATCTAGATCATATGAATGCAGAAACATAGTAACCCAGAATGCCATATGCCGAGGATGTAATGCAATATGCAGTATGTAGTGCGAATGAAATGACCAAGCTACAGTGTGAATTCAGGATGATAGTACGTGGTATTACAGGCTATGGGGCCTATCACAAAGGACTTTTATCCAAACCAGTCCCATACCTAAATTTGGATAGATACACTTAATGTGGTAAGCTCCTGATCTAAGGTTAGTCGCGCGTCCCAACTGAAATCCTGGCCATTGCAAAAGTACACATAACGATTAGTTGCGCACCACCAGCCCGAGTAGATAGTAAATGAATGAATGAATATAATGTTGAGTATGCAACTCCTGCTCCACAAATCAGTACTGTAGATCTCTGGGATCATCACTGGGGTTTAGTACACTCCAAGCTGGCTGCTGCCCCTACTGGCCGCGCAACCTAGCGAGTGGAAAAGACCTCACTACCCGCCTGTCAGTAGTATACCAATGCCTACCTGGCTGGTCGATAGCGGACCCATTTGGGAGCTGGTCAAACTCAACCTAGCTTATAACTCCCTCACTCTGGCAGATAAGGTCACACTCCCTCCCAACCGACTACGACACAATGAGAGATGCGACCTACTAGTATCCGACACTTGGGCGCTTATATATCCAATCAGTCTAGCATTGGGGCGTCTCCTGGCTTCAAAGGTTTAGGGACTTTCACCCACAGATATCCAAAGTATCCAGATGCTCAAACCAAACATTTCTAGTGTCCCATCTGGCCATCCACGACATGCATGTGGAGGTCATAGCCCTGGTGTTACTAGGGTATACAGTAATCACAATCACATAATGCAAGATGCATGAGTCATGTAACCGAATCATGTATCAATCTTGCGCATACCGTGCGCTCATGTAGGATAACTCCACCTATTAGGGAGTGCCATAAGCCATCTGTGCTATGGCATATGCAATGGTTAATCTCATCTTATAATAAACATGCAGATGATACGTATGGGCATGTATGATGCTGTTATGCTGTCACATACTCATAATCGGTATTAATAACCGACATCGACAATGTGGACATTTAACGAACATTGCCCCCAAGGAATGGCCCACATAGAGCCTAACATATGGTGGACCCATGGCCTCACACAAGGGTCTAATATACAACACCATGGGTCTCACTCAAGAGCTTAATAAACATCATGATGGGTCTCTCACATAGGCCTAATATACATTACAACGGGCTCCATCGCCTGATCCTCAAATGCACTACAATGGGCCTCATCACATAGGCCTCATATACATCACATTGGGCCTTAAACACGGGCTGAGTACTATTCGACCTCGACAATCGACCCCGACAAATCAAAATTGACCTCGACAATTGGAATCGTCCTCGATAATTGGCCTCGACAAATCAGAATCGGCCTTGATAATTGGCCTTGACTAATCAGAATTGGCCTCAACAATCAGAATTAGCCTCAACAATCGAAATTGGCCTCGACAATCGAAATCTGCCCCGACGATCGAAAATGAAATCGGCCTCGACAATCGGAATCAGCCTTACAATCGGCCTCTACAATCGAAATCAACCTCAACAATCGGCCTCGACAATCAGAATCGGCCTCAATAATTAGCCTCGACAATCGGACTTGTAAGACTCGTATCCTAGTCTGTACTGTTCCGTCGACTCCCGCGATCCTTCCCGTCGAAGTCCGGCAATCCGCGACCTATAATCGATGTTTGCGTGCAACCCTAAGTCTTATCCTATAGATTTAAGTCGACTTAATCCGAGACTTGTACCATTACAACCACACCACCGCCACGATTTCAACGTCGTGTCTTGCATACTGATCCGATACCCTGGTAGGGAGATGTGGGCCCGCGTTCCATTCGAGAAAAATACCCCGCGTTTGCAATCCCAAGAGAATCTTTACAACATGTCCCATCAATCAATCAATCAATCAATCAATGCTTTCTTTCTCCCCAAGTCAAGCAACCACCAAGTCAACTCTCTCTCACCCTCTCTTACACACCCATACATGTTTAGTACACCATCACCTCACCCATCACTCACATCCATCACCCATCTCTCACTCTCTCTCCTTACAACTCTCTCTCTCTCATTTCTCAACATACTTTCCAAGCAAGAGAAGAGAGTGCACATCCAAGACATTTCAAGAGAGAAAAGAGTGAGTTGTGTGGCCCACTTTCCACCCCAAAAACTATCATCCTAGCGATTCAAACCTCATCACCCTCCATCAAAGTGAAGCACAAGGAGATCGGCTTTCCAACGGAACAAGAAGATCGAACGGTGGGTGCTCTATTAGGCCTAGATTTCTTCTTCTTTTTTTATATGAAGGGCCAAGTGAGGCATACCGATTGATGGTATGGATCTCACTTTGGACCCTAGGTGTGGCCGATGGCCTACCTTGATCCTCATGATCATTCCGTGATGGGGCCATTCTCCATGGACCCCATCATGATGTCTATTCTCCTTGCATGAATAGGGTCATCTGGACCTTACATTTTGGTGGAGAGAGGATCTCCACCGTTGATTTTCGATTTGATGGGCCCATGTGTAATGGGACCCACTTGATGTAAGATCAAATGCTTGAAAGGAGGGCCCATAGTGTCGAGGTCCCTCCATGCACGTATGTCTCTCTCTCCCTCTCTCCCTTTCTCCTTTTCCCTTTTTTTGTGTGATGACGTAGTTGTGTGGCCCACTTGGATGGACCCCACTTTGATGTATGTATTACCCATGCCATCCAACCCTTTCTTTTGGTGGCCCACATCCCTAGGTGGGGCCCACCTTAAATGAATTGTGTAGAAGCCCAAACCGTCCAGCGTCCAGGGACGCTGGACTTAAAATGGAAACAAAAATATTAGCCTTAGTTCAAGGCTATTTGGGTGGGCCACTTGTGTAGGCCCCACCTTGATGTATGAACCCAATCCACACCGTTCATCCCTTTCCCCAGACCATTTTAGGCGTTGAGCCGAAAAATGGGGCCAATCCGACTTTCTGGCGGGCCATAGCATAGAAAACAGTGGCTGTCACCGTTAAAAATCTACATGATGTTTCCACACCCCAAAATATATTGAATATTGGGCTTGTTTGGCTTGTCTTGGGCTATGGGAAGCAGTGGATGGGGTAGATTCTTCCGATGCGGGCCCCATGCATGAAAAAACTCAAAAAAATAGATTTAAAAAAAAAATACATATGCAGCAGACGCTACTGCTACCAGAGGCGCGCAGGCAGCGCTTGCAGCGTTCAAGCGGGCAGATAGCAGGGACCCACAGTCCCAGCCGTAGGCCCCACCATGATGGGTGTTTGTCATCTAAACCGTTCATTTGGTGGGCCCCTTCTTAAAGTGGGCCCCCTCCAAAAATCAGCCCGATCTGGATCTCAGATGGCCCACATCACAGGAAACAGTGGGGATGTAACGTCTGCCATTGAAACTCCTTGGAGTCCAGGAGTTTTGGATCATTACGAAATTTGTTTTTCCTGTTCATCCAGGACCGTGTGACCTTATCAACGGTTGGATGGTAAATAAATATTATGGTGGCCCCACGTGGGACCCACCAATGATGTATGTGTTCATTCACACCACCCACAGTGGACGGTGGAACCCACTGTGAATCTCACCACACCATCCAGTGGTGGACGGTGGGACCCCAATGATGCATGTGTTCTCACCACACCATCCACTGTTTGGACGGTGGGGTCCACCATGATGCATGTGTTGCATCCAAACCGTTCAGCCATGTTAACAGACAATTTTAAGGCTTGAGAGAAGAAAAGTAAGACAGATCTAGTATTAGGTGGACCACACTATAGGAAACAGTGGGTTTGAACTCCACCATTAAAACCCCTTTCAGGTTAGTGTGACCTTATGATTAGATTGGATGGGAAATAAATGTTATCGTGGGCCTTGGGAATTTTAATGGTGGAAATCACTATCACCACTTATCTTTGGGTATGGCCCATTTGGTATGCATGGAGCCCAATTGTTGTGGCCCATTTGATATACACATGGCCCACGTGATGTGGCCCACTTGCCGTATGAGGGCCCATTGTGAGGCATTCTAAGGCCCATGGGTTATGGCCCATTGCAATGTCCATAAGGCCCATTGGTGCGGCCCATTGATGTGGCCCACTTGATGAATATAAGGCCCATGTGATATGGCCCATTTGATGTATTTAAGGCCCAATGGGATGTACCTAAGGTCCATTGCAATGTGTGATTCTACCATGGTTTATGTAATGATATTTATGGTGGGTTGTGCCTTGGGAACAATGATGGTTTGACGTCCATATTGTAAGTAAATGTTGGTTAAATGTCCGCATTACGACTCTCCTTAGGGCCCATTGATTGGCCCATACTTGTTGATCGTTCATCACCTTATAACACGCTAAGTATAATTTCATGACTCATGCCATACGCATCATATGTATGCTTGATATGAGGAATGTTTGATCATAACATAAGCCGTTGGGCTAAAGCATTTACGGGACTCCTTATGAGACAGAGTGCCCCACATGAGCGCGTGGTACGCGCGGGATTGCTGCATGACTGTACGGTGTGACTCATGCATCTCGCATATGTATGACTTGATCATTATACGCCCTAGCGACATCAGGGCCGTGGCTCCACAGGTATATCGTGGATGGCCGTATCGGATATCGAAAATACTTTGTTCCAGTACTGTGGGCACTTAGGATGTCCTTGGGTGAAAGTCTCAGAACCTTTTTGGTATCAGGAGTTGCTCCAACGTCTAGACCTAGTGGATACACGAGCGCCCGAGTGCCAATACTAGTAGGCTGCGTCTCCCATTGTGTCATAGTCGATTTGAAAGGGGTGTGGCCTTATCCACCCAAGTGAAGATGCTATAAGCTAGGCTGAGTTTGACCAGCTCACAAATGAGTCCGCTATCGACAAGCTGGGTAGGTATTGGCAGATTACTGGTCAAGTAGATAGTGAGGTCTATTCCTCTCGCTGGGCTGTGCGGCTAGGGAGGCGGCAATTAGTGTGGAGTGTACTAGACCTCAGTGATATCCCAGAGAGGAACTGCACTGATATATGTACTTGATGAGGACTGACATGCTTGTATTACATCTCGCATATGACATTTGGCTACGTTAGCCTCGCATTGCATAGTGTGGCCAATAACATTCATGTCTCGCATCGCATGGCCTTGATATGGCCAATAGCATTCATGCCTTGCATCACATAGCTTTGGTACAACTGATAGCATACATGGACTTACCGCATATTTCTGCATTACTCTAAAATTGTACACTTGGTACTTACCTTGCGCACACACTTACACAACCCTCTAAGCTTTTGTAAGCTTATGCACAAACGTTGCGTGCAGGTGTTTTTAGATCAGGAGCGCGTATCAGATCATTTTAGAGTGGATATGTGGTGATGTTGTTTTGTGACTTGGTTATGCTCCATTACAAAAAAAAAAATCATACTGAAAATCCTCCTTGTAAGATCTCAGGGTCAGATTCTGGCATGTGAGTGCCGGGATCCGAGAATGGGGCACTACGGAGGCTGTCGGCGCTGGATTTTGTGATTAGAAATTTTGTGAGTCCGTTTTTTGAGTTTGGGGCGTGACATGAATCGGCCTCGACGATCGGAATCGGAATTGGCCTCAACAATCAACCTCGACAATCGAAATCAACCTCAACAATCGGCCTCGATAATCAGAATCGGCCTCGATAGTCGGAATCAGCCTCGACAATCAGAATCGACCTCGACGATCGGAATCGGAATCGGCCTCAACAATCAAAATGGGCCTCGATAATCAGAATCAGAATCGACCTCAACAATCGGCCTCGACAATCGGCCTTGACAATCAGAATCGGCCTCGACAATCAGTGAGAATGGGCCTAACAAGGCCTAAAGGATAGTCATAATGTGGACATCCAACCATCATTGCCCATCAATGTGGATATTCAACCAACATCGCTCCCAAGTAGTAACCCACATAGAGACAAACATAAAGTGGGCCCATGGCCTCACATAAAAGCCTACTATACATCGCAATGGACCTCATACAAGGGCTACATACACAACAGGTGGGCCCTGCACATGGGTCTCAGATACATCGCACGGGCCACAACCCATGGGCTTAATGCACATCATAATGGGCCTCATTAAATGGGCTACAAAAACATCACAATGGCCACGCCATATGGGCCGAAAATACATCTCATTGGGCCTTACCAAATGGGCTGGAAATACATCACAATGGGCCATGTCATATGGGCCGAAAATACATCTCAATGGGCCACACATACATCACATTGGGCCTCACACATGGACCATGAATACATTACTTTGGGCCTCATCAACGGGCCATAAATATACCACATTGGGTCTCACATATGGGCCTCAATATACATCAAGTGGGCCGCATCACATGGACCTCGAATACATCATAATGGGCCTCACTCGTGGGCCTTATATACACAACAGGTGGGTCTTGCACATGACCCTCAAATATATATCAATGGGCCCTCATTACATCAAGTGGGCCGCATCTCATGGACCTAATTATATCACATTGGGTGGGCCCTGCACGGCCACCAGGTGGGCCTGCACCTTCCACATGGGCCCACCAAATGAACAGCATGGATGCACAACACATATATCATGGTGTCCCACAAGGCTAGATACGGCACAAATGAAACAGATGGACGGCGTGGCTAAAATACATGCATCAAGGTGGGCCATACGTCCATCAAAATGGACAGACGGTGGGGATATACCCATACATCATGGTGCGGCCCATATAGCTTGTCTGATGGACGGCATGGAAAATGACACACACATCATACAGTGGGGTCCACATGCATGTGGGCTCGCCCTACTGGACAACATGGATAAAATACATAGATCATGTGTGGGGTCCACAGCTCAGTCCAAGCAGTCCAACACCGTCCAGATGGTTTGGACGGTGTGGATGAAACAATTACATCATGGTGGTCCCCACGAATTCAGATGGACGTATGGATGGACGGTCCTACATACATGCAGTAAGGGGGCTCCCACGTGGATGTGGCCCCACCGCAACACATACACACACACACACATATAATATATACATATGGTGGGTCCCACATGGGGCTCACCACATATGTACACTATATATGTATATAGATACACACACACACACATAGTGTACATATGTGGTGGGACCCATGTGGGACCCACCACATATATAATACATATATATTATATCATTATAATAATAATATATTTACCCTATTAAGAGGACAGCAACGTCCAGGCCCTGGACGGCCTGGATATTGCATCATGGTGGGGTCCACGATCACGTCCAGATGGACGGATGGCTTGGAATATGAAGCATACATCACGGTGGGGTCCTCACTGATGGACTGACGGTGTGGATGTAACCCACATATATCGTGTGGGGCCCACGAAAATTGCTGCGTACAGTAGCTATATAGCTGGTTGTTGACCAGCGTACACTAGCCAATCTGCTTCCATCCCAAGGTGGGTCCACACATGTGGCCCACTAGTCCAGTAGATTGGATGGACGGTGTGGATATTTATGTATATAACATGGTGGGTCCCACAGGACAAAGCAGATATTTGTATTTTTCCATTCGCCCAGGCCTGTCCAAACAGACAGCCAGGTGGGCCTTGCCCACTGGAAGGATGGCATGGATAATCACGATGAGCCACACATCACCACCATAAAAGAAAGAAGAGAGAGAAAGAGAGAGAGAGAGATGGATATCGGAGTAGCGAAGGGACCCCGCCACTATGGGTCCCTCTTTGATACAACACATACATCAAGATGGGTCCCACATATGTGGGTCCTTAAATCACAAATCAAATAATAAAATTACCCACCTCAAGATCCCTTCTTCCTTCTTCCATCAACGCATTCTATAGCTTCAAAGAATGTGATCCAACTGTTGAGGCTTAGAGGGTGGAGATGGGAGGTAGGAAGGTGGGCCACACTAGCTTCCCCATGGAACTCGCGGACGTTGGAGTTGCTTGAGAGATGGAGTTTTGAAAAAATAAGAGAGATGAGAGACAGAGAGGTGATGTAAGATGGTGATGGGAGTACTTGTGTAAGGGAGAGAATTGACTTTGGGGATAGGTGGTTGTACTTGGGGATGGGTGTGAGTGATGGGAGTGATGGGATGTGTACTTGACATTTGATGTGATGGATTCTCTCGAGATTGCAACATGTAGTATTTTTCTCAAATTGAACGTGGGCTCACATCTCCTGGCCCGGGTATCGCCTCGACGTGTAATACGCGGCGTCGGAACTGCGGCGACGACGCGATCGCAAGGGTACAAGTTTCGAATTGAGCTGACTCTGATATACGGGACACGGCTCAAGATCACGTACAAATGCCGATAACAGATTGTGGATCACTAAAATTTGACCGGGAGGACTGCGAAGGCATACGAAACAGTACAGGTTAGGATACGGGTCTAACAGCAAGTGTCACGGAGCTCGACGAGTTGGATGTAGTGAGTATAGACAAGGAGGATGAGCTCTCCCACTTTCAGCTTTTGGGTGGATCATCATAGGTCGTCCTAGAACTAGTGATGGGGGCTTAGGGCAAGGGGACATTTGCACATTCTTTGGACTATATATTTTGTTAGGACATTGTTCCATATATCATGCATACTATTTCATTTTACTGATTATACATTTTATTAGTCACACATTAATTCAGTAATTTAGTCATGTTTTATGCTGCATGATCCGTTTAATTTCTCAATTGCTCATGTATCAATTAGATTATACTCGCATTTTGTCAATCTGCAAGACATAAGTGGCACTTGGGATATCAGGAGTCGAGTATCTACTTTGCCCCCGAAATCTAGAGTGTTACATTTGCATACCCAATGGTGACTGTCAGTTGCTTCTATTTTGTAATTGTAAACTTCTTGCTTATCACTTTTTCTAAATAGGCCACACGCACCTTCCACATTTTCAAGTTATTCGTAAAAAAAATCACACCGTCAGTGTAACGCCCCGTGTTTTCAAGACCCGAGTAAATGACCCGTTTCTCAAAAACCCGAGTGTTAACCTTAAAGGATGGTCAGATTCGAGTATATGCTTTTTTTCATTTATCAGAGTAAGCAGATGAGCGTAGAATGGACAAATAAGCATAAAGAAAAAAATTACAACTACATTTAGAACATACAGAGGTTGCCCATAATGACTTATACACACCAATGTCTCCACAATAACAAATACAAGATTACATACATGAGAAATTTAAAAGCATATGAAACACAAACGAAAACTACAAGATCGCGCAGCTTCCTTGACAAGTACAACCACATGTCCTTGACCACCATAATAGCTCCTTATCAATCTGAACCTACATATCACTTAAGCCACCTGTGCTACCTGTATAGTTATATTTTTTATGGATGAGTGGCCAACTCAGTGTGAATTTGCCTCAAGATTACACACCGCCACATTAGGTAAGTGTAGTTATAAAACAACAAGGCAATCAAAACGACACATGATGCAATCTTTTTAAATGCATGGATGTGTGAATGCACATCACCCTGGGGATGCACATCCGTGCGAAAATTGGGCTCGTCACCCATGCAATCATCGACCTAGGAAAACCATCCAGTCAGAATAGGGGTCGATAGTACGTCCTGATTATTAATGTAGGGGAATTATCCTAGTGGCGTGTCGTATTCTAGACACATCTAAGCATGTTGGCACCACCTGGTCTTTGATAGATTATACCCTTGTATCTTTTACTTAACGGATCGGATAACGTTTCTAAGTGCTACAGATTGTCGGAAACCCCTTCAAGACCTACAGGAACTAGGGATTTGGTCTAATGTCTAACAACATCGCGACATCCTATGGTATTTACTAAGATTACAACTTCCTTTAGGTGACGACTAAGAATTTTATATCTCCCTCTTTATTTCCTTTAACTATCAATGATAGTCCCCAACTATCTAAAGTATATTACTAGTTTCCATTTTCTCAATGTTCAAGGTAACACGAGCAGATGGTTGTAGTAGGTTTGATCCCAATACATTGATCCTTTACCTACGTAGAACAGAGGATTTACTGGTATCAATTCATAATCCTGTTAGATCTCGATCCTTTGCTTATCAGGGCATTGAAATCATTGAGATTTGCTATGACTTAGAATTTGAGTCAAACCATGAAAACTCCGTTTAAATATGGTTTCATCAGTTCGTGATCCCGATTGTCCTAAACACCTGGAAATGTCATGAAATCTTATATTTTTGTTATGATAAGCCTATGCGGCCCATTACGCTTCCGCTGCACACTCTGATCACTTAACACTCTACTTAAAATTTCAGGTCCAAGACTTCTACATGAAACCTAAGTTTAAATTTTCCTACGTCTTATTTGACTTCCCGAATCTAGTTCCCACATGCCTAGTCTAAGATTAAAAATTCACCCAAAATCCTATAACTTCACATTTAGTTGACCCTAAGTGATGAAATTTATGAGAATTATCATTTTCCAATTAACGATAGGTATTAGGAAATTCAAGTTGTAACTTCTAATAAGTTTTCTTAAGCATGGGGAAATACTTAAGTTTAATCTAATGTACGGTACGATGGCTATAAAGGATTTCCTAGAATGTCTAAGTTCAATCTATTTGATGATAGTGTTATTCTTAGCTATGGAAGCTTAGGAAAATTCATATTCTGAATTTTTAGAATTTTTTTTTTTTTTTTGGAAGTCAAGTATAAAAATGTTCTGGTTTGGTCCTTTTATACATCATAGTGGGCATTTGTACTTCCACAATACTTAAGTTTAGTTTCTAATTTCAAATGACTAAACCTAAAATCCTTCAGGAGAACCTACACTCATTTCTAAGTCCTATAGTTATCAAAACAATCTTTCAAGGAGCCTAACATTTTGAAGTATCTATATTCTCATAAATATATTTTTTGCAGGAAACTTTTCATAAGTTCAATGACTAAATGTTCTAAGGGTCTTAAGTTCATGTCTAAGTTCTTCAGTCATTCAAACAACTTTTCTAGGGGCCTAAAATCTTGAATCACTATGTTCTTAATTCCTCCTAATTTCAAATGGCTAACTTAATAGTTTCTAAGGATCTCTACTTGAGTTTGAAGTCCAAAGGCCTAGTCTTAAAATTTTCAAGGGTCTAATGTTTGAAGTACCTATGTTCTCAAGTTGTCCTTAGTTCAGATGGAAATTCATCTGCCATCCAAATCACTTATAAGGGAACCTAAGTTTGGGTCTCTACATCCTCAATGATCATCCTAAGTCTAACAAAATTTCACCTAAGTCCAAATTTCTAGTTTCAAATGTCCTAACTGAGACATTTAAGGCTTGTATAAAATCATTTCCCAAGGCCAAGTTTATCCAAATTATGCTCTGATACCAACTGTAACGCCCCATGTTTTCAGGACCCGAGTATATGACTTGTTTCCCAAAAACTCGAGTGTTAACCTTAAAGGATGGTCAAATTCAAGTAGATATTTTATTTTTTTTCATTTATCAGAGTAAGCAGATGAGCGTAGAATGGACAAGTAAGCATAAAGAAAAAAAATTGCAACTACATTTAGAACATATAGAGGTTGCCCATAATGACTTATACACACCAATGTCTCCACAATAACAAATACAAGATTACATACATGAGAAATTTAAAAGCATATGAAATACAAATGAAAGCTGCAAGATCGCGCAGCTTCCTTGACAGGTACAACCACATGTCCTTGACCACCATAACGGCTCCTTATCAATCTAAACCTACATATCACTTAAGCCACCTATGCTACCTGTATAGTTATATTTTTGATAGATGAGTGGCCAACTCAGTGTGAATTTGCCTCAAGATTACATACCGCCGCATTAGGTAAGCATAGTGATAAAACAACAAGGCAATCAAAACAACACATGATGTAATCTTTTTAAATGCATGGATGCGTGAATGCACATCGCCCTGGGGATGCACATCCGTGCGAAAATTGGGCTCGTCACCCATGCAATATCGACCTAGGAAAATCATCTAGTCAGAACAGTGGTTGATAGTCGATGGTCTGTGAGCTAACGAAACAATACCCTGATGATCCTAAGGCACATGCTATATCATCCAGAATTAGTCACCCATCATCACCAATATGCCATTGATGCATGATTAGCCAAACCATTATTAGTCCAGTTATAATCAGCCAATTTAAATAAACTCAATGTCACTACGGGGGCTCGTCACCAACGTAGGCCGACAGCTCGAGCATAGGTCTCATACCACCATCCCCGGCTCATGAGACTACCATCTTAGGATGTTTAATGAAACCCCGTTGACTAGTGGCCAATCATATTACAATACGTGGGGCTTACCATCGCATGGTTGCATAGTATAAAACATCAAACCTGTATAACAAAAATACCAGAACAAAGCCACATAGGGCGATATCAAAACAAGCCACATAAGACAAATACCAAAATAAGCCACATAGGGCGAGTATCAAAACCATGCGATAAAAGACCATCCTTGAAAACCATTGGACACAACAACCCTGGATGGTAAGCCCACATCAATGGTTAATTTAAACCACCATTTAATAACCACTAATCCGAAGGTCCATTATTATCACAACCAGTCGGGTTACATCCCAAGTATGGGTGTACATATATAGGTGGGGGTTTCCCACTGGTGTACCAGTTTAAGTTCCATAAGCAATCCACAAACATGAATAAATATGTAGGATAAACATTAAGCATGTAATATAGCAATTTAATTTCAACAATTAACACATGTGACTATGAAATGGAGATATCAATTACAAGTTAAAATAAAAACTATAACTTAAGCTAATGGAAAAATGAAAAGCTCAAGGGGAAGAATCATCACCTTATAGTTTGAACAGCCTACCAGTGTTGCTAGAGAATGTGTGTTTCCTTAGAATCAACCCTATCATAAATTATAAGGTTATATAGTTAGATCCTAGCTTTATGCAATATTCTTGATTAAGGTCTTGACCTATTAGATTACCTAGGTTTAAGATTTTATCCTAGAGTTTAATGTTAGGCTTATAATTTTAGGATTTGTACTCTGATTATAATTATTATTATTTATTTTTGTACCATGGATGAAGTAATAGTCATAATAGAAGCATTAAATGACCGATATTAACAAATATATCGACATTACCTACTACTCTTATAGTGACTAATAATCTCTTAAATAATACAAGCAATAATAAGAGTTTTACTAACCATAATATAATAAGAACTAACACCCAATAATCATAGTAACAAAATTATACTAATCCCATGATAATATTATTTAATGATGATGATCATAACTACCAATAATAATCTTTAAGGGTGAAGACTAAAACACTTATGTTTAACCATTGTGATTTGTATGTAATAACTTAGTATAGGTGATTTACTAACGGTTAACCATGCTTAGTATTAGTAACCCTATTGATGATAATGAGGCTAGCATTGATAATAGAAATTGAAACAAATTCCAGATCAGGAAAGAGAAGGTGGACTCACCTTAGTCGACTCAGTTGAGTCAACTCAGTTTCAGCTGGGTCATCTCAGCGGCCACCAACAATTCTCCTCCCACTACATCCTTCCTCTCTTTTCTTCTCTTCCCTGGTGGCTGTCCACAAATGTCTAGATAGCCCAAACCCAACCGACTCGACTGGACTCGGTTCCAGCTGAGTCAACTCAGCAGCAACTCGGTACAAACTCCACTTTCTTCTTTCTCTCCCTTTCTTCTTTCCCTTTTTCTTTCTCTCCTTTTTCTTTTTCCTTCCCTTCTCCCTTTCTTCCATGTTAGAAATCCAACAACAATGCCCGAACAATAAGCCCAACTCAGTCAGCGCCTTGACTCAACTCACATGAATCGAGTCGACTCGGTGAGTTGACTCAGAGGGTGCAACCACCGACTGCCTTTCCTCTCTCCTTCCATTTCTTTCTTTTCTCTCTTCTCTTTCTTTCTCCTGTTAGCTGAAACATCCAGCAACAGACGTCAGGTCCGGCCCAGGAGCAACCAGCTCAAGCTAAGACTTGATGACTCGAGCAGGGGTGGGACGCTGCGACGTGAGCAGCCGCTGGGTGCGACAACAACACCAAAAGCCCTCTCTCCCTCTCAAAATTTCTCCTCTCTTTTCTGCCCTCCAGTTACTTCCTTCTTGCCTCTTCCCTGAGAACGTCCAGCAACTCGCTGGCGCTTTGATCAGTTCGGCGAACTGGTGCGCCCCAAACTGAGTTCGGTTGGAGCTGCTGCCGCACAGGGCAGCCACTCGCCGATCTCTCTTTCCTCTCTCTCTCTCTCTCTCTCCTTCTCTCCTTTTTTGGGGGTGCTCCAAAAGGTCCGGACAGGGCCAGATAAGGGCTGAAACGCCAATGCTCGGGCTGCTTCTCGGTGGAGAAGAAGACGACCATTAATGGCGTCTTGAAAACCACCTCTCTTTTCTCCAATCCACTCCTTTGGGAAGGTTTGTATAGATCTTAGGAAGCTTATAGGTAAGGATTTTTGAAGGTCAAGAGAGATTTGGGCGGTGGGTTTCAAATGGAGAAGAAATGGCGTTTCTTTCTTTCAGCTGCAAAAACGACGATGAGAATGGCGAGATGTTCGATGCTCTCCCTCTAATAGCACTGCCCTAACGTTTATAAGCCGTCAGATTGAGAGAAAATGGTGTGGATTTACTCTGTCCGAAACCACCTTCAAAATAGTGAAAGGATATGAAACCGGCCGTGGTTTTGTTGCTTGTTTTCTCAGAAAACCATGAACGGAAATCGACGGTTGAGGTATGCCTAGATAGAGGACTGGTATTGGAGGAGGGGAGAGAGCACACGGATTGCTGAGCTGGAGTGGCAACAGTTTCCATTTTTGGAAACGGCGTGTTTGTAGGTCCCGTTTGCATCAAAAATCGTGTGCTTGTACACGTGTGGGATAGTGCGAAACCTTTCGGGTTTTGGTCACACGTGGGTCTTCTATCCAATGGACGGTTCAGATCATGAATATGGGCCCCGCTGGTGGGCCACCATCGCAACAAACGGACGGCGTCCGTTCGCAGGAAAAAATGCAGAGAGAGAGAGAGATGTCTCTCTTTTTTTAGTAAAACGCGGGTCAACCCGCTGCTGACCAAGCTGGCTCGCCCGGTGTACTGTGGGTACGGGTACTCTAGGTGCACTCGCACCTCGTGTGGGGCCCACCGTGCTGTTTAAATGATATTCACTCCATTCGTTTGGTTTCACAGGTCCAATTAGGACCTTTGGCCAAGGGTCAGACAACTCCGAGGTTTAAGTAGGCCATATTAGCTAAAATTTGTGGTTTGAGCGTTCGTTAATGCAATTCTAACAGTTGGATTAATTCCAATTCGACCATCAACAGTCAAAATGTTTTAAGGTAGAAATCAATGGCTAGATTATGGGTTTTATGACTTATTATGTTTTCATGACATTAAATACCACATTACAAATCTTTTAATAATATCGTTTATTATTATTATTATTATTATTATTTATTTTCTTTATATATTTTGTCATATATAATTTATATTATCACAAATTGTTAATGTATATAAATTATATGAATATCAGTAAGTAGAAATTAATATAAGTATATATATTATTTGTATGGTCATATACATGTTAGGTTTTAAATTTTATACAAGTCATTAAATTGTTTGAAATATGTTAGTCATTATATATTTTCTCAGTATATTTTATTTTTACGTATTACAAATTCCATAGCTTGTAATTTATATTAACGATGTTGTAAGTATATGCATTTAATATGGATTATAGTTACATATCATTTTAATGTGAAACCTTAAATATTTATAAAATATATAAATAGTATTTCATAGTGTGTGTGTGTGTGTGTGTGTGTAGGTTGTATTATTTTATTGTATTTATATTAAATTAAATAAAAGGGTAACACTCGAGTACTGGAAAATATACGGTGTTACAGTCAGTCATTTATAAAAACTATAAGTGTATTTTTAAAATAATGGAATTGCTCATACTTGTATTACTCCTCCATCAAAGCAACAACAAGCTTTGTGGGGTTGTCTTTATGATATCCATTCGATCCATTAATTGCCCTAACTCATGTTAGGTCATGAGTCTAAAAGCATGCTAATCCAAAGGTCAAGTGGACGACACCATAAAAATAGTGATAGTGCGAATGCCACCATTGAAACCTCTATGGAGCCCATAAAAATCTTAAATTATGTAAGCAGTTTTTTTATTTTCCTTAATTTTAGTGAACTTACACGCCATGATGTCCCCATAAAGGTTAAAATGCTGCGGTCTCCATGCTACTATTTTCTTTTCTTTAGCGTGGCCTACTTAAGTTTTGGGTGAACCCAATTTTTGCTATGATTTTTTTATTTTAGCTAGTGTAAATGGTGGACATAGCCAATGTTACACACATCATAATGCGTCCCACCACCTTTTGGTTCTTTATAAAGATGAGAGCAAATTCATGATTCGCATATCCTGACGGTTAAAAGTTAAGGGTGTTTTTACTTTTTATATACTATTTCGTGATAGAAAGTCAATTCTATCTTTCACTATACGTGGAATATATAATAGATAGGATTTAACTACAAATTGAGTCCTGAATGACTAATGGATTCAATACTAGAGTACATTAGGCTTTAACAAATCTTAATACATACAATTATTCACACCTATGTGTCGACAATATTGATGGCATCAAATGTATATTAAAGCCATCATATTAAAATTATTAAGTCCCTCCATTACCTAATGTCAATAAATAAAACCAAGTTGGTGCATGATCAATTCAACAGTGCCACACACGTAGTTTATACAAATAAGATCCACACTCTTATATATAAGTAGTTGGTACTGATGGAGTGATTATCGAATCTAGAGTAGTTAAGAACCATGATATCATAATTCTTCATTGGGCATCATGGTTGTGGTGTTAACTTCTTTCTTTCCTCGAAGGTCTGTCAAAGAGACTTCATGAAAAAATTTATTGTAACCCACTAAACACATATAGATCCAAGTTTTCATTTTTAATTACTAATGGAAATAAATCACTAATGACTTCACTCCATTCACTATAAGGGGTCACTACTAATTGAGTTCCAACAAACAATATTTAATTGATTTTTTAAATCATATGCATTAATCTTAATAATGAAACATTAAAGTTGTGAACTTTCTAGAGTATGTGGTAAGAGAATTGGGATTGATCTCATTGCTTATAATTTAATAACGAGACATAAGATGTAATATAGAAAATGATTGTTAGACATGTGATCATTAATTATCATTGTTGATCGTAGTATACTAAATAAACATTAAATATAATGACTTAGTTGGATAAGAAGTAAAGTACGTAAATCCCAAAGAGATATCGTCTTTAATCATATCTTTAATAATGAATATAGGCACATATTATTATGCACACGTGTCTCAATTAATAATACTCTTTACTTATTCTAAAAAAATACGGGTGTACATTATGGAAGGATGGATTATGACCCATCAATAATATAAGCACACAAATATATCTTTTATTAAATTATAAATATGTATGTAAATAATTATTGAGTGAAAAACAAATAACTCGTTATAAAAATATAAATCATATATTTTTTCACAATCATAATTTATTATACTATCAATGTGTATGGGATAATGACATGTATTTAATAAGCATTGTAAAATCTAACAAGCCACGCTACACAGATGCAATGTCAATACAAGCAAAACGTATTTTATTTTTATACATTTTTTTATATATATGCCTTCTACACGTTGTGTTACTTTGAGTGCATAAATGAGATTTATAATACACGCTAAGCCTTTTCATTTTTACACAATTAATGTATAGAATAAATGCCTTTTAAGAGGAAAAATTTCTTAAGGTATATAATAATTATATATAAAATAATTTGTAAGATTTTAAATTATTCTAAATATATAAAATGGTAAGAAAGTTGAAAATAATATTATCCTATTACAAAATCAGATTTGTACAATTTATATCATCCGTAAAAGAACTCAAACCTCGATATATTAAATCTCTTATTTGTACTTGTCAAAATCATAATGTTTTTATTATAATTATTTTTTCGTATCATCCTCTAATTGAAAGCTAAAGCTACTATGCAGCGTTCACATATAAATTGAATCATCACTAGCCAAAAATGCTATTTAGGAACGGAGATGTCTTTGGTTCCAAATTTGTAACATTTTTATGTCGTTCCGAAAAAAAAACCTGATTTCCAGCCGCACCCACACCCAATATCTCTCTCTCTCTCTCATTGACTCCCTCTTCCTCTCTCTCTCTCTCCCACTTCCTCACTCCCTCCCTCTCAATCTCTCTCCTGCTCCCTCAGTCCCGATCTCCCTCCTTCTCAATCTCTCACTCTCCCTCTCTCTCACTCCCTCATAAAAGGCTAGGCAGCCACTTCTGCTTCATCAGAGGGTTAGATAACCCTAGCTGCCGCACTCCTGTCACCATCATCCCAAACTCAAGATGTTGTTGTATCTTTCCCACCATCAGCAGAAACCTATCCCGACCGAACAAAGTAGTCGACACTACTGTCCATTGGGTTTCCTGGTTATGGACCATGGTTGTCATTGATTCTAGCACATGTTTTTTTTAAAAAAAAATTTAAATCTAATTGCGATGATGGTATCCCCATTAATGGTGTCGACAAGTAGGGGAAGAGGTAGATTGCCACTATGAGCCATGGCATATCTGAGTTTCGATGTGAGTTTAAGGGTCATCCATAACTACTTGCACCGAAATCTGATGTCGCGGATGGAGGTAAGTTCTGTTATTAATGGTGTTATATTATATATAATATATTAATTAAATTATATATATATATATATATATATATATATATATATATATATATATATATATATATATATATATATATATATATAGGAAATGGCGTATATGAAATAATATTTCAGAATGACTAGGTCACCCTTACGTTTCTTCCACATCCCATTATAAGGTATTGCTATTGTAATTCAGACTCTAATGAAAGAAATTGCGATTTGGTGATTTCAACTTTATGAGAACAATAATCACAATTCAAGCTGACAGTGCATCCAAACACATCCTTTGTCTCTATATTGTTACAACAATTTTCTCTATATTTATCTATCTATTTCCGATGCTTCCAAACATAATCTTCATTTGATGCTGCCAGAAATTTCGATAGTAAAGCTGGATTGATTTCTTCTGTAAGATGTGAGATTTAATAAGCAACCCATAAATCTCTCTCTGTTTCTTATTTCCTTTTATTTTTCTCTGTTACTTGTTTTTATTTATTTCTTAATGGCTTTCTTTTTTCTATCTTGAAAAAGTTGAGGAGATTTTGAACAAGTAAATCCCTATTTTTTGCAACTGGTGTTTCCACATTTTATAATTTTACTGGAGACTGGGGAAGATGGACTTCTGCTATTATTTTACCTTTTTCCTGTTGGATTTTAAAACCTGAATAAGATGAGATTGTCAAATCGGAAAACTTTTAAGAATCATCGGACTTCTTCTATTATTTTCATCATTTTTTCTATTAGAATTTAAAACCTGATTAAGATGAGATTGTCAAATCGGAGAACTTTTAAGAGTCATCTTTTGAATCTGCTGAATAATGATAGGTTTAACTCTCTTGGATTTGGAATTTACAAGTTTTCTGAATTTAAAAATTGAGCAAGTTTTTGACTAGTTACATATGCGTTTGGATGTGCTATTGAATTGAATTGCGGGTAGTTAGTCTAATAGAGTGGAAAGATCTATATTGGGTTACAAGTCGCGATGACGTTACTTTCAAGTTAGATTTGAGAGGAATGGAACTTCATCAGTATGAATGTGAGGAAATGCCATCGATTTTTATCGATTCCTCTTTATTAGCCTTAAGTTTTTGCTATTCAATCCACTTCTCTATCCACATGCAGCTTCAATGTCAATCTTTACTCCCATTTGCATAAATATTTTTGGGTATTAAACATTTCCATCTTTTTATATTCTTCAAGTTTCTGATGAGTTTGGTCTTCTCGCCTCTTTCTGTTAAAACACAAGATTTTTCTTGGTTGTTATTGAAAAGAAAATAATTTCTAGGAATTTGTTGGCTTTTGCAAGTTGCATCGTTATCTATGGGGAAAATAGATTATTTTTTATTTTTACTTTTCTAGTGTGCTGCGGATGTCTTGGATGGTGTTTGGCTGCTTGCCAACATTCATTTTAAAGAGGAGAAAATAACCAAATTTTAATGATGTTTCCTAGTTTTTATGATACTAAACTTGTAGTTTTATTCCATTCACATCCAACTTCAAAGTAATGTATAGCAGTTTGACACCTAGTCCCTTAATATTGATGCTAATGATAACTACAATTCAGTCCTTTCCATTTCAATCATATTGATAAGTGCAATCCAAATCAATATCAAATGGCCAATTAGGATGTATGCTTTCAGATTGGATACACTTTGCTCATGCATTTCATGTGTGTCGTGCTCAGAGAGACGACCTATTGATTCCTATGTAACACAATGTCCCTCATTTTCCTACGTTGCACGATTTTTCCTCATTTTTCTCAATAATGGTTGGAGAAATTCTTCTGTTATCTGCATTGAAAGCTCTTTACTTCTTCTTTTTTATAGAGATACCGTCCTTTGTCTATTTCAGGTTCATAGCTACCTGTTCTCTTCTTTTATCTTTAAGATGTTAAGAGCGGGAGAAGAATTTGTTCTTTCATATATGGTGGCTTCATTGTAATTTTTCAGAAAACTGTGTCAAAAGGTTTGGCTGTATCATAAAGAAATGTTGTTAGCCATACACTTTTAGCCCATGGCTCTCACTTCTACAAACTGACAATTCAAGCATACTTTGTCAGCAAGTATTGTATAATACCTCTATTGTCTTATTTGGTCATCATGCTTGGAGTGTTCATGAGTTTTATAGTTCCCACCATGATGTATGTGTTATATCCACACTTCCATCCATTTTTCTATATCATTTTAGGACATGGATTAAAAAATGAGACAAATCCAAAGCTCAAGTGAACCACATCACTAATTTTAGGGGTAACAGAAGTTTTGGATAATGCTAATACACACACACACACACACACACACTCTTCATCCAGATCTATGTGAGGAGTGGAGTAGGTGAGACCCTGCCCTCATTTGAGACGGTGAGGTCCTTACCATGGGGCCCACCTTGATGTGTGTATTTTGTATCCATCCCATCCATCCATTTTTCTATATCGTTTTAAGGCATGATCCCAAAAAATGAAGAAGATCCAATTATCAGGTGGACATATTCTAGGAAACAGTGGTGATTGAACACTAGCGTCAAGATTTATTATATGATATTTACTTTTTATTGCATACGTGTTGATTATGGCAATGTAGAAATAGGATTTTCTTTTATATTGTTGAATTTGTATGACTAAGAATTGGAAACTTTAGGAATCCAGCTTCGCCTCTTGGTTTATGTGAAGATTCGTTTTATTACTTGCTAAAATCTATTGTGCTTTATTGTTCTGAATTTTAGATTTAGGAGAAGAAACTAACTTATTTTCGATCAATTTAGAAATATATAGTGATTGGACAACCCATTTATATATATATAAAAAAAAAACTCTGGAGCAATCATGCCTCCTCTTTGCATCCCTTGAGGATTCGGTGGCTGGTTGGCGGAAGATCATGGTTGTTCGGGGATCGGCATAGTTCAGACTAGTTCATAAACCCAAGGGCCCAAAGAGTTGGGATTGCTTTGTATTTGCTATCATTATTGTTTGTGGATCACTGAATCAGTTAGCTAAACACTGGATTGCTTTGTATAATTCTCAGCCATATGGTATCCATTCCTTCAGCCCATGCAAATGACAAGTTTGTAAAATACTGATGTTGGCGAGTTCACTTTCAGTTGCACAATATTGCACTTCCATCCTAGTTTGAATTTAATATACTTGCCTCAATACATATGTTACTTTCCTTTTTATTTGACAATTTTTTTAATTGGTGATAACCACTTTCCCTTGAAATCAAGCAAGAGCTAGGAGGAGGCTGCAGAGTGCTTGGAGAATAACGAGATGGCTAACGGTAAATTAAAAAAAAAAACAATTGGGAAATGCTTGAGCAAATGGTGCAAAGAAATTTTCATCAATACTCATTCCTTGAGCCATGCCAGAGGCATTCGCAGGTTAGGCTAATAGAATCTTGCTAAAAGAATCCTATATGTATTTTTTACATGTGGCGTTCGTCAATGTGTCAATGACTGATATGAAGAACCTATGATATGTACTTACTTTAATGGTTCATATATGCTTTTTCCTAGTGAACTAGGCAACCCTCATGGTTAGGCCAGCCTATTCGAGGGATTGGATGTCACGGGCTCTTTTTTACTATAGCTTTGTTTTTTTCTTTTTTCTTTTTTTCTTTTATCGAAGTGAGGTAACTCTTGTAAAATTGCACATATGTTTAGAAAAGTTTGGAAGCTCTTTATTTCAAAGGATTTTATCTAGTTAAAAGTAACCATTTCCTGTGGCTTAGATACTTTTTTTTAAAGGAACAATTGCCGAAAACATTGGTTATAGAGATTTGATGAGCAAAATTGACATGGCTCAAGTTGAGCATGTATCAAAGATTGCAAATGCATATGAGTTTATTCAGACATTTTCAAAAGGGTATGAAACCAATATTAGACAGGCATATAGCATATTTGATATGTATTTTCTTCATTTTCTTTTTCTTTAAGTTGTTGTATAATGAATTCAATGTCATCATATTTTATTAACTCATATTAACTCAGCAAGTTACTGAGTTTGAACCAGTCGAAGGGCATTGATCTGGAGTATCTCGGTCGGTTGTTCAAACAATGCAACAACTAGATTGAGCTTATTTTAGCTCCTTAGCTGGGTTGAGTTAATCGAGTCCATGTTCGGACTGAGTTAGCTACGGCGAGTCCGTCAACCTTGTGAGTTGAACTCTCTCGTATCAGGACTTGGTTTAAGGATTATCCATTATCTTTTCATATGGCTGATTTAGATATTTTTATTTAGATCCATCTTATTCAAGTTAGATTGACTGTAAAAATCGAGTGGGCTCGAAGCATGAGGTGAGTTAGCCTCTAATCCACCAATAAAAATCTTAATTAGAGCTTAAATTAAACTTATTGACTCTTAGATGTTGATTTGATTATAGGGAACTTGTTTTCTTCAAATTGCATAACTGAACCTACTTTTAATCAAGTTGCGCAAAGCAGAAGTAAATCCTCTCTCCAAGGTAATGATTTCTCCCTTTAAGCTTACTACCCTCTTATTAGTATAAGCATAGTCACAATTCCACATCAATTGTAATTCTCTTACTTTATTCCGTGTATTGATAAATGTTATACTTGATAGATTCATTATCCAATTCAATTATAATTAATGCATATTACATTCATTTGCTTGTAAAATATTAGTAGAATTTGTGGCATCTTAAAAGATGAGGATGATTTTCCCTGTATATGTGGGAAATCCAACTTGAAAATAAATTTTGAATAAACTGCATGGGCTGACTATTTGAAAGGCTCATTCTTCGCCTAAGTGAGCCGACTGTTTGAAAGGCCCGCCACCTTGCTTGAGTGGGTCAACTGTTTGAAAGACTTGTCCCCTCGCAAGACGAATGTGCCGATTGTTTGAAAGGCTCATTCTCTTACTTAATGGGTCGGCTGTTTAAAAGGTCCACCTTTTCACTAGAAATGATCCTCCGACTGTTTGAAATGCTCATTCATATTTATGAATGAGTTGATTGTTTGAAAGACTCATTTTTCACTTAAATGAGCCAACTTTTTGAAAGGGTCATTCCTATGTATGAATGATCTGACTGTTTGAAAGGCTCGTTTTTCATTTAAATGAGCCAACTTTTTAAAATGCCCATTCTCTTGCTTAATGGGCCAACTATTGGAAAAGCCCACTCTCTTGCTTAATGGGCTGACTATTTGAAAGGCTCATTCCTCACTTAAATGAGCTGACGGTTTGAAGTGCCCATTCTCTTACTTAATGGGTCGACTGTTGAAAAGGCCCACTTTCTTGCTTAATGGGCCGACTGTTGGAAAGGCCCGTTCTCTTGTTTAATGATCCGATTATTTAGAAATGTCATTCTCTTGCTTAATGAGCTGACTGTTGGAAAGGCTCATTCTCTTATTTAATGGGTTAAATGTTTAAAAAGGTCATTCTCTTACTTAATGGGCCGACTATTTGAAAGGTCCACCTTCTCACTATAAATGAGCCGACTATCTGAAAGGCCCATTTATTTGGTTAACTAAAAATATATCCCCAATTGAGAAACATTTATACATTAGTGCATTCTATGAATTGGTATGCTTTAAATATCATTTTGGCATAGTACATTACTCATCTAATATTATGGTACGTAATCTTAGAGGGAATTCTTTCCGAGTTAACCACTCATTCTTGAATATCCAAAAGTACAGATAACGTAGGTATAAATCTAGATGGAGGTGACTATGGCGTGGATCCTAAAGTAGAAATGGGCAGAGGTGAAGAGGAATCCCTTGGGGAGGAATCCGCTCAGGATGTAGCAAAGCTTTATGGATTGAATTAGTATATTATATATGAATACTGTTAATTCCTAGCAAGAACATTTTCAGTTCTATATAAAGTCCCCATCTGTGTGGACAAGGATTTGGTACTACTTAGTATATAACCGGTTACTACATTTTGCCTATCTCTTGTACTTTGATTTTATTTTGTCGAGTACCTCGGCATTTGAAATTAACTATTGGATTTTTAGGGATTTGGGTTTATATTCAAGTTTCAAAAAATTTGAGGTGTCACACTTCTTTTTTAAATAATTTTGTTTCTCTGGCAGCATATTAAACATTGTGTACAGTTCCACTTCATCAAATTAATTGATCTAGACTATACCTTAGGTTCATCACCCATTTTATAGACAACCATGCAATAATAATAATAATAATAATAAACTATTTGGACTTAATAGCCCATTGAAAAGATGAACAATCAACAATTTCAACAACATACCTATAAAGGTCCCTAATTATTGCTTGTGAACTTAATAGCCAATGAAACGTATGTTACACTTAATACATAGCCTAGATTAGTCAATTGAACTGGCTAAGTACTATCCCAATGCACTAAGGAACACTATTGCTGATAATGCTAGAAGCGGTGGATCCTATCTAGAGCTGGGCATCAGACCGAGTCAAATCGGATTGGGCCCAACTTGACCAGGTCCGATTTCTGCACGGCCTGACCCGAACTCGGTCAGATCCGGGACCAAGTCCTGGCCCTCTGACCTAATCCAATCCTAACCCATGTTGCCCTGGACCGATTCGAGTCCGACTCGGTCAGGAAAACCGAGTCGGATCGGATTGGCCCAGGTTCAGATCCCTCAGGAATTTGAGAAGGCCTGGATGAAGTCTTGCTCATCAGCTCCTTCTGTTCCTGTGATGCCTGCAAACAAGAACTACCTTCTCAAACCAATCACCTTTTCAGGCCCTTGCAGATCTTCCATTATAGTGATAGTGAAATGAATCTAAACGCGAAAATATCAACTATATCTTATTCAAAATTGAAGGCTTGGACGAAGTCTTGCTCATCAGCTCCTTCTGTTCTTGTGGTTTCACAGAACGTCTTCATTGTCTTCAGGGGACAAATACAAACACAAGTGTCCTATTCTTCAGTACTATTCATATACAGTTTTGTGGCTTTAACTTGAAACACCTATGACCCATTCCATTCATTTAAAGCTTTATTAATCAATGTAACTATTTTTTTAAATTTTTTTTTAGAAATCTGAATTCAATGCAACGATTAAGATTTACAGGAAAGGCAAGTTGACATTATATAACAAACAAAAACAGAGAAGGACAGATCCCTTTAAAAACTGAGGTTTCTGCCCAGTTGCCCGACGGAAAGAAATCAGAAGCTCCCTGGATTTAAAAGAACAGTAAGTGATATTAAAATCCCTCTCTTTATTTTAAGCAGCTACATTAAATAGATCTTGTTTAAGATGGTCACATGTGAAAACCCACAAGAGCACATCGATCATAAATAATAAATCTACCACTTTATTTAAAAGCTCAAAGAAAATAAGAGACAATACTTGTTCATGCCACCCGTAATGGTGCCTTGTACAGGAGCTTGCCAGACTTTAAAAAGATCTTGGATCAGCTCCTGGCGGTGAGCTTGGGCAGGGTAGAGAAGATGTTACACGATTTAGGGATTCCGGATTCGGTGCGGCGAAGCTTTTTCGAGTGTGGGTAGGGACAGGGTAGGGTAAAAACAGGCCGGGTATTTAAGATCTTCGGGTGCGGGTACGCCAGGTAGGGTAGAGAAGATGAATAAGATTTGGTGATTAGGGTTCGGTGCGGCGGCGAGAGGAGCTGTTTGGGTAGGGTAAAAAACCAGTTTGGGTAAAACTGTAAAAGTAAAAAAAAAATGAACTTATATATATATAAGCTATCTGAATCGGGTCGAGTCGGTCCGAGTCGGATCCATTCGGATCGGATCCCGGATCGGGTCAGTTCGGAACAGGGTATATCCGTATCTGACCCGAAAAAGAATCGGATCTGGATGCTACTACCCGATCCTGACAGATCCTGACCGCCGGTTCTGTTCGAATCGAGTCGGATAGGGTCGGATCCACCGGATCGGGTATGGAATGCCCACCTTTAATCCTATCTTATTAAGGACTACCAAGGAATGTCATTTTTTTTTTTTTAGTGTATAGATCCCTCTAATGGAGGAGAGACGATTATAATTGTTTGACATGTGTAAAATGCAAATAAGAACATATAGAAAGATGCAAAATCCGATGACTAATTATTTGACTAGACATTGGTCATCATTACATTACTAGCAAAGTTTGATTATTCCATTGACCAATTAATATGGAAAAAAATTATAGAATGATATTGTGACTCTGTGCGAGAAGTTATGCTCCATACTCCATATAGAAATGGCTTAAATCAAAATAATAATTTATAATAAGTAAATTATATGATAGAACATAGTTAAGAAACAAAGCATAGTTTAGAGACAAAGTGTTTAAATAATTAATTTGTTGGAACTTTTTTAAAATAATAAAACAATTGTCCAAGATTCATCAAGAAAGGTAAATGACGCCCGGTTTAGCTAACAATTCTCTTATTTCAGTTAATTGATAAAGTAAGGGCTTCATTTTTAATAGAGTTACAAGTAAATAAAGAAAATGCTACCATGAATAAGAACTTATAAATTAGTTATAGAAACCGACATGCATAGAAATCAAATGTGCAAAGATCACCTTCTTTTTCTTCACCTGAAATTTGAATCCTCTTCATTTTGGGCTTATGCTCTAAAATGATATCTCCAAACATATGGACAATGTGAATACGGAATAAATACATCAAGATGGGCCTTACAATAGGGATTGCGTTGCATATCCAAATCTTAGGTGGACAAATCTGTCCACTTGTTTTGCAAGACAAAAATAGGACATAAGTCTAAAAATAAGGCCAATCCAAATCTCATGCGGAACACACCACACAAAATAGTTTTGATTGAATGCTTGTTATTAAAAACTTTATAAGGTCCACTATAATGTTTATTTTCTATCCAGGCTATAGACAATGTCACACAATCATAGATTAAGGGAAAACACAATATCAACTTCATCCAAAACTCTAGTGGCCCGTAAAATGTTTTTAATGGTCAGTCATCACTGTTTCCAATGGCGTGACAACCCCTTAAGGTCATTGATTCGCCCATATGTTTTACAAGACCGTAATAGAACATTAGTCCAGAATTCAAGTAGATCTAAAATCCATGTGGGCTTTGGATCGCATCCATCTAACCATCAAACCCTACAACCATGCAAGAATCTATTAAATCATCCCATCTATCCAACCATACAACAATCCATCTACCTATACATCCAACCATCCCATCCATCTAACCATGCAACAATCCATCCATCCATGGCAGGCCAGATGATCAATGAGAAATATGATAGCTAGAATACAATCAAAGAGTACTACTGACATGCAACACACCTCAACAAGATAAAAGAAATTTATGAATGTAGTATAAATCGAGAAGGTAATAGAAACCACTAATTAGGGATTTGACAATACAAATCCTTGATTAGAGATCTAACAATACAAATCCCCGTTTATGGATTGGACAGTACACATCCCTGATTAGGGATTCAACATTACAAATGGCTAACTAGGGGCTCGACAATACACATCCTTAATCAGCTATTATAATTTGCAAAAAGCAATAGCGAGAAGGGAAAAACCCTACATCAGAACTGAGAATTTATGAGCAACAAATGATCAAGCAACAACAAATGATTTAGGATAAAAACATGTGCTTCTTTGACGGCTTATTTCCTTTGGGGAATTATGTTAGCCATTGGCGAATCATCCAACGACTATAATGTTGTATTTTGTTTTAAAATAGCATTAAAATTTGAATTTTCAAATTTTCGGTAATTTTCCTCCAATTTTGAAAAGTTGTAGTATTTTTGTGTTGTGGGTTTTGTCCCACATCGGATTTGAAAAGGTAAACTATCTTGTATATAAGATAGTATTTTTGCTTAGGGCTTGAGCCCCTTTCAGGGGGCATGTGAATTTGGTCCTGTGGGGGGGCTATGCCAATAGCTCTAATCTATGCCATTGACCACACACGCGCGCGCGCGCCGAGCCGAGCCGAGCCGAGCCGAGTCCGAGTCCGAGTCCGAGTCCGTGTCCGTGTGCGTGTGCGCGACGCGACGGGATGGGACGGGACGGGCTGGGCGCGGGTGCGGGTGCGGTGTGTGTATACTCGCGTGGGTGTGTGTATGGGTACTCGCAGGACTGTATGTGCGGGAGTGTACTCGCACTTGCGCCTTTTCGTTTTAAACCAGAGAGATGCGTCCCTTCCGGTTGGTCGCACCTGTTGGGTTTAAACCCAACGGACCTAACCTTTTGTAAAGGGTGCTTATGCACCACTTCGGAGTCTATATAAAGACTACCGATTTCAGTTTTAATATACGAAAAATTCTTCTCTTATAAAACGCTCTCTGATATTCGGTTTTAAGCAATTTTCTACTGAGTTCATCGCTGAGTCAACTCAGCACTTTCGGATTAAACTGCAAGTGGTTCGAGCCCGTGTACAGTGAGTGCACCGCTGGGACCGGGTCATAGTCGTTGTATCCTGGAGGTCGATTGCTCTGGGAACCTGTTGCACTTGGGACGCTGTCCAAGGGGAGCAAATTCGATTTCAAGCCGAGTGACTCAGTCACGCCTCGACTCATTCAATAAGTTCTTCTTTCTCAAAATTTATTTTCCTTTTTTGGTTCTCGATTTTTAATAGTCTATTTAATTCAACTAAATATTCCAACAATCTTGAAATCGAATTGTTGAATTACATAGACTATGGCTACAGTAACAGTAAATGCTTCTACTGAGTTAGCCAAAATCGAACCGTTCCTTGACAATCATTTAAACGGTGGAAACAGAAATCGATGTCGCTCTGACCACCCCGAAAGTTTCATACATTTTATCTCGAATCATTTACTATAGATCCAAAAAATCAAATCAAGTAAAAGATGAAAATAATTGTAAAAATTATATTCTAAACTCTTTATCCAACGAACTATATGACGTGTATGCTTCTTACGTGTCTGCCAAAGACATATGGACTGCTTTGGAAAAGAAATACATATTAGAAGATGCAGGCGCTAAGAAACATGCAATTGCTAATTTCCTTCATTATGAAATGACAGACGATATACCTGTCACAAATCAGATTCATGATTTTCAAAGTCTAGTTCATGAACTATCAACAGAAGGAATTAAGTTGGATGAAGTGTTTCTGTCAGGAGCACTAATAGAAAAGTTACCGCCCTCCTGGAAAGAATATAAGAATAGAATGAAACATAAAAAGAACGGTATTTCTTTGGAAACCACTATCGTACACATACGAATAGAGGAGGCCAATAGAATCAGAGACCAAAAAGAAAATAAAAATGAGATAGATTCAAAGGCGAATCTTGTGGAATCAAGTCGGGCAAATAATAAGAAAAAGGGCAACTGTCATAACTGTGGCAAACCTGGACATTATGCAAATGAATGCAGGCTCAAAAAGAAGAATGCAAATAATCAATTCAAGAAAAAGGGAAACTGCTACAACTGTGGAAAGCCTGGGCATCATGTCAAAACCTGCAGGCTTAAGAAAAACAAAGATAAGCCGCAAGCTAATCTTACAGAAACAAGCAATGAGTCTGACATGATAGTAGCTGTGGTGTCAGAAGTCTTCCTTGTAAACAACTTGGAGTGGGTACTAGACACTGGTGCAACTAGGCACGTGTGCAAGGATCGTAGCATGTTTACCTCCTATCAAGTATCAGGAGATGATGAACAGGTGTTCATGGGTAATGCTAGAACGTCTCCAGTTGTAGGGAAAGGAAAAGTACTTCTGAAACTCACTTCTGGAAAGACTCTGATGTTGAATGATGTCCTACATGTGCCCGACATTAGAAGAAACTTGGTCTCTGGTTCACTCCTCAATAAGGCTGGTGTTAAGTTAGTATTTGATTCAGATAAGCTTGTAATGACTAAGAATGGAACTTTTGTTGGTAAGGGGTACTGTAGCGATGACTTATTCATTATAAATGTATCCAATGATAATAATAAGAAGACATTCAGTTCTGTTTATACCGTTGAACCTTGTTATCTATGGCATAGTAGATTAGGTCATGTGAATATAACATCTTTGAAGAAAATGAAAAGATTAGGTTTATTACCTAATATATCTAATGAAGAATTTGACAAATGTGAAACATGTGTCGAATCAAAATTCATTAGAAAACCCTTTAAACAAATAGAAAGATCATCTGTTCTATTAGAGTTAATACACAGTGACTTAGGTGATTTTAGAAATCACATGTCTAGAGGTGGAAAAAGATATTACATAACTTTTGTAGATGATTACTCTAGGTTTACTAGAGTCTATCTGTTAAGGAACAAAGATGAAGCTTTAAATGCTTTTTCTAAATACAAAATTGAAGTTGAAAATCAGTTAAATATAAAAATTAAAAGACTTAGAACAGATAGAGGAGGTGAATATGAATCTTCTCAATTTAGAGAATTATGTGAAAAGAATGGAATAGTTCACGAAACTACAGCTCCTTATACACCAGAACAGAATGGAATAGCAGAACGTAAGAATAGAACTCTAAAAGAGATGATGAATGCTATGTTAAATAGTTCAGGCTTACCCTCAAATATGTGGGGAGAAGCAATTCTATCTGCTTGTTATATTCTAAATAGGATTCCTTCTAAATCTTCTGAACAAACACCATATGAACTATGGAAGAATCATGTTCCTAGTTACAAATATATTAAAGTGTGGGGGTGTCTTGCTAAAGTAGGATTACCTGAAATTAAGAAAAGAAAGTTAGGTCCTAAAACGACCGACTGTGTATTTATAGGTTACGCACAAAATAGTGCGGCCTATAGGTTTTTAGTTTTAAAAACTAAGGATAATATTCTAGATCCTAATACAATTATAGAAGCTAGGGATGCAGAGTTCTTTGAGAACGTATTCCCTATGAAATCTAAATCTATAAGAATAGAAGAAGTCAATGAATCAGATATTGCATCTACTAGTAAAAATGCATACGAGAAAGTAGTAGAAGAAATACAACCAAGAAAAAGTACTAGGGTTAGAAGAGAAACTAACCTAGGAGATGGTTTTTTCACTTTCTTAGTAGAAGATGATCCTACAACCTATAGAAGCAATTAACTCTCCAGATGCAACCTTTTGGAAGGAAGCAATAAATGATGAGTTAGAATCTATTATATCTAATAACACTTGGGAAATTGTAGACCTACCACCTGGAAATAAACCAATAGGTTGTAAATGGGTGTTTAGAAAGAAACTAAAATCAGATGGGACTATTGATAAGTTTAAGGATAAGTTGGTAGCAAAAGATTTTAAACAAAAAGAAGGAATAGATTACTTTGATACATACTCTCCTTTAACTAGAATTACAACTATCAGGGTCTTAATAGCGATAGCCTCCATGTATAAACTGGTGGTACACCAGATGGACGTTAAGACAACTTTCCTAAATGGAGACTTAGAAGAAGAAATATATATGGAATAACCTGAGGGTTATAAGATATCAGGAAAAGAAAATAAAGTATTTAGACTAATTAAATCATTATATGATTTAAAACAGGCTCCTAAACAATGGCATAAAAAATTTGATGGTGTTTTAAAATCAAATGGTTATCATATAAATGATGTAGATAGATATATATATAGTAAAATTTCTGGAAATGAATATGTTATTATATGCCTTTATGTTGATGACATGCTTATTTTTGGAACTAATATTAAATCAGTTAATATAACTAAGAAATTATTGTCATTTAAGTTTGACATGAAAGACTTAGGAGAGGTTAGTGTAATCTTGGGTATTGAAGTAACAAGAAAAATGGTGTTATTATATTATCTCAATCTCATTACATTGAGAAGATATTGAGAAAGTTTAACCATTTTGACTGTTTACCTGTCAATACTCCTTATGATTATAGTGTGACTCTCATGAAGAATACAGAAAATAGTGTGTCTCAATTGGAGTATTCCAGAATAATTGGTAGCCTTATGTATCTAACAAACTGCACTAGACCAGACATAGCTTTTGCAGTAGGAAGGCTAAGTAGATATACACATAACCCTGGAAAAGAGCATTGGAATGCTTTGTCTAGGATTTTGAGATACCTAAAAGGCAGTATAGCCTATGGTTTACATTATAATGGTTTTCCTGCTGTATTAGAAGGATACAGTGATGCTAACTGGATTAGTGATTCAGATGAGACAAAATCCACGAGTGGATATGTCTTCACTTTAGGTGGAGGAGCAGTCTCTTGGAAGTCTACCAAGCAGACATGTATCGCTCGGTCTACTATGGAATCCGAGTTTATTGCCTTAGAAAAGGCTGGATCAGAAGCCGAGTGGCTTAGAAATCTCTTAGCTGATATACCATTGTGGCCAAAGCCTGTATCGGCCGTATCTATTCATTGTGATTGTCAAGCAGCTATAGCGAAAGCAAAGAGTAAAATATATAATGGAAAGAGCAGGCATATTAGACTCAGACACAATATAGTGAAACATATGTTGCGTGATGGAGTCATATCTATTGACTTTGTGAGGTCAGAAAAGAATCTAGCAGATCCTCTGACTAAAGGACTATCTAAAAGGTTAGTCAATGATACATCGAAGGGAATGGGGCTGAGCCTAATATATGAGTGCCAGTGTCGCAACCCAACCTATACAAATAGAGATCCCATGAGATAGGTTCAATGGGTAAACAACAAGACACGAGGTAGACGATTGCACTGAGTTGTATGAGCTCATTTTATGGTGTACAGTGCGAGCAGCAAAGCAGAAGGATGAGTTGTTAGAACTCTTAATGAATCCATAGCCATATATTTGGTGGTGTATACAGTTACTGCATACACTTGATGGAATTCACCTATATGGGTGTGGAGGTGGAGGCCGCTTCCTATGAGAATCTAGGCGAATTCTCTAGAGCACTCATGAAATCCAGGTAATGGTGTATGGCCGAAACGCACCGAACCGCAGAATCACTTGCAGAGGAAGAGTTGTGTGAGTGGCATGTACTTGCGATCTACATTAAAAGGATTCAGGTTCAAGACTATGGTGTCACCTGATTCCTGTAGACCTGTCTTGCTTACTCTAATGTCGGTTCAAGTCTATGGTGACACCGGCACCATTGCACAACTATTACGCTTTAATCCGAAAGAGTTTATTTTAAAACATGTGGGGGATTGTTGTATTTTGTTTTAAAATAGCATTAAAATTTGAATTTTCAAATTTTCGGTAATTTTCCTCCAATTTTGAAAAGTTGTAGTACTTTTGAGTTGTGTGTTTTGTCCCACATCGGATTTGAAAAGGTAAACTATCTTGTATATAAGATAGTCTTTTTGCCTAGGGCTTGAGCCCCTTTCAGGGGGCATGTGAATTTGGTCCTGTGGGGGGGCTATGCCAATAGCTCTAATCTATGCCATTGACCACACGCGCGCGTCGAGCCATGCCGTGCCGAGCCGAGCCGAGTCCGAGTCCGAGTCCGAGTCCGAGTCCATGTTCGTGTCCTTGTGCGCGTGCGCGTGCGCGACACGACGGGACGGGCTGGCCGTGAGGCTGGAGGGCGTGGGTGTATGTGTGTATGTGCGTGTGGGTACTCGCAGGACTGTATGTGCGGGAGTGTACTTGCATTTGCACTTTTTCGTTTTAAACCAGAGAGATGCGTCCCTTCCGGTTGGTCGCACCTGTTGGGTTTAAACCCAACGGACCTAACCTTTTATAAAGGGTACTTATGCACCACTTCGGAGTCTATATAAAGACAACCGATTCCAGCTTCTGAATATACAAAAATTCTTCTCTTATAAAACGCTATCTTGATATTCGGTTTTAAGCAATTTTCCTCGAGTTCATCGAGTCAACTCGAACTTTTGGATTAAACCGCAAGTGGTTCGAGCCCGTGTACAGGGAGTCCACTGGGACCGGTCATAGCGAGAAGGGAAAAACCCTTCTTTAGACCTGAGAATTTATGAGCAACAAATGATCAAGCAACAACAGATGATCTAGAATAAAAACATGTGCTTCTTTGACAGCTTATTTCCTTTGGGGAATTATGTTAGCCATTGGCGAATCATCCGACGACTATAATCCATCGAGAACAAAAAGGGGACCGTTAGCAATGGTATTCTATATAACTCTAATGGGTTTAAACCATTGAATAGGTATCAATGGTTTTCTATGTAACGGCAATGGATTTTAATCATCAATGGTTTAGATTTGTCAGGAAAAAGAAGATGACCGTCGAGGAAAGTCATTTTTAAGATAGTATATGTTTTTTTAAATTTCCAATATACAGTAACATCTTTGTTAATACAAATGAGGTAAGTCCATGAAAAGGAAGATGGGTAGTTAAAATTCCAATGACATAGAAAGGATCGCCAACTACTTCAATTGTAATCATATATATCATTAATAAAAATAAAATTGGCCAAACATGTGTTCCAATTAGAGATGAAATGAAAAAGGTAGTTTCCGTGAAGATAAATGCACGTAGAAACGAACATCCACTTTCATAAATAATTTGAATTAAAACAAGATGCTGATCACAAATTTTATTTTCATGGAAGTTAAACGTCAGTGAAAATCATATTTTTAAATTCCAAATTAGCTTAGAAGTAAATCATAAAAATGAAAGAAATAAAAATCCCAAGGAAAATCTACACCACTTAATTAAAAAAAATAAAAGTAGAAAAATAATATTTAATATTTAATTTATATTCTATTTTAATTTATTCTAACACCAAGTCAAACAACTGCTTCATCCAAAAGCTTCAGCATGCTGGGGATGGCATACCAATGTATATCAAGAGACTTTATGATTAGAAGTATCACTCCAAAATCTGAAAGTCGCCGCATGCATGAATGGGCAGCGTAACATCTTCAGCGGGGTGTTGCTTGGAAGCAGCGTCAGTACCAAACGGTGGCCTCCTCTGTCAGGGATCTGGAACCGGGGATCCGCCGAATCTGGGCCTATTCTATTTACGGGTCTTTATTCTCTTGCGCGTGGGTCCCACTTGATGATCATATCCGTCTGATCTCATTTGACAAGTAATGACATTTTGTGTGGTCCACTGGATGAACGGCTGTCTTTAACACACGTGCCACGTGGGAACACGCCGGGACTCGCCCCAGAAAAGAAAACGCGAGCACTGTTGCGAGGACGACTTAAAAAGGTCTGAGGGTAATTCGGTCTATTCACCTTTTTTCAAACTGACAGCTGGCAGATAGCCAGAGGACAAGGGCTTAAAAGTGCAAAAAATACAGATGGAGGAAAGTATCCCTCTAACCACCACGCCGCAAGCATCCTTTTTATGAGAGAAAATTACCACGGTAGACCCCATCTTTTATTGGGAAGGAGAGGGACTACTGAATCAATAAGTCTCGCCGCCTTTCTCTGGCCTCCCCTCTCCGGAAACGGATTGGCTGCTCCCCTGCCACTAGCCAATGGCTGACAGTCGGTGCTCTTTGGGCCTCACCATGATGTTTATATTTCATCCATGCTGTCCATCTATTTTAATAGATAATTTTAGAGTATGTGACAAAAAATGAGGTATATCCCAATCTAAAGTGGATCACATTACAGGAAACAGGGTTGAATGTACACCATTAAAAACTTTTTGGGCCCCATAAAGGTTTTGGATCAAGCTGATCTTTGTTTTTTAACTTCATCTAGGTCTGTATGACCTAATCAACAGATTGGATATCAAATAAACAGTACAGTGGCCCTTAGGGGGATTTTAATAGTGGATATCCAATTCTTATTGTTTTCCTGTGGTGTGATCCACATGGGATTTATATCCCTCTTATTTTTAGGATCAATGACTAAAATGATCTGTAAAAATGGATGAACGGCATGGACGAAACATATAAATCATGGTGGGGTCCACAGAGCACCTACCACCAGCCACGGGCTGGTGGCAGGGGGAGCAGCCAATCCGTTTCCATCGTTTTGGGGGCATGCTCAAGCACTGTCCCGAGCTGCTTTTCAATCTCGACGGTTGATGTCTGGATTCTCTTGATTGACTCTAGCATAGGTGAATCAGACTGTTCATTTGGTGGGCCTCATGTATGATGGGTCACCCTCAAATTTCTCCCCGAGATGGTTGGGTTACAAACATATACACATCAGTCCAGATTCAATGGTTAGGATACCCTGATGGAGAAGAAATCGGCAGCGTACGCATCTATGGCGAGATCCAACCCCCTAAATTAAATGCAGATAGCGTGAGAATTAAAGACAGGTAGGCCTCAAATATTTCTGGGATTAGATGCTTCATCCAGCGGAACTGACGGTAGATGGCTGATAAATAAAAATCTCAATGGAACAATTGAAGCCATTCGACAGATGGGGTTTTTCCACTGCATATAGACCACCTACCAGTATATACTTTTGACCGTCCAATTGCAATCCGGAAAATTTCATCCGTTTGATCATGTGAGTGGAGGATTCTTGGGAGCATGGTGGAGCCCACCAGTAGAAGTATGGTTAGGAGAAGTGAAGGCTGGGCCCACAGTAAAAAAATCAGTCGGATGATATATCTGTTGGAGAGGCGCGTCTAGATCGAGTTCTGCTGTAGTCAGTTTTGACATTCCATTTTTTTTTTCTAAATTATGGCCCACCGGATGATCAGATCCGCTTGATTTTTAGATATGGAATTGATACACAGGTGGATTGCGGGATGGTTGGTTCCGATCTTACACACACGTGTTCCTTGTCTCCACGTGCGAGGAAAGTGCACGTATCTCGAAACGCACTAGCTCATTGCGGGTATTGCATTGTATGATCCTGAGTAACCCATATGAGACGTCCGAGCCCAGCTTACTAGGGACGCGGATTGCGTCCTACCCCCGCCCGTCTCGAGCTGGTAGCGGGCAGGAGCTTTGAGTGGCCACCGTGATGTATGGGTCTTATCCACACTGTTCATCCATTTTTTTTGTATCCATTTATGATATAAGCCTAAAATTGATATAGATAAAAGACATTTGGACTACACAACGGGGATTAAAATCTTACCGTTGAAAACTTCTTGGGGGCCACAGAGGTTTTGGATGGAGCTGATATTTGTTTATGCTCTTCATCTAGGTCTTTTGGAATTTATGAATAGGTTGGATGGAAAATAAACATTACAGTGGGTACTAGAAAAGTTTCAACGGTGACAATCATTATCACCGCTGCTTCCTGTGGTGTGGTCCACTTGAGATTTAGATCTGTCTAATTTTTGGTATTATTTCCTAAAAGTATACGAAAAAATGGATGGACGGTGGGGATAAGACCCATACATCACGGTGGACACTCAAAGATCCTGCCCGTTCCCAGCTGGAGACGGGCGGGGGTAGGACGCAATCCGCGTCCATCTCTCCCCACTGAAATCACGTGAGACCCTTTTGCGACTCCGTCCGCATGTCCATCAATGCTGTACGGCTGCATGGTTGAACGACCCGAACTACCAACGTGGGCCCACCTTGGATGGATGACAGCGGTCCAAAAACTCATATCGATCGACCATCTGGCCCGTACGATCCGTTGCATTTAGATGGAATCTTAAATAAAAATAATGAACGGTTCACATTCAACTGGAAAATTTGTGGACCAGGACGTCCAAATGTGGTGATCATCCAACCATAGACCATCCTGTCCCACCAGAGATACAATTCATACTATCCGACGCATTTGAAAACTGAGGCCCCAAAGGAGCGTTTTCATCTATAACCGTCCATTTACCCATATGTGGCCCATCGGATGAACTGATAAGCTTATTTTAAAAACCAGGGTATATATCCCGACAGATCTAGATCTGCTGGACGAACAGCCAGGATAAGGCTCGAGCTTGCCACGTCATCACTTGCAGAGCCTCGTTGGCGAGGATAGAGTCCAGACGGCCCACTCCCTCCGGCGCGAGATACAGTTTAGATAGTCAATAAAGCTCTCCAGCTTTCACGTACACAGAATACCAACTTGAGAATGACTTTGATACTCTGGCATTGCGTGATGATTAATACTCATGCGCGTAGGACCTGCACATTTGGAATACAGGTACTTAAACTAAGCCGTCCAAATCGTGGATCCAAATGTACATGGACCGTCCACCTGAACATAAACTGATTGGTGGACATCTATCCATTGTCCCTATATCAACAAACAGATGCTGTTTATCAGGCTCATGGAAGACTATAATCAATATATAAATATAACATATCGAATATAGCCTATCTACAGTGGTTCCAGAAATTTAGACAGTTCAATTTGAGTTAAAATACACTATTTGTACAGTAATTGATTAACGGTGCCAGAGTATCGATGAAGTTTGCGAAACCCTCTCTTTGCGCGGAGCTCTGCGAACGCGGATTGCGTCCTACCCGGGCCCCTCTCCGGCTACGAAAGGGCAGTTCTGTGGGCGGGCCCACCTTGACGTATCTGTTTATCCATGCCGTCCATCCCTTCTCTCGGATCATTTTAACGAATATGCACAAAAATGAGGCAGATCCAACGCTCAAGTGAACCACAACTTTAGATAACTCTAGCATTTAATGCTTTTTTTTTAATTTTTTTATTTATAATTATTTGTTAGCTTGTTAGTACACCCACTATCAGTTCACACTTCGCTGTTAGCCACCCCCACCAGGAATCGATACCAAGGCTTCAGGGCCTGTTTGGCCGGACGGATTCCTTGATTAGGAAGGATAGATTTTAAAGCAACGATGGTGGTGTCAATGGATTGGTTTAAGATCCATGAGATTGATGCGGGACAAGTTCATTGAGTCTGTTTGACACGCCGGCATATCCCTGGATTTTACCTTCCAATTCATTCCAAGCCGTCTAACCAAACACGCCCCAGGCATGAGGGATGGGATCAGATGGTGATGTCACCAGAGAAGTTCATCAAGTCTGCTAGGCTTTCTTGGCATATCCCAGGATTTTACAATCCCATCCCTCTTAATCCGCCTGGCCAAACAGGCCCTTAGTGTTGAAAGGAGGTATCTTTTACTTAGGGGTCGTTTGGCACCTTGGATTGGAGGGGATTGGAGGGGGTTTCAAATCCCCATGGTTGTTTGGCAGCATAAAGCAACTGGGGATTGCCAATCCAGGGGGGTTCCAATCCCCTCTTTGAGGGGGTTTGTAATCCAAGGTGAGAGCTTGGATTACACCTAAAATCATTTGAATAGTTGCAGGTATAAATGTATATCACTGTACACTATCATTCCACTAGGCACATGGCCCACTAACGATGATCAGCACCGTCCAAACATTGTTCATGTAGATCAGCATTGTCCAAACATTGTCCATATCAATCAACGATTAAAAATCGTTGGTTAGTCACTTAGACATGATCTTGTGCTTGCGATCCATCTAGACTTGGAATTTCATCACTTTTAGGCAAAACATATATTTTAGTGGGCTTATCACAACCATAGTATCAAAAATTATATATCTCACTAATTGGAGATATTAAAGTTGATTTAGTAATTAAATTCAAACCCCTGTGAATATACCATATATAGGTATTTTTGAATTAAAGTTGATTTACACTCAAGGGTACCAAACACACCGAGGGGATTGCCAATCCAAGGGGTTATCAATCCTCGGGGTTGCGAATCCAGGGGGTTCAAAATCCACGCTCCCAAACAGGCCCTTAGCCTACTGCTTCTATGGATTAGGCTGTAACTCTGGCATTTAATGTTGTGTTCATTTAATACAGCCCAAAATTATTATTCGGTGTGGTCGACTTTAGCGTTGGATCTAACTTATTTTTTTGCAACTAACTTAAAATAATACAATAAAAGAGATGGACGGTGTGGATAAACAGATACATTATGGGAGCCACCCACAAAACTGCCCGTTCGTGGCTAGAGACGGGCAGGGGTAGGTCGCAATCCGCATTCAGCCACCTGTGCCAATATGACACGCGTCTCATAGATCTGAGCTTTCCATCCTATGGCAAAAAATGGGTAGATTTTCCAACCTAAAATTCAGGCTTTGCCATTCGAGTAGGGTCCACGGTGCAGAGAACAAATGAATGGATTTAACAAAATTTATCCAGCCGTTCATTTACTTCTGTGAACTGTGGCCCACCCAAGTAGATCAGCAGTCTGAAATTTATCTTATTCAACATGATAAACGCGAGAAACTAATGGAAGGCTTGGATCTCTCACGTGGAGAGGGTGATAGCTTGTGGATTTGCAGGGGTACCCCACACGCCTGCGGGTATGGAAAACTCCAAAAAACCAAAACGCGGGCAGCTCGAATTCATCCCGACGTATGCGTCGGAACTATATCCGTTGGATCAGGGGCCATGTCTGTGATTCAAGCCATTGATCTGGCGAAATACACCGCTCAAGCTGATAAATCTCAGAATCCTGAATCAATGGCCCACAAAAAACGGTAAAGGTGACGTTCCATAATAAAAGTGCCTATGTCTTCTATCCATAGAGTTCATTAGTTTTCAACATCTACGTTGAGGCCACTCTGATGAACCGTTTAGATCACGGAATACGGCCCTAGATCCGACGGATAAACTCACGACGTATCGTAGCGTGATGCACGTCGGATGCATTCCAGCTAACCTTCCCAACACGAGGGACGCGACTCGCCGATAACCCGATGTTACAGGAATCCCATGTAACCTCAAGTTCTGTGGGGCCCATTTTGATATTTATTTTATATCCACTCCGTCCATAATTTCTTCAATAATCTTTTAGACATGGAAAATTTTTTTGAGGAAGATCCAATACTCAAGTAAGCCACACCAATGAGGATCGAATGACTACTATTGAAATTTCTCGGGACCAGCACATAAATTTTTTCAAGTTAATATTTAGTTTTTCCCTTCATCCATGTTTCGATCAACTTATGAATGGGTTGGATGGGATCAAACCAACAAGGTGGGCCTCAGGATGGTTTCAACGGTGGCCGTTTCCATCCCTACTCTATTCAACGGTGCGGCCTACTTGAGTTTTAAATCTCCTTATTATTCTGTATAACACCATAAAATGATCTGAAGAAACGGACGGACGGAGTGGATATAAGAAAAACATCACGATGGGCCCCACAGAGCTTGCGATTACAGCGGTTAGTGTAACCCCGGTTACAGGCAAGTGGTATTTTCGTCATTTTGATTAAAAAAAACCACTAACCCCTCCCGCTCCATTCAAGTTCACCCACGTGAAAAAACATGGCGCGAAATAACTCCAATCTCCCGCGTCTTTCCGACACGCTCCTTCCCTCCATTTCTCTCTATCTCTATATTTCATCGCCTCGTCTCTCTCCGTCTCTCTCTCCCCCTGAAAACCCTAGAACGGAGAGAGAGAGAGAGAGCGATGCTCCCGCAGCAGCAGCACCATCCCATCACTCCCACAAACGCGGCGATCCTCGCACCCCTCAAGCGCGGCAAGAAGCGCGGCAGCTACAACTGCGGCCGCTGCGGCCTCCCCAAAAAGGGCCATTCCTGCCACATTACCACCGATCCGACCGTCCCACCTTCCCTCACCCCTCCCCCTCCACGTCAGCAGCTCCGCCGCTCCCTCTCCTTCGACGATGATGTCGATTTCGCCCACGTAGCTGCACCGTCCGACGAGGACGAGGACATGGACGACGCCTCATCACCGTCCTCGGCCTGTCTGGCCGAGGTCCTGAGGCGACTCCCACCCTCGGCCCTGCTGTCGGCCGCGCAGGTCTCCAGGGAGTGGAGAGACTGCGCGAAACGCGTGTGGCGTGCGGCTGAGGAGCTTCGTTTGCGGGTCCCATCAATGTCGAAAGTAGGGTTTGTTGGATCGGTGCTCCGCAGGTGTACGGGACTTGTTAGACTCTCACTGAGGATGGAAAGGTGGGAGATGATGGAAAATAGAGATGGACTTGAAATAACTAAAATGCACTACAGATCTGATATTTAAGCCCCCTCATTTTGATACCCAACACCCCCTTTTTGGGTCGGCTCGTAGTTCTTGATGACACTGAAATCGTCTTTTCTTGGCGACTGCAAAAAACACAACATAAAAAGTGGGGTATAAATATCTAAATAAATTAATAAAATGAGAAAAAATTGCTTTTTGTTAGGATGAAAAATGGATTAAAATTTTTTTTTCCTTAAAATGTTATTATTTTTTTGTGCAGTGATTTGGACGCGACAATGTTGGCATGTGTTGCATTCTCATGTCCAAATCTCGAAGCCTTGGAGATCAGTACGGGTGATTCTGCCATCAACCGGATTACCGGGTAATTATTTCATTTTATTCTTTTTTTAAACAAAAAAATCATTTGGGTTATTTTCATTTTGATAGAAATGAGACCTTGGCTTATTGGGATTGATATCTCATTGGGATGATTTATCTTTCTTTTTTTATGGATTTTTTCTGATTCATTTTTATATGCATGAGCTATGGCATGTTTGGTTTTTTTATTTTTTATTTTTTATTTTATTTTTTTATTTTTATAATCATTGTTGTATTTTTTATAAGATGGGATTTTATTTTCCGAAGTTAGATCTTATTAATTTTTTCCAGATTTCTTATTTGATTACTTTGATTTTTTTCTTTTTATTTTTTGAATTATCTTATACACTTTAGATACTTAGATCTGTGAGATTCCTTGGGTGTATTTGCATTTTCTGATTTTCCTAATTATAAATTATATTTTTGTGGAGGAATTATAGGATCTTCTACTTGAGGGTACATGTGTGGTATCCTCTTGATTTGGGTTCCTAAAAGTGGGCCCAGATCTCAGTGATCTGGAGTGTTGACCTGATGGACCCCACTTTGGATGGACCATCCATCGAAAATCTCCCTAATGGGACTATCCTAACATTTTGATTGATGGCCTGAAAATTGGATGGGTAGGATCTTTGGATCTTTGAGATCTTTTGTGTAGTCTGTCCATTGTGGGGCGCATCAGATCAGATGGTTGTTGATCAACTGCAGGCCCTGCTAGATGGTTGGTCTGGATCATCCATCTGCACATTTATGTGGGCCTCATCATGGATGAGCTGAGAAATGGACCTCAAATGTATAATCAGGCACTTTTTTTTTTTTTCATTTGTTGTCGGTTTATGGATTCAGTCCTGTTTTAGGTCTATGTTGTGTGGTATTAGGGTTTGTATAATCCTCACTGAGTTCGCAGGCATGTTAGCATTGATCATCCGGGCCGTCCAACATGTAGATCTCCTCTTGGATAGGGTTTACTCCAAAATCTACCCTCTTCAGATGAGGACCCTACACTTCTGAGCAATGGACAATTTGTAGGCCCTTGTTTGAAAGGTTAGGCCATTGATCAAATGGTTAAGGGAGGATAATTGCTGGTCTTGGGCTTTTGATCTATTCTGGTGGTATCCTATCTACTGGATGGTCCTGATATGAAACACATACACCCTCCATGAAAAATTTAAAGAACTAGATCCATTGCACTAGTGGCATGCCCTATCATGGCCCCACCATTTGGGTATGTGCTCATCAATCCAGACCATTCGGCCCATCTACTGAGCGGTCTATATGTGTAAGCATGTCCTGTGATTGTCTGATCAACATTGACGTAGATCACCTACAGAGCAGACATTAGAAAAATTCATACTATTTTCCATGTCTTTTATGGTTATATTTGTTGCCTATTGATGTAATAAGGTCTTCTACATCAACTTGTTTGCATTTTTATTTTTATATTTATTTTTTTTTAAATTTTTATTGCATTGTTTTTGTAGTTGTATAATTAAGGTGTTTGGGTGTTACAGAGAATTGAGTTTTATTGCATGTGGAGGCATACGATGGCTGGATTTGAGCTTAAGATTTTTGCCCACACAGGCATACAATGGGCCTGAAATTTCTAACTCATTTTTGAACACTAGGCAATATATGAACAGGATGGGTTCTGTGATGCCAAGTTTGAATGGTTAGGATTTTTGAACACTTGGCAATATATGAACATGTGTGTCAGAGGCAGTTAATCATTGTCTTTCTAACTCATTTTTTTGATACAAAAAAGGGAGAGCAGCTTTCCTGATGAATGCTCTTGCAAATTTAATGAGAACTGAAAAATGGGTGGCATCCCAACTCATCCACATATTTACTTCCATGCATCCATTTAATTCTATTGCAAGTTCTACTTGAGTTGCATTTGATTCGTAGATTTTTAGTTAAGAACTCAGAAATGGAATTCGTTTGCATCTGGTGGTATTTGCTTTATTGCTGCGTTAATGACTGTTTCCTGATGCTGTCATCATTTTCTTGCTGCTTGCTGTTGTTATTATTGTCATTGCTATTCCTGTTGTTGCTGTTATTGTTGTGTCAGTGGTGATTGACGGAATTAAGTCTCTGATACTATTTTGGTAATCCAGTTTGTAAAGGTTTACTAAAGGGACTCTGCTTTCAATATCATAAGAATTTCCTAAACTGCATAAATCAGCTTCTTCCATCTTCACATTGCTACTACTCTGATGGAACATTAATGGAGTTTGTATTGCAGAGATGAATTGGGCCGTTTTGTTGCTGAGAAACGATGTCTTTCAAGCCTTAAAATTGAAGGGTGCACTAGCCTTGGCTTTCTCAGCCTATGTTCCACAAGTCTGTCAACGCTCTGGCTTTCGGACCTTCACTCCATGTCCAAAATGGTAACTATCTTTTTTTCTTGGTAGTTTTGTTGTTTCAGTTGGTCTGTTTTTCTCATTTGTGCATTAAACAAAATCTATGCTGTTGTATTGGTTCCCATAGGCCTTCAACTGTCCTAATTTGAAGGAGCTTTCCCTTGATTTTTCCCGCCAAGAGAATGACTCTACTGATCTTATCACCATGGTGGATAGTTTTGGAAGGAGCTGCCCGAGATTGAGAAACATACATATTGCATCTATTCAACTGTCTCATGCTGTTGTGCTTTCTCTGACAAGTGCAAATTTGAGGTTTGTTCATTGCTTAAAGTACATTGATTGTATTTTGTTGTCTTTTAATTTTAAGGCTCGAAAGACATCGGAAATGCCATTCATTGCTTCTAGATTGTCCTCGCTTGGCTGATTTCTCTGATTTGGATTCTGCAAAAGCTTTAGGCGTTTTTGCCGTTCGGGTAAATATTGGCACTAATGTCAACGAGTGATGGTTTGTCTGCCGGTGTTTAAATGGCAAACATTTTGTAGTGTAGCATTCACCACTCCGAAGTGTGAGGTGTATGCTACATGCTACTTCTCAAATTTTAATTAATGTTGTTTTAGGTTGCACCAAATATCATGAGATTTCATGGTATTTTGCACCAAATTGGACTAAAATTTCAAATATTTAGTGCAACCAAATGCAGCCTAAAACAATAGGAAAAATATGGTAAATTGCAAGATTAAGTATGTAGATAAAAATAGCAATGGAACTGATTTAGTGCTTGCACTTATTGTTTTACTAAAATTATTGAAAACATTGACTAACATTTTTTTAAACAGAAAAATGTAACAAATCATTGAAAACATTAATTGATTTCAATGTTTTGGTGAAAAATAACTTATGGTGTGAGCTATGTAGTTTGTAGCATATGCTACTTTGCGTGTAGTATCTACTTCATGTGACTTAAAGCTATTTTAATGAGCTATGTAGGTTGAAGGTAGTGTAAGCTATTTAAGAAACTGGCTGAAACTTCTCATCTGACCAACTTTTTTGTTTCCTCTAAAGGCTTTATAGTTGGTCATTGTGGTGCTAGCAAAGCATGAGTCTTATTTTTGTTAATTTCATCTTTTGAATACAGCAATAGCATTTCTTCAGCAATGTGGGTGTTATTTTCTCTTGTTATAATGCTTTATGGAGGCTTGCTAATTATTATAATGCATGCCTACCATTCCATGCCCCTCTGAACTGTATTTGCGAAGCTGGCTGATGTGTCAAGCATCCAAGCTGTCTATCCTTGCTGTTTAGATGCCCTGTCACAAAAATTAGGTGGTCAGTACACATACCAAAACAATAGAAGAAAAGTTTTTGGCCATTAATGTTTGCACACTTGCTACATTAATGAGGGGATGGTCTGATTTTCAGGCAGGCACACACTACATGGGATTTTGTAAACCTTGAGACCTATAAATGATTACTAGGCATCCATGTTTTGAAATTACAAGATGCTTATTTTGATGCTGGGCCTAATGTGGTAGAGCTAAATGCCTGAACATTGAATGCTTGAGGTCATTGTCCCAGTCCCAGCATAGCGCCATTAAAAAAGAAAAAAGTAGTGTGTTTGGATATGCTATCTGATTGAATTGCAATTATTACTCTGCTGAAGCTGAAATACCAACTGCAATTTCCTTGGCATTCATGTTGGTGGCTTGTTTTGCATTTCAATCAAGATGTCATTAAAATGCAGCCTTACTTTTCTCGATAGCATTCTATTGTACTTTTCCAAGAACTAAATGTCAATACTTGGTGTAATTTGGTATAGCAATTAAAATGCAATTTACTTCTCTTTTATCTTTCTCTGAATTGCAAATCTAAGTGGTGATTTGTTGTATTATCTAATACCATTTTTTTAAAACTTCATTTCTTGCAGTGGTTCCATAGTTTTATAGTTTCAGAAATGATGTTTTATTGATTCTATGTTATCAGGGGCTTGCGCATGCTTTCATTGGTACTTGGTTCTGAAATCACAGATGCATCTGTGGCTGCAATCACTTCCAGCTATGCAAACCTGGAGTTGCTTGATCTGAGTGGGTATGTGATTTTTTTCTAATGATACCTGAAAACTGGGTGTTTCATCTCTTACTGACCCTGGTAAGACTGTTTACAGTGTCTTGATCTGCTAGGGCTCACTGTGGATTATGATGGCTCAAAAATCACCTAGACTGGAAGATCCTAACCATCCAATTTTTAGCCCTTTACTGGTCTGTTTCAGTATATTGCTTTCTATTTGCAGGGCATTTATTGTTGGAATATTTGGTTGAATGAAATAGACTATTAAAATCGAGAACCAAAAAAGAAAAATAAAATTTTGAGAAAGAAGAACTTATTGAATTGAGTCGAGGCATGACTGAGTCACTCAGCTTGAAATCGAATTTGCTCCCTTTGGACAACGTCCCAAGTGCAACAAGTTTTTAGAGCAATCGACCTCCAGGATACAACGACTATGACCCGGTCCCAGCGGTGCACTCACTGTACACGGGCTCGAACCACTTGCACTTTAATTCGAAAGTGCTGAGTTGACTCAGCGATGAACTCAGTAAAATTCTTAAAATCGTATCAGAGAGAGTTTTATAAGAGAGATAATAATTTCGTATATTTTAAAACTGGAATCGGTAGTCTTTATATAGACTCTGAAGTGGTGTATAAACACCTTTTATAAAAGGTTAGGTCCGTTGGGTTTAAACCCAACAGGTGCGACTAATCGAAAGGGATGCATCTCTCTGGTTTAAAATGAAAAGTTGCAAGTGCGAGTACACTCTCGCAAATAAAGTCCTACGAGTACTCATACACACACACCCACACGAGTACACCCACACTGCACCCGCGCTCGCACCCAACCCGTCGTGCACACGGACTCAACTCGGCTCTGCGCGTGCACACGTGTGTGGTCAATGACATAGATTAGAGCTATTGGCATAGCTTTCCCACATGACTAAATTCATATGCCCCTTGAAAGAGGCTCAAGCCTTAGGCAAAAAGACTATCTTATATACAAGATAGTTTACTTTGTCAAATCCAATGTGGGACAAAACTTACAACACAAAAGTATTAAAACTTTTCAAATGTGGAGGGAAATCACCGAAAATTTGAAAATTCAAAATTTAATATTATTTTAAAACAAAAATATAACAATTCCCCACATGTTTTAAAATAAAACTCTTTCGGATTAAAGCGTAATAGTTGTGTAATGGTGCTGGTGTCACCATAGACTTGAACAGACAGTAGAGTAAGTAAAAAAGGTTTATAGGAATCAGGTGACACCATAGTCTTGAACCTGAATCCTTTTAATATAGATCGCAAGTACATGCCACTCACACAACTCTTCCTCTGCAAGTGATTCGGTGATTCGGTGCGTTTTGGCCACACACCATTATCTAGATTTCATGAGTGCTTTAGAGAATTCGCCTAGATTCTCATAGGAAGCGGCCTCCGCCTCCACACTCATGTAGGTGAATTCCATCAAGTGTATGCAGCAACTGTATACACCACCAAATATATGGCTATGGATTCATTAAGAGTTCTAACACTTATCAAATGGTTAGGATCTTCCAATATCAGAGGTTTGGATCATAAGCCTCATCCACTGGGTCCAAGTTCTATATGCTGCATCATGGTAGTATATGTGGTGATGCACTTGGGACCTATACAATGTCTTCAAAAATCCAAGTTAACGGCAAGTGAGCATATATGAACCCACTCACAATGCACTGTAAAGGAATTAATTTTGTTGTGTGAATAGTCTGCTGATGTGCATAATTCTGCACATGTAGGGCTACTGCAAAGTGGTCCAGACTGTTGATTTGATGGCCACTGACCATTTGATTGGGGATGCCTAAAAAATAATCATCAGAAAATCTGAACACTGCAATTACTGGCCTCAAATAGATGGTTCAGTGGAATTCAATAAGTTCAAATTCAATAGAAAAGAGTGAAGGGTGGGAGTTTTTCCAATCTGGAGGCGTCCCCCATCAGTGACAAGGTACATCAGTTCAATGGTTTGGATTACCAAACAATGGCTGCATTCGATATTGCAACGAACTAATTATGCTAGCGGTGCTACAGAACTCAATGACTCAATGTGATGATCTCTAACAAGAGGTTTGCTAGCCCCACACAACATTCCACATGCACCTCTACACATGGCTACATTTGTGTATGAAGTCCCATCTGTGCATCAGATGGGTTCCACCATGTAGTTGTCTGACCCGAAACTCATGCTGATTAACTAACCAGTAGGCCATGCATGATTGAAAACAATGGATGGTCTAAGCGAATTGTATGTTCTTTAGACTCTGTTATTTTCATTCATGTCCGATATACATTATAGTTGACCAGCGTGAGTTTTTGGCCAGGTGATGGCTTGTTGGTTGTTCTGACATGATACTCAGCTTGAATGTTGTGCACACGACAGGTTGGCAAATGTAGTTGCATGTAGAGAGGTACATGTTGAAGATTGCATCTGGGGCTAGAACTGAATCCCTGCATGAATGACTTTGTTTCAAATGATCATTATAGCTCTGTGAGATCTCATGTACTACCTTGTTCTGCTTTCAGATCAAGCATCAGTGATAGCGGGATTGGAATGATCTGCAATGTTTTACCCCGTACATTGTCTAGACTACTACTTGCCCTTTGTCCTAACGTCACTTCAAGTAATCAGCTATCCAAATTAACTGTTTCCGCTTGGGTTATTATGCAGCTATGGCATTTGCTGTATTGCTTTTCTTTGTTATTCAACTCTTTCCTAATCCTATTTCAGGTGGCATACAATTTGCTGCAGCCCAACTGCCGCTTCTACAACTCATTGATTGTGGGATGACCATTTGCGACCCTAGTGTTCAAAACGCAACCATTGATGAAAATGGTAACTCTGGCCATGAACTAAATAATCAGCAGAAAGTAACCAACACCAAGCTACACCCAATGTACCAGAAGCTGATCATCAAACATGCGCGGTTGAAGAAGCTCAGCCTATGGGGTTGTTCTGGTTTGGATGTATGCCACCATGAAAATATTTCTTATTGCTATGCCCTCATGCAGCATATGTGGGCGTTCATCTGTGCTGCACATGAAGTGAGTGCTACTGTGGATAGGGGTCCAAATGGGTCGGGTCGGCCCAATGGGCCATTGGATCTGACCTGAAGACTAATGGGTCTGGTCCAAAATTTATACCATGGGGATGGGGTGGGTTTTGATCCAATGGTTTGACCCAAATTACTATCAGGTTTGGGTCCTCTTGAAATCCACCTGGCCTGACCCTTACCTAGTTTTTAAGTGGGTCCAATTTGTGTCATGCTAACATGAGACCCATACCCAAGAAAAAGCAGTTAAATTATGTATGTGGGTTTTTTTATTTTGCATATAGAACTCTGGCATGTATGGCCACTTTATATAGTTGCATGAGGGCTCATCAAAACTCTTCTCTTGTATACTCTGTTTCCTAGTCTTCTAGCTTCTGAATTATTTGATTCGTGCATTGCAGGCTCTTTATCTGAATTGCCCGGAGCTTAACGACCTGAATCTCAATTCATGTACAAACTTGCATCCAGGTAGTTACCGAATGTTCTACTTTTAGGTAGCTGACATATTGCTGATTTGACATGATGAGCCAATCATAACTGTTGAAGTTCTGAGGAGATGATTCATAGCTTATTTATTCGACTCTGCTTTGCATCTTCCCAGAGAGGTTGCTACTTCAGTGTCCCAGTCTTCAAAGTGTACATGCTTCTGAATGTCCAGATAAGTTGGTTGGGGCAATTCAAAGTCAGGTACGTGGGATTTGTGTATGTGTATGCTGATACAAAGCTGCTGCCATGCTTGTTTTGATTTCTTCTACTATTCGTTTATTTGGGACATATTTAACTAATTTGGATTTTGACCAATTTGAGTCTGAGCTTGCAGATTGTAGTTTGATAATTGCCAAATTGGTTAGGATAGGCCCTTTTATTTGTGATTCGATTCATTAGTTTGATGGACTAGTGCAATGGTCCAATTCACATAATTTCATTAGTCCACGCAGTTCCAAAATTAATTAACTGATTCAAGATTACTGACCTAATTAAAATGTTTTCTAATTCTAATCAAGAGCAATTTCTGAACATCGAGGAATGTACTTTAATTTGCTTGAATCTTGAATTAGAAATCAAATTTGAATTGATTCAGTTTTCGAAATGCAGTGAGTTGGCATTGAACTGTTGGTCGATCTAGGTCAATATAGATTGACCAAGAGTACTGAATAAAATTGTATTGAACTGTAAGTTGGTTTGTTTTAACTGATTTACAGTTGGGGTATGACTTTCAGAGAATTAGGTAACTATGATTTGGGTTGCCTAGACTGTCCTAATGTAAGGTGTGTTTAGCAGTGTTTTAAGTAGCGTGTAGCTTAGCTTTCACCTCTCCAAAGCGTGAGGCATAAGCTACACAGCATGTTCTGTAAACTATATACTACTAGATTTTCAAGGTCGTACCTGGTTGCACCAATTTCATGATATTCTGCACCAAATTAGATTGAATAACAGTGAACTTCAACAAAATTTCATGATATTTGGTACAACCAAATGCAACCTAAAGTAATATGAAAGGGCAATGATTAAGTATAAAGGTACAAAAAGCAATGAAATTAATTTAATATTGTTACTTGTATTATTTTACTAAAAGCATTGAAAAGAATAACTAATTTTTATTGAAAATAAAAATAAAATGTAACAAATCGTTGTAAACATCAATTGATTTTAATGTTGTAGTGAAAGATAACTTTAGCTTGTAGTGTACTTTATGCAGTGTTTAGCATATGCAAATTATCATGTAGTGTAGGCTACATGCAACTTAAGCTATTTTCATAAGCTATGTAGCATTAAGGCTAAGCTATGCTACGTTGCTACATAGTGTAGCGATTTAAAATATTGGTGTTTAGAAGCACTATTGAATTGAATTGGTATGTTTAATAATGTAGAAATAACCAAATTATGGCTTCCTAATGCTGCATTTGGCTTCGGCCATGAGAAATGTAATTCCCAATTTGTTGGGATTTCTACTCTTATTGGAAATTTGAAAGATCTTGAAACGGCATTTCTGTAGATATGAGAGAGCTTTCTTTCCAATGCAAAAGATTTCCAATGCAATAGAAAAGAAACCCATTTTGGGGTTTATGGAAATTCTAGAAAAAGAGGAAGGGCAGGTTCCTTGCTGTGAAACTGGAAACATTATTAGTTTGTCATTTCGTCTTTTTGTTAAACTGAATGTTTGCTATTTAATTCCATTTGTAAAGATGTTGGACTTCTCTGTGAGGAAAACCAAGGCTTGAATTGAGGCTAATTTCCTAGGCTGACCATGACAAAAGTAGTGGCTGCTTTGGATATCTATTTGTAGATCAGAGCCAACTCTTTGGGGTTTCCCGATGAGAATATTCCATTCACATTCCTTTGTGTTATGAGTCTTTATGACTCAAAATTGTTCTAGAAATTTGAAATCATTATAATTGGTTATATGATGTTTAAACTATCAGTTGTGCTTCTACTTTTCCTTGAATTGGTTTATAAGATTCTCATAGACTCTGGGAAAATGAAACAAAATCAATTTATATTGCTCTACAAATCCTATTTTTCTTGTATATAAAATTGCTTGAGTTTTCTTGCAGGTTTTCAATGATTTTGCTGCTGAGGAAGATCACTTTCTGCGGAAGCGATTGGCAGATGCTTCCAAGAGAGTGCAGGTTCCCCATTTTGTCACACCACAGGTAAAACTCCAAACTGTTTGGAACTACAAATGTTGAGTGTCTTGAACTTGTGTTTCTTCTATGTCTATTTCCTGGGCCTTATTTGCTCTTTGGATCATTGAAAAGCTTCTTCTGCCTCTTGCAGTCATCTGATGATGAGAAGGGAAGGAGGGCCTGGCAACCAAGGTGTGCAGTGCACATTGACTGAATGGCGCACCTCTTTCTTTACCAGTCTTGGCTAATTAGCATCAGTTGCAAGCCTTGCTGTTAGTTTCAAGGCTTGCCATTTGAAGGGTCCAGGTGGTTTGTAGTTGTGACGGTGGACCGATGGTAATGCCTATCTAATCTTTTGTTGCATCCACAAACCAGTGGGATTTGTATTAAACTGAAATGAATATAATATGCAGAGAACCTTTTCCATGAATAAACTTGAGAATTGGGGCTTGCATGGGGGCTTACTCTCTTCTAAAATAAAGTGTTGTCAATGTGTTTGACAGTCTTTCACAGAATGCATACTGGATTTGAGACTTGTTTTTGGTAATTTCGTTGCTGGATTGGAAAGTGGATGCCTCTTGAACTTTATTTTAGGATGGCAGCATGGTCTGAGAGGGCATTGCTAGAAAGCTAGGAATGAAAATAAAATGGAGGAAGATCCTAAAGCCTTCATCCGAAAACACCCATCATGAATCTCAAAACTGCATTTTCCTGAACTTGTCATGATATATTTCATGATATTCTGCACCAAATTAGACCGTTAATCCTGAAATATCATGATATTTGTTGCAACTAAATGCAGCCTAAGATAATAATAATCTATTTCTGTATCATGGCTTTTGATGCAAATATCCATTGTAGGACAAAATGTAAATGAATGTAAATGCAAATATCCAACTCAAATGCCTGTTTGGAATCAAGATTGCTCACCAACATAACTCTACTATGAGATGTGGGGTTGCTGCCATTTGATGCATGATAGTTGTAGAAGGGATGTTCTATGAGTTGAGCTGCCGAGTGACTCTGATGTGCGAATGGACTGTAGATGTGTGTATCAAGACTTGGAAATTTCTGCCTCTTGTCTCCTCAATTCCCTCTAAATGTTCTTCTACCATTGGCACGATAATGTTTTCTCACATGCTTGAAACTTGTCATCTCCCCAAGCCACTGCCCATGTTGCTTGGTGATATCTTGAAGGTATTTAAGCAGTGCAGGTCCGAACTGTCTGATGTTGAAGAATCAGCCAATGAGTTGAGTTATGGTTGTGGGTGAAATGCCACTCAAACCCGGAGTTAGCTGGTTCTTCCAGAAAGCTATGACACTAGCTCTCATGCTTGCTCTACACGAATTCTACGACCACTTATCACCGCCCTTCAAAACTGGAGGCCTTATCTCTTGGGTTGGAGATTTGTAGTACGGACAGATCAAAAGAGTCTCGGGGGTTGTTCGGCACCATGGATCCGAGGGATTTCAAATCCCCCTTTGTTTGGCACCATAAAGGTTTGAAATCCAAGGTAAAAGCTTGAATTACATCTTAAAATCCTCCCTTGAGTCACTAGGCTACTAATCTATTGGATATATTGTTGATTGATGTCTTAAATATATAATTTAACATGCTTGTCAATGAAAGTTTGATGCCATCGAGCAGACTTCGATGCGATTGCAAAAATTCAGATTTTCTCATGTTGGTTGCTAGACACTCTGGTGTCATGCTCGATACTATCGAAGGCTGTTCGATACTGTTGAAGTTAGTTTTAATGACATCAAAGGCTTGCTCGATGCCATCAGAAAAATCTGAAAAATTCATGATTTGTCGCTAGAGTGTTTTGGTGTTAGTTCGATGCCATCGAAGTGGGTTCAATGCCATCGACGATCTATTGATGACATCGAAGTCCCATCGAAGTGCCCTTAAACGGATTGCACAAAGTTACATAGATTTGCATATCTGCGGGATTTGTTTTCGATTTTGATTATGATTCTCCCAAGGCCTATAAATATGGGTGTAATTGGGATTAGGGTGTATCTCAGAGCTTTCTAATTCATTCCTAGAGTTCTCAAGGGCTTGTAAGGGGAGATTCAAAGCTTGTTCGAATCGGGTATTCTCTTGATCTCTTGTATTTTGTGCTTTTATAGTGATATTTGTTGCTTTGTGTCGTGATTTTTTTTCGAAAGAGTTTTTACATGTTAAATTTGGAATTTTTGTGATTGTGATTGATTGTTGCTATTTGAATTCTCTACTTAATCTATCTCTGTGTGCTTCCGCGGTCTCCCAACTAGTGGTATCAAAGCATAACATTGGGGTGCATGTTGAATATGAGAGTAGAGTATCAATGGCATATAATCTTAAGTTTGATGTTGAGAAGTACTTTGTGAAAAACAATTATGAATTATGGAAAGTTAAGATGATTGGCCTATTAGTTCAGCAAAAATTTGATGAGGTCCTTAAAAAGTGACCAGATTCTATGGAAGATGATGAATAGAATAAGTTGGATAAGAAAGTAAGAACCTATATTCAATTGTGCCTAACGGATGAGGTCATCTATAATGACATGAGAGAGAAAATTGCAGCAAGTTTATAGGCGAAGTTAGAGGACATTTATGCGAAAAAATCCGATGTTTTCACAAATTTCAAGCAATTGTGGAAAAACAGTCAATGCGAAAGGTGAAGGTTCTAAGGACAGATAACGGTGATGAATTTACTTCAGGTGAATTTAATAAATACTGTAAGGATGAATAAATCGTGAGGCACAACACAGTGCGCCACACACCTGAAGAGAACAGTGTGGCTGAGCGGATGAATCAGACTCTCTTGGAAAGGGCCTAATGCATGATTAGTAATGTTGGGTTGGGCAATGAACTGTGAACTGAGGCCGTTAACATAGTTAATTACTTGGTGAATTAGTTCCCTTCTACGACCATTAATTGTAAAATTTTAGAGGAAGTATGGAATAGTAAACATGTAGACTATTTGGGATTGCATGTGTTTGGTTGTGAAGCGTACTCTTATATATCGTTAGTTGAGAGAGATAAGCAAGACTAAAGAATTAAAAAGTACATATTTGTTGGTTATGGTGATGGTGTGAAAGCATATAGGCTGTATGACTGGGTCGTAAGGAGAATCATCAGTAGTCGTGACGTCAAGTTTGATGAATGTTCCTTTTTCTGTAAGGATGAGTAGAGGAATCAGAAAGGCTAGTTGTGGACATTCATGTTGACATAGGTGATACTCAGGTTGAGATAGATATGTAGACAGTTACAGGAGGAGGTGGACCAATCACATGTGCAAAGGAATCCACCGCTGGATCGCAAGTATCGGCGAGATACAAGGATGACTCTAATGTTGCACATGCCCTCATTACAGATGAGGGGAATCTGTCTACTCTTCACGAGGCTCTTGATGATCTAGATACGGAAAAGTGGAAAGCTGCGATGGATGATGAGATTAACTTCTTTTACAAGAATGAGATGTGGAAGCTAGTGAAGCTTCCAATCGGCCGAAAAGTGATCAAATGTAAGTGGATCTTGAAGAAGAAACATGATAGGTACAAGATAATGTTGGTAGCAAAGGGATATGCTCAGATGGAAGGTGCCGACTTCACTGAGATAAAAATTTGATTCTTTCATGTTGAGTTAGAAGTTTATCAGGAGTGAGTATGATCATTATGTCTATTACAAGACACTGAGTGATGACAAATTCATTATCCTACTATTGTATGTTGATGGCATGTTGATCGCTAGTCATAGCATATTTGAAATTAATGTACTAAAGACTCAGTTATCAGAAATATTCGATATGAAAGATCTGAGGGCTACAAAGAGGGTTCTTAGCATTGACATTCATAGAGATATGAAGAGGAGCAGACTTTGGTTATCTCAAGCAGAATACCTTGAGAAGATGTTGATCAAGTATCAAATAGATAAGGTAAGACCGATTAGCGTTCCCCACGTGGCTCCTTTGAAGCTTTCTTTGGAACAACGTCATAAAACAGATGAAGAAAAATAAGTTATGTCTCATGTGCCTTATTCGAATGCGATGGGTAGTTTGATGTACGCCATGGTCTGTACTAGACCAGATATTTCATAGGCAGTGGGTGTTGTTAGCAGATATATATCTAACCTCGGAAAGCAACACTGCGAGGCAGTGAAATGACTACTTAAATACATTCGAGGTATACATGACTACGTCTTATCTTTTGAGAAATCAGGGGCCAAGTTAGTTGGTTAAGTGGGTTCTAATTACACGGGTAGTGTGGATTTTAGAAAATCGACTTCTGGTTACTCATTTGTGCCAGTGAGTGAGGCAATCAGTTGGATGTCAAAGCTTCAGTTTGTGGTGACTTTTTCCACAACCGAAGCTGAGGATATGGCAGTGGCAACGGTATTCAAGGAAGGTGTTTGGTTGAGGGAGATGATAAATCAGTTGGGGCCTCAAAAGAAGGCCATGCCGGTTAATTGTGATAGTGAGAGCGCAATCAATTTGGCTAGAAATTCTGTTTATCACTCACGTATTAAACACATTGATGTTCATCATCATTTTATCCGATAGGTGCTTGAGGAAGGAGGCGTGACTCTTGAGAAGATTCACACGAGTGTAAATCCGTCGGACATGCTTATTAAAGTAGTTCCCGCAGAGAAGTTCAAGTTCTGTACAACTTCTATGAACTTGGCGAAGGCGTAAAGGAAGATTGAGTGTGCATGAGAAGTAATGGTGGATCTATGATGCAAGGCATGATTATAAATGAGGAAAAACGAGCTATGGAGAATGACAATTGAAGACATGGTGGAGATTGTTGATTGATATCTTAAATATGTAATTCAACATACCTGTTGATGACAATTTAATGCCATCGAAGTCCTGCTCAATGCCATCATAAAAATCTGAATTTTCTCATGTTAGTTGTTGGACATTTTAGTGTCTTGCTCGATGCCATCGTAAAAATTTAGATTTTCTCATGTTGGTTCTGGACACTTTGGTGTCCTGCTTGATGTCATCGAAGGTTGTTCAATGCCATGGAAGTTAGTTTCGGTGACATCGAAGGCTTGCTCAATGCCATCGGAAAAATCCGAGAAATACATGATTTATCGCTGGAGTGTTTTGATGTTAGTTCGATGCCATCGAAGTAGGTTCAATGCCATCGACGGTACATTGAAGTGTCGTCGAATGGATTGCGCAGAGTTATATAGATTTACGCATCTGCGAGATTTGTTTCCAATTTCGATTGTGATTCTCCCGAAGGCTATAAGTATGGGTGTAATCGGGATTATGATATATCTCAGAGCTTTTTAATTCATTCCTAGGGTTCTGAAGGGCTTATAAAGGGAGATTTGAAGCTTGTTCGAATTGGATATTCTCTCGATCTCTCTTATTTTCTGCTTTCATAGTGGTATCTGTCGCTTTGTGCTGTGGTTTTTTCCTGAAAGGGTTTTTCCACATTAAATTCAGAGTCTCTGTGATTGTGCTTAATTGTTGCTATTGGAATTCTCTACTTGATTCATCTCTATGTACTTCTGCAGTCCCCCAACACACATGACCCACTAATGATATCCTAAAATAATCAGATTATCAATTGCATCACTAAAATTACTTCAATAGGATGATTTGTGCAGTCTAAATGTTGTCCATGTAAATCAATGGAAAAAGATAACTGAAGGATTCCAAATCCAGGGTATTTCAAATCCTTGGTGCCAAATGAGGATTTAAGTTCTTGTTTGAACCCTCGACACAACATGAGTGGCCATGTAAATTGCTGGATGATGATTTTATAATTGAATTAGAAAAAGAGCAGGAAAATGGAGCTGCTGATGCCTTATACCAGATGCATGATGAGGGAGCTGAGATCTTGGCCATCTCTATACTGGCATCCATGTGGCTAGATAATTCCATCCATGCCTAGTGTTTCTTCATGGAAGATACTCTCCAGGTTCCTCAAGGTAAAAGTTGCCTAATAGGTATCTTGGTTAGCTTGTTGAGACATGGGCCAGTCTAGGCTAGACTCTAGGCCTATTGGGTCCGGTCTAAGTGATCGGATCGGGATTGACCTCAAGTCTGTCTTCAAGTAATCTACCTTCTCGAAGATACTCAGTGATCGGATCCATCCAACTCGGGACTGAGATGACGGGGAGAATCGTTTCCGAGTAGGGTTCGCCAATGCTGGGGTTTGCCAAAAACTCGACCAGGATTGACCTCAGAATGTTGTATTTGGTCGCTATGGCTGGTTTTGCCAGGGTGATCTTGCATTCGTGGAATTTACTTATGAGTTCTCGAGTTTTTTGTAGGTAAACGATCATTTTTTCCTCTTTGGCCTGATATTCATTGACGACCTGATTGACGATAAGTTGTGAGTCACTGTGTACTTTTAGAGTCCGAGCTCCCATTGCCACTGCCAACTTGAGCCTGACGAGTAGCGCCTCATATTCCACCACATTGTTTGATGTTTGGAATCTGAACCTTAACGCACATTGGGTGTAGGTTTGGTCAGGTGCTTCGAGGACGATCCTGGCCCCACTTCCTTTGGAGTTGAATGAGCCATCAACATACAACATCCGGATCTTCTGGTTAGCTTCTCTGTTCAGGTCGATTGAAACTTGCAGGTTTTGTCCATTGGTGAATTCAACAATGAAGTCAGCCACCGCTTGACCTTTGATGATGGTCCAAGGTTGATATTTGATGTTGAATTCACTGAGCTCGATTGCCCATTTCGTGAGCCTTCCCAACACCTTAGTCTTCTGGAGCACTTGGCGAAGAGGTTGATTGGTTGGGATTATGATTGTGTGGGCCTGGAAGTAAGGGTAGAGGCGACGGGCTGATACTATCAATGCCAGAGTGAGCTTCTCAATGTTGGGATATCTGTTCTCGGATGGGACCAGTGCCTTCCTGACATAATAAACAGGGAGTTGCTTGCCTTCGAGTCCTGGGATGCGTGCCGAGCTGACCGTTGCAGTGGATACCGCCAGATAGAGTATTAATGATTCTCCTTACTCGGGCTCGGAGAGCAATGGAGGTGAACTTAAGTACTGCTTGAGCTGTTGAAATGCTTGCTCATAGTCCTCGGTCCATTCTGTCTTCATTTTACCTTTCAACTACTGGAAGAATGGGAGACACTTGTCAGTGGCTCTGGACACGAATCGATTGAGGGCGGTGACTCTGCTCATTAGGCACTGGATTTCTTTCATATTTTTGGGCGAACTCATTCAACAGAGCTTGTATCTTGTCAGTATTTTCCTTAATTCCCCTTCGATTCACCAAAAAGCCGAGGAATTTGCCCGAACTGACGCCGAAGGCGCATTTGTTTGGGTTGAGCTTCATTTAATATTTTCTCAGGATTGCAAACATTTCTTTGATGTCGACTACATGACCTACGGCCTTGATGCTCTTGACGAGCATGTCGTTGACGTAAACTTCCATGGAACGTCCAATCTATTTGGCGAACATTTTGTTAACAAGTCGCTGATACGTGGCTTTGGCGTTCTTCAGCCTAAAGGGCATAACTTTGTAGCAGTAGAGCCCCTTATCAGTGATGAAGGTTATCTTCTACTTGTCATATGAGTACATGACAATCTGATTATAGTCCGAATATGCATTCATGAAGCTCAAGAGTTCGTGCCCTATTGTACTGTCGACCAGTTGGTTTATTCTTGGGAGGGGAAAGCTATCCTAGGAAATGCTTTGTTCAGGTTTGTGTATTCAACACAGACTCACCACTTCCCATTGGATTTCTTTACTAGAACGAGTTGACGATCTAGTCGGGGTAGTAGATCTCCTCTATGAATCTGGCTTCCAAGAGCTTATTGACCTCTTCCCCTATGACAGCGTATCTTTCTGGTTCGAACGCTCGCCTCTTCTGTCTTACCATTCGGTGGTCGAGATTAACATTAAATTTGTGGACTATGACTTCCAGACTGATACCGGGTTTGTCTTGATGGGACCATGCGAAGAGGTCGGTATGACGACGCAGTAGGTAATCTCATCCTGTACACTAGGGACCAACAAGGAACTGACCTATACTGCACGGGTCAGATCGGTCTCGCTAAGGGAAACAACTACAAGGTCTTCCACGTGAGATCCTCTCTCAAGTGATTCTTCTCGAGGATCAAGGGACGAGATTGCCATTGTTCGATGTTGCGTTCCTGTTCTCAAGGCTGTGAAGTAGCATTGACGGGCTTTGCATTGGTCTCCTTTGACCTACCTGACGCCTTGCTTGGTAGGGAATTTCATCATGAGATAGTAAGTCGAGACCACTACTCCCATGGCATGAGGGGTAACCGTTCGAGAATGATGTTGTAAACGGAAGGACAGTCGACCACCAGAAAGTCGATCATCATCGTCGTTTGATTTTGTCCCTCTCCTTCAGTTATCGGGAGATGTATACTCCATTCGGAGGTGACCTTTTCTCCTGTGAATCCGAGCAGAGGGGTTTGGATAGGTCGGAGTCGGGATCTTCCAGTCTCCATTTTGTCAAAGGCGACAACGAAGAGGATGTCGGCCGAGCTGCCGGTGTCTACCAAAAATCGAAACACCTTGCGATTGGCTACAATCATGGCCACCACTAGGGCATCGTCATGGGGTGGTGGACTCCATGGGCATCTTCCTCCATAAATGTTAGGTTATAGGGGATCATCCTCTACTCTTTCGAGGGTATGCTAGTGAGGTGGATGTGGTGTTTTGAGCTATTATGGCTGATGCTTCGGGCATGAGCTTTGCGAGCTTGGTTTGAGTCTCTTAATCCCACAGGTCCACCAAAGATGGTGCGGATTTCTCCTGTAGCCTCGTTGTCATTTTCGTTGCCGTGCTGTTCGTTCCTTTGGTCTGACCGTTCTTCCCTTCTATTGACAGATGTTCGTTGCAGATGAGGGCTTTGATCTCTTCCTTGAGGTCGAAGCAGTCACCGGTAGTGTGACTGTGGTCGCGATGGAAGTGGTAGTACTTTCTCTTATACCGCTTGTTGGCATCAGTCCTCATCCGGTTTGGCCATTTTAAGAGCCTTTTATCCGGAACTTTCATGAGGACTTGCACGGGCGTAACATTCAGAGGGGTGTAAGAACGGAACCTGCTCTCAAGTCGTTGGCTTGGACGAATCGTCATCTCTCCTCCTTTTATTGTTAACGTTGGGAGGGGGCTCTCATTTGCGTTTCTTTTCCTTAGCCGAACTCCCAATGCTCCGAGTGGCTTTGCGAGAGCTGAATAGTTCTTGGGCATTGGAATATTTTTGAGCTTGGTTGAGGAGGTTGGCCAATGTCGTCGGGGGATTTTTGCCAATCAAGAAGAGAAATTTTCCCTCCTTCAGACCAACCATCATAGAAGCTAGGGCTATTTGATCTGAATAGCCCACCACCTACATCACTTCTTGGTTGAAGCGCATGATGTAATCCTTCACCAACTCATCTTCCTTTTGAGTGATAGTAAGGAGGTGGGTCATTGGCCTTTGTCTATCTTTTCCTTTGATAAATTGAGTGATGAAAATTTTATTGAGTTGCGTGAAAGAACTTATGGACTTTGGCTTGAGTTGTTGGAACCATTTCCGTGTTACTACTGATAAGGTCAAGGAGATTGCTTTACACATAACCGATGTTGATGCATCGTGGAGCTCCATCCATGCCTTGAATGATTCCAGATGCTCTGCCGGGACACTAGATTTGGAATATGGGGCAATCTTAGGCATTCAGAATTTGGGAGGAAGCTAAGCTCCCATAATATCGTATGTGAAAGGCGGCTTGGTCTAGTTGGAACTTGTGCACGGTGGGCTTGGCATATGTCGTCGATCTGACCTTATAACTCCTTGAGTTCCGCTTCCCAGGGAACTTCGTTTTCTCCTACAGCCTCAAGAGTTTTTCCACACCTTCAATTTTCTAGCGTATGACGTAGATTAGAAGCAGCGAGAGCGGTTGTTTTTGTGGTTCGAGAAGGCATCTGGTTGGGCTACCTTGACTGCGGTCTGACCTCCTGAGGGATTGGGGGGGTCATGTGGAGGTTGGGACTGCTTAGTGGCAACACAATCTTCTTCCTTGTGGCCAGGGAAAGGGTTTTGTCTCTCTAGAATTTACATCAGTTGGTTTATACTGTTGTTCAGAGCCTCAACTCGATTCTCCAGAGAGACAAGCCGACCTCCTTGGTTACGGAATCTGGGCGCAAGTGACGCTGGAGTGGAATCAGCTCGTTGCTGAGAGGATTGATTGCCTTGATCTGCGGATGATTTCAGTGGAGTAAGCATGGCCACAGCAATGGCGGGCGGAGCTTTCTTCCTTCCTTTTGTCATCGTAGAACTCGTATGAGAAGACTCTGACTTTGATATCGGTTCCTACAGACAACGCCAAACTGTCAATGTAGAAATTCAGTTAACCCTGATTAGACCGCTGAATACATGCAACACAAAAAATTACAAAGGAGACCTTGACTATAGCAGGGGGACCCTCCGATGACTAAGTCAGAATTCTTGAGGAATCTGGGTCTAGTCAATTATGGGGTAACTGGTGTGTACCTTTCACTGTAGATGGGACCTCTATTTATAGGCCTAAAGTTGATTACGTGGATGAAAATGATCCCTGATTAATAGGCGCGTATGGTTTCCATTTCTCAGCCGTTTCGCGAGATCCTCGGTAATGATAAGATCAAGTGGTTGAGCTCTAAAAACATATGAAGCTGGTGACCGAGGTCGACCCTCCAAGCCAACCTCAGGATCCAAGGTCGGAGGTTGTCCTGAGGACGAGCTTGGCCCTTAGTATGCTGAGGTCAGGCTTTTAACAATTCAATTCATGTCATGAGGATAGGTCTTTAGCATCCTTCCTTGGAGACCTCGAGTTGCGCAAGTATGGCAATCCTGCATCCGATCTTGTGCGAGATCACGTCCCGAATAGTTCTATAGAGGATTTTAGCAGGAGAACGGGAATGAGTGAGACCGTGAGAGGGCTCAGTATTCATCTTCTTTTGAAGGAAGCAGATGTACTTTATCTTTTGGCAGACGAGGCCATCAGGCAAACAGATCTCCTTGCAGTGGTTTACTACTACTATCTAGCTGTTGAGGAGCTCCTTGGTTAGGATTACTTGGATTTTATTTATTCCCACGTTGAGCAGCTGAGGTATTGTATTTTTAGGCCCGTGGCCAGGTCCTAAATTTCATGCTTGAAAATTAATCAGGGATGTTGACCGTTGCTCTGATATTTCTCTCCTATCCACAAATGAAAGTTATAATGCTGATTTTCCTAACATAGAAGTTTTTGGGCATCGTCAGTCAATGGTGAGATGCAACAGTCCACAATAGCCTTGATGGCCCAAATGGGCCCCACTAATGATTCCTCCTTAGTCCTTCCATCAGATAACCCATTTTAATTTTAACATTGTTTTCTTTAATTAGCTAACGGTGTGATTTGGATACACGTGGAAATGAAAATTCAACGGATGATCGGTGCCATACACTGCAAATGCTGGTGGGATGCATTTTGGGTGGGCCAAAAAACTGAAATAGGATCCATTGGCTTGCCATTTTTGTCTCAATTCAGTATCAGAACCTTTCATCTGGGACCTGAATTGTAACAGATGTGAACTTTGTGGCATATGTGAGATGGTGGGCCCAGATTGATTCAATTAGGCTCTCAATGCAGATCTCATCATAAAATTGACAAAGAATGTGGGCCCCACATAAAGATAAAAAGAAAATAAACCAACCTTTTAATTTTTCATTTTTACAAAATGATACTTAGTTTTATGATCAAAACACAATCAGTAAGAAGATGGACGGTCAGATATCGATCTGTTTATTGATAATAAGACATCCTTATTTCTAGTATTAGCTATAAGATGGTAGTTGAAGGCCTGTATGTGTGTGTTTGGTCAGTCGCCACAGTTGACGAACTGGTAGTTAACGATCATGTTGCCTTGAGCATTGCCATTTCCATCGGTGTCGATCTGATCGAAGACGGCCTTGTCTAAATCCAGCCCTCCATTGCTACATTGGTCCACAATCCTCGCTGTCACCTGGGCCCCTGTCCTTGTGTTTGTTACCTGCATAACATTAGCCATTCATTCAGCCCTTTCCATCATACTATAAGTACTTGTAGGGACCCGCAATCAGCTGGGCCATGTACATGTGGGGTCCATGAGTTCTGATCTGGACCATGGATTTGATTGTCCCACCATTGATTGACTTGTCGCCCTTGAAAATATTTGGTCAATCCATAACTTGAGACCCATCAAATCAACCGTCTAGATCATTGAATGGTGGGCCCACATTTCCAATGCAAGTTACGTCATGGGAGACAAAGTAATCACTGTTACGGGTAAAATAAGCTAACCCAATATATAATGCACGAGGTCGGTACCCAGGCAAGCTCTCCAAATAACTTAAGGATTAAGGAAGATAAGTCGGGGATAAGGCTTGTCAAACCTATATATTTGAACTACAGATTTTGACAGCGGACCTGCAGACATGGACCATATAATCTTTAGATATCGAAGTTGACCTCAGATATTGGCCTCTATATCATATGCGGACCTCAATCTCGGTATTTGAGTATTTGGAAAAAATTTTGTAACATAAAAAATAAAAATAATAATAATAAAATTTAAAAATCAGTCCAACGAGGTTATAGTCGACAATCACGCTGATCGAGGTTAAATTGGATTTATTTTTGAAATTATTCCAACTCCATCTTGAGCATGTACAATTTATCTAACAAATCCATTCAGATAATTAGACTGCCTTTATACCTGACTTGATTATTGGAGGCTCTCCGGCCGTAAGCGACTCCTCTAATGTCCTTCTACTTTCCATTAATTTTTTATTTTTAATTTTTATTAGCTCGTTAGTATATCCGCTGTCAGTTCACACCAGCCCCACAGGAATCGATGCCAAGACTTCAGTGTTCAAACAATGGATCTTTCACTGGGTGTACCACTCGAGCTATGGATCAGGGTGTACGATAGCTCACGGGAGGGGATTTAAGTAACAACAATCACCGACCCGGAACAATTCTCATCCGATGCAGTGTGATAGACTGTTACATATGTTGATCACAACCAACCGTTATATGATAGTCTATTACATACTTCGATTACAATCAAAGGCTGGATGTCATGCCCAAGCCATGTTGGCCCAGAATGCTGACTGGACCGTTAGAAAATGATCATGGGTATTTTCGTCATCGTGCCCTCCAGCCGTACTGGGAGGGGATCGTTGTGAAATTCAAAATGGTGGGGCCCTTTCACATGTGTTCAGAGCTTACGCTCTTCCTTAATTAGTGCAACCGCAACTTCTCATTTTCCGCACAAATGCTAATCTTTTTCACACTGAACGTGGCATACAGGTGTGAGGTCTGGCCCAATCATCAGGACATCCGTCCCCTAATAATCAGGTGGGGCCAACTCATTAGGTGGGACTTCTCATTTCCATTCGTTGCTTTTATAACCGTTCATTCGCCTCTACAGCTGCGCCTCACCTGATGAGTGGACCTGCCTTAAATTTCACGGTGAGCCACACGCAAACGGCTAGGATTTTCACACGTGTGAGACGTCGGCACGTGTATGGCTAGTAAATCGACTAAATGATTTGCACGTTACCCGCCCGTTGGTCCCTATGCATGCACGCAATGGGTTACACGACTCCTAGCGATTGCGACAATGGTTGTGGGCCCCACTTTCTAATCACCGTTTGATCACGATACAAACGTGGTTTAAGGCTTTCGCAGGGAGTTCCTGCGCTGAGAACCTATATAAGGCCCACCATGATGTTTTTGATAAATCCACCACGTCCATCCGTTTTGTGAGCTCATTTTAAGACAAGAGGCTAAAGACATCCAGATCCAAGACTCAAGTGGGCCGAAAAGGGAAGAATTAAACATCCAAGGTTGAAATATTCATTGGACCACAGAAGTTTTGAATCAGGCTAGTATTTTTGTTTTCAGTTCATCTCGGTAGGAACGACGGTATGAATGGTACGGACGACATGTAAGCATCACTGTCCACTCAAGGAAGGTTTCAACGGTAGGAATCTCCCAGCCTATCTTTCCCTATCTTGCGGCCAACTTGAGTCTGGGATCCGGCTTATCTTTGGCCACTTGTCCTAAAATGAGCCACAAAAAGGCGGGACGTGTTACATCATGGTTGGCCTCACATAGGTTCCAGCGCCGGAACTTCCCGCGAAATCCGCGTCTATCTATCCTTATGCATGGATTAACGGACGCGGAGTGCGTCCTTACCCCGCCCGGACGGTTATCCGTCTAGGCAGGGCTCTGTGGGGCCCACCGTGAAGTAAGTGTTTTATCCAAGCCGTTGATTACTTTTCTCAGATCATTTTAAAGTATGAAACAAAACTGAACAAGCTACAAGGCTTAAGTGGACCACAAAGTGAGTATTTAATGTCTACCATTAAAAACTTCTTGGGAGTTAGTTGGAGAAGTCTCTGATCAAGCTAATATTTGTTTTTTCACTTCATCCACGTCTACATGATCTTATTGATAGTTTGGATGATTAAAAAAAAAATCACGGTGGCCCTTAGAAAGGTCTCAACGGTGGGTGTCATTATCATTGCAGCTTCCTCCGGCGTGGTCCACCGGAGCTGTAGACCTGCTTCAATTTTATAAAGATATCTTAAAATGATATGAGAAAAGCGATGAACGGCGTGGGTACAACACTTACATAACGGTCGGCCCCACAGAGCCCTGCCCGGACGGATTACCGTCCAGGCGGGGGTAGGACGCAATCCGCGTCCTGGATTAACCTCCAGATGTAGTATCTACGGTTATTATTGAGAAAGCTAATCTCATCTTACCAACAAGCACTGTCCACAAGAGGCCTGGCCAGTGGGGCCCACAGGTCCGCAGAAGGCGGTCCATCCGTACCTCTGGCGCCACTCGAGAGGCTTGTCCGCGTCCCACGTGGCGCAGTAAACGCTGCCTCTGTTCAAGTCCCACCCGATCTGCGACGGATTGTAGAGATTGTACGTCGCGCGCACGTTGGACGCGCTCTGCGCATCGGCCGCTGCTAAAATGCACAGTAAGAGTGCCGCACAAAGCCTCAGAGAACCCATTTTTCTTTTTCTGATTTGAGGTTAGCCAAACGGGGTTCGTACTTATAGACGATGTTCGGTTGTGAATTACCAAACTACCCCAGTTTATGTATAAAAAACCACGAATATGCCACTTCATGAGATTCGGGTGTCGGCATGAAGATGGTGCGACGACGGACGACTGGGAGAATGAGAAAGCCAAATGGTAATGCTGCTTGGAGGCGATTCTTCTGACATATCAGACGTGTAAGAGATCTGGGACGTTCACTTGGATGGCCCTTCGGAGCGTGCGCTATCCCCGAAATTAGGTTCGACCGGTCATCAAGTGGACCATACACGTATCAGAAAAATCAACGGTAATATTCATTGTACACATATTGCTGATCTGATGAGTGGGCCACCTGGCTTTTGTGATGGGTCATTTTGAAGGTTGGTCGAACCTGATAAATGGTTAGAAACTGCAAAATCCAGCGGCTCAATCGAGTAAGTAAAATCAGGAACGGTTAGATCATTGCTGTGATAGTTCAGGATCATTTAGAAAAAATGGTGGTGACTCCTTTACTATGCACGTGGCATAATTTTACGGCAATCAGGACCGTCAAAATTGCTGACCCAGCTGTGAGTGCTCCTTAAGGAAAAAAATTAGATGTATAAAATAAACAGTTTGATTTGGTACTTTGAATTTGGACCACTTCTTTAATTTCAACCATCCAATTGGATGGATAGGATCGCTTGATTAGAGTGATTTTATTGATATTGGATGGTCTGGATAGCTTTACTTGAGGGCCACATACGAGGACGATGAGTTACCAGCACTTTCGAAGTGGTGGGGAACTACCAGAGAGCTATAATACGGGGAGGGGATTAGCTGAGATCCCGGCCTTACCCAAGATGGTGCGTCCCTTACTGTGGGGCTCATATCGATTATTTTTTCTGTATCCACACCGTCCATACGTTTTTCCATATCATTTTAGTGCATGATCCCAAAAAATGAATAAGACCCAATTCTCAGGTGGACCATTATCTAGGAAGCAGTGGTGATTGAATACCACCATTAAAAACTTCTTAGGGGCGTTTATTTTCAATCTAATCTGTTTATAAGGTCACATAAGCCTGGATAAAGGAAAAATACAAATACCAGCTTGATCCAAAACCTTTTCGGTCCATTAATAGTCAATCACTACTGTTTTCTATGGTATGGTCCATCTGATAATTGGATCTACTTCATTTTTTTCAAATAATGATCTAAAATGATCTGAAAAATCGGATGAACGGTGTGGATATAGAAATAAAACATCAAGGTGGGCGCCAGGGTAAGGGCTGCACCGTCTTGGGTAAGGCCGGGGTCTCACCTAATCCGCTCCCTATAATCAGGTTTTCAATTATTACAAGTGGGAACTATGGGCGGATAATCCGGACCATTGATCTATTGAGACTCAGTCGGGATGGACCATACATCAAAAGCCTCTCAGATTGGAAGATCGCAGGGCTGACAATCAATATTCAGACCTTTCAGACCCTTTTCTATTTCTCTTCTTAACCATCCATCTCCAGACCAAAACTTGAATGGTTAAGATCATCCAATCATGAATATTTTAATAGAAATAACCATCAACTGCAAGGCCCAACATACGATTGGTTTGGATCATCAATCAACAATCCCCACGTGTCAGAATTGAAAACGCGCGTATGTTCTGTAAAGATGCAGCCGCATATCAAATACTCCTTTACCAAAATACTCCGCAGAACTCGAAAAACTACAACAGGCGGGCTAATTCAACATGGAGCTTTGTTCTACCACCTTTCGCTGTCAAGAGATCATGAATCTGTCCAAATTACTTCGTATACTTCCGTAATTAATGGAGTAGATGTGCTATTTTTCTAACTTCAGATACGTGGCAGACGTAGAATTAACATCTGTCACCTAAGAGGGCCCCACCAAATATGGCCCACAACCCGAGAATCAAAGGGTGTTAGACAATTCACGCAATACACACGTGTTCCGATTTTTATTTTTTAAAAATCTCATCTCTTGATAGAGTGCTATAATTTAATTTAAGAAGAGGTAGTAATTCTATAAGATATATAATTATTATACAATACTAGAAATAAAAAGTCGGAGAGAAAACGTGATATGTGGATAGTAATCAGAGTAGTCTTCTTCACGACAGTTTCTCTCAACTTAGAACTGAAATATTGATTATCTCTAGCGTGCGTGATAAATTTTGAAACCTTTATTTTTTAATAGTTTTTGTGAAATAATCGACTAGTTTGACCTCAATTGTTACAAATGAAGTAGATATCACTTTAGCCTGAATCTTCTTCTTGACAAAGTGATAATTTATTTTAATGTATTTTGCTTGCTAATGAAATATAAGATTGGTAGCAATCCGAATGATCGCTTGATTGTCATAAAATTAATTAATAGGACTATCATCATGAAAGCCTAGATAAGTAGAGCTTTTACCTACATAATAGCTTTTATCTACATAATTCACATGTGGATGAGGCCATTGCTCTATACCTTGCTTTTGCATTGAATTGAGCAATGACAATATGTTTTTTACTTTTTCAGGTAACTAAGTTACCACCAACAAAGATACACATATTAGTTGTGAACCTATCAACTTGACAACATGCCCAATCAACATTTGAATAACCAGTAATTGCTAGATTCCTATTGCACTTTATTATGACACATTTTTTAGGAGAACTTTTTAGATCTCGAAGAATTCAATTTACAACTTTTATATGAATTGATGATGGCTTGTGCATGGACTAACTGACCAAAGAAATGACATAAACAATGTCTAGATAGGTAATAGTGAAGTACATGAGACGTCCAACCAATCGTTGATACGGGCCGAATTCTTCAGAAGATTTTTCCCACTTCTTCAAAAAAGTCAAACATTGCAGTTGACTGCTATATTGGTAGGCTTTACAACTAACTTTCCTGTCTCATTGACCAATTCTAATATGTATTTCATTTGTGATAACAAAATGTTCTTTTTAAAATAAGCTACTTCTATATCTAAGAAGTACTTCAATTTATTAAGATCTTTTATGTCGAATCGTGTCTTAAGATTGTGCTTCGACTGCTAGATGGCTTGATCATTATTGCACGTGACTATAATATCATCAACATATATTAAAATAACCTCTCCTTCTGAAGCTTTCTACTTGGTAAGCATCACGTAGTCAGTTCCACTTTATTTATGTCAAAAAGCAATTAGAGCCGATCTCGATTTTTCAAACCAAGCCCTTGGTGATTGTTTGAGCCCATAAATTGCTTTCTTTAACTTGCATACTATACCGTGCTCCCCTTCTCGAGAATGTACGGAAGGTAATTTTATATATACTTCCTTGTGAAGATCTCAATGTAAAAACGTATTTTTACATCTAATTGATATAGAGGCCATTCTTGATTAGTTGCAGTGGACAACAACACATGTGTAAAGCTCATCTTGGCCACATGTGAAAAAGTTTCTTCATGATCGATACCATAAGTCTAGGTAAATCAATTTTCAACTAACCTATCTTTATACTTTCATGTAGTACAAACACTATTGTTTTGGTTTTGTACACCCACTTCTAGTTAACCAATTTTTTTCTTAAGGAAAACACACTATATTCCAAGTGCCGCTTTTTGCAAAGGTTGCTCATTCTACATTCATAGCCTTCTTCCATTTGTCTTGTGATCACGCATCTATAAAACTGCCAGGTTTGACATGGGTGGAGATGGAATTTAAGAAAGCTACATGTTACTTATAGTATTTTTTTTATTTTTTATTTAAAGAGAGACATATGATCAGATTATATAAGCAACTTGATACAAAAAAATCAGATAAACGAACAAAGGGTGAATGGCTCTTTTATCTTTTCATAAGGCAATATGAGTATGAGAAGAGGATATACTTGACAATGCACCTGACGTAGGAGATGATGAAGATTAATGAGGAGAACTCGAGGTCACATGGTCCATGTTTGTAGATTTGGTGTCATCATCAGATATTTGGCTCCTAATTTGGATGTGAGAAGTTTGCATGATATAATCAATTTCTGTTTGATCATCATTTTCTACTTGATTTTGACATAAGATTGGTTGCATAACTATAGAAGGACTTGACGACCAATTGCCATCTCTCCCCCTTGATTAAGATTTCTAATAGTCTAAAATCTTTAGATTTGGAGTAGTAAGGCATATCTTCAATGAAGTGGACATTTCTTGTAATATAGACTTTCTTTTTTATTGGATCAAAGAATTTGTTTCCTTTTTAGTAAGGTGAATAACCAACAGAGATACACTTAAAAAATCATTTTTCTAATTTATTTCTACTAAATTCTGGTATGTGCATATTGTTGGGGATTTGTGCTACGGAATCACATAGATCTAGATCTAGGACAACAATTCAATAGTAACAAGCAATCATAGAAGAACATAAAGTTTTAATGTGAAAAACCCTTACAGGAAAAAACCATGGCACAAAGCGACAGAAATCTACTATGAAATAGAAATTACAAGAGAGAGGACTTACCCGATTCAAACAACCTCGAATCTCACCCTTGTTGCACCCTTTGATAATCCTAGAATCCCTTTAGAAAGCTTTAGAATTATTTTTCATACTCTATAAAAGCCCCAGGGACACCTATTTATAGTTTAGGTAACTTCCCTTTCGCACCCTTGCGAAAATCGCCTCAGATTTCCGCAGTCCGCACAAGATCCGGACTAGAATTTGCGTAACCTTGACTGGTCGAAGAATGACCACGATTGGTTGAGCAACCCGCTCGACCGGTCATGCAATCCCCTCGACCGGTCGAGCATCCCGGACACCAAAAAACTGAGCTTGTTGGACTTCGAGTCGAGCGGGCCACAACTGGTCGTGTAGCTCCCTCGACCGGTCGAACAAGGGCCACGACAGGTCGAGCAACCTAAAAATCTGATGATTGAAGGCTTTCTGACAACAATCTCCACCAAGTCTTCAATCTTCAGCCGTGTGGCTTCTTAACCTCTTTTCTTATTTCAGTATTGCATCATAGCTTCAATCAACCCTTCTCGTGCACACTCCGTCCTTCTTTTACGGCATCACTAAGCCTAGAGAAGTTGCACAGAACTTGAACTTCTCTGCAGGAACATTCTTGTTGATCATGTCTGCCGGATCTAAATCCATATGCTCAACCACCTTTGCTCCTGTCTTCTCAAAAGGAAAGACGTAGTCTTCTTACCATCTCATCATTACCTAATATTGCTTGTCGGGGTACTTGCTCACAATACTGATAGCCTGTGAAATAACCGGTCTAATCCAGACCATGGAATACACTGTCAACCGCATTCGAATAAGGCTCATGAGATATCCTGCTTTTCCTTATCTGTATTGGGACATGTCCTGAGGAAAACTTGAGGAGAGACGCGTAGGGAATGCTCTCTGGCTTTATCTGGCCCATCACATCCTTGATTAATACCTACACACAAGGTATTCCTCCTGTGATTACCAAAGCCTACTCTTCTTTCAGTCTCAACGCTGAGAACCATCTTTGCAGCCCTCCGATTATTCATCCTGAATGTCCCACTTAACCAAGTCTTCAGTACATTGATTTCAAACATGTCATAGTTGGTGATCTACATGTCATCAATTCTTGACTCACCATGAAGGAATCAAACCACTACATAGGCGACAGGTTGATCCACGACCTCCTGCAGAGTCTTTTCTCAGCCTTTTAACTTTGAACTGCTCTGGTTGCTTCATGTAGATCCGCTCTTCCAATTTCCCTTGCAAAAGTGTAGACTCAACATCCATTCTTCCAGCTCAAGATCACATTGGCCAACCAACGCCAATCACGGATCTAATAGACACCTGTTATACCGTTGACGCGATTATCTCTGAGAAGTCGATCCCTTCTCTCTGAGCATAACCCTTCACTACCAACCTCGCCCTGTATTTATGTTGTATCATTCTGAAGATTCACCTGCATTCAACCGCTCTCCGACCCACTGGAAGCTCCACCCACTCCCATATGTCGGTCTAGTACAATGAATCCATCACATCGCCCATAGTCACCTTACACTTCTCAGCACCAGGCTCACTTAAAGCCATCTGAATAAAAGATGAATCCCCTAAGATATTGGAGTCATCCATGTATCTCGCCGATATCCTGCAATCATGCCGTGTGAATCTTCTCATAGGTGGCTGCTCCACCTGCTCTGTATCCCTATCCGTGCGTCTCATCCTTCTTACCCTGCCCGCTCATGTGGCCATGCCCAGCATGCCACACACGTGCAGAGGTGGAATCTGCTACAACCATTTCAGCTTCACCTTTTGAAGTGCTCCCTATCAACCTGTACATGTTACCGAGTCGTTACGCTTTCATGATTACTCATGCCCCCTTAGATACTTTAAGGGCACCATCAATACCTGTGTACTTGCATCTTTTTACCTCAAGCACACCAAAAGAAATAAGATTCTTCTTCAAATCAGGAACGTGCCTGACATCAGTCAAGGTATCCTCCACCCCGTCAAACATCTTGATGCGCACCGAACCAACAGCCACAACATTACAGGCAATGCCATTGCCCATAAATATCTGTCCACCATCGCACTCCCTGTAGTTGGTGAAACAACTCCGATGAGGAGTTATGTGAAAAGATGCTCCTGTGTCTAGCATCCACTCGTCCTTACGATCATCGTATGGCCATCTGAGCGAAGATACATACAAAACATCACCATTACATCTACTTAATCCATCTGACGTAGCAACATTGGCCTCTCCGTACGAAGCCTCAAAATCTTCTCTCTTCGATTTAGGATTTTCACAATTCTTCTTCACATGTCCTTCCTTCCCACAATTCCAGCACTTTACCTTTCCTTTGCCCTTGTTCTTGAATTTGGATCTAGAACCTGAAGAACCTATACCTCGCTCAGAATCTTTGCCCCTCGTAATCAGTGCATCGGAAGATGCCCCCATGTCTCCGTTTAACTTTCTCATAGCCTTCCCTTGAAGGGCTGAGATGACGGTGTCAACACTTAGAATTTTATTTGCGGTGCACATCGTGTCCTTGAAAGACTCATATTATGCAGGAAGAGAATTCAACAATATACATGCCTGTTCCTCATCTTTGACCACTTCCTCCATATCCAGCAATTTATATATCAATTTATTAAAGTTGCTGATATGGGCTTTTAGATCTCCACCCTCTGCCATCTTGAAGGTATAACATTGTAGCTTCAAGTGTGGGTGATTTTTAGAGGACTTCTTTGCATAGATGTTCTCTAATTTCACCCACAAACTAGCCGTAGTTTTCTCCCTCAAGACATTATAGAGAACCCCATCTGCGAGACATAAACGGATAGAGGCTAAAACATTACTATCAAGGTTTTCCCATCCATCATCTTTCATGGTAGATTTTCACTCCTTAAGAGCCTTAATCTCACCTTGCTTGGTTAACAGGCTAATCATCTTAACCTTCCATAACTCAAAATTATTTTTGCCCGAGTACTTCTCAATATCAAACTTGCCATTTCCCATTATTACTAATCCTGTAGATTCAGATCTGTACCCCAACGATTGCTTTGATACCACTTGTTGGGGATCTGTGCTATAGAATTACACAGATCTATATCTAGGATAACAATTCAATAGTAACAAGCAATCACAGAAGAACACAAAGTTTTAACGTGAAAAACCCTTACGGGAAAAAACCACGGCACAAAGCGACAGAAATCCACTATGAAATAGAAATTACAAGAGAGAGGACTTACCCGATTCGAACAACCTCGAATCTACCCTTGCTATACCCTTTGATAATCCTATAACCTCTTTAGAAAGCTTTAGAATTATTTTTCATACCCTAGAAAAGCCCTAGGGACACCTATTTATAGTTTAGGTAACTTCCCTTTCGCACCCTTGCAAAAATCGTCTCAGATTTTCGCAGTCCGTACAAGATCCAGATTCGAATCTGCGTAACCTCGACTGGTCGAAGGATGGCTATGACCGGTCGAGCAACCTGTTCGACTGGTCGTGCAATCCCCTCGACCGGTCGAGCATCCCGGATACCAAAAAACTGAGCTTGCTAGACTTTGAGTCGAGCGGGCCACGACTGGTCGTGCAGCTCCCTCGACCGGTCGAGCAAGGGCCACGACAGGTCGAGTAACCCAAAAATCTGATGATTGAAGGCTTTCTGACAATACATATAACATACACATCCAAAATAATGAGAGTGTGAGATATTAGGAAGCTTTCCATTCAAAACTTTAAATGACATTTTTCTATTCAAAACTACACTTGGTAGTCTATTAATGACATAACTAGTTGATAAGAGCGCATCTAACCATAAAGATTTTTGGGACATTTTTCTGAAATATAAATGACTAAGCTACTTGAAGTAAGTGGCAATTCTTGCATTCAGCTACTCTGTTTTGTTGTGGAGTACTTGGATAAGTAATATTATTCATGATCATTATTTATGAGGTATTCTTTAAGCATTTTACTCATATATTCCCTTATCAGATTTTAGAATTTAAACCTTGACATTATATTAAGTAGCAATTAACTTATGAAAGGGTCTTTAAATGCATTAAATACTTCTCCTTTTGATTTTAATGTATAACTTCATAGTGATCTTGAGAAGTCATAAATAAAGCTTACAAAATACTTAAAACCAAATAATGAATTTACTAGCGCAGGGCCCCATACATTTGAATTAAATCAAACTGAAAGGGTTGTTATAAGAGTTTTCATAGTGCTTAAAAGATACCTTGCCTTGTTTAGGATAATGGTAAATTTCATACTTATTAAATGAAGAAGTGATAAATTGATACAAGCGATGTAGTATCTGTCAATGGATATCTTAGTATCTAATGTCAGATCTGATCAGTGTTAGTTTTGCTTTCATCACTTAAGAGAGCTTTTGTTTTTTGGTCTAACAAGTAAAACCCCTATGCCTCTCATCCATTACCAATTCCTTCCCTACAATAAGGTACGACATAAAAGTTTGAAAAAAGTGACATAACAATTAAGGGATTTTGTTAGTTTACTAATAGATAATAAATTAGATGGAAATGTGGGGACCCAAAGGATACTTGACAGATTAATATCAGCACATGGCTTTGTTTTCTCAATTTCCTGAATTGAGGTAGATGAACCATTGACAAAAGAAATCATTTTATTTTCTTAGTTATATATTATAGAGGATAGGCAGTTTGATGTCTCGATCATGTGATTGGTGGTACCAGAGTCAATATTTAAGAATCTAAATAACTTTGAGTTAGAAAATTGTTAGTGCACTGATTTGTGTATCTTGTTTATCAAGCACATGAATTTATGTGTCATGTAGTCGGTTGAGCCCTTGGAAACTGAAGACCAAAGGCACAAGAGGATATAAGTATTAATGAGCAAAGAACATATATATGAGGTAGCTTGGTGACCTTAACCCCTGACCCAAAATAACCCTTGGCCTCTAGATTATCCTAACCCTACAGGTAAACCTTGTTCATCATCCCTTAGTCTTAGAAGCTTAATTGGAACATGATAACTAATGATAGAAGATGTGCAAAGCTGCTATGAAATCATATGCCCAAAACAACAATTTTCGAGTGGTCTTCATCCCATCAACAGGCTTCTGATGTGACTCGATCCAATCGAAGGTCCACTCGATCAAATTGAAGAATGAGTCTAGCAACCATCAAATAAATTTTTAGATTTTCTCGATAGGATCGACGCAATGTTCGATCCCCATTGAAGGGCCATTTAATCCAATCGAAAGAGCTATTAACTAGCCGTTTTATAGTCGTTGAAAAATGATTTCTTATAAAAAGGCATTCAGTTCTTAAGTATTTAGATGAGTTTTTAGTGCAATATAAGCCTATGTGATTCCATGTTCATATATCTCATCTTAAGCCTCTAAATCGATGAGTTCTAAGTAATCTTCATTAAGATTAACACTTTAAATGAGGATTTTAACCTCCATCTTAAAGATGAGCTTGAGCTTCACAATTTTCTTGAAATTAGACCCAATCGTATTGGTATACCATTTGTCTAAATTCGCTAGAAGATCTATCTAGGTGAATCCCTTAGGAATTATAATATTCTATTAGTTGTAAGAGATTCAACCAACCTCATATCACATTGGTCACCGCATTAGAGCATCACATGCAAGGTCGTTGATTGTGGAGCTAAAGCATTAACAATACATCGACATTATAATCGAGGGAGTATTTGGGGAGCAAGTTCAAGCACGAGAGAGCTCTTAGGAAGTGACTTAAGATCGATGCATCAACGTGGCTCAATCCGACAAGTAAAATTGTCATTTATAGAGTATATGCACACTCCTTCCTTGTGTAGGATTGAGTGTAAGAGTTTAATTGCTAAACTCGATTAGGTTCTTATGTAGGACCTAAATGAAGTCCTTGTGTAGGCTACCAGACACGAGTGTGTACGTGTTAATTTCTAGGAGAGCCTCCAACCGAAATAAACATAAGTCCTTGGACTAGGACTGATGTTTGTAGCAAGCCTATAGAAAACCAAATGTCTCTGAGGGAGTCGATCCTTGTGAAGGATTGTAAAAGTTAGAACTGAATATAATTAAAAACCTCTGATAGTGAAATTTGGTACACTCATGGCTTGAGTGCATCTGCCAGGAGTGGAGTAGAGAAAACAAACCACTATATATGCTTGTGTTTGAGATTGTCTTTTGAGCACATTTCTAATTATGCTTGTGGATTCAATTTGATGAATTATATGTATGCATGACTAGATATATGTTATAATTTGATAGTTATCACATTCCACATGTGCATGTACACTATCATATATAGACTACTTGCTTCATTGGAACGTGATTTGTAGTCTATGTGATTAGACCCTCTATTAGCATGGAAGCCTTAGAGTTAATTGCCTTAGTTTTTTTTTTTTTAATAGTTTAAGTAATTATGTTTTGATCGGTTAAAATTTTATTTGGTCATAATCACCCCCCTCTAGGATATAACCTTCATTCTATAGCTTCACTAAGCTTTCGTGTATAGCCTATGGCCCACCACCACATGCAATTTCAAAAAGGAGAGGAGATGATCCCCGAGTCTTGCGAGGATGATTGAATTGTAGGAGGTGCAACCTCAGACTTGTTTAGATACTATAGGAGGTGTAATGCAGACTTCTTTAGATACTCAAGTAATTCAGAGAGCTTTTCAAGAGAAATGGTAGAATCAATACTTTTAGTGCTGTTGGAAGAGTTAAAGATATGTGTAGAATCTTAAGGTCTGATATGAAGAATCCAACATTTATCTTTAACATGTCTTGTAAGTGCAACCATTTTTTCACCCGGTTTGTTAATCACGTGAGTTGTTGTGTCGCTTAGTCGGTTGAGCCCTTAGAAAGTGAAGACTGAAGACACAAGTGAAGTTGGCACATCAAAGAAGCAAAACAGGTAACTCAAGATGTCCTGGTGATCCTAACCTTTGTCTTAAAATAACCCCTTAACCTCTAGATGATTTGAACTTAATATGAATAACCCATTTTGATAATCCTTTTAGCCATAGGAGCCTATACCCTGACAACCTTAGACTAGATTTAGAGGTAGTGTTGCTAAAATAATCAATTGAATATAGCAACATTCAGTCTGACCAAAGATGGTTTCGGTCCGATCGAATCTGGCCATTGCAGGACAAAATAAAACAGGAAGATCTGGCAGTAGTTCGGTTTAATTCAGTCAGACCGAATGACAAGTTCGGTCCGACCAAAAATGGCCAAACCTTAATTTGGTCTAACTGAACCAAAATTTAGTTTGACTGAGTGTAGCCAAAGGTTAGCTTCGGTCCAACAGACTTTGGCCAAAATAGTCAAGCAACTTTTGGTCTTTATTTGGTCCGACCGAACCAAAATTTGGTCCGATCGAAGGCTCTCTCGGTGCAAGCGAAATGTAGCTGTTAAAGATTCATTGGAACACCTTTTCTATATATTTAGCTTCTGGATCTTTGCACAGATGATGAATTTAGGCACCTTAGAGACTCTAGTGCATCCCAAGCCTAACCATATAGCCTAGAACTCTTTCCTATTGAGATTCATGCCTTCTTCTTAGTGATTCCTCACTTAATCAAGCATTCCATGCTTCTATTTATGAAGAACACAATCTTATGCCTTTTTTAGAGTATTGAGACCAAGCCTTCTGGTATATCAACATTCTCTACCATATTCTAGAGTGTTCATTAGTTGAATCCCCTATGAAAAACAACTTCCCATTAGTTGTAGGAGATTCAACCCACTCCCATCACCTTGGTCACCTTATAGGTATATCAAATGCAAGGAGATTGATCGTGAAGCTGAAGCCTTGACGAAGCAGAATGATCAAGGGAACATCAGAGAATTGATTGAAGCATGGGAGAGCAGAGTTCAAGCAACCCATTGAGGCGCATCAAAAGGGACTCAATCCGACAAGTAAGTGTTATGCGTAAGGGTTCATATTTGTACTCTTTCCTTGTGTAGGTTGGAGTGTAAGAGTTTTTTTTCTATTATAAATTATTAGCTTGTTAGTACACAACAATGTCAGTTCACACTTCACTGTTAGCCACCCCCACTAGGGAATCTATACCAAGACCTCAGTGTTGAAACGGGGTATCCTTCACTCAGTTTACCACTTGAGTTATGGATTAGGGTGTTGGAGTGCAAGAGTTTGTGCTTAAACTCACCTAGGTTCTTCCTCAGGACCTTGGCTCTTTCATAGGGCCTAAATTCATGGTTCTTGTGTAGGACCTAGGTTGTTGGTTAGACAAAGGAAAAATCAACTGAAGTCCTTTTGTAGGCATCCGGCAGGAGAATACATTTCAAGTTCTTGTGTATGACCTTTGCTCTTGTGTAGGGCATAAAGAGTTGGGTGCTTAGATATGACTCTTATTCTTATGTAGGGCATAAACTTAAATTCCTTGTGTAGGGCTGTCAAGGTTAGAGGTAAACCTAATTTAAAACTTTCGATAGTAAAGTCCGGTACACTCCTGGGTTGAGTGCGTCTGCCGGGAGTGGAGTAGGCAAGTAGCCGAACCACTATATATGCTTGTATTTGGGTTTGATTATTTGTACACATGTTTAATTATGCTAATATATATGATTCCATGAAATTAAAGAGCCATGAAATAACCAGATGGTTGCTTGATAACTAGGATTATCTTCTTATGAGGTTGGAATTTCACCATTGATATATCAAAGTTTAACCTTACCATTAAGAGATAATTTGGTTGAATGAGACTAAGAGAGATAGTTGTTTCTGTTGAACTTAAATGAGGTTATCTGAGTGCTAGGATTTTTCCCAGGCAGAAGGACTATTCCTACGATTATTTATTTATTTATTACATTTGACAATTCAACTATAAGAAATATAAAGTTGGAGTCTAACCTTTAACGGAGTCTAAATCAAATTGGTTTTCAATGGGCGGATCTTGACAGCTTGTCAGAACGAGTGTGCACCGACTGCTTTACACCAGTGTACTTCCAAGACCAAATAAACGAAACCCTTGTTTCATGTGAGAGTCTGAAAAACCCTTGATTTCGAATATCTCCTTTTCAACTCCTACTTGATGAAGATCAATGCCATTGGAGAGTGGCAGTGGCAGTAATGGTTACAAGCACATGTACTCAGTTGTAGGTAGTGGTGAATGGCGTGTGCCCCTGGTGATTAAAATCAATGCTACTCTTGGTGGAGTAGGATCTGAAGACGCCGTTCTTCAAAGGGGTCAACGCAATGGTTTTTTCCCGACAATGGTGTGGGTTGTTGTTGTGGTGAACAATGAAACTTCGAACAACACTGGCCTCTAGTGTCGGGCGAACATTGTTAAAGATAAATTTTAATGGTTGTTTGTGAAGGCGATGCGTTGCCAGAAATGAAGCAGATGACGTTGCTCTCGATGGTCAGGTGCTTTTGGTGGTCTCAGGGCTTATCGAAAATCAATAGATGGTTGCTTGATTCTCACTAGAGGCTGAAGATTAGGGTGTCGAAAACTCGGTTGTGTGTGGTTGGAATCAAAGTAGAGGTTGATGGGCAACGATGATATCACAATGTGAATGGTGGTAGAAGGCCAGTGCTAATGCATGTGGCCGTTGATGATGATGGCGATAACAAGCGTTCTTCTCCTTCATGGAGTTTGAGCAAGACATAAAGGCTGTCGGTGATAGTGATTAGTGGCTAATGACGCTGCTGGAGCAACACACGAATCTCTCATCGTTGGCAAAGGACTAACAATGGATTTAAGAGAGGTATAAGGGTGTCGCTATTCGTAGCTAGCAGCAGAGATTTGTGGCTGCCATGCACAAAGTTTCTACGGGGACTTGTGACTAAGGAGACATACTAGTGGCACTGAGTGCGACAATGAGGTTGAGCAGAGACAAAGTAGTGACTGCTTGCGGAATGCAAGCGACAAAGAGAGCAGGAGCTGCTCGTAGAGGTGAAACATAGGTTGCTCATAGGGATGACTTGATTCAAAGCTCTTAAATAAAAAAAGATTGCTCAGATACCATGTGAAGAAATAAGTACGAGAGATATTTTGAATTTCTTATCTTATTCCTTAATAGAGAGTTACACATATAAATAATTTGGGAAGTAGAAGTAATTATATATGATATAACTATTACACAAGATGAGGAAGAGAGTCTTATAGAAAGAGTGATATGTAGATAGTAGATAGAGTAGAGTTATATTCTTCAACGTACACCTTGTTCCAATCTAGTATGTCATGTGCCATGGTTCATATATGTCAGAGATCATAAGGTGCATTGTCCTGATCTTATACACGTGTATTACGAGTTTCCATAAAAGCTGATGTGCCACAAGAAAGGAAAGAATATATTAGCCATGGGTAAAGAGGAACACAAATAGAGGTATTCCATTAATCATTCTTCTGGGGTGGCAGATTGGTTACTATCCCTGCTAGAGACTAACGATCCTCTTAAGAGCTCTATGGAGCCCACTGTGATATATGTGAAAGTGCCCTTGTTTGTTAATCTATGTGAGTGTTGACTTAGTCTGTCAAGTGAGTCCCAAATTGAAGATCACAAGACCAAAGACTTAACCAGCTTGAAGATGCTCGAGTTTTCACATAAGTAAACAAGCCTCACTTCCCTAACCAAACCCCTAAAGTATATGACCCCTTTTATGAGAACCTAATCTTACCCAAACAATGTATTTTCAGTCCTTGGTAAGCTTAGTTTAGTTTATTTCTAGGGTTGGTGAAAAAATGAATTAAACAGGTAAACTTCATGTCTTGTCAATTGCATCGAAGTGCAATCGAGTATGTTTTCGGTGGAATTGAACTATGTTCGATAGCATCGAAATCCAAGCCTAATAGTCCAGTAACAAACTAAATGTATGCTGGGTATTGTTGATTACATTGGAAGAAGTTCGATGGCAACAAAACTTATGTTTCGATGACATCGAATATAGTTCGATTGCATCGACCTTGGGCTACTTGCCTCCACCAATCTTGAAATACTCTAAGTGTTCTTCGATGAAATTGAACTTCCTTCGATAGCATTGAAAGTAAGTTATCGACGACATCGAAGCTTGTTTGATTGCATCGATATACGGACCAAGTTTTTCCACAAGCTTTCTAGGAAAATCTTATATATCGATTGCATCGAAACCTCTATCGATGACATCAAAAGGTCTATTGATTGAATCAAAATATGGACTAAACTGTCCAGTGAGTTTCCATAGGAAAATCATTTTATTCTCGATGACATCGATCTGCGATCGATGACATCTTCGATGGCATCGAAATAATGACTGATGTCATCGAAATCTGGCTCATTTAGTCTAGCAACCAAGTGTCATTTTTGAAGAAAAATTCTGATGGCATTGAGCCATCTCTCGATGACATCGAACGACCCTTTGATGGCATCAAAGGATGAACGATGGGATCAAACAGAATTTGTCCTGCACTTATTTGAAAATCATAGTGCAGAGAGTTGATGGAATCGAAGAAGGTTTGCTGAAATTGAAGGAAACTTCGATGGCATGGAAGACCTCTCGATGGCATCGGCAAACGACAGATTTCTGCCCCTTTTTTTACCATTAGGATTTTACTCTATATAAACACTTGGGTTGTTTCTTGGAAAATAGAGCAAATATTGAAGAGAGTTTTGAGAGAGTTATTACCCTTCCTCTTAAGCCCTCTTTCCAATAGGAGTTCATCATTCAATCCATTGCTAAAACATTTATTGGTGTATTTAATAGCTTGGATTAAAGAATGAACTCCGACCTATATTGTTCTTCCAACAACACTTCTTAAATGCGAATCATTGTGTTGTGATCTTTAAAGGCTTTGCTCACGAGAATCTTTTCTATATCTTAAATGCATATCATTAACTAGATTAGATCAACCAACCCTAAACCCAACAACCTCGATACCTTGATTAGAGCATCTACAAGCAGTTGCGGTTCAAGGGAGCTGAAGACTCTTCACCACTAGGAAGATCTTCAACAATATGTGCTGAAACGGGGATCCCTCACTTACTTGTAAGTATATAGAGTTCGTTGAGTCTAAAGCCCTTTCCTTGTGTAAGATTGAGATTCAGAGTTTGAGTTGACAAACTCGCTAAGACCTTTCGTAGGCCTCCGATGGGAGAATATGTGTTTTTGTCCTTGTGTGAGACTTAAACGTTAGGTTCTTGTGTAAGACCTTGGCCCGTATGCCCTAAATTGCTAGGTTGCCTTGTGTAGGCTCCTAAGTAGTATCCTTGTGTAGGACCTGTTGCCTTGAGTAGGTATTGCCTTGTGTAGGCTCCTAGTTATATCCCTGTGTAGGACTTATTGCCTTGTGTAGACTCCTTAGTTTAACCTTGTGTAGGTTGTAAAGGTTCATGGTTAACCTGATTTAAAACTATTAGATAGTGAAATCCGGTACACTTTAGGAGAGAGTGCGTCTACCGGGAGTGGAATAGGCACATAGCTGAACCACTATATATGATCGTGTTTGGGATTGTTATTTATGCATTTATTTAATTATCTTATGTACCTTGAATGATTAGTTACGATGCATGATTAGATGAATGTTTAGGATTGATAGGAATCACATCCCACACACTCTTATACACTATCTTTATAGGCTAGTTGCTTTATTTGCAAATCATTTATAGCCTATGTGAATGGACCCTCTATTGGCTTGGAAGCCTTAGAGTTACTTTGCCTTACTTAACCTGATTGGTAAATTACTTTAAGTTACGCATTGTTTGCTTTTAATAAGTAAATATTTTTGAAAAGTCCTATTCACTCACCCTTTAGGACGCTTGGACATAATTCCTTACTTTAATTAGCGGTTCATCCGCAATTTCAATATGTATTTTATCCAAACTGTCAGTCCATTTTGAAAGATCATTTTACGGCATGAGCCTAAAAAGGAGAGATCAAAGGCTCGAGTGGATCACATCACAAGTAGTGGTAATAATCATTTAAAACTCTCGTTGTTGTCTTGAAGAGGTTTTTAACGATAATCATTCAATACCCAATGTTTCTTGTGGTGTGATCCACTTGAGCGTTCAATTTGCCTTATTTTCAGGCTTATCACTTAAAATGATTTGTCAAAAATGGATGGATGGCGTGTATAAAATACATAGATCACAATGGGCCTCATAAAGCCCTTGACAGGATCATTAGTCTCTAGTTGGGTCCTGGTGGGGGTAGTACCCAATCCCCACCCTTCTTCTAGGTATTCTTTAACGTGAAGTTTTTTAAAAGAGAGTGGCAGAGAAGCAGGTTATGTAACTCTCTCTCTCTCTCTCTCTCTCTCTCTCTCTCTCTCTCTCTCTCTTTGTAATTTTAGTATATTAAAAAAAGAAGTGTTACTAGCCCATGAACATAAGCATATATCGTATTATAAATTTTTTCGACAGTCCATTGCTAAATTATATAAATCTTCGTTTTTCTTGTCTCTTGATTTTAGTTTCATCCTTTGACTTTTTGTTTGATAATTTTTCTTTTTCTGCATTGATCGTGTGTGGGTATTTCTTCGATGGTTACATAGATTTTTCTTTTATAATAACTGGGGTCCATGTTTTGGTAATTCGGAGCATGCATGTGTTAAAATCTTACTGCTATTTTTTCCTTCAAAAGTAATTTTGCTATCGGCTTTTCTATTTTACCATAACTTACTTAAAAATAGCCCTCTACATTTTGACCATCAACTCTCCATTTTTAGTTTCCAGGGACAAGACATGTGGACACAGGAGAAAACATCCATTATTTTTGGACACATGTAACCTACCTCATGAATTGATGGGGTGTTTTGGCCAGGTCATCCACATAGTTCGGCCCACCTCATTCACAATTGGGTGTCTTGTTGAAATTTTGGCTTTAAAAATAAAAAAAATTTTGAAAATTTTTATTTCCTGCTAAAATAATTTTTTTTAAAAAACAAAGGAAATGTTGTTTTTTTGTTTAGTCCCACATCAGATAGAGTAAGAATTTTTTTATTTTTATTTTTCATTTGTAAGTCTTTGAGTGTGAAGTATTCTTACTTGGAGAAATGGAGAGATATGCTCGATTTGTGTGTTCTAGTGCTACTGTGTACATTTATAGGCTGTTGAAAACAGTTAGATCAATGGATCCAAAACCGTCGATCATTATGTTTCATAAACATTCTGAACCATTGATGATCACCCGACAATGGTCCACATCCCAGATGCTATATAAACTAGACCCTCTAAGTCTAGAATCATCCAAGTCCAATAGACTCAATCAAAATTCGATTTGATATCTTTAAACAGTTTTTCCTTTTAAGTTTATTCAAGAACTTGTTGAGTGACTCAAACATTGTTGGAATCACTGAGTTCGACCGACCACTCAAAAAATCTGCCAGAGTTTCAAATTGCGTTAACCAAGTTCTTGAGTAAGTCCCTTCGTGATTGCTCCACACATGACCTTAAGATAAAGACTTGTTTTATCGCGGAAGCAATTCTCCTGTAACCCATCAACGTACCCAATTCAATCAGGAAGGAGATGAATTAAGCTTTAATGACAACTTATTACATAGTGGATTCCACATAGTGTTAATTTTATTTTTATATTTGGTTTCCAATATTATTTATAAAATATTTTCTAACATGTCTTATTTGCAAGATAAACATATGACATTGGCTTTACATTATCTTCATAGGCGGCCAACCTGATGTTAGAGCCCTATGATTTCAACGTGGGGCCCACCTTTTGCATGGCTATGTGCACGCAACCACAAATGCATTTGAACACTGCTCTTTCCAAAGTACACGTGAAAATACAAGATGGATACGAATCCTAACGGATGAGAGGAAAAGTTCGGTTCTGACCGTTGAAAAAAAGAGGCCATAGGACAAAATCAAGCAACTCACGTTATCACCGCTCGTTACGTATTATCTTTTTGTTCTTCCATGACCTTTATCCAATACCGGTTCTCACATTTTTCTTATTTTTTGTTCAAGTGGGGTCCACTATTGATTGATCTAAAGCACTGATATTGTGGCCCCAAAATTATCCATGCACCAAAATCTCCCATTGCTGTAGTTACTATCTTGACCGTTCATTTGCTTGCCACCAATTGTACGGTTAGGATCTCTTTTTCTCTATCGGGGAGATTTTTACCATGGACCATCCAGAGTGTGGCCCACCGTATCAAATCATGGATAACAACGCCATGGGTCCCACTTGTACAAAATGAAAACGCGCGTAGATTATTCTCGAGTTGAGCATTGTAAGTAGAACTACGGTCGTGAAATGCTCCTGATCCCGTGCATCGCACGGCTGTATGGTGATCCCTCCGTTGATATAGTGGGCCACCAAAGGATGCAGCAAAGCCTAAGATTGGTTCGATTGGAATGTCCTAAATTTCAATGTATGTGATTGTCATAGCTATTTGAGGCCACTGATCAATAGATCAATGGTCCTGATCATCCTTTAAGTGGGTCATGTGTCAGGTGTACGGTGGGGATGGTAGAGTCTGCAGACCAAATAAACCATGGTACATGTACTCCCATTAGTATCATAACCGTCCACACGGTGCCAATATGGCACTCGTGATTGCCCATAAGGTGGGCCACACTGTTTAGAAACGATGGCTAGAAAAAGACAAGTCGACCGTCCATTTGTTTCATATGTTGTGGGCCACCTTATGTATAAAATTCCCTTATTTTTTTAACGAACCAGATCTAATTTCCGTGTCCCACACGATGGAAAGATCGAATCCCTCACACGTTTTCCAAATTGACACGTGTTGTTGCGATGGATGTGCATGGCGGACGCGAATTGCCTCTGTCGACCCACATGAAGTTCCTGTATGTGGGGCTCACTGAGATGTGCGTGAGAAGTCCACTTCGTCCATCAGTTTCCCAAGCTCCCAATAGGACAGGGATCCAAAATTCAGGCAGGTCCAAAACTCAAATGGACCACACCATACAAACAGTGGGGGATTGAACGTTCACCATTGAAAACTTTGTGTGGGCCACAGAATTTTTTGATCAAGATGATATTTATACCTACGATTTATCCCAATGAAAATAACCTTATGAACGGCTCTAGAAAAAATTCAACAGTGGACGTTTCTATTCTCACTTTTTCCAATCTTGTGGCCCACCTGAACTTTTGATCTGCCTGATTTTTGAATTCCTTTCCTACTGTAAGATTTATAAACTTAACGTACGGAGTAGATTTCTCACGGAAATATCTGTGGTCCCCACATGGCTTCCGACTTCCTGTAGGCCAGGCAATTCCTGATCGCGCATGCCTCCGGGAGCGTTGGCGTCGCCGGATGAAAGAATCAATCTCGTCGGATAGTCATCCGGTCAAAGTCTTTAGTAAAAGTCAGGAGTCGTGTTCATGTAGACTTCGTTTTGCCTCTTCCGCGATGTCGAATCCAGGGTGTGTCCCCATCTGCTGAGGCCCACATGTTGAGATAGGCCAATGATTATGAGCCGTACATATTATCACTACTATCGTAAATAAGAAATTATTTCATAATCACTTTTCAGTAATGATCTAAACATTTGATTTTTGAAGTTGAATGCTAAGACATTGTAATTTTCTTTTTATTGTTCTAAATTCACATAACCCATTCAGTGTTCTTTTGGCCAATCCGGTGTGGAATCTAAAGTGTGGACGGTGTCGATTGTCAGAAGATATAGCATGTGGTCCATCGTGGACAGGGACGGACTCTTGACTTTTATATCGCGATGGAGAGAAAATAAACAATTTCTTGTACTTTCCTGGAACCTCTTACCCGGGTAATATGCAGTGGGTGTTTCTCCGACCGTGGGCCACCTTGATGTATGTGTAGTACATCTACACCGTTCATTATTATTATTATTATTATTATTATTTCACCTTGATGTATGTGTAATACATCTACACCGTTCATTATTATTATTATTATTTCAACTTATTCTAGGGCATGGTCCCACAAATAAGCAGATCCAAATCTCAGCTAAAGCATACAACATTAAAACTTTTTTAGGGCTACTAGCTGGCATCATTAAAAAAACAAAAGTTTTAGATGAATTTAACGTGGAGTATTTTCTCAATTTCACATTAAGTAATATTTTTCAAAATTAGGTGGAACATACCTTAGGATACAACTAAAGATAGGGTTTAATTCCATTTTTATTTTTCCCTCCCACGACAAAACCCATGACGTTAGTGTTAAAATTCATGTGAGTCTACCACTAAGCGATGCAGAGAGTCAATCTCGGTGAGTCAGAGCCAGACAAATTCTATTTAAAAGCTGAGATCATCAAATGGGCCCACACAACTGGACATCATGGTAAGTTCTCAAGAGGTCTACGTCATAGTAATATATATACATTATTAGGACATCGACCTCTTGAGAAACTAACCATGATGTCGAGTTCTGTGAGCCCCATTTGATGTGTGTTGAACATCATCATTGTGTATTTCATGGGTAACTTTTAGGTTATAGGATATTCCATGGTATGGAACCCAGGTGGGCTAAACCATTTAAAACCCCACTTGAGTTTTGGATACGGCTTAAACTTGATCTAACCCCTCAACTAAGTGGGACACACACAATGAATAGTCTAGATTTATGAACCACATCTCGGTGGGCCCAATAACTAATTATGAATGTTTTAATGAAGGGTAATCCCTCTCAACTATTGTATGTGGTGTAGTCCACCCAAGTCATAAATTAACTTGATTTTTAAGCGCAGAGCCCACCATGAAATGGTGCATTTGACCGATGGGGTAGATGTTCAACATAATCACAATGGGGTCCGCACAAGTAGACCTCATGGGAAGTTCCCATGTGGTTTGATACACACACAGTGCATGGAACTTAGGTGGGTCATACCATCTAAAATCATGTAAAAACATTCCTAAAACATATAAAAGCATGTGGTGGGGCCCACCTAAAATTTTGATGCATTTGAAAGTTGGTCTGACCCCTCATCCAAGTGGGACACATATAATGGATGGGCTGGATTTGTGAACCACATCTCGGTGGGCCCAAAAATGTTTATGAATGTTTTAATGGAGGGTAACCCTTCTCAACATTTGTGTGTGGTGTGGCATATAAAAGTCACGAATTGACTTGATTTTTAAGCCCTAGTCCCACCATAGAATGGTGTATCTAACTGATGGGGTAGATGTTCGACATGCATCACGGTGGGCCCACACAGCTTGACCTCATGGGAAGTTCCTGTGAGCTCGACCACATAGAACCTTTTGCCAAGCTGTGTGGGCCTCATCATGATGTGTGTCAAACATCTACCCCATCAGTCATATGCACCATTCCATGGTGGGCCATCGGCTTAAAAATCAAGTCAATACATGACTTGGTTGGGCCACACCACGTACAGTAGTTGAGAGGGGTTACCTTCATATTAAAACATTCATAATAATTTATTGGGCCCATTAAGATGTAATTTACAAATCCAAACCATCCATTGTGTGTATCCCACTTGGATGGGTCATACCAAGTTTCAGCCGCATCCAAAACTTAGGTGAGCCCTATTAAGTGATTTTATATGTTTTAGGCATGTCTTTATATGGTTTTAGATGGTATGGCTCACCTGAGTTCCATATATAGCTGATTTTTGGGAATTCCCATAACCTAAAAGTGACCCATCAAATGCACGATGTTGATGTTTGACACACATCACAGTGGGGTCCACTCCAGCTTTCGATCTACTCATTCTTTTTCTCATGTCCTAAAATGATCTCTAAAAATGGATGGACAGTGAAATATAACAAATACATCAAAGTGGGCCCACAGAACTTGTTGACGTCACTTCATGTCTCACTACTTAACTTGGTAGTAGCTAATCCGCCTCCCATGGCGTGAGTGTAGGAGAGAGTCATTTAAAAAAAGAAAAAAAAGAAAAAGACTCTCTCTCTCTTCTTGCGGCCAAATTCCAGCCGTTTTCGTCATCTCACGGCTTATATGAAAGCTAGCATATAACCTCCTTACAGTACGGTACGCAGAAGACCTGCTCTCTCTCTCTCTCTCTGTATATATATATATATATATATATATATATATATATATATATATATATATATATATATATATATATAACATCCTTATTTCTACAATCAGCTATAATTTTCTTTTTATTATTCTAAATTCACATAACCCATTCAGTGTTCGTTTGGCCAAAACGACGTAGACAGTGTCAATTGTTAGAAGATATAGCATGTGGTCCATCGTAGGCAGGGACGGACTCTTGTTTTTATGTTGTGATGGAGAGAAAATAACAATTTCTTGTACTTTCCTAGAACCTATTACCCGAGTAATATCGTAGTGGGTGTTTCTCCGACCGTGGGGTCACCTTTATGTATGTGTAGTATATCCACACCGTCCATTATTTTTTTCAACTCATTCTATGGCATAGTCCCACAAATAAGCAGATCCAAATCTCAAATGCGGCACATCACAGGAAACAACAGTACACAAATATCAACTTCGTCTAAAACTTTTGTTTTTTTGAGTGATGCCGGCTTGTGGCCCTAAAAAAGTTTTAATGTTGCATGCTTTAGTTGAGATTTGGATCTGCTTCATTTTTGGAACCATGCCCTAAAATGAGCTTGAAAAATTGATGGAGGCATGGATTTCACATAATGAGTCTCCAAGTCCGCTACTCGACCGGTCGAGCGGGCCGCTCGACCAGTCTAGGCCTGCTCGACTCAAAGTCCAACGAACTCATTTTTTAGATGTCCAGGATGCTCGACCAGTCGAGGGTCAGGCTCGACCGGTCAAGCGGGTTGCTCAACCAGTCGAGGCCCTCCTTCGACTAGTCAAGGTTACGCAGATCCTGCACAGACTGCATAAATTTGAGGTGGTTTCCGGACTTTTCCAAAGGAGATGCGTAAGTGGAGTTTCCTAAACTATAAATAGGGGTCCCTAGGGCTATTCTAAAGTATTCTAAAGCTTTCTAAAAGTTTTCCAAGGGTTCCTAAAAGGGTTCTAGGGTTATCAAAGGGTGTAGCAAGGGTGAGATTCGAGATTGTTCGAATCGGGTAAGTCTTCTCTCTTGTAATTTCTATTTTATAGTGGATTTCTGTTGCTTTATGCCATGGTTTTTTCCCGCAAGAGTTTTCCACATTAAATCTTTCTGTTCTCTTGTGATTGCTTGTTGCCCTTGGATTACTATCCTAGATCTAGATCTGTGTGATTCCGCAGCACAAATCCCCAACACATAACACGTTCATCAATGTGGGCCCTATGGTCACCTTAAAAATTTCATACTAACCATTAAGTTAGATCCTGTCACCAGAAAAAAATTAATAAAAAATAACATGATATTTTTTGAATTCGGTATTAATAAACAAAACTTAACGTGGAGTATTTTCTTAATTTCACGTTAAGTAATATTTTTCGGCATTAGGTGGACCATACTTTAGGATACAACAAAAGATAGGGTTTAATTCCATTTTTATTTTTCCCACGCACGACAAGACCCATGACCTTAGTGTTAAAAGTCATGTGAGTCTACCACCAAGCCATGCACAGGGTCCATCTCGGTAAGTCAATGCTAGACAATTTCTATTTAAAAATTGAGAGGTCGACCTCAAGAGAACTTCCAATGATGTCGAGTTGTGTGGGCCCCGTTTGATGTGTGTTGAACATCATCATTGTGTATTTCATGGGTACCCTTTATGTTACAAGACATCCCAAAAATTGGCCGTATGGAATCTAGGTGAGCCATACCATTTAAAACCCCACCTGAGTTTTGGATGCAGCTTAAACTTGATCTAACCCCTCAACTAAGTGGGACACACACAATGAATAGTCTGGATTTGTGAACCATATCTCAGTGGGCACAATAACTAATTATGAATGTTTTAATGGGAGGGTAATCCCTCTCAACTATTGTATATGGTGTGGCCCTTGATTTTTGAGCGCATAGCCCACCATGAAATGGTGCATTTGACTGATGGGGTAGATGTTCAACATAATCACCATGGGGCCCACACAACTAGACCTCTTGGGAGGTTCCCATGTGGTTGACCTCATAGTTATATATATATATATATATATATATATATATATATATATATATATATATATATATATATATATATATATATAAAGGAAAAGGTTCTATGGGGTCAAGCTCATGGGAACTTCCCATGAGGTCGAGCCGTGTGGGCCCCACCACGATGCGTGCTAAACATCAACACTGTGCATCTGATGGATCCCCTTTAAATTATGGGATATCCCAAAAATCAGCCATACATGGAACTCAGGTGGGCCATACCATTTAAAATCATGTAAATACATTCTTAAAACATATAAAAGCACTTGTGGGGCTCGCCTGAAATTTGGATGCGTCTGAAAGTTGGTTTGACCCCTCATCCAAGTGGGACACACATAATGGATGGGCTGGATTTGTGAACCACATCTCGGTGGGCCCAAAAAACGATTATGAATGTTTTAATGGAGGGTAGCCCCTCTCAACTTTTGTATGTGGTATGGCCCACAAAAGTCACGGATTGACTTGATTTTTAAGCCCCTGTCCCACCATGGAATGGTGTATCTAACTAATGGGGTAGATGTTCGACATGCATCATAGTGGGCCCACACAACTCGACCTCATGGGAAGTTCCCGTGAGCTCGACCGTATAGAGCCTTTTGCCATATATATATATATATATATATATATGGAAATGGTACCATAAGGTCGAGCTGTGTGGGCCCTATAGTGATGTGTGTCGAACATCTACCTCATCAGTCATATGCACCATTCCATGGTGGGCCATGGACTTAAAAATCAAGTCAATACATGACTTAGTTGGGCCACATCACGTACAATAGTTGAGAGGGGTTACCTTCTTATTAAAACATTCATAATAATTTATTGGGCCCATTAAGATGTAATTTACAAATCCAAACCATCCATTGTGTGTATCCCACTTGGATGGGGGTCATACCAAGTTTTAGCCGCATCCAAAACTTAGGTGAGCCCTATTAAGTGATTTTTTATATTTTAGGCATGTCTTTATATGGTTTTAGATGGTATGGCTCACCTGAGTTCCATATATAGCTGATTTTTGGGAATTCTCATAACCTAAAAGCGACCCATCAAATGCACGATGTTGATGTTTGACACACATCACAGTGGGGTCGACTCCAACTTTCGATCTACTCATTCTTTTTCTCATGTCCTAAAATGATCTCTAAAAATGGATGGACGGTGTAAATACAACAAATACATCAATGTGGGCCCACAAAACTTGGTGATGTCACTTCAAGTCTCGCTACTTAACTTGGTAGTAGCTAATCCGCCTCCCTCGGCGTGAGTGTAGGAGAAAGTCATTATTTTTTTTTAAAAGACTCTCTCTCTCTCTCTCTCTCTCTCTCTCTCTCTCTCTCTCGCCTTGCAGCCAAGTTCCAGCTGTTTCGTCATCTCACGGCTTATGCAAAAGCTCGCATACAACTTCCTTGCAGAAGATTGGCTCTCTCTCTCTCTCTCTCTCTCTCTCTCTCTCTCTCTCTCTCTCTCTCTCTCTCTCTCTCTCTCTCTCTCTCTATATATATATATATATATATATATATAGGAACATTTTTGTCATAAAAAATAAATAAATCAAATATACCACACCACCCACTTTTAACATTTAGCATCAAGTGAAGGAAGGAGAGTAGAAAATAAGCGACCTATATTTTCAGTAAATATTAATTAAATGAAATCGATTGCGTACTGAGTTACTCGGTGAGTATTTATGTACTGAGTGAATTTTATTGCGCCCACAGTGACTGTATGTGCTTTGCCATCGTAATCAAAGCTCATGTGGACCACGACACTCAAAACAATGAGCACAATGATTTTCACCGTTGAAACTTTGCTACGGCTCATAATGATGTTTGTTTGTCAACCAGCCTGGTCATAAGATCACATAAACATAAAATAAAGGAAAAAAAAAAAACCAGATATCTGCTTGATCCAAAGCTCCTGTAGCCCTCTTGAAAATTTCAACCGTAGATGTTCAATTCACACTGTTTCATATGGTGTGGTCCACTTAAGATTTAGATATGCTTCATTTTTTAGACCAAGCCCTAAAATTATCTAGTAAAATGGATGGCCCGAGTAGATAAAATGCATAAATCATGTGGACCCCAAGGAGTTTACTTAGTATGCAATTAATAGAGGCACTGACATTTTCAGTACAAGGCTTAGCCCAAACATAATCCAGGACCAGGAACATTTATTTTTATTATAGCCGCGCTCTCGGGCCTTAAATTCATGCCATTGGCCAGGCTGGGGGCCTGAATTTCATGCTTGAAAATTAATGAGGTTGGGTTCATGAAGACCTTGGCCTGGCTCATCCTGGTCAATTGACAGCCATAATGTGGACCGTTGATCTGATATTTTCCTAGCTGTCTATTTGTAATGCACAATGCACAATTGGAAGTAACAATGTTGATTTTTCCTATCAAGGGACGTTTTTGGGCACGGTCCATCTACGACGAAAGCCACACCAGTCTGGATGGCCCACATGGGCCCACTAATAAATCGCCCTTCCATCAAATACCCATTTTAATTTTATCATTGATTTCTTTAATTAGTTAACGGTGCGATTTAGATACATGTGGTGGATAATCAGTGGTACCCATTTTGGGTGGGCCCCAAAACAAAAATCGGATCCGTTGGCTGTCTTTTGTGACTCAATTCATTATCAGAACCTTTAAGATAGGACCTGAATTGTAACAGATGTGGATTTTGTGGCACATGTGCCTATTGGGTGCCATGGACTGAAATATGATTTATGGCACATGTGATCTCGGCCATCCATCATGGCCAGTCCTCATGAACATGCCTGAGTCTGAAAGCTAAGCTGGTGCCGTCAATTCAAAATTCTTGAATTAGCCCAGCTACTTCTACATTTGAAATCAAACCAAACAAGGCCCACCTGTCTGGTGAGACTATACTTCAAGTATATACCATTGACCTCTTTCCTCTGTCTATTCTTTTCTTGTGTCTGTAGCCCACTTGATGAATGGACTGGCCTGATTTCTTGGTCCTGGTGGGCCCCAATAGAACCACAATGCAAATCTCATTGCTAAATTTACAATGGATGTGGGCCCCACATAGAGATAAGAAAGAAAATAGACCATCCTTTCATTTCTTTTACAAAATGATACTTTGTTTTATGATCAAACCATGATTACTGAGAAGATCAACGGTCAGATATCGATCTATTTATTGATAATAAAACATCCTTATTTCTACAATCAGCTATAAGATGGTAGTTGAAGGCATGTGGATGTTATGTGTAATCAGTCATCTCAGTCGATGACTTAACAGTTGACGAACTCGTAGTTGACGATCATGTGGCCTTGATTATAACCATTCCTATCGGTGTCGATCTGATCGAAGACGGCCTTGTCTAAATCCAGCCCTCCATTGCTACATTGGTCCACGATCCTCGCCGTCACCTGGGCCCCAGTCCTTGTGTTTGTTACCTGTGTAGCATTAGCCATTGAGTCAGTCCTAGCCATCATACTATGCATACATGTAGAAAATATATCTATGGACATGATTGTGGTGGGGCCCACAATCAGCTGGGGCCCACCATGGGTTAGATTTGGGCTGGTTTTTAACCTGCTAGGTTGGTCTGAAGTAGGGGTGTACACGAACCGAGCTAGTTCGTTTAGCTCGCTCTACTCCACTCGGAAAAAGTTGGATTTGATTCGGTTCAAAGCTGAGTTTGTGCTGATTTTTTGAGCTCGAAAATGAGTTCGAGCAGGCCCAGCTTGACTTGACTCGGATCGAATCCAGCTTGAATCGAACTCGGATCGAACTAGTTCAGTGAGTCAGTTACTTTGCCATTGATGTTGCTCACCAACTGTTTGATAAAATGACTCAACGAAATGTGGCTGGTGGCAAGGAAGGTTTGGCTGGCTGGTGGCAAGGAAGGTTTGGCTGGTGGCAGGGAAGGTATGTACATGAAACAAATATCTTTTTTCTCTTTGTTTGTTTTTTATTTTATTTTTATTTTTTATAAATGTTATTTAGAAGGTGTTTGAGAAAATACTTGTAAAACCATTGTCTCTGTTTGTAAAACAGTGGGATTTTGAAGTTACAGTTAAGGTGTTTGTGGAAATGCCTCAATGGCGAACTCGGTTCGAACTCTTCCTGAGCTGCTGACCAAACTGAGCTGAGCTAGCCAATCAAGCTCGAGGACCGACTGTGATGTGTGTGCCTTACATCCATACCATCCATCCATTTTGAAAGCCCATTGTAGGGCACAATCGAAAATTTGAAGTACATGTAAGTCTTGGGTGGAACATACTATAGAAAACAATAGAGATTGAATCCTCACCATTAAAAACTTCATGAGAGCCACTGAAATGTTTATTTGCCATCCAACTTATTGATGAGGTCTAGAGACTTGGGTGAAAAGACTGCACAAATATTAGCTTGATCCAAAACTTTTGTAGCCCATAAAAAGCTTTTAAAAGTTGATCACCATTGTTTCTTACATTTGATCCACCTTAGATTTTTGGATCTCTTCATTACAAGGATCATGCTCTAAAATGAGTTTTCAAGCTGGACGGACAACATAAATATAAGGCATATACGTCAAGGTGGGCCCATGGTTATGAATCCCACTCACGTTGATGGATTCTGGGATATCTACCAAAGTTGCGACCTGGATATCAATCTTATTATCCAGGTCATTGTCAATCAACACCATAGAATTTAATAAATTATGTATTAGTATTTAATGGTTTGCTTAAAATATTATTAATTGGTTAAATTATGATAGGTTCCTCTCATATAGGCCACAGTTCTCTTTAATTGTCAGGTAAGTTGCTAGGGATCTATGCGACATGTTGTCATTAGAAATAGGTCTAGCTAGTCGAATTTATATATTCAACTAAAGAATCTTCAAATATGCTTTCCATGGGCCCATCTATATGACTATGTTAGGTAACAGAGTAGCCGGGCAATCTGCGTCCCTCTCTCTTTATCTCTCACTTTTACACCAAAAAAAAAAAATAAAAAAATTATCTATTCATCTTTAAAGAAAAATTATGACCATCAGATTGCAAGTTAGTCCAATTGAGTAATAGAGCGGGCTATACGATGGAAAACAAGATAAACCCCCTAACGCTTAATATTTTTTAAAGTATATTTAATCACTATTGTGAGGTACACTTTAAAAAAGAATTAAATAATTATTATTATCTAAGTCTTATCGAGACTAACCGGGTCCATGCCAGTTATTTTCACCATTTCAATACAGTTGAAAGTTTTGAGGATGCCGCCAACCTGACACAACCGATCCTCCTCCCTTCCAGGATATAGGCTAATACATAGGTTGCATTATATATTATTGCATGGTTTGATTACAATTAACGGCTGGATGTCATTCACAAACTGTGTCTGCCCACAATGCTGATTGGACCGTTAACAAAAAGATCATGGGCATTTTCGTCGTTGTGTTCACCAAGCCACGTAGGAGGGGTACTTTTCAAATTCAAAATGCTAGGTGACTTTTTACGTAAGTTCTGCTAACGGTACCCGTGGATTATTAGGAAGCGGATTGGCTAGTATACCACACACCACTGACCCTGGCTGGTGTGTTGAGGTCGCCAAGTTCGGTGGGTCCAATTATAAGGTATGTGTTATATCTAGACCATCTGTTCATTTGGCGAGCTTATCCTAAGGCTTGATCCCAAAAATAAGATAGATCCAAAGAGCAAGTGGACCACACTGCAAAACGAAGTGAGGAATTGAACCTCTACCATTGAAAGGGTCACACAAGTTTTGAAATATGATATTTGTTTTTCCTCCTCATTGTCTTTGTTACCTTATGAACAGATTGGATGAAAAATAAACATCATAACGGGCTCTATGAATATTTTAATGGTAAGAATCATGGTCCTACTGCTATTCGCGGTGTGGTCCAATTGAGATTTGTATTACTTATCTTTAGGCTCATGCTTTAAAATCTATCTTTTTTCATCTCAAAATGAGCCCCAAAAACGAATGAACAGCATAGATTTCTCACAAACATCACCTTTGCGTGGCAACTTCCTGCCAAAAGGCTGTAGCAGGAAAACTGTGTCCTCATGGGATCTGGGCCATTCATCAGGACATCCATCCACAAACATGCTTTAACCCTAATAAACTAGTGGGGCCAACTCATCAGGCAGGCCATGTGTGTTAATTGAATCTGGACCATTGGTTGCTTTTCAAACAATCCATTCGCCTCGTACAACTCTGCCTCCCCTGGACGCGGATTGAGTACTGAGCAAACTCTGTGGGGTCCACCATGATCTAAATATGTTATCTACTCCGTCCATCTATTTTAAGAGATAATTTGAGAGCTCTAGCCCAAAAACGAAGTATATCCAAATCTCAACTGGACCTCACCATGGGAAAGAATGTGAATTGAAATTCTACCGTAGAAAATTTCTTGGGGGCCACAGAAGTTTTGGGTCAATCTGTTATTTGTGTTTTCCCTTCATCCATGTCTGTGTGATCCTATGAACATATTGGATGACAAATAAACATCACTGTGGGCCCTATCAAGGTTTCAACGGTGGAAGTCAGTATTCCCACTGTTTCTTGTGGTGTGGCACACTTGAGCTTTGGACATCCTTCAATTTTCAGATCAACCACTAAAATGAGCTGAAAAAACGGATGGACGGCGTGGATAACTCTCACACATTCACGGTAGCCCTAGCTGAGTTTACTCAATACGATAAAAGGCTACTGAGTAACTCAGTACGCAATCCGATTTCTGCCTCACCTAATGAGTGGACTGGCCTTAATTTTCTTGCTAAGCCACACACTAACGGCCAGGATTTTCACATGTGCTAGTCGTCAGCACATGTATAGGTATAAATCGTCTAAACGATGTTGCACATAACCCGCCGGTTGGACCCATGCACGCATACAATGGGTCCCATAACTCCCATCGAGTGCGAGGATGGTGGTGGGCCCCACTTTCTTATTATACTATCCTTGTGCATGGATTAACCCTTAGATATTAAATGTATGGTTATTATTAACAAAGCACATATGATCTTACCCGCAAGCACCGTCCACAGGAGGCCTGTCCCCTGGGCCCCACAGGGCCGCAGAAGGCAGTCCAGCCGTACCTCTGGCGCCACTCGAGGGGCTTGTTCGCGTCCCACGTGGCGCAGTACACGCTGGCCCTGAGATAGTCCCACCCAATCTGCGACGGATTGTAGAGATGGTACGTTGCACGCACGTTCGACGCGCTCTGCGCCTGGGCTGCTGCTACAATGCACAGTAAGAGTGCCGCGCAAAGCTTCAGAGAATCCATTCTTCTGTTCCTTTTCTGATAGGAAGTTGGCTAAACGCGGGGCTCGTATTTATAAGTGAGATTCGGTTGTGAATTACCAAAAGTACCCCTTAGTTTATGTTGAAAACAACGAATATACCCTGCCGTGAGTTTCGGGTAATGGCATGTTTCTGTGATGAAGATGCGACGACTGACGACTGGCAAAATGAGAAAGTCGAATGGTAAGGCTGCTAGATGGAGGCAACTTATCTCACATATCATACGTGTGAGAGATCTGGGACGTTCATTTGGATGGCCCATTGAAGTGTGCACTGGCTTCAAAATCGCGTTCAGCCAGTTATCAAGTGGGCCATACAAAAGTCAACAGTAATAAAAATGACTTTTTGGACGGCGGATTTTGAAGGTGGATCAAACGTGATGGACGGTTCACACTCGTTAGAAACTGCAAAATCCAGGTATCGATCGAGTTAGTAAAACGAGGGAAGCTGATTGCCCGTGACCCCCAGGCACAGAGATATTCCTGTGCCTAGGACTGTGTGGGGCCCACAGAGATTTCCGTGACAAACCCTCTCCGTCCATCTGTTTTGCAAGACCACGGTGGGATAAGATTCTAAAAATCAGGCAGATCCAAAATTCATGTGGGCCATACCACATGAAACAGTGGGGATTGAACGCCGGAGGCTGACAGAAGTTTTGTATAAGGATAATATCTGTGCATACAGTTTATCTGAGGGGTAACAACCATATGAACGGTTTGGATGGCATATAAACATCATGTTCAGCTCCAGGAAGGTTTCAACGGTGGACATTTCCTTTCCCACTGTTTCATTGGCGTGACCTACCATAGTTTTTTTTTTTTTTTCCTACCTTATTTCCTGGTCTTTATCCAATTTGTGGTCTTTAAAAACTGATGGATGGAGCGGATTTGTCACTTACATCTCTATGAAACCCACACAGCCGGGCACAAGTATACACCTAGGGGTGTACATAGAGGTGGGCATCGAGCCGAGTCAAGTTCGAGGTGGGCTAAGCTCGGCTCAGCTTGTTCATGATGTACTCGAGTTCGAGCTCGAGCTAGAGCTTGGCCTCGAGCTCAACATCGAAGTTTGGCTTGTTTGCTAAAGTTGTCGAGTTCAAGTTCGAGTCGAGCTAGTGGTTCGGGCCAAGTCGAGTTTACCTCGAGTCGAGCTCGAGCTTGTTGGGTAAGAGAGTAATGGATTCTATTATTGATCCTCCTCCATTGATGAAAAATTCAAAAATCTTAAGAGAATCAAAGCAAAACCCGATGAAAAAACTAAACAAAACTTCAAATCGAATGAGGAAACCTATAAGAACCGATATGTTCTTGATCTTCTTCCACCAGCAGAAATCCAAGTACTAGAAAAGAAACAGAGCAGAACACAGAGCAGAAATCTGAGTAAAGAGCTCTAGCCAATCAGATCATTGGATTTCCTTGAAGCTCTAACAAATCTGAGAAAAACCCATCTCGGATTTCTATCCAAGTGCTAGAAAAGAAACAGAGTAGAACACAGATCAGAAATCCAAGTAGAGAGCTATAGCCAATCAGATCATTGGATTTCCTTGAAGTTCTAACAAATCTAAGAAGAACCCATCTCGAATTTCTTGGGTTTCTTGCCCAAGAAGTAGATCTCAAGAGATTAAAATCATACTATTGTGGAGCTGAAATGAAAACTGGTGGTGACTCCAGTTTTTTTTTTTAAAAAGTTAAAAGTTAAAACTTATATTAATATAATATATATAATATATAATATATAATATATTTATTATAATCAAGCCGAGTCAAGCTCGAGTTCGAGCTTCGAGTCGAGTCGAGTTCGAGTCGAGCCGAGTTGAAATGCCCCTTGGTCGAACTTGGCTTGAACTCAACTCGAGCTTCAAATAATTAGCTTGGCTCGGCTCGAATTGACCATTTAAGCCGAGTCAATCCGAGTTGACTCGAGCCGAGTCGAGCAAGTTTTTCGAGCTAGCTTGACTCATGAACAGCCCTAGGTGTACATGAACCGAGCTAGCTTAGTTAATTCGCTTGACTCGACTCGAAGAAGTTTGATTCTACTCTGTTCGAAGTTGAGTTCAAGCTGAGTTGAGTTGATTTTTTGAGCTCGAAAATGAGTTCGAGCCGAGTTTGAGCAGGCCCCATCTTGACTCAACTTGGATCAAATCCAGCTTGTATCCAGCTCGAATCGAACTCATATCACTTTGCCATTGATGTTACTTACCAACTGTATGATAAAATGATTCAACCAAATGTGGCCGGTGGCAAGGAAGTTATGGATATGAAACAAATATCCTTTTTCTCTTTGTTTTTCTTGATTTTTATATTGCTTAGAATATGTTTAATAAAATACCAGTAGAATCATTGCCTCTATTTATAAAATAATGGGATTTTGAAGTTGCAATTTAGGTGTTTATGGAAATACCTCAATGGTGAACTCGGCTCGATCTTGGCTTGAACTCAGCCCGAGCCGCTGGCCGAATCGAGCCGAGCCAAGCTGGCCAGTCAAGCTCAAGGACTGAGCCAAGCCGAGTTCAAGCTGAGGTCAGCCAGTGGCAAAGCGGTGTACACCCCTAAATTATACTTCTTCCTGAACTATGGAACTCTTAGATTCCTATGATAGTTCAGGACCATTTAGAATAAATGGTGGCGACTTTTTAATGTGCACTTGTCATAGTTTTACCCCAATCTGGACCGTCGAAATTTCTGGCCCAACTGTGAATAGAGCTTAAGTAAATATTAATAAATAAATAAAAAAGAAAAAAAACCAAAAAGATAAACAGTTTTATTTGATCCTTTAAATTTAGAACACTCGCTACTTTAATTTCCATCATCTATTTGATATCAATCAATTTTATGGATAGGATCACTTGAAAAGAGTTTTTTATTGATATTGGATGGTCTGGATAGTCCTACATGAGTGCTACATGCGAGGACGATGAGTCACCACCATTTTGGAAGTGGTAGAACTATCACGGGGCTCTAATCGAAAGAGGAGATGTATGATACTGACCGGAAGTTAACATTGGTTTTCAATTATTACATGTGGGACCTACGGTCCGGTAATCCACACCATTAGTCTGCTGAGCCCCACTCGGGATGGACCATACCTCAAAATGATCTAAAATTGGAAGATTGCAGGCCTAGCGAAAAATACCCAAACCTTTAGGATCCAGTTGTATTTCTCTTCTTAACCATCCATTTCTAGGCTACAAAATGAAAGATATGGATCGTCCAATCAAGAATATTTTCATAGAAATATCTATCCATTGCGGATAAAAATATACCATTGGTCTGGATTATCAAACAGTAAGTGTAAAAAGTCAGAATTGAAAACGCGTGTATACTGTGTAAAGATGCAGCTGCATATCAAATACTCTTCTAACATGGAGCATTTGTCTACCGTATTTGGCCAAAGAAAGAGACCATGAACAGTTAGACGCACTACTTTTCTGTAGACACGTGGCAGACGTCAGGATTGACATCTTTCATCACGGAGGCCCACCAAATATGGGCCAGGACCCGAAAACCGAGGACTCGGATTGCGTCCTACCCACGCCCAGCTGGGAACGGGCAGCAGCGTCGAGTGGCCACCCTGATGTATGTGTCTTATCCACACCGTCCATCCATTTTTTCGTATCATTTTGGGGTATAGACTCAAAAATGAGGCAGATCCAATTCTCAAGTGGACTACACAATGGGATTAGACTCTTACCGTTGAAAACTTATTGGGGCCACAAAAGTTTTGGATGGAGCTGATATTTGTATTTTCTCTTCATCCAGGTGTATGTAACTTTATGAATAGGTTGGATGACAAATAAACATCACGGTGGGCCCTAGAAAAGTTTCAACGGTGAGAATCACTATCACCGGTGCTTCATGTGGTGTGGTCCACTTGAGCTTTGAAAATGTCTCATTTTTGGGCTTATCCCCTAAAATGATTAAAAAAAAAAAGAAAAAAAGAATGAACGGTGTGGATAAGACACATACATCATGGTGGCCACTCAAATCTACTGCCCGTTCCCAGGTAGAGAAGGGGTAGGACGCAATCCGCGTCTAATCTGGAGCACTGGTGCCTGAAAATCTTACCTTTTATTATTATTATTATTATTTACGGAAATGTTCTGAAAAATGGGAACTTATTTTGGTTAAATTTGAACCGTTGATGTTCTTCTCATTTTAATCATTTACTTGCATACCACATATTGAAAGGTTAACATTGTCCAATTGATGATATTTTTGAGGAACACTCAATTAACAGTGTGAAGAAAATGATCAACAGTCCTGATTATCTAACCATTAGCTCACTTGTGAGAACTAAAACCTGCATCTGCATGCTATATAAAGAACGGTTTACAAAGCACATGGAACAGTTCGACCCATTCAAACAACAGCGATGACTATTCAAACTCACACAGCAGTCTCACGACAATGCAGACCGTCCAATTCATTGACCAGTGATGGTGCATAACCAAGAAATTTCACCGAGAAAATGATATTAACCATCTGTTTTTTCGCTTAGAATATTTGGGCCACTTACTATTTTATTTTTAGACATACAGTTTGATAGACGCTGATTGAATGCTTAGGATCGCTGACCGACTCAAGCCGAGCTGGCCGGTTAGGCTCGAAGACCAAGCTGAGCTGAGTACGAGCTGGTGTCATCTAGTGGCCAAGCCAAGTCCAGCTGAGGCCAACTCGACTCGGTTTACACCCCTATTTGTCAGGAGAGAAATTTGAGTGGCAGAAATTTGACCTTTTGATCCATGAAAATGGAAGACTTAAGTTTTTTAAGTCATTGTTTTGTATAATCATATTAGAAATTTGTTGGTACAATTCAATCAAACTCAAGACTACACGTACGATCAAAGGCTTGTATTTGGTTCATGTATATGATTAAGAAGTGTGGGCTATCATAACATTTCTTTCAGATGATTTTTCTTTCAGCCTTCTCTCTTTCAGTCTCTTCCCTATAAAATGACAATTGCTGTGAAAAATTTATAGACCGAAACCATTGGCTTATGATGAGCCAATGATATCGACACCTAACCCTATTTTGAGATTTCGTCATCTGATAAGTTAGGTAAGATGATATCGACACCTAACCCTATTTTGAGATTTCGTAATCTGATAAGTTAGGTGAGATTTTGGTTGAGTATAAAGCATGGTGGGTGGTTGTCAGCTTATGGTGGCTAACGGTCTACTTCATTCATTTGTGCTTTTTCTGCCATGTACAATGGTTTTTGAATTTTTGAAGAGTATGGTTCCTTCTTGATCTTTGCCACCTTTCTTAGAGAGTTGGACTTTTATGCTTCTTGAGTTGGCTAAGATTATTTTTATTAAACAGATATGCAATTAGGAATATTTCTAAAGAATAGGGATTATTGGGTAGGATTAATTGATTTATCAAGTTCCGAATTTCGTCGGTTGCTCCCATGATGCATGGGGTCCAACCCATTTTGGCCTATTTAGACTTAATTTCAGCGGTTCTTGAGCTGTTCGAGTGAGATTTTATGGAATAGTAGTTTTATCCTCAATTTGAGTGAGGTGTCTACAAAAATGCTGATCCAACTACCGTGTGATTAATTGTTTGGATCAAATTGCATTGAATTAGCCATTGGATTTAAAGTGTACAAGGGCGTACTACTGCATGATCAATCTGCCATTGGATTTAAAGCACATAAGGACGCCAACGGCTGTGTGATCAATCATTTTGGATAAAATTGGATCGAATTATAGCCATTGGATTTAAAGTGTACAAGGACGCCAAGTGTGTTCCACCGTTCATGATTAAATTAAAAATGATTGGCATGGAAAAACTACCCTTAAAAATAATTAAAAGTGAGTTTTGTTGAATGTACTGCTCATGTTTGTTGGAGACTCGAGAGAGGAGATTTTGTGTGATGGGTTAGACTCTTTCTCACCTTTCCAACTCGGTCTCAACCGTCTCTGAGCTTTCCAACTCGAGGTCATTGAAAGGTTGCAATGGAGTGGTGAAGAAGAACAAGCTATTCATGATGAAGCCTTGTTATTAGAATGGCACCAACAATGGTGATCCACACATGCATTATTTTAATTTCTCTAACTCCATGATTTCAGATAAATAACTATCTTGGACTACATGTTAATGATTGTGATATTAGCTTCTCCATCTTACCATAACCTAGTAAAAATAGCAACATGACAGTTGGTCAGCCCTCCATTTTTGACTTTCAGGAACAACACGTGGACATAGGAGGAAATGTCCATGTCTTTTGTACACGTGTGACCTACCAAATGAATTGATGGGCCTTATCATTTTGGCCATTTCATGTGTTGAGGCATAAAATTGATTGAGAAGAAAAAGTCAAAGAGAAATAAGCTTTTACAGCCTCTGATTGCGTGGCACGCAACAAGACTTTGGCAGTTTCATTTTGTGGTGCGCAACAAGACTTTGACAGTTTCATTTCGCGGCACACAATAAAGGTTAACGCGCGATGACCGTTAACGCGCAAAGGGTTTTGGGGATGATACGTTGCGCGGATGGAGAGGTTCACACGCGCGGGGGGTTATAAATACCCCTTCATCTTCTTCATTTGCATCATTCGGGAGATTTTGGGGCAGTAGAGTAGAAGGATTTAGGTACTCCAGAGTGACTGTTGTGCGGTGCACAATGGATATCCCGTGCAACGGGTATCCTCGCACAACCAGAACTCCCACGTGAGGGGCAAATTGAAGGACTCACTATCCGCGCAACAAGTCCATTACATGGACAATAAGTTTGAAATAAAAGTTGACTTGATTCAAGTTGTAGAATACGAGTATTTCAGAGGAATGGAATTAATCAAGAAGAATATCATTCCTACACAATGACATCTCCAGTCAAGAAGATCACACTATGATTCGAAACGCTGTCGAAATGAATATTAGGATAATTTAGTGCTTTTATTCAAATACTTTATGTTGGAATCAAAGGATAAAAGGACGTAAACGAATTCAAAATAAATAAAATATGATGATCATTCTCTTCATCTATTCTCTTTGTTATTATTAAGTAAGATAGTTCTCCAAATTAATTACATTTTGTTTCTTGTCGAAACAAAATGGTGACTCCACTAAGGATCGAACCCAGAATCTTTGGTTTCACAGACCAGCGCCTTATCCATTGGGCATTGGTCTGTGAAACCAGTGCCCAATGATAGAAAGAATAATGAATCGGCCTCGAAAGGCAATGCCATATACTCTTCTCCATATATGAATAAAAAGCAGATTCTCAAAATATATCAAGTTCAAGCATATCAATCTTGCCATGATTATCACCAAACGTCGATGATGATTATCGCCAAATGTCGATGATGATTATCACCAAACGCCAATGATGATTATTACCAAACAATGTCACTAATCGCTATTGATCATTATTACAAAAGAAATCATTATAATCAAATTAAAATCATGGGCAGCTTAATACACTATCTTAACTATAAATATCATCAAATATATTATTAGCAATGCCGATGTATCATATCGATTTATTGGTTATGACTAATCATATAAGCCTTATGATAGCGATGGTGATTTATCATTTGCGGCAGCAGTGAAAGGCCTATATGGCCAGTAATGCATAGGACCTATTATATCCGACAATTTATGTCCAACGATTTATATTCGGTGATTTATATTCTACGATTTATATTTAATAATTTTGTAATGTCCTGAATTTTCACTATTTTGGATTTCCAAAAATTCTTGATTTTTTTTTTGTAATTAACTTATAATATCACTTACTGACTATTAGCACTCAATGTTAGTTTATACACAGGTGGTACCAGTAAAGAACCACACAAGTTCGATTAATCAACCGTAGGAGGCCAACGAATGCGCTTGATTACTTAAATATCAAGTTTAGCCCTATGATTTACTCACATAAGACCCAAATCTAATCGATTCATCGCTAATTAATCAAGACAATCATAACTAAATTAAAGATCTAACCGAAGCCGAGTCGGATAAAGCCCGAATCTTGACTAATAGACCAAATCAACCCCGCTACTCTTTTAGCCTAAAACTAACGGTTTAGAGTAATCATGACCAAATCTCTCCTTTCACTAGCTATAAATAGGCCACACTATGAACATAGTTAATCCAAACCCTTATCATTGCCCACGAGAAATCTCAATACCTAATTCATTCCAGAAATGCTCCGATTTTTTGAACAAGTTTTAGACCGCTCATTGGTGGGCCACTAGCTCCAAAACTATAGAATAATGTCCGTCTTACTGGGCTCGGTGTCCATCGCGAAAGTCGGACCTGTGTACTGTCCAGAACTGTTCAACTTGAGCCAAATGACGAGTGCATGAGAAGTGCAAATACACTAAAGGAAGAAGTTAAAACTTAAGTAAATTGGGTCGTCCACTCTTTTGTAAAGTTGAGGATTTTGGACCGTCGGTTTACGACCAAACTTCACACGTGGAGTAAGGATATTTTTCTGCTCATATCCGTATAGCCGCGGCCCCAATCGACCATCAGTGACCGTTGAACAGACTTCTAAACATATCTGTCGATCAGCGCCTCCATATGGCAGGCCGATCATGTCCGTACGTAGATCATCATTAGGGCTAACTATCCTACTGTATATATCAATATGTACACCCCATAGTGGGCCCTAGAGGTTAGAAAGACCCTCCCATAGGGCTAGTATAGTAAAAACCTAGCCCTTGGGGTCATTTACACCAAAACTGGCACTATATAAGGGCTTCTTTTGGGCACCCCCTCCTCCCATACGAATTTTAACAACAAAAAAAAGGGAGAAAGGGAGAAGAGAAAGAGGAGAAAAGAGGAGAAAGAGAGAGGGAGAGCTTAGAAAGCATGAGGGTTTGTGCACCTTTACCCCCTCATCTCCTCTTTAGCAACATTGTCCTTCATTGGTGTCGATTCGGCGACAATTGAAGGTAAGTATTGAGTTATGTTTGTAGGTTTAGGTCTTGTGTTTAATTCTTTCTAATTCTTACAAGATTGTATGCTTATTTAGGCATTTCAATGATGATTTCGTAACACCCTAACCCTACAGGCACCGTGAATCGAGCGGTTCGTCACAAGGTGCGGACTCTTATCCTTAGGTGACAAATTACCAATTCTAGGATGGACTTAATGATTTTGGATGTCAGATTGATATGCATGTGTAGATTTTAGGAGATTCTATCTAGGAACCTGTTTGATGTGTATGCCTAACATGCATGCAAAGATAAATTGATGTTTAATCAATCTGAAATGGTGGTTAGGCCTGGGAATTTTGCTGCATGTTTACCCTTGCATTTAATCTCCAGCATGATTTTCTATACTTTTGTATGTTTGCATTTCCTGCATTGTGAACGATATATGAAATTTTGTCTCTTAGAAAAAAAATTCAATTCCATGTACATGCATGTCTAATTTTTGCTGCTAGGGGTAGTTTGCATTCATTTTGATATTCTGAAAATTGTGTCTTGACTGCGTGTGTTATATTCTATGAATATTTGATGAGAAATCATAACTATCTTAATATGTTAAGAATTGAAGCCCTTTTATCTACGTTGGTCAGGAACCTATAAATTATGAGGGCAGCCCCGTTACTTAGGCCGTTCCGAGACTAGACTAACCAATTTGGGCGAACTTGTATGTATGATAGTAGTGGGACTACATGGGTTGCTTTCACCCGATGTCGTGCGATACATGCTTGCCTAAGTTTGGGCGGTTGGGTCCACCAACTGACCAACCGTGTTTGTTAACCATGTTTGTTCACACCTGTTTGGAACCTGGAACACCCCTCTTCCACTAACGCTCACTGACAATAGTTAGAAATTGATTCACAGTCTCGTGAGCCGGGCATGGTGGAATGGGACACTATGTCTGAGTTATCGGCCTACGCTAGGGTGACGAGCCTCCCCATAGTAACCGCGAGCGATCCCACTTCCCAGCACTCCCCACGTGCTTGCAATCGGGGGTGGGGACTCTGATGGGATCAAGGATCGCAGGGTCTTAGCCTCGCACGTTGATGGGTCTTAGTCTCACAAATGGATGAGGGCATTGATATCATCGGGGTGTACCAGTTTTCCTAACCTACTGGATGAACGGAATTAACTAAATACTCGGCTAATATTATCTATGCATTGCATTAGCTAGGATATAGCGACTCGGCAGTTGAGGTTGCAATGAGGGAGTGTTGGTCATGCACGATCGTGAGACGAAGTCGCTCGAGGGAGTGTTGTGGGTGAGGTCATGCATCATACCATAATTCAAGCATACGCATTTAACAAGATTAGTTAGAGATGTGTGAATTTATGCTTTTCATTAAATTCATCATGAAATTGTTATTTGATGTAACTTATGGCTAATGGCACCCATTGAGTTAGCTACTCACTCCCACTTTGGGACAGTGTTTTAAAACACCAACCAGACCCTTTACTAGATGCAGGTAAGGCGGAGTTCGACGAGCCAAGTGAGATGGGGATGGATAAGGAAGAGGAGCTTTCCTACTTCCATCTTATGGGTGGATCACCGTATACTATGCGGGTTATTTATGGGTTGTTGAGTAGGGATCTAGCACACCATTTCTTTTGGACATTTCTTACATAAATTTTATCAAGCAATGCCTTCTGCGATCTGTTGATATTCCTATAGACTTGTATTTCTTAGCCGCATTTATTTCAGTAGATTAGTTGTGATTGTGGTTTATGTTCCAGCCGATTCTTTTATTGCTCATTTAAACTGATTTATGTACAAATCATCATAAATTAGGATATAAGCGACACCTGAAAATTTGGAGGCCGAGTTCCTACATGGCCCCTGAAAACCCGGGGTGTTACAAATTTATATCTGGTGACTTGTCAAATATTTTGCGGGTAGTGAATGAACTCAGTGACTAAAAGTCCTAAGTGGCCAAAGTCCAAATTAGGCTAATCTTGCGTGAGACCAATGTCGTCTGTTTAGTTTTCAACAGTGCCACGAGGGAATGTGAGAGAAAATGCCCTCTTGTGAATGGGTCTGACTTAGCAGACAAAGAAAAAGTGCGCTGCAGTGTGTGCTCTTTGGCTTTGTCCATAGATAGGCCAACCATGCATAAGACCCCCCCAGATTCTTGTTTTGATTCTAGTAGAAACTCACGAGGACGGGTCCTTAAAGCAAACTACCCACTCATTGATGGACTGACGATCTCGAATTTGGTACCTTAAGGTAGCCTTGTGTGCCCCATGAAATCTAGAGAGTTACTACGACCAACCCTGTGTATAAAATCCACCGAGTTTACTGCCCCAGTAGCTTCATTGGGCCCCTCAGATGGATCATAGTTTGTGAACTCCCTGGCCACAATAAGTCTAGTAAACTCATAAGAGTTATAGAGACCATTCGCATAAGACCCGACGCCAACATGAGTCTAAAAAACTGTACTAGCTCCACTACTCATGAGCTTAAACTGTGTGAAAGTGTTAAGTTAAGTCCAGTTAAGTTGAGTCAAGTCATGTCCAGTCAAAGTATGTTTAGTAAAAAATATACTAGCTCCACTAACCAAGAGCTTAAACTACATGTAGCAGCAAAATGCTGCAGGTGCATTGATGCTGTGGATACATATGCTTGCCTATTTTACTTAAAATATGCTCAAATGTAGGCAATTGTTTGATATGATGAAGTAAATTTAGAAAATCTTAGACACTGATCAGACAAATATATATATATATATATATATGTATTTCTCTTGAAACAGGTGCAAATTACAACGACAAATACTTTCAAAATGTCTGCAATACTCTATTCAAAAGTTAATCTCAGGATCGACTATTAGTCTTTGATTATAATATATTTATCTTTCCGACGAGAGCTATGGGATTTTTCTGTCTCTTGCTTCTTTGATGACAAAGGTAAATTATCCCATAAAATTCTCAAAGGTGGTGGAGAATGAAATCGCAAGGAATCATCATTTTCTTCTAGAAAATTTAATGACTCGAATACATTCTCTGAATTCCGTAAAAGGACACCAAAAGTTGTGAGGCTCATATCCTAGCTTGTACTGTTTCGTATGCTTCCGCGGTCCTCCCAGTCGAATTCCGGTGACCCATGACACGTAGACTTCATTTGCGCGCAACCTTGAGTCACCTCCCGTATTCCAGAGTCGGCTCGACTTGAGACTTGTACCATTGCGACCGCATGGTCGCCGCGGTTCCGACACCGCGTAATACGCGCCGAGGCGATACCCAGGCCAGGATATGTGGGCCCGCATTCAGTTCGAGACAATGCCATGCGTTTGTAATTCCAAGAGAATCTCTACAACATGTTAAATCAATCCAATCAATCACCTCACATGTCAAGTACATTTCCCATCCCCAAAAGCAACACCAAAGTCAAAGCTACCCATCCCTTACATGTCAAGTACACATCACTCACCCATCACCCATCACTCACTCACTCATCCCTCTCTCTCTTTACATCCCATCCTCTCTCTCTCTCTCTCTCATTTCTTCATTTTTTTCAAGCAAATCCCATGAGAGCATCTACCGTCCAAGTTCCATGAGAGAGCTTTGTGTAGCCCACTTTCTATCTCCCATATCCACCATCCAAGTTTTATCTCAACCATTGAAATTGTTCCTATGGAGCTGTAGCTTGCATTGGCGGAAGAAGGAAGAAGAGATCAAAGGTATGTGTTTTATATGCCTAGATTTAATGCTTTGATGATGGGCCAAGTGAGGCCTACCGATTGATGGTATGGATCTCACTTTGGACCCTAGGTGTGGCCGATGGCCCACCTTAATTCTCATGATCATTCATGATGGGGCCATTTTCCATGGACCCCCATCATGATGTTTATCTTCCTTGCATAAATAGGGTCATATAGACCTTCTATCTTGGTAGAGAAAGGATCTTTATCGTTAATTTTGATCGGTGGGCCCACATGTAATGGGACCCACTTGATGTATGTTGTAAATCATGGAAGGGAGGGCCCATAGTGCCGGAGTCCCTCCATCACTCAATCTCTCTCTTTCCCTCTCTTTTTCATTCTTTTTGTGTGATGATGTGGCCGTGTGGCCCACTCGGATGGATCCCACTTCGATGTATGTCTTATCCACACCATCCAACCATTTGGCGGCCCACCTAGGCAGCACGCCTGTAGGTGGGGTCCACCTTTATATGTATTATATGCAAACCATCAAGCATCCAGGGACGCTGGACATGGGTTCCTGGAAGTGTGAATAGACAGTGGGGAGTACTTGCAGTAACACAAAAAAAATATATATATATATATGTTTATTTTAGAGGTTTTTGGGTGGGCCACTCATGCAAGCCCCACCTTGATGTATGAGTCTAATCCACGCTGTCCATTCCATTCCCCAGCTCATTTTAGATGTTAAGCCGAAATATGAGGTGAATCCGATTATGTGGCGGGTCATAGCATAGAAAATATTGATTTTTACCGTTAGAATCGACTAGGACCCACCTTGAGCTAAAACATGCTAAATATTGGGCTAATTTAGACTGTCTTAAGCCATAGAATCCAATAGCTAGAGCGGATCCTCTTAAAGCTGACCCCACCTAGGAAAAACTTCAAAAAAATAGTTTTTTTCAAAAAAAAAGAAAAATAGCAGCAGACGCTTCTGCTGCTGATGTCCAGAGGACGGCACAGTATCGTCCTGCTACGTGGATGGAATGGCAGGGGGTCCCAGCCATGGGCCCCACCGTGATGTGTGGGAACATCAACACCGTGCATTTTGATGGGGCCCCTTTGGGCAGTGGGCCCTCCAAAAATCAGCCGTATACGAACTCCGGTGGCCCTTGCGGTAGGAAACAGTGAGGATTGAGCGTCTGCCATTGAAACCCTTTTGTCACAGAAGTTTTGGATCATTATGAAATTTATTTTTCCTTTTCATTTAGGTTTGTGTGACCTTATTAACAGATTGGATGGGAGATAAATGTTATGGTGGGCCCCACGTGAGACCCACTGATGTGTGCATTGTATCTCACACCTCCCCACGTGGGAGTGGGATGACTGGTGTACCTCACTCCAGCTACATAGCTGCTGTAGTGGCGTCACCAAGTTCTATGGATCTCACCAGCTTCATCCACGCCATCCATCTATGGGACCCACCATGATGCATGTGCTGCATCCAAATCGTCCAACCCTTTGGCAAGCTCATCTTACAGCTTGAGACTAAAAAAAAGACAGATCTAGGATCAGGTGGACCACATTATAGGAAGTAGTGGGTTTGAACGTCCACCATTGAACCCTTAGGCTTCAAAGTTTGGACCAATACGATATTTATTTTTCCTCTAAATCCAGGTCTTTGTGATCTTATGAATAGGCTGGATGGGAAATAAACCCTATGATGGGGCCCACTGGAATTTAACCGTGGAAATCATTATCAAAACGGTTAAATATGGTATGGTCCAGTTGATCTTTTGATATGATTCATTTTTATATAATACTCTATATTGATATCTAAAAATAGATGAATTGTGTTCGGCCCATTTGAATTGGCCCTCATTCGACTTGACCCATTTAATTTGGCCCATTGATTTGGCCCATTTGATTAGGCCCAATATGATATATGAGGTTCATTGTTGAGGCCCACCTTGATGTGATGTATGAGGCCCGTTGTTGAGGCCCACCTTGATATGATGTATGAGGCCCATTGTTGAGGCCCACCTTGATACATACGATGCTCATGTGATGCGGCCCATTTGATGTATTTGAGGCCCATGAGTCGAGGCCCAATGGTATGTACATAGGGTCCATTGCAATGTGTGATTCCACCATGGTTTACATAATGATGTTTATGGCGGGCGATGCCTTGGGAGTAATGATGGTTTGACGTCTACATTGTAAGAATAATGTTGGTTAAATGTCCACATTATGACTCTCCCTATGGCCCATTGATAGGCCCATACTTGTTATGTGTAGGCCATCTAGGCCCATCTTCATTGTGAAGATAGTTCATCATCATATAACATGCTTAGTATAATTCCATGACTCATGCCACACGCATCATATGTATGCTTGATATGAGTAGTGACTGATCATAGCATATGGCATTGGGTAGATTATTTATGGGATCACTGATAGGAGTTACCCACATGAGTGCGCGGTACGTACAAGATTGCTACATGACTGGATGGTGTGACTCGTGCATCTCACATATGTGTGACTTGATCGTTGTACGCCCTAGCTACATCAGGGCCATGATCTCCACAAGCATGTCATGGATGGCCAAATGGGACACCAGAAATGTTTGGTTCTAGCATCTGGGCACTTTGGATGTCCGTGAGTGAAAGTCTCTAAACTTCCGAGGCCACGAGACGTCCCACCGTCTTGACCGAGTGGAATATGAGCGACCGAGTACCGAATACCAGTAGACCGCGTCTCCCACTGTGTCGTTGTCGGTTAGGAGGGGGTGTGGCCTTATTCGCCTGAGTGAGGGGGTTATAAGTTAGGCTGAATTTAACCAGCTCGCAAATGGGTCTACTATCGACGAGCCGGGTAGCGATTGACAGACTACTGGTTAGGTGGATAGTGTGGTCTCTTCCACCTGCTGGGTGGTGCGGCTAGGGAGGCGGCAGTCAGTATAGTGTGTACTAGACCTCGGTGATGTTTCCAAAGAGGAACCATATTGATATGTGGACTTATTGAGCAGGAATTGCATACTCATTCATTCATTCATTCACTATCCACTCGGGCAGGTGGTGTGCAACTATTTGTTACGTGTACCTTCGCATGGCCAGGATTTCAGTTGGGCATGCGACTAACCTGAGATCAGGAGTTTACTACATTGAGTCTGACTATCTAAATTTAGGTATGGGACTGGTTTGGATAGAAGTCCCTTGTGATGGACCCCGTAGCCTATGATACTACGTACTGTCATCCCGACCTCACACTCCAGCTTGGTCATTTCATTCGCATCGCATATTACATCCGCAGGCATATGACATTTTGAGTTGTTATGTTTTCTTTACTTATATGGCCTAGACGGACTTGGCAGGATCTGCATATTACATTGCATCCACAGTATATGATATTTGGCTTATTATGATTTGCATTGCGTACTCTGATATTATATGACTCATGGACTTACTAGTATATTTCCGCTTATTCTGATATCGTATGATTCATGATCTTGTCAGTATTTTTGCTTATTCCGATGATGTATGATTTATGAGCTTTATTGTATACTTGACACTTTCCTTACACACACTTTCACCACCTTTTAAGCTTTCTATAAGCTTATGTACGATAGATGTGTGTAGGTGGCGTTAGGTTGCAGCAGCATTGAGCATGGAGTGTGCAACAGTCTTCTGGAGCTTTAATTTCGATATATGTATTTCCCTTTCAACACTGTATTAAAATGATTATATTAGTGGATATGTGATGATGATGTTGCCTTTGTGATTTGGGTAAACTTGTGGTTATGCTTATTACGAGTTAAATGTAAGTTAGAAAATCCTCCTTGTAGGATCCCATGATTGAAATCTAGCGTATGGACACTGGGAGTCGAGAATGGGGTACTATGGAGCCTGTCGGCATCAGATTTGGCAATCGGAAATTTTGTGAGCTCGATGTTCGAGTTTGGGACGTGATAAAAGCTATCCATCCATCAAGGGTATCAACAGATTTTACTTCATGAATAGTATCTTCTGAAGAAATCTTTACACAAAACTGACTTGGAGAGGGGGCATGATCTACTTCTTGCCTTGGTCTTTCTGGTAATCTCTTACGTGCGGCGGAGGAATCCATATGACATGATCCACTGGATAATACTTGCATACTAAGTAATATTGATGAGCCCACCAACGCATCTAGGAATAAGAAGTATGAACTGGATAATCATAGCCGGGAATTAAGAAGCGAGATCCAGTATTGACGTTTAATAGTTGCCTCCATATCAAAGCTCAATTATGTAGCCCGATACCACAACTTCTAATGGGTCTCGTAACAATGTCACAAGTCTCCGACATATTTTGATCAAATCCAAATTGACGAGCAACTCTGCTTGAGTAGTATGGTTCACACCAGAACGTGCTACCTTCTCTTAGTGGGAGAGTACTAGATCTGATGGAGACAAGAAATGAATGCTCACCAAAAGAGATGGAATTATCGTCAACAACTTCTATACCTTCTGGATGGCTTGTTAAGGGTCAAATATTACATATTATCCTCCATTTATTTCTTGATTTTACAAACATAATATGGCTTAATGGTATATTTTACATGTGTTTGTGTTGCAAGGTGAATTTAAGAACTTGGAATGAAAAGAATACTAAAAGCATGGATTTAGTGCTCAAAAGTCACCAAAGCAAAGAAGGGATCTATGGAGACCAAGATTGAAGATTTCAAGACTCCAAGATCCAAAAAAAGCAAGTGAAAAAGGAAGGAAGTTGAAAGAACAAACACATAAATCACAAAGACTGTGTTATCGAGAACCGTTCGATGACATCAAAGATCTGTTCGATGACATCGAACATTGGTCAATGACATCAAATCTATGAGAAAAAATCGAGTTGGTTGCTAGACATATTGGGTGCTTTTCTCGATTAATCGAAGACATGTTCGATGACTTGAAGGAAGGTGCTCGATGACATCAAATTTATTGAAGAAATTGAAGCAACTCGCTGGACTATTTTGGATACATTTTTGATGACTCGAAGACCTGTTCGATGGATTGAAGCTTCGCTCGATGACATCGAAGGACGGTTCGATGACATAGAGACTTACGCATTGTGAAAGAAGAAAAAGCACGACTTTCAAATTCAAACCCCTTCGATGACATCGAAGGGTGTTCGATGGCATCGAAGGCATTACACAGTCTACGTAAATTTGATCTGGTTTTGCGATTTTGCGGAACTTTGCTTATAAATAGGGGTTTCTAGGCACTTTTTAAGATATTTAGGGTTTTGAGGAGCAGAACAAAAGGGCAGAGCCTCTTCCCAAGAGTTTTTCTTCCCTTCTCCTAGTTTTTAATGCTTTCTTCTTGGGTTTTTATTTGAATCATGTCTATGCTTGGCTAGTTCCCTTAGCTAGGGTTAAGGGGTGAAGCTTGTAGCATGGTTAGCATGTTTTTCTTGTTTGATTCTTGTTATTGTTGAACTTCTTTTATTCTAGTTTGATATTTAAGGAATACTTTTAGTGTTTAATGATTTGTTGTGACTGAAATTACAATGGATATGCAATAGCTTGAAGTATCTTCTTTGTTTGTTTGGAGTTTGTGAAAATAGGAAATCCTGTTGTTCTCCATTGTCCCTTAGGCATGGCTGAGTGATGGAATCCCTTTTATTCTTCACAATTCTCCCATGATTGGTTGTTGGATTGGTATACCCTGTTATCTACCATTGTCTCCTGGGCATGGTTAGGTGATGGAATCTCTTTTAATCTTCACAACTTTTATCCGTTGAGAATTAGGTCATTAGAAGTTCAGAACTGATCTTATTGAATATCTTCCAATTGGATAGGATAAGACTCCAATTCCAATTGAGTGCCTTAAATCGAATAAGGAAACATCCTAATAGCTGCAAGTGGATCCCTGGAAACCTTAATTTCCCACCTTTAAATTCTTAAGTTTCTAAATTCATCATCTCAGAATTACTCCCTCCTTTCTTGATTTAGGTTAGATCTTTTCCTAGTTTTGATTCTAATTACCTTCAGAATAGACACACAAGATTAGTCCCTGTGGATTCGATCTCGGTCTTATCGAGATTATTACTACATCGTGACCATACACTTGGGGTTGTGAACAAGTTTTTTGCACCGTTGCCGGGGACTAATGGTTGCGTTTTTCTGAGATTGATCAGTTTTAGAATTAGGTTAAGATTAAGGTTTTTCCAATTTCTATTTTTAGGTTAGGGTTTTTCTAAATTATTTTAGAAACTTTCCTTTTATGTTTTTCTTAGATCTACTTTATAATTTTAGTTTATCAACTTTCTAATTCTAGGATTGCTTTATTTTTAGAAACTAACTCTTTTTTTTTTTTTTAAGAAACTTTCTAATTTTAGAATTTCTGTTTTAGAAGCTGACTTGTTTTGTTATGTTTTGCAGAATCTTAATTTAGGAACTTCTAATTTGGTAACTTCTTTCTATTTCTAGATTTCTATTTTCCTTTCTTTCTTTTAGGTTAGATTAGAGTTTGAATTTGAGGGCTGAGAGTGTTTCATGCCCAAGTGGGTTCGTGACAACACTCGACGTCTTTTGAGTGAATGAGGATTAGTTGAGGGGTTATCTATCCATCGCAGGATTAGACACCACTCGAGATCCTTAGAGTTAATTGAAGTGATGACTGTCAATCAACCAGTTAATCAACTAGGAAGACAAGCTCAACCTCGAGTTGAGGAAGTCCAGGATGAGAATAAGGTGCATCAAGCACCCCCGCCTCGTACTTTACGAGACTATTTACAACTAACAGGGGTGAGCACGCCCTCATGCATGGTTTTTTTAGAAAATACGGAACACATGGATATCAAGCTAGGGGTGATCCAACTCCTTCTAAAATTTCATGGGCTTGAATATGAAAATTCGTATCTACACTTGAAAGAGTTTGATGAAATCATAGCCACTATATTTTCCTAACGTGTCTGATGACACAGTCAGGCTGAAACTCTTTTCTTTTTTCTTTGAAAGTGAAAGCTAAGATGTGGTTACATTCATTACATCCTCGATCTAATGGTAGATGGAATGAAAAGACAAGGGAGTTAGTAAAGAAAATTTTCCTATACCATAAGACGAACACCCTTAGAAAGACGATCATGAACTTCACCCAAAAGGAAGATGAAACATTCTTCCAATGTTGGGAACGGTTCAAAGATTTTGTCAGTTCATGCCCACAACATGGTTTTGAAATGTGGTGCACCACGAATTTCTTCTATGATGGACTGACATCTTCCATGTGCCAATTGGTCGAAACAATGTGTAATGGGGAATTCATGAATAAAAGTGTTGATGATGTGTGAGATTATTTTGACACGCTTTCTGAAAACATACAATCATGGGACATCTCCCCAAAATCAAGCGTAACGTCTAGGCCGACTCAATCCAAGGAGAGGGGCAAAATGTATCTCCTGAAAGAGGACGATGATATCAATGCTAAAGTGGTTAATCTCACCAGAAAACTCGAGCCATGAAATTAAAGAAGGATAAGGGTAAGAAAACTGTTTGCGGTATTTGTGCTTGCAACATTCACACAACTAAAAATTACTCAACAATATCTGCTTTTCAAGAGGTATTGAATGAATAATCTAATGTCGTAAATAATTACCAAAGTCCTTTTAGTGGGCTCACCTCTAATACGTACAATCCCAGCTGGAGAAATCATCCAAACTTCAGTTGGCGAGACGAACAAACTGTTACACCTCAAGGATTCCCTAATCAAATTCCAATTCAAGGGAAACCTCAGGAGGATCCGGTTTTAAAGCATCTTCAAAATCAAGAGTTTTTCAATCACGGTATGCTATTAGTCTTTCAAAACCTCACAAAGGCCATACAAGGACTTGAAACTAAAAGTGCAATTGGGAACAAGGGGAGTCTTCCAGCTCAACCTCTTCCTAATCCAAAATTGAAATATGAAGTTAGCGACCCGAAGCTAAATCTATCACCACTCTTAGGATTGGGAAGACCATTAACAAAACCATTTCGATTAGGGCTGAAAAGCCTAAGGACTTGGAAGAGGACAACAATGATAGATCTAGCTATGTCCCACAAGAATTAGAACCGGAACCTCAAGGGAAGTCGATTGCTCCATTTCCCCAACGGTTAATTGCACCAAAACCTCTCTCTAACTCTCACGACATTTTAAAGGTGTTGAAACAAATAAAGGTCAATATTCATTTACTGGATGCAGTTAAACAAATACCTTCATATGCCAAAATTTTGAAAGACTTGTGTACGACCAAAAGATGACAAACTATTAGAAAGAAAATCTTTCTAATTGAAAAAGTGAGTGTCCTCCTAAAGCAAGATGTGTCACAGAAATACAAAGATCCCGGTAGCCTAATCATTGATGTGTAATTGAAAATTACCGCATTAAGCATGCACTTCTTGACTTAGGGGTGAATGTAAATCTGATTCCTTACTCGGTCTACGGACAACTGGGTCTAGGTGAATTAAAATCCACCTGGACCACATTACAACTTGCTGATCTCTTAGTTCGTGTACTAAGAGGGATAATTGAGGATGTGTTGGTCTAGGTTGATAAATTCTACTACTTGGTAGATTTTATCATCCTGGATACTCAAACCATTGTGGACATGAACACTCAAATTTCCTTCATTCTTGGTCGCCCGTTCCTTGCCACATCCAATGTAATCGTTAATTGCAGGAATGGAGTCATGAGCTTGTCTTTCGGGAATATGACATCGGAGTTGAATATCTTTTTTAACACAGGCAAACAATCAGATGATGATGACAATCTCTACGATATTAACCTGATTGACTCTTTCGTGGAAGATAGAATACTCTTGACCATATCCTCTGACCCTTTAGAAACGTGCCTAGCCCACTCCCATGATTTAGATGATGATATGATTAGGGAGAATGGGGCCATGCTTGATACCGTGCCGGTACTTGAAGTTAACCGATGGAGGCCATAATTTGAAGAATTATCCCAAACTGATGTAGCGCCTCTACCGTCTAACCTCAAGGCACCGAAGCTTGACTTAAAACCTTTACCCTCTGATTTGAAATATGCCTATTTAGGTTAAGATGAGACATATCTGGTGGTGATTTCTTCCCACTTTGAGCAAGAACAGGAGAGTATGCTCATCTTTACTTTTAGTGAGCATAAGGGAGCCCTTAAATGGTCGATTGTGAACCTCAAGGGAATTGACCCTTTGATTTGTACTCACTGCATTTATCTACAGGATAATGCGAAAACCTCCCGGCAACGATAACGTAGACTAAATCTAAATATAAAGGAAGTGGTTAAGGCTGAGGTTCTTAAACTATTAGATGTGGGTATCATATACCTTATATCCGATAGTCAATGGGTGAGTCCAACTGAGGTGGTTCCTAAGAAGTCCGGAATCACCATCGTAGCCAATGCTAATAATGAACTCATACCAACTAGAGTTACTATAGTTGGAGAATGTATATTGACTACAGGAAATTGAATACCATCACGAGAAAGGACCACTTCCCTTTGCCCTTTATCGATCAAATTTTGGAAAGGCTAGTTGGTCATTCCTATTATTGTTTCCTTGATGGATATTCAAGTTACAATCAGATCGAGATAGCCCTTAAAGACCAAGAAAAGATTACATTCACATGTCCTTTTGGCACATTTACTTACCGAAGGATGCCATTCGGACTGTGTAATGCCTTCGCCACCTTTATGTATTGACTACAGGAAATTGAATGCCGTCACAAGGAAGGACCACTTCCCTTTGCCCTTCATCGATCAAATTTTGAAAAGGCTAGTTGGTCATTCCTATTACTGTTTCCTTGATGGATATTCATGCTATAATCAGATCAAGATAACCCTTGAAGACCAAGAAAAGACCATGTTCACATGTCCTTTTGACACCTTTGCTTACCGAAGGATGCCATTCGGACTATGTAATGCCCCTGCCACCTTTCAGCGATGCATGATGAGTATTTTTTCTTACATGGTGGGGCAATATTTAGAGGTCTTCATGGACGACTTCTCGGTCTTTAGTCCATCTTTCAAGGATTGCTTAAAAAATCTTAAATGTATGCTGAAAAGATGTGAAGAAAAGAATTTAGTACTCAATTGGGAGAAGTGTCATTTCATGGTTCGTAAGGGAATTGTTCTTAGACAATCATCTTGTCTAAGGGAATAGAGGTAGATAAAGTAAAAATTGATCTTATCTCTACCCTACCTCCACCCAAAAGCATACGAGACATGCGATCCTTCTTAGGACACGCTGAGTTTTATAGGAGATTCATAAAGGACTGCAACAACATTCTCGTCCTTTATGCAATTGACTTCAAAAGGATGTACCATACAAGTGGACTGAGCAATGCCATGAAGCTTTTACTAAGCTCAAGGGCATGTTAACCACTGTACCTATCATGCAACCACCCGATTGGAGCCTTCCTTTTGAACTTATGTGTGACACATCTGACTATGCTCTTGGGGCGGTTTTAGGCCAGAGAAAAGAAAAGAGGCCCTACGTTATTCATTATGCAAGTAGAACTCTAAATCCTGCCTAAGTGAACCACTCTACTACAGAAAAGGACTCTTAGCCATAGTATTCCCTTTGGATAAATTTAGATCCTACTTGATCGGATCCAAGATCATTATCTATACCAATCATGCGACGCTCAAGTATCTTTTTTCTAAGAATGATGCTAAGCCCCACCTGATAAGATGGATCCTCCTTCCCCAAGAATTTGACTTGAAAATAAAAGATAAGAAGGGAGTAGAAAATATAGTGGTTGATCATCTTTCTAGACTTGACCTCCCTGATTTCCTTAAGACGACACCCACAAATGACATGTTCCCTGACGAACAACTATTTAAAGTCACCCATTCACCTTGGTTCGTTGATATTGCTAATTATCTTTCCACAGGTTTCACGCCGACACATTGAACTGAGCAAGATAAGAAGAAAATTTTCATCGAGGTACGCAAATTCTTTTGGGTTGATCCGTATTTATTTAAATATTGCCCAGATCATATTTTAAGGAAATGTGTTCCAGACAATGAACACCAGAGTGTCATCTCCTTTTGTCATTCTTAGGCCTGTGGTGAACACTTTTCTGCTAAAAAGAACATAGCTAAAATTCTGCAGTGTAGCTTCTATTGGCCCACTATTTTCAGGGACTCTTATGAGTTTTACAAATCTTGTGAGTATTGTCCCATCCAAATATGATGCCTCTGAACCATATTTTTATAATTGAAGCATTTGATTGCTGGGGCATTGATTTCATGGGACCATTCCCCCAATCTCATGAAAATTTATACATTCTATTAGCCGTAGACTATGCCACTAAATGGGTCGAAGCAATCCCATGTTGAAATAATGACCATCAGACAGTCATTAAATTCTTAAAAGAGAACATCCTTTTCCGGTTCGGAATGCCTCGGGCTATCATTAGTGATGGAGGCTCACATTTTTACAATAGGCCATTCACAAACTTAATGAAGAAATATGACATCTCTCACAAGGTGAGCAATCCATTCCACCCACAGATAAGTGGGCAAGTTGATATTTTCAATAGGGAGATCAAACACATCATAGAAAAGATGGTTAACCCTGACCGTAAGGATTGGTCAATCCACTTGATCGATGCCTTATGAGCTTACCGTATAGCCTTTAAAACTCTCATTAGAATGTCTCCCTTTAAACTTGTCTGTGAGAAAGCTGCCACCTACCTGTGGAATTGGAACATAGGGCCTACTAAGCTACAAAGAATTTAAACTTTGACTTGGACAACGTTGGCTTGCTGCGTAAACTTCAATTGAATGAACTCAAGGAGATTCGAAATGATGCGTACGAGAACTCAAGAATTTACAAGTACAGGATGAAAGTATTTTAAGACCAACATATTTTTCAAAAATCATTCACACCAGGTCAGAAAGTCCTCTTGTACAATTCTCGGTTACATTTCTTTCCGAAAAAATTCCGATCTAGTTGGATCGGCCCTTTCACTATTACTAATGTATATCCTTATGGGATGGTCGAGATAAAGAATCTAGACAGTGGCAATAAATTCAAAATAAATGGACATCGATTAAAGCCATTTGTTGAAAATTCGATTCTGAGGACATGTCCATACCTCTGAGTGATCCTGTTTACCAGGATTGTTCTCCTAGTCTGATGGAGGTATAGGTAGATTTATCGCTTTCTTAGGACTAGGGTAGTTTTCTTTCCGCTGTTAAGATACTTTTCTTATACTCTGTTGAGTTTTGTTGTGTACTAACCCATTTTTATGCTGAGATTCGTGGAAAAGCTTCAAATTTCCTTCCTCCAGGTAATATTTTTCCATCACCATTCTCTTTCTTTTCATTGCCTCATTTACATTACATGATGATTTCTCGTACATTGATGACAATGTAGATTTTTATGGGGGGTGTAGGGGATTAGGTAACTTAATCAGTGTTTTTCTTAGTTTTGAGCAAAATTTTTTGAAAATTTTCAATATTTTGAGTTGAACTCTATTTGGAAGGCAAGAAATTCTGTGATTTAGAATGCTTTGAGTATGATGAGATAAGAGATTGGATATTAAATTATTAGAGTTTGATCATTTAAGTAAATTATCACCTAAGGTTCTTGAATGATTAAGAGGAAATTTGTACATCATGTTAATTTAAATCACAAAACACATTCAAGTTAATTCATTGGGATATGCTAGGGTTTCTAATTGTTAGTATGTGAATCATTGATAAATGTTGAGAATCGAGTCTGGAGAATTTTATCTACCTTAAAAGATGAAAAACCAGTAAAAAAATAGGAAATTGACAAAAAGGCCATGAAAATGAAAAAAAATTGACATCATCGCTGAGGAGAATGAAAAAGGTTTCTGAAAAAGATGAATTGTCAAAAAAAAAAGAGGAATAAAAGTAATCATCAATTAAAAAATAAAAATTGGAAACTGGAAAAAGAAGAAAAAGGGGGTATATTCGGAATCAGTACTTGAGTTTTCGAATTATTTTGATATGATGAACATGACTGATATTATGAAACACTAGTACTCCCATGGGAAGTAAGTTGACATATGTTGGAAAACTAGATATTTGAATTTCTATTCTGATTTAGGTAATATACTTGATCAATTGCATGTTTGATTTAGCTCTAAGTTTTCAAAATCTCACTTTCTTGTCTTGTCCCTACTTATTCATACTTGATTGCACGAAAGATTGTTTTCGGAAAAAGGTTTTGAACTTGAGATTGAAGATTATTTTTTGCATATTTTGCTCAGGACTAGTAAAATGCTGGTTGGGGGTTGTATTGAGGGTCAAATATTACATATTATCCCCCATTTTTTTGTTGGTTTTATAAACATAATACGGCTTAATGGTATATTTTACATGTGTTTGTGTTATAAGGTGAATTTAAGAGCTTAAAATGAAAAGAATGTTAAAAGCATGGATTTAGTGCTCAAAAGTCACTAAGGCAAAGAAGGGATCCTTAGAGACTAAGATTAAATATTTCAAGACTCCAAGATCCCAAAAAACCAAGTGAAGAAGAAAGGAAGTCAAAAGAACATGCGAAGAAATCACAAAGATTGTGTCATCGAGAACCATTCGATAACATCGACGATCTGTTCAATGACATCAAACACTGGTCGATGACATCGAATTTATGAGGAAAAATCGAGTTGGTTGCTAGACATATTGGGTGCTTTTCTCGATTAATCGAATACATGTTCGATGACTCGAAGGAAGGTGCTAATGATATCGAAGACTACTCGATGACATAGAATTTATTGAAGAAATTGAAGTAACTCGCTCGATTGTTTTGGACACATTTTCGATGACTTGAAGACCTGTTCGATAGATTGTAGCTTTGCTCAATGACATCGAAGGACGGTTTGATGACACAGAGACTTACGGAGTGTAAAAGAAGAAAAAGCACGACTTTCAAATTCAAACCCCTTTAATGACATCGAAGGCATTACGCAGTCTGTGTAAATTTGATTCGGTTTTGCGATTTTGTGGAACTTTGCTTATAAATAGGGGTTTCTAGGCACTTCTTAGGATACTTAGGGTTTTGAGGAGCAGAGCAAAAGGGCGGAGCCGTTTCCCAAGAGTTCTTCTTCCCTTCTTTTAGTTTTTAATACTTTCTTCTAGGGTTTTTAATCCAACATGTTTATGGTTGGCTAGATCCCTTAGCTAGGGCTAAAGGGTGAAGCTTGTAGCATGGTTAGGATATTTTTCTTGTTTGATTCTTGTTATTGTTGAACTCCTTTGATTCTATTTTGATATTTAAGGAATACTTTTAGTGTTTAATGGTTTGTTGTGACTAAAATTACAATGGATCTGCAATAACTTGAAGTATTTTCTTTGTTTGTTTGGAGTTTGTGAAAATATGAAATCATGTTGTTCTCCATCGTCCCAATTGGGCATGGTTGAGTGAGGAAATCCCTTCTACTCTTCACAATTCTCCCATGATTGATTGTTGGATCGGTATACCGTGTTGTTTACCATTGTCTCCTGGGCATGGTTAGGTGATGGAATTTGTTCCAATCTTCACAACTTTCATTCGTTGAGAATTAAGTCAATGGAAGTTTAGAATTGATCTTATTGAATATCTTCCAATTGGATAGGATAGGACTCTAATTCCAATTGAGTGCCTTGAATTGAATAAGAAAACATCCTAATAGCTACAAGTGGATCCCTGAAAACCCTAGTTTCCTACCTTTAAATTCTTAAGTTTCTGAATTCATCATCTCACAATTACTCCCTACTTTCCCGATTTAGGTTAGATCTTTTCCTAGTTTTGATTCTAATTGCTTTTAGAATAGACACACAAGATTAGTCCCTGTGGATTCAACCTCGGTCTCATCAAAATTATTACTACATCGCGACCCTACACTTGGGGTTGTGAACATGGCTGGTTATTGAAAATTGATAAAGGTCGATAGGATCATTATCCTTTATCTTTCGGGTGACCCAACCGTTCGATTTCTCGATCATCCTTCTTAATTGATAATGTTGAAGAGGGAACCGATGAGGGTCTAAATATGCTCTTCTGGAGTCAGCAAAGGTCCAAGGGAAGTATAATCCTAGCCAGCCTATGAAGAAATGCCAGGGAGCACAAACTAAAAAGATTTAGTCGTTGAATCTCCAGGACCGGAGATGACGTCCCCAAAAGCGCGATATAGGGAACACAGAACTTAAGGAGCAAATAAATATTTTTGACCCTCTGCCATTGCACCTGCAACTATGAAGAGAGATGGTCTGATGATATCTATTTGATTGGAATTGAGAAATATTACCAAGCTTAGCCAGTAAGCTAGAAAAGTGGATAATTCGCAAGAAGAACTATATTCGGTGGTACTCTTAATACTCTCACGAATGATTTTGAGTTCTTGATGATTATGGCCTGCGAAGCTGTCAAGACAAAGATGCGACTGAAAGATATGAATATATGTAAGACAAAGGCTTCAGAAAGACAAAGTAATATATATATATATATATATATCGTAGTCTTCGGAAAAAATGAGCCAGTCATTCAAGAGAATTAATATGATCAGGTTGCGGGAGGTTGGCCAGTTCTTTGAAGAGTTCAAGTGTAGTCTTTGAAATCTTAGATTTATTATCTTCGGCAAAAGCAAGAGCGAATTTTTCGTTTTAAGGAATGTATGCATCGAAGATATTGCCCATGATGGGGAGACCTAATATGCAGAGAAGATCCTATAAGGTAATACTCATTTCACCTAAAGGAAGATGGAATGAATTGGTGATCGGAGACCAGTGATTGAGGAAACCCCTGAAGATAGTCGTGTCTCCATAAAAATGTTCTAACGTGACTATGATTGCGTTAAAAAGGTTAATCTGTTCTAAGAGAGCAGTATGTTTTCGAGCAATGGCTCGAGCCCAAGCACTGTAGAAATCTCGATGCGATAGAAGACCTTTGGTTAGAAATTTGTCTATTCTCCAGGATGAATGGCTATTGAAGAAATGTTGCTTAGCAGTTTCGAAGAAGTGAGTAGGAAATGGCTGATGAGGATTGCAACAAGGACATAAGAATCGCATTTTATAAATCATGCCAGCTTTCTGAGGAGATTCATTCCCTTCTAAACGACCTTTCAGAATTCTTAGTTCTTTAATGATCTAGTTGTCCATAGAAACAAGGCTGCTTCGGTGGGTAGGTGGTTCACTATGTAGAATCGACCAATGACGTCGCAAATTTATAGGAATGATAGTTGTTTCGTTCTCAGAAGGGTGGCAAAGCTCCAATATTTCTTCATTAATTTCTACACAGTCCCAACTGTGATGGGAAGTTTGTTCAAATGCTGGAGAAGATGAATAATTCTTTCTCTTTAAAAATGAAGCCTTCGAGTGTTTCATATCTACGGATCGAAGATTATCAAGATTTAAGGTTTAAGAAGATAATTCAGCAGAGATCAGGTACTTGGAGGATTTTTCCAAAGCAGGAAACTCTATTGCGCAGAAAGCCTATTGCGTGCAGGGATATGTTGTGCATAAAGATTGGTAGCTTGCAGGACAATGTTGTGTGCAAGAACTTGTTGCGCACTAAGATGTATTACGTGGAAAGGGATGAAGCACGCAGAGAGGGCTCTCCAAAAACTTCGAATGAATGAAATGAAGACAAAGTCCCACTTATATAGTACCTGGACTTGGGTATATTGCGTGAACCCGATAGCGCAATATATATTGGTTGTGTGCGAAAAAAGGAATGGAGTGAAGTTTTATGAATTGATCATTCATTTCATTTTGAAGAAAGAAAAACAGAAATGAAGGATCAAGGGGGCATCTATTGAGGCATAAAATTGATCGAGAAGAAAAAGTGAAAGAGAAATAAGCTTTTACAGCCTCTGATTGCGCGGCGCGTAATAAGACTTTGGCAGTTTCATTTCACGGCGCGCAACAAGAATTTGGTAGTTTCATTTTGCGACGCACAATAAAGGTTAATGCGCGATGACCGTTAACGCGCAAAGGGTTTAGGGGATGATACGCTGCTCGGATGAAGAGGTTCACACGTGCGGGGGGTTATAAATACCCCATCATCTTCTTCATTTGCATCATTCGAGAGATTTTGGAGCAACTGAGTAGAAGAATTCAGATACTCCAGAGTTACTGTTGTGCGGCACGCAATGGGTATCCAGCGCAATGGATTTCCCCACATAACCAGAACTCCTGTGCAACGAGCAAATTGAAGGACTCACTGTCTGCGCAACAAGTCCATTACGCGGACAATAAATTTGAAGTAGAAGTTGACTTAATTCAGGTTGCAGAATAGGAGTATATTAGGAATGGAATTGATCAAAAAAATATCATTCCAGCATAATGACATCTCCAGTCAAGAAGATCACACTATGATTCGAAATGCTGCCAAGATGAACATTAGGATAATTTAGTGCTTGTATTCAAATACTTTATATTGGAATCAAAGGATAAAAGGATGTAAAAGAATTCAGAATAAATAAAACATGATGATTATTCTCTTCATCCCTTCTCTTTATTATTATTAAGTAAGATAGTTCTCCAAATCAAATACATTTTGTTTCTTGTCGAAACATCATGGACACAGTTTGGCCCACCACATTCATAGTAGGGATGTCTTGCATGCATGTCAAGCATATCATGAGGTTGTCCGTACATTATTTTCAGTTGTTCAATCAAACATGAGACCACACGTATAAAATGCATGGCCCGTAATCAGTCAAACATGTGCAGTTAATGTTGTATTTTAAATTATTTTAAAATAATTGTGTTTCAAAAATTTCCGTTGGGACAGTCTGTGGCCATAGGTGAGCACGTGCCCTACATATGTGTCTTTTCACATAAGTCTAAAAGGTTGCATCCTTTCATATCTTGTCTTGAAAAGTTGTGTCTTTTTAAGCTTAAGGGTCACACCAATTGGGTTTAAACCCAATAGTCACAACTCTTTTTGAAAGGGTGTCTTCACAAAGTCTATAAATAGACTTATGCTTTTAAGTTTTATAATGGATTACAAAGTTAGGTTTTGTTGTAAAAATTGTGTTTAAGTATTTCTGGTTCGGGTTAAGACTATAAGTGGTTCGAGCCCGTGTATAGTGAGTGCATCGCTAGGACTAGGTCATAGTCGTTGTATCCTGGAGGTCAATTGCTTTGGAAACCTGTTGCACTTGGGATTTTGTCCAAGTTCAAGCCAAGTGACGTCATGCCTCGAATTTTACAAATTGATAAGTTTTCTAACTTTCTTATTTTAATTTTATATATTTAAATAGTCTTCCAAAATCCAAATATCCAATAATATTGAAATCGAATTATTGTTTTGGAAAACTATTTAAAAGTATACTTACATTTTGAGTTATATAAAATCAAACCGGCTTAGCCAAATTCAAGCGGCCCACCAACCTAATTTGTAAGCCATAGCCCATATAACATGTTGTTCGAATAATGGTCAGGATCTTATGTGTCTCTAATATACTTGTTCTTTGGACAGCCTATGCAAAAAGGCGTATAGTTGCTATAGCCCATAAATGATCTTTATGTCACAGACACCGCAAACATGTCATGCGTGCAATATGGTACCTGTGCTTGGATGCATTGACATATAATTCACGACAATTAAATCAACATGGGCTACAGTAAAAATAAATAAATAAATTGGGCAAATGAAAGGCTTTATGACAACTTTATCAATCACCCTATTATATCAAAAATTTGAAATCAAATTGGAAAACTATTTGTGGCAAAGTTAGTAAATGCTTATTTAGTGATAATTCAAAAGGAATATTTCTTATATTCCATTAATCATCCTTGTAAATATGGATCTTAACCAATGTGAAGAAGGTAGATGGTAATATGAGAACCTATCATCGGTTGCTTCTTCTAGAATGATTATATAACATCTTTTTAGTGGATAGGAGGTTGGGATGAGAAATGGACATCCACATGACAGGGAGATCAATGTCTATTTCCATGGATATTAATAATAATAATAATAATACTAATAATAATAAATAATGAAAAAATTCAAAGGAAGAGAGAAATGATGGTTAGATAGAGGAAATTTCATTAACATTTTCTCTGGTTCTTTTCATGCAAAATATTTGTGTTTTTTCTTTTTATGGTTAATTATTTTCTCTTACTTTAGTGTTCATTTGGCCTTTGATTTTGATCAAAATGGATCGTGGTTCGACGATCTGGACTATTGTTTGGATGGCTGCACCGTGGATGGATAGTACCCTGAAAAACTTTCATTCAAAATGATCTTATCCGTAGAATCTTTGGACTTTTCCAAGTTAATTATGGAACGTTGCTGCATTCCTGATGATATTTGCCTGAAAACCAAAACCGATATATTTCAGCCCTAACATATAAATTCTCATCTCTTACAAAACCTAAATGATTACAAATCTTGATTGAAAGAGGAAAACTTTTTCTCTGTCAACCATTCGAAGCCATGATAACAGGAAATGATTGGTTATGTGATGGTTCCAATGGCAACGACGAGGGCTTGTTGTTGTTGTTGTTTGTATGTGTAAATCCCGATTTGGATTTTGGATTTGAAACGTTGCGAGAATGGATGACGCTTGTGGATGTGGTGGGTTCTAATGGCTACAAGGTCCTAAGGTTTTAAAGAGAAAATAAAAGATTTCCTTATTTCAATTTTCATATCCGAGGTTCTGTACGGTTAGGATTATTCTAATGTCTATCTTCTAGTTGCGTGTTTATTGTTGAACTTTTACATGCCCCAAAATTCTCGATGCTTGATATTCGTTACATCCATTAGGTGTGTCATTTGATGTCAGGGCATGGGGCAAAAATATCATGTTTAGATATCTGGTTACCTATATAATAAGAAATGGTTCACGTAAAAAAAAGTTTATCAATTGATGACTGAGATTATTCTCTACTATCCACTCATAAGAGTCCACTAAATGAACCATCTAGATCATTGGGGGTGATGCTCCATCTTTATAATGTAATGCTGTCTTGATCAGGAAATGGTGTCGATTCTAGCCGAGATAATATATTAAGCACAAAGTTTATTAAACTTTTATCCTAAGAATTTTTAAATAAGCAGTCATGATCATCTCTTGGTGTGCAAAAGGAACAAATCCTTTTAAAAGAAATATCTCCACAATTGTTCTTATAAATCGCTACATGGTTAGTGCACATCTTTTTTAATTTAGCATAATTTAAGTTATGTTGATGTTAACATGCATTAGTTGGGTGATGTTGCATATGACTCATCATTTTTCTTTGTGGATTAGTTGAGAAATGCAACACTCTCGAATAGGGAGAGATTCCAAAAGTTCTCGTGTTAGTACGGTGCATGTGTGACAGATCCCAAACCATTTACCAAGTAGCGTTATAGATAAACAGACTTTGTCTAAAAGCCAAACATGGACACTAATGTATAAGAAAGACATTCTCTTACAAGTATATATGATAAGTGGATTGGCCAAATGGGACAGGGCATTGTCTATAATTAAATGCACATATTGATTAGATCAGTTCCCTCACACATGTTGCAAGTCATGTGAAGTAGGCATTACACTTCTCATTGTTGGAATAGTTTTCCTTCATATGATTTCATGGTTACTTGGAATTATAACTTAATTTAGATTATCTTTATGTTATGGTGCCTACTGCATAGATTCCATGATTCAAAATATTAATCTTAATCATGTCATTTTTCATATGAGATACGTGAGAGTAAAAAAAAAAAAAATTTTTATTTAGTGGGCTTTGCCTTTAATGGCTCAGATGGAGGGGTATTCATTTAGGACACATGACACATATAGGTGGTGCATCAATGCTACCCATCTAGTGGATCATTTCCATGGATGGTCATTGATGGAAGTAGCATCATGTGTAGGCAAAAGGTCAAAATGTGAATAGTAAAAAATAAAAATAAAAAAAATAAAAACTCTTGTGGCTGATTTTTTCAACTAGGGGAATTGATTAGAAAGGCCCACTAAATGCATAGTCTGGATTCACCGTGCGATGACAATTGGATTGTAGTTACAATTCATTTTAAATGTGGCTCATCATTGGTTGTTCTATAGAATGATGGTTCTCACATGCCTTGATTGGAATGACTTCAATGGATCTGATTAGATTGATGATTGAGTCAATTAAACTATAGGCCAGTTATAACTATTCTTATATAGATGCCTACATTTTCTTCTTGTATGAATAAATCTGCTTGTAGTCACATCCATCATCAGCAACATTCTATGGTAGGATCCAATACTTTTTAAGGAAATATTATTTCCATCCGATCATATGCCAACCTAGGACACATGTGTTAGATCTAGTCAATTCATATAATAGTTCCTATGAAATCCTCAAAATTTAGTTAATGGATTTACCAAGTAGGCCATAGATATATCTATCGAGGTTAAATCTGAATTGTGGGGGTGTAAATGGATGCATTTAAATAAACCAGGTTGACATAGGTTTGTACCAAGAAAGCTATATGATAAATGTTATGGATCAATATGCACATGTGTTACATTGACATCATGTAGGTTTTGGAGACAAGATATCTGGAATTAAATTGATTACATGTTTTGATGATCTAATTGGTAGCCATCAAATAAATGGTTAGAAAGAAAATTGTCAGTGGTTTGAATTCAAAAGATGATTGTTGGATCAATTGGATTTTTAGGCTATATTTTATTTTCATTGGAGGCTTGATTTGGACATTTAAGATTGGTATTCATATGAGACTATAGGTTCATTTAATAAACTATATTGTTTTACCATCAACACATGTATCTAATGGCTATACTTATGCACCTATGGAGCCTATTGTTCAATCCGTCGATCAAGATACTTGATAATGAACTTAGACATTTCTCCTTCATATTCAGTTGCCAAATATGCATTAATTATATTATCGATAAATTAACCAACCTTTCGTGTGTCATGGAACATGTGATAAGATAATATTACAATATGATTACATAAAGATTATACTCTATTTTATTTGTCATATGTCTATGTATGACAGATTATGCTAGTATCTTTGTACTTTAAATATAATAAGTTCAATTAACTTTCTTGCTAGTTGGTTGAATGGTGGGCTAGTGAAGTTGGTTGAATAGTAAGAGTACATTCAGGGCTAAGAAAGTTGGTTGTATTTAGAGCTGGTGATACGACAACTATCATAATAAAAGTGATTCTCATTATCTGTTGCATGATGGAGTCGTAATTGTTGATTCTGTGAAATTAGAAAATAGTTGGCTTGAGATGTGAATAGTCAAAGAGTTTGAAACTGACTGCCGAAGACTTGACTAAGGAGCAAAAGGAGGAATCCTCCTAACTAGAGGCTAGTTTCTGTGTAGCTAGTTGGTGATGCAATAGCTTATCAAGGTGATGATCCGTAGTTGGTCTGAATGGATGATTAGTCACTCTGAGACTAAGACATGGAAGGTAGTAGTGATGAAATTTCGTAATAGGCGAAAGCCTAACGGAGCAATGCCAGGTAGAGGTAAAAGGTCTAAGGGTCATAAACTTTAAATCCTTTGACCAAAAGACTATCTATAAGATTAGTCAATGATACATCGAAAGAAATGAGGCTGAGCTTAAATGCATGGCTAAAACGCACCGAACCGAAAACTCACTTGTAGCGGAAAGTTATGTGAGTGGTATGTACTTCAATTTACATAAAAATGAATCAAGTTCAAGACTATGGTGTCACATGATTCCTGTAAACCTGTCTTGCTTACTCTAATGTCTGTTCAAGTCTATGGTGACACCGACACCATTGCACAACTCTTCCATCTTAAACCGAAATGTCATAAAATTTTGAAATATATGAGGGATTGATGTATTTTAAATTATTTTAAAATAATTTTGTGTTTCAAAAATTTTCGTTGGGATGAGCCGTAGTCATGGCCATAGGTGAGCACGTGCCCTACAAATGTGTATTTTCACATAAGTTTGAAAGGTTGCATCCTTTCATATTTTGTTTTGAAAAGTTGTGTCTTTTTAAGCCTAAGGGTCGCATTAATTGGGTTTAAACCCAATAGTGACAACCCTTTTTGAAGGGGTATCTCTACACCCTTAAGGGTGTCTTCACAAAGTCTATAAATAGACTTCTGCTTTTAAGTTTTGTAATGGATTAGAAAGCCAAATTTTGTTTTAAAAATTGTGTTTAAGTATTTCTAGTTCGGGTTAAACTACAAATGGTTCGAGCGCTCATACAGTGAGTGCATCGTTGGGACCAGGTCATAATCGTTATATCCTGGAGGTCGATTGCTCTAGAAACCTGTTGCACTTGGGACATTGTCTAAGGGGAGCAAATTCGATTTCAAGCCGAGTGACTTACGTCACGCCTCGACTTCTACAAATTGATAAGTTTTCTAACTTTCTTATTTTAAGTTTATATATTTAAATAGTTTTCCAAAATCCAAATATCCAATAGTTAAGATGTGTCAGGTCTGTCAGAGTCATATTCAATTCAAATCTATTAAATGCTTATGACCTCAGGCACCAAACTAGCTGTATTAGGATCAAACCTGTGAAGGTTGATTTGACTGTTTAACCACCAATGTTATACCGATCAAGTGATTTAGAAGGGAAGGATTAGTCATTTGTTGTATTGTGTTAAGATTTTATCATATTATTTTATTTCTTTAAAAGGTGATCGCAGTTTTCAAGTTTCTTAGTAATGCGATGATGAATGAATAAGATAAAAAATAAGCTAATCGCTGATTTTATTAATTTGCATGTAAGAACATTATAATCAACTATCGTAAATAAAAAACTAGAGAATATAGAAAAAAATTACCTATAAATGCCCGTTAGATGAAACAATTGAGGTGTATAGTTTGCAAGACGCGACGGGTATGATTTACCAAGTATGGACTTGGTGATCAGTGTGATCTGACGATGGAGGTCGTGAATATTTAATCTATTCGTAAGGCATATTGCAACTATGATGCTGGACATGTAGCAAATCTAAACTAAACTAAGTATTCCAAACTTGCTGCAACAATATGGCTGAACAGAAGTAGAATATTTAATTAAAATTAGAATAAGTAATATTGTACTACATAGATTAATTGATTGTATGTGGTGAGTGCCCATAACTATCCATCAAATGTTGTTTATATAAACTTGGATGTGCGGTAGAGATTCCCTTGCCTGCCCTTAAAGCGATACGACCGTCTTCAAATAGATTCATATTTTTTTATACCATTGTAATCTCATTTCCATCCAGATGAATTCATTTCTTAACCCTACGTGTCTTTGAAAATGCATAGATCATATCTGATTTTTTTTTTTTTTTTTTTATCCTTGATTACAAGATATCCGGCATCAACGGAGCTTTATGAAATTTGTCATATATGCTGCTTGGTTTCACATGTCACTCATACCACGGCCACGTCCTTCATTCAATGTCTCTCACATGTCCTTCATACAATATCTCTTTCTTTATTCAACGTGTATATATGGCTCCGAGCCGTGCTACTTTTGACCATTCATGTATGGAGGAAATCACGGATTGAAAATTCCTCGAGATATGGAGGAAATCATGGATTGAAAATTCCTTAAGATGGTTTGCCCTTCGTTGTCAGTCATAAAATAGAATAGTGTTAACATGTGGCAACGTCATTTTGGGCTGGGTAATATGGACAACGGCAGGTGTAACATCTTCATAGGCGGCCAACTTGATGCTATAGCCGTATGATTTCAACGCAGGGCCCATCTTTTATATGCATGCGGCAACACGCAGACGTGCATTTGAACACCGGTGTTTCTAAAGTCCACACAATAACAGAAGATGGGATAAGCAACCAGCGGATGTGAGGAAAAGTTCCATATTGACCGAATGACCGTTGAAAAAACGAGGCCGAGCAGTCAAATCAGGCAACTCATGGTAGCCATCGACCGCTCTTCCATGACTTTCATCAGATAACGGTTCTTAGTTGTTTTGAAGTGGGGTCCACCGTTGGTTGATTGAAAGCACTGATATTGTGGCCCCATAATGGTCCATACAACAAAATCTCCCGTTGCTGTAGTTACTTTCTTGACCGTTCATTTACTGGCCACCAAATCGTAGGGTTAGGATATCTTTTTCCATCGGAGAGATTTTTGGCGCATGGACAGAGTGTGGCCGATCATATCAACACATGGATCGGATTACAACTTCATGGGTCCCACTTATACATAATGAAAGCCCGCGTATATTATTCTGGAGTCGACTATTGTAAGTAAAATTATGGTTGGGAAATGCTCCTGATCCCATGCATCCCAGAGTGTCTGGTCTCCGTCCTTTGATATAGTGGGCCATGGACGGATTCACCAAAGCCTATGATTGGTGCGATTGGAATGTCCTAAATTTCAATGGACGTGATTGTCATTGCTATTTTAGGCCATCAATCCAACGACTGATCACTGCAGCCATAGAATGTGGTTGATCAATAGATAAATGGTCCTGATCATCCTCTGAGTGGGTCATGTGTCATGTGTACGGTGGGATGGCAGAGTCTGCAGACCAAATAAACCATGGCAGATGCACTCTCACATGGTGTCAATATGGCTCTCGTGATTTTCCATAAGTTGGGCCACACTTTTAGATTTATGGCCACCAAAAATCATGCAACTAATGATGGCTATAAAAAGAAAAGTGGACCATCCGTTCGATTCAGATGCTGTGGGCGGACGCAGATTGAGTGCTGAGTAAGCTCTGTGGGGCCCACCTTGATGCTTATTTATTTGTCATCCCACCTGTTCATAAGGTCACACAGACATGAATGAAGGGAAAACACAAATTTCAGCTTGATCCAAAACTTCTGTAGGTGGCACCTGAGAGGCTTTTAACTATCGGTATTTAATTCCCACTTTTTCCTGTGGTGTGGCCCACTTCAAGTTTTGTTATGCTTCAGGTTTGGTCTCATCCTCTAAAATGAGCTGTTAAAATGGATGGACGGCATGGATAAGACAAATACATCACAGTGGGCCAACCGAGTTTCTCTCTGTGCAATCCGCGTGCATTGTGAGCCTACTTCCTCCTTGAGCATAAAATTCTCTTATTTCAACGAAGAACCTTCCAAACGAAGGAAATATGGAATCTCTCACAAGTGTTCTATATCGACACGTTTAGTTGAGTGTGGATATGCATGGCGTACGCGAATTTCCCGTGGCCTCCGCTAAGGAAAGTTCCGGTGTAGGAAGCTTTGTGCGGCCCACAGAGATACCTGTGAAAATTCCACTCCATCCATCAGTTTTCCAAGATCACAATAATATAGTATTTGGGAAAACAGGAAGATCCAAAATTCAAGTGGACCACGCCAAATGAAACATTAATGTGGCCCTAGAAAGGTTTCAACGGTGGACGTGATTACCCCACTATTTCATACGGTGTGGTTTACTTGAGATTTGTATATGATTCAATTTTAGTTTCATGACATAAAATGATATGGAAAAGCAGATGGACGGAGTGGATAGAATACATACATCCTCCGTGGGCCCTCAGAGTTTACTCGGTCCGTGATCGGCTTCCGTGGTCTGATAGTTATCTGTTGAAGTCTACGGTTAAACTCAAAAGCCGTTATTTTCTAGAGTTCGTTTTCCCTCCGCCGTGACGCAGGTTCTAGCGTGTATCACTTTCCACTGGGCCCCACATGTTGAGATAGTCCAATGGTTTTAAACCGTCCGTATTATCATCGCTATAATAAATAAAGTATTACTCTCTAATCATTCTTCGGTGATTATCCAAAAGTTTGATTTTTAAAGTTGAATGCGAAGAGTTTGTAATTTTGCTTCCATTGTTCCAAATTCTTTTACAAATATTGACGGTCAACATCTTACACTCAGTATGTGGGGCCCATGGTCCACTAATATGTGATGATGGACGACCATCTAAAAATGAAAATCTTCAATGTGACCATCTTAAGCTTTTGATTTATGGCCTACTGATGGATACGGAAGACTATTGCTATTGCATACCCGGCACACAATCTTTGCATAGAGCATGCATATTGCACGTGACATTATAATTATTAACAACGAGGGCTGAAAGTCGGGCGGGCTTAACCCGACTGACCCATGACCGACCCGACATTGGGTTAGGCTTGGGTACGATGCATCGGGTTTGGTCTCAAGCTTGGGCAGCATAAACACCAATCCTATTAAAGTTGGGTCAGGCTTACATTAAGGTCACGGGTTGCCTAGCGAACCTAGACCCGATACATATATAAGTTATAAATTATAACTAGGTGCAGATCGTTTGTGTTAAAGGCTTGGTCCACATCATTTTTGATGACTCAAGCTATTAGGATATGCTGGATTTCTCTCTCCCAAACATATATTTTAGTTTGTTTGTTTGGAAAAAAAATAAAAAGGAAGCTCTTTACCATAAATAACTTGCATATATAATTTATAAAATCATAGGTACAAAAACAATAGGTGTATTGAAATATAATAAATTAATGTAGTAACAAAAATATTAGCATATATCCACTCGACCAACCCAACCGAGTTCACTTAGGCTGGGCTTGGGTTGAGAATTCCTAACTTGAGATTGGGCTAGGTTGGGTTAGGGTTGAGATATGGGAACTTTGGGTTGGGCTAGGGTTGCGCACCAACCCAACCCAACCCAACCCAACCCTCAGCCCTATTATTAACTTCATGTCTGAAAATTAATCAGGCTAGGTTTAGGAAGACCTTGACCCGATCTCATCCCAGCCCATTGAAGCCCGTAATGTGGACCGTTGATGTAATATCTTTCCTAGCTGTCTATTTGTAATCCACAATTCGAAAGTTTCAATGCCGATCTTCCTATCAAGGGAAGTCTTTGGGCATGGTCCGTCTACGATGAAATGCAACTGGCCACACCAGTCTGGATGGCCCACATGGGCCCCACTAATAAATCACCCTTCCATCAAATACCCATTTTAATTTTATCATTGATTTCTTTAAGTAGCTAATGGTGTGATTTGGATACGTGTGGAAATGCAAAATTGATAGATGATCGGATGAGATGGATAATCGGTGGGACGCATTTAGGGTGGGTCCCAAAACTAAAATCGGATCCGTTGGCTGTCATTTCTGCCTCAATTCATTATCAGAACCTTTCAGTTAGGACCTGAATTGTAGCATATGTGGATTTTGTGGAACACGTGCCTATTTGGTGCCATTAGAGTTTTTTTTTTTTTTTGGGTTAGCTTGTTAGTACACACACAATCCGTTAGAGTTGTACATGAGTTGAGTTAACTTCGTTAGCTCACTCGACTCGACTCGGAAATGCTCAACTTGCCTCGGCTTTAAATTGGATTTAGACTAAGTTATGACAGTTTTTGAAGCTTGAAAAATTTTTGAGCCGAGTTCGACTTGACCCCGGATTGAACCTCAACTCAAATCAACTTGGATTGAATCGCTCAGTGATTCGGTTATTTTGATATTGATGTTGCTCGCTGAGTGTGATGAAATGACTCATTAAAGTTTTGTTTCGGGTGCATATATTCTCCGCGGGAGCTGCTGGTAGTGAGGAAGGGATGAATACGAAACAAATCTTTAAAATTTCTTTTACATTATAAGACTGCCCTTATATCTTGTTTTTGATGTTACTCGCCGAGTGTTCAATGAAATACCTATGACATGTTATTATGGTTTTGCATTATATGAGAAATTTAAAATGCATTCTATATATTTGAAAAAATGTTGCATTGGCTTGAGCTGCTGATCAAACCGAGTCGAGCTGGCCAGTCAAATGCAAGGACTGAGCCGAGCCGAGTCGAGTTTGAGATGGGGTTAGTTACTGGCCAAGTTCGAGATGGGCTATGCCAAGCTCGACTCGGTTCAGACTCATGTACAGCTCTAGGTGCCACGGAGTGTGAAATATGATTTGTGGCACATGCGATCTCAGCCATCCATCATGGCCAGTCCGCACGATCTTGCCTGAGTCCGAAAGCTAAGCTAGTGCAGTCAAGTCAAAATTCTTGAAGTAGCCAAGCTACTACATTTGAAATCAAATCAAATAAGGCTCACCTGTATGGTGAGCCTGTACTTTTTTAAGTATATACCATTGATGTCTTTTCTCTGCCTATTTTTTTCTTGTGTGTGGCCCACTCGATGAATGGACTGTCCTGATTTCTGGGCCAGTCCTGGTGGGCCAAAACAGATGCGGGCCCCACATAGAGATAAAAAAGAAAAAAGACCATCCTTTCATTTCTTTTCCAAAATGATACTTTGTTTTATGATCAAACCATGATTACTAAGAAGATCGACAGTCAGATATCGATCTATTTATTGATAATAAAACATCCTTATTTCTACAATCAGCTATAAGATAGTAGTTGAAGGCACGTGGATGTATGCATAATCAGTCATTTCATTCGATGACTTAACAGTTAACGAACTGATAGTTGACGATCATGTGGCCTTGATTATAACCATTCCTATCGGTGTCGATCTGGTCGAAGACGCCCTTATCTAAATCCAGCCCTCCATTGCTACATTGGTCCACGATCCTCGCCGTCACCTGTGCGCCCGTCCTTGTGTTCGTTACCTGTAGCATCAACCACTAAGTTAGCCCTTTACATCAGTCTACACCTAGGGCCCATGATCAGCTGGGCTGGGCCACCATGGGTTTGTTTGGACCGATTTTTAAGTTGGTAGGTTAGCCTGGGCCTGAAATCAAGGCCCATTTAATATCTAGGACCCTTATTTTGAAACCTGTACGCCCATTTACTTTTATCTGTGATGTGCCTATCACATCTAAACCGTCAAAAAGGTAGACCCACCATGATTATCATACAACCAAAAGTTAGATAGTTTATTGCATAGTTTGATTACAATCAACGGCTGCATGTCATACACAAATCCCATCGGCCTAGGGTGGACCGTTAAAAAAATGATCATGGGTATTCTGGTTATTTATTGTGCCCTCCATCTGTACTGTTGGGGTCTCTGTTTGAATTCAAATGCTTGTCTTTTTCTTTCTTTCTTTTTTTTTTTTTTTCACACCGAGAGGGGGCTTTTTGATGAACGTGATATAGAGGTGTGAGATCTGGGCCATTCATCAGGAACATCCCTCCACAAACATGTCCTGACCCAAATAATCAGGTCGGGCCAACTCATCAGGCAGGTCACGTGTTCATTGAATCCGGACCATTGGTTGCTTTTCTAACCATACATTCGCCTCATACAGCTCTGCCTCACTTGATGAATGGACCTGCCTTAACTTTCATGGTAAGCCACACAAACGGCCAGGATTTTCACACTTGTGAGGCTTAGTCGCATGTATGGGACTAAATGATGCTGCACGTAACCTGCACGATCAGATCTATGAACGTACACAGTGGGTCCCAAGACTCCAACCAAGTGCCAGGATGGTGGTGGGCCCCACTTTCTGATCACCGTCAGATCACGATGCGATCTTGGTTTATGATCATACACTACCTTAGATATTCAATTCTACTGTTATTATTAACAAAGCACATATGATCTTACCCGCAAGCACCGTCCGCAGGAGGCCTGACCCCTGGGCCCCACAGGGCCGCAGAAGGCTGTCCACCCATACCTGCGGCGCCACTCGAGGGGCTTGTTCGCGTCCCATGTGGCGCAGTATACGCTGGCCCTGAGATAGTCCCACCCGATCTGCGACGGATTGTAAAGATGGTACGTGGCGCGCACGTTAGACGCGCTCTGTGCCTGGGCCGCTGCTACGATGCACAGTAAGAGTGCCAGTGCCGCGCAAAGCTTAGGAGAATCCATTGTTCTTTTCTTTTCCTGATTTGAAGTTAGCCAAACGGAGCTCCTTTTTATAAGTGAGATTCGGTTGTGAATTATCAAAATTACCCCTAATTTATATAGATAACCACTGATATGCTATGCCCTGAGATTCGGGTAATGACATGTTTATGTGAAGATGCTGACACGACCGACGGCTGGTAAAATAGAGATCCAAATGGTAAGGCTGCTAGATGCATGACTGGCGGCTGGTAAAATAGAGAACCAAATGGTAAGACTGCTAGATGGAGGCAATTCATCTGACGTATCATATGCGTGAGAGATCTGGGACGTTCACTTGGATGGCCCATTGAAGCGTGCACTGGCTTCCAAATCGTGTTCAGCCATTTATGATCAAGTGGACCATACATACATGCAATCATTAATGTGCAATAATGATGTTAATCCCATCCAAAATAATTCAATACCATTCAATTCCACCGATCAAACACGCCCTTAGTATTTATGCCTCATTTGACGGTGTCAAAACAGTAATTGCGTCGGGATCCTCTGTTATTAGGTCAACGGAGAATTCCTGTTACCCTAATGGTTTGGCGTCCGTAACTGTTTTTTTATTTTTTTTAATTTTTTTAGTGAGTGGTGACGTGGACCAATGAGAATTTTGGTATCAGGAATTTTCTGCTGACCTGATAACAGAGGATCCGGACTCACAGTAATTTAGATAATGTCATATAGCAACAGAATTTTAAGAAGAGATGAAATATTTCTTCTGTTACTCTTACGACTGAATGGGATTAGAATCTATAAAGTCATGAGTAACAAAAAACGGACAAGTCTATGCGATTACAGCAAGGCCACACATGTCGCGTATCCCACCACAATAGCCTCATGATCAAAGTTGGATATTAATTAAAAGACAGTTATATCGAATGATAGGTTCGGTCGGTGCACCGTAGTGTCTCATAGGGTCTTTATAGTCAAAACATTCGAGGCTTAAAATCACAATACATTATTCAAGTTCGTGTGGTGAAATTGGTAACTGTTGATGCAAAAATCTGGTTGTCCCTCTTGTTGGCCGTCGAGTACTTGCACAGGGAGAAGACAAAGGAGACCCTAGCTAGAGCAGGGGACCCTCCGATGCCAAAGTCAAGCCAGGAATCTAGGTCTTATATATTGTATTGAGGGAGTTCGGGAGAGAGTTTTTGCGTACCTTTCATCCTTGGAGTCTCTCTTATTTATAGGAGAAGGGGGATCCCGCCGTATGGGGATTCTTTCCCGATATGTTGGAGATTTGATTTAGATGGTGTTTTGTTTACGAATACTTCCCAATCTCGAGATTTCCGGGACCGGGAATCCTTTTACAAGATTCTCGGGACGGTGTTTAAGATTACACTGTCTCTCCTTTGCTTGGCTCGGCCTCAATAGATTCGTAATCTCGGGTGGCTTACATAGGAGACTTTTTGCCTACTGTCTGACGAAACTGAGTCGGTTCAGGACTGATGTTTTTCTTCTATCCGATAGCCGATACTACAACCAACCATACATAGGTCGTTTTCATAATCGGTGAGGTGACTTTCTGATTTGGGACCTTTAATAGGTCTCTTTAGACATTGTTGCCTCGTTCACCGAGTCAACTTGATATGTCCTATACTTGTGTAAGGCTCTTGACTCTTAACTTCGGTCGGGATCCATTCCCTACAAATCCGAACAAGTCTCTCCTTTGGCTTTATCTTGCTCGATCCGAACTATTGGCTTAGATCATTCGATCGGTTTTAGCAGAGTTGGTCTATTCCATAACCGAGTCTTCGGACTTGTCATATTTTTTTCCCTAACAGTAAGCCCCTTACTCCTTGTGTCAGTTATATCGGCACTAAGGAGTACTGTATTGCAGACCGAGGTTATGATGGGGTATTTATTGCTTCTTGTGTCGTTCTTGACATGCGACGGATCGTTACTCGAGGTCGTATGAGCGGACAGCCGTTAAGTCATTTCGTCCGCTTATGATCGCCAGAAACGTGGCGAAGACGTTACTTGCGTCAGTCGGCATGCGCCACGCGTCGGGCGGGGGAGTCGAAATAGGCTTCGATTTGACTGCTCCTTAAATGCTGCTGCCACGCTACTCGGCCATAAAAGGAGGAGCGGGATCGACTTTCACACTTTCGTCTGCCCAGCTCATTTCCTTCTCCCATTCTCCTTTCTTTCCTCTCAACTGTGTTTACGGTCTGCCATTCTTCTCTGTCCTTGCTTTCTTCCTTCCTCCTCAACTGTGTGCTTATCGTCTTTCCGGTGAGTCTTATCTTTCTCCCTTTTCTTTTCGACGTTCAGTGACTATGCATCCTTTAAATCCCCAGGAGGGGATTTCTGGTGATGAGGGAAAAATAGAGCATTTTTGGAATATTTCGGAATCGCCTTCCTTACTGGTGGAGATGGCGATGAGTGCCAATAAGGCTTTCCAGCTCATCGCTAGGATGTCCAGTGGGACTCCAGTGGAACGCCCTGCTCCGGAGGGCCCCTCTGTCTGAGACATGCCCCGGGCAGTCCCACCCCCCTTTTCCCTGGGGATGACTTAGAGAAAAAAGAGAAAAATTAGGAACCTCTGAGTCGGCTCTTCTCAGGAGACCGATGAGGACCAAGTTTGGAGGAACCAATGAGTCAGTCCCCCTACGGAGATCGACTCTATTTGCTGAGTCGACAGCTGAAGAAGGAGAGGCTGCCGAGAGTGAGGAGGTCGAAGATGAACAAAAAGGGCCGATTCCCTCAGTTTTGACTGAGATGGATTTAAATAGGATCCGAATAGGGTATCATATCCCTGACTTAGTAATTCTTCAACTTCCGCTTCCAAATGAATTGCCCGACCATCCCCCTCCTGGGATGGTCGCAATTTTTCAAGTCGCCATGCAATGTGGCTTGCGTCTACCCTTACAACCTATTGTTCGGGATTTTCTTTCCTGGCTCAGAATTGCTCCCGAGCAGATAGTCCCGAATGGGTGGAGGAACTTGTTTGGATGTGTAGTGTTATGGGCTGAGGTTGAACAGCCCCCACTGACTGTAGACGAATTCCTCTATCTATACCAAGTGTGGCCGAATACTTCGCAGCCCGGCTGGTATTTTTTGAGTGCTTAGCGGAACAAGGGTGATTTTTTGATAACTGACCCTCCTACCTCTAACAAGCACTGGAGAGAGAGGTGGTTCTGGGCATGCGGTCGCTGGGAAATTGCCGAGCCTGGGCTGTTCAAATCCCTCGTTCCCCGAATGTTCTCTAAAGCAGGTGACTCGGCACACCTTTTCCCTTGTCTTGTTTTGCTAAACTCCTCTTGAGTCTAACTGAACATCTTCTGCAGATATCTCCAAGAAAAAATTGAAGTTAGCAGCCAACGTTTTAGCTCGGATCAGAGACCTGTGGACGTTGAGCCCGGAAGACAGGTCTTGGAAGTCCCTCTTACAGCCGGAGCGTCTTCTTCTCTCGGGCCTTGACTCGTCCGTGACAGGTAATTTTGAATTATTCAAGCACATCCTTCTTGAATTTTTCTAACTCTGCGATTTATCCGACACAGAAATGGCCGAAGCTCGACCCCTCCTGAGGCCGTCGAAGTTAAAGGCTCCTACTAGGTCAGTCCTTCTGTCGGAGCCTCGGCCCTTGAAGAAGGCTAAGACTGCTCCCTCAGTCACGGAGCCCTCTGCCTCAGTCGCCACTACCTCGGCTGTCCCGCCCGTCGTCAATCTTTCTGACCCCGAAGAGTTGGCGGAGGACGTTCTTGTTGAGTCTCGAGCGACTCTCGAGCCAGGACCTGTTGCTGAACGAGTCTCGGGGCAAAGAGAGGAGCAGAGAGGGGAGAGTTCAAGGGAGGAGTCGGCTCCGCAGGAGCAATCATCCTTCCATCGGGCCGTGGTAGATATAGTACCTTGGGCTGTTTCTGCCGGGAGTGAAAGGGAATTTGTTTCCATCTTCGAAGCTCCTGGGAGTCGGATACTCTCTCATGCTATAAAGGTCTTGCTCTAGGTGAAGTTTCAAATTTTGTTCTCTAGCTCTTTGTCTCTTTCAGCTTTAATCGAACTTAGTAAATTTTTTTTTAGCTCGCTCCCTGCCTACTGAGAGCCAGCGTAAACCTGATCGAGGCTGAGAAGGCTCAGAAAAATGTGGCGGATGTCGAAGCGGCTCAAAGACGGATAGCAGAGGCAGAGGCTCAACTTGAGATTGCCTCAACTAGGGTCGGTCGTTTGACTGGCGAGTTGAGGTTGGCTCGGAAGGCGATTGAAGATGCTAGAGCTGAATGTGATCAGACGGCTCAATTGTTGAAAGGGGTTATTGATAAGAGTCGGCAACTCCGCCTGGCTCGCGATGCCTCCGAGGAGAAGCTAACCCGGGTGAAGGCCGATACAAAAGCAGCGCTTGAGGTGGCCAAGAAAGAGGCAGGAGAGAAGGCCGTAAAAGACTTCCTTGAGTCTCCAGAGTTCGAAGACGAGAGAGATCGCCTGTACACGAGCGGGTATCAAGCTTGCATCCAGGTGGTGAAGCAATTTTTTCCCGACCTTGATCTCTCGAAATTGAGGAAGGGCCTCCTGAGGATTTGGCGACTGAAGCGGCTGAGCCTGACGATGTTGGGGGTGGTACTGGGGCCGAGCCTGAAGCGGCTCAGGCAACAGAGGTCATTCCGAATGACCCTTGAGAGCCGCGGAGCTCGGTTTTTGGTACCATCATCGATTCTGCTTGGAGCTCAGTTTTTGGTACCATCATCGGCTTCATTTTTGGCACTAACACCAGCTCCACTGGGAACTCAATTTTTGGTACCATCATCGGCTCCATTTGTGGCACTAACACTGGCTCTGAGCAAGTTCGAGAATAGCATTAACCGAAGAAGACATTCGCACGTTGTAGTCGATCTTTCTTTTGCCCCTTTCTAGTCTAACAATGTATTGTCGAAGCAAGATGTAACTCGATGTAACATACTGATAAATGAATATGATCAGTTTCATTTTATTCATTTTTGACTCAATTTACATGCCTATTTTTTTCGAGTCTCTTTCATTGCTTTGCCGTGCGGACTTTAGGGGTAATAGATTTTTAGATGCTCGACATTCCACGGGTGAGGTAGTAGTCGTCCGTTTAGGTCTTCCAACTGATACGTCCCTGGTCGAATGATGGCTGAGACGATATAGGGCCCTTCCCAGTTGGGTCCCAGTGTTCCTGAGCCAACTTCCTTAGTATTGAGGAACGTCTTTCGGAGAACCATGTCTCCCACTTGAAAACATCTGACCTTAACTCGGGCATTATAGAACGGAGTAACCTATTGTTGCCAAGCTCTCATACTTTGCCGAGCTCTTTCTCTTTATTCGTCCACAAGATCGAGTCCGAGTGCTAGGAGTTGTTCATTATCCTCTTCGTTAAACGAACTGACTTGGGCTGAAGGTAACCCGATCTCGACCGGAGTGACGGCTTCCGAGTCATAAGCAAGGGAGAAAGGAGTTTCACCCATGGTAGTTCGTGTTGTAGTTCGATATTCCCACAATATTTTCAGGAGTTCTTCAGCTCACGCTCCTTTAGCTCGGTCGAGCTTGGTCTGGAGATGGTGTTTGATGATCTTATTGACTGCCTTAACCTACCCGTTCTTCTGAGGATGGTGGGGCGATGAGTACACGTTTCTGATCCCCAAGTTGCCACACATTTCACGAAAGCTATTATTGTCGAACTGCTTTCCATTGTCGGTAACAATGGTCAGGGGTATTTCGAACCGACAGACAATGTTCTTCCACATGAAATTAATGATCTTCTGTTCAGTTATTTTCGCCAGTAGCTCAGCCTCGGCCCATTTCGTGAAGTAATCCACGGCCACGACAGTGAACTTGGTCTGGCCTTTTCCCACTGGGAGTGGCCCCATGATGTCGATTCCCCATTGTGCGAAGGGCGAAGGACCGGTCATAAGTGTCAGCGCTTCTGGAGGTTGTCTCGGGAAAATTGTGAATCTCTGACATCTATCACATTTTTAAATGAGCTTACGAGTGTCATGTTGGATAGTTGGCCAGTAGTATCCCTGACGCAATACCTTATGCGCGAGTGACCGTCCTCCTGAATGGTTTCTGCAGATCCCTTTGTGGATTTCCCGTAGTACATAGTCCGCTTTGCTGGGGTTTAAACATTGCAGCAGTGGAGCATAATAGCCTTTCTTGTATAATGTCCCGTTGAGTATGGTATAACGGGAGGCTCAGACCTTTAATCGTCGGGCCTCGGCGCGGTCTTCAGGCAACTCACCCTTATTGAGATATCGGACGATCGGATCAATCTAAGAAGGTTCCGAGTCGATCGTATGTATGATCGAGCTAACTGGTTCATCGATACTCAGCTCAGCGACGTACTCGACCAGAACAAACTTGGGTATATCGTCTTCGTCGGCGGAGACGAGTTTTGCTAATAGGTCGGCTTTGGCATTCTCTGTCCGAGGGATCCGAGTGACGATACAACGTTGAAAGCCTTTGATCAATTCTTTAGCTTTATCCATATACGCTTTTAATTATTCTTTCCGTGTTTGATATGCACCTGTAACTTGGTTAACAACCAACTTAGAATCACTGAAAACATTTAGATGCTTGACACCTAAGCTGGACGCGAGTCGAAGGCCGAGCAACAACGCTTTATATTCTTTTGTATTGTTCGAAGCTTGAAATCCAAGTCTTAAGGCATATTACATGTAGGTTTAATTTGAAGTTTCCAGAACTACTCCTGCCCCGCTTGCCTTAGAGTTAGAGGAGCCGTCGACATACAGCTTCTAGGGTATTGGGTTGGGCAATGACGCGGGAAAAACAGTAGTTAATTCTTCAACAGGCTCGATTGTATGCTTAATCCTCGGGTTGGTTTTCGGTGTTGCTTCAGCAATGAAGTTGGCCACGGCTTGCCCTTTGATTGCTACTCTCGGCTTATATTGAATGTCGAATTCACTGAGTTCGATCGCCCATGTCGTAAGTCGGCCGGATGCATCCGGTTTCTGTAGAACTTGACGCAATGGGAGATCGGTCATAATAATGATGGTATAGGCTTGGAAATATGGTCGAAGTCGGCGCGAGGAGACTACTAGAACTAGGGCCACCTTTTTCAAGAGTGGGTATCTCATCTCCGCCGGTAATAATGCTTTGCTAATGTAGTAAACCGACAGCTACTTTCCTTCGTGCTCACGTATCAGGGTCGAGCTAACTGCTGCCTTGGACACCGTTAAGTACAGCAGTAGAGCTTCTCCTAACTCAGGTTTCGATAAGATTGGTGGAGATCCGAGATAAGACTTTAATTGCTAAAATACTACTTCGCACTCTTCCGTCCAATCCAACGTTTATCGTCCCTTCAACTGTCTGAAGAACAGGAGACATTTATCTGTGGCTCTAGATAAGAAATAATTAAGTGCTGCTACCCGTCCAGTCAGTCTTTGTATATCTTTAATCATTTTTGGAGACTCCATATCAAGCAGGGCTTTTATCTTTTCCGGGTTTACTTCTATTCCTCGCTGACTGACCAAGAAACCGAGGAACTTTCCCGAGCTTACGCCAAAGGCACACTTGCTCGGGTTTAGTTTCATTCAGAACTTACGTAAGGTAAGAAACATTTCTTCTAGGTTGGCTATGTGGTCGGCCGTGCGTACACTTTTGACGAGCATGTCATCAACATACACTTCCATGGTTCGGCCGATCAGCCGAGCAAAGATTTTGTTCACCAATCTCTGATAAGTCGCACCAGCATTTTTAAAACCAAACAGCATCACACGGTAACAATAAAGGCCTTTGTCAGTGACAAAGGTTGTTTTAGATTTATTGGACTGATGCATTACAATTTGATTGTACCTTGAATATGCATCCATAAAGCTAAGAAGTTCATGCCCCGCAGTACTATCTACCAACTGGTCTATCCTCGAAAGAGGAAAGCTATCCTTCGGTTAAGCTTTATTTAGGTCGGTATATTCAATACAGACTCGCCACTTCCCATTAGCTTTCTTCACAAGTACGACATTAGCTACCCATTTCGGGTAGTATATCTCTTCTATGAATTTTGCCTTGAGGAGCTTGCTAACCTCTTCTTCAATGACAACGTACCTTTTGGGGCCGAGTGGTCGTCGCTTCTGTCGGATTGGTTGGTAGGTCGAATCGATATTGAGTCGGTGAGTGATCATTGACGGGTCGATTCCCTACATATCTTCATGGCTCCATGCAAATATGTCAGCATATCGTCAGAGCAGGGCTATCAAATTATTTTTCAAGGGGGGTTGCAGAGACAAGCCAACTTGCACTATTTTGGACTCGTCTGTCTCGACCAAAGACACCGAGACAAGATCTTCAACTGGCTACCCTCGTTCATGTGTCTCGACCCAGGGGTTTAGCGACTCGATCATCGATACTTCGGCTGGAGCTTTCTCGGTGGGTATTTTTACAGCTGTCATGTAGCAACGTCTTGCGTCCTGCTGATCTCCTTTGACGACTCCTACTCCCGACTCAGTCGAGAATTTCACGAAGAGGTGGTATGTAGACACCACGACCTGAAGGAGACTCAGAGAAGGTCGGTCGAGTATAGCGTTGTACACGGACGATTGGTCGACTATCAGGAAATCAACCATTATTGTCGGTTGGTGCGGAGGATTCCTGGCTGTGAGCGGCAGTGAAATGATCCCCTCCGGGAGTATCTGTCCCCCGGAGAATCCGACCAACGGGGTACGAACCAGTCGTAACACCGATCGTTCAATACCCATCCTGTCGAATGCTTGAGTGAACAATACATCAGCCGATGACTCTATGTCGACGAGTATGTGGAATACCCTTCGGTTTGCAATGGTCAAAGTAACGACCAATGCATCGTCATATGGGTGATGGATCCCTCGGGCATCTTCATTAGTGAACGAGATACAGTACTTTTCCTTCTTCTTTTCTTTTAAAGGCCGAGCTATGATCAGAATGTTGGACTTAGGTTGGCTGAGGCTTCTGGCGTGATTTTTTCAGGCATTATTTGAGTCGCCTCCGCATAGGGGTCCTTCGACTATCGTCTGAATTTCTTCCATAGATCGGTTGTCGCTCGGTCGTTCTTTCGTTGCTCCCGTTCTCTCGACATGTTCTTTGAGCCGGCATTCTCGGATAAGCCTTTCGATCTCCTCCTTCAAGTGATAGTAATCACTTGGCCAGTGATAGAAATCACTTGTACTATGGCCATGATCGCGATGGTAGTGATAGTACTTGTCCTTATTTTGTCGGTTCAGATTACTCCGAAGCTTATTTGGCCAACTTACGAATCCTTCACTTTTAATTTCCATCAACACCTGTTCTCAAAGTTTGTTAAGCGGGGTGTATATAGAAAACATTCGATCGGGTTGCTTGCCTGACTTGCGTTCGTCGCGCCCTCGATCGTCATTACGCTTTTTCCCTCCGGCCGAGTCAACCTCCTTTTTGGTCGACTTTTTTGCCGTAGTTTTGCGTTCTAGACGGCCTCGTACAAGTTCCGCGTTTCTTCGGCATTTGCGTATTTGTCTGACCGAGTCATGAACTCCGTCAAAGTTTCAGGTGGATTCTTGTCTAAGGATGCCAGAAACTGCTTATCCCTTACACCTTGCATGATGGAGTTGAGTGCTGTCTCCTCTAAATGTTTCCGAACTCGGAGCGATTCGAAGTTGAATCGTTTGATATAATCTACCAACAACTCTCCCTCCTTTTGGACTATGTGGTTTAGATGCGCTGGAGGTTTCAACTTCTTTTTCCCGCCAATAAAATTGTTAAGGAAGGCGTCACTAAGTTCTGTGAAGGTTCGAATGGACTTCGGTTTTAACTGTTTGAACCAAAGTGGGGTTACGTCGGCTAAGGAGAGAGAAAAGGCCCAGTACAACACGGCGTCCGAAGCGTCATGTAGTTACATGTACGTCTGGAAGCATTCGATATGCTCAGTTGGGTTGGTTTTACCCGTGAAAGGCGTAATTTGCGGAAGACGGAACCGTTCCGGTAGTCGAGCCTGCATTACTTCCTCCACAAACGGGGACGCTTTTGTTTCGAGTCGATTCTGACTCAAATCCCGACCCTGCTTCATGTCTTCAATCTCCTCCCGTACCTCCCCCCTGAAATCTTAAAGGTTGACTTTCCAAGGTTCGTTGCTTTTGGCCATTCCCTTGACCGGAGGCTAACTGCGCCTCTGCCGATCGATTTCATGTCAGAGGTCAGTGGGGGGCAGCATGGCAGTAGCGGAATGAGCGGGGGCCTGCTCGGACGGACCTTGGGGATGACTTCTCTGAGAGATTGTCGGTTGCAGAGCGTTAGGTTCGGGACCAGCAACTTGTTGCGAGGCGTTAGTCGTCTGAACACCCGGAGGAACTTGCTGCGGATGTATCTGTTCCAACAGCTATTTCATGACGTTGATGTCGGATCTGAGTTCCTGGACCTCTTTATCCAGTTGCTCATTACCTCAGTTCCGCTGAGTGTTCCTCGTCCCAGCAGAGGTCGCTGGTCGAGCAGTGAAATTCTGACCTTGATTCCCTCGAACAGCGTTTGCATCCGATGGCTCAACGGCGGCAGCCTCATTCGGATCTTCTGGGACCATTCTTCTAGTAACCACTATTAAAACACATTTTTCAACCTCTGGATAGAGCGTAGGAAATGACTTTTTATATCGGTTCCCACAGACGGCGCCAAACTGTTGATGCAAAAATCTGGTTGTCCCTCTTATTGGCCGTTGAGTACCTACACAGGAAGAAGACAAAGGAGACCCTGGCTAGAGTAGGGGACCCTCTGATGCCAAAGTTAGACTAGGAATCTGGGTCTTATTGTATTAAGGGAGTTCGGGAGAGAGTTTTTGCGTACCTTTCATCCTTGGAGTCTTTCTTATTGATAGGAGAAGGGGGATCCCGCCGTATGGGGATTCTTTCCCGATATGTTGGAGATTTGATTTAGTTGGTGTTTTGTTTACAGATACTTCCCGATCCCGAGATTTCTGGGACCGAGGATCCTTTTACAAGATTCTCGGGACGGTGTTTAAGATTACATCGTCTCTCCTTTGCTTGGCTCGGCCTCAATAGATTCGTAATCTCTGCTGGCTTACATAGGAGACTTTTTTCCTACAGTCGGACGAAACTAAGTCGGTTCAGGACCGATGTTTTTCTTCTATCCGATAGTCGATACTACAACCAACCATACATAGGTCGTTTTCATAATCGGTGAGGTGGCTTTCTGATTTGGGACCTTTAATTGGTCTCTTTAGACATTGCTGCCTCGTTAACCGAGTTAACTTGATGTGTCCTATACTTGCCTAAGGCTCTCGACTCTCAACTTCGGTCGGGATCCATTCCCTACAAATCTGAACAAGTCTCTCCTTTGGCTTTATCTTGCTCGATCCGAACTATTGGCTCAGATCCTTTGGTTGGTTTTAGCAGACTTGGTTCATTCCATAACCGAGTCTCCGGACATGTCATATTTTTTCCCCAACAGTAACTATCACCAATACATGGCAACGTAAGAGAAACTCTTGTCCATGTAATAGAGATAAAACATGTGTACAATCAATAACCAACACATGACAAACAACTAGCATACGTTGTGTCGTCTATAGGCTACGATCGTCTTTTGGATCCAGATGTTTATCTCTACGTTAGTAAATAAGAGAAGTGGCTAAGAAGATCATCCATGCAATTGTCTTAGAATTCTATAAATAGGAAGAAGGTTGAAGAGCTCTAGGCCATCACCAACCAAATACATATCAAATCAAATCTACAACACAATACTACCTATATTTTATCTTATCTTAGAATAAGACAACCTTTTTATGTTGTTACATCGGACTAACTTTAATGTACTAGTAGTATAATCCCATGCATCTAACCTGTTATGCCGGACCAACCTATACTATGAGTAGTGTAATTTCTTTCCATCTACACCGAGCATTGGATTGCAAGGAAAGCCCCCTTTTTTTTTCTTTTCAATAGTGCAATTCTATTTTTTTATACTTGAATTGCTAGACCAAGAAAACTTAGATCGAGGGTCTCATTATCTACATCACATATGCTAAATCGATAAATGCAATTGATTTATTTCAATTAATGCAATTGAGTTTCTTTTAACTATAACATTGTACGAATCAGATTATCTCCACTGTCACCATGAAAACAATCCTTTTGATTGAAAGGAAAAAAAAAAGAGCTTATTAGAAGGAAGAACTTTCCCATCACTACAATAAAAATGGCCTTTGCTGGCAATCAAAAGCGTCGACAAAGACCAAAAAAAGCGCTGGCAAAACCTTTTGCTAGCGCTCAGCAAGTGCCGACAAAGGGGTCCGTCAGTAAATGTTTTATTGGCACTAATCGCCATTTCTTGGCGCTTTTTCAGTCGTCATAATTGTAGCCTTTTTCGGCATCCATTCTTCTTTTTACCAGCGCATTTTGCTGGCCACCGATAATTACTGGACAAGGTGCTGGCAAAAGTAAAAAAAGCGCCGTTAAAAGTTTGTCCAAGCACAATTTTTAGCAACATTTAATAGCGGAAAAACGCTGATAAAAATCTATGCAAGCGTCAACAAAAGTCTTTTGAAGGGTTACAAAAATTTGACAGGCCCCAGTTAAAAAGTCGTGCAATCCGCAGAGCAGGCCAATAAATTCATTTTTTTTATAAATTCAATTGAAACCTATATTTTTATATAAAAAATATTTGAAACCTAAACAAATGTTGTAATAAAATTAAAATTGAATATTAAACAGAAAATATATTACTACACAATAAAAAAATATAATATTTACAATAATTAGTTGAAAATAGTCTTAAATACATAAAAAAAAAATCCTCCATGTGGTCCACTCCTAGCTGGCGTCAAAAGACTTCTATGCTTGTGGTCCTAAATTTAGGCGCAATTGATCAAATCCTGCACATATAAGGAGAAAAGGTCAAAAAGTAACATTCCACGAAGATAGAATAAATGAATTAAAAAATAAGCCATTAATTGCAAGGTTAAAACAATACCACAATACACATAAGTCAAAATGATCACAACGTAGATAAAACATTTGAAATAAGTCGTAAATTAATTTGGTGTCTAAACTAGTTAAGAGGTAAGAAATTACAAACAAAAGTTTTTTTTATTCTTTGATGTGGGTAGGGGGGTTGGCGAGGGGTCAAGTTAGAGAGTGGGTCGACTGGCCTAATCCACTTTTAAGCCAGTATCTAGCAAGTTATGGGTGGTGGTGTGGACTGTCCATCATGTGGGTCTCACCTTCAATGTAGGTTACTCATCATGCAGGGCTTGCTTTGGATGTGGGTCATTCATCAATAGAGGCTGACCTTTGATATGGACCGTCTATCATTTGGACTCACCTCAACATGGGCCATCCATCATGTGAGGCCCAACTTTAATTTCCACTGCCCATCATGTGGAGCACACCTTTAACATAGACCATCCATTATTCATGCCCCACCTTTGAAGCAGGTCATCCATCTGCCTACTTTGTATGTGGGATTTCTATCATCATGGGCTGAGCATTGATGTGGGCCATATATCCATATGTGGGCCCACATTAATATGGGTTCATCCATCATCTGGGCCCCACCGTTTATGTGGATTGTCCACCATGTGAGCCCCACCTTCAATGTGGACAGTCCTTCATTTGGGGCCTCCTATGAAATTAAAAGAGGTGAACTGGTCATCACCTACAAAACTAATCCGTGAATGTTTAAGGCAATTAAGACCCAAAAAATCCATCAGGGTCTCATCATTATCTTCGAGTTCATCCCTGCTAGTGAATACTATAATGAGGTAGTTGATGATTTTCTCTCCAAAATTTGTTTAAAGGCACTGAAGTGCGGCCCTTCCTATTCTCTTGAAAAGAAAAGAAAATAAACACAAGAAGTGCAGCCCCCCTTATTCTTTTGAAAAGAAAAGAAAAGAAAACACAACAATGGCAATGAATCCTATCCTTGGCCAAATTAATACATTTTTGGCCAAGGACGGGCACTAGTAAACAATACAAAGCCAACTTCAGGTAGCTGATGTTGGGGAAACGGCGAAATCACACAAAGATGAATCTAGGATAGCAATCTAAAAGCGCTAAGTAAAAAGGAAGAAAAACACAAGGATTTAACGTGGAAAATCCTTTCAGGAAAAAACCAATGCACAAAGCGACTGAATTTCACTATGAAAGCAGAAATTACAAAGAGAGAAGGCTTACCTGATTCAAACAACCTCGAATCTCACCCTTGTTATACCCCTTTGAAACCTTAGAACTATTTAGAAATCCTTGAAATGCCTCTCAATCCCATTTATACACACACACACACACACCACACACACACACACACACACATATTAGAAAGAATCCTAAACGAAATCGAAAAAAAATCCTGAAATTTTGCAATTTTGTAAAAAATCTATACAGAATCTGATTAGATTTAAGATATCAAATACAACAATCTCCACCATGTCTTTAATCTTCAAACATGTAGCTCCTTGTCCTCTTCTCGTATCTCTGCCTCGCATCATGGTTTCATCAATGCTTCTCATACATACTCCGTCTTCCTTTTACGCCATCGCTAAGCCCAGAGAAATTGCACAGAGCTTGAATTTCTCTGTAGGAACAACCTTAATTAGTGAGCATGTCAGATGGATTCACGCTGGTGCGAATCTTCTCTAGAGTTACACTTCTTTCTTTAAGCACCTGTTGGATAAAGTGGTGATGAACATCAATGTGTTTAGTATGAGAGTAATAAATAAAAATTTTAGCTAAATTTATAACACTTTCGCTGTCACAATTAACCGACATGACTTCCTACTGAAGCCCTAATTGATTTACCGTGCCTCTCAACCAAACACCTTCCTTGAATACTTCTATCACTGCCATATATTCTTCTTCAGTCATGGAAAGAGCCACTATGGACTGAAGCTTCGACATCTAACTAATTAATCCACTCGTTAGAACAAACGAGTATCCTGTAGTTGACTTTCTAGAATCTACACTCTTGCGTAGTCTAAATCCACATAGCCTACCAACTTTGCCCATGTCTTCTCAAAAGTTAAGATGTAGTCTTTTGTACCTCGAATATATCGAAGTAGCCATTTCATTGTTTCCTAATGTTGCTTGCTGGGGTTTGACATGTATCTGCTCATAACACCAACTGCCTGTGAAATGTCTGGTCTTGTACAGATCATAACATATATTAAACTGTCAATGGCATTCGAATAAGGTACATGAGATATAACTTGCTTTTATTTATTTGATTTAGGACATTGTTCTAAGGAAAGCTTGAAGTGAGCCATGTGGGAACGCTTACCGACTTTGCCTAGTCTATCCTATACTTGATCAGCACCTTTTCAAGGTATTCTGCCTATGATAACCAAAGCCTTCCTCTTCCTGTCTCTATAAATATTTAAGCCGAGAACCCTCTTTATAGCCCCCAGATCTTTCATCTCGAATGTCTCTGATAACTGAGTCTTCAGTACGTTGATTTCAGATATATCATGATTGGCGATCAACATAGCATCTACATACAATACTAGGATGATGAATTTGCCATCACTCAGTATCTTGTAATAGACATAATGATCGTATTAACTTCAAATAAATTTTTGACTCATCATGAAAGAATTAAATTTTTTATATCACTGCATAGGCGATTGTTTCAGACCATACAATGACCTCATTAACCTGCGAACTTTTTTCTTTATCCCTTTAACTTCGTAGCCCTCTAGTTGCTTCATGTAGATCTACTCTTCCAACTCCCCATGCAGGAATGAAATCTTGACATCCATCTATTCCAACTCGAAATCGTATTGGGCAAATAGCGCCAACACGACTTGCTTAACCACCGGCGCGAATATATCTATGAAGTTGATTCATTCTCTCTAAGTATACCCCTTCACTACCAACCTTGCTTTATATCTGTCCTGTTTTCTTTTGAATGATCACTTTTTGAACCACTAGAAGCTCCACCAGCTCTCATGTGTTGTTTTTGTGCAACAAATTCATCTCATTGTCTATGGACGCCTTTCACTTTTTTACATCAGGCTCATTAAGAGCATCCTGAATAGTAGACGGGTCCTCCTCATCTGTAATGAGGGTATATGCAATATTAGAGTCATCCCTATATCTTGCCGATAACCTGCGATCACGTGGTGGGTTTCTTCTCACAGGCGGCTACTCTATCTTCTCCTGTAGCTTTGTTTGTATATTTGTCTTTGCCTGAGTATCATATGTGTCAATCTGGACGTTTACGATAAACCTTTCCGGTTCCTCTTGATCATTCTTGTGGAATAGTGAGCTTTCATCAAATTTGACGTTATGGCTAGTGATAACCTTGCGTATGACCTTGTTGAATAACCTGTAACTTTCACACCAATACTATAACCAATAAAGATATACTTTTTGGTTATATGGTTTAGCTTATATCTCTCAACTAATGGTACATGAGAGTAAGCCTCATAACCAAATATGCGCAAATTTGAGTAATCCATCTTATGACCTCTCCATACTTCCTCCGAGATTTTACATTCAATTGTCGTAGGAGACCGGTTCATCAAATAGTAAGCCGTGTTAACAGCCTCTGTCCATAGGTCCTTGCCCAATACAACATTACTTAACATGCATCGGGCCCTCTTAAAAAGAGTTCGATTCATCCGTTTAGCCACACCGTTTTGTTCGGGTGTGTGACATACTATATTATGCCTAATAATCCATTCATCTTTGCAATATTCATTAAACTCAGTGGAAGTAAATTCTCCACCATTATCAGTCCTTAAAACCTTTATTTTTGCCTTGACTGTTTTACCACCATTGTCTTTCACTGTTTGAATATGGTAAAAACTTTGGATTTTTGTTTCACGAAGTAAATCCAAACTTTCCGAGAGTAGTCATTAATAAATGAAACAAACCATAACGACCCCCCAATGGAAACCTCTGGCTATGGCCCCCATACGTCAGAGTGCACATAATCAAGAACTCCCTTACATACATATTTTCTTGATTTAAAAGATAATCTATATTGTTTACCATATATACAATGCCCACATATATCTGAATCAAAATTCTTAAAAGATATAATCAAACAACGATCAGATAATACTTTCATGCCCCGCTCACTCATGTGGCCCAGACGAGCATGCCACATACATGTAAACGTGGAATCTGCAACAGTCGCTTCCGCTCCACCTGCTGAAGTGCTCCCGATCAACCTGTAAAGGTTTTCCTACCTTTACTATTCACACCCCAAGTATAGGGTTGCGATGTAGTAATAATCTCGATAAGACCGAGGTCGAATCCACAGGGACGGAACCTTATACGTAATCTAAAAGTAACTTGAACTAGAACTAGGTGAAGATGTAATCTAAATCAAGAAATTTTAAAGGAAAAATGGTGAAATATTAAACTAAAACTTGTAAAATTTAAAAGTGGGAAACTAGGATTTCCAAGGATCCACTTGTAGAGATCAGGGAGATCTATGCTTGATTTAAGAACGCAACTGGGATCAGAGTCCTATCTTTATCCAGTTGAAAGATATATCATTAAAATGAAATCTAAACTTCCTTTGATCTAGTTTTCAAGAGATGAGAGGGGTGTGAATTAGAATGGATTCCATCACAAAATTATGCCCATGAGACAAAGTAAACAACAGAATTTAACCAATCCACAACCAATCTGAGAGATGTATGAATTTTAGGAAGGATTCCATCATCCTACCATGCCCAAGGGACGATGGTGAACAACAGGGTTCCCAAGTTCATAACCTCTATAATGAAAAGAACATGCTCATAGCTATCGCAGATCTATTGTAATTTGAGTCATAACAAACCATTAAAATTGAAGGCATTCCTTATAATCAAACTAGAGTCAAAGATAGTTCAACTAAAATAATGAATCGAAACATAAAAATCAACCCATCACACTACAAGCTTCACCTCTTAGCCCTAGCTAAGAGGTTTAGCTCATCATAGACATGATCAAGCTAAAATCTCTTAATAAAAACATCAAAGGAAAAGAAAGAAAACAAGGAAGAAGAAAGAAGAAAACTTAGCCGGCGCACGCTCTTCCCTCTCTCTCTCTCTCTCTCTCTCTCTCTCTCTCTTCTCTCTCTTCGCCTCCTGGCCTCCAGGGCTGCCCTCTGGATGGTTCCCACACTCTCTCTCCTCTCTCCTTTTATAGACAGAAGGAGAGTCGGTGCTGGAGTCGGTGGTCTGCGTAAAGAGTTACACAGCGACAATCTTTCGTAGAGAAAATGCAAACCGAGTTGTGTTTGGCTTAGATTTGCGGGTAGAAAACCATTCCACTATTTAATTTTTCTCCATGGTTGGGGTAAAGACCCCCTGCTCGAGCTTTTGGAAATTTGGATCGTTAATCCGACCATCATCTGGGCCGTACAACGCCCCGCAACGTTGGGGAAAACTGAACATGAGTTGCATGCGAACGGGCCACACTGTGATGCTCGATGGGCTCTACAGTGATGTTTTTGGGAAATCCACCCTATCCATTAGATTCCTGGCAAAAAACTGATTGGGAAGGAGTGGTTTTTATCGATTTTTGGTGCGTCCCACAAAATCTTTTACTCCGCCGTCCATCCTGTGTTTGATGGTGATCTACGTGTGTACACATGCATGAGACCAAATGTAATACTCCATATTTTTCAATACCCGGGTGTTACCATTTAAATCCAAATTAGTATGAACGTGTGTGGAAACACATGTAGCTTATATTACACGTCATCATTAAGTAAATCCCAATCTATCCATCTTTCTTAACCATTTGATGTGGACCATGGCAATCAGTTCAATCCGCCCTAGACCCGAATGGCTTTTAACCTTCTGGATTTAAGCTAGAACAATCCACAATGCATCTGTAGAGTTTAAGTCAATTCACCTTGGATTGACTCTAGATCGTTTATGGTAAGATTTTATCTCCAACCCGTGATCTAAACTGGCGGCTAGGCTTACGGTATTCATCTTATCGCAGGGATGAGTTAAACCTCAAATTTTGTCCTAAGCTAATGCGTATAATCTAATCCAACTATCCAACATGAACCTCGAGACCTGAATTAAGAAATCCAGTATTCATCTAGATCCATAAGATGATACATCACTTAATGATTTCAATCAGTCCCCTTGATCACTAAAAATTTCTGATCTCTTCACCTATAAACTAGGTTAGAAACCCTGAGAATCACCAATGATCATATTTAGAATTGACCAGACCGTCTGATCTTTGTAATAGACTGTATGACATCACCATTTAAAACCTAGACTTCAACCAGTGTGGCCTCTTGAGGAATGTAGCTGCCCATTTATCCATAAATTTACATCATGGGCCACTTGGTCCATCCCCTATGAGGCTCGTGCCAATCAATGTCAAAAATCGTCACATAAGTAATCCAATCATCTAGTAATGGTAACCAACACTAGAATTTTCCCTAGAAGTGATTAAGGACTCTTAGGAACCTTAAAAGTCAGATCTGAAGATGATCTGGCCATCGGATTGATGGAGTTCTCCCAATATGGACCACAACCCTCAACCTACTAACCCACCACTTAATCGGGACCAATGGGTCATCCGATCATTGAGATTACCTTTCACGTTGGGATGCTAACATATCATGATGATCTTGAACATACAAATGATCCCTTAGAGATCTTTTGACCATTGATGTCCAATTTTGAAAAGATCCGACCGTCGGAACGACATAATCAGCACTTAAAAGGCCTTAATCAAGTCATCGGCCCTACCTAAGCTTTGGATCTGCCTAGTTCTTGGTTAGATGCCTTGATAGGGACCCCTAAACTGGATGGACGGTGTGGATTTCATCAAATCCACCTGTGGACCCCCACATTTGATTGCTCGTGTACATAGTGCAGGGGCTCCCACTGTGCGCTAAGCCCAGAGGCTCAGTCAGATGCCTCTGACTGTGGCTCTCTCAAAAAAGAGAGATTTCTCTCTCTCTCTCTCTCTCTCTCTCTCTCTCTCTTCGTTTGTGGCAGCGGATGGATGAGCGTCTGGGGTTTTGATCAGTGGCCCACCTACACGGTCCATCTAGACAATCCAGACCGTCCATCTGACAGAGGACACACGTGCAACCAAACCCCATAAGCTCACGCTATTCCACATGTGTACATGCACACGATCCTTGCCGCAAGTGAGCCCGAAAACACAAAGTTTTCAAAAATGGGAGTTGTTCTCCGTGCAAACAGCTCAGCAATTCGTGTGCTCTCCCCTTTTCAATCGTAGTCGTCCATCCGAGAGAGATCTTAGCCCTTTGAAGCTAGGTTTTAGAGATGAAAGAGAATGGGAAAGAGAGAACGACTGCAAGCTTTCTCCACCGAACCCACCTGCCTAACCTCCTCAAAGCTTCAATTAAGCTTGTCTACAAGCTTCCTAGGGGCCCCACGAACCATCTGTAGGAGGCAGATCAGAGGAAGAAGCCTCTGCTCGAGATTCGCAATTAATGGTCGTCTCTACCTTCCTCTTTCAAACCGCACCAAGGTAACTCGGTCCGGGCATGTCACTGTCGGGTTCCCACCATCCGGTGAAGGTGTTGAGAGAAAGAGAGAACTAGAAAGAAAATGAAAGGAGAAAGAAGAGGATGAAGCGGCTGCACCAACAGCAGCTGCAATTAGCAGCACAAGTTCGGTCAGACCTCCAAGCCAACGCAGTGGCGCTGGTCCTTTGCACGTCTAGGAGCAGTTAAAGGAGGAGAACTTAAATCACTTCCTCAGGTAATCACCTCCAACTGAGCCTTGGCGGACTGAGTCGACTTAGTAGTTGACTCTCGGCTACTCACGACGTTTCCTGATGAGTTCAGACCCCTTGGTTGCCAAAACCAAGGCTTCTTTCCCCCTTGATGTAATGATGATGGGTCTATCTCAATCAGAAATGCACTGATCAATGCATTACACACATCACCGTGGACCACACTTGAGGAATACCTCAGTAGGCCACGCCATGAATCACAAGCGGGCCCCACCGAATTACACACTTGGTGGGCCACGTCGTAAATCATAGTGGGCCTGCCTGATGTAAAACTCGATGGATCAAGGTTGGTATGCAACTAAAATCCAATCCCTATACACATAGTCATGACAATTATTTATTTAGAAAGAACTAAGTTCTATGTAACACCCCGTCCATTCCGTACTATTTTCTATACTTATGTACATGATGATCGACGCCCTTAGCTAGACATGGATTGACCATTCATAGTACACACCCAACTGACCGAAACCTCAAGACCTCGAAACCTATCTCATATCGACCACCCCGTCACCGCGAACGTGGAGGTACAACCCTTGTGTCTGTACGATACTCTGTTTGTGAGATACATCATAAAGAATAATTAGTGTATCATGTGCACATGGCGCCATGTACTCCTCTTCACACATGTGCACAACACATGTCATACACACATGCACATGCCACACATGGGTGAGAGAATCTCTACCCATGTGTGTGATGTCACACACCCATACCTCTTATCTCTCATGTGCATGAAAAGTCAACTCTCTTCCATGCCACACTTCATGCATAACATCATCACACCATGCCATCCCATACTCCTTTAATCCAACATTAATTACAAAGTATGAATTAATTACCATAATCCAAGCATAAGCTAAGATTAATCACATTAGCCTAACTTAACCATATTTTATCCATTTCTCTACATAAACCCCTCCACCTCTTAGCCTTTCACCATTTTTCTACAACTATAGAGAGAGAGAGAGAGTGAGAGAGAGGATTGATCTTGGTGGGCCATCAATCCCATCCTTTCCATCCATCTTAACCATCCATTTCATCAATTTCATCCATTCCATCTATCTAATTCATCAAGGTGAGTACACCCACTCCAATCTTGGTTTGTTCTCTTTCTTATTATATTTGTATGATTTTTAGTGGTGATGATTTGATGATAATCATGTGATTAATGGTGTGGATACATAAGAGAGTACATATAAAAAGATGATAAAAAAATGGTGATGATATGATGATAATGATGTGTTTAATGATGTGAATTCATGGGAATATATATATATATATATATATATATATATATATATATATAAAGATTAATAATAAAAATAAATTATTAAAGACTTTATGTGGGACCCATTGATAGTGGGCCCCACCAGAATTTTGTAGGCCATCCAAACTGCCCAAAGTGAGGCCATTGGGCTGGCCAAACACACACATGCACACACATGCATACACACCACATATATAAAAGAAAGAAAGAAAAAAAAGGCTACAGCGTCCAGACGCCTGCCGCCATTTGAAAGAAAAAGAAGGGAAGAGGTGTGGGTCCACAACGGGCCCCACCCATGATGTATGTATCAAATCCACACCATCCATTCAAATTTTCAGATCAATTTAGGCGTTGAATCGAAAAATGAAGCCAATCCAGTTCTTTGGTAGGCCACACCATCAAAAATCATGTGAAGACATGCTAAAACATATAAAAGTACTTGCTAGGGCCCAATTGAAATTTTTATGCATTTGAAACTTGTACTGAACCCTCCACCACGTGGGACACACACAACAGATGGACTGGATCATCCTATTGTAGGCCCCATCTATGAAAAACCAAAAAAAAAAAACAACAGCATTGACGCTGTTGCTGCCAGCGTCTGACGCTGCAGCAAGCAGCGTCTCTGCTGACGCTGGAAGGAGGTGGGCCCCACCACAGGCCCCACCATGATGTGTGTCGAACATCAGCCCCATGCATTTGATGGTTCCCATTTAAAAACGGGTCACCTCCAAAATTCAGCCGTACACGGAACTCAGGTGGCCCACACCATCAAAAATAAATAAAAATAAATTTATGAAGCTGAATAAATCAGCAATTTTCATGGGTCTGATCATGAGGTATATGTTATATCTAAACCATCTATCCATTTGGTGAGCTTGTCTTAATGCTTGAGGAGAAAAATAAGACAAATCTAACTATCAGGTGGTCCACACTACAAAAAAAAGTAGAAGGGATTGAACGTCTACCATTGGAACCCTTTTTGGGTCAGAAGTTTTGGACCAATATGAAATTTGTTTTTCCCCTTAAATTCAGGTCTTTGTGACCTTATGAACAGATTGGATGGAAAATAAACGTTATGGTGGGCCCCGTGAATGGTTCAATGGTGAAATCATTATCCTCACTACTAATTGAGGTGAGGTCTAGATAATCTTTGGTTATGATTCATTTTTTTTTGGATAATCCTCTATAATGATCTCTAAATATAGATAAATAGTATAGATATAGTAAATACATCACTATGGGACCCATGTAATTTTGATCTCCTTAAATCGTTCATGCAACTCGGAGCTCAAGTATATAAAAGCACTTGTGGGATCCATTTGAAATTGGGATGCATCAGAAAATTGGACTGACCCCTCAATTCAGTGGTACACACATAATGGATGGGCTGGATTTGTGATCCACGCCTCAGTGGCCTGACAAGTAATCATGAATGTTTTAATGGAGGGCAATCCTCTCAATTTTTGTGTGTGGTGTGGCCCACATGTGCCATAGATTGACTTGATTTTATTAGCCCCAGGCCCACCATGGGTTGGTGGCCTATTAATTATGCAATTGGATTGATATGTGAATGGTACCGATCTCTGTTAAAATTTCTCCACCAATTTGAATTCCATTGATGTGTGGGCCCAATAATGTTAAGGCCCATTTTGAGTGAATGTCATGTGGGCCCATCAGTAGTAGTCTTGTTTGGGCCAACCATTGGCCCTCTTCAGTAAGAGTTCGTGATCCACATGTATTAAATGTATGCTATATTGAAACATGTGAAATTATGTTATGTGTATAGCCCTTTACCACTTAATATGTGACATACATTATATTATATTGCTGCCTTAGATTACCTAATTATATAACGAGTGCACAACCTTTCACCACTTGGCACTTTGGTTAGGGTGCGGTCCTAAGTAGTAGAATCATATGATATGTGTTTAAACCCATAAACATGTTCAATTATAACAATTAGGTAGATTCTTGATGTGTGAGGGTGCAATATGTATTTGGCCCCTTAATCATGTGGGCATGTGACGTATGTATGGCCACCTAATCAAATGCAATTGTGGAGTATATGTGGGTGGTTAACCGTATGATTTCGAAATTCACACAAGTTCAACTAACTACATGAAGTCAGGTGGCACTATTGACCACCCAATGTTATGACCACGTACTTATGGGCATAGCCATAGTCATCCAAACCATGAACAATCGGGTTGTACGTGCAGATTTTCTTAGTCATGAGAATTATGATATAGGTTGGATTATACAACTTGATAATAGAGTGACCCTCAATTTGGTGTCATGCGACATAAATACAACTCTTACATTATGCTCATAAATGAGGCAGATGCGGGGACCACTAAATTATATTTGATGTGATGGAAACTAGTTTTTGGCCTCTTGATTATGTGATATCAAATCTAAGTCATTCTCCATATGAAGTATTGAGTGGTTACAGTTTAAGAGTTAGTGTAACCGAGAATAGTGGGTATGCTTGTGATTGTGCCTTGGATACTTTGAGATGCGGTCATTAGACCAGGATACTATGTGAAATTATGGCATCGACAACCTGACCATGTATGAGTTATGATATGTAACCTGTGACCTTAAATCATTTAATAATGGCAAGTAGAGTGACATTGTGTGACCACTTAACCATATGATTATGTGGTGCTTAGGTGACTGCTAAACTATGTGAAGTTGTGGTACTGGTCGCCTGACTATTTGAAAGTTTAGTAAAGCGGTTGGCCCATTAGTGTGGCTCATTGATGTAGCCCACTTGATGAGTATGAGGCCCATTTGTGTGCAACCCATTGATGCGGCCCACTTGATGTATATTAGGCCCATGTGCAGGGCCCACCTATTATGTATTTATGGCCCATTAGCGAGGCCTATTGTAATGTAATTCCGGCCCATATGTCGTAGCCCATTGTGATGTATTTGGGGCCCATGGGTCATGGCCCATGGTGATGTATATTAGGCCTGTATGAGTGGCCCATTGTGATATATTTCCGGCCCATATGATGAGGCCCATTATGATGTATGTTAGGCCCATGTGAAAGACCCATCGTTATGTATATTAAGCTCTTGAGTAAGGCCCCTGGTGTTGTATAGTTGGCCTTATGTGAGGCCATGGGTCCATTATATGTTAGGCTCTATATGGGTCATTCCTTGGGGGCAATGTTGGTTAAATGTCCACACTGTCGATGGCGGTTATTGATACCGATTATGAGTATGTGGCTACATAACATCATTATACATGCCCATATACATCATTTACATGTTTTGAGATGTGGTTGACCATTGCATATGTCATTGGGCAGGTTGTTATGAGACTCCTTGATAGGCGGAGGTTATCTCACATGAGTACACGGTATGCACAGGATTGATGCATGACTGGATTGTATGACTCATGCATCTTACATTGTATGCCCTAGCAACATCAGGGTCGTAGCCTCCACAAGCATATTGTGGATGACCAGATGGGACACCGCAAATGTTTGGTTCTAGCATACGGGCGTCATAGATGTCCCTGGGTGAAAATTCCTAAACCTCCATGGCCAGGAGATGCCCCAACATCGAGATCGAGTGGATATATATGAGCGCATGAGGGTCGTATACCAGTAGGCTGTGTCTTCCATTGTATCGTGGTCGGTTGGGAGGGGGTGTGACCTTACCCACCTGAGTGAGGGGGCAATGTCTAGGTTGAGTTTGACCAGCTTGATGAATGGGTCCGCTATCGACGAGCCGGGCCCGATATTGGTAGGCGGATAGTGAGGTCTCTTCCACTTACCTAGTTGTGCGCTCGGATAGGGGCGGCAAGCTGGCGTAGAGTGTAATAGACCCCGGTGATGATCCCAGAGATGAAACGTACTGATATGTGGACTTATTGAACTGGAGTTGCATACTCATTCATTCATTCACTCATTATCCACTTGGGCTAGTTGTGCGTAATTATTTGTTACGTGTACCTTCACAACGGCCTTGATTTCGGTTGGGGCGCGCGACTAACCTGAGATCAGGAGTTACCACATTGAGTCTGACTATCCAAATTTAGGTATGAGATTGGTTTGGATAGAAGTCCCTTGTGATGAACCCCATAGCCTGCGATACTATGTACTATCATCCCGAATTCACTCTAGCATGGTCATTCCATTCACACCGCATATTGGATTACATCCATGGCATATGGCATTTTGGGTTACTGTGTTTCTTTATTTAGATACGGCTGACGGTATTCGTGAACTCATTAGAAATTTTATATTACATTGCATCCTCAATATCTGATATTTGGCTCTTTATGACTCCTCATTTGAATAGTTGATCTGTATTGCGTACTCTGATATTGTATGACTCAAGGATTTGTCAGTATTTCCGCTTACTATGATATTGTATGATTCATGATCTTACCAGTATTTTTGATATTGTATGATTATGGGATGACAATACGATGATGATGATGTGATTACGGATGCATGTAATATGGTTACGGTTGTGGTATAGGAGAAATGAAAATATGACTTGGTGATGCTGGTAGCATTGACTCAGAGTATTTCTATAATGCATATGTATTGCATTGGCATTGGCATTGACATCATACCTTATGTACTATATGCCTTTCACCATACATGATTTCTTCGTGGCATATCCATCTTGCTTGCATGTACGACACACTGCACACACGTGTGTAGTCACTAGGCTTTTTGCCTAAGCTTCCTATTTCCTTTTTTTTTCAGGGTAGGAGTAGCTTGGAAGACTTAGTTTTCTCGATGCATTGTATCTATTTTTCGATTTGGCAATGTTGACTCGTGTACCCTTGGAAAGCATGTTACTTGTAACCATCAGGATTTATAATGGAGAGTGTTGCTTGGTATTTTGATTATGGATCCTCATGCTCAGGTATTATTATATGTATATACCAAAAAAAAAAATTAGTAAAAAATCTTCCTTGTAGTGTGCCGAACTTGGGACTTGGTGTATGGAAGTCGAGTGCCGGATTTGGGGCATCACGGAAGTTGTCCGTCCCCGGGTTTGGGGCGTGACATTCTACCTGTTTGGAAATTGAAATTGTAAGGCAAACAATGGAGCAAACAGAACTTCTCCATGATGACAGAGCCCAATAAGTTCAATTTGCTAAATCGAACCCTTTAAATCTAGCAGGCTCTATTTTTAACTCACCCCAAAATCACTATCTCTATTTCTTGCAAATCTGTCAAAATTCATGATCCATAGACCCTAAATCCAACCATAATTCAACTTGCCACAAATGAAGAAAATACCAATTAGAGAAGTTTTGAACAAAAGACCAAAAGAAAGCATTTATATAACTTTTTAGTGAGCCCATGAAATTTACCTAATGAGCCTCGTAAATTGAATTAACAAATGGTGGACTGGCTCAAATTGGACTTCCTAGAACACTATGAAGTGTAGAACCATTTATCCAACAACTACAATAAAACTGAGGAATCCATGTTCTAAAATAGAACATTTGTCATAGAATCTAGTATCATGACTAGATTCACTATTGATAGTTACAACTATTAATATTAGAAAATAGTTATCATTTTCCTTATGGAACTAGTATAATGCCTGTTAGCATGATTATTGGCATTAGTCCTTATTACGTAATCATTAGTGAAGATTTGATTATTATTACTTGTATTATTTAAAAGATTTTTAATCATCACATAAGGATATTAGATAATGTCGGTACTTTTAAATAGGAACTTAGGAACCATCATTAATAATAGTGATGGAATTAGTATTCCTTTTGTGAATATTATTCAATCCATTGAGCAACACTAATAATAATAATAATAATAATAGTAACACTAATCTAGGATTCAGATCCTAGAATCTATGCATTTAACTAAACTTTAGGATGAAAACCCTAATTCAACATCAAAACCCTAAGTAATCTAAACCCTAGGTTATAATCTAGACCATAGGTAGTCATGTAGAACCTTGAGTTAACCATACAAGTTCATAATCTGTGGTAGGATCAAAGCCTAAGGGCGTGCGCACTTCCTAATGACATCAGAAGGTGGGTCAACAAATAAGGTGATGATTCTTCCCCTTGAGCTTTCCATTTTTGCATTAGCTTAAGTGATAGTTTTTATTTAAGATTTCAGTTGATAATTGATATCCTTTATCTTATAATCATATGTGATAATTGTTGGAATCGAATTGCTAGATTACATGTATGATATCTATCCTACACATTTTCTCATACTTATGAATTACTTGTGGATTGTTTATGGAACTTAACCTGGTACATCAGTGGGAAACTCCCACTTATAAATATACAACCATACTTGGGATGTAACTCAATTGAATGTGATTGTAATGGACCAACGACTTAGTGGTTATTGAATAGTGGCTTGAATTGAATATTGATGTGGGCCTACTGTCCAGGGGTTGCTGTGTCTAAGTGGTCTTAAGGATGGTCTTTTACCACATGGTTTTAATATCGGCCCTATGTGGCTTAGTTTTTTATAATTGCCCTACGTGGCTTTGTTTTAAAATTCACCTAAGTGGCTTTGTTTTGGTATTTGCCCTATATAGATTCGATGTTTTATACTGTGCAACCATGCGATGGTAAGCCCCATATACTGTAATATGATTGGCCACTACTCGACGAGTTTCGATTAAACATCCTAAGGTGGTAGTCTCATGAGCCGGGAATGGTGGTATGAGACCTATGCCCGAGCTGTTGGCTTACGCTGGTGACGAGCCCTCGTAGTGACCTTGAGCTTATTTAAATTGACTGATTGTAACTGGATTAATAATGGTTTGGCTAATCATATATTCATAATATATTGGCGATGACGGGTGGCTAATTTTGGATGCTGTAGCACGTGCCCTAAGCTTATCAAGATATCATTTCGTAAGCTCCCAGACCATTGACTATCGGTCTATTTTTGGGTGACGAGCCCAAGTTCTGACTGGATGAGCATTCCCAGGTCGATGATTACATGGGTGACGAGTCCAAGTCTGACTGGATGAGCATTCCCAGGTCGATGTGCATTCACGCATCCATGCATTTAAAAAGACTGCATCATGTGTTGTTTTGAATGCCTTGTTGTTTTATAACTATGCTTACCTAATGCGGCGGTGTGGAATTCATACTGAGTTGGCTACTCATCCATCAAATATATAACCATACAGGTAGCACAGGTGGCTTAAGTGATTTTCAGGTTCAGACTGATGAGAAGCCGGGTACAAGTGCTAGGGAGGCACGACTGTATTGCTAAGAAGAGCTATGTGGTCTTGCGGCTTATGTTTATATTCTTTTGTTATTTTTCATGTATTAAATTATATGAATTTTTGCATTTGTTATATCGAGACATTGGTTTGTATAAGTCATTATGGGCAACCTCTTGTATATTTTAAATGTAAATGAAAATTTTCATTATGTATAATTTGTCCATTCTATGCTCATTTGCTTACTCTGGTAATTGAAAAAATATACATACTCGAATTTGACCATCTTTTAAGGTTAACACTCAAGTTTTTAGGAAACGAGTCATATACTCGGGTCCTAGAAAGTCGGGGCATTACACCAAATGGAAACCTTGGCGAGGGTCATGGCCAACCCCCGGAGTGAATGGATGGTCCAAATCGTTCGTTTGAATAATGGGTGGGGCCCACTAAGCAAAACCAGTGAACGCTCGTCCGTCCGCTGGTTCCAGCGCGAGAAGAATCCGGTCAAGGCAGCTTTGACTGCCTTGACATTTTGGTGCGGCGCGGGAGTGCACCACACTATGCACTCGCACAACCCAGGTGGGGTCCACTATGAGGTATAAATGAAATCCGTTCTGTCCATCCATTTTTTCACCCCAATTAAGCAGTCCATGCCAAATTTGAAGCATATCCAGACATTAGGTGGGCCCCGGATCAGTGATTTTTGGGCTAATCTATCCATTAGGCTACTTTCACAAAGATCCAAGGGTTGAATTTCGACGTGTACAGTTAATTTAGGGTCCTCAGGCCAAATATAAAGTTTTGAGCCAAACGGATGGTGGGAACCCTGTGATCTTGCATTTTGGACAACTTTCAGGCCTCTTTATCATCGATCTCTTGATTTTCTCAGATCTCTGGCATGTAAATTCTTCGATCCCGGTCCCCTAAGGACCATCCCTTTCCTTGGTGATTTTAAAGCGTTAAATTCATGCTTTTTATACCCTTTTCAGTCCAAGCTCTTTAAATTCACCTTGCGATAAAATCACGACTAAAATAAGACGTTAAGCATTATCATGTACGTAAAATCAGGTAATAATTGGGGTCCAATATGCATTATTTGACCTTCAACATTTACGCTCTCATAACTATGAGTGTCTCTTTTGAAACTTTAAGGATACCATTAACACCAGTGAACTTGCACCCTATAGCCTTAAATGCAGCGAGAGAAATCAGACTTTTCTTCATATTAGGAATGTGTTTGACATCAATCAAGGTATGCTTCATCCCATCAAATATCTTGATGTTCACCATACCAATAGTTACAACATTACAGGCATTGTCATTACCTATAAAGATATGTCCACCATCGCATTCTCTGTAACTATCGAACCAACTTCGATGAGGAGTCATGTGATATGACGTTCCTATGTCAAGGATCTACTCATCTCTATGATTGTCGTGCAAGTGTCCGATCATTGACACAGATAAAACATCACCTTCACTTGTCTTTTCATTAGATGTGACAACATTGGCCTCCCTGGAAGAAGCATCTGAGTTTTCTTTCTTTGCTTTAGGATTTATACAATCCTTCTTCATGTGTTCAGTCATCCCACAGTTCTAGCACCTCAATTTTCCTTTGCCCTTACCCTTAGATTTTGATATAGGTCTCAAAGATCCTGTACCTCGAATAGTATTCCTGCTTCTCATAAACAGTGCATCGGACGATGTCCCTACGCCACCGTTTATCTTTCTCATGGCATTCACTTGAAGGGCCGAGATAACGGTGTCCACACTCAGAGATTTATTTGCGGTGTAGAATGAGTCCCTAAATGACTCATACGATGCCAGAAAAGAATTCAACAATATGCATGCCTGATTTTCATCTTTCACCACTTCCTCCATATCTAGCAACTTGCAAATCAATTTATTAAAGTAACTGACGTGGGCCTCCACATCTCCACCCTCTGCCATTTTGAAGGTGAACAACTGTAGCTTCAAGTGTAAGCGATTCTTAGTGGATTTTTTCCGCGTAAATATGCTCTAACTTTGCCCATAAACCAGCTACAATTTTCTCTTTCAAAACATTATAGAGAACCTTATCTATGAGACACAAACAAATCGAGGATAAGGCCTTCTTATCAAGAGTATTCCAATCATCATCACTCATAGTCGGCTTTCGCTCCTCAAGAGTACCATCCTCACCTTGCTTGGTTAAGGAACTGATCATCTTGATCTTCCATAAGTCAAAGTTATTTTTACCTGAGTACTTCTCAATGTCATACCTAGTGTTTCTCATTAATGCTAATCTTTCAGATTCAGGCCTACGTCCAAACGATTTCTCTGATACCACTTGTTGGGGAAACAACGGAATCACACAGAGATGAATCTAGGATAGCAATCCAAAAGCACTAAGCATAAAGGAAGGAGAACACAACAATTTAACGTGAAAAAACCTTTCGGTAAAAAACCACGGCACAAAGCGACATAAATTCACTATAAAAGCATAAATTACAAAGAGACAGGGCTTACCTGATTCGAACAACCTCAAATCTCACCCTTGCCACACCCCTTTAAAAGCTTAGAACTATTTACAAACCCTTAAAATGCCTCCCAATCTCATTTACACCCATATATAGTTTTGGAAAGAATCTTAAATGAAATCGGAAACAAATCTCGGAATTTCGCAAATTTGCAAAAAAATTTGTGCAGAATCTGATTAGATTTAAGACATCAAATACAACAGCTGAGACTATGACTATGATGATGATGAAGTCTCTTACATGCAAGACTCTTCTTCTGTATTAATAACAAAATTTTAACTAAATGGGACTTTTCATGTTCGACCATTGAAATACTTTTAAGAATAACAAAATTTTAACTCGAAACTGTTATCAAACTTAAGATTCAAAACCAACAAGTAACATGAGTCTGCAACTGTATGTGAGGGGGGAAAGTACATGAACCACGTCAATAAAAGCTTAGAAGATCTTAGAATGATGGAAGAATTATTACACCAATGTGCTTTTGCTACTATTGAAATGCAATGCCAATACTCGCAGCAAAAATAATAATAATAAAATAATAATAATAATAAAAGGAAAGAAAGAAGAAGAAGAGGGATATCAAAGAAAATGAATTTGGCAAAAATATCATGATGTATTCTATTTAGAGAAATTACCCAACAAGTTAATGAAAGATGGATCCATCAAAGCTCCCGCGTGCTCACAAAATATTCCTCATGGAACGGGTGCCAAGCCAAGGCTAGCAAAACAATAAGCCACACATGCAACACAGTGAGTATCCAACCTTCATCACAGATAGAAAGCATTAAGATAGATAATGTAACTAAAGGAACATTGAAACCTGCACTGATGTCAGAAAGTGTTCTACAAAAACAATGAAACATTTTGCAAAGAATCCATACTTCAAGAACCAAAGTAGATCTCATAAAACTGAACCCGACTTACCCAACCCGAGTTTGGGTCATATTGGACATTTGCATTGGAAGATCGCATCAAGTGTCCTAACCAAGAGGGTCATCATAAAACAATAATGCATTTCAAATGGGAGGTCTTGAAGCAACAATAATCTATAAATAGTACTAAAAGTATGATTTTAGATTAGTGCAAATTTGCTAGTAATAAGAATCTTAGATGCAGAAATATCCATAAGAATGAAACAATTTGGTAAAATAAAGTTCTAGCAAACAAAATTTATAGATAATGACAACATAAATCCTATAAAAAAATCCACAGAACATTTGGTTACAAGAACTATAAAATACAGTTCCCTTAAAAGAAAAGAATGAGAGAAAACATGATTTGGAAAGGATAAAAAGATGGGGAAAAGGCAAAGTACCCATTGGAAGAAGATGCAACCATGATTTACACAGTACGGATAGAAATACACCCCTGAAACCAGTAAAGACTATCAAGTAATATAAAGTCCTTTTTTTAAAGTCGTATTTTCAATAACAAGTCAAATTATACCAAGAATTTCCCAGTTACAAAATTGAGAGCTTGTACCTCGTGAATGTTTCTCTCCCTACCAGCAGGACGTTGACAAGCAACCCTCAAGATGGCAGTAACCTGCTGCACATTCAATTTCCTCGAGTATCACTGCCCTTCAACCATTTGACAAACCTGACAGCATATAATCATTCATGATATTGAAAACTGAAATTTGACACATGCATGCAACAATGTAGAGTCCAGAAAAACCAAATGATGATTGAAAGCATGGCCAGAAAATATTGTGGAGGACAACTCTATACTTCTCTTTGAAGTACTCAATGACAAAAGTGGTACGCCCCTGGTCATCAATGGAAACCTAAAAGGCACCAACAATGCTCATCATTCACAACATAAAAAATGAACCCAATATGCAACAACAAACAACAATCAGGTATACATCAAATGAGAGCAACTTTATCAAGAAGAAAATGGTGGAGGTCCATCCTGCCAATTCACAAGAAGAAAAAGAGTATGAAGTTCCATCTACCCGCCTAAGGCCATTCACAATAATTACTTCCATAAGTCCTACTAATCTTTAGAAATGCCCTACTCAAACCACTGCAGATCAACCAGTTGATTGGTTGATCCAACTTACTCAAATCTCCATCTTTTCCTCTGGAGTTGATGTCTTAAAAATTATCCAATGCTAAATGCTAGTACATAAGCATCAGTTATCAAGCAATTAATTCCTAGGCATGAGTTACATATGCACAAGATCTGGACTATTCATCCATTATGCTCTATCTTGTACAGACCATGGAGCTCACAATAAAAATAACACTAGTGTATGATTGTAGCCATCAGTAAGGGATTTTACCAATGAAGTCAACCATTGCTTGGCCCTTTTCCTTACCATCCATTTGTAGTCGATCTGCAAGAATCTATCATGGACCAGGACAAATGGATGAAAGGCAACCTTGTACATGTCTACCACATTTAAGGATATTAATGCTTCGTAGCTTAACTCAGATAATCTTGATACCCTACCATGATGATAGGAAGTGCAAAAAATTAAGCAAACTCAACCATCAGAAAGTTTTGACTGAGAAAGTAAGTAGGCACTTGCAAAGTTGCATATGCCATGATTCTGAGAATCAACTAACTAATGGCTACAACATTTTGTCAAAAAGAACTTAATTTAGCAATAGCATCAAAAAGAATAAAACACAGATAAATTTACTGTGATTAACATAAGTATGATCACTTACCATTAAGCCAAATAATTTGACATTTTTTCTCCTTTTGGTCAAAATTTTAATAAAAAGATCCCATTCTACTGGTATATTAAAATTCTCACAAATTGCTTATGCAGAAGCATTCACTGAAGGTCTATTAGAATCTTTCTCCGAGTCATTGAGGATTGTTCTTGTTGAAATCATCTCATATTTGACCTCTGAATACATGAGATCATGCAAACATGGTAGTGGTAAGATGTGAAGGTTATGCAATTGATCGCCCAAAAATGAAGGTAGATTGAGAACATCATCCCACGGCAATTCATCTCTTCTGCAAAAAGAGAGATCAATGTCAGTAACCGTTTGGTTGAATCCTGACTTGCATTTTGTATGTGTAAAAGTTGTGTAAAAGTTGAACAAGTCCATGCGTGGAATACCAAAGATGTTAAAATTGGAGCTTTCCACATCTAAAGTGAAATCAAAAGTGGACTACAAAGCTTACAAATTGGAGCATGGAGCATTTGGTACTAGCAATTCTGTGTAGATTCATGTGTTCTCCTTTCATCCTTTCCCAAGCTTATCCTTGGCATAGGTAGCCAACTTTCGACTGATGCATTAACAATGATCTAACCATTGCTCCACCTCAAGTAAGGAAGATCTGCATGCGTAGGATATACATTCCCCCCGAAATTAACATCCTGATATAAACCAACCCAAAATCACAATATTGCAGTTATATAACTGCAGCTAATAGTGGCAAAGGTGTTTTCATACATTTACCAATTTATGTTGCATTGGTAAGTAGTTCCTACCATATTGGTCCATGTCTCTTCTGAAGCATTCTTCCTCTTCTTCTTCTTCTTGAAAGCGCACTTACCTACATTGCAGACAGGCGCAAGATCTGGGAAACATCATGAGGTGGTGGCCACTGTGAACATGCCCCTCACCCAAAAATCAAGCTCATTAGCTCGTAAAATAGGCACATGAGTGCATTGATTTGGATGATTGGTCATTTCCCTATAGTCATCCATGTTTATCATTTGCATGTGCCTACCTGATGAGTTGACCACTGATTTTTTGGGTTTGGGCATGTTCGCCATGAACATCACCTAACGAATGGCTTGGATCTCGTGAATGGCTGCCCTGTTGTAGCAGGTGTTGAGTGCCCCCCTCTCCATCTCACTCGAGAGTCTAAAGATAGTGTTCCTGACAGCTATCTCCAACATGCGTTATGCATTCCAATTACTAGTCCTTACTAAGTGAAATCTAATTAATAGCCTGAGTAATCTATGGTTAATTCATTACAAAGATCTAAATGTTTTGGAATAAAAACTTGAAAATGTATCTAGACCGGATAGGGCCCGTACCTGTTTGGACTCGAAACCCCTACAAGTGATTGGATGAATTAGAAGAATAATTTTCTTAAAGAACAAAAGATATATTCAAATATTGCGGTAGCACTAAACCAGACCAACAATGGTATAAATGCATTAAGTCTACTGAAGAATGCATGCCACCACATCTATTGATTTTTGTAGAAAATCTGAATCAGGGACCTAAATTCCTACAGACTATCACCTCCAATTTGATACAAATCACAAAACTATGTCGTGTGAGTCTCGAGAGGACTATCACCTCCAAATATTCAAACAATTTGCTAATGTATTTGAACTAAGTGGCCTAAAAAATACACATATTTGTTTCAGGAATTTTATCAAACATGTGACATGCTTGTCACTCCTTGGAATTCCATCAAACACATTTGGACTACTACAATGGTGTGACCCACCAGATAAGTAACTCAGATTCTATGCAAGCATGCTTTGTGTAAGAATATAAGTGGCATTAATAGAGAGAGTAAACAAAACACCTGAGCAATCTCTTCAGTTTAGGCAGCAGCAGAGTTGGATTGGAGCAGAGAAGGTGATGATCTGGTGATGTCCGTTGGAGACGATGAAGGGATCTTGTAGAAGGCTGTCAGAGAATGGAGCAGAGAATCTCTGTCCTCTTTCGGAATAAGAGAGAGAGAGAGAGAGAGAGAGAGAGAGAGAGAGAGAGAGAGAGAATGAAAAAGGGTTGTGATTAGGGATTTATAGACTTTTACCAGCACTATGTCATGGGCGCCAGTAAAAATACGCAATCCCCTGTATTGTTGTAGTGCATTAGCAATTTGTTTGAATATGCATGCAGTTGTTGAATGAATGGTTGAATTGCATTACTTCTTGGTTATAGACGATGCCCACCATCTCTCTGTCTATCTCAACTCTTAGGGTTAGAGATGCTTGGTTTGGATGGAGTTGTAAAAAGCTCTAGTACATCTGACACAACACAATATAGATGTACCACCAACTAATTTTTGAGCCAAACGCACAGTACAATGAGTAGTAGTGGAAATGCATGGCAAATGTAACAAGTTTCTATAGAAAGTTGGCATGTGTGTCCACATGCAGATGAGTGTGTGGATTTCATAAAACCCTTAGAAAGCATAAAGGAGTACCAGATTCCTGAAATTTTAATGAGTCAAGCGGATCTGGTGAGTAAATTCCTAGTTAGCCTGAAAATATAAAGAAAAATACTCTTTTTCTTTTCATTTTTTTTACACACACTCACACACCCACCCACACCACGTGGGCACTCAATTTCTTGTCTCAGTGTTTAGACTAGTGTTGAAACAGAGTCAATCTACCAGTGAGCCAAAGCCTACGATTGCTGCGATTGGAATGTCCTAATTAATTTTCAAGTACGTGATTGAGGTTGTTGTTTTAGGCTATCGATCCAATAGCCAATCACCGGGGTCATGGAATGTGGTGGATTAATAGATAGATCAATGGTCCTGATCATCTTCTAAGTGGGTCATGTGTCAGGTGTACAGTGAGGATGTCAGATTCGCAGACGAAATAAACCATGTACATGCACTCCCATTCGTACCCTATCTGTCCATATGGTGCTAATATATTTGGCATTCGTGATTGTCCACACGGTGGGCCACGCTGAATAGGCGATCAATCTTCTCATGTATAGGTCATATATGATAGTAGTCGACATATCTCCCTATCTTGGCGCTTGGGGTCAAATTGTTCGGTTTGAATTGAGTTGCTCAATCATTTTTGACATGCTCGCACACATTGCATGTGACAAAAAAAAAAAAAAACCAAACAAACTAAGAGCCAACGATTTTTTGCATGTTCGGTGGGACATAAAAAAAATAAAAAAATAAAAAAACAAAAAAAAACTACTTGGCTGCTATAAATATTCATTGTTCGTTTGGACTCAAAATTCTAGGTATACATATCGATGCAATAATCTTGCGAAAATAGAAGTCGAATAAATACTCTAATGCTTCTAGGGGCTAATGAACATCTTGCACGAGAGGAGGAAATGCAATTGGAACCAGCGCCTGAGTTGTTAAATTCACTACCAAACTCAATGAATAATCCTCCAAATCTATAGGACATCTTCATCTCGGATCGATCCTCTTGAGATAATGATGGCCGGGGTACACGATATGCGAAGAGGGATTCGTCATATTGTAGAGCAGTCCCAAGATCAGGCCGAGCAGTCATGAATTTAGATTGAAACTTTTAATAGGTGGATTGCAAGTCCAGTAAAACTAATATCTTGAACATCATCGGTGGGCCCACAGAATTTAATGAATCCGCACTATAAGAAAAACGGGCAAAGGCTACGGCCAAAAACCGTAGCAAAAGCCCTTTTGCTATGGATATGATTTGTAGTACGTTCGTCGCTATTGGTGAGGTACCTAAAGGTCTTGCTATGGACTATATCCATAGCAATAGATACCAATAGCTACGTATTATATCCGTAGCAATAGATACCAACATCTACGGATTATATTTGTAGCAATAGATACCAACAACTACGGATTATATCCATAGCAATAGTTACAGGGCACTTTCAGTTTCTCACTATTTGTAAAACAGCAGCAAGTATTCCTTAAACACCTTATATGCAACATCAAAATCAAGAAAAAATGGTATTTGTTTGGTGTGCATACCTTCCTTGCCACTAGCTGATACTTCGTTGAGTCATTTCATCAAACACTTTGTGAGTAACATCAATATCAAAATAACTGAGTCATTGAACTTCAAAGAAGAAATCCCAAAAATAAAAAAGAAAGAGAATTTTGTTTCATGAATTTAGTACTATCAAACAATCATGAATATATTAAAGCTGAGAAGATCAAAAGAATATCACCTTCAAGAAGTGGAAACCCTAATCCGTTGGATTTGTATGCCGATGAGGTGTGGTCGGAGCACTGTTACAATGCCGTCGTAGGGCAGCTAGGTTGCGGTAGAACAGAGCTACGACATGTCTCCAAGGAAAATGACAGAGAGAGAGAGAGAGATAGGGAGAGAGAGTGCGCACACAAGAGAGAGAGAGAGAGAGTGCGCAAGAGAGAGACAGGAGAGAGAGCGCGATATTACAGTGTTTGGGTACGGCTCTGTTTTGAGCGCGCACCCAAATTTGGGCTCTTCTGACGGACGGACTGATTAGGGACTCCGTGGGGCCCACCATGATGTATTTCGTTAATCCATTCCTATCCATAATTTTAATAAATTATTTTACTTTAGGAAACCAAGTTTCAGGTATATTTAAGGCCCAACTGGACCACACCATAAGAAGCAACTATAATTCAATATCAATGTTTCCTACCGTGTGGTCCACTTGAGCCTTCGATCTAGCTGATTTTTTTTCAACCTCTAAAGTAATATTTACAAATATACAGATGGCTTACATAGAACATATATTTTTTTTAGGCCTCATAAAGCCCCTTACAACACTATTAATTATTAATGGTTTATCAACTTTTTAGCTACGGATTAAAACCATAGCAAGTATAGCTAAGGTTTATATCCGTAGCAAAAAAGTAATGTGGTCTGAATCCTTTGCCCCTTTTTTGGATGGTGTCGTGATCTGCTTCCGTGGTCAGATAGTTATATGGTGAAGTCTCCACTTGAAGTCAAAAGTCATGCTTTTGTAGACTTCTTTTTCCCTCCACTGCGACGCAGAATCCAGCATGTATCACTTTCCACTGGGTCCCACATGTTGAGATAGTCCGATGATTTTAAACCGTCCATATTATCATCACTCTCATAAATAAGCTATTACTCTCTAATCACTCGTCAGTGATCATCTAAAAGTTTGATTTTTGAAGTTGAATGCAAAGACTTTGTAATTTTGTTTCCATTGTTCTAAGTTCTTCTACAAATATTGACGGTCGATCTTACATTCAGTATGTGGGGCCCATGTTCCACTAATATGTGTTGATGGACGGCTATCTAAAAAAGAAAATCTTCGATGTGACCATCTTAAGCTTTTGATTTATGGCCCACCGATGGACACAGAAGAGTACTGCATATCCCGTACACAATCTTTGCATGTAGCCTTTCTCCCTTTCTCAGCATGTGTGCTGCACGTGCCAAATCACTTATTATTAATTTCATGTCTGGAAATTAATCGGGCCGGTTCAGGAAGAACTTGACCTGATCTCATCCTGGCCCATTGAAACCCGTGATGTGGACAGTTGATGTAATATCTTTTCTAACTGTGTTTTTGTAAATGGGAGAAGGGAAGTTGCACAGTTTTTACCTACGAATATTTTCGTAGGTAATAATATCGTGAAATATTTTTACTTATTTTGCCACATTTCTTACATATGAAAATTTTTGTAGGTAAAAGTATCGTGGAATATTTGTGTTTTTTTTACTGACAAAAAAATTCGTCGATAAAAGTTTTTTATACCGACGAAAAAAATTTTTGTAAAAGTTTTTTTTTTTTTTTTTTACTGATGAAAAAATTCGTCGATAAAAGTCTTACCTTTACTGATGAAAAAACAATTTCGTCGGTAAAAGCCTTTTATGTCGGTCTTTTACCGATGAATTTACTGACGAAAATTTTAGTCGATAAAACTTTTTACCTACGAAAAATTGGGATTTAGCGACGAAAATTTTCGTCGGTAAAAGTGAGTTTTCTTGTAGTGACTGTTTAACCATCAATGTTATACTGATCAAGCGATTTAGAAGGGAAGGATTAGTCATTCGAATTTCATCTTTTTACATTGTGTTAAGATTTTATTATATTATTTTTTTAAAAGGTGATCGCAGTTTTCAAGTTTCTTAGTAATGCGATGATGAATGAATAAGATAAAAAATAAAGCTACTTGCTGATTTTATTAATTTGCATGTAAGAACAATATAATCAACTATCGTAAATAAAATAATAAGAGAAAATAGAAAAAAGAATGACCTACGAATGCCTATGTAGATAAAACAATTGAGGTGTATAGTTTGCAAGACATGACTGGTATGATTTACCAAGTATGGACTTGGTGATCAGTGTGATCTAACAATGGAGGTTGTGAATATTTAATTTATTCGTAAAGCACATTGCAATTATGATGCTGGACATGTAGCAAATCTAAACTAAACTAAGAATTCCAAACTTGCTATAACATTATGGCTAAAGAGAAGTAGAATATTTAATAAAAATTAGGATAGGTAATATTATGCTATATAGATTAATTGATTGTATGTGGCTAGTGTCCAAAACTATCCATCAAATGTTGTTTATATAAACTTGGATGTGCGGTAGAGATTCCCTTGCTCGCACTTAAAGTGATACAACCGTCTTCAAATAGATTCATATTTTTTTTACCATCGTAATCTCATTCCATCTAGATGAATTCATTTCTTAACCCTGTGTAGTCTTTGAAAATGTATAGGTCATATCTGTTTTATTATTATTATTATTATTATTATTATTATTATTATTATTATTTTAATTTCTTTATCTTTGATTACAAGATATCCGGCATCAACGGGGCTTTATGAAATTTGTCATATATGCTGCTTGGTTTCACATGTCACTCATAACACGGCCACATATCCTTCATCCTTCATGCAATGTCTCTCACATGTCCTTCATACACTATCTCTTTCTTTATTCAACGTGTACATATGGCTCCAAGCCCTGCTACTTTTAACCATTCACATATCGAGGAAATCATGGATTGAGAATTCCTCGAGATGATTTGCATTTCGTTGTCAGTCATAAAATAGACTACATTAACATGCCGCGACGTCATTTTCGGCTAGGTAACATGGGCAACGGCAGGTGTAACATCTTCACAGGCGGCCAACTCGATGTTATAGCCGTATGATTTCAGCGCACGGCCATCTTTTATATGCATGCGACAACACGCAGACTTGCATTTGAAGACCGGTGTTTCTAAAGTCCACGTAATAACAGAAGATGAGAGAAGCAACCAACGGACGTGAGGAAAAGTTCCATGTTGACCGTTGAAAAAATGAAGCCGCCAGTCAAATCAGGCAACTCATGTTATCCATCGACGGTTCTTCCATGACTTTCATCAGACAACGGTTCTTAGTTGTTTTGAAGTGGGGTCCACCATTGGTTGATCGAAAGCACTGGTATTGTGGCCCCACAATGGTCCATACAACAAAATCTCTCGTTGCTGTTGTTACTTTCTTGACCGTTCATTTACTGGCCACCAATCGTAGGGTTAGAATATCTTTTTCTATCGGAGAGATTTTCGGCGCATGGACAGAGTGTGGCCGATCATATCAACACTAGGATCCGATTACAACTTCGTAGGTCCCACTTATACATGATGAAAGCCCGTGTATATTATTCTAGAGTCGAGTATTGTAAGTAAAATTATGGTTGGGAAATGCTCCTGATCCAATGCATCCCCGAGTGTCTGGTCATCCGTCCTTTGATATAGTGGGCCACGGACGGATTCACCAAAGCCTAAGATTGGTGCCATTGGAATGTCCTAAATTTCAATGGACGTGATTGTCATTGCTATTTTAGGCCATCAATCCAACGACTGATCACTGCAGTCATAGAATGTGGTTGATCAATAGATAAATGGTCCTGATCATCCTCTGAGTGGGTAATGTGTCATGTGTACGGTGGGATGGCAGAGTCTGCAGACCAAATAAACCATGGCAGATGCACTCTCACATGGTGTCAATATGGCTCTCGTGATTTTCCATAAGGTGGGCCACACTTTTTAGATTTATGGCCACCAAAAATCATGCAACTAATGATGGCTATAAAAAGAAAAGTGGACCATCCGTTCGATTCAGATGCTGTGGGCGGATGCAGATTGAGTGCTGAGTAAGTTCTGTGGGGCCCACCTTGATGTTTATTTATTTGTCATCCAACCTGTTCATAAGGTAACACGGACATGGATGAAGGGAAAACACAAATTTCAGCTTGATCCAAAACTTCTGTATGTGGCACCTAAGAGGCTTTTAACTGTAGGTGTTTAATTCCCACTGTTTCCTGTGGTGTGGCCCACTTCAAGTTTTGTTATGCTTCAGGTTTGGTCTCATCCTCTAAAATGAGCTGTTAAAATGGATGGACGGCGTGGATAAGACAAATACATCACAGTGGGCCAACAAAGTTTCTCTCTGTGCAATCCGCATGCATTGTGATCAGCCTAATTCCTCCTTGAGCATAAAATTCTCTTGTTTCAACGAAGAACCTTTCAAACGAAGGAAATATGGAATCTCTCACAAGTGTTCCATATCGACACGTTTAGTTGAGTGTGGATATGCATGGCGTACGCGAGCTATGTGGGGCCCACAGAGATACCTGTGAAAATTTCACTCCATTCATCAGTTTTCCAAGATTACAATAATACAGTATTTGGGAAAACAGGAAGATCCAAAATTCAAGTGGACCACGCCAAATGGAACATTAATGTGGCCCTAGAAAGGTTTCAATGGTGGACGTGATTACCCCACTATTTCCTACGGTGTGGTTTACTTGAGATTTGTACATGGTTCAATTTTAGTTTCATGACATAAAATGATCTGGAAAAACAGATGGACGGAGTGGATAGAATACATACATCCTCGGTGGGCCCTCAGAGTTTACTCGGTCCGTAATCTGCTTCCCTGGTCTGATAGTTATCCGTAGTCTCCAATTAAATTCAAAAGTCGTTATTTTTTAGACTTCGTTTTCCCTCTGCCGCGACGCAGGATCAAGCGTGTATCACTTTCCACTGGGCCCCACAGGTTGAGATTGTCCAATGGTTTTAAACCGTCCGTATTATCATCGCTATAATAAATAAAGTATTACTCTCTAATCATTCTTCGGTGATTATCCAAAAGTTTGATTTTTAAAGTTGAATGCGAAGAATTTGTAATTTTGTTTCCATTGTTCCGAATTCTTCTACAAATATTGACGGTCAACATCTTACATTCAGTATGTGGGGCCCATGGTCCACTAATATGTGATGATGGACGACCATCTAAAAATGAAAATCTTCAATGTGACCATCTTAAGCTTTTGATTTATGGCCTACTGATGGATGCGGAAGACTATTGCTATTGCGTACCTGGCACACAATCTTTGCATATAGCATGCATATTGCACGTGCCATTATAATTATTAACACGTAGGGCTCAAAGTCGGGCGGGTTTAACCCGACTGACCCATGACCGAACCGACATTGGGTTAGGCTTGGGTATGATGCACCGGGTTTGGTCTCAAGCTTGGGCAGCATAAACACCAATCCTATTAAAGTTGGGTCAGGCTTAGGTTAAGGTTTCGGGTTGCCTGGCGAACCTTGACCCGATAGATATATAAGTTATAAATTATGACTAGGTGCAGATTGTTTGTGTTAAAGGCTTGGTCCACACCATTTTTGATGACTCAAGCGATTAGGATATGCCTGATTTCTCTCTCCCAAACATATATTTTAGTTTGTTTGTTTAGAAAAAAAAAAAATGAAGCTCTTTACCATCAATAACTTGCATATATAATATATAAAATCATAGGTACAAAAACCATAGGTGTATTGAAATATAATAAATTAATGTAGTAACAAAAATATTAGCATATATCCACTCGACCAACCCTACCGAGCTCACTTGGGTTGGGCTTGGGTGGAGAATTCCTAACTTGAGATTGGACTGAGTTGGGTTAGGGTTTAGATATGGGAACCTTGGGTTGGGCTAGGGTTGAGCACCAACCCAACCCAACTTAACCCAACTTTCAGCCCTATTATTAACTTCATGTCTGAAAATTAATCAGGCTAAGTTTAGGAAGACCTTGACCTGATCTCATCCCAGCCCATTGAAGCCCGTAATGTGGACCGTTGATGTAATATCTTTCCTAGCTGTCTATTTGTAATCCACAATTCAAAAGTTTCAATGCTGATCTTCCTATCAAGGGAAGTCTTTGGGCATGGTCCGTCTACGAAGAAATGCAACTGGCCACACCAGTCTGGATGGCCCACATGGGCCCCACTAATAAATCACCCTTCTATCAAATACCCATTTTAATTTTATCATTGATTTCTTTAAGTAGCTAATGGTGTGATTTGGATACGTGTGGAAATGCAAAATTGATAGATGATCAGATGAGATGGAGAATCAGTGGGACGCATTTAGGGTGGGTCCCAAAACTAAAATCGGATCCGTTGGCTGTCATTTCTGCCTCAATTCATTATCAGAACCTTTCAGGTAGGGCCTGAATTGTAGCATATGTGGATTTTGTGGAACATGTGCCTATTTGGTGCCATTAGAGTTTTTTTTTTTTTTTTTTTTTTTTTGGGGTTAGCTTGTTAGTACACACACAATCCGTTAGAGTTGTACATGAGTTAACTTCGTCAGCTCACTCGACTTGACTCGGAAATGCTCAACTTGCCTCGGCTTTAAATTGGATTTAGACTTAAGTTATGATAGTTTTTGAAGCTTGAAAAGTTTTTGAGCCGAGTTTGACTCGACCCGGATTGAACCTCAACTCAAATCAACTTGGATTGAATCGGCTCAGTGAGTCGGTTATTTTGATATTGATGTTGCTCGCTGAGTGTGATGAAATGACTCATCGAAGTTTTGTTTTGGGTGCATATATTCTCCACGGGTGCTGCTGGTAGCGAGGAAGGGATGAATACGAAACAAATCTTTAAAATTTCTTTTACATTATAAGACTGCCCTTATATCTTGTTTTTGATGTTACTCGCCGAGTGTTCGATGAAATACCTATGACATGTTATTATGGTTTTGCATTATATGAGAAATTTAAAATGCATTCTATATATTTGAAAAAATGTTGCATTGGCCTGAGCTGCTGATCAAACTGAGTCGAGCTGGCCAGTCAAACTCAAGGACCGAGCCAAGCTGAGTTCGAGATGGGGTTAGTTACTGGCCGAGTTCGAGATGGGCTATGCCAAGCTCGACTCGGTTCTGACTCATATACAGCTCTAGGTGCCACGGAGTGTGAAATATGATTTGTGGCACATGCGATCTCAGCCATCCATCATGGCCAGTCCGCACGATCTTGCCTGAGTCCGAAAGCTAAGCTGGTGCAGTCAAGTCAAAATTCTTGAAGTAGCCAAGCTACTACATTTGAAATCAAATCAAATAAGGCTCACCTGTCTGGTGAGCCTGTACTTTTTTAAGTATATACCATTGATCTCTTTTCTCTGCCTATTTTTTTCTTGTGTGTGGCCCACTCGATGAATGGACTATCCTGATTTCTGGGCCAGTCCTGGTGGGCCCAAATAGATGCGGGCCCCACATAGAGATAAAAAAGGAAAAAGACCAATATCCTTTCATTTCTTTTCCAAAATGATACTTTGTTTTATGATCAAACCATGATTACTAAGAAGATCGACAGTCAGATATCGATCTATTTATTGATAATAAAACATCCTAATTTCTACAATCAGCTATAAGATAGTAGTTGAAGGCACGTGGATGTATGCATAATCAGTCATCTCATCTGATGACTTAACAGTTTATGAACTGATAGTTGACGATCATGTGGCCTTGATTATAACCATTCCTATCGGTGTCAATCTGGTCGAAGACGCCCTTATCTAAATCCAGCCCTCCATTGCTACATTGGTCCACGATCCTCGCCGTCACCTGTGCGCCCGTCCTTGTGTTCGTTACCTGTAGCATCAACCACTAAGTTAGCCCTTTACATCAGTCTACACCTAGGGCCCATGATCAGCTGGGCTGGGCCACCATGGGTTTGTTTGGACCGATTTTTAAGTTGGTAGGTTAGCCTGGGCCTGAAATCAAGGCCCATTTAATATCTAGGACCCTTATTTTGAAACCTGTACGCCCATTTACTTTTATCTGTGATGTGCCTATCACATCTAAACCGTCAAAAAGGTAGACCCACCATGATTATCATACAACCAAAAGTTAGATAGTCTATTGCATAGTTTGATTACAATCAACGGCTGCATGTCATACACAAATCCCATCGGCGGAGGGTGGACCGTTAAAAAAATGATCATGGGTATTCTGGTTATTTATTGTGCCCTCCATCTGTACTGTTGGGGTCTCTGTTTGAATTCAAATGCTTGTCTTTTTCTTTCTTTTTTTTCTTTTTTTTTTTTTCACACCGAGAGGGGGCTTTTTGATGAACGTGATATAGAGGTGTGAGATCTGGGCCATTCATCAGGAACATCCCTCCACAAACATGTCCTGACCCAAATAATCAGGTCGGGCCAACTCATCAGGCAGGTCACGTGTTCATTGAATCCGGACCATTGGTTGCTTTTCTAACCATACATTCGCCTCATACAGCTCTGCCTCACTTGATGAATGGACCTGCCTTAACTTTCATGGTAAGCCACACAAACGGCCAGGATTTTCACACTTGTGAGGCTTAGTCGCATGTATGGGACTAAATGATGCTGCACGTAACCTGCACGATCAGATCTATGAACGTACACAGTGGGTCCCAAGACTCCAACCAAGTGCCAGGATGGTGGTGGGCCCCACTTTCTGATCACCGTCAGATCACGATGCGATCTTGGTTTATGATCATACACTACCTTAGATATTCAATTCTACTGTTATTATTAACAAAGCACATATGATCTTACCCGCAAGCACCGTCCGCAGGAGGCCTGACCCCTGGGCCCCACAGGGCCGCAGAAGGCTGTCCACCCATACCTGCGGCGCCACTCGAGGGGCTTGTTCGCGTCCCATGTGGCGCAGTATACGCTGGCCCTGAGATAGTCCCACCCGATCTGCGACGGATTGTAAAGATGGTACGTGGCGCGCACGTTAGACGCGCTCTGTGCCTGGGCCGCTGCTACGATGCACAGTAAGAGTGCCAGTGCCGCGCAAAGCTTAGGAGAATCCATTGTTCTTTTCTTTTCCTGATTTGAAGTTAGCCAAACGGAGCTCCTTTTTATAAGTGAGATTCGGTTGTGAATTATCAAAATTACCCCTAATTTATATAGATAACCACTGATATGCTATGCCCTGAGATTCGGGTAATGACATGTTTATGTGAAGATGCTGACACGACCGACGGCTGGTAAAATAGAGATCCAAATGGTAAGGCTGCTAGATGCATGACTGGCGGCTGGTAAAATAGAGAACCAAATGGTAAGACTGCTAGATGGAGGCAATTCATCTGACGTATCATATGCGTGAGAGATCTGGGACGTTCACTTGGATGGCCCATTGAAGCGTGCACTGGCTTCCAAATCGCGTTCAGCCATTTATGATCAAGTGGACCATACATACATGCAATCATTAATGTGCAATAATGATGTTAATCCCATCCAAAACAATTCAATACCATTCAATTCCACCGACCAAACACGCCCTTAGTGTTAACGCCTCATTTGAACGTGTCCAAACAGTAATTTAGATAATGTCATATAGCAACAGAATTCTAAGAAGAGATGAAAGATTTCTTCTGATATTCTTACGACTGAATGGGATTAGAATCTATAAAGTCATGAGTAACAAAAAACGGACAAGTCTATGCGATTACACCCAGGCCACACATGTCGCGTATTCCACCACAATAGCCTCATGATCAAAGTTGGATATTAACTAAAACACAGTTATATCAAATGACAGGTTCGGTCGATGCACCGTAGTGTCTCATAGGGTCTTTATAGTCAAAGCATTCGAGGCCTAAAATCACAATACATTATTCAAGTTCGTGTGGTGAAATCGGTAACTATCACTAATACATGGCAACGTAAGAGAAACTCTTGTCCATGTAATAGAGATAAAACATGTGTACAATCAATAACCAACACGCGACAAACAACCAACATACGTGGTGCCGTCTATAGGCTACGATCGTCTTTTGGATCCAGATGTTTATCTCTACGTTAGTAAATAAGAGAAGTGGCTAGCTAAGAAGATCGTCCATGCAATTGTCTTAGAATTCTATAAATAGGAAGAAGGTTGAAGAGCTCTAGGCCATCACCAACCAAATACATATCAAATCAAATCCACAACACAATACTACTTATATTTTATCTTATCTTAGAATAAGACAACCCTTTTATGTTGTTACATCGGACTAACTTTAGTATACTAGTAGTATAATCCCATCCATCTAACCTGTTATGCTGGACTAACCTATACTATGAGTAGTGTAATTTCTTTCCATCTACACCAAGCATTGGATTGCAAGGAAAGCCCTTTTTTTTTCCTTTTCAATAGTGCAATTCTATTTTTTAATACCTGAATTGCTAGACCAAGAAAACTTAGATCGAGGGTGTCATTATCTACATCACATATGCTAAATCGATAAATGCAATTGATTTATTTCAATTAATGCAATTGAGTTTCTTCTAACTATATATTACATTGTATGAATCAAAACAATCCTTTTGATTGAAAGGGGGAAAAAAAAAAGAACTTATTAGAAGGAAGAACTTTCCCATCACTACAATAAAAATGGCCTTTGCTGGTAGTTAAAAGCGTCGGCTAAGGCAAAAAAAAGCGCTGGCAAAACCTTTTACTAGCGCTCAACAAGTGCTGGCAAAGGGGTTTGTCAGTAAATGTTTTATTGGCACTAATCGCCATTTCTTGGCGCTTTTTCAGTTGTCATAATTGTAGCTTTTTTCGGCACCCATTCTTCTTTTTACCAGCGCATTTTGCTGGCTGCCGATAATTACTGGAAAAGGTGCTGGCAAAAGTAAAAAAAAAGCGCCGTTAAAAGTTTGTCCAAGCACAATTTTTAGCGACATTTAATAGCGGAAAAACGCTGATAAAAATCTATGCAAGCGCCAACAAAAGTCTTCTGAAGGGTTACAAAAATTTGACGGGCCCCAGTTAAAAAGTCGTGCAATCCGCAGAGCAGGCCAATAAATTCTTCTTCTTTTTTTATTAATTCAATTGAAACCTATATTTTTTTAAAAAAAAATATTTGAAACCTAAACAAATGTTGCAATAAAATTAAAACTGAATATTAAACAAAAAATATATTACTTCACAATAAAAAAAATATAATATTTACAACAATTAGTTGAAAATAGTCTTAAATACATTTTAAAAAAATAATCCTCCATATGGTCCACTCCTAGCTGGCGTCAAAAGACTTCTGTGCTTATGGTCCTAAATTTAGGCGCATTTGATCAAATCCTGCACATATAAGGAGAAAAGGTCAAAAAGTAGCATTCCACGAAAATAGAATAAATGAATTAAAAAATAAGCCATTAATTGCAAGGTTAAAACAATACCACAATACACATAAGTCAAAATGATCACAACCGTAGATAAAACATTTGAAATAAGTCGTAAATTAATTTGGTGTCTGAACTAGTTAAGAGGTAAGAAATCAGAAACAAAAGTTTTTTTTTTATTCTTTGATGTGGGTAGGGTTGGCGAGGGGTTAGGTTAGAGAGTGGGTTGACTGGCCTAATCCACTTTTAAGCCAGGTTCTAACAAGTTATGGGTGGTGGTACGGACTGTCCATCATGTGGGTCCCACCTTCAATGTAGGTTACTCATCATGCAGGGCTTGCCTTGGATGTGGGTCATTCATCAATAGAGGCTGACCTTTGATATGGATCGTCTATCATTTGGACTCACCTCAACATGGGCCATCCATCATGTGAGGCCCAACTTCAATGTCCACTGCCCATCATGTGGAGCATACCTTTAACATGGACCATCCATTATTCATGCCCCACCTTTGAAGCAGGTCATCCATCTACCCACTTTGTATGTGGGATTTCTATCATCATGGGCTGAGCATTGATGTGGGCCATCCGTATGTGGGCCCACATTAATATGGGTTCGTCCATCATCTGGGCCCCACCATTTATGTGGACCATCCACCAAGTGAGACCCACCTTCAATGTGGACAGTCCTCCATCTGGGGCCTCCTATGAAATTAAAAGAGGTGAACTGGTCATCACCTATAAAATTAATCTGTGAATGTTTAAGGCAATCAAGACCCAAAAAATCCATCAGGGTCTCATCATTATCTTCGAGTTCATCCTTGCTAGTGAATACTATAATGAGGTAGTTGATGATTTTCTCTCCAAAATTTGTTTAAAGGCACTTAAGTGTAGCCCTTCCTATTCTCTTGAAAAGAAAAGAAAATAAACACAAGAAGTGCAGCCCCTTATTCTTTTGAAAAGAAAAGAAAAGAAAACACAAGAACGGCAATGAATCCTATCCTTGGCCAAATTAATACATTTTTGTCCAAGGACGGGTATTAGTAAACAATACAAAGCCAACTTTAGGTAGCTGATGTTGGGGAAACGGCGGAATCACACAGAGATGAATCTAGGATAGCAATCTAAAAGCGCTAAGCAAAAAGGAAGAAAAACACAAGGATTTAACGTGGAAAATCCTTTCGGGAAAAAACCAATGCATAAAGCAACTAAAATTCACTATGAAAGCAGAAATTACAAAGAGAGAAGGCTTACCTGATTCAAACAACCTCGAATCTCACCCTTGCTACACCCCTTTGAAACCCTAGAACTATTTAGAAATCCTTGGAATGCCTCCCAATCCCATTTACACCCATATATATATATATATATATATATATATATATATATATATATATATATTGGAAAGAATCCTAAACGAAATCGAAAACAAATCCTGAAATTTCGCAGTTTTGCGAAAAATCTTCACAGAATCTGATTAGATTTAAGACATCAAATACAATAATCTCTACAGTGTCTTCAATCTTCAAACGTGTAGCTTCTTGTCCTCCTCTCTTATCTCTGCCTCGCATCATAGCTTCATTAATGCTTCTCATGCATACTCCGTCTTCCTTTTACGCCATCGCCAAGCACAGAGAAATTGCACAGAACTTGAACTTCTCTGTAGGAACAACCTTAGTGAGCATGTCAGATGGATTCACGCTGGTGCGAATCTTCTCTAGAGTTACGCCTCCTTCTTTAAGCACATGTTGGATAAAGTGGTGATGAACATCAATGTGTTTAGTATGAGAGTAATAAATAGAAAATTTAGCCAAATTTATAACACTTTTGCTGTCACAATTAACCGACATGGCTTCCTGCTGAAGCCCTAATTGATTTACCGTGCCTCTCAACCAAACACCTTCCTTAAACGCTTCTGTCACTGCCATATATTTTTCTTCAGTCATGGAAAGAGTCACTACGTACTAAAGCTTCGACATCTAACTAATTAATCCACTCGTTAGAAAAAACGAGTATCCTGAAGTTGACTTTCTAGAATCCACACTCTTGCATAGTTTGAATCCACATAGCCTACCAACTCTGCCCCTGTCTTCTCAAAAGTTAAGATTCAGTCTTTTGCACCTTGAATATATCGAAGTAGCCATTTCATTGTTTCCTAATGTTGCTTGCTAGGGTTTGACATGTATCTACCCATAACACCGACTGCCTGTGAAATGTCTGGTCTTGTACAGATCATAACATACATTAAACTGCCAATCGCATTCGAATAAGGTACATGAGACATAACTTGCTTTTATTTATTTAATTTAGGACATTATTCTGAGGAAAGCTTGAAGTAAGCCATGTGGGAACGCTTACCGACTTTGCCTAGTCCATCTTTATACTTGATCAGCACCTTTTCAAGGTATTTTGCCTATGATAACCAAAGCCTTCCTCTTCCTATCTTTATAAATATCTAAGCTGAGAACCCTCTTTACAGCCCCCAAATCTTTCATCTCGAATGTCCCTGATAACTGAGTCTTCGGTACGTTGATTTCAGATATATCATGATTGGCGATCAACATATCATTTATATACAATATTAGGATGATGAATTTGCCATCACTCAGTGTCTTGCACTAGACACAGTGATCGTATTAACTCCAAATAAATTTTTGACTCATCATGAAAGAATTAAATTTTTTATATCATTGCCTAGGCGATTGTTTCAGGCCGTACAATGACCTTATTAACCTGCGAACTTTTTTCTTTGCCCCTTTAACTTCGTAGCCCTCTAGTTGCTTCATGTAGATCTACTCTTCCAATTCCCCATGCAGGAATGAAATCTTAACATCCATCTATTCCAACTCGAGATCGTATTGGGCAAACAACGCCAACACGAATCTAATAGATACTTGCTTAACCACCGGCGCGAATATATCTATGTAGTTGATTCATTCTCTTTAAGCATACCTCTTCGCTACCAACCTCGCTTTGTATCTGTCCTATTTTCTTTTGAATAATCACTTGCATCTGATCACTTTTTGAACCACTAAAAGCTCCATCAGCTCTCATGTGTTGTTTTTATGCAACGAGTCCATCTCATTGTCTATGGACGCCTTCCACTTTTTTGCATCAGGATCATTAAGAGCCTTCTGAATAGTAGATGGGTCCTCCTCATCTGTAATGAGGGCATATGTAATATTAGAGTCGTCCATATATCTTGCCGATAACCTGCGATCACGTGGTGGGTTTCTTCTCACAGCTGGCTACTCTACCTTCTCATGTACCTTTTATTTGTATATTTGTCTCTATCTGAGTATTATCTGTGTCAATCTGGACGTCTACGATAAACCTTTCCGGTTCCTCTTGATCATTCTTGTGGAATAGTGAGCTTTCATCAAATTTGACGTTACGGCTAGTGATAACCTTGCGTATGATTTTGTTGAATAAAATGTAACTTTCACACCAACACTATAGCCAACAAAGATGTACTTTTTAGTTATATGGTTTAGCTTATATGTCTCAACTAATGGTATATGAGAGTAAGCCTCACAACCAAATATGTGCAAATCTTAGTAGTTCATCTTATGACTACTCTATACTTCCTCTGAGATTTTACATTCAATTGTCGTAGAAGGAGACTCACCAAATAGTAAGCCATGTTAACGGCCTCTGTCCATAGGTCCTTGCCCAATACAGCATTACTTAACATGCATCGGGCCCTCTGAAAGAGAGTTCGATTCATCCGCTCAGACAGATCATTCTGTTCGAGTGTGTGGCACACTATATCGTGCCTAATAATCCATTCGTCTTTGCAATATTCATTAAACTCAGTGGAAGTAAATTCTCCACCATTATCAGTCCTTAAAACCTTTTATTTTCCGCCTTGACTGTTTTTCCACCATTGTCTTCTATTATTTGAATATGATAAAAACTTTGGATTTATGTTTCACGAAGTAAATCCAAACTTTTTGGGATTAGTCGTTAATGAATGAAATAAACTATAACGACCCCCTAATGGAAACCTCTGGTGATGGCCCCCATACGTCAGAGTACATATAATCAAGAACTCCCTTTCATACATGTTTTCCTGATTTAAAAGATAATCTATATTGTTTACCATATATACAATGCTCACATATATCTGAATCAAAATTCTTAAAAGAAGTAATCAAACAACGATCAGATATTACTTTTATGCCCCGCTCACTCATGTGGCCCATACGAGCATGTCACATACGTGTAAACGTGGAATCTGCAACAGTTGCTGCCGCTCCACCTACTGAAGTGTTTACATCAATCCAAACATTCCAGATGTTCACATCCCAAGTATAGGGTTGCGATGTAGTAATAATCTCAGTAAGATCGAGGTCGAATCCACAGGGACGGAACCTTATACGTAATCTGAAAGTAACTTGAACTAGAACTAGGTGAAGATGTAATCTAAATTAAGAAATTTTAAGGGAATAATGGTGAAATATTAAACTAAAACTTATAAAATTCAAAGGTGGGAAACTAGGATTTCCCAGGATCCATTTGTAGAGATCAAGGAGATCTATGCTTGATTTAAGAACGCAACAGGGATCAGAGTCCTATCTTTATCCAGTTAAAAGATATATCATTAAAATCAAATCTAAACTTCCTTTGATCTAGTTTTCAAGAGATGAGATGGGTGTGAATTAGAATGGATTCCATCACAAAACCATGCCCATGAGACAAAGCAAACAACAGAATTTAACCAATCTACAACCAATCTGAGAGATGTATGAATGTTAGGAAGGATTCCATCATCTTACCATGCCCAAAGGACGATGGTGAACAACAGGGTTCCCAAGTTCATAACCTCTATAATGAAAAGAACATGCTCATAGCTATCGCAGATCCATTGTAATTTGAATCATAACAAACCATTAAAAATTGAAGGCATTCCTTATAATCAAACTAGAGTCGAAGATAGTTCAACTAAAACAATGAATCGAAGCATAAAAATCAACCCATCACACTACAAGCTTCACCTCTTAGCCCTAGCTAAGAGGTTTAGCTTGTCATAGACATGATCAAGCTAAGATCTCTTAATAAAAACATCAAAGGAAAAGAAAGAAAAACAAGGTAGAAGAAAGAAGAAACTTAGCCGGCCCACGCTCTTCTCTCTCTCTCTCTCTCCCTCTCTCTCTCTCTCTCTTCGCCTCTTGGCCTCCACGGTTGCCCTCTGGATGGTTCCCACGCTCTCTCTCATCTCTCCTTTTATAGACACATGGAGAGTCGGTGCTGGAGCCGGTGGTCTGCGTAAAGAGTTACGTAGCAACAGTCTTTCGCAGAGAAAACGCAAACCGAGTTGTGTTGGGCTTAGATTTTCGGGCATAAAACCATTCCACTATTCAATTTTTCTCCATGGTTGGGGTAAAGACCCCTTGCCCGAGCTTTTGGACAGTTCGAATCATAGATCCGACCATCATCTGGGTCGTACAACACCCCATAACGTCCGGGAAAACCGAACATGAGTTGCATGCGAACGGGCCACACTGTGATGCTTAGTGGGCCCCACAGTGATGTTTTTGGGAAATCCACCCTATCCATTAGATTCCTGGCAAAAAACTGATCGGGAAGGAGTAGTTTTGATCAAGTTTTGGTGCGGCCCACAAAATCTTTTACTCCGCCGTCCATCCTGCGTTTGATGGCGATCTACGTGTGTACACATGCATGGGACCAAATGTAACACCCCATATTTTTCAATACCCGGGTGTTACCATTTAAATCCAAATTAGTATGAACGTGTGTGGAAACACATGTAGCTTATATTACACGTCATCATTAAGCAAATCCCAATCTATCCATCTTTCTTAATCATTTGATGTGGACTGTGGCGATCAGTTCAATTTGCCCTAGACCTGAATGGCTTTTAACCTTCTGGATTTGAGCTAGAACAATGCACAATGCATCTGTAGAGTTTAAAGTCAATCCACCTTGGATTGACTCTAGATCATTTATGGTAAGATTTTATCTCCAACCCGTGATCTAAACTGGCAGCTAGGCTTACGGTATTCATCTTATCACAGGGATGAGTTAAACCTCAAATTTTGTCCTAAGCTAATGTGCATAATCTAATCCAACTGTCCAACATGAACCCCAAGACCTGAATTAAGAAATCCAATATTCATCTAGATCTATAAGATGATACATCACTTAATGATTTCAATCAATCCCCTTGATCACTAAAAATTTTTGATGCCCTTCACCTATAAACTAGGTTACACCTATAAACTAGGTTAGAAACCCTGAGAATCACCAATGATCATATTTAGAATTGACCAGACCGTCAAATCTTTGTAATAGACTGTATGACATCACCATTTAAAACCTAGACTTCAACCAGTGTGGCCTCTTGAGGAATGTAGCTACCCATTTATCCAAAAATTTACATCATGGGCCACTCGGTCCATCCCTTATGAGGCTCGTGCCAATCAATGTAAAAAACCGTCACATAAGTAAGTAATCCAATCATCTAGTTATGGTAACCAACACTAGACTTTTCCCTAGAAGTGATTAAGGACTCTTAGGAACCTTAAAAGTCAGATCTGAAGATGATCTGGCCGTCAGATTGACGGAGTTCCACCAATATGGACCACAACCCTCAAACTACTAACCCACCACTTAATCGGGACCAATGGGTCATCCGATCATTGAGATTACGTTTCACGTTGGGATGCTAACATATCATGATGATCTTGAACATACAAATGATCCCTTAGAAATATTTTGACCATTGATGTCAATTTTGAAAAGATCCGACCGTCGGAACGACATAATCAGCACTTAAAAGGCCTTAATCAAGTCATGGGCCCTACCTAAGCTTTAGATCTGCCTAGTTCTTGGTTAGATGCCTTGATAGGACCCCTAAACTGGATGGACGGTGTGGATTTTATCAAATCCACCTGTGGACCCCCACATTTGATTGCACATGTACATAGTGCAGGGGCTCCCACTGTGCACTGAGCCAAGAGGCTCAGTCAGACGCCTCTGACTGTGTCTCTCTCAAAAAAGAGAGATTTCTCTCTCTCTCTCTCTCTCTCTTTGTTTGTGGCAGCGGATGGATGAGCGTCTGGGGTTTTGATCAGTGGCTCACCTGCACGGTCCATCTGGACAATCCAGACCATCCATCTGACAGAGGACACATGTGCAACCAAACCCCATAAGCTCATGCTATTCCACACGTGTACATGCACACGATCCTCACCGCAAGTGAGCCCGAAAACACAAAGTTTCCAAAAATGGGGGCTGTTCTCCATGCAAACAGCTCAGAAATTCGTGTGCTCTCCCCTTTCCAATCCCAGTCGTCCGTCCGGGAGAGATCCTAGCCCTTTGAAGCTAAGTTTTAGAGATGAAAGAGAATGGGAGAGAGAGAACGGCTGCAAGCTTTCTCCACCGAACCCATTGACCTAACCTCCTCAAAGCTTCAATGAAGCTTGTCTACAAGCTTCCTAGGGGCCCCACGAACCATCTGCAGGAGGCAGATCGGAGGAAGAAGCCTCCGCTCGAGATTCGTAATTAATGGCTGTCTCTTCCTTCCTCTTTCAAACCGCACCAAGGTAACTCAGTTCGGGCATGTCACTGTCGGGTTCCCACCATCCGGTGAAGGTGTTGAGAGAAAGAGAGAACTAGAAAGAAAATGAAAGGAGAAAGAAGAGGATGAAGCGGCTGCACCAACGCAGCCCGACTCATCCACGTTACGGACTGGGCCTGGCGAGTCAGAGCTAAGTCTAGGCTCGTCACAACAGCAGCTGCAATTAGCAGCACAAGTTTGATCAGACCTCCAAGCCAACAAAGTGGCGCTGGTCCTTTGCACGTCCAGGAGAAGTTAAAGGAGGAGAACTTAAATCACTTCCTCAGGTAATCACCTCCAACCGAGCCTTGGCAGACTGAGTCGACTCAGTAGTTGACTCTTGGATGAGTTCGGACCCCCTGGTTGCCAAAACCAAGGCTTCTTTCCCCCTTGCTGTAATGATGAAGGGTCTATCTCAGTCAGAAATGCACTGATCAATGCATTACACACATCACAGTGGACCACACCTGAGGAATACCTCAGTAGGCCATGCCATGAATCACAAGCGGGCCCCACCGAATTACACACTTGGTGGGCCATGTCGTAAATCATAGTGGGCCCGCCTGATGTAAAACTCAGTGGATCAAGGTTGGTATGCAACTAAAATCCAATCCTTGTACACATAGTCATGTCAATTATTTATTTAGAAAGAACTAAGTTCTACCTGTTTGGAGACTGAAATTGTAAGACAAACAATGGATCAAACAGAACTTCTCCATGATGACAGAACCCAATAAGTTCAATCTGGTAAGTTGAACCCTTTAAATCTAGCAGGCTCTATTCTTAACTCACCCCAAAATCACTATCTCTTTTTCTTGCAAATCTGTCAAAATTCATGATCCATAGACCCTAAATCCAACCATAATTCAACTTGCCACAAATGAAGAAAATACCAATTAGAGAAGTTTTGAACAGAAGACCATATAGCTTTTTAGTGAGCCCATGAAATTTACCTAATGAACCTCATAAATTGAATTAATAGATGGTGGACTGGCTCAAATTGGACTTCCTAGAACACCATGAAGTGTAGAACCATTTATCCAACAACTACAATAAAACTAAGGAATCCATGTTCTAAAATAGAACATTTGTCATAGAATCTAGTATCATGACTAGATTCACTATTGATAGTTATAACTATTAACATTAGAAAATAGTTATCATTTTCCTTATGGAACTAGTATAATGCCTGTTAGCATGATTATTGGCATTAGTCCTTATTATGTAATCATTAGTGAAGATTTGATCATTATTACTTGTATTATTTAAAAGATTTTTAATCATCATAAGGATATTAGATAATGTCGATACTTTTAAATAGGAACTTAGGAACCATCATTAATAATAGTGATGGAATTAGTATTCCTTTTGTGAATACTATTCAATCCATTGAGCAACACTAATAATAATAATAATAATAGTAACACTAATCTAGGATTCAGATCCTAGAATCTATGCATTTAATTGAACTCTAGGATGAAAACCCTAATTCTACATCAAAACAGTAAGTAATCTAAACCCCAGGTTATAATCTAGACCATAGGTAGTCTTGTAGAACCTTGAGTTAACCATACAAGTTCATAATCTGTGGTAGGATCAAAGCCTAAGGGCATGCGTACTCTCTAATGACATTAGAAGGCGGGTTAACAAATAAGGTGATGATTCTTCCCCTTGAGCTTTCCATTTTTCCATTAGCTTAAGTGATAGTTTTTATTTAAGATTTCAGTTGATAATTGATATCCTTTATCTTATAATCATATGTGCTAATTGTTGGAATCGAATTGCTAGATTACATGTATGATATCTATCCTACACATTTTCTCATACTTATGAATTACTTGTGGATTGTTTATGGAACTTAACCTGGTACATCAGTGAGAAACTCCCACTTATAAATGTACACCCATACTTGGTATGTAACTCAATTGAATGTGATTGTAATGGACTAACGACTTAGTGGTTATTGAATAGTGGCTTGAATTGAATATTGATGTGGGCCTACCGTCCAGGGGTTGCTGTGTCTAAGTGGTCTTAAGGATGGTCTTTTACCACATGGTTTTGATATTGGCCCTATGTGGCTTAGTTTTTTATAATTGCCCTACGTGGCTTAGTTTTAAAATTCGCCCAGGTGACTTTGTTTTGGTATTTGCCCTATATAGATTCGATGTTTTATACTGTGCAATCATGCGATGGTAAGCCCCATATACTGTAATATGATTGGCCACGACTCAACAAGTTTCGATTAAATATCCTAAGGTGGTAGTCTCATGAGCCGGGAATGGTGGTATGAGACTTATAGCCGAGTTGTTGGCCTACGTTGGTGACGAGCCCCCGTAGTGACCTTGAGCTTATTTAAATTGACTAATTGTAACTGGACTAATAATGGTTTGGCTAATCATGCATTCATAGTATATTGGCGATGACGGGTGGCTAATTTTGGATGCTGTAGCATGTGCCCTAGGCTTATCGGGATATCATTTCGTAAGCTCCCAGACCATCGACTATTGGCCTATTTTCGGGTGACAAGCCAAGTTCCAACTAGATGAGCATTCCCAGGTTGATGATTACATGGGTGACGAGCCCAAGTTTGACTAGATGAGCATCCCCAGGTTGATGTGCATTCACGCATCCATGCATTTAAAAAGACTGTATCATGTGTTGTTTTGGATGCCTTGTTGTTTTATAACTATGCTTACCTAATACAACGGTGTGTAATCTTGAGAGGAATTCACACTGAGTTGGCTACTCATCTATCAAATATATAATCGTATAGGTAGCACAGGTGGCTTAAGTGATTTTCAGGTTCAGACTAATGAGAAGCCGGGTACAAGTGCCAGGGAGGTATGGCTGTATTGCTAAGAAGAGCTGCGCGGTCTTGCGGCTTATGTTTACATTCTTCTGTTATTTTTCATGTATTAAATTATGTGAATTTTTGCATTTGTTATATCGAGACATTGGTTTGTATAAGTCATTATGGGCAACCTCTTGTACATTTTAAACGTAAATGAAATTTTCCATTATGTATGATTTGTCCATTTTACGCTCATTTGCTTACTCCGGTAGTTGAAAAAATATATATACTCGAATTTGACCATCCTTTAAGGTTAACACAAGGGTTTTTGGGAAACGAGTCATTTACTCGGGTCCTGAAAAGTCGAGGCGTTACACCAAATGGAAACCTTGGCGAGGGTCGTGGCCAACCCCCGAAGTGAATGGATAGTCCAAATCGTTCATTTGAATGATGGGTGGGGCCCACTAAGCAAAACCAGTGAACGCTCGTCCCTCTGCTGGTTCCAGCGCGAGAAGAATCAAGTCAAGGCAGCTTTGACTACCTTGACGTTTTGGTGCGGTGCGGGAGTGCACCGCATTATGCACTTGCGCAACCCAGGTGGGGTCTACTATGAGGTATAAACGAAATCTGTTCTGTCCATCCATTTTTTCACCCCAATTAAGGGATCCATGCCAAATTTATAGCATATCCAAACATCAGGTGGGCCCCATATCAGTGATTTATCGGCTAATATGTCCGTTAGGCAACTTCCACAAAGATCCAAGGGTTGAATTTCGACGTGTACAGTTAATTTAGAGTCCTCAGGCCAGCTATAAAGTTTTAAGCCAAACGGATGGTGGGAACCCTGTGATCTTACATTCTGGACAACTTTCAGGCCTCTTTATCGTCGATCTCTTGATTTTCTCAGATCTCTAGCGTGTAAATTCTTTGATCCAGGTCCCCTGGGGACCATCCCTTTCCTTGGTGATTTTAAAGCATTAAATATATACTTTTAATAACCTTTTCAATTCAAGCTCTTTAAATTCACCTTGCAACAAAAACACGACTAAAATAGGACGTTAAGCATTATCATGTACGTAAAATCAGGTAATAATTAGGGTCTAATATGCATTATTTGACCTTCAACATTTATACTATCATAACCACGAGTGTCTCTTTTGAAGCTTTAAGGACACCATTAACACCAATGAACTTGCACCCTATAGCCTTAAATGCATCGAGAGAAATCAGACTCTTCTTCATATTAAGAATGTGTCTGACATCAGTCAAGGTATGCTCCATCCCATCAAACATCTTGATGTTCACCATACCAATAGTCACAACATTACAGGCATTGTCATTACCCATAAAGACATGTCCACCATCGCATTCTCTGTAACTATCGAACCAACTTCGATGATGAGTCATGTGATATGATGTTCTTGCGTAAAGGATCTACTCATCTCTATGATTGTCGTGCAAGTGTCCGATCATTGACATAGATAGAACATCACCTTCACTTGTCTCTTCATCAGATGTGACAACATTGGCCTCCCTGGAAGAAGCATCTGAGTTTTCTTTCTTTGCTTTAGGATTTGTACAATCATTCTTCATGTGTCTAGTCATCCCAGAGTTCTAGCACTTCAATTTTCCTTTGCCCTTGCCCTTGAATTTTAATCTAGATCTCGAAGACCTGTACCTCGATTAGTATTCCTACTTCTCATAAACAGTGCATCAGACGATGTCCCTACGCCACCATTTATCTTTCTCATGGCATTCACTTGAAGGGCCGAGATAACAGTGTCCACACTCAGAGATTTATTTACAGTGCAGAATGAGTCCCTGAATGACTCATAAGATGCCGGAAGAGAATTCAACAACATGCACGCCTGATCTTCATCTTTGACCACTTCCTCTATATCCAGCAACTTGCAAATCAATTTATTAAAGTAACTGACGTGGGCCTTCACATCTCCACCCTCTGCCATCTTGAAGGTAAATAACTATAGCTTCAAGTGCAAGAGATTCTTAGTAGATTTTTTCCGCGTAAATATGCTCTAACTTTGCCCATAAACCAGTTGCAATTTTCTCCTTCAAAACATTATAGAGAACCTTATCTATAAGACGCAAACGAATCGATGATAAGGCCTTCTTATCAAGAATATTCCAATTCATCACTCATAGTCGGCTTTCGCTCCTCAAGAGCACTATCCTCACTTGCTTGGTTAAGGAGCTGATCATCTTGATCTTCCATAAGTCAAAGTTATTTTTACCTGAGTACTTCTCAATGTCATACCTAGTGTTTCCCATTAACACTAATCTTTTAGATTCAGGCCTACGTCCCAACGATTTCTCTGATACCACTTGTTGGGGAAACAATGGAATCACACAAAGATGAATTTAGGATAGCAATCCAAAAGCACTAAGCATAAAGGAAGGAGAACACAATGATTTAACGTGAAAAACCCTTTCGGTAAAAAACCACGGCACAAAGCGATAGAAATTCACTATGAAAGCATAAATTACAAAGAGACAGGGCTTACTCAATTTGAACAACCTTGAATCTCACCCTTACTACACCCCTTTGAAAGCCTACAACTATTTAGAAACCCTTAGAATGCCTCCCAATCTCGTTTACACCCATATATAGCCTTCGAAAGAATCCTAAACAAAATCGGAAACAAATCCCAGGATTTTGTAATTTTGCGAAAAAATCTGCGCAGAATCTGATTAGATTTAAGACATCAAATACAACAGCTGAGACTATGACTATGCTGATGATGAAGTCTCTTACATGCAAGACTCTTCTTCTGTATTAATAACAAAATTTTAACTAAATGGGACTTTTCATGTTCGACCATTGAAATACTTTTAAGAATAACAAAATTTTAACTCGAAACCGCTATCGAACTTAAGATTCAAAACCAACAAGTAACATGAGTCTGCAACTGTATGTGAGGGGGGGAAGTACATGAACCACGTCAATAAAAGCTTAGAAGATCTTAGAATGATGGAAGAATTATTACACCAAAGTGCTTTTGCTACTATTGAAATGCAATGCCAATACTTGCAGCAAAAATAAAAAAATTTAAAAAAAAAATTAAAAAAAAAAAGGAAAGAAAGAAGAAGAAGTGGGATATCAAAGAAAATGAATTTGGCAAAAATATCATGATGCATTCTATTTAGAGAGATTACCCAACAAGTTAATGAAAGATGGATCCATCAAAGCTCCCGCGTGCTCACAAAATATTCTTCATGGAGCGGGTGCCAAGCCAAGGCTAGCAAAACAATAAGCCACACATGCAACACAGTGAGTATCCAACCTTCATCACAGATAGAAAGCATTAAAATAGATAATGTAACTGAAGGAACATTGGGACCTGCACTGATGTCAGAAAGTGTTCTACAAAAACAATGAAACATTTTGCAAAGAATCCATACTTCATGAACCAAAGTAGATCTTGTAAAATTGAACCCAACATACCCAACCCGAGTTTGGGTCATATTGGACATTCGCATTGGAAGATCACATCAAGTCTCCTAACCAAGAGGCTCATCATAAAACAATAATGCATTTCAAATGGGAGGTCTTGAAGCAACAATAACCTATAAACAATACTAAAAGTATGATTTTAGATTAGTGCAAATTTGCTAGTAATAAGAATCTTAGATGCAGAAATATCCATAAGAATGAAACAATTTGGTAAAATAAAGTTCTAGCTAACAAAATTTATGGATAATGCTAACATAAATCCTATAAAAAAAATCCACAGAACAGTTGGTTACAAGAACTATAAAATATAGTTCCCTTAAAAGAAAAGAATGAGAGAAAACATGATTTGGAAAGGATAAAAAGATGGGGAAAAGACAAAGTACCCATTGGAAGAAGAAGCAATCAAGAATTACACAGTACGGATAGAAATACACCCCTGAAACCAGTAAAGACTATCAAGTAATATAAAGTCCTTTTTTAAAGTCATATTTTCAATAAAAAGTCAAATTATACCAAGAATTTCCCAGTTACAAAATTGAGAGCTTGTACCTCGTGAATGTTTCTCTCCCTACCAGCAGGACGTTGACAAGCAACCCTCAAGATGGCAATAACCTGCTGCACATTCAATTTCCACGAGTATCACTGCCCTTCAACCATTTGACAAACCTAACAGCATATAATCATTCATGATATTGAAAACTGAAATTTGACGCATGCATGCAACAATGTAGAGTCCAGAAAAACCAAATGATGATTGAAAGCATGGCCAGAAAATATTGCGGAGGACAACTCTATACTTCTCTTTGAAGTACTCAATGACAAAAGTGGTACGCCCTTGGTCATCAATGGGAAACCTAAAAGGCACCAACAATGTTCATCATTCACAACATAAAAAATGAACCCAATATGCAACAACAAACAACAATCAGGTATACATCAAATGAGAACGACCTTATCAAGAAGAAAATGGTGGAGGTCCATCCTGCCAATTCACAAGAAGAAAAAGAGTATGAAGTTCCATCTACCCCCCTAAGGCCATTCACAATAATTACTTCCATAAGTCCTACCAATCTTTAGAAATGCCCTACTCAAACCACTGCAGATCAACCAGTTGATTGGTTGATCCAACTTACTCAAATCTCCATCTTTTCCTCCGGAATTGATGTTTTAAAAATTATCCAATGCTAAATGCTAGTACAGAAGCATCAGTTATCAAGTACATATGCACAAGATCTGGACTATTCATCCATTGTGCCCTATCTTGTATAGACCATGGAGCTCACAATAAAAATAACACTAGTGTATGAATGTAGCCATCAGTAAGGGATTTTACCAATGAAGTCAACCATTGCTTGGCCCTTTTCCTTACCATCCATCTGTAGTCGATCTGCAAGAATCTATCATGGACCAGGACAAATGGATGAAAGGCAACCTTGTACATGTCTACCACATTTAAGGATATTAATGCTTCGTAGCTTAACTTAGATAATCTTGATACCCTACCATGATGATAGGAAGTGCAAAAAATTGAGCGAACTCAACCATTAGAAAGTTTTGACTAAGAAAGTAAGTAGGCACTTGCAAAGCTGTATATGCCATGATTCTGAGAATCAACTAACTAATGGCTACAACATTTTGTCAAAAAGAACTTAATTTAGCAATAGCATCAAAAAGAATAAAACACAGATAAATTTACTGTGATTAACATAAGTATGATCACTTACCATTTAGCCAAATAATTTGAGACATTTTTTCTCCTTTTGGTCAAAATTTTAATAAAAAGATCCCATTCTACTGGTATATTAAAATTCTCACAAATTACTTCTATAGAAGCATTCACTGAAGGTCTATTAGAATCTTTCTCCGAGTCATTGAGGATTGTTCATGTTGAAATCATCTCATATTTGACCTCTGAATACATGAGATCATGCAAACATGGTAGTGGTGAGATGTGAAGGTTATGCAATTGATCGCCCAAAAATGAAGGTAGATTGAGAACATCATCCCACGGCAACTCATCTCTTCTGCAAAAAGAGAGATCAATGTCAGTAACCATTTGGTTGAATCCTGACTTGCATTTTGTATGAGTAAAAGTGGAACAAGTCCATGCGTGGAATACCAAAGATGTTAAAATTGGAGCTTTCCACATCTAAACTGAAATCAAAAGTGGACTACAAAACTTACAAATTGGAGCATGGAACATTTGGTACTAGCAATTCTGTGTAGATTCATGTGTTCTCTTTTCATCCTTTCCCAAGCTTATCCTTGGCATAGGTAGCCAACTTTTGACTGATGCATTAACAATGATCTGACCATTGCTCTGCCTCAAGTAAGGAAAAGTTGCATACGTAGGATATACATTCCCCCAGAAATTAATATCCGGATATAAACCAACCCCAAATCACAATATTGCAGTTATATAACTGCAGCTAACAGTGGCAAAGGTGTTTTCATACATTTACCAATTTATGTTGCATTGGTAAGTAGTTCCTACCATATTGGTCCATGTCTCTTCTGAAGCATTCTTCCTCTTCTTCTTCTTCTTCAAAGCACACTTACCTACATTGCAGACAGGCGCAAGATCTGGGACACATCATGAGGTGGTGGCCACTGTGAACATGCCCCTCACCCAAAAATCAAGCTCGTTAGCTCGTAAAATAGGCACGTGAGTGCATTGATTTGGATGATTGGTCATTTCCCTATAGTCATCCATGTTTATCATTTGCATGTGCCTACCTGATGAGTTGACCACTAATTTTTTGGGTTTGGGCATTTTCGCCATGAACATCACCTAATGAATGGCTTGGATCTCGTGAATGGCTGCCCTGCTGTAGCAAGTGTTGAGAGCCCCCCTCTCCATCTCACTCGAGAGTCTAGAGATAGTGTTCCTGACAGTTATCTCCAATGTGCGTTGTGCATTCCAATTACTAGTGCTTACTAAGTGAAATCTAATTAATAGCCAGAGTAATCTATGGTCAATTCATTACAAAGATCTAAATGTTTTGGAATAAAAACTTGAAAATGTATCTAGATTGGATAGGGCCCGTACGTGTTTGGACTCGAAACCCCTACAAGTGATTGGATGAATTAGAAGAATAATTTTCTTAAAGAACAAAAGATATATTCAAATATTAATGCAGCAGCACTAAACCAGACCAACAATAGTATAAATGCATTAAGTCTACTGAAGAATGCATGCCACCACATCTATTGATTTTTGTAGAAAATCTGAATCAGGGACCTAAATTCCTACAGACTATCACCTCCAATTTGATACAAATCACAAAACTATGTCGTGTGAGTCTCGAGAGGACTATCACCTCCAAATATTCAAACAATTTGCTAATGTATTTGAACCAGGTGGCCTAAAAAATACACATATTTGTTTCAGGAATTTTATCAAACATGTGACATGCTTGTCGCTCATTGGAATTCCATCAAACACATTTGGACTACTACAATGGTGCGACCCACCAGGTAAGTTACTCATATTCTATGCAAGAATGCTTTGTGTAAGAAATAAGTGGCATTAATAGAGAGAGTAAACAAAACACCTGAGCAGTCTCTTCAGTTTAGGCAGCTGCAGAGTTGGAATGGAGCAGAGAAGGTGATGATCTGGTGATGTCCGTTGGAGACGATGAAGGGATCTTGTAGAAGGCTGTCGGAGAATGGAGCAGAGAATCTCTGTCCTCTTTTGGAATAAGGGAGGGAGGGAGGGAGAGAGAGAGAGAGAGAGAGAGAGAGAGAGAGAGAGAGAGAGAATGAAAGAGGGTTGTGATTAGGGATTTATCTATATATATATATATATAGAGTATAGACTTTTACCAACGCTATGTCATGGGCGCCAGTAAAAATACGCAATTCCCTTTATTGTTGTAGTGCATTAGCAATTTGTTTGAATATGCATGCAGTTGTTAAATGAATGGTTGAATTGCTTTAGTTCTTAGTTATAGATGATGCCCACCATCTCTCTGTCTATCTCAACTCTTAGGGTTAGAGACGCTTGGTTTGGATGGAGTTGTAAAAGGCTCTAATACATCTGACACAACACAATATAGATGTACCACCAACTAATTTTTGAGCCAAACACATAGTACAATGAGTAGCAGAGGAAATGCACGGCAAATGTAACAAGTTTCTATAGAAAGTTGGCATGTGTGTCCACGTGCAGATGAGTGCGTGGTTTTCATAAAACCCTTAGAAAGCATAAAGGAGTACCAGCTTCCTGAAATTTTAATGAGTCAAGCGGATCTGGCGAGTAAATTCCTAGTTAGCCTGAAAATATAAAGAAAAATGCTCTTTTTCTTTTCGTTTTTTTTACACACACTCACACACCCACCCACACCACATGGGCACTCAATTCCTTGTCTCAGTGTTTAGACAGTGTTGAAACAGAGTCAATCTACCAGTGAGCCAAAGCCTAAGATTGCTACGATTGGAATGTCCTAATTAATTTTCAAGTACGTGATTGCGGTTGTTGTTTTAGGCTACCGATCCAATAGCCAATCACTAGGGTCATGGAATGTGGTGGATCAATAGATTGATCAATGGTCCTGATCATCTTCTAAGTGGGTCATGTGTCAGGTGTACAGTGAGGATGTCAGATTCACAAACCAAATAAACCATGTACATGCACTCCCATTCATACCCTATCCATCCATATGGTGCTAATATATTTGGCATTCGTGATTGTCCACACGGTGGGCCACACTAAATAGGCGATTAATCTTCTCATGTATAGGTCATATATGATAGTAGTTGACATATCTCCCTATCTTGGCGCTTGGGGTCAAGTTGTTCGGTTTGAATTGAGTTGCTTAATCATTTTTAACATGCTCGCACACATTGCATGTGATAAAAAAAACCAAACAAACCAAGAGCCAACGATTTTTTGCATGTTCGGTGGGACATAAAAAAAAAAAACTACTTGGCTGCTATAAATATTCATTGTTCGTTTGGACTCAAAATTCTACGTATACATATTGGTGCAATAATCTTGCGAAAATATAAGTCGAATAAATACTCTAATGCTTCTAGGGGCTAATGAACATCTTGCGCGAGAGGAGGAAATGCAAGTGGAACCAACGCCTGAGTTGTTAAATTCACTACCAAACTTAATGCATAATCCTCCAAATCTATAGGACATCTTCATCTCGGATCGATCCTCTTGAGATAATGATGGCTGGGGTACATGATATGCAAATAGGGATTCGTCATATTGTAGAGCAGTCCTAAGATCAGGTCGAGCAGTCATGAATTTAGGTTGAAACTTTGAATAGGTGGATTGCAAGTCCAGTAAAACTAATATCTTGAACATTATTGGTCGGCCCATAGAATTTAATGAATCCGTACTACAAGAAAAATGGATAAAGGCTACGGCCAAAAATCGTAGCAAAAGTCTTTTTGCTACAGATATGATCCGTAGCACGTCGTCGCTATTGGTGGGGTAGCTAAAGGTCTCGCTACGGACTATATCCATAGCAATAGATACCAATAGCTATGGATTATATCTGTAGCAATAGATACCAACATCTACGGATTATATCCGTAGCAATAGATACCAATAACTACAGATTATATCCGTAGCAATAGATACCAATAGCTACGGATAATAGCCATAGCAATAGATACCAATAGCTACCAATAATATCTGTAGCAATATATACCAATAGCTACAGATTATATCCGTAGCAATAGATACTAATAGCTACGGACAGTATCTGTAGCAATAGATACCAATCGCTACGGACTAAAGCCGTAGCGATAGCTACGGATAATATCCATAGCAATAGATACCAATAGCTGTGGACTAAAGCCATATCTATAGCTATGGATTATATTCGTAGCTATTTTTTAAAAAAATTGTAATAATATGACCTGTTTCCATTGCAAGAACCTGCTGTGATTGATAACTCATCTAAGCTTAATGTTGATAGAAATAGTACATAAAATACAATTAGAAAAAAAACGATGAATTTATTAAAAATAGCAATCAAATCATACAATAAGGCATCCCCTCATGTGTAAAGGAACGATGCATCAAATAATACTTCACTTTGCTCAACCTATCATAAGAATTACAACTAAGGCGTGCCGTCATGTGCAAGAAATAAATACACTCTAACACAGTAAACACCCTCCATATGCATTCAATAATGCTCACGTTTTTACAGAATTTTCTTCCTTCAGATGGTCAATTTCAGCAAATGCAGAAGATAGAGCTTCTTCTTTCCTTGAAATTACAGATATAACTTCTGTGGACTTCGACACAAGATCACTTTCAAGTTCTGAAACCCTTCCCTTGAGAAAATGAATTTCATCCTCCACTGACTTCTTTAGCTTGTCAGCCTGTATAAAACAACATTTGTAGACACAATCAAACAAACATACCTTTGTTCACATCTCAAAAGGAAGAAAGATAAAAAAAAAAAATACTTATATATGAAGAAATAAAAAATGTACCTACAAATCTTCTAAACTATGGTAAAATCCAACATGAGTAATGTGTTCAAACTTAGGATGGACTTTTAAACTCAAAACCTAAGTTTAGGTTAAGGTTTAGGTTTAGGTTTTAGGTTTCGGTTATAGGTTATAGGTTATAGCTTTAGGGAATTGAGAATAGGTTAAGGTTTAGGTTTAGGAAATCGGGTTCAGGTTTGAGATCGGGTTTAGGTTTGGGTTTTCAAGTTAAGGTTTAGGTTTAGGTTAGGGAGTTGAGATTAGGATTAGGTGTAGGTTTAGGTTTAGGTTAGGGAGTTGAGATTAGGATTAGGTGTAGGTTTAGGTTTAGGGATTTGAGAATACATTTAGGTTATAGGTTTAGGTTTAGGTTTTAGGTTTAGGTTAAGGTTAGGTTATAGGTTATAAGTTTAGGTTATAGGTTATAGGTTAAGGTTTAGGTTATAGGTTTTGGTTTAGGTTAAGGTTATAGGTTTAGGTTTAGGTTAAGGTTTAGGTTTAGGTTATAGGTTATAGGCTATAGGTTAAAGTTTTAAGGAATTGAGAATAGGTTTAGGTTATAGGTTATAGGCTATAGGTTAAAGTTTTAAGGAATTGAGAATAGGTTAAGGTTTAGGTTTAGGAAATCGGGTTCGGGTTTGAGATCGGGTTTAGTTTGGGTTTTCAAGTTTAGGTTTAGGTTAAGGAGTTGATATTAGGATTAGGTGTAGGTTTAGGTTTAAGGATTTGAGAATACATTTAGGTTTTAGGTTTAGGTTAAGGTTATAGGTTTAGGTGTAGGTTATAGGTTATAGCTTTAGGGAATTTTGAATAGGTTTAGGTTTAGGAAATAAGGTTCGGGTTCGGGATCGGGTTTATGTTTGGGTTTTCAAGTTTAGGTTTATGTTTAGGTTAGGGAGTTGAGATTAGGATTAGGCGTAGGTTTAGGTTTAGGGATTTGAGAATACATTTAAGTTTTAGGTTTAGGTTTAGGTTATAGGTTATAGGTTAAGGTTATAGGTTTAGGTTTAGGGATTTGAGAATACATTTAGGTTTTAGGTTTAGGTTTAGGTTTTAGGTTATAGGTTAAGGCTATAGGTTTAGGTTTAGGTTTTAGGTTTAGGTTAAGGTTAGGTTATAGGTTATAAGTTTAGGTTATAGGTTATAGGTTATAGGTTAAGGTTTAGGTTATAGGTTATAGGTTTTGGTTTAGGTTAAGGTTATAGGTTTAGGTTAAGGTTTAGGTTTAGGTTATAGGTTATAGGTTATAGGTTAAAGCTTTAGGGAATTGAGAATAGGTTAAGGTTTAGGTTTAGGAAATCGGGTTCAGGTTTAAGATTGGGTTTAGTTTGGGTTTTTAAGTTTAGGTTTAGGTTAAGGAGTTGAGATTAGGATTAGGTGTAGGTTTAGGTTTAAGGATTTGAGAATACATTTAGGTTTTAGGTTTAGGTTTAGGTTTTAGGTTTAGGTTAAAGTTATAGGTTTAGGTTAGGTTTAGGTGTAGGTTATAGGTTATAGCTTTAGGGAATTGAGAATAGGTTAAGGTTTAGGTTTAGGAAATCAGGTTCGGGTTTGGGATCGGGTTTAGGTTTGGGTTTTCAAGTTTAAGTTTAGGTTTAAGTTAGGGAGTTGAGATTAGGATTAGGTGTAGGTTTAGGTTTAGGGATTTGAGAATACATTTAGGTTTTAGGTTTTAAATTATAGGTTTAGGTTTAGGTTTTAGGTTTAGGTTAAGGTTAGGTTATCAATTATAAGTTTAGGTTATAGGTTATAGGTTATAGGTTAAGGTTTAGTTTATAGGTTTTGGTTTAGGTTAAGGTTATAGGTTTAGGTTTAGGTTTAGGTTAAGGTTTAGGTTATAGGTTTAGGTTATATGTTATAGGTTATAGGTTATAGCTTTAAGGAATTGAGAATAGGTTAAGGTTTAGGTTTAGGAAATCGGGTTCGGGTTCGGGATCGGGTTTAGGTTTGGGTTTTCAAGTTTAGGTTTAGGTTTAGGTTAGGGAGTTGAGATTAGGATTAGGTGTAGGTTTAGGTTTAGGGATTTGAGAATACATTTAGGTTATAGGTTTAGGTTTAGGTTATAGGTTTAGGTTAAGGTTAGGTTATAGGTTATAAGTTTAGGTTATAGGTTATAGGTTACAGGTTAAGGTTTAGGTTATAGGTTTTGGTTTAGGTTAAGGTTATAGGTTTAGGTTATAGGTTTAGGTTAAGGTTAGGTTATAGGTTATAAGTTTAGGTTATAGTTTATAGGTTATAGGTTAAGGTTTAGGTTATAGGTTTTGGTTTTGGTTTTAGGTTTAGGTTAGGTTTAGGTTATATGTTTAGGTTAGGTTTAGGTCTAGGTTATAGGTTATAGGTTATAGGTTATAGCTTTAGGAAATTGAGAATAAGTTCTAGGTTTAGGAAATTAGGTTCAGGTTCAGGATCGGGTTTAGGATCGGGTTTAGGTTATAGGTTTAGGTTTAGGTTTTAGGTTATAGGTTTAGGTTACAGGTTTAGGTTTAGGTTTAGGTTAGGTTATAGGTTTAGGTTTACGTTATAGGTTATAGGTTATAGGTTAAAGTTTAGGTTATAGGTAAAGGTTTAGGTTTAGGTTATAGGTTTAGGGTGTGGTTTAGGTTAAGGGTGTGGTCCCTGCAAATATAGATATAAGCACGGCCTGTCCAAATGGCCAGGCCCCTCCAATGCTGTCCATAGAAAATGGACAGCTTTATCATGGTCATAACAGCGGTTCCCACCTTCCAAAGACCCCCACTCAATATCCGGATAGCTCCAACGCACATCCAGATTTGCTTCATCAATTTTGAGATAATACATAAACATGGGCCTATCCAAATGGCCAGGCCACCCATATTATTATCCATAGAAAATGGACAGCTTCATCATGGTCATAACAATGGTTCCTACTTTCCAGGGATCCTCGCTCAACATCCGGATAGCTCTGACGCACATCCGGATCTACTTCATCAATTTCGAGATAATATATAAACATGGGCTTCATCAATGAATCATATAGTATGAAGGAAAGAAGACTCACCAATTTAACAACGGTTCTCACCTTCCAAGGACCCCCGTTCAATATCCGGATAGCTCCGACGCACATTCGGATCTACTTCATCAATTTCGAGATAATATATAAACATGGGCCTATGTAAATGGCCAGGCCACTTCATCAATGAATCATATAGTATGAAGGAAAGAAGACTCACCAATTTAGCTAGCAAGGAGAGAAAGTGTGAGTGCTTGGAATGTCACCCTTTCTTTGAATAATGAATGCATATTCCACAATGCAATCTGAGAATGAGTAAATTTTTTAGTTTCTCCGACAATGCATATGGGCACAGATTTACAAATAAAGATTTTAAAGATTGTAAAACAGAGTAAATGATTATATTAACTTCCAAGTATCGATTAAAAAGAAAAATGTAAATGATGATAGGAAAGAAAACTCGATATATTAAATTATTGAAGGATAATGAGACATACCAAGACTACGGGTGCCCAGAGCAAGATAACTGCACCAATGTTGTACCTAGCTGCATTGACAGAACAAAAAAATTATACGAATGAAATGATAAAAAGTCAGGATATCATGGACCAAGAGAAAGATGAGTACCCTCAAGAAAAAACTCATGCCAAGCATATTTAATGCGACGAACTTTCATTATGTATTTGGTTGGCTTCACTAAAGGTTTTATCTGCACTAGCAGGACATATTAATAAACAACACCAATAAAACAAAAATTTACATGATTGTAAAAGCTGAATGTCAATTTGCAACACAGAAGTAACAACCAAAAAATTGTGTATCTGAAAATATAAATAAAGAGCTAAAATTTGAGTACATCTGAGTGAAAAAATAACTAAGATCTACTGATGACACTACCCGTAGAAAGTCAATACCCCTTGGATAACTCAATCCTCTATTAATGCAATTAGCATTTGTAAAGGAAATTTAAAAATAAATAAATAAAAATTTAAATCTGCCTTCTAAATTGTACTTACCGATAGTTGGAATTGTGGTAACAATCTCTCCCAGCTTGAGCTTGAGTCTATTTTCTATTACAATTAGCGAAATCAATACGAACTTACAACAATAGGTACCAAGTCATTTGTCCAGGGGTGATCCACAATAAAAGGTACCATTTATTATTTTTCACCCATTCACGGATCTAATTCTAAACACATGCATCTATGACTATCATTGGAGTTTAGTCTTTGAATAACTTTAACTTTTCATGGGCATATCACGAGGGACCTGGATTGCCTACTGACAGTGTTGTGTGGGTCACCGCATGATGTATGTGTTTCATCCATGCCATTCATCCATTTTTCTACATCATGTTAGGGCATGAGACTGAAAAGAGGAAGATCCAAATCTTATGTGGATTACATAAGACGAAACAATGATTATTGAACGCCCATTCATTTTTGGGCTCATGACCCGCGATGATATGGAAAAATGAATGGACAATCAAGCTCAGGACCCACATCATGGAAAGTTTGGATTAATAGACTGTTTGCAGTATGAACAATATAAACCATCAATTTCCTTAGCCATTGATTGGATAGTTAAGAGCATCTAGTCAAAAGTGATTTTTTTTGAGAGAGAGGGGCAATCAAGGATGGACCCATTTGATGGATTGCCCATATTGAGGGTTGGGACCAACCTGGATTTAGGTACAAGGCATGTTCCATCAGTATTGGGCAAGTGCTTGCCATCAATGAGATTTTCGAGAGGAATCCCACCATTGTTGAGAACTACGGAATTTGGTTGCGGTACCAGAGCAGAACTGGTTACCACAACATGTACAAGGAATACCGAGACACCACTCTTAATGGTGCTATTGAGCAAATATATGACGAGATATGGCTTCTCGCCACAGGGTAAGGTCTCCTTGCATTCAGATCATCAAGACAACTACCATACCTAACTCGCTTTGCAAGAGAGAGAATACCAAGCAATTTCATGATTCCAAAATCAAGTTCCTGTTGGTGTTCAAGAAGGTTTGGCCACCAACTAGGAAGCTTAAGACAACATTCAAGGCATCGAGGCCTAATTTGTTCATGTAATTCTGATCAATGATGTTTGCGACTTTGTGTTGCCAGATCAGATTCGTTGAAACTATTAGAAAGTTGAGAGGCGTTCAAGTTATTTAGGATTTTAGTTTCTATGGTACAAGCTTTGTTTTTATTGGTTTTTATATTTTAGAAATTTTAAGTGTGGTTTAAGACATGATGGTGAAGGATATTAACTTGTTTTTTATTTCTAAAAAAAAAAAAAAGGTACGAGGAATGTTCATGTATATGTAGTGTCAGACCTGGCACCAAGCCTATATGTTGGACATACATGCCATTTTGACACATGTGGGGCAGTTCACCTGTTAAATAGTAGAGATTTAGAGTATTTAAAAAAAAAAAAACTTTTGAAAGACTTGAAGGAGATAATTGCAGAATGATCCATAGCAATCCAGAACTAAACATACAGAAGTTTATTGAGGCAACAAGAAATGCATGAAGATGAAGTGAACTGCAGCTTCAGATCTAGAACTCATTGGTTGTCATTTTCCAAGCCACCCATTTCTTTAGACATCCATTGCCACCTGATAAATGGACCAGCTTGATTCTTAGGGATCAAAGGGGTGTTCATCCATAGGGGCCACCTTATGAATGTCCAGGGTTGTACATAAATGTGTGTTGGAGACACATCTAACTGATGAGCAATGAACTTCAGTTGAAATTTTGTCTAATTGGCTGATTAAATTGTGTGATCTCTACATCAAACGATTACCAAAAGTAGAAAAATAAAATACAAAGGGCCTATTTGGATGACTCATTGTGGTCCAAGCAAGAAGTTAGAAAACAAAATGATCTGTTATAACATAATTCATTATGCTCAGAACAGTAGATCATCGGTTTGTAACCTCACAATGTATTTGTAGTAGAATTTTCCAACACACTAGAGATCTCCAAGCTCAATATAAGAGTCCTTTGGAGGGGTGAGTATTTGGCTAGTGAGCCTACCAAAGCTCAATTCCATAGCTCACTGGTTAGGATTGAAAATTGGGCATGTACTGGGACCCAATTTCCAGACCTACCTCAACTCGGTAACCTAAACATTTATCCGATAGTGCCTGTTTATCTGGATTGGATAAACATGATTAAGATTGTTGATGAACAATTAAAGATCCCCACCATGGAACAATTGGGTTGGACTAGTTGGGATTGGGATGAGCCTGGCCCAAGTTTCATCCTAATCCATGGGTTGGGTAGAGACCATCTATAATTTCATTGATATAATTGAAAATTACATCTAGGGGACCACAAATGAAACCAGGAAAACCCAACAAATTCATACAAAATAGCAAGGAACCATAACAAAAATCATCCAAGACGAAAGACAAGTGAACCCAATCTAACAGGAAAATTAAAGATAAAATCAAAAAATTGAATCCTGCTTACTGTTGCAAACATGATTTGCCAAACAAATATGGTACTTGTTTACCTTTCTAAAATACATGCAAAAGAGCAACACATCCAATTTCTTAGTGAAATTCATAATCCGAAGCCAATAAGACTAAATCATTTAAGTCTAGTGGAACACCCAATTCTTTCTACCACATTGGAACAGAAATAAAAGAGAAATTATTTTTGAAGAATCAAGCTGAAACAGCCACAAAAATGCACAAAAAAGGAATCCAAAAATTAGGCCGATATAAAACTTAGGTGGGCCACACCACAAGAAACAAAAGGGATTTAATGCCTACCATTGGAAACTTTTTGGGTGCCATGAAACTTTTGTATCGGAATGATATTTGTACCTATACTTTATTTGAGTGGTAATAAGCCTATGAACGGTTTAGATGGTTAGCTCCAGGAAGGTTTTAATGGCGGATGTTTCCGTTCTAACTGTTTCTTGTGGTGAAGCCCACCTGAATTTTGTATCCACCTGAGTGATTGCGTCCTACTAGGGGTGAACACCGAGTCGAGCTGACCTCAACTCGGCCACTAGCTGATCCTAGCTTGAACTTAGCTCAGCTCGGTTTGGTCAGTAGGTCGGGCCAGTAAAGCCGAGTTTCAGCCAAAATTAAGCCTACGCAGCGTTTTCACAAACACATATAGGGCACTTTCAGTTTCTCACTATTTGTAAAACAACAGCAAGTATTCCTTAAACACCTTATATGCAACATCAAAATCAAAGAAAAATGGTATTTGTTTGGTGTGCATACCTTCCTTGCCACTAGCCGACACTTCATTGAGTCATTTCATCAAACACTTGGTGAGTAACATCAATATCAAAATAACCGAGTCATCGAACTTCAAAGAAGAAATCCCAAAAATAAAAAAGAACAAGAATTTTGTTTCATGAATTTAGCACTATCAAATAATCATGAATATATTAAAGCTGAGAAGATCAAAAGAATATCACCTTCCAGAAGTGGAAACCCTAATCCGTTGGAGTTGTATGCCGATAAGGTGTGGTCAGAGCATCGTTACAATGTCATTGTAGGGCAGCTGGGTTGCGGTAGAACAGAGCTATGACATGTCTGCAAGGCAAATGATAGAAAGAGAGAGAGAGAGACAGGGAGAGAGAGTGCACGAGAGAGAGACAGGAGAGAGAGCGCGAGATTATAGTGTTTGGGCGCGGCTCTGTTTTGAGTGCGCGCCCGAATTTGGGCTCTTCTGACGGACGGACCGATTAGGGACTCCGTGGGGCCCACCATGATGTATTTCGTTAATCCATTTCTATCCATAATTTTAATAAATTATTTTACTTTAGGAAACTAAATTTCAGGTATATTTAAGGCCCAACTGGACCACATCATAAGAAGCAACTGTAATTTCATATCAATGTTTCCTACCGTGTGGTCCACTTAAGCCTTCGATCTAGCTGATTTTATTTTTTTTCAACCTCTAAAGTAATATTTACAAATATATAGACGGCTTAGATAGAACATATAGTTTTTTTTAGGCCTCATAGAGCCCCTTACAACACTATTAATTATTAATGGTTTATCTACTTTGTAGCTACGGATTAAAATCGTAGCAAGTATAGCTAAGGTTTATATCCGTAGTAAAGAAGTAACGTGGTCTGAATCCTTTGCCCATTTTTTTGGTAGTGCCGTAATCCGCTCCTATGGTCAGATAGTTATATGGTGAAGTCTCCACTTGAAGTCAAAAGTCATGCTTTTGTAGACTTCTTTTTCCCTTCGCTGCGAATGCAGAATCCAGGATGTATCACTTTCCACTGGGTCCCACATGTTGAGATAGTCCGATGATTTTAAACCGTCCATATTATCATCACTATCATAAATAAGCTATTACTTTCTAATCACTCGTCAGTGATCATCCAAAAGTTTGATTTTTGAAGTTGAATGCAAAGACTTTGTAATTTTGTTTCCATTGTTCTAAGTTCTTCTACAAATATTGATGGTCGATCTTACATTCAGTGTGTGGGGCCCATGTTCCACTAATATGTGTTGATGGACGGCTATCTAAAAAAGAAAATCTTCGATATGACCATCTTAAGCTTTTGATTTATGGCCCACCGATGGACACGGAAGAGTACTGCGTATCCCGTACACAATCTTTGCATGTAGCCTTTCTCCCGTCCTTAGCACGTGTGCTGCACGTGCCAAATCACTTATTATTAACTTCATGTCTGAAAATTAATCGGGCCGGTTCAGGAAGAACTTGACCTGATCTCATCTTGGCCCATTGAAACCCGTGATGTGGACAGTTGATGTAATATCTTTCCTAGCTGTCTTTTTGTAATCCACAATTTGAAAGTTTCAATGCTGATCTTCCTATCAACGCATGATTTCGTAGGTAAAAGTGAAGTTGCACAGTTTTTACCTACGAATCAAATCGTCGGTAAAAGGTTGTAGGTAATATTTGGATTTTTTTTTTTACCGACGAAAAAATTTGTCAGTAAAAGTTTTTTAAACGAAAAAAAATTTCATCAAAGTTTTTTATTTTTACCGATAAAAAAATTTGTCGATAAAAATCTTACCTTTGCCGATGGAAAAACAATTTCGTTGGTAGAAGCCTTTTATGTTGGTCTTTTACCGACGAATTTATCGACGAAATTTTCGTCGGTAAAACTTTTTACCTACGAAAAATTTGGATTTAATGACGACAATTTTCGTCGGTAAAAGTGAGTTTTCTTGTAATGGCTGTTTAACCACCAATGTTATACCGATCAAGCGATCTAGAAGGGAAAAATTAGTCATTCGAATGTCATCTTTTTACATTGTGTTAAGATTTTATTATATTATTTTATTTCTTTAAAAGGTGATCACAGTTTTCAAGTTTCCTAGTAATGCGATGATGAATGAATAAGATAAAAAAATAAAGCTAATCGCTGATTTTATTAATTTGCATGTAAGAACAATATAATCAACTATCTTAAATAAAAAAAACAAGAGAAAATAGAAAAAAATGACCTATGAATGCCTATGTAGATAAAATAATTGAGGTGTATAGTCTGCAAGACGTGACTGGTATGATTTACCAAGTATGGACTTGGTGATCAGTGTGATCTGATGATGGAGGTTGTGAATATTTAAATTATTCGTAAAGCATATTGCAACTATGATGCTGGACATGTAGCAAATCTAAACTAAACTAAGAATTCCAAACTTGCTGTAACATTATGGCTAAACAGAAGTAGAATATTTAATTAAAACTAGGATAGGTAATATTATGCTATATAGATTAATTGATTGTATGTGGCGAGTGCCCAAAACTATCCATCAAATGTTGTTTATATAAACTTGGATGTGCAGTAGAGATCCCCTTGCCTGCCCTTAAAGTGATACAACCGGCTTCAAATAGATTCATATTTTTTATACCATCGTAATCTCATTCCATCTGGATGAATTCATTTCTTAACCCTATGTAGTCTTTGAAAATGTATAGATCATATCTGATTTTATTATTATTATTATTATTTTTTTTTAATTTCTTTATCTTTGATTACAAGATATCCGGCATCAACGGAGCTTTAGAAATTTGTCATATATGCTGCTTGGTTTCACATGTCACTCATAACACGGCCACATATCCTTCATGCAATGTCTCTCATGTCCTTCATACGATATCTCTTTCTTTATTCAACGTGTACATGTAGCTCCAAGCCGTGCTACTTTTAACCATTCACGTATCGAGATATGGAGGAAATCATGGATTGAAAATTCCTCGAGATGATTTGCCTTTCATTGTCAGTCATAAAATAAAATAGTATTGCCATGTGGCGACGTCATTTTGTGCCGGGCAACATGGACAACGGCAGGTGTAACATCTTCATAGGCGGCCAACTTGACGTTATAGCCATATGATTTCAACGCAGGCCCCATCTTTTATATGCATGCGACAACACGTATTTGAACGCCGGTAAAGTCCACAGAAGATGAGATAAGCAACCAACAGATGTGAGGAAAAGTTCCATATTGACCGTTGAAAAAATCGGGCCGCCAGTCAAATCAGGCAACTCATGGTATCCATCGACCGCTCTTCCATGACTTTCATCAGACAACGGTTCTTAGTTGTTTTGAAGTAGGGTCCACCATTGGTTGATCGAAAGCACTGATATTGTGGCCCCACAATGGTCCATGCAACAAAATCTCCCGTTGCTGTAGTTACTTTCTTGACCGTTCATTTACTGGCCACCAATCGTAGGGTTAGGATATCTTTTTCTATCGGGGAGATCTTTGGCGCATGGACAGAGTGTGGCCGATCATATCAACACATGGATCGGATTACAACTTCATGGGTCCCACTTATAAATAATGAAAGCCCGAGTACATTATTCTGGAGTCGAGTATTGTAAGTAAAATTATGGTTGGGAAATGCGCCTGATCCCATGCATCCCCGGGTGTCTGGTCATCTGTCCTTTGATATAGTGGGCGACGGACGGATTCACCAAAGCCTAAGATTGGTGCGATGGGAATGTCCTTAATTTCAATGGACCTGATTGTCATTGCTATTTTAGGCCATCAATCCAACGTCTGATCACTGCAGTCATAGAATGTGGTTGATCAATAGATAAATGGTCCTGATCATCCTCTGAGTGGGTAATGTGTCATGTGTACGGTGGGATGGCAGAGTCTGCAGTCCAAGTAAACCATGGCAGATGCACTCTCACATGGTGTCAATATGGCTCTCGTGATTTTCCATAAGGTGGCCCACACTTTTTAGATTTAACAAAAATCATGCAACTAACTATGGCTATAGAAAGAAAAGTGGACCATCCGTTCGATTCAGATGCTTTGGGTGGACGCAGATTGAGTGCTGAGTAAGCTTTGTGAGGCCCACCTTCATGTTTATTTATTTGTCATCCAACTTATTCATAAGGTAACACAGACATGGATGAAGGGAAAACACAAATTTCAGCTTGATCCAAAACTTCTATATGTCGCACCTAAGAGGCTTTCAACGGTTGGTGTTTAATTTCCACTGTTTCCTTTGGTGTGGCTCACTTCAACTTTTGTTATGCTTCAGGTTTGGTCTCATCCTCTAAAATGAGCTGTTAAAATGGATGAACGGCGTGGATAAGACAAATACATCACAGTGGGCCAACAGAGTTTATCTCTGTGCAATCCGCATGCATTGTGAGCCTCTCATTGTGCATAAAATTCTCTTATTTCAAGGAAGAACCTTCCAATTCCAAACGAAGGAAATATGGAATCTCTCACACGTATTTCATATCGACACGTTTGGTTGGTGTGGATATGCATGGCGTACTCGAATTTTCCGTGGCCTTCGGTGTAGGAAGCTATGTGGGGTCCACAGAGATACCTGTGAAAATTCCACTCCATCCATCAGTTTTCCAAGATCATAATAGTACAGTATTCGGAAAAACAGGAAGATCCAAAATTCAAGTGGACCACGCCAAATGAAACATTACTGTGGCCCTAGAAAGGTTTCAACGATGGACGTTATTACCCCACTATTTCCTACGGTGTGGTTCACTTGAGATTTGCATATGGTTGAATTTTAGTTTCATGCCATAAAATGATCTGGAAAAACAGATGGACGGATTGGATAGAATACATACATCCTCCGTTGGCCCTCAGAGTTTACTCGGTCCGTGATCTGCCTCCGTGGTCTGATAGTTATCTATTGAAGACTACAGTTAAACTCAAATGTCGTTATTTTCTAGAGTTCGTATTCCGTCTGCCGTGATGCAGCATCTAGCGTGTATCACTTTCCACTGGGCCCCACATGTTGAGATAGTCCGATGGTTTTAAACCGTCCGTATTATCATCACTATAATAAATAAGCTATTAGTCTCTAATCATTCTTCGGTGATTATCCAAAAGTTTGATTTTTAAAGTTGAATGCGAAGAGTTTGTAATTTTGTTTCCTTTGTTGTAAATTCTTCTACAAATATTGACGGTCAACATCTTACATTCAGTACGTGGGGCCCATGGTCCACTAATATATGATGATGGACGGCCATCTAAAAAAGAAAATCTTCGATGCGACCATCTTAAGCTTTTGATTTATGGCCCACTGATGGATACGGAAGACTACTGCGTACCCGGCACACAATCTTTACATTTAACATGCATACTGCACGTGCCATGCTAATTATTAACAACTAGGGCTGAAAGTCGGGCTGGTTCAACCCGACTGACCCATGCTCGACCCGACATTGGGCTGGGCTTGGGTACGATGCATCGGGTTTGGTCTCAACCTTGGGCAGCATAAACACCAATCCTATTAAAGTTGGGTCAGGCTTGGGTTAAGGTCTCAAGTTGCCTGGCCAACCTGAACCTGATACATATATAAGTTATAAATTATAATTGGGTGCAGATCGTTTGTGTTAAAGGCTTGGTCCACACCATTTCTGATGACTCAAGCTATTAGGATATGCCGGATTTCTCTCCCAAACATATATTTTAGTTTGTTTGTTTAGAAAAAAAATGAAGTTCTGTACAATAAATAACTGCATATATAATTTATAAAATCATAGGTACAAAAAAAATACATGTATTGAAATATAATTGACTAATGTAACAACAAAAATATTAGCATATATCGTCCAACCCAACAGAGCTCGCTTGGATTGGGCTTGGGTTGAGAATTCACAACTTGATATTGGGCGGCGTTGTGTTAGGGTTGAGATATGGAACCTTGGGTTGGGCTAAGGTTGACCACCAACCCAACCCAACGCAACCCAACTTAACCCAACTTTCAGCCTTATTATTAACTTCATGTCTGAAAATTAATCAAGCTAGGTTTAAGAAGACCTTGACCTGATCTCATCCAGACCCATTGAAACCCGTAATGTGGACCATTGATGTAACATCTTCCCTAGCTGTCTATTTGTAATCCACAATTCAAAAGTTTCAATGCTGATCTTCCTAGCAAGGGAAGTCTTTGGGCATGGTCCGTCTACAATGAAATGCAACTGGCCACACCAGTCTGGATGGCCCACATGGGCCCCACTAATAAATCACCCTTCCATCAAATACCCATTTTAATTTTAACATTGATTTCTTTAAGTAGCTAATGGTGTGATTTGGATACGTGTGGAAATGCAAATTTGATAGATGATCGGATGAGATGGATAATCGGTGGGACACATTTAGGGTGGGTACCAAAACTAAAATCGGATCCGTTGGCTGTCATTTCTGCCTCAATTCATTATCCACCTTTCAGGTAGGACCTGAATTGTAGCAGATGTGGATTTTGTGGAACATGTGCGTGCCATTAGAGTTGGGTTTAGCTTGTTAGTACACACACATGCCGTTAGAGTTGTACATGAGTTGAGTTAACTTTGTCAGCTCACTCGACTCGATTCGGAAATACTCGACTTGCCTTGGCTTTAAATTGGATTTAGACTAAGTTACGATAGTTTTTGGAGCTTGAAAAAAATTTGAGCCCAATTCGACTCGACCCGGATTGAACCTCAACTCGAATCAACTTGGATTGAATCGGCTCAGTGATTCGGTTATTTTGATATGATGTTGCTCGCCGAGTGTGATGAAATGACTCATCGAAGTTTTGTTTCGGGTGCATATATTCTCCGCGGGCGCTACTAGTGGCGAGGAAGGGATGGATACGAAACAAATCTTTAAAATTTCTTTTACATTATAAGACTGCCCTTATATCTTGATTTTGATGTTACTTACCGAGTGTTCAATGAAATACCTATAACATGTTATTATGGTTTTGCATTATATGAGAAATTTAAAATGCATTCTATATATTTGAGAAAATGTGGCATTGGCCTGAGCTGCTGATTGAACTGAGTCGAGCTGGCCAGTCAAGCTTAAGGACCGAGCCGAGCTGAGTTCGAGATAGGATTTGTTACTGCCCAGCCGAACTGAGCTATGCAAGCTCGACTGGGTTCTGACTCACGTACAGCTCTAGGTGCCACGGAGTGTGAAATATAATTTGTGGCACATGTGATCTAGGCCATCCATCATGGCCAGTCCGCGCGATCATGCCTGAGTCCGAAAGCTAAGCTGGTGCAGTCCAGTTAAAATTCTTGAAGTAGCCAAGCTACTACATTTGAAATCAAATCAAATAAGGCTCACCTGTCTGGTGAGCCTGTACTTTTTTAAGTATATACCATTGATCTCTTTTCTCTGCCGATTTTTTTCTTGTGTGTGGCCCACTCGATGAATGGACTGTCCTGATTTCTGGGCCAGTCCTGGTGGGCCCAATAGATGCGGGCCCCACATAGAGATAAAAAAGATAAAAGACCATCCTTTCATTTCTTTTCCACAATGATACTTTGTTTTATGATCAAACCATGATTACTAAGAAGATCCACGGTCAGATATCGATCTATTTATTGATAATAAAACATCCTTATTTCTACAATCAGCTATAAGATAGTAGTTGAAGGCACGTGGATGTATGCATAATCAGTCATCTCATTCGATGACTTAACAGTTAACGAACTGATAGTTGACGATCATGTGGCCTTGATTATAACCATTCCTATCGGTGTCGATCTGGTCGAAGACGCCCTTATCTAAATCCAGCCCTCCATTGCTACATTGGTCCACGATCCTCGCCGTCACCTGTGCGCCCGTCCTTGTGTTCGTTACCTGTAGCATCAACCACTGAGTTAGCCCTTTACATCAGTCTACACCTATGGCCCATGATCAGCTGGGCTGGGCCACCATGGGTTTGTTTGGACAGATTTTTAAGTTGGGTAGGTTAGCCTGGGCCTGAAATTAAGGCCCATTTAATATCTGGGACCCTTATTTTGAAAACTGTAGGCCCATTTACTTTTATCTGTGATGTGCCTATCACATCTAAACCGTCAAAAAGGTGGACCCACGATGATTATCATACAACCAAAAGTTAGATAGTCTATTGCATAGTTTGATTACAATCAACGGCTGGATGTCATACACAAATCCCGTTGGTGGAGGGTGGACGGTTAAAAAAATGATCATGGGTATTCACGTTATTATGCCCTCCATCTGTACTGTTGGGGTCTCTGTTTGAATTCAAATGCTTGTCTTTTTCTTTCTTCTTCTTCTTTTCACACTGAGAGGGGGCGTTTTGATGAACGTGATACAGAGGTGTGAGATCTGGGCCATTCATCAGGAACATCCCTGACCCAAATAATCAGGTCGCGCCAACTCATCAGGCAGGTCACGATTGGTTGATTTTCTCACCATACATTCGCCTCATGCAGCTCTGCCTCACTTGATGAATTGACCTGCCTTAACTTTCATGGTAAGCCAAATGATCACAAACGGCCAGGATTTTCACACTTGCGAGGCTTAGTCGCATGTATGGGACTAAATGATGCTGCATGTAACCCGCACGGTCAGATCTATGAACGTACGCAGTGGGTCCCAAGACTCCAACCAAGTGCGAGGATGGTGGTGGGCCCCACATTCTGATCACCATTAGATCACGAAGCGATCTTGGTTTATGATCATACACTACCTTAGATATTCAATTCTACGGTTATTATTAACAAAGCACATATGATCTTACCCGCAAGCACCGTCCGCAGGAGGCCTGACCCCTGGGGCCCACAGGGCCGCAGAAGGCTGTCCACCCATACCTGCGGCGCCACTCGAGGGGCTTGTTCGCGTCCCATGTGGCGCAGTATACGCTGGCCCTGAGATAGTCCCACCCGATCTGCGACGGATTGTAAAGATGGTACGTTGCGCGCACGTTAGACGCGCTCTGCGCCTGGGCCGCTGCTACAATGCACAGTAAGAGTGCGGTGCAAAGCTTTAGAGAATCCATTCTTCTTTTCTTTTTCTGATTTGAAGTTGGCCAAACCGAACTCCTATTTATAAGTGAGTTTCGGTTGTGAATTACCAAAAGTATCCTTAATTTTTTTAAATAACCTGAAATTCGGATAATGACATGTTTAGGTGAAGATGCTGACACGACTGACGGCTGGTAAAATAGAGAGCCAAATAGTAAAGGCTGCTATATGCACTACTGGCGGCTGGTAAAGTAGAGAGCCATATGGTAAGAATGCTAGATGGAGGCAATTCATCTGACGTATCATACGTGTGAGAAATCTGGGACGTTCACTTGGATGGCCCAAATAAAAATGACCGTCGGAATGGCTAGATTCCTATGTTAGTTCAGGACCTTTTAGAATAAATGGCAGTGACTTTTTACTGTTCACATGGCATAGTTTTTAAGAAATCTGAACCTTCGAAATTGCTAGCCCAATTGTTAATGGAGCGTCAAATTAGAAAGATGATAACCAGTTTGATTTGGTCTCTTGAATTGGGACCATGCCCAACAGTTTTCAATTATTACAAGTGGGACCATTGGTCTAGTAATCCAGACCGTTGGTCTGCTGAGCCCCTCTCCAGATGTACCATACTTTAAAAGCCTCTCAGATTGAAAGATTGCAGGCATAGCGACTAATATTCAGACCTTTCAAATTGTATTTATTTCCCTTCTTAACCATCCATATCCGGGCTAAAAATCGAATGGTTAAGATTGTCCAATCAAGAACTATCAATCCACTGCAGATCCCAACAGAATATTGATTTGGATTATCAAAAATAACTCCCACGAGTCTTATGCTGTGGAAAGATGCAGCCGCATATCAAGTACTCTTTTACCCAAATACCCGATTAGCCGGCTTTCGTTGTAACAACCGTGACTCTGTCTAAATTACTTCTGCCGATTGTCTGGTTTTCCTATTATTACTGTAAAAAATTGAAAATGGGTAATAAATACTTTTATAATTGTATGGCGACACGGTTGACATTTGACTGGAATGACACAGCCGGATCTGCTGCTGTGTTAGCGGCAGTAAGTTCCGTGGGCTCCCTAACGAGGTATTTGCTATATCCAACTGTCCATTCATTTGGTTAGAATGTTGTAGAGATTGAGCCGAAAATAAGAAAGATATAAAGATCAAGTAGACCACAGTGCAAGAAGTAGTGGGGGATCGAACGTCTGCCATTGAAACCCTTTTGGGGTTCACGGAATTTTTAGATCAATATGATATTTGTTTTTACTCTTCATCCAATTTTTTGTGACCTTATGAACGGATTGGATGGAAAATAAACATTATGGGGGGTCATATGAATATTTTAATGGTGAAAATCATTATCCTGCTCCTATTTGTGGTGTGGTCCATTTGAGCTTTGGATATGATTCATTTTTTCGTCCATGTTCAAAAGTGAGCTTGAAAAATGGACTATCGGTGTGGATATAATAAATACATGAGGCCATGTAACTTTGATCTCCTTTGAACCGTTCGTACAACTCGGGAGCTACAGAAGAGTAAGCACTCGTCTTCACACAACACTTACCACACCAGCTATATGGCTGGTGTGTGGTACACCAGCCAATCTGCCTCCTTTTTGTACCCCATTTGTATTAGGTTTGAAAGTCTGGTGGGTTCGACCCGACTGATTCGACATTAGGTTGGGCTTGGGCAAGATGTATCAGGTTTGGTATTGGGATTAGGCTATACAAACACCAATAATTCAAATCCGATTGATAAATAAGTTATAAATTATAATTGAGTGTGGATCGTCTATGTTGAAGGAACTAGAAATTCCATTGCTATCGGGTTTAGTCCACGTCATTTACGATGACTCGACCTAACAAGATACGTGGGATTTCTCTCTCCCAAATGGATTGTGTGCTACGTGACATGACTTTTAAAGGAATAGTGGTCCTATATTTTAACTTGTTATTTAGAAAAAATGAAGTTCTTTATGATAAATAATTACATATATAATTAATAAAATCATAGGCACGAAAAATAAGACGTGTATTGAAATATAATAGACTAATCTAATAATGAAAATATTAGCATGTATCCACCCGACCGAGCCCGCTTAGGTTGGGTTGGGTTGGGTTGGGTTAGAGTTGAGGTATAGGAACCTTGGGTTGGGCTAAGGTTAAGCACCCGCCTGACTTTCTGCCCTAATTTGTATCATCCAAAAACTACCACAAAAATAGTAATTTCACAATGTTTCCCCAAGGGGCATGTTTGGCCCGATGTACTAGATGGAAGTGGACGGTATTAAGTGGGATTTGATCCCGATATCCGTCCGAAAGCCTGTTTGGATGGCTAGATGATTGTCCAGCGTGGAATGCCTCGTAAACCACACCGGCTGCCCAAGGTATTTGTGAATCCAACCGTCAGACTTCGCCCATCCCTTGATACAGCGTGGAATTCGGGATGGGATGTGTGATCTTGCATTCATACTTAATATTTCTGAGGGCAAGAGATACTGACCCGGATGGAAGAGACAACTCAAGATGTCGATCGTTTTGGACTTGAAGATAGGCCATTCGGGTTATCTTCCTATATAATGGCGGTCGGTGCGGTTCCAAATAAAAGTGTTCGATTTTTCCTCACAGGCGGCGAGCAAGTTGAATTTTCTTCCTCAAAGGTAAGTTATCGACCCCCATCTCTTAGTAAGTTCGATTGAAACACCGTATTTGAAAACCCAAATCTTCCGTTCATCTAAGTTTTTCATCCAATTTCTTTCATTTGGTGTGCTCCACTTGAGCACTGGATCTGCGTTAGTTTTTTTATATTCATATCCTAAATTGATATGGAAAAATGGAAGAACGCCATGGATAAAACCCATACATCATGATGGGCCCCACAGAGCCCCTGCTTGGAAACATTTCCATCGAGGAGGGGCAGGACGCAATCCAGTACTCCCCCGTAACTACCCGTCCGTGATGGGGGCAGATTAGCTACAACCCCCGCTAATGAGGGCCCATCATGATGTATAACTTTTATTCACACCATCTATACCTTTATTCATATCAGTATAGAGTACTGGACCAAAACAAAAGTAGATCTAAGGCTGCAATTGACCACATGCACCATAGGAAGCAGTGGTGATAAGAACGCCCACTGTTGAAACCTTCTTAATCATAAAAGAATTTTGGTTGATGATACAGCCGTGTACCAAACACGTACGTTACTATTCAACATCATGGTGGGCCTTGGGAAGGTTTCAACGGTCGTCCCCATTGTCTTCTATAATGGGTTCACTTGAGCTTTGAATATGTCTCATTTTTTAGCTCGTGCCATCAAATGTTGTGGGTTTTTCAAAATCCCTGATGAATGACTGAATTTAGGGCTATTGGAACTGAAATCCCTAATCTGGATTTGGGTTCGAAATTCCTAATCTGTTGTGCCGGATTTAGATTCGAGAATCCCTAATTAATGGATTTGAGGACTCTGAATCTGAAATCCCTAATTTCCTGATTTGGGGATTCAGATTTAAAATCCCTAGTTTCCTGAATTGGGGATTCAAATCTGAAATCCCTAATTTCCTGATTTGGGGATTCAAATTTGAAATCCCTAATTTTCTGATTTGGGGATTCAAATCTAAAATCCATAATTTCCTGATTTAGGGATTCAAATCTGAAATCCCTAATTTCAAACAAAATTCGAAATCCCAATTTGCTTGATTTGGGAATTCGAGTATCTGATTTAAAATATGAATCTTTAATGTATGAATCTGAATCTGATCAATTCATGCCTCTGCATAGTGGCTTTGATACCAATTGTGGGACTTAATCTATATTCAGAATAGGCTCACGGATCTATCTGTGCAAGGGTCATGGGGATTAGGGGTTTAGATAGCATACCTAGATGAGACGCCGCCATGAAAGTCGGATAAGAATACCAGAGTACCAGAATTCCTGTAGAGCTTAAGATCTTCCTCTCCTTCACTCCCTTTCTGCAATTCACAAGATGGGACTTAAATTTCTACTGTGGTATAGGATCGGGGACCCAGGTCTCTTATATAGAATCTGTGGAGAGAGAGTTTGAAACTCATCACAACTCTCTCTCCCACGCTCCACATTGCAACATCGTAGTTCAACTCGAATTGATGTCTGTGTAAGACAGCTATAGCATTCCAACCCTATTACGCAAAGCTGCGCAGATAGACTGCGCTGCGCATCACCTGAAGTGGGGCCCACTGGTCTACTCAATCATCCAGTCCAACTGAATGACAATCCAGACCGTTGATCAGTAAGGCCCACTAAATAGAGTTCTTACAGATAAGCCATTCGGGTTATCTTCCTATATAGTGGCAGTCGGTGCGGTTCTAGACGAAAGTGTTCAGTTTTTCCTCATAAGCGGCGAGCAGGTTGGATTTTCTTCCTCAAAGGTAAGTTATCGACCTCCATCTCCCTGTAAGCTCGATTGAAACACCGTATTTAAAAACCCAAATCTTCCATTCATCTGCGTTTTTCATCCAATTTCTTTCATTTGGTGTGCTCCACTTGAGCCCGAGATTTGCGTCAGTTTCTTAGTTCATATCCTAAAATGATATGGAAAAATGGAAGAACGCCATGGATAAAACCTATACATCATGATGGGCCCCATAGAGTTGGAACCATTTCCATCGAGGAGGGGCAGGACGTAGTCCGCTCCCCTATAACTACCCATTCGTGATGGGGGCAGATTAGCTACTACCCCTGCCAATGAGGGCCCACTGTGATGTATAACTTTTATCCACACCATCTGTACCTTTATTCATATCAGTATAGAGTACTGTCTAAGGTTGCAGTGGACCACACCATAGGAAGCAGCGGTGCTAAGGACGCCTACTGTTGAAACCTTCTTAGTTATAAAAGAATTTTGGTTGACGATACAGCCGTGTACCAAACACGCACATACTATTCAACATCATGGTAGGCCCCAGGAAGGTTTCAATGGTCGTTCACATTGTCTTCTGTAATGGGTCCACTTGAGCTTTGGATATGTCTAATTTTTTTTTTTAGCTCGTACCATGAAATGATCTCACCAAGGGCCTGTTTGGCCAGGCAGATCCCATGGTATTAGAAGGGATGAGATCAATTTTAAGGTAATGACGGTGGTGCCCGTGGATTGTCTTAAGATCCATGAGATTGCTTATACCCCAGGACAAGTTCACTAGGTCTGTTTGGCACGCCGTGCATATCCCGGGATATTACCTTCCAATCCTTCCAACCAAGGGATAGGATCAATTTTAAGGTAATGATGGTGATGTCAGTGGATTGTATTAAGATCCATGGGATTGCCCAGATCCCGGGACAAGTTCACCGGATCTGTTTGGCTCGTCATGCGTATCCGAGGATATTGCCGATCCCATCCCTCCTAATACCGTGGGATCTGCCTGGCCAAACAAGCCCCAAATGGATGGACGGCGTGGATACAACACATACATACATCATGGTGGGCCCCACGAAACTTTGACGTCACCTCGGTAGCTACTGAAGCCGTCAGTATCTAATCCACCACCGATCTTACTGTACGGGGGATCTTCGTTTGTGATAAGTGGGATCGATGGTAACCCGGAGCACTGGTGCTTTAAGATCTTACTTTTTTATGGAAAAGATCTCAAAATCTTCCCGGCTGTGGGACTGCATCGACCAATCATGAGGCTTATTTTGGTTGAATGTGAACCATTGCTGTACTTCTCATTATAACCATTTATTTGCCAACCACAGACTGAAGGGTTAGTATTTTCCAATTGATGAATTTTTTTTTCAATATTCCAATAAAAGTGTGAAGAAAATGATCAATGGTCCAGATTATCTAACCATTTGCCTACTTGTGAGAACTAAAAACCTGCATGCTATACAAAGACATGGTATATAAAGCACAAATGGCTTTTGACTAAAGTCGTCTGTGTTAGCTGCAGCTGCTTAAATACCCAGGACTTTTCAAACAGTCCGGATGGCCGTACAAATCACTGACCCGCTGTGATGGAGCACGACCAAGAAATTTTAATGAGAAAATGATAATTATCTGTTTTTTTATTTTCCTTCCAATATTTGGACCACTTAAAATTTTACTTTTATTCATCTCATTTCGATAGCTGTTATTTCGATGGCTAGGATTGCTTTCTCAATGTACGCTCCATTTATGGTGAGACCAACAATCTAGTTGGTTTTAATAGTTACGTGCCAGTATCACATGTGAGGAGGAGGAGGAGTTGTCATCATTTTTTAAAATAGTGTAACTTACAAAGGAGTCAACTCCCCTGTGGATGGGATTGGTGGGGTAGAATTGCATTTGGTCCGTGCAATTCCGTATAGCATTTGGAGATGATAAGAAAAATCAGAATTAGGTGGGATGGAATTACATTTAGTCCCATGGAGTTGCATTTAGTCTCCCAAGGGATTTTTGTGTATTTTAAAATTGACTACACATGTGGGGTAGGGCCGACATTGATGCATGCGTTTATCTATGCTGTCCATCCATATGTGCCGTTTACACGTGACATTCTAGTTATATTTATGTACAAGTGAATGACATCCATTGTAAATTTGGTCCACTGATTACAATTCTATAGCCCACCAAACATGATTTTGCTCAATCCGGTGCCTTCCCATAGAAATTTTTTTATCCCAAACATGGGATTGGATGGCTACACTACCACGGTACTTGCATACATGCAATCATTAATGTGCAATAATGATGTTAATCCCATCCAATACAATTCAATACCATTCAATTCCACGGACTAAACACGCCTTTGGTGTTTATGCCTCATTTGATCGTGTCAAATTAGTAATTTAAATAATGTCATATACCAACAGAATTTTAAGAAGAGATGAAAGATTTCTTCTATTACTCTTACGACTGAATGGGATAAGAATCTATAAAGTCATGAGTAACAAAAAACGGATAAGTCTATCCGATTACACCAAGGCCACACATGTCACCTATCCCATGTAGGTGGCTTCACTAGCTAACCACCATAGTGGCCTCATGATCAAAGTTGGATATTAATTAAAACTCTCGTGATCCTTATAGTCAAAACATTCGAGGCCTAAAATCATAATGCATTATTCAAGTTCGTGTGGTGAAATTGGTAACTATTACCAATACATGGCAATATAAGAGAAACTCTCATCCATGTAATAGAAATAAAACATGTGTACAATCAATAACCAACACGCGACAAACAACCAGCATATGTGGTGCCGTCTGATAGGCTACAATCGTCTTTTAGATCCAGATGATTATCTCTACATTAGTAAATAAGACAAGTGGCTAAGAAGAACATCCGTGCAATTGTCTTAAAATTCTATGGCGCGTTTGGATTCATGGTTTCGAGTGTATAGTGTCGTATTAGTGGGGTTGATGGGACATGTCCCTCGTTTGGAAATGAACGGCGGGCGACGCATTCAACGCGTGCGAATACGCCCGAGAACCACTTTGCATCATTGATGGGATTGTACCGCGCAATCGGCCGGACGTTCAGTCAGACGTAAACAGGAAGAAAGCATTTTCTTCTTTCATTGTGTTGCTAGTAATGCCCAGTATGGCTGTCTTTTGACAAATCCACACTGTCCATCATCTTCCTCTCGAGTTTTAAACCATGAATGGTGAGCTTTGATCATTCGATGATATGGCCCACTGAGACAATCAAGCTGAAACAACAGTCGAACGGTCTTATTTTGATCATTGCAGTGATCATGAGGAAGTACATGGCCATGAAAGGTCAACATGTTTTTGATGGGTTTTTCTCCCTCTACTTGATGAACGGTTCAGATCCACCTTTCACTGCGTGATGGTGTCCCACAACGAAAAGATGGAACCTCCGTTTCGCAATAGAGTCGATGTACGTCGACTCTGTGAAGTTTGGTGGCCCACTTATTGAAGCTTCTTGAAAAATCCACTCTGGCCATTGGATTTAGGACAAAAAGCTATCTGGAAGGGAGTGCTTTTGGAGTGAAATTGGCGTGGCCCATGAGGGTGTTTACTCCGTCGTCCATTTCATGTTTAACGATTGAGTTTCTGTAATAGTTTGTATAGAAACAAAAGGACACCTAGGCAAGGGTAATGCCCACCCTCTGAAGTGAATGAACGGTTCAGATCATTCAATGGAACAGTGAGTGGGCCCTACTACACGCACGTATATACATCGTGTGACCCTTATCTGATCGTTTCCGAACATTAATTTGACATGAAATTGTATACATGCTAGAGTAATACGTCCTATCCAAACATTGGTTAGTGGCACGTCTCTGCTGGATGTATTCTGAATATCGCCCAACTTATACATGAACAGTACCGGATACAATACAATACAACCAAAATGTGAATCCAAACACACCCTAAATAGGAAGAAGGTTGAAGAGCTCTTGGCCATCTGATGTAGAGCGGGTCGCGGATAGTTACATGGCCAAGATGGATCAGAAAAGGCCCGGTCGACGACAAAAGTGATCCAGACCATTGAACCTTAAATCGGGCGTATCTTGCAATCCGGAATGAGTTATCTGACGTAAAATATATGATTTTGGGGTAGAACGAGCTACTGAAGCCAACCAACCCCGCTATGTCGGGTTGCGCAGCCCGGAATTACAAAAAACCCCTGGATCGACGATCGTTTCCCTGTTTTAATTTCGTTTTTACTATAAATAGTAAGTTTTAGTTTAATTATAACTCTTCATCCGTTGGGCTTTAGGAGTTGTGCCCAATGTGAAAAGAGCTTAAAATAATTAGGAGAAAGGTTTGGTGAAGCCAAATAGGACACTTACTATTTTTGGCCGAAAACCTTACGCACTAGTAGACATCACGACCGTCTATAAATAGTAAGTTTACTATTTATAGTAAGTCGCGGATTCTAGGAGTTTGAGTTGTAGTTTGATTCTAATTTCTTTCCCATTGCTTGGTACCCCTATTTAAAGGGTTGTGAACTCGTTTTTATTGATCAATTAATCAATTTTGGATTTCTTAGAATTTATTTCTATTTTCTGCTTTCTTTCCTCGTGGATTCGAGAAGTCTCTGTGAGGAGTCCGGAGAAGCTCCGTGGATTCGGAGTAGTTATCCTCATCACGTTCATCCCTGCGTCAATTGATATTAAAGCGAGGATTCCCCTCGGGCTGATGGCAAACAATGAATGTATGAATCAAAATCCTGCGGACAGTGATCCAGGGATTCGTTATCTTTTGGAAAGAATGAAAGCTTTCCATCGGGAGAGTCAGTTGACTATGCAAGGGCTGCAGGCAACTCTCGACCATCTTGCGGATGCGCTACTCCCGCCCTGAGCCCTAGGCGGTGCTCTACCACCTTTGGTTGCTCCCCCACCCATGGTGGCTCCACCACCCATGGTTGCTGTACGACGCAACCCCGATTTTCATAGAGCACTACCAGTGGCAAACCGTAGGGCTACACCAGATGATTCAAGTTCTAGCGACGATGACCTTAATGAGGGTTTTGCCCGACGACCAATCCATAGAGGTGATTATCTAGATCGTGCTGAAAGAAACTATCGAGGTAAGACTGAACTTTCTAGTTTTAATGCTTTATTACGTATAAAAGATTTTCTCAATTGGCTAGCCGAAGTAGAGAGATATTTTGATTACATGGACGTGCCAGATCATAAAAGGATAAAATTTGTAGCATTTAAATTAAAATCTGGTGCTTCTGCATGGTGGGAACAATTACAACTCTCACGAGCCCGCCAGAATAAGGCCCCCATCTTATCATGGCCACGGATGAGACGTCTTCTTCGATCTCGATTTCTCCCCAGTGATTATGAGCAGATATTATTCCAGCAATATCAAAATTGTAGGTAAGGAACTCGAACAATCACAGATTACACTGAAGAATTCCAACAGCTGGCTACACGAAATGATCTATCAGAATCTGAGTCACAGAAGGTGGCACGATTTATAGGTGGGTTGCGACCGACAATTCAGGACCGAGTTCAGATGTACCCAGTTGGGACTGTGGATGAAGCAATTCAATTGGCAGGTAGGGCAGAAACACAACTTGCAAGAGCTCCTGCTCGTTCATATCCTTCAACTTGACCCCCCATAACGGGTCCCACGCAAGATCCAGTGCTGCCACTAGGAAAAGACCCAGTACCTTAACTTCCTACAACCGCAAACTGTGATACAGGGAGTGGTTCATCCAGGCCTCAACGTGCAGCACCTACAACAGCGAGTCCGAGTAGGATTTCAAATCCTTATGCTCGGCCAAGGTCGAATAATTGTTACCGCTGTGGCCAACCAGGCCACTTATCAAACACTTGTCCTCAATGTCCCGCAACACACTTGACTATAAACAAAGGGGGCACTAAAGATGAGGCCGCAGAAGAAGACCATTGCTTTGATGAATATGAACAAATCATTGAAGAAATAGCAGTTGGCGATGAAATGACGGGCGAGGATCGTGGTGAATTTCTAATTGTGAGGCGATTGTTGTATGCCCCACAAAAGGAATTACATCCACAACGACACAATATATTTCATACTCGGTGCACCTTCAATGGAAAGGTCTGTGATGTGATCATAGATAGTAGTAGTAGCGAGAACATCGTCTCAAGAGTGATGGTGGACAAGTTACATCTACCAACGATGAAACATCCTTCCCCGTACGCAATTGGGTGGATAAAAAAGGTGAATGAGACCAAGGTAACTGAACAATGCACTATCTCGTTTTCAATTGGTAAAAATTATAAAGATCAAATACTTTGTGACGTGGTCGATATGGAAGCTTGTCATATGTTACTCGATCGACCCTGGCAGTCGGACCGTGATGCGACCCATCGGGGATGAGATAATATTTACGTATTCGTCAAGGATAGTCGAAAAATAATCCTTGCCCCTATGGTACCAAAGAACCACCCTGAAGCCTCTAAAGTGGAGGGGAGTTTCCTCTTGACCATTCGGGATTTTATGGAAGAATCTAAGGAAACCGGCGAGGTATACGCTGTAGTGGTGAAGGGCGAGGAAGAGGAACCCTCAAACATCCCTCTAAGTTTAAGACCGTTGCTAAACAAATTCAAAGAAGTCTGGCCTGAGGATTTACCTGATGGATTGCCTCTCATGAGGGACATCTAACATCACATAGACCTCGTCCCTGGGGCTAGCCTGCCCAATCGCCCTCATTATCGGATGAGTCCGAAGGAGTGTGAGATACTTCAGGGACAAGTGGAGGAATTGATCCGTAAGGGTCTCTTGAGAGAGAGCATGAGCCCATGTGTCGTACTAGCATTATTAACGCAAAAAAAAAGATGGAATCTGGCGCATGTGTGTCGACAGCCGGGCAATCAACAAAATTACCATCAAATATCAGTTTCCAATACCACGGTTGGACGACATGCTCGATATGTTAGAAGGGGCTAAGGTGTTCTCTAAATTAGATCTAAGGAGCGGGTACCATCAAATTCGTATTCGACCCGGTGATGAGTGGAAAACGGCATTCAAGACCAAGGAAGGGTTGTATGAGTGGTTGGTCATGCCCTTCGACCTATCGAACGCACCAAGTACTTTTATGCATTTGATGAATCAAGTTCTAAAACCGTTTACTGGCCGATTTGTGGTAGTATATTTTGATGACATATTGATATATAACAAGGATGAGGCCGAGCACAGGAAACATCTCAGGTAGGTGCTGCAGGTCCTACAAATTAACAAGTTGTACCTCAACTTGAAGCAGTGTAGTTTTTAACTGACAGCCTGTTGTTTCTAGGATTTGTTGTAACGTCCACAGGCATTCGTGTGGACGATGAAAAGGTGCGAGCTATTAGGAAATGGCCGATCCCGACAAATATTCATGAGGTGAGGAGTTTTCACGGGTTGGCGACTTTCTATCGTCGATTTGTGTGAGATTTTAGTACCACAGTCGCGCCTATAACAGATTGCATGAAAAAAGGACCGTTTCAGTGGACCGATAAAGCTGACAAGAGCTTTCATGAGATCAAGCATCGTTTGTCTACAACACTGGTTTTGTTGCTTCCTAATTTCGATAAATTGTTTGAGGTTGAGTGTGACGCTTCATACGTCGGAATTGGAGGAGTATTATCACAGGAAGGCAGGCCGGTAGCCTTCTACAGCGAGAAGCTCAGCGAAGCCCGAAAGAAGTGGTCGACTTATGAGCTTGAGTTGTACGCAGTTGTTCAGGCGCTGCGACATTGGCGGCATTATCTAATTCAAAGAGAGTTTGTTTTGTATACTGACCATCAAGCATTAAAGTTTATTAATAGTCAGACTAACGTGAATCGTGTGCATACTAGATGGGTTGCATTTTTACAGGAATTCACGTTCATTCTGAAGCACAAGTCAGGGCAGCAGAACAAGTTGGCTGATACACTTAGCCATCGTGTATCACTACTTATTACGATGAACAAGGAGGTGGTCGGCTTTGACTGTCTCAAGGAGCTGTATGCTGAGGATAAGGACTTTAAAGATTCTTGGATGAAGTGTCAAGAAGGTCACCCCAGTGACCTTCATATACAGGATGATTTTCTCTTCAAAGGGAATCGATTGTGCTTCTCACAAAGTTCTCTGAGGGAGCAGATTATTCAGGATCTACATGGAGGTGGCCTCGGTGGGCACCTAGGGCGAGACAAGATGAGAGCTTTTGTGGAAGAGCGGTATTACTGGCCGCAATTAGTACGCGATGTGGGAAAAGTCGTACAACGTTATTATATTTGTTAGACCTCCAAGGGGCAATCTCAGAATACAAGCCTCTACACCTCGTTACCTGTGCCTAACGGTCCTTGGGAGGATTTATCAATGGACTTCGTGCTTGGTCTCCTACGAACACAACGCAACATGGATTCGGTGTTCGTGGTGGTAGATCGTTTCTCCAAGATGGCGCACTTTATCCCATGCAAGAAGACCCTCGATGCAACACACGTGGTGAATCTGTTTTTCAGGGAGGTCGTACGGTTACACGGGGTCCCCAAGACCATTACTTCCGATCATGACCAGAAGTTCATTAGCCACTTTTGGCAGACTTTATGGAATCGATTCGATACATGACTTCAATTCAGTAGTGCTTACCACCCACAGACTGATGGGCAGACCGAAGTTGTGAATCGCACGTTGGGAAACCTCCTTAACTGTATTTCAGGAGAAAAACTAAAGTAGTGGGATTTGGCCTTGTCTTAAGTAGAGTTTACATTTAACAATATGGTGAACCGCTCGACAGGGAGATCACCGTTGCAGATTATCTACGGACGAATGCCTCGCCACACACTTAACTTGGTCCCTCTGCCCAAGCACCCAGGCACGAGCATTGTAACAGAACATATGGCAGACAAAATCATGGGCATCCATGCAGAAGTGCAGACCAAGCTACATGCCTCGAACGAGAAGTACAAGGAACAAGCGGACAAGCATCGGCGATAAAAAGTGTTCGAGGTGGGCGACCGAGTTATGGTCCATTTGCGCAAAGAGAGATTTCCGACCGGGACATACAACAAGTTAAAAAATAAGAAGATTGGACCAGTACCAATCATCTAAAAGATCAATGACAACGCTTATGTTATTGATCTCCTAGATGACATGGCAATTTCACGGACTTTCAATGTCATGGACCTAACCGAGTATCATGAATCAGAGCATGACGAGAACTCGAGGACGAGTTCTTTTGAAGCGGAGGAGACTGATGTAGAGCGGGTCGCGGACAGTTACATGGCCAAGATGGATCAGAAAAGGCCCGGTCGACGACAGAAGTGATCCAGACCATCGAACCTTAAATCGGGCGTATCTTGCAATCCGGAATGAGTTATCTGACGTAAAATATATGATTTTGGGGTAGAACGAGCTACTGAAGCCAACCAACGTAGCTATGTTGGGTTGCGCAGCCCGAAATTGTGAAAAACCCCTAGATCGACGGTCGTTTCCCTATTTTAATTTCGTTTTTACTATAAATAGTAAGTTTTAGTTTGATTATAACTCTTCATCCGTCGGGCTTTAGGAGTTGCGCCCAACGTGAAAAGAGCTTAGAATAATTAGGAGAACGGTTTGGTGAAGCCAAATAGGACACTTACTATTTTTGGCCGAAAACCTTGCGCACTAGTAGACATCACGACCGTCTATAAATAGTAAGTTTACTATTTATAGTAAGTCGCGGATTCTAGGAGTTTGAGTTGTAGTTTGATTCTGATTTCTTTCCCATTGCTTGGTAACCCTATTTAAAGGGTTGTGAACTCCTTTTTATTCATCAATTAATCAATTTTGAATTTATTAGAATTTATTTCTATTTTTCGCTTTCTTTCCTCGTGAATTCGAGAAGTTTCTGTGAGGAGTCCGGAGAAGCTCCGTGGATTCGGAGTAGTTATCCTCATCACGTTCATCCCTGCGTCATCATCACCAACCAAATACATATCAAATCAAATCAAATCTACAACACAATACCACCTATATTTTATCTTGTCTTAGAATAAGACAACCTTTTTATGTTGTTACATTGGACTAACTTTAGTATACTAGTAGCATAATCCCATCCAACCTGTTATGCTGGACCAACCATTACAATGAGTAGTGTAATTTCTTTTCATCTACACCGAGCATTGGATTGCAAGGAAAGCCCTCTTTTTTTTCTTTTTTCTCTTTCAATAGTGCAATTCTATTTGTTTACACCTGAGTTGCTAGACCAAGAAAACTTAGATCGAGGGTCTCACTATCTACATCACAGATGCTAAATCAATTAATGCAATTGATTTATTTGAATTAATGCAATTGAGTTCTTTTAACTATCACATTGTACGAATCGGATTATCTCCACTGTCATGATGAAAACAATCCTTTTGATTGAAAGGAAAAAAAAAAGCTTATTGGGAGGAAGAACCTTCCCATCACTACAATAAAAATGGCCTTTGCCGGTAGTTAGAAGGGTCGGCAAAGGCCAAAAAAGCGCCAGCAAAACCTTTTGTTGGCGCTCAGCAAGTGTCGGCAAAGGGGTGCATTGGTAAATGTTTTACTGGCACTAATCGCCCTTTCTCAACGCTTTTTCGGTTGTCATAATTGTAGCTTTTTTTAGCACCCATTCTGCTTTTTACTAGTGCATTTTGCTGGCCGCCGGTAATTACTAGTAGAGCGCTGACAAAAGTCAAAAAATCGCCGACAAAAGTCTGTCCAAACACAATTTTTAGCGACATTTAATAATGGAAATGCGCCGATAAAAATCTATGCAAGTGCCAGCAAAAGTCTTCTAGAGGGTTACAAAAATTTGACAAGCCCTAGTTAAAAGCTATGCAATCCACAGAGTAGGCCAGTAAATTCTTAAAAAAAAAAAAATCAATTGAAACCTGTATTTAAAAAAATATATATTTGAAACCTAAAAAAATGTTGCAATAAAATTAAAACTGAATATTAAACAAAAAATATATTACTTCACAATAAAAAAAAGCATAATATTTACAACAATTAGTTGAATATAGTCTTAAATACATTTTTAAAAAAAAAAATCCTCCATGTGGTCCACTCCTAGCTTGTGGCAAAAGATTGCTTGTGTTCTTAAATTTAGGTGCAATTGATCAAATCCTGCACACATAAGGAGAAAATGTCAAAAAGTAGCATTCCACGAAGATAGAATAAATGAATTTAAAAATAAGTCATTAATTACAAGGTTAAAAGAATACCACAATACACATAAGTCAACATGATCACAACTATAGATAAAACATTTGAAATAAGTCATAAATTAATTTAGTGTCTCAACTAGTTAAGAGGTAAGAACTTAGAAACAAAAGCTTTTTTATTCTTTGATGTGGGTAGGGTAAGCGAGGGGTCAGGTTAGGTCAACTGGCCCAATCCGCTTTTAAGCCAGGTTCTAGCAAGTTAAATGGGGTGGTGGTGCGGACTGTCCATCATGTGGGTCCCACCTTCAATGTGGGTTGCTCATCATGCAAGGCTCGCCTTGGATGTGGGTCATTCATCAATAGAGGCCGACCTTTGATATGGACCATCTATCATTTGGACCCACCTCAATATGGGCCATCCATCATGTGAGGCCCAACTTCAATGTCCGCTTCCCATCATGTGGAGCACACCTTTAACATGGACCATCCATCGTTCATGCCCTACCTTTGAAGTAGGTCATCCATCTGCCCACTTTGTATGTGGGCTTTCTATCATCATGGGCTGAGCATTGATGTGGGCCATCCATATGTGGGCCCACATTAATATGGGTTCATCCATCATCTAGGCCCTACCGTTTATGTGGACCGTCCACCATGTGAGCCCCACCTTCAATGTGGACAGTCCTCCATTTGGGGCCTCCTATGAAATCAAAAGAGGTGAACTAGTCATCACCTATAAAACTAATCTGTGAATGTTTAAGGCAATCAAGACCTAAAAAATCCATCAGGGTCTCATCATTATCTTCGAGTTCATCCCTGCCAGTGAATACTATAATGAGGTAGTTGATGATTTTCTCTCCAAAAATTGTTTACAGGCACTGAAGTGCAAGCCCTCCCATTCTCTTGAAAAGAAAAAATAAATAAATAAACACAAGAAGTGTAGCCCCTCTTATTCTTTTGAAAGAAAAGAAAAGAAAAGAAAAAAACATAAGAACAGGAACGAATATTGATTTGGCCAAGGACGGGCACTAGTAAACAATACAAAGCCAACTTCAGGTAGCTGATATTGGGGAAATGGCGGAATCACACAGAGATAAATCTAGGATAGCAATCCAAAAGCGTTAAGCAAAAAGGAAGGAGAACATAAGGATTTAACGTGTAAAACCCTTTTGGAAAAAAAAAACCACAGCACAAAGCAACAAAAATTCATTATAAAAGCATAAATTACAAAGAGAGAAGGCTTACCCAATTCAAACAACCTCGAATCTCACCCTTGCTACACCCCTTTGAAACCCTATAACTATTTAGAAACCCTTGGCATGCCTCCCAATCCCGTTTACACCCATATATATAGCCTTGGAAAGAATCCTAAACGAAATCAGACACAAATCGCGGAATTTCGTAGTTTTACGAAAAAATCTGCGCAGAATCTGATTAGATTTAAGACATCAAATACAACAATCTCCACCATGTCTTCAATCTTCAAACGTATAGCTCATTATCATCTTCTCTTATCTTTGCCTCGTATCATAGTTTCATCAATGCTTCTCATGCACACTCCGTTTTCCTTTTACACTTTCGCCAAGCCCAGAGAAGTTGCACAGAACTTCAACTTCTCTGTAGGAACAACCTTGGTGAGTATGTCTACTGGATTCATGTTGGTACGAATCTTTTCCAGAGTTACGCCTCCTTCTTCAAGCACCTGTCGGATAAAGTGGTGATGACCATCAATATGTTTAGTATGAGAGTGATAAACAGAATTTTTAGCCAAATTTATAGCACTTTCGCTGTCACAATTAACCAACACAGCTTCCTGCTGAAACCCTAATTGATTTATTGTGCCTCTCAACCAAACACTTTCCATAAACGCTTTTGTCGCTGCCATATATTCTGCTTCGGTCATAGAAAGAGCCACTATGGATTGAAACTTCGACATCTAACTAATTGCTCCACCCGCTAGAACAAACTAGTATCCTGAAGTTGACTTTCTGGAATCCACACTGCCTGTCACGCATCGAACTCGAAAACCGGGCTCACAAAATTTCTGATTGTCGAATCCGGCGCCGACAGCCTTTGTGGTACCCCATTCTCGGCTCCCGGCGTCTATACACCAGGTTCCGATCCTGGGTTCCTACAAGGAGGATTTCAAATATGATTTTGATTCAGTATAAGCATGACCATAAGCATAACCAACGAACAATAACCACAAGAACACCATCACAAAATCTACTATAATAAAAAAACACTTTTAAGTACAATGCGTATGAAAGGGAAATACAAGATAATGCAAATAACGGAAACTCCAAAAACTTAACTACACGCTCCTGCTGCTACTATACTACGGCTGCGTCCTGACGTCACCTACACGCATCAATCGTGCATAAGCTTATAGAAAGCTTAGAGGGTGGTGTAAGTGTGTGTGCAATATGAGTGTACTCAGAATGCAAGGTCAGAGTAATATGAAATCATGCTGATGAGTACATGAATGCAATCAGCAGTACTAAGGCTATGCGGTGCAAGATATGAATGCTATCGGCCATATCAAGACCATGTATGAGAGATGTAACTCAAGCATGCCAATCCTCATCCACAATATCAAATTTCAGTACAATTCTCATTCTGGATATTCACCGGGGTCTAATACACTCTACGTCAGCTTGTCGTCCCTATCCGGACGCACAACTGGGAGAGTGAAAGAGACCTCACTATCTGCCTACCAATATTAGGCTCGGCTTGTCGATAGCGGACTCATTCCTCAAGCTGGCCAAACTTAACCTAGAAATTGCCTCCTCACTCAGGCGGGTAAGGTCACACCCCTTTCCAACCGACCACGACACAGTGGGAGACGCGGCCTATTGGTATACGGCCCTCGCGTGCTCGTATATCCACTCAGTCTCGACGTTGGAGTCATCCTCTGGTACCATCGAGTTTAGGGATTTTCACCCAGGGATATCTATGGCGCCCCGATGCTAGAAACAGTATTTTTGGTATCTATTCCAGCCATCCACGATGTGCCTGTGGAGGTTATGGCCCTGATGTCGCTAGGGCATACAATAATCATAATCATACAAATATAAGGACATGAATTACTCTATTAGACATTCAACAAATCCTGCGCATACCGCGCGCTCATGAAGGGCAACTCCGCATATCAGGGAGCTCATAAATAATCTGTCCGAGGCCATATGCTATGATCAGTCACTCCTCATATCAAGCATACATATGATGTGTATGATCATGAATCATGGATCTATACTAAGCATGTTATATAGTGATGGGCTCTGTGCATAACGAAGATGGGCCTAGACGGCCTACACTACCAGTATGGGCCTAACAATGGGCCCTAGGGAGAGTGACAATGCGGACATTTAACCAACACCATCCTACAATGTGGACGTCAAACCAACATTGCTCCTAGGGCATCATCACATAAACCATGGTGCAATCGCACATTGCAATGGGCCTTATGTACATCTCATTGGGCCTCGACCCATGGGCCTCCAATACATCAAATGGGCCTCATACCCTAGGTCTCATATGTATCAAAGTGGGCCTCAACAACCGGCCATAAATATATCAAGATGGGCTGATCACATGCGCCTCATATGTATCAAAGTGGGCCTCAACAATGGGCCACAACTTCACTAAGATGGGCCTAATCACATGGGCCTCATATGTATCTATATTAAAGGATCAACTGGACCACACTACAATTAACAGTGGTGACCATGATTTCCACCATGAAAATTCTTAAGGCCCACCATAACATTTATTTCCTATCCAATCTAGTCGTGAGGTCACGCAGATTTGGATTAAGAGGAAAACAAATTTCCTAATGATCCAAACTCTTGTGACAACAAGGAGTTTCAATGGCAGAAGCTCAATCCTCACTGCCTTTTACTAGGTAGTCCACTTGATTCTAGATCCGTCTCAAGCTTTAGCTCATGCCATAAAATGAACTTTCAAAATGGTTGGACAGCTTGGATGTAACACATGCATCATGGTAGGTCCCATAAAGGCCCACCATCATCTATATATATATATATATATATATATATAATATAATATAATATATATAATATATAATACAATACAATATATATATACACATGCACACACACGAGGTGCAGCCCCCACACGTGGGGTGGGTCCCATATAGTTGGACAGCATGGATGAAACATATACCTCATGGTGGGGGCCCCCTGCCGTCTAGCAGCCACCTAAAATGGCTGGACGGCATAGGTAAAACACATACATCTAGGTGGGCTCTACCGTCCACGGCAGTGGACGGTATGAATAAAACACGTATATCACTGTGGGCTCCACGTGGGGCCCATCATAATGTTTATAAGCCATCCAAACTGTTGACGAGGTCACACGGACCCAGATGAAGTGGGAAAACAAATTTCATAATAATCCAAAACTTCTATGACACCCAGAAGGGTTTCAATGGCAGATGTTCACTCCACTATTTCCTGCCGTGTGGGCCACCTGAGTCTCATGTATAGCCGATTTTTGGGGTGGCCCACTGTCAGAGGGGACCCAACAAAATGCACGGTGTTGATGATAGACACACATCATGGTGGGGCCCACGGCTGGGACCGTGGGTCCCTGTCAGGCCGTCAGTCCTCTAGGCGCAGGCGCTGCCTGCGTGCGTTCTGCAGCAGCAGCGTCAGCGTTGCCTCCCTTTTTATATATAAAAAAAATGTTTTTCTGCGGTTTTCCCTAGGTGGGGCCCGCATACGAAAAATCCAACCCGACCACTAAGTTTTATGGTCCATGATCGTTTAAATGAGACCAATATGCGACATATTCTTGGCGAATAGAAGATTCAAGGTGGGTTTTAACGGTATTACCGCTATTTTCTATGGTATGGCCCGCCCGAGAATCGGATTGGTCCCAAAATTTGGCTCAACGCCTAAAGTGATCTGAGGAGAAGGATGGATGGCTTGGATTGTGTACATACATCAAGGTGGGGCCTACATGAGCAGCCCACCCCAAAAGCAATTTTTTTTGTAAGTATACACCCATGTCAATACATGCACTCCACGTTAGCCACCCCTGCCTCACATCCAACGTCCAGAGATGCTGGACGGCATGGATATACATAGCATCATGGTGGGCCCCGCATGCACGTGGCCCACATTTTAGTCAAGGTGGGTCCCACATAAACGTGGCCCACCTGATTTTCATCAATTTAATACTTGTGTTTTTCCTTCATCTTGGTCGTCCAATGGATCCGTTACAAGGTGGGCCTCACGATTGGATGGTCAAGATCGTCTTACACCGTGGTGGCCACAAGACATCATACAAAAGAGAGATAGAGAGAGAGAGAAAGAGAGAGAGAGACGGTGATAGAGGGATCCCGCCACTATGGGCCCCTTATGGATACATCATATACATCAAAATGGGTCCCACCAACAAGTGGGCCCTAAAACAAGAATTAACGATGGATCACCCACCTCTAGGCCTTCTCCTTGGTCCCTTAGCTTCCTTAGCTCCTTGCCTTCTCTTTTGATGGAGGTTGATGGGGTTTTGATGGTGTGGATGAGAGATGAGAGGGTAGGGAAAGTAGGCCACACTTGTTGTTTGGGAGAGAGGGAGCTTGGATGTGGAATGTTGCTTGAGAGATTTTTGAGAAATGAGGGATGATGGGATGATAAGGATGGGTGATGGGTTGAGTGATGGGTTGTAAGAAAGGGATGGGTGGAGTGATGTAAGGGTTGACTTTGGGTAGCTTGTGTAAGAGAGAGGTAAGGATAGGGTATGGGTTGCTTGTACTTAACTTGATGTGTGATGTATACTTGATTGATGAGATTGATTGATTGATTAATGGGATAGGTCGTAGAGATTCTCTCTAAATTCGTACGCGCGGCGTTTTCTTCGAATTGAACATGGGCCTACATCTTCTACCCTGGGTATTGGTTCGATGCGCGAGTCGCGGCGTTTGAACCGCGGCGATGGCGCGATCGCTAAGATACAAGTTTCGGGTCGAGCCATCTTCAGTATGCAGGACTTGGCTTAGGATTGCGCATAATCGTTGGATACGGTGCGAAGGTTGCTGGAATTCAACCAGAAGGACCGCGGAAGGCTACGGAACGGTACGGACTAAGATACAGGCCTTACACTGCCTGCATAGTCTGAATCTACATAGCCTACCAACTTTGCCCGTCTTCTCAAAAGTTAAGATGTAATCTTTTGTACCTCGAATATATCGAAGTATCCATTTCACCACTTCCTAATGTTATTTACTGGGGTTTGACATGTATCTGCTTACAACACCGACTGCCTGTGAAATGTCTCGTCTTGTACAAACCATGACATATATTAAACTGTCAATCCCATTCGAATAAGGCACATGGGACATAACCTGCTTTTCCTCATTTGATTTAGAACATTATTCTGAGGAAAGCTTAAAGTGAGCCGTGTAAGGAACGCTTACCAATTTTACTTAGTCCATCCCATACTTGATCAGCACCTTTTCAAGGTATTCTGTCTGTGATAACCAAAGTCTGTTCCTCTTCCTATCTCTATAAATATCTATGCTCAGAATCCTCTTTACAGCCCCCAGATCTTTCATCTCGAATGTCCCTGATAACTGAGTCTTCAGTATGTTAATTTCAGATATATCATGACTGACGATCAATATATCATCTACATACAATACTAGGATGATGAATTTGTCATCACTAAGTGTCTTGCAATAGACACATTGATCATATTTACTCCGAATAAATTTTTGACTCATCATGGAAGAATCAAATTTTTTATATTACTGCCTAGGCGACTGTTTCAGCCATTTAGTGACCTCATTTACTTGCAAACTTTTTTCTTTGCCTCTTTAATTTTGTAGCCCTCTGATTGCTTCATGTATATCTACTCTTCCAACTCCCCGTGCAGGAATGAAATCTTGACGTCCATCTGTTGCAACTCGAGATCGTATTGGGCAACCAGCACCCAGACGAATCTGATGATACTTGCTTATCCACCAACGTGAATATGTATGTGAAGTCGATTCCTTCTCTCTAAGCATACCCCTTTGCTACCAGTCTTGCTTTGTATGTCCTGTTTCCTTTTGAATAACCACTTGCATTCGACCACCTTTCGACCTACTGGAAGCTTTACCAGTTTCCATGTATTGTTTTTGTGCAACGAGTTTATCTTATTATCCATAGTCGCCTTTCACTTTTTTACATCAAGCTCATTAAGAGCCTCCTGAATAGTAGATGGGTCCTCCTCATCTGTAATAAGAGCATATGCAATATTAGAGTCGTCTTTGTATCTTACCGGTAACCCATGATCACGCAGTGGGTTTTTTCGTACAGGTGGCTGCTCCACCTTCTCCTGTACCTTTGTCTGCACATCTGTCTCTGCCTGAGTATCATCTGTGTCAATCTGGATGTCTACGATCAACCTTTCTGGTTCCTCTTGCTCCTCTTGATCATTCTTATGAAATAAGGAGCTTTCATCAAATCTGACGTTATAGCTAGTGATAACCTTGCGTGCGACCTTGTCGAATAACTTGTAACCTTTCACACCAACACCATAGCCAACAAAAATTTACTTTTTAGTTCTATGGTCTAGCTTATCTCCCTCAATTGACGGTACATGAGAGTAAGCCTCACAACCAAATATGCGCAAATCTGAGTAGTCCATCTTATGACCACTCATACTTCCTACAAGATTTTACATTCAATTGCCGTAAAAGGAGACTGGTTCACCAAATAGCAAGCCGTGTTAATGGCCTCTGTCCATAGGTCCTTACCCAATGTAGCATTACTTAACATGCATCGAGCCATTTCAAAGAGAGTTTAATTCATCCGCTCAGCCACACCATTTTGTTCAGGTATGTGGAGCACTGTGTTATGCCTAATGATCCCTTCGTCCTTGCAATATCCATTAAACTCAGTGGAAGCAAATTCTCCACCATTTTCAGTTCTTAAAACCTTTATTTTTCGCCCTGACTGTTTTTTCACCATTGCCTTCCATTGTTTGAATATGGTGAAAACTTTATATTTACGTTTCACGAAGTAAATCCAAACTTTCCGAGAGTAGTCGTCAATGAATGAAATAAACCATGACGACCCCCCAACAGAAACATCTGGCAATGACCCCAATACATTAGAGTGCACATAATCAAGAATTCCCTTACATATATGTTTTTCTAATTTAAAAGATAATTTAGATTGTTTACCATATATACAATGTTCATATATATCTAAATTAAAATGCTTAAAAGATGGAATCAAACAATGATCAGATAATACCTTCATGCCCCACTCACTCATTTGGCCCATATAAGCATGTTACATATGTGTAGACGTGAAATCTGCAACAGTCGCCGCCGCTCTACCTGCTGAAGTGCTCCCGAACAACCTATAAAGGTTTTCGTGCCTTTACGCTCTCATAACTATGAGTGTCCCTTTTAAAACTTTAAGAACACCATTAAGACTAGTAAACTTGCACCCTATAGCCTTGAATGCACCGAGAGAACTCAGACTCTTCTTCATATCAGGAATGTGTTTGACATCAGTCAAGGTGCGCTCCATCCCATCAAACATCTTGATACTTACTGTACCAATAGCCACAACATTATAGGCATTGTCATTACCCATAAAGACATGTCTACCATCGCATTCTCTGTAATTGGTGAACCATCTCCGATGAGGAGTCATGTGATATAATGCTGCTGTGTTAAGGATCCACTCATCTCTATGATTATCGTTCAAGTGTCCGATCATAGACATAGATAGAACATCACCTTCACTTGTCTTTTCATCAGATGTGATAATATTGGCCTCCATGGAAGAAGTCTTTCAGTTTTCTTTCTTTGCTTTAGGATTTATACAATCCTTCTTCATGTGTCTAGTCATCTCATAGTTCTAACACTTCAATTTTCCTTTACCCTTGCCCTTACCCTTGGATTTGGATCTAGGTCATAAAGATCGTGTATCTCGATCAGTATTCATGCCTTTCGTAAACACTACATCAGAAGATGTCCCTGCGCCACCGTTTATCTTTCTCATGGCCTTCACTGAAGGGCTGAGATAATGGTGTCTATACTTAAGGATTTATTTGCGGTGCACAATGTGTCCCTAAATGACTCATACGATGCCAAAAGAGAATTTAACAACATGTATGCCTGATTTTCATCTTTGGCCACTTCCTCCATATCTAGTAACTTACAAATCAATTTATTAAAGTAACTGATGTGGGCCTCCACATCTCCACCCTCTACCATCTTGAAGGTGAACAACTGTAGCTTCAAGTGTAGGCGATTCTCAGTAGATTTTTTCTCATAAATATCCTCTAACTTTACCCATAAACCAGCTATAGTTTTCTCCCTCAAAACATTATAGAGAACCCCATCCGTGATACACAAACAGATTAAGGATAAGGCCTTCTTATCAAGAGTATTTCAATCATCATCACTCATAGTCGACTTTTGCTCCTCAAAAGCACCATCCTCACCTTGCTTAGTTAAGGAACTGATCATCTTGATCTTCCATAATTCAAAGTTATTTTTACCTGAGTACTTCTCAATGTCATACATAGTGTTTCCCATTAATGATAATCCTTCATATTTAGGCCTGTGCCCCAATGATTTCTTTAATACCACTTGTTGGGGAAACGACAGAATCACATAGAGATAAATCTAGGATAGCAATCTAAAAGCACTAAGTAAAAAAGAAAGAGAACACAACAATTTAACGTGGAAAATCCTTTCGGGAAAAAATCACGGCACAAAGCGACATAAATTCACTATGAAAGAAGAAATTACAAAGAGAGAATGCTTACGTAATTCAAACAATCTCGAATCTCACCCTTGTTACACCCTTTTGGAACCCTAGAATTATTTAGAAACCCTTGGAATGCCTCCCAATCCCGATTACACCTATATATATATATATATATATATATATATATATATATATAGCCTTGGAAAGAATACTAAACGAAATCGGAAACAAATCATGGAATTTTGCGGTTTTGCAAAAAAAATTGCGCAGAATCTAATTAGATTTAAGACATTAAATACAACAGCTGAGACTATGACTATGATGATGATGAAGTCTCTCTTACTTGCAAGACTCTTCCTCTATATTAATAACAAAATTTTAACAAAATGGGACTTTTCATGTTCAACCATTGAAATACTTTTAAGAATAACAAAATTTTAATTCGAAACCGTTATCGAACTTAAGATTCAAAACCAACAAGTAACATGAGTCTACAACTGTATGCGAGGGGCGAAAGTACATGAACCACGTCAATAAAAGCTTAGAAGATTTTAGAATGATGGAAGAATTATTACACCAAAGTGCTTTTGCTACTATTGAAATGCAATGCCAATACTTGCAGCCAAAAGAAGAAGAAGAAGAAGAAGAAGAAGAAGAAAAAGAAGAGGGATATCAAAGAAAATGAATTTGGCAAAAATATCATGATGTATTCTATTTAGAGAGATTACCCAACAAGCTAATGAAAGATGGGTCCATCAAAGCTCCCACTCACAAAATATTCCTCATGGAATGGTTGCCAAGCCAAGGCTAGCAAAACAATAAGCCACACATGCAACATACAGTGAGTATCCAACCTTCATCACAGATGGAAAGCATTAAGATAGATTAACTAAAGGAACATTGGGACTTGCACTGATGTCAGAAAGTGTTCTACAAAAACAATGAAACATTTTGCAAAGAATCCGTACTTCATGAACCAAAGTGGATCTCGTAAAACTGAAACCGACTTACCCAACCCAAGTTTGGGTCATATTGGACATTTGCATTGGAAGATCACATCAAGTCTCCTAACCAAGAGGCTCATCATAAAACAATAATGCATTTCAAATGGGAGGTCTTGAAGCAACAATAATCTATAAATAGTACTAAAAGTATGATTTTAGATTAGTTCAAATTTCCTAGTAATAAGAATCTTAGATGTAGAAATATCCATAAGAATGAAGCAATTTGGTAAAATAAAGTTCTAACAAACAAAATTTATGGATAATGCCAACATAAATCCCATAAAAAAAATCCACAGAACAGTTGGTTACAAGAACTATAAAATATAGTTCCCCAAAAAGAAAAGAATGAGAGAAAACATGATTGGGAAAGGATGAAGATGGGGAAAATTAAAAAACCTTAATCAAGGTAGCAACAAATAATGGCTTTAGTAGTGGCAGTAACACAAACCTTAATGATTTGATCCTTAAAGGCAGTTAGCACCCAGTTACCATTTTGATTCCACTTGACATAGAGCACAATATTTTTTATGACCATGGCTACAAAAGATATGCAAGAACAACCTTGAAGTATCCAATTACCAACTGAAAAAAAATAAAATGGCATGGCAACGTGGACAAGGTACTCACAACAAACAAAGCTCTCTCCCTGTTTTCGCGTCCCAGAGTTTTACATGGTTGTCTTTCCCACCTATTGTAAAACACATCCAAATAAGACCCATTAGAAGAAGATGCAATCAAGAATTACATAGTACGGATAGAAATACACCCCTGAAACCAGTAAAGACTTTCAAGGAATATAAAGTCCTTTTTTTAAAGTCGTATTTTCAATAAAAAGTCATATTATACCAAGAATTTCCCAGTTACAAAATTGAGAGCTTGTACCTTATGAATGTTTCTCTCCCTACCAGCAGGACGTTGACAAGCAACCCTCAAGATGGCAGTAACCTGCTGCACATTCAATTTCCTCGAGTATCACTGCCCTTCAACTATTTGACAAACCTGACAGCACATAATCATTCATGATATTGAAAACTGAAATTTGAAGCATGCATGCAACAATGCAGAGTCCAGAAAAACCAAATGATGATTGAAGGCATGGCCATAAAATATCACAGAGGACAACTCTTTGAAGTACTCTATGACAGAAGTGGTATGCCCCTGGTCATCAATGGGAAACCTAAAAGGCACCAACAATGCTCATCATTCACAACATAAAAAATGAACCCAATATGCAACAACAACCAGTAATCAGGTATACATCAAATGAAAACAACTTTATCAAGAAGAAAATGGTGGAGGTCCATCCTGCCAATTCACAAGAAGAAAAAGAGTATGAAGTACCATCTGCCCTCCTAAGGCCATTCACAATAATTACTTCCATAAGTCCTACCAATCTTTAGAAATGCCCTACTCAAACCAATGCAAATCAACCAGCTGATTGGTTGATCCAACTTACTCAAATCTCCATCTTTTCCTCTGAAATTGATGTTTTAAAAACTATCCAATGCTAAATGCTAGTACATAAGCGTCAGTTATCAAGCACTTAATCCCTAGGCATGGGGTACAAATGCACAGGATCTGGACTATTCATCCATTGTGCCCTATCTTGTAGAGACCATAGAGCTCACAATAAAAATAACACTAGCGTATGATTGTAGCCATCAGTAAGGGATTTTACCAATGAAGTCAACCATTGCTTGGCCTTTTTCCTTACCATCCATTTGTAGTCTGCAAGAATCTATTATGGACCAGGACAAATGGATGAAAGGCAACCTTGTACATGTCTACCACATTTAAGGATATTAATGCTTCGTAGCTTAACTTACCCTACCATGATGATGGGAGGTGCAAAAAATCGAGCAAACTCGACCATCAGAAAGTTTTGACTAAGAAAGTAAGTAGGCACATGCAAAGTTGCATGTGCCATGATTCTGAGAATCAACAAACTAATGGCTACAACATTTTGTCAAAAAGAACTTAATTTAGCAATAACATTAGAAAGAATAAAACACGGATAAATTCACTGTGATTAACATAAGTATGATCACTTGCCATTTAGCCAAATAATTTGAGACATTTTTTCTCCTTTTGGTCAAAATTTTAATAAAAAGATCCCATTCTACTGGTATACTAAAATTCTCACAAATTGGTTCTGTAGAAGCATTCACTGAAGGTCTATTAGAATCTTTCTCCAAGTCATTGAGGATTGTTCTTGTTGAAATCATCTCATATTTGACCTCTGAATACATGAGATCATGCAAACATGGTAGTGGTAAGATTGAGAACATCATCCCACGACAATTCATCTCTTCTGCAAAAAGAGAGATCAATGTCAGTAATCGTTTGGTTGAATCCTGACTTGCATTTTGTATGAGTAAAAGTTGAACAAGTCAATGCGTGGAATACCGAACATGTTAAAATTGGAGCTTTCCACTGAAATCAAAAGTGAACTACAAAACTTACAAATTGGAGCATGGAGCATTTGGTACTAGCAATTCTGTGTAGATTCATGTATTCTCCTTTCATCTTTTCCCAAGCTTATCCTTGGCATAGGTAGCCAACTTTCGACTGATGCATTGACAACGACCCGACCATTGCTCTGCCTCAAGTAAGGAAGAGCTGCATACGTAGAATATACGTTCCTCCAGAAATTAATACCCTAATATAAACCAACCCAAAATCACATTATTGCAGTTGTATAGACTGCAGCTAACAGTGGCAAAGGTGTTTTCATACATTTACCAATTTATATTGCATTGGTAAGTAGTTCTTACCATATTGCTTCATGTCTCTTCTGAAGCATTCTTCCTCTTAGTTTATATAAGGATAATATTTTAGTTGGTACTGGATTTTTGAATGGTGATCTTTATCAATTAAACTTAGAATCTATATTTGAGCAATCTCTCCTTACTCTGCATATGAATATTGGATCGAAACGTGGCCCACCTAATGATACTTCCTCGTTGTTGTGGCACCGACGTTTGGGTCACATATCTAAAGACAGAATTATGACATTAGTGAGGGAAGGGGTGTTGGCCACTCTTGACTTCACAGATTTCGACATCTATATAGATTGTATCAAAGAAAAGCAATCTAAAATTAACAAGAAAAGGTGCCACACGCAGTAAAGAACTCCTTGAATTGACACATACTGATATTTGTGGACAATTTTCACCTTTTATTACTGGAGATAAATATTTTATCACCTTTATCGATGACTATTCACAATATAGTTATATCTATTTACTAAAAGAAAAGTCAAAGGCCATAAACGCTTTCACAAATTTTTGGGCCGAAGTGACAAATCAACGAGATAGAAACATTAAAGTTGTGAGGTCAGATAGAGGTGGTGAGTATTATGGTAGACATACTGACTTGGGTCAAATTGATGGCCCATTTGTCAGTTTCCTTAAATCGAAAGGAATAGTTCCTTAATATACGACACCAGGTATGCCTCACCAAAATGGTGTTGCTGAGAGGTGTAATTGGACACTTATGAATATGGTGCGTAGTATGATTAGTAATTCCACTTTGCCTGAATCCATGTGTAGTGAAGCTCTGAAAATAGCAGTGTATATCTTAAATCGGGTTCCTAGAAAGGCTGTCCCTAAGGCTCCTTTCGAGTTATGGACAGAAAGGAGACCTAGTTTGAGATACCTACACATTTGGGGTTGTCCTGCAGAGGCTAAATTATACAATCCACAAGAAAAGAAACTTGATCTCAAAACCATGAGTTATTTTTTCATCAGATATTGTGAGAGATCAAAAGGCTACATGTTTTACTATCCTAACCATAGCACTAGGATCATTGAAACTCGAACTGCTAGATTCTTAGAAGATGGTGATGATACTAGGAGTGATAAACCACGCAATGTGGTATTAGAAGAAAAACTAGTATCAATTTCATTACCTATACCTTATAATAATATTTTTATTCCCCAGGACATTGTTCATAACAATGAGGAACAACAGCTCAAGAATGGACCACTCCATGAAGAAAATGTCGAAGAACTAGTAAATGAAATATCCCAACTGGAAGTACGGAGATCTCATAGAGTAAGGAGATCAGTAATTCCGGATGATTATATTGTTTACCTCCACGAATCAAAATTTGATATAAGAGTCGCAAATGATCCACTAACATTTACACAAGCCATAAATGATAATGATTCTGATAAGTGGCAAGATGCAATGAAAGATGAGTGAAAATCCATGAACGACAATAAATTTTGGGAACTCGTTCAATTACCCCCAGGTTTTAAGGCAATTGGTTGTAAATGGATATATAAAACCAAGCGCGACTCAAAGGGTAAGGTTGAATGATATAAAGCCAGATTAGTTGTCAAGAGATTCACTCAAAGAGAAGGTATCGATTATCACGAAACCTTCTCTCCAGTATCTAAAAAGGATTCACTCAGAATCATTTTGGCACTAGTGGCTCATTATGATCTCGAGTTACATCAGATGGATGTGAAAACGGCATTTTTAAATGGAAACCAAGATGAGGAAGTCTACATGAATTAGCCAGAGGAATTTATTAATCAAGATAGAAAACAACTAGTATGCAAATTAAAGAAATCTATATATGGACTTAAACAAGCTTCTAGACAGTAGTATCTCAAGTTTAACCACATAATATTTGCCTTCAGTTTTGAAGAAAGCACTGTAGATCGGTGTATATATCTGAAGGTCAGTGGGAGTAAGTTTATCTTTCTGGTCCTATATGTGGATGATATTTTGCTTGTTAGTAATGATCTAAGCATGTTACGTGAAACTAAAAATATTCTCTCTGAAAATTTCGAAATGAAAGATATGGGTGCAACTACTTTCATAATCGACATTAAGATATATCGAGATAGATCACGTCAATTGCTTGGACTATCTCCGAGAGCCTACATTGATAAGATTCTCGAAAGATACAATATGAAGAATTGTAGAGCTAGTGATGCACCTATTGTTAAAGGAGACAAATTCAGTCAGGACCAATGCCTAAAGAACGATGTAGAGTGAGCACAGATGAAAGATATACCCTATGCTTCTATTGTAAGGAGCCTTATGTATGCGCAAACATGCACTCGGCCCAATATCAGCTTTGCTATTGGAATGTTAGGCAGATATGAAACTGACCCTTGAATGGATCACTGGAAAGCTGCAAAGAAAGTCATGCGCTACTTACAGGAAACCAAGGATTATATGCTCACATATAAAGGATCCGATCAGTTAGAAGTGATTGGATATTCTAACTCCGATTATGCTAGATGCATTAATAGCAAAAATTTCACATCTAGTTATGTCTTTCTACTTGCTAACAGGGTTATTTCGTGGAAAAGTTTTAAGTAGACTTGTGTCTCCACTTTTTATGATGAAAAGGGAGTTTGTGGCGTGCTTTGAGGCCACTACCTAAGCAATTTGGTTGCGGAACTTCATCTTAGGGCTTCGGGTTGTCGACACCATTTTGAAGCCACTAAAAACTTATTGCGATAATACCACAGCAGTTTGTTACTCCAAAAATGATAAGCATTCTAGTCGAGCAAAGCATATTGGAGTTAAATATATTTTTTTCAAAGAAAATGTTCAAAATCATTTAGTGTCTATTGAACATGTTGCGGATCCAATGACCAAAGGATTACCGCCAAATACCTATAAGGGTCATGTAACTGAAATGGGCCTAATTAGGATATGATGTACCTTCGTCATTAACTTGATGTAATAGAAACTATCTATATGAAATCACATTTTCATGCATTCTTATTTATCCTTATGTATATACATTTATGGTGGATGTAAGTAAGATATAATCGTTGGACCATTATGTTTAACCGGCCTTATGCTTAGCCTGTTAATCTTCTCATTTAGCACCGGATTAGATGTGAATTGCTAGTGGAGTAATACATGGAAGGGATTATGTCACTAAATGATGTATGACCGCCATGATTCACATTAGTAGTTTCATTTAATTAAGGTATTATGTCCTTATGTCCTTTCTAGTGTGGCGCCATTGGAAGTATCTTTTTAAATGTCTAAATTCAAGAGAAGTCAATTTTTATAAAATCGATATATATATATATATATATATATATATATATATATATATATATATATATATATATATATATATATATATATATATATATATATATATATTCGAATTTAGGGAAAAGTCCTCTTGATGTGGTCATATAGGCCAAGTGGGAGAATGTTGGAATGTATATAGAGAGTGGCCCACTGATGACCACAACCTTTGTATTAAAAATAACTTTTCATATTCCACACCTTTTCATTTTTTAAGGGGTGTCTCTCCACATTCCAAGAATGACTTTTCACATTCTTAGGAGTGACTTTTCCCATTCCATCTCTTGGAATTATGTAATGGCATTGAATATTCTAATTAATTTGAGAAGATAAAGAGTCATGTAATTACTTGGTTCCTTTGATGGGTTGGAACCAAATCATCTATAAATTCAAGGCTCCTGGTCCCTCTCTCAAACTCAACATTTGTAGTTGATCTCCCATCTCCATTCACGCATCAAAGAGAGTTGAGGAGAGAGAAGATCAGAGTTAGTTAATCTTAGTCATTGTGCAAAGTTAAGAAGACCTAAATCGTTGAAAGTGATGGCTCATCAACATCAAGCTTCTTCATCATCTAATTCAATGGTGCAAGGTACACTTTCTAATTTGTACAACTCTTTGGTCTTCATTTTGTCAAATGCATCAAGTTAAGATCTTGTGGATTCTATGTTATTGTTAAACCGTATATAAAAGTTAACAAGAGTTGCATACGTAGGATATACATTCCCCTAGAAATTAATATCCTGATATAAACCAACCCAAAATCACAATATTGCAGTTGTATAACTGCAGCTAACAGTGGAAAAGGTGTTTTCATACATTTACCAATTTATGTTGCATCGGTAAGTAGTTCCTACCATATTGCTCCATGTCTCTTCTGAAGCATTCTTCCTCTTCTTCTTCTTCTTCTTCTTCAAAGCACACTTACCTACATTGCAGACAGGCACAAGATCTGGGACACATCATGAGGTGGTACACACTGTGAACATGCCCCTCACCCAAAAATCAAGCTCGTCAGCTCATAAAATTGGCACTTGAGTGATTGAATTTGGATGATTGGTCATTTCCCTATAATCATCCATGTTTATCATTTGCATGTGCCTACCTGATGAGTTGACCACTGATTTTTTGGGTTCGGGCATGTTCGCCATGAACATCACGTAATAAATGGCCTGGATCTCATGAATGGCTGCCCTGCTGTAGCAGGTGTTGAGAGCCCCCCTGTAAGACCCGTGTCCTAATCCGTACTATTCCGTTAGCTTCCGCGGTCCTTCCGGTCAAATTCCGGCAACCTTCGCACCGTATTCGGTATTTGCGCACGATCCTAAGCCAGGTCCCGTGCACCGACGTCGGCTTGGTCTGAAAGTTATATCATAGCGACCGCGTCGTCGCCGCGGTTCCAACGCCGTGACTTGCGCACCGAACCGATAACCAGGCAAGAAGATGCCGATCAGCGTTTATTCCGAAGAAACACCGCGCGTTGCGGATTTCGAGGGAATCTCTACTATTAGTCCCATCAATCAACCATTAAAGCATCCCATACCTCAAGTACATCAACCCATCCCTACCTTTTACAAAAGTCCACCATTCTTTCCACCTCACCACTCCTCTTTTCCAAATTTCAACAACAACCATACACCTTTTCACAATTTTCAACCCAAACCATCCCCCATCACTCCATCACCCATCTCTTTCTCTCTCTCTCCCTCCCTTTACAACTATCTCTCTTATTCTTTTTTTCAAAAGAAAAATCCAAATCCAAGAGAGAGCACCATGAGTCCCCCATGGTGAGAAAACTTCATTTGTGAGGTCCACCTTTCCCACCCCTTCATCTCTCATCTCAACCATCCATTTCTCATCTTCCACCATCAAAGGATAGCCCAAGGAGCCAAGGAAGCCTAGGGAGCAAGAAGATTAAGTGGTGGGTGCCTTGATAGGGTAGATTCTCATATTTTTAAGATGGGCCAAGCGAGGCCAACCGATCAATGGTTTGGATCTCACTTTGGACCCTAAGATGTGGCCGATGGCCCACTTGGATCATCATGATCATTCCATGATGGGGCCATTCTCCATGGACCCCATCATGATGTTTATTTTCTTGTATGTTTAGGGTCATCTAGACCATTTAATTTGGTGGAGAAGGGATCTCCACCGTTGGATTTAATTTTAATGGGCCACATAAAATGGGACCCACTTGATGTATGATTTAGTGCAAGGGAGGGCCCATAGTGCCGGGGTCCCTCCATCACACGGTCTCACTCTCTATCTCTCTCCCTTTTATTTTATTTATTTTATTTTTATTTTTAATTTTTTTTTTCTTTTATGTTAATGAGGTTATGTGGCCCACTTGAATGGACCCCACCATGTAGTATGTATTTTATTGGGGCCCACCTTATATGTGTACTACCCACACCATTCATCAGTGGTGGCCCACCTGAGCAGGCCACCTTGTATGACAGACCGTCCAGCGTCTCTGGACGCTGGACGTTTAATGGGGAAAACACAAATGCTAGCTTGGTTCAAGGCTTTGGGTGGCCCACTCATGTAGGCCCCACCTTGATGTATGTATTAAATCCGTGCCGTCCATTCCTTTCCTAAGACGATTTTAGGCGTTGAGCCAGGAGGTGGGATCCATCAGACCTTCAGGCGGGCCATACCTTACCAAAAAGTGGTTTTCACCATCGAAACCTTCCCTGATGGGTTGTACATTGAAATATGTCCAATATTGGACTTGTTTTGCTCGTAGTGAGCCATAGAAGAACAATGGACGGAGCGGATTCACTGGATGCGGACCCCACCTGCAAAATCTGAAGATTTTCTGAAAAACCCAAAAAAAAATATATATATATAAAGAAGCAGCTACTGCTGCTGTTGTCAGCGTTGCAGCAGGCACCGCCAGCGCACGCCAGCGTCCGGGCGGACGTTGATCGAGCAGCCACCCACGGCCCTAGCCGTGGGCCCCACCTTGACGTTTATGTGCCATCTAACCCGTTCATCGGGTGGGCCACTATCTGACATGGGCCCACCCCAAAAATCAGACTGATCCAAGACTCGGGCGGCCCACATCAAAAGAAACAGTGTGAATTAGTGTCTACCGTTGGAACCCCTTTTTGGGCCCACAGAAGTTTTGGATCAGGGTGAAATTTATTTTCACCCTTCACCTAGGTCTGCTGGACCTTATCAACGGTCCGGATGGAATATAAACATTATGGTGGGCCCCACATGGAGCCCACAGTGATGTAAGTGTTTTATCTCCACCGTCCGCCTGGACGGTGGAGCCCACTGTGTACGTGTGTGCGTGTGTTGCTGCGTGCGTGTGCGTGCGCGTGTGTGTGGGTGCATGTGTGTGCTGGCGTGTGTATATATATATTTATATACAATATTATATTACATATAATATATGTTATATGTATAGATATAATGTTATATTATATATATAATATCATATGTTATATATATATATAATATTGTATTATGTATAATATATGTTATATATATATATAATGTTATATTAAATATAATATATATATGTGTGTGTGTGTGTGTGTATATATATTATATTATATATAATTTATTGATGGTGGGAGGCCCACCTCAGTACTCATGACCCATGGTTGAGGCCCACTTTGATGTATATATAAGGCCCATGGGTCGAGGCCCATTGGATGTAATGGAGCCAATGAGTTGAGGCCCATTTGATGTGCACATGGGGCCCAATTGGTGAGGCCCATTTGACACATATAAGGCCCAGGTGAGTAGACCCATTTGATGTACATATGGAGCCCAACTGTCGAGGCTCATTTGACACGTGAAAGGCCCATAAGCTTAGGCCTATTTGATATGTTCTGAAGCCCCCGGGTTATAGCCCATTGCAATGTACATAAGGCCCATTGGTGTGGCCCACTTAATGAATATAAGGCCCATATGACTTGGCTAATTGATGTATTTAAGGGCCCAATGGATGTACCTAATGTCCATTGCAATGTATAATCCCAAAATAACTTATGAAATGATATTTGTGGCAGTCGTGCCTTGGGAGCAATGTTGGTTTGACGTCCACATTGTAAGTGTAGTGTGGTTAAATGTCCGCATTATGACCTTCCCTTGGGCCCACTGATAGGCCCATATGTGTAATATGTAGGCCGTCTAGGCCCGTCTTCATTATGAGCATCATCCACCCCATATAACATATTTAATTCCATGATTCATGATCATATGCATCATACGTATGCTTGATATGAGAAATGACTGATCATAGCATAGCCTTCGGGCAGATTGTTTAGGGGCTCCCGTACAGGGGGTGTTGCCCTACATGAGCGCTCGATACGCGCAGGATTGTATGACCGGATAGTGTGATTCATGCATTTGCATTGTGTGATATTATTCGTACGCCCTAGCGACATCAGTGCCCGTAGCCTCCACGGACGCATCGTGGTTGGCGGGATCGGATACCGAAAATATCTTTTCTACATGGGGTGCGATAGGTATCCTGGGTGAAAGTCCCTAAACCCTTATGGTACCGGAGGTTGCTTCAACATCTAGACCGAGTGGGTGCATGAGCGCCGAGTGCCGATTACCAGACGGTTGCGCTTTCCACTGTGTCGTGGTCGGTTGGAAGGGGGTGCGGCCTTACCCGCCCGAGAGTAGGGGGCAATGCTAGGCTGAGTTTGACCAGCTCGAGGAATGGGTCCGCTATTGACGAGCCGAGCCGATATTGGCAGGCGGATAGTGAGGTCTTTTCCACTCACCTTATTGCGCGCGATGGGGCGGCAATCTGGCTTGGAGTGTACTAGACCCCGGTGATATTCCAGATTTGAGCCGTATTGACATGTGGACTTAGATGAGGATTTGTATGCTTGACTTGCATTTTGCATTGCATGGCCTTGGTATGGCCGACATCATTCTTTGCACCGTATGGCCTTGGTACGGCTAATGGGATTCTTAGCATTCATCAGCATGTTCCGCATTACTCTGATACTGCATGACTACATTATCACCTTGAGCATACACTTTCACCACCCTCTAAGCTTTCTATAAGCTTATGCACGACCGTTGCGTGCAGGTGACGTTGGATCGCAGCAGCGCTGAGGCTTGGACGCGTGGCTGATCTTCTTTTAGAGTTTTGGTCTATCTTCATTGTATTTCCCTTATGCTCATTGTACCTGTAAAGTTTTTTTTGATTATAGTGGAAATGTGATGGAGTTTTTGGTTGTTGTTTGTGGGTTATGCCTTTGGTTATGCTTATTACGAATCAAACGGATGTTAAAAATCCTCCTTGTAGCATCCCAGGATCGGAACCTGGCGAATGGGCGCTGGGAGCCGAGAATGGGGTTCTACGGAGGCTGTCGGCGCCAGATTCGGCGATCGGGAATTTTGTGAGCCCGGTTCCCGAGTTTGGGGCGTGACACCCCCTCTCCATCTCACTCGAGAGTCTAGAGATGGTGTTCCTGACAGCTATCTCCAACGTGCGTTGTGCATTCCAATTACTAGCGCTTACTAAGTGAAATATGATTAATAGCTAGAGTAATCTATGGTCAATTCATTACAAAGCTCTAAATGTTTTCGAATAAAAATTCGAAATTGTATCCAGATTGGATAGGGCCTGTATCTGTTTGGACTCGAAACCCTAACATGTGATTGGATGAATTAGAAGAATAGTTTTCTTAAAGAACAAAAGATATATTCAAATATTAATGTAGCAACACTAAACCAGACCAACAATGGTATAAATGCATTAAGTCTACTGAAGAATGCATGCACCACATCTATTGATTTTGTAGAAAATCTGGCTCAATTGGCAGACTGAGTGGAGATACCTCGTTTCAACACTTGAGGTCTTGGTATCGATCCCTAGTGGGGGTGGATAACATGGAGTGTGTGTACTGACATGGGTGTGTACTAACAAGCTAACTGAAAAAAAAATAAAAATAAAAATAAAAATAAATAGTAAATAAATAAATGAAAGGGACCTAAATTCCTACATACTATCAACTCCAATTTGATACAAAACACAAAACTATGTCGTGTGAGTCTCGAGAGGACTGGTCTCGTGACTATTTGAACCAGGTGGCCTAAAAAATACACATATTTGTTTCAGGAATTTTATCAAACATGTGACATGCTTGTCGCTCATTGGAATTCCATCAAACACATTTGGACTACTACAATGGTGCGACCCACTAGATAAGTAACTCAGATTCTATGCAAGCATGCTTTGTGTAAGAAATAAGCGGCATTAATAGAGAGAGTAAAAAAAACTCCTGAGCAGTCTCTTCAGTTTAGGTAGCTGTAGAGTTGGAATGGAGCAGTGAAGGTGATGATCTGGTGATGTCGGTGTTGGAGATGATGAAGGGATCTTGTAGAAGGCTGTTGGAGAATGGAGCAGAGAATCTCCGTCCTCTTTCGGAATAAGAGAGAGAGAGAGAGAGAGAGAGAGAGAGAGAGGGTTGTGATTAGGGATAATATATATATATATATATATATATATATATATACAGTATAGACTTTTACTGACTCTATGTCATGGGCACCAGTAAAATACGCAATCCCCTGTATTGTTGTAGTGCATTGGCAAATTGTTTGAATATGCATGCAGTTGTTGAGCGAATGGTTGAATTGCTTTAGTTCTTGGTTATAGACGATACCCACCGTCTCTCTGTCTATCTCAACTCTTACGGTTAGAGGTGCTTGGTTCCGATTGAGTTGTAAAAGGCTCTGGTATGTCCGACCAACATAGATGTACCACCCACCAATTTTTGAGCCAAACACAGTACAATGAGTAGGAGAGGAAATGCACGGCAAGTGTAACATGTTTCTATGGAAAGTTGGCATGTGTGTCCACACGCAGATGAGTGTGTGGATTTCATAAAACCCTTAGAAAGCATAAAGGAGTACCAGTTGCCCGAAATTTTAATGAGTCAAGCAGACTTGGCGAGTAAATTCCTAGTTAGCCTGAAAATATAAAGAAAAATGCTCTTCTTTTTATTTATTTATTTATTATTTTATTTTATATTTTATGCACACTCACACACCCACCCACACCACATGGGCACTCGATTCCTTGTCTTAGTGTTTAGACTAGTGTTGAAACAGAGTCAGTTTACCTGTGAGCCACGGAGCTGGACCCATAAATGCTATGGTACTTTGAAAATGTTATGAATTATAGTGCTCCTAGTTGCAGTGGTACACTGGGACAGTCTAATTCATTGATCTACGCTCTTCATTAGGTCCAACACATATAAATCGGCTATCATTGAAACGTCACACAGTTTTGAAAATATTAACCATTTAATCAATGGTATTTAATATGGATGTTCGAGATCATTTACAAAAAATTAAGTCCAATCGACAATTTGATCCATCTAACTATTAGGGTCCATCCTTGATTGCTCATGATTTTGAAAAATCAACTTCGTTAGGTGATTATAACAATCCCATCCAAAAAGGATGACTGTACAAATTAAGACCAAATCAGGGATGGAGTGGATCAAATGAAATGAAAGGTTTACTCTAAGCTCTGCAGATCCCACCATGTTGTATGTTTGAAATCCAATCCATTCATCATATGCTAATCCATATGTTCACCGTTCATGCAAAAGATCACCCCAATAAAACATTGTGATGGGCCACACCATTGATAACAATGCAAATACATCTTCTAAGTTTGTGAGGTGTAGCCCGCCTGATCAGTTGTGGATCAAGAGGAATTTTCTATTTTGTCTTTTATCTTGGTGAGTGAAGTCCGATGAATGATTGCAATGAAATATTCACAATATGGTGTGGCCCAACTTAAACCAAAGTTTAGCTTCCCATCCCATTGTTTCCTATAGTATGGGTAACGTGAGTTATAATTGATGGCCCACATTATGGATGGAGTGAATGTCACAAAATCATCATGGTGATCTCGTATAATTTTATTGTTGTTGAAAACACGCCCTGTGTAAAAGATGAGAGAGAAAGAGCAATTTTGATGGTCCAATCCATGCAAATTCATGGCTGAGTTTCCAAGTTATTATGTTAAATAATCATGTAAAAAACCAATAGTTGTAGGTGAGTTTCAAGGTGATTGGACCAGGGATCTAATAGACACTACAAGAAAGGAGGGCAGAACCGACACTTGGTGGAACCCTTTGCCCGCGAAAATCAAAGCCGACTGCAGGCAAAGTGTTCCTATTTAATTAAAATCATAAATGCCCTAATCAAAATCGCAAATGCCCTAACCGGCCGCCTCATTTCTCTCTCTGTGTGCCCGATCTACCTCTCCGCTCTCTCTCTCTCTCTCTCTCTCTCTCTCTCTCTCCCTCTCTCCCTCTCTCTGCGCCTGATCTCACTCTCCGCTCTCTCTCTGCACCTCTCCGTCTCCACTCAATCTCTCTATACCTCTCTCTCCCTCCCTCTCCACTCTCGAACTCATCACCGACACTCTCCCTCTCTCTGCCATCTCTGTCTCTCTCAGTCTCTCTCTCCGTTTCCAGATCTAAGACAGCAAAGCGATGAGAGATTGCAGCTGAGATTTCATCATCGGACGACGTTCTTGCTATCCAAACCTCATTTCCATCTAAGGTGCTGATATATACACTGAATTTTTGGTGTATGTGCGTGAATCTCGGTTCTGTAGTAAGGGGTATTTTGTGTAATTTGGTTTTTGTATGCGCATGACTATGTACATTGGTAGTCCACTTCTGAAATGACCTTCTCCTATCTTAATTTTTCGTATTCAAACCCATCATACACTGAGATTTCGGAGTGTTAGTGTTGAATCTCTGTTTTTATTTTATTTATTTATTTTTTTATTTTATGCAATTTCGGTTCGGTGTATGGGGTGTTTTCTGCATTTTGAGATGCCTGCATATGCAAGAGTATTTATTTTGGTAGTCCTCCTCTACCATGACCCACACTCGCACATTTTTGGATTCGGACCCATATCCATAAAAAAAGGTGGATATAGTGAGCGGATTAGGTTCGGTCCTTACTGTGGGGCCCACTTTGATATATTTATTGTAAATCTATGTCGTCCATCCGTTTTGCTAGATAATTTTAGTGTATTAGGCCAAAAATGAAGTAGATCCAATTCGTAGGTGGACCACACTATAGGAAACAGATCAAATTTTGAATTTGGTGTTTGGATTATCATCTTCTGGTTTGATTTTATTGCCAGTGGGTTTGGGTTTGAGTGTAATTAGGTTTTCCACATCACTAAAGGGCCCCATATGGTCATATGCATGTGCATTTGAACATGTGTGTGTACATGTGAGCTACCATAGTGGAATGATGCTAACTTTCGCTGACTTGATCCACATGCATATGCAAAAATCTAGATGCACAATCAGACAATAAATTACAAGGATATTACTAGTATATAGAAGGGCAAAATTCCAAACAGAGTACATGGAGTCATTTACCTTTAAGGCCAGCTCCAACACTTTTACCACTGCATTTATGCTTGATATTTTCTTCCCTTGTACTTACATCCCTTGTTTCTGAGCTTTAGTTGATGATGTTAGAAAGTTGGTTCCCTTATCTGAATGTAATCATTCTAAAATTTATTTTTCATGTTTTTGACCAAAGGTGGTATGATGATTTTAGCAACATGGTTGAGCAAAGCAGCTCTTGAAGAACAAACAACTGTTATTCTTATCATTTTTAAGGTGCTTATTTTATTGCATGATTAGATTTATAATTTTCTTTGTCTGATATAAAAAGCCTCACCCTAGATTGGAACATATACATAGGTTCTTCGTCACCTTCTATTACATAAGGCTTTGCCAGTACATATTTCAGCCATATTACAAACTGTTAACAGGTTGCAATTTTACTGGACATCAGGTGGCACTTGTTGTGGCCTGTCTTATTTATTTCTATATTTACATTAATGTTGATAATACATATGGCATCACTTAAAATATTATTTTGAAGACTGCATTGTCTAGGTAACATTTATGTATGTCATTAAACCATATGGATTCTTGTACTTCGGTGGATTTCAGGGAGATTTGGCAAATTACCTTCAAAAGAAAGGATGTCTACAGCCTTCTAAAGCTCTGAGATTTTCTCTTGATATTGCTACGTAAGCTCATAACTTGATATTTGGCCACCAACTGATTGTTTTTTAATTGAAGATGATGTGGTTTTCACTGACTTTGTTGGTGACAGCAAGTAATCAAAAGCTTTATCGCTTTTCCCCTAGTTTTCTTTTCTTTTGTGGGGACCTATGATACCACCAAATCCACAAGATCTGATAGTGATGTATAGCTTCATCTACAATTGGGTCAGTAATTTGGACAATCTGGATTTCTGAACAGCTAAAAGTTGTAATTTATCAGATGTGTATCATTACAAGCTATGTAGTAGATACTTTGTATTTAGAGAATTCTATAAGAATATCTGTATCTCTTGTGTTCTTTGAACTGACTCTGAACATGTCTCATCACATTCTGGAATCAGCCAGCATGTTTTCACCATATTACAAAGTCGGACTGCACGGGACAACTTCCCAACAAATCAACAATCATTGTTTAGTGGTCTGAAACACAATGAATGGTGATTTGGAGTGTGAGCTAATTTTAACTGCTAATGTGTGCTACTTCTTCATGAATGTAAAATTGCAGTTAGGTCCTCTTTAAGCTGGATTGGGCTTGGGCTGACCCCCTGGTTGGAATTGGTCAGGTCAAGTATGGTTACCTGATTTGGCAATTCTGCTTCTATCCTTGTGCTTCCCTGTTGAAATGTAACTCTTTAGAGATGGTAAGCTTATTTTGCTCTTTCTCATTTTTTTTTCTTTTTTTCTTTCTCTAACTTTTTGGTCCATGCAAAATTCATTTTTGGTGATCTTTTTGGTCCAGGAATTTGCACCATTCCTCAATTTGGTTTTCTTTTTGTTAGTTTCTATACTATGACTTGCATTGATCATTTAGCTTATTATGTGGAAGTTTTTTGGCACTTCTTTCTACTGTAGTTGTTTATCATTGTTATCTTCTTCACTTTTCTACGCTAGATGAAAATTGTTGTTTCATGAAAGTAGATTGACAAATTTGCCTTCTATGTGTTGCATTTTGCAAGATTCTGAGCCTATATGATATTAAGGATGAGGATATTGATAGTGTTTTTAATCATTCCTAGCCTTTGCTCTTTATAATTTTGATGAATAACAGTTTGTTATCTGTTTTCTCAGGAAACCTCTCGTTACAAATATCATGTGGATGAACTTACCTTGTTCACGCAAGTATCTATTTTCTCTTATGCAATGTGTTTCTAAAATTTATCATCATCACTAGAAAAAGGTAATTTTTGCCATTGTCTAATCTTTTATTTTCCCTTGAACGGCTTTTACCCTGCTTTCAGAGCTTGGTAGTTTCAAGTTAAAATCCATTCATTACACTAGTAACCGTAATTAAATTTGATCCAAACATGCCCTTAAATTGTCTTTTAAGATGTCATGTTGCAATAACAATGTACTCAAAACAATGGATTTCATGACGAGCGGTCCAGATGATGGTTCTAATGCATATGTGATCATAACAAAAACAAGTACGACAACTCATCAGGTGGGCCACTCATTTATGAAAAAAATAAAAACTGATTTAGAATTAAATAGAAATTGGTCACATACCCAGCTTGTCTGCAGTTTCTTCTGGTTAATCACTATCTTTGGAGTGTTCAGATTCTTGGAAGGAAGTCAAATAATGCTAAGTCTTTGGAAATTTTACAAAGTAATTTTTAGAGCCTTACGATATCTGTATCTTTTGCCTAGCTGAATGCTAACCACCCTTGTCTGTTTCAGTCTCATTGATTTCTTTTCCATTTACTTTTCTTTTCTCATTAACCCTTGTGCAGATAAGTTGAATGTGTAACTATCTTCGCCTTGTTATGTTTCAAGGTGATTTTCACTGCCAACTTTGTTTGTTGACTTGGTTTGGCATGATTTGTGAAATTAGATTGTGGCCTGATGGGGCCCACATGCAAGGATGTACTGGTTTTTGTGAAATTAGATTGTGAAAACCATGCTCCATTTGATATATCTTCCTTTATTTAACCGTTATAGATTTATAGAACCTGTTAGGATGAGCTACCGCTAGAAATGGAAAATTATGAAAACTCAAACACATACTCTAGCCTCGAAGATTTGATAAATATACAAAGGAAGATTCAGGTTGGACAAGTGCAGGAAACTTATTATATATAGTTGTCTTTTACAATATTTTTATTTTTACATGTCTAAACATGTGTCTCTTAACATGTCCTGATACATGTTTCGGTATCCTCGGTCATTGATACATAATGGTACTGATACTCTGAACACTGCTTACAAAACATTACAATGTGTATTTACTGTTGCTATTTGGTATATTTCCTGATTTTCTTGACTAGAATATCATCCTGTTGAAAGACCGTTAATTTTCTTCACACACTTTTTCTAAGGAAGTTGCAGCATTCATAATGATTTGTGAAGAAACAGCGATCTTTGTTTTGGTATTTATTTCTACATCAGTTTTGAACTTCAAACTCTTCAAAGTTGGGATGGTAGTTTGTTGGTGTAGACTATGGTTATTTGGAACGGGATGAGCGTTTGGTTTTTGGGTGGGGAATGGGATGAGGGCTCAGTTTTTGAAGGATTTCTGGTTAGGGGAGTGTAAGCTGCAAGATCAGTTCCCCAGTTTGGCCTGCAAGGTGGTGGATTTGGATATCACTGTGAATGGATGTTTTGTGCTTGAAGGGTCCCAAGGGATGTGGCTTCCTCCATTTTGTAGAAATCTACAGATGTTGAAGCTGAAGAGTTTCTTTCATTGCTATATCTTGTGAGGATTTCTCTTGTTCCCTTCAAGTGCGGGATGGTCTTAATCCTTTCAATATGATTATTCATTTATATGATTATTCATTTCAATATATTAAATGATTTCCATTTCCCTTTCTTAGTCCTTTCATTTATGGTCTTCTCTCATTTTTTGGGCTGCAGGTCAGTCAGATTTGCTAGGCTTCAACGGATTCAATGCTCATTGGGCCCATGACCAGCCTTATTCATTGTGCCTGGTGGTGTTCCTTCCTTGGCCACTGCGACGTTTTCTACACAAGGGCAATGAGAGGAATTTTAGCCTCAAGCGCACCGGTTTGATCTGCTCCCAGGATTAAGGTCTAAGCATAGTTTTCCAAGCGACCACATTGCATCATTTGATAACATCTCCAGTGAAAGAGAAGGCCTGAGCAAGGATGAAAAAAAAAAAACTAAGATAAATGAGTGTCACCTTTTCTTTTCTTCTCTCTCTCTGCTTTTTTCTGTCTTGCTGACGAAAAAGATTTGCTCTATGGCTACGGGTTATCGGTAGCCATGAGTTCTATAGCAACCAATTTAATTCGTAGCCATATGTTTTTAAATCTATAGCTACGATTATACTACGGACTATAACCGTAGCTATTGATAGCATTTCAATAAAAGGCTGACGATTTAGCGGCGTCCAGCACAATTGTCAGGAAAGGTCCTGACTGCCGATAAAGCCTTTACCGACCGAGGCTTTATCGGCTGTTAGCTAACCGTGGGCAAAATATTTGCAGGCGGTTTTCTGGGCCTTCGCCGGCGGTTTTGACCGCCGGTATATGACAATTTTCTTGTAGTGAGACCTTGAGTGAAATTGTCCAATTCTCGAATTTTAAACACTACTAATGAGTACAACCATCCATCCTTCTTCAAGCTTCCTTTTATCATATATATATATATATATATATATATATATATATATATATATATATATATATATATATATCAACGCGGTTGATATTTTTACACTCCCCATCTTTACATTTGCAAGTGAAAAAAATATATATTATCATGTACAAAGGCATTAAGCTTATATCACAACTCAAGATCTCTATTATTTATCTTGTTGTGGCCCACACCAGAAGTGTCTATTGATAGGAACTATCTATATATGTTGTGGGCATCATCAAGAAAAATATATACCAAATGCGATAATATGAACCCTACAATGATTTGGTGTCCATCTTGCATTAGCAATTTGAATTAAACGGATTTAGATTAATCATTGAATATAAAGTGTATGAGCATTAGATAAAAATTCCAGACCGAGAATTTTAGAACTTTTACCTCATATTTTTGGAGAGTCATGTTCCCCAACATCTTATAGGAGAAATAATTTTAGATAATGTTATTTGCTATTTAAATGGTACAAATTCACGTTTCATTTTGTCATAACAAATATATTACTCTCTTTTCAAAATTATTAAATTTAAATGAAAATTATAAACTGTCAAATAAATAATGAAAGATCCACAAAACGAGATTTAAAGTGTACAAGGGATGCTTGTGGGTTTTGCTATTTGTTTTTCTATTTTACTATCACCTACTAAAATAGCAGCACTACACTTCAGACCATCAGCACTCTATTTCCGACATCTAGCCACAGTACATGCGGACAAAGGAGAAAACGTACACACGTGACCTACCTCATGAATTGACGGTCCTGATCATTTTGGCCAGGTCATCCGCACAGTTCAACTGTACATTATCTTCATATGCGGAGAACCTTCCATTGGAGTCATATGAATTCTAAGTGGGGCCCACCTTCTGGATGGCTCAAATCTTGTATGCACGCGACGACACGTCGAAGTGCATTTGAATTTGAATGCATGTGATAATAGAAGATTAGATACGAAAGCTAGAAAAAAGAGTCCACAAGTCAAATCAGGCAACATGGGCTTATCTCCTTGTTCTTAATTTGATAGTGACTTTTATCCAACCAAGGTTCTCAGGTTTTTTTCTTCACGTGGGGTCCACCATTTATTGATCAAAAGTAAGGATGATGTGGCCCCACAATGGTCCATGCACCAAAATTTCTAATTGTTGTAGTAACTTTCTTGATCGTTCATTTGCTGGCCTCTAAATTGTAGGGTTACGATCTCTTTTCCTGTTGGTGAGAATTTTGGCGCATGGACCATGCAGAGCGTGGCCTATCATATCAACCCATGGATCAAAATGAAAACCCGCATACATTGCTCTAGAGTCGAGCATTGCAAATAAAATTATGGTTTAGAAATGGTCCTAATCACATGCATCCCACAGGTATTTGGTGACCTGTCCTTTAATATAAGTAGGCACCAAAGGATTCGCCAAAGCCTAAGATTGGTGCGATTGGAATGTCCTAATTAATTTTCAAATATGTGATTGTGGTCGCTGATTTAGGCCACCGATCCAACGGCCAATCAACAGGGTCATGGAATGTGGTGCATGACATACATTAATTCTAATGGGGCATACATCTTTCAATCTAACCATTAAAATGGAATGTACCCTACCGCCTTGAAATCACATAGTGTCAGTGTAGTCATTTGAGTATAGGTCTCAAATCATAAATGTATTATAACAGAGCGTATGATAAGAGTGTATGATAAGAACTCTTTGATCTGGCCTATCTAAAGTGTGTCGATACCGGAAATTAAGTGTCCGAATAGTCTTTCAGATAGGGGTCTCACATTTGTGACATGCATGTATATTGGGTGGCATGGGAGACTAAAATATAATTTGTAGTACATGTGATCTCGGCTATTCATCAGGGCCTGTGTTTTTGGCTCTCAGTGGGCCCAAATAAAACCACAATGCAAATCTCATCACTAAATTGACAAAGCATGTGGGCTCCACATAGGGATAAGAAAGAAAATAGATCAGCTTTTCATTTCTTTTCAAAAATGATACTTTATTATTTTTTTAAAATCAGACCATAATTATTGGGATGATCAACGGTCCGATATCGATCTGCTTATTGATAATAAAACATCCTTATTTCTACAATCAGCTATAAGATGGCACTTGAAGGCATGTGGATGTATGCGTAATCAGTCATCGCAGTTGATGACTTAACAGCTAACGAACTGGTAGTTGACGATCATGTAGCCTTGATTATAACCATTCCTATCGGTGTCGATCTGATCGAAGACGGCCTTATCTAAATCCAGCCCTCCGTTGCTACATTGGTCCACAATCCTAGCTGTCACCTTTGCACCGGTCCTTGTGTTCGTTACCTGCATGGCATCAACCACTGAGTTAGCCTTTTACATCCGTCTTTGCCTCCATGTTGGGGCCTGCAATCAGCTGGGCTAGGCCACCATGGGTTAGTTTGGGCAGATTTTTAAGTTGATAGATTGGCTTGGGGCCTTGAAATCAAGGTCCATTTAATATCTAGGTCCCTTATTTTGAAAACTGTAAGCCCATTTACTTTTATCTGTGATGCGCCTATCACATCTAAACCGTCAAATAGGTGGACCCACCATGATTATCGTACAACCAAAAGATAATCCGACCAAATGATCGAGTGGGCTAATATCATAGAAAATAAGGTTGATTACAATCAAACACTGTAGTTTGATTACAATCAATGGCTGGATGTCATACACAAACTCCGTTGGTCCACACCGATGAGTGGACCGTTAAAAAATGATCATGAGTATTTTCGTCATTGTGCCTTCCATCCGTAGTGCTTGGGTATCCGTCTGAATTCAACTGCTTGCCTTTTTTCACACTGAGAGGGGGCATTTTGGGAAACGGATTGGCTACTCCCCCTGACACCAGCCAATGGCTGATGGTCGGTGCTATGTGGGCCCCACCATGATGTATGTGTTTCATCCATGCCGTCCATATATTTTTATAAGTCATTTTATGGTGTAAGGACAAAAACGAGGTATATCCCAATCTCAAGTGAACCACATTACAGGAAACAGTGTTGAATGAATTTTGACCATTAAAAAACTTTTTGGGGGCCATAAAAGTTTTGGATCAAGATGATCTTTGATTTTTCTCTTCATCTGGGTCTGTATGACCCAATCAACAGATTGGATGTCAAATTGGATGTCAAATAAACAGTATAGTGGACCTTAGGAGGATTTTAATGGTGGATATCCAATCACTATTGTTTTCATGTGGTGTGGCCCATCTGAGATTTATATCCCTCTCATTTTTTTGGATCAAGCCATAAAATGATACGTAAAAATGGATGAACGGAATGGAACAAACACATACATCATGGTGGGGCCCACAGAGCACCGACCATCAGCCACGAAGATGGTGGCAGGGGGAGTAGCCAATCCGTTTCCGCATTTTGATGAACATGGTACACAGGTGTGAGATCTGGGCCATTCATCAGGAACATCCCTCCACAGACAAGACCTGACCCAAATAATCAGGTGGGGACAACTCATCAGGCAGGTCATATTGTTCATTAAATCTGGACCATTGGTTGCTTTTCTAACCATCCATTCGCCTCATACAACTCTGCCTCACTTGATGAATGGATGGTAAGCCACACAAATGGCCAGGATTTTCACATGTGTGAGGCTTCGTCACATGTATGGGACTAAATGAAGCTGCACTTAACCCGCACGTTGGATCCTATCCACGTACAAAGTGGGTCCCAAAACTCCAACCAAGTGCAAGGATGGTGGTGAGCCCACGTTCTGATCACCAGTCGATTACGATGCAACCGTGGTTTATGTTCATACACTAACTTAGATATTCAGTTCTACGGTTATCATTAATAAAGCACAAATGATCTTAGCAGCAGGCATCGTCCGCAGGAGGCCTGGCCCCTGGGGCCCACAGGCCCGCAGAAGGCTGTCCACCCGTACTTGCGGCGCCACTCGAGGGGCTTGTTCGCGTCCCACGTGGCGCAGTAAGCAGGGATCCTGATTAAGTCCCACCCGATCTGCGACGGATTGTAGAGATGATACGTCGCGCGCACGTTAGATGCGCTCTGCGCCTGGGCCGCTGCTACAATGCACAGTAAAAGTGCCTGGCAAAGCTTTAGGGAATCCATACGTCTTTAATTTTTCTGATTTGAAGTTGGCCAAATGAAGCTCTTATTTATAATCGAGGTTCAGTTGTGAATTACCAAAAGTACCCTTAATTTCTGTGGACAACCACTAGTTTGCCATGCCTTCAAATTCGGGTAATGACATGGTTTTTGTCAAGATGCTGACACGACCGACGGCTGGTAAAATGAGAAAGCCAAATGGTAAGGCTGCTGGATGAGAGACGCCATTCGTCTGACGTATCATTGGCATGTCAGATCTAGAACGCTTGCTTGGATGGCCGATTGGATCGTTTACTGGCCTCAAAGATCAGCTTTGCCTAGTTATCAAGTGGGACATATATGTAGAGAGAGAAACCAATGGTTCAAAAAAAAAAAAGACCAATCTGAGTGGTTAGATTCCTATGATAGATAAGGACTTTTTAGAATAAATGGTGGTGACTTTTTACTGTGCAAATGGCATAGTTTTACAGAAATCTGAACAGTCGAAATTGCTGACCTAGCAGTTAATGGAGTGTAAAATTAGAAAGACGGTAATCAGTTTGATTTGGTCTCTTGAATTGGGACCAATGCCAATTGTTTGATTTGATATGTGATTTGGTTCTTAATTATTACAAATGGGACCATTGGTCTAGTAATCCAGACCATTGATCTGTTGAGCCCCACTCTAGATGAACTATACTTTAAAAGCCTCTTATATTGAAAGATCGCTGGCATAGCGACCAATATTCAGACCTTTGGAATAATATTTATTTCTCTTCTTAACCATCCATTTCTTAGCCAAAAATCGAATGGTTAAGATTATTCAATCAAAAAGATTTTCACAAAAATATCAATCCACTGCCGATCCCAACAGAATATTGGTTTGGATTATCAAACAATAAATCCCACGAGTCAGAATAGAAAATGGGTGTATACTGTGTAAAGATGCAGCCGCATATCAAATACGCCTTTATCCAAATACCCAAGTAGCCGCCCATAGTTGTAAAAAACGACCATTCATCTGTCCAAAGTACCTCTGTGGATGGTCTGGTTTTCCAAATACTACCGTAAATAATTGAAAATAATTACTTTTATAATTGTGTGGCCACATCACTGTCATTTGACTGTAATGATGTTTTTTTTTTTTTTTTTTACTCCATTTGTTTAACCCAAAAACCACCGTGAAAATGATAATTTCACAGTGTTTCCTTGGAAAATCTTAGCAATATGCTTAGGCCCTAGTTCCAATCTAGTGCTTAGGATCATCCCATCCCATCCCATCAGGCAGATTTCTATGCCATGCTTGATATATGTCAGAGCAGAGATGCACCATGTATTGTCTCCCAATAGTACTAACTGATTTGTAAATTAAAAAAAGAAAAAAGAAAAAGCGGTTGTAAACTCAAGTGGGCCAAACAAGGAAAAAGTGGCAATAGAAAAGGCCACGGTTGAAACCCTTTTGGCCCACTGATATTTGTATAGCATCCAATCTGTTCATATGTTTAGTCCCAATGGGATGAGGAAATTCTGTGGAGCCAATCTCTGATGGTGTGGCCTGTTTACACTCATTCTTAGTACACCGATGTAGACTAATAAGAAATCACCACATGTCACTATGCATTAGATACAGAGTAGAATCGTACTTGCAATCGAAGTAATTTTTTTTGCTAATCTTTATTCGACAATATGAATTCTATTATTAATACAGTGGCACATAACTATATATATGATTTTAGGAGAGTGAAACGTTACATGCCACATGGCCGTGTCGTTTAATGAGGCATCGTAGCTAGCATGTGTATAAAAGATTTATAGAGAAAAAGAATCCTATTATAAATCTGGCTATAGAATGCTTGGTAAGGCCGTATTTCAGTTATTTCAAAATGGGAGATTTGATGGAGATTTTCTCTTTATTGCTGCGTTCGATGAAATCAAACTAGCTTCGATATCATCGATAATTGTCGAAATTTTTCACCCCTGGTCGCTGGACAGTTTTTGGTCCTGTTTCAATATCATCGAAGGACCTTCGATATTATTGAAGAGTTACGCAGATGCGATTGTGGAAACGTAGATTCTACGGAATTTGTTTTCTATTTTGATTCTACCTCTTTCTATTCTCTATATAAAGGGGTGTATACGGGATTGGGATATATTCCAAGGTATTCTAAGGTTTCCTCAAGGTACTCCAAGAGGGCTCAGGGCTATTAAAGGTGAGAGAGAGAGAGAGAGAGGAAGCTCGTGCAAGGGAGATTCTGCTCGTAGAGGTGATCTACTTCGCAGTGCATGTCTCAGCGCTTCTACGTCCTCGTGATCGGTGAGATCTCTCCGTTTTCTCTTTTGTTATCTTATTGTTTATTCACTTCTGCGTAAGTGAAGAAGGTTTGATCCAAGCGGTGTATGCTTGTGATCGGTTGTAACATTCTGCTTCATAGTGGATTGTTGATTTGGACAAAGTCCCGTAGTTTTTACCTCCTTAAGAGTTTTCCACTTAAAATTTCCTAGTGTCGTGTGGTTTATACTTTGATTTATTTCATTACTTTATTATCCCATAATTCTTATTTGTTTTGGGAGGTTAGATCCTAAGGTTTTGTGTAAGGCCCCCAACAAAGTAATATCAGAGCTAAGTTCATTGAACGGAGTGGGATCAGTTTTTGAATTATGGAAGGTGGCTCATCATGGATGATCAGCCTCAATGGTTCTAATTGGACCATATGGAAGGCTAAGATGGAGGAATAGCTTTATTGCAAGGACCTGTATTCTCTAATTCAAGGCATATCAGCAAAGTCAAAGGATATAACAGATGATGATTGGAAGAAGATGGACTGGAAGACGGTGGGGTTTATTAGACAATGGTTGGACGATTCCATATTCCACCATATGTCTACGGAGACCTCAGCAGCTAGCCTATGGCTGAAATTGAAAGGGCTATATGAAATGAAGATAGCTAGTAATAAGATTTTTCTGATAAGGTGACTTGTGAATCTCAAGTTCAAAGATAGTGGTTCTGTGGCCGAGCACATGAATGGGGTCAGCAATATAATGAACCAACTCTCTGCTATGAAGATGGTCCTGGACGATGAATTGCAGGCTTTGTTATTGCTTAGTTCATTGCCTGACAGTTGAGAGACATTGGTGGTGTCTCTGAGTAACTCCGCGCTAGACAGAAAGGTATCCATAGAACAAGTAACCAGTTGTCTCTTCAATGAGGAGACATGGAAGAAGTCTCAGGGGTCTACTCAGCAAGAGGCCCTTGTGACACAGGAACGGGGGAGAGGAAAGAACAAGAAGGGCGGGAAGGCCCAAGATAAATCAAGAGGCAAGTCGAGTACCAAGAAAGATGTTAAATGCTGGAATTGAGTACGATCCTGATTGAATTTTTTAACGGTGAAAATCATTATCCTCGCTATTATTTTCGGTGTGGTCCATTTAAGCTTTAGATATGATTCATTTTTTTCCAAATGCTTTAAAATGATCATGAAAAATGGATAAACGGTATGGATATAATAAATACAACATTGTGGGGCTCATGTTGATCTCGTTTGAGCCGTTCATATAACTCGGAGCTCGAGGTGCTTACAGTTATTTACGTGATGTGAACGGCATACAGCTGTGACGTGCTATTGGTGGTGTATAATGTATTGATGTTAGCAAGTTAGGTTGGTCTGATCTCGGTGTATGTGTTATATCAAAATTGTCCATCCATTTGGCGAGCTTGTTTTAAGGCTTGAGACGAAAAATAAGATAGATCTAACTATCAAGTGGGCCACACTGAAAAAAGCAGTGGGGATTGAACGTCTATCATTGAAACCCTTTTTGGGGTTACAGTCTGACAGAGGTTTTGGATCGATTTCAATTTGTTTTTCCTCTTAATTTAAGTCTTTGTGACCTTATGAACAGATTGGATGGAATATAAATGTTATGGTGGGCCTTACGAATTGTTTAAAGGTGAAAATCATTCTTTGTTGTTATTTGTGGTGTGGTCCAGATGATCTTTTGATATGATCCATTTTTTTTAGATAATACTCTAAAATGATCTTTAAATATATATATGAATGGTGTAGATATAATAAATACATTACTGTGGGGCCATATAACTTTGATCTCCTTTGAACCGTTCCTATAACTCGCAGCTCGAGGAGAGTCAATGCTCATCTTAGCATAACACGTACCTACAACTAGGCGCTTATAGCCAGCTACATAGCTGTGTGCTGTACACCAGTAAATCCTCTTCTTATTATACACAGTAAACTCTGTTGGGGCCCACCTTGAATGCATGTGGTTTATCCACACCGTCCATTCATTTTTGCATATTATTTTAGTGGTTGAACCCTAAATTGATGCATATCCAAAGCTCAAGCAGACCATACCCTAGGAAAAAGTAGAAGTATCAATAAGAACTACTTTAGATTGGGTAGGATCGGATCGGTTTGGATCCATTCGGATTGGGTTTTCAGGTCGGGTCGGGTCGGGTCGAATCAGGGCCAATCCGAACTCGACCCGAAAAGATTTCGACCTGATCTGCACCGATCCAGACCGTTGGTTCGGTTCTGATTGGGTTGAATCGGGTTGGATCCACCGGATTGAGTTTGTTTTGCCCAGCTCTACCCATAAATCACTCTCTATACCACTTAGTCTTTCCAAATAACATTGTGTTGAGGCATGAGAGGTCATATATTCAAAATCAAGGAAAGTATAGTCGTCATTGTATACAAAATGGCCATGGTATTATTAGAGGCGAATTCTAACCAATCAGAATGATTTATAATTTAATGAAAAGGTGGTCAAATGATCTTCTTAACAAACTTAAGTTTTCTCCAATTCAAGTTATGATGTGGAAGATCTGGCAGTTTATTAAAACCATGCATTGCCAAGCGACTAACATTGGAAAAATTTTGGTCATGCTTTAGACTAGTCAAATGGGATCCAATTAAAATGATTTCATTTGTAATGAAAATCTTGTCAGACGACATTTCTAATGATCCGAAGATCATTGAAAGCAGACCATTGTTCAAATTACAAACAATCGATTTCATATATTGGATGAATGTATTTTCGGCATGTCAAACGAGGTCAGATTGAAGTGATTCTAGTCTTATTAGAAAGCTTATCTAAGTATCTTTCTAGATAAAAATTACAAAAAACAAACAAATAATGAAGAAGATATAAGCATTTGAACATTTGGTATAAAAAATAAAAAGTAATAATTATGTTTTTATATATACGTAATACACACACACACACACACACACACACACAATATAACTTAATTATTACCTTTATACATACATACATATATATATATATATATATATATATATATATATATATATATATATAAACATGTTGAGGGTCAAATATTGCATATCAGACCCAGTTATTGTATGGATTTACAAGCATGATACTGTTTAATAGCCTGATTTAATCGTGTTTGTGATGCAGAGTGTATTTACAAGCATGAACTGAAAAAGGGTGCTTAAACCATGGATTTAACGCTCTGAGGACACCCAAGGCAAGGGACGGACTCCAGGGGACCAAGATCGATGGAATTACACACCAGGGATTCGAGGAAATCAAGCCATCCACGTTAAAGAGGCCCGAAATTGGTGAAAAATGCAAGATCACATAGTTCCCGCCATCTGATTGGCTCAAAACTTTATACATGGCCTGAGGGCCATAAATTAACCGTACATATCAAATTTCAGCCCTCGGATCACTATGGAAGTGCCCCAACTGACAGATCAGCCCATAAACCATTGATTCTGGGCCCACCTGATATCTGGAATTGTCTCATCTTTGGTCTCGGCGGTTTAAATAAGATGAGGAAACAAATGGATGGTTTGGATTTTGATAGAATATCACAATGGGCCCCGTATATACAGCGCGTGTACAATGAGGTTACACGTGCAGCTGCGCACCGTACCGTGTAAGGCGGGTCAGCAGCGCTGACCCGCATCTCCTTCCCAAATACGGCAGTAGCCGTTTCACGCGGCGAGACGGACGGACGGTGTCCGTTTTTGCGGACGCTAGTGGGCCCCACACATTGTCCTAGTAGGAAATCCAAACCGTCCATCGTGTAGTGGGCCTCGACTACTACAAAACCTTGCTGAGATTTTACACCCATGCATGCACATGTGCGCGATACAAAGGCCACAAACAGGCAGTCCTGCGACGTTCAAAATGATTTTTGGGGTGATTTCTTCTCTGGGTCGCGTCAACGGACGTTCAAAACCACCCATTCTTGACCGAAATTTCGTTCTGAATCCAATGGACGGGGTGGATTTTTCAGAAAATACCTCTGTGGGGCCCACCGATCACGTCAGCGCCGGACGTGCGAAAGGCTACGCACGTCCGTGAAATCGGACTTTCCAGGCAGTTGTGGCCCACCATCTTTGATCATATGGTAGATCTGAACCGTCCATCGTGTAGGCCAGCCAAAACACTTTCAAAAGACGCTGATTTTACAGAAATAATGCAAGGAACGCGAGAGTTATGAAGCCCCGAACTTGGCTGCGAAAAGGCTTTCGCTGCGCGTGCGATAGCTTCCCAAATCCGATTTCCACCATTCCAAAAGCTATAAAAAGAGTTCTAAACGTGGAGAAGAGGTCATGCTTGAATAGGAGACGTCAGATAGAGAGAGAGAGGCAACAGGAGGGCTCGTTTTGGAAGGCTTCAACGTGGGATGTTCGATAGGGAGCTAGGAAAGTAATTTTTGTTTTTTCTCTTTTTTCTATTCTTTTCTTTCTATTGTATTTGTTTTGGATCCAGCCCATTCATGTTGGGCTGAACCTCTTAGCTAGGGCTAAGAGGTGAAGCTTGCAGCGTGATGGGGGACCTTTTTGCTTGTGCCTTTTGTTTAGACTGAACTGATGTTGATTTTAGTTGATTATTAAAGGAATATTTTTCTTAGTCTTTAATGGTCTGTTGTGACTGAAATTACAATGGGTCTGCAATGGCTTTGAATATTTCTTTTCCCCTTTTAATGTTTATGACGTCAGGAAGCCCTGTTGTTCACCATCGTCTCATGGGCATGGTCGGATGGCGATACCCTTCCTAATCTTCATACATTATTGATTGGTTGGTAATTAGTTTAATCCTATTGTTTGCTTTGTCTCCTGGGCATGGTTAGATGATGGAATCCATTCTAATTCATATACCTTTCATCTTGTGAAGACTAGATCAAGTAGGTTCAGTTTGATTTCCATGATTCTTGATGCAGGCAAAAGATCTCCCTGATCCCTACAAGTGGATCCTCTGAATCCCTAGTTTCTTTCCTTTAAATTCCTTAAATTTTTAGATAATTATTCCACAATTATTCCTTAAACTCTATTTGGTTTAGAACACATCTTAGTCTAGTTCTAGTTCTACTTAGTTTCAGATAACGTATAGGTATCAGTCCCTGTGGATTCGACCTCAGTCTTACCGAGTTTATTACTACATCACAACCCTATACTTGGGGAGTGAACAAGTTTTTGGCGCTGTTGCCGGGGACTGATGGTTACGTTTTTCTGAAATTAATTAGTTTTAGAATTAGGTTAGGATTAGGATTTTACTAACTTTAGGTTAAAGGTTTTTTTTATTTTATTTTTAGAAACTATTATTTTATTTTTAGAAACTAACCTATTTTCCTGTTTTGTAGGATCCTAAAATAACTTCTAAACTGGTAATCCTTTTCTAATTCCTCTACTTTTTCTATTTTTTGAATTAGGGTTTGAATTTTAGAAATTTTCTAATTCTAGTATTTTCCTATTTTATTTTATTTTATTTTATTAGAAATAGTTTATTTTTAGAAACTTTCCTCTTTTGTTTTTAGAAACTTGGTTAGTTATTTCCTTTTTTTTTAGAGTTTCTTTCTAATTTTAGAAACTAACTCATCTTTCCTTTATTTTTAGAAATTTTCTAATTCTGGAACTTTCCTTTTTAGAAACTAACTTTCTATTTTTATTAACTTTCTAATTCTAACTCTTTTAGAATCTAACTTTGTTTCCTAATTTATTTTTAGAAATTTCCTACTTGTAGACTTTTTGTTTAAAAACTAACATTACTTTAGAATTTTTAAATTTAGAAACTAATTTCTGTTGTTTTCTTTTGCAGGATCTTAATATAAGAATCTCTAGTCTGGTAACATCTTTCTAACTTCTCCTCTTATTTTATGTATTGCTGCAGGATTTTTCTTTCTTCTAAGATTAGACTCAGAGTTAGGGTTCTACCATGGAAGCGTGGGTACATGCATATGCCGAGATGGATAAGAGATATTGGGGAATGCCTGAGGGTTGTGGAATTCAACATATACCTCAAGATTTTTCTCCATCAAGAACAGACATTGATAACTGACTAAAACGTTATGTTCCATTTGTTAATAGGGCCGTATATGATCGAAATTATGGAAACGAGGATTATTATCAACCATCATATTCTCCCATGTATGATCAGTATGACTATTACCAGGGGAAACATCAAAATTTGGAAGATGAACCAACTATATGTTATAATGATTATCCTCTTGGATACCCTACCATTGATATCCAACCAGAAACAATCCAAGAGGATTCAGTTCAGCGTAGCCTGGCCTATCTCACGGAATTGAAAAAATCGTTGGAAGCGCTTAATTCACGCCTTGATAAGATAGAGGAGGCTCGGTTATCTCAACCACAATTCATTCCAGAAATACAATGCGAGAAAAGTGATCCTAACTCGCTTTGGAAGAACTCTGGAATTACAAATGAGGAGTTGGATTCTATCAATGAGCATATGCTTCAATTTCCCGATGAGTTGATCTCAATGACTGTTCAAAGGAATGGTCAAGATGCGTGGGTATCTTTCAAATACAGTGATGATGACACACTTTCCTCACATGACACACATGATCTCAATGATGACGTAGAGGTTAGTTTTTTCAAACCTCAACCGAACTTAGGTGTAGAATGTGAGGAGAGCAACCCCATCCCAAGTGTGTACTGCAAGGAATTAGACAATGATGCTTATTGGGATGATGATCATGAATATACAGCCCAAAGTCCCCAAGAATCAATCTCAAGTTTGGTTCAGGTCAATGATCAAGATGTACATGAAGTGGTCGGTCATAATGAGCCACTCCCCTCACCTGACATGTCTGATTTTAAGGTGGAGGATGAGCCCCTTACAATCGACCCTTCTAACTCTTGTGAAACATGTTTGGACCACTCCTCTGAATTAAATGATGATGTGATTCGGGAGAAGGACGAGTTGCTCGCTACGACCTTGGAAATTGAAACCACTAAGTTGAGGCCACCATCTGAGCTATACACGTTTGACAATTTAACACCTCAATTGAGTAGTTTCAATGAACAAAGTAATCACATCGATGCTTCCCCTATTGATTTTCAATCTATCTGTGTAGGGCTGGAGCAAGAGAGCACACTTCCGTTTACCTTTAAAGACAATGGATTCCTTGGGCAGATCATCACAAGCTTTAATGTGGAAAATGAGTCACCCTCAGCTGAATGGCCCAACTCTTTTGATGATTGTTTGGCACACTTTGCAGATTTAAATGATCCCATGATAAGAGACATAGTGAATGCCTTGCAAGACGACATCTCGGTAGTCATCACTGACCGAGTGAACCCTTACTCTGAAGCCCCTTCTTCCACAGACCTTGAATGTTTACCATTAGGGGAGGAGGAGCTGAAAATTGAACTGAAGTTTGCTACTTCGGAATGTGTTGAGACTACACCATTTTCTGAAAATTTTTCTCAATTTGATCTACCTGTAGTCTCTGATTCATCACGGGATACTAACTTTGTAACTTTTTCTGACACAGGTGAATCATATATACTTTGGATACCTTAAGCGAATCAATAGTAAAATTTTAATGAGGTACATAAGTTTCTCTGGAAAGTCAAGCTCCAGGGCATCCAAGCCTATTGCAAAAAGGGCTTTTGGATGATCCTGTTGAGAAACTTACTGAGAAACTTATCACGATACTGGCCGGAAGAAGAACCTTGCGACATGATCGAGTAGTTTTTCCCTGCTTTCATAGGACTAGGGTAGTTGCTTTATTTGTCTGGCTGAAGACGGTAAACTTAGCGCTCCTGGGAGGCAACCCAGCTCTTCATTTCATTTCGTTTTTATCATTAGTTAGTTCAATGTTTGTGGGTAACATTACTGCAAACCCTCACGAGACTACAACTCGTCCACTAGGGGTAACTTAGGGGTTTAAAGGCTTGTTGCATATGCTAAATGCAATCGAGAGAACCTGCGAAAGTAATACAGGTAGGGTTTTATTTTTATTATTTTTATGTTACTTTCTCTCTCGTGCTGACCGACACCCATGCTGCGATCTCTTGGAAAGTATCTCTCGATTCATCAGCCAGGTACTATCTTCCCATCACTTTATATTCACTTTTCGTGTCCTAAGTGCATTGCACGCTCATATCTTTTACATTGAGGACAATGTAGATTTTTGGTTGGGAGATTAGGTTTCCTAATCAGTGTTTCTTGGTCTTGAGCAAAAGTTGTGAAATTTTTTTTAATTTTTCAGGATTTCTGATGAATTCGAAGTGATTTTGACGGCCACCTAGGGCACTTAGAATTTCAAGATGCGTGATGTTGGTACTTTATGACTCTTGGATTCAATTATCTATTGAATTTCACAGCTAAGTTTGAATTGTTAATCCATTATTAAAAGTTGTAAACATTGATTGAGTCATGGATTCACAGGTCACATCTCGCTTGCACATTAAGGTTTCAGTTCGATATTGAATTGTAATTTGGTGATCATTAAGCATGAAAGGAACCAACCTGAGAAATTAGAAAGATCAGGCGAATGGTTTTCACCATAGGGTTGCTCCCTATAGGTGTAGATTTAATTCCCTATGAATGATATGTGAAAAAAAAAATTTAGGTGTACAGTCTTCATCATAGGTTTGCTCCCTGTAGGTGAGGATTTGATTCCCCTCCTTGGCGTTACTTTTAATGGAAAAATCAAAAGCTGAAGGAATGAAAAGATGATCTATGAGGTAAGTTTTGGTTATCATGAATCTTCTTATTGGTTACCAGTGATATCCTGAAATAGAGAAGTGAATTTTAATGATGATAAGCTGAGATTACACTGTACGCTCATAGATCTCAATGATTAGAATTTTTCTAATTAATGGAATAATACTTTGAACTTGATTATAAAGTTTACCGTGCGCTTGAGTCTAGGAGAGAGTAATATCCAACATTCATGAATCTGGGAATTCTCATATCTGGATTATTCTACAAAAAAAATCACTTGAGTTTATAGAAAGTGTTTTGTAATTCTCAATTTACTTTTCATATATTTTGCTCGGGACTAGCAAAATGCTAGTTGGGGGTTGTGTTGAGGGTCAAATATTGCATATCAGACCTAGTTATTGCATGGATTTACAAGCATGATATCGTTTAATAGCCTGATTTAATCGTGTTTGTGATGCAGAGTGTATTTACAAGCATGAACTGAAAAAGGGTGCTTAAACCATGGATTTAACGCTTTGAGGACACCCAAGGCAAGGGACGGACTCCAGGGGACCAAGATCGATGGAATTACACACCAGGGATCCGAGAAAATCAAGCCATCCACGTTAAAGAGGCCCGAAATTGGTGAAAAATGCAAGATCACATAGTTCCCGCCATCTAATTGGCTCAAAACTTTATACATGGCCTGAGGGCCATAAATTAACCGTACATATCAAATTTCAGCCCTCAGATCACTATGGAAGTGCCCCAACTGACAGATCAGCCCATAAACCATTGATTCTGGGCCCACCTGATATCTGGAACTGTCTCAACTTTGGTCTCGGCGGTTTAAATAAGATGAGGAAACAAATGGATGGTTTGGATTTTAATAGACTATCACAATGGGCCCCGTATATACAGCGCGTGTATAATGAGGTTACACGTGCAGCTGCGCACCGTACCGTGTAAGGTGGGTCAGCAGCGCTGACCCGCATCTCCTTCCCAAATACGGCAGTAGCTGTTTCACGTGGCGAGGCGGACGGACGGTTTTCGTTTTTGCGGACGCTAGTGGGCCCCACACATTGTCCTATTAGGAAATCCAAACCGTCCATCGTGTAGAGGGCCTCGACTACTACAAAACCTTGCTGAGATTTTACACCCATGCATGCACATGTGCGCGATACAAAGGCCACAAACAGGCGGTCCTGCGACGTTCAAAACGATTTTTGGGGTGATTTCTTCTCTGGGCCGCGTCAATGGACGTTCAAAACCACCCATTCTTGATCGAAATTTCGTTCTGAATCCAATGGATGGGGTGAATTTTTCAGAAAATACCTTTGTGGGGCCCACCGATCACGTCAGCGCCAGACGTGCGAAAGGCTACGCACGTCCGCAAAATCGGACTTTCCAGGCAGTTGTGGCCCACCATCTTTGATCATATGGTAGATCTGAACCATCCATCGTGTAGGCCAGCCAAAACACTTTCAAGAGACGCTGATTTTACAGAAATAATGCAAGGAACGCGAGAGTTATGAAGCCCCGAACTTGGCTGCGAAAAGGCTTTCGCTGCGCGTGCGATAGCTTCCCAAATCCGATTTCCACCATTCCAAAAGCTATAAAAAGAGTTCCAAACGTGGAGAAGAGGTCATGCTTGAATAGGAGACGTCAGATAGAGAGAGAGAGGCAACAGGAGGGCTCGTTTTGGAAGGCTTCAACGTGGGATGTTCGATAGGGAGCTAGGAAAGTAATTTTTGTTTTTTCTCTTTTTTCTATTCTTTTCTTTCTATTGTATTTGTTTTGGATCCAGACTATTCATGTTGGGCTGAACCTCTTAGCTAGGGCTAAGAGGTGAAGCTTGCAGCGTGATGGGGGACCTTTTTGCTTGTGCCTTTTGTTTAGACTGAACTGATGTTGATTTTAGTTGATTATTAAAGGAATATTTTTCTTAGTCTTTAATGGTCTGTTGTGACTGAAATTACAATGGGTCTGCTGCTTTGAATATTTCTTTTCCCCTTTTAATGTTTATGACGTCAGGAAGCCCTGTTGTTCACCATCGTCTCATGGGCATGGTCGGATGGCGATACCCTTCCTAATCTTCATACATTATTGATTGGTTGGTAATTAGTTTAATCCTATTGTTTGCTTTGTCTCCTGGGCATGGTTAGATGATGGAATCCATTCTAATTCATATACCTTTCATCTTGTGAAGACTAGATCAAGTAGGTTCAGTTTGATTTCCATGATTCTTGATGCAGGCAAAAGATCTCCCTGATCCCTACAAGTGGATCCTCTGAATCCCTAGTTTCTTTCCTTTAAATTCCTTAAAGTTTTAGATAATTATTTCACAATTATTCCTTAAACTCTATTTGGTTTAGAACACATCTTAGTCTAGTTCTAGTTCTACTTGGTTTCAGATAACGGATAGGTATCAGTCCCTGTGGATTCGACCTCGGTCTTACGGAGTTTATTACTACATCACAACCCTATACTTGGGGAGTGAACAAAACACACAATGCAGTGAAGGCGAGCAGCCATAACAATGCCCGATGTAGTGAGTCATCGGCAATGGATGCCAACGTCTATATAAGGTGTCTGAGACACAGAAGGATGGGAGATACACACATAGATATTAAAACAGAGACATGAAGAGACAAAGAGAAAGGAAAGGAGAAAGAAATAGAGAGTGAGATAGATTAAAAATAGAATGTAGAAAGAGATATAGAAAAATACATGGAGGGTCTGAGGGTTGAAGTTCTCTTATAAGTACTGCCCAAAGTGCATAAAACATTTCTAACATGCTGACATGCTGCCCAATATAAGAGACAAAAACATTTATCAAAGAAGTAAAAAAAAAAAAAGAAAAAAGAAAAAAGAAAAAAAAAGAAGCTAAGAATTCATCAATCTCTATTTAATTTGCATTCCACTCCATACATTTCAGTTGATTAAGCATATCCATATTTTCTTCTATCTCATTCTGTATTATTCTCCATATTCTATTTTTCACTTTATTTGCTTACCTAAGATCTTAAATCCTATGAAGCAGGGCTAGTTAACATTTTTATTTTATTCATTACATTTTTACTTTATTTGCCTACCCGGGGCCACTTGGCTCAGTGATGAAAGGCAAGATAACTTTTTCTTATTTCCGCCTACCTAGCCCTTATGGATTATGTGAAGCACTACTAAATATAAAAATTTTGAAACTCCATTAAATCCCCAATAATTGTAAATCTTGTGAAGTAGAGACCACACATTGTGCGAGCAAAAAAGGATACTTAGTCCATTCCTTTTTCCATTACCGAGGCCCTTACTCAGAATCTACAATCGCAGACCAACTATGGGAGTCACTTGAGTTAGGAAATCATGAGATTCCCCGATTCCTAAGCGATTCTACGGTTCCTAGCTGGCAGTAGATTTTTATGCTTCATTTGGCTAGTGACAACTCCGAATTAGGTGCATTTTCACACTCGAGTCAATAGTACATTTTACCCACAGTAACAAAATCAATACCAAAGCAAACAAAGTGAGGGCACCGGCACGCTCTTGTGCACATGTGGGGGGAGGCGTCCACAGAATGGTGACTCCACTGGGGAGTGTTAGTTATGAGGGGAGTGGAGTTAGTGTGGTTGTTTTAAGCACCGAACCACTATAACTCATCATGTACTGTGGTGAATGCTTTATTATTTTTTGTGGTGAATGTTATTTATTTCATTCTTGTGGTGAATGTTGTATTTATTTTATCTTCTCTTACTAGTTTAAAAGATTGATTTTAAAGATATTTGTGAAATGAGGTTGTCTCACTTAATATTTTAGGTAAAGGTTATCTTATGGATTATTTGAAATCAAGGTTTTAATACTTGGGCGATTGAAATTTTGTATTCTTTATATATTCCACTTTTATTTCGATTATTTGGCATTGTCCTATTCACCTCCCCTTTAGGACATTGATAGCTCACATTTTCAGTCATCATCTTGATTGTCAGTGTCGACAGAGCCTCAGAATTGATGGAAATACGAAAAGGTTCTGTTAATGGAAAGATGTCCACATCTTCTTGAACTTGATTATTAGGTTGAGGGATATCACTTGATGTTGCCTCAGAATCAGTTGCATCAGGTTCCATCATGGGAGTTCTAGGTCTACTTGTTCAACAACAATAATGGCTGGTAATTTTAGTTGAGGTTGTGGAGTTGTTGCAAGGACTAACTATTTTTTAGTGGTCGACAGTTCTCTTGTCACAGCATATATGGGAGGATTGAAATTCTTTAATACCAAATTTTTTCAAACACTTGACGGTAATTTTGATGAAACGTCAGAAAAGATGAAGAAGATGGGAAAAAAAAAGAAAAAAAAGAAAATGAAAAAGAAAAACATTAATCTAAGTCAGAATGAGCAACAATTGTAGATATCGGTCGATCATTGGTTGAATTTTAGTAGGATCATCGATAGTTATTGCCAGAGGCCGAGTAAAAGTAGGAAAAGATGGTGGATTAGACCGAAAATGTGTCAATAATGGTCGAAAGGAAGGTTGGGATTGTTCAAACGCTCCATTTCTTTCTACCGGTTATTTCAAGCTTGATTAAAATGAGTTTCCTCATGTCTCTTATGAGCTTCTTTTATTTTCCATGAATAATCTAAGGGTGAGAGTCCTGGTCAATACTTTGTTTTGAAATATATTTCAAAGGTAGAGACAACCTCAGCTACAGAAGGGAACATGATGTTTTGAGACAGGACCTAGAAGAGGTCCAAGATCTACCATTTTCCTAATAAGGTTTGCAACCAACACCTTTTGGCACTTTGGCTTGGGAATTGTTGGATCGAACACCTTTATTATAATTGAAGGAGAGGTGGTTGGAGTGGCCGATACAATTTTTCTTGACCGCATTGTTCTTTAACTTAGGGACATAGTCTGCTTCGACTTAGTCTTCTTTTTATTTCCCCGCTCGTTGATTTATTCTTCTCAACTGTAGGTCTCTCTATCCTTGTCGTAGAAGGAAAGAGTCAAGCGATGATAAACTTGGTGGATTCGGTAACCAACTGGTTATAATAAATCATCCATCATTCATTGTAAGTGCGCATCTTATGAGGATAGCTCGAAAAGATAGGAGGATTGAAAGTTGTGCACATTACATCAAAATTGTTGTCAAGTGTTTGAAAATTTTTGACTGAATCTATAAGCGTACCCTTGTAGGGAGGTTGATTATCAATCCTGTGATTGAATGGATAAGGGATGTATTGAGTAAGGCTGAATTGGCAAGCTATAAGATTGGGCGAGTACTGCTCGACCCCTACCTTAACGTTAATCCCTGTCTTCATGTCCCTCCGTAAGGCAGATCTCTAAAGAGAAGGTAGCTCTCTCAAGCCTTGTCTCGGAGCTTAACCATTTATACATTGTCTGTTTCATATTCTTCCGTGAACCAAGCCGGATCGAAATCTTTATTGCGAAATAGGCAAAAAGAACCATTGGGCTTATCGATGTTAATGGCTTAGAAGAATTTCATATTATCTATGAATGAATGGGTGACTCTAAGGTAAAATATGTTTTTATGATAAAAAAAAGTAAACGACTCTAGAGGGGGAATATGATTTATAAGAGTGGAGAGGAAGAATTCATACAACTACATCTAGAGAAGCTAGAGAGGTCCTTCACTGTGGTAAAAACTATTGGTTGACAAATGGCGCAAGTGCTAGCTGTCGTCCTTTAGCTAGTGCCTCGGCCAGATGAATATACTCTATGGTGATTTGGGACACTATTCACAAAAGCAAGTAACGGAAAATCCATATCAATAGGAATGATGTATGCTCTTGGTCATCAACGATGTCATGAGATTTGCAATGAGTAGATATGAAAGTAAAATGAGCTCACCCATTCTTGTTTAGGAGGTTGAAGTAGTGCTCCTCATCCTGGGCGAAGTTAGGATAAACTGAATCTCCGAACAGAAGATGCGTGGAGAGTAAATATCCATGATTGTAGGGCTCATGGGATAACATCCAAAATGGAAAGTATTGGTCAATCACTTATAAAATGTTAAAGTAGCCATCATGAGGGACGTGTTGTTGTGTATATTCTCGTGCAAGGATAGGCTTATACATTCATAGATATTAGCTTGGTTCCATTTATCGCCATGTTGACTGAATATATGGTCGAACCATTTTGACCATCCTTTCATGGGTCCCAACCAGGATCTTGAGGTCTTGAAAGCATTAGCAAGGTTCGAAAGAGCGTCGGACTGAAGAAGAAGCTTTTTACCACGATAGCCAAGGAGAAGAATGAGTCTGTGGATTGAATTTGTTCATGAATGCCTTTAGGATGAAAAGTTGGTCCAAGGGTAAGATATGATCTATCTAGTTCAACTGAAATATTGAAAATGATGTAATTAAACACCATGTTGGAAGGGAAAGTATCCACTTCTCTCATGAAATCTCCTAATAATAAGCTGGAGCAGAAGATGTGGAAGCAGCCATGGTAGCAATTGAAGGTTCTCAGACAAGGAAGAAGAAGAGTAAGAATTGGAAGCATTGCGACATATCAGGATCGATTTTGAATGCATGTGTGTGTGTGTGTGTGTGTGTGTGTGTGTGTGTACATCTACATGACTCCTCGTCCGACATGATGGTGTTCAATATGTCATAATGACGGCCATAGAAAAGGAAGGAGAAAAACCATCATTCAGTTTTCATCTCGGTCGAGCAGAATCAATATGGAATTAACAAGTGAAAGATTGACTAATTGCAATTATTAGATTGATTAGTGGGCACTGTCACTTTCATCTTTTTGCCCAAAGGCAAAGCGACGTTGGGGGTAATGTTGTACCCTATTTCTAATTGATCTAGAGATGATCAATTGGAAAGGAACATATGTTATTGCATGGGAGATGTATAGCATGTGTAAGATCTTTATAGATATTTAGAGCGCTTTTCACGGAATGATAACTAGCGCTGATTTGAATGATACACATCATCTAATGATGTGGCACAGTCAAGAAGCTCAAGGGCGGAAGTTGGTAAAGCGGAAAGAACGGTTAGAGGGACAAGTGTTAATAAGAGAGAAGGAACTGGAAGACCAATGTGGTGACGTATCAATTGTCATAACCACTAAATAAAAGAAGAAACATTTGAGAGATAGCCATAAGGGAGATCTATAAATAGCCGAAGGATTTAACAAAGCAAATCGTCTCACACCAATCTAATTAAACTAATCAAATTAACTTTCTTTATCACAACTTAATTTTATCCATGGAGTAGTGAAAATCAGGTAGCAGTGATCCATAGTTATTATCCAATAATGATAATCTTTAGTTGTAATCAAAGTCCACCATTTTATGTTTGATTATTCCTAATTTTAATACATTTTACCTTTCAAAAAAGTTTGGATGGAATTTAAACATTATAATAGGCTCTGGAAGGTTTTAATGTAGAACGTTTCTATTCTCACTTTTTATTACCCTGTAGCTCATCTGATTTTTGGATATGACTATGAACTTGAGAAACTGATGGACAGAATAGATACCTCACGGAATAGCCCCACATAGCTTCCAACCACAGGTATCCATATGCGTGGGCGTCATGGTCAGACGGTTGAGAATAAAATACCAAGGAATCAGTCTCCTTTTTCGGCCGATGGATATCTGGTCGAAGTCTTCAGTCCAAGTCAAGCCATATTCCAGACCTAGATCCATAGCTCAACTGGGAGATACCTCGTTTGAACACTTAGAAGTCTTGGTATCGATCCCATCAGGGGTGGAAGAAAAAAACAAAAAGGAGAAGAAGAAGTCAAGCCATATTCCTGCACGGTTCCTTTTACCTGTGCCGCGATATACCATCTAGGGTGTATCACCATCCAATGGGGCTCAAATATTAAGATAATCCATTCATATTATTATCACTATCATAAATAAGCTAATATCCTATAATTACTCTTTAGTTGATGACCCAATCATTTGATTTTGAAAGTTAAATGCAAAGACGTTGTAATTTTCTTTTAATTTTTCTGAATCCACCATCATACATTCAGTGTTTGTTTTCTATGATGGACATTATGGTGTAGATTCTAAAGCGTGGACGGTATTGATCATCAGACCACATAGCCTGTGGCCCATAGTGAGCGGCGACAGATGCTGGATCTTAAGTAGCGACAGAGATATGTTGGGCCCAGGGTCCCCTAATAGATATGAATTTTTTAGCACGTGCGCTTATTGGGTGTCATGGGAGACATGAAATATGATTTGTGGTACGTGTGATCGTGGCCATCCATCATGACCAGTCCCCGTGAACAAGCCTGAGTCTGCAAGCTCAGCTGGTGAGCCTATACTCTTTTAAGTATATGCCATTGATATCTTTCTGTCTAGTCTTTTCTTGTGTGTGGCCACTAGATGAATGGACCAGCCTGATTTCTCTGTCCTGGTGGGCCCAAATTGATTTGACTACGAACCATAATGCAAATCTTATTGCTAAATTGACAAAGGATGTGGGCCCCACATAGAGATAAGAAAGAAAATAGACCATCCTTTCATTTCTTTTCCAAAATGATACTTTATTTTATGATCAAACCATGATCACTTAAAAGATATCGATCCATTTATTGATAATAAAACATCATTATTTATACAATCAGCTATAGGATAGTAGTTGAAGGCACGTGGATGTTTGCGTAATCAGTCATCACAGCCAATGACTTAACAGTTAACGAACTGGTAGTTGACAATCACGTGGCCGTGGCCTTGATTAAAACCATTCCCATTGGTGTCGATCTGATCGAAGACGCCCTTATCTAAATCCAGCCCTCCATTGCTACATTGGTCCACGATCCTTGCCGTCGCCTGGGCCCCTGTCCTTGTGTTTGTTACCTGCGTAGCATCAACAACTAAGTTAGCCTTTTATTGTACACGTTGGGGCCCACAATCAGCTGGGCTTGGCCACCATGGGTTAGTTTGGCCAGATTTATAAGTTGGTAGGTTGACTTGGGGCCTGAAATCAAGGCCTATTTAATATCTAGGTCCCTTATTTTGAAAACTGCAGGCCCATTTACTTTTATCTGTGATGCGCCTATCACATCTAAACCGTCAAACAGGTGGACTCACCGTTATTATCATACAACCAAAGTTAGATAGTCTATTGCATGGTTTGATTACAATCAACGGCTGGATATCATACACAAATTCCGTAGGTGGTAAGTCGACCGTTAAAAAAATGATCTCGGGTATTGTCGTTACCGTGCCCTCCATCCGTACTGTTGGGACATAAGTTTGAATTCAAATGTTTGTATCTTTTCACACTGAGAGGGGGCATTTTGATGTACTTGGTATATAAGTGTGAGATCTGAGCTATCCATCGGGACCATAGCTCCACAAACATGCCCTGACCCAAATAATCAGGTCGGGCCAACTCATCAGGCAGGTCACATGTGTTCATTGAATCTGGACCATTGGTTAACCATCCATTCGCCTCATACAGCTTTGCCTGACCTGATGAATGGACCTGCTTTAACTTTCATGATAAGCCACACAAACGGCCAGGATTTTCACATGTGTGAGGCTTCGTTGCATGAATGGGACTAAATGATGCTGCACGCAACCCGCACGTCGGATCCTATCCACGTGCACAGTGGGTCCCACGACTCATATCAAGTGTGAGGATGATGGTGAGCCCCACTTTCTGATCACATTATCCTTATGAATGGATTAACTCCTTGATATTCAATGGTTATTATTAACAAAGCACATATGATCTTACCCACAAGCACCGTCCGCAGGAGGCCTGACCCCTGGGCCCCACAGGGCCGCAGAAGGCTTTTGATATGAAGTTAGCCAAACGGAGCTCGTATTTATAAGTGAGATTCGATTGTGAATTACCAAAATTACCACTAATTTCTGTTGAAAACCAAGGATATGCCCTGCCCTGAGACTCGGATAACGACGTGTTTGTGTCTAGAAGATGGTGGGACCACTGACAGCGGGAGAAAGCCAAGGGCCTGTTTGACCGGGCAAATTGAGCGGGATTAGGAGGGATGGGATCTTAATATCTCATCTGCTTGGTCCGTTCGTCTGTTTAGGCATGCATATATCTCAGGGGACGACTGATATTTCGAGCGAAGTAGTCTTCGAGCTGAGGGATTGTGAAATCCCTCTTGGATACGCCACCATCCCTCGCTACCATCCCCAAATCCATCCCATGGCATTTCTCTTATCCAGTCGTACGAAGCGATAATATGGTTATTTTCAGGTGGATATGGCCGCTTGAGTTGGCGGGAGTGAAATTCTTGGCACGAACAGGTATGTCTACAAATACCTATTAATTTATGAGATGGTGGTCGTCTTCGTCCCTGTGACATCAAACAGGTTTTGTTTCCTGTATGTTGGTTCGACTACGGATTTATGATAGAAATTGGGGATTTTACTTTTTTGCATGTTGTGATCCCTTGTTCCTTTCATTACAATGTCACATTGAGTTTTTTATTGGGGGATTTTTGGGGGTTTGCTCTCAAAGATTGGTTCATCTCCTTTATGCTCATGTCCTTGTGTCACGCCCCAAACTCAGAAACTGGGTTCATAAAATTTTCAATCGCCGAATCCGGTGCTGACAGCCTCCGTAGTACCCCATTCTCAGTTCCCAACGTACATATGCCAGATTTCGATCTTGGGATCCTACAAGGAGAATTTTCCAACACACATTTATCTCGTAATAAGCATAACCACAAGATTACCCGAATCACAAAGGCAACATCATCATCACATATCCACTAATATAATCATTTGAGTACAATGCTAAAAGGGAACAAATCAAGCTCCAGAAGACCGCTGCATGCTCCAAGCTCAACGCTGCTATTACCTACCACCACCTGCACGCATCTATCGTGCATAAGCTTATAGAAAGCTTAGTGGATGGTGAAAGTGTGTGCACAAGGTAAGTGCCAAGTAAGCAATATCAAAGTAATCAGAGTAAGTGGAAATATTAACAAGTTCATAAATCATACGATATCAGAGTAAGCAAAAATTACTGACAAGTCCATGAGTTATACAATATCAGAGTATGCAATATAGATCAACTATGTAAAGGAAGAGTCATGAAGAGTCAAATATCATATGCTGAGGATGCAATATACAATTCCTGATGAGTTCATGAATGCTGTCAGCTGTATCTAAATGCAAAAGCACAGTAACCCAAAATGCCGTATGCCGTGGATGTAATGCAATATGCAGTGCGAATGGAATGACCATGCTGGAGTGTGAAGTCGGGATGGTAGTACATAGTATCACAGGCTATGGGGGTCCATCACATTGGACTTTTATCCAAACTAGTCCCATACCTAAATTTGGATAGTCAGACTCAATGTGGTAAACTCCTGATCTCAGGTTAGTCGCGCGCCCCAACCGAAATCCTAGCCATTGCGAAGGCACACGTAACAAATAGCTGCGCGCCACCAACCCGAGTGGATAGTGAATGAATGAATGCATGAATGAGTATGCGACTCCTGCTCACTAAATCCACATATCAGTACAGTTCATCTTTGGGATCATCACCGGGGTTTAGTACACTCCAAATGGCACTATCTCTCTCCCAGCAGCATAGTCCAAGTGAATGTAAGAAACCTCATTATCCGCCTGGCTAATAGTCTACCAATACCTATTCGGCACATCGATAGCGGACTCATTTACGAGCTGGTCAAACTCAGCCTAGTAATGCCCCCTACCCTTGGGCGGGTAAGGCCACACCCCCTCGTACTATGTGATATTTTTATTTTTATTTTTTTTTATATATATTTTTTGTTGTTGGCGAGTACACCCCACTGTCAGTCCACCTACACAGCTGATGTCTAGCGTCATTGGACGCTGGGCGGTATAGATACAATACAAGTATCATGGTGGGTCCCACATAGACGTGACCCACCTATGGTATAATATATTTAAAATTAAGAAAAAATAAAAGAAAATGAAAAAGGAGTTAGCTGGATAGTACACTCCAGCATCAGTTCACTTCACTGATAGCTACACCCCACTGTTTCTTGTGACGTAGCCCACATGAGTTCCAGGTGCGGCTGATTTTTGGGATATCTCCATGCCTAAAGGGGGCTAATCAAATGCACGGTGTCGATGTTCATCACACATCACAGTGGGGCATGTAGTGGGGCCCACAGCCCTGCCCGTTTTACAAGCAGCAGGACCTGCAGCGTCCTGGACACTGGACGTTAGCAACAGGCCCCTTAGTTATATAAATTTTGTTTGTTTTTTTTTTTTATAGTTTTTCACAGGTGGGGCCCATATCAAGACAATCCACTCCATCTACTGAATTCCATGGCTCATGACAAGCTAAATGAGCCTAATATTCGAGGTATTTTTAATGCATAGAAACATCAGGGTGGGTTTCTATGGTAGAAAACACTGTTTTCTATGCTATGGCCCGCCAGATAATCGACTTAATCTCATTTTTTGACTCAACGCTTAAAATGAAATGGGGAACGGAATGGATGGCATTGATTAAACTTATATATCAAGGTGGGGCTTGCATGAGTGGCCCACCCAAAAAGGCTAAAGGAATGATTTTTTTTTTGTTGCAGTGAGTAGAACCCACTACCTACTCACGCTTTAGGCCAACGATACATTTCATCAAAATGGGTCCCACGTGTGGGGACCACGGCTGGTGGGTCCCACGTGGACGTGGCCCACTTGACTTGGATCAATTTAATATTTGTGTTTTCCTATCACCAAAGGGGTATGGTCCATATGATTTGGACGGTTTGGATAAGGCACACATCAAGGTGGGGTCCATCCGAGTGGGCCACACATCACACAAAAATGAAAGAGAGAGAGAGAGAGAGAGAGAGAGAGAGAGAGAGAGAGAGAGAGAGAGAGAAGCACCTACTTTAGAGCTTGGATTTCTTCTTCTACCAATGTGATCTAGAGCTCCAAGGGAACAAGATTCAATGGTTGGGATTGATTTTGGAGGGTTGGATTTAGGGGTAGAGAGCTTGCAAAGGGTTGAAAATGGAGAGCTCTCATGGACGTTTTTAGCTCCTCCCTTGCTAGGGGAGAGAAATGAAGAAAAAGAGAGAGAGTAGAGAGATGAGAGAGAGTGAAAGGATGGGTTGTAAGAGAGTAATAATGAGTTGTAAGAGCATTGGGAAGAGAACTTCATAATGACTTGTAAGGGAGAGTTAACTAAAACTCTTATAGAAAATGGTGCTCCTAGGGTGGGTCCACCTAGGGAAACGTGTGCACCCCTTAAAGTGGACCCCACATCATCAAGGGCTCAAATATTGTAAATGGTACATCTTTTGATCTACCCGTCAGATCGGCACACAAGACACGGCGTTGGAATTGCAGCGACGATGCGGTCACAATGACATAGATCTTAGGTCAAGCCGACTCGAAATTACAGGATGACACTCAAGGACGCGCGTAAATGCTATCTATGCATTGCAGGTCGCCGAAATTCGACCGGGAGGACCGCGAGAGCTTACGGAACGATACGGTCTAGGATATGGGCCTGACACCTTGGCTATGTGAGCTATTATGCTTTTTTTTTGAAATGGGTCTGGCCATCAAAATGCTAGTTTTAAATGTTTCTGATTGCCATTTTTACTTTTGTACACTTTTCATTTTTTTAGGAGTGACTCTGTTACTGCTACACTTCCTAATTGTTGTGTAAAGTATATATTATATCCATAACTGAGGTGGGCAGAACATACATTACATACTGAATTGGTTTTAGTCCCCATATGTCTGTTAAATCAGTAAGTCACCACTGTTTCTTATGGTGTGGTCTTTATAAGATTCAATGACTTTCAGTTTTGACCCTGAACTGAAAATCAGAAGTAGATTCTCCTAACTTTTCGTAGATAACCGCAGGCAGGCAAGCAAGCAAGCACTCTCTTTCTCTCAATATTGTTGTCTTTGTTTTATTCTCTATGACTTTTGATTTTGATTTTTTATTTTTAAATTCTGGCTACTGATGAAATTGCTGTAGAGAAGTTCTTAAATTCTTCATGAAATGATGGGAAGAGAAAAATCTTGATTAGGGATCGTCTGGATGCCTGTAAATGGGGTTATGATTTACAGGTATATGGTTTACATTCTGTTTTTGGATGCTGAAAAATACCGTATACAGGTTTCATCCCCATTTGATTTTTAGGCTCTCCATTTACAGCCTAACGGCTATAAATGGAAAGGTTGACTCTCCATTTATAGGACTTAAAACAATTTAAAGGCCATCCAAACCTAGAAAATCCTTTACCTGTAAATCATTTATAGCTTACAACCAAATAGGACAGGCTGCAAATGACCACTTAAACTATTTATAGGCATCCAAATGAGCTTATCGATCATGACCACTAATGATTGGCGAAAATAATATGAAAGAATTTTTTTTAAAAAAAGGCAATTGGAATTAATGATAACATTAAAAATAACTGTTATTCATTCTTTCTAAGAACTCTAATCTTTACAATGATTTGTATTAGTCTTCTCATCATGTTTTTACAGACCTGCTAGCTGCTACTTCCTAAATAACTAATTCCAAAAAGTGTTAATTTCCCAGGAGGAAAAAAGAAGAAGATAAAAGATAAAAGAAAGGAAATGAAGAAAAAATATAATCGAGGACATAACATGTAACGCCCCAGTTTTCAGAATCCGAGTATACAACTCATATCCCAAAAATCCAGGAGTCAACTAAATAATAGTGGTAATCAATGGAAATCAAAGTGCAAGCAGCGGAAAAACAACCATAGCATAGATATGATCAAACGGGAAACAATATCCTGGCCCATTCAACTAGGGGCCACATGAAAGTGCCCTAGTTTGTCAATTAGCGTGAGTGTTGAGTCAGCAAGACAAGTGAGCCCCATAGGAAGATCATTCAAACGTCTGCCTCAACAGGATGTGTGCCCGAACTCGTCAAAGGTAAACTTAGCCTCACATCCCATGACCCAAAACACCAGGTATATAAAACCCTTAAAAATGGATGGAACAACTTAGGGTTTTAGGTGTGGAAACTGTTTTGTAAAATCAGAAAAATCTCTAAGTTTTTAGCCCTTTTCGATTTATCGATAAGTTCTTCGATGAAATTGGATTCTGTTATCGATGTCCTCGAAACTCACTCGATGATATCGAATGAGAACTTCAGATGTGCAGCAACCAAAATGCATCTTGGGCTGAATTCTCGATGAATCGATCATAGGATCGATATCATTGACTTTCGAATCTCGAATCCATCGAGAAGGCTTGATAAAATCGACATCTAGTCAGTTTGTATCCAGAAAGCAGTTAAGGAAAATCATGTGATTATTGTTGTCTCGAAGGGAGTCTTGATCTGTTCTAAATTCAAATCTCTATGATATCGATGGACCTTTAATGATATCGGATTGGGACACAAATCTAACCAGCAAGCCTTCAGGTAAATTCTTTTAAGTATCGAGGATCAATCGATGATATCGATATTCAAATATCGATCATATCGAGACTAGGTCGATGTCATTGAAATAGGACACAAACTGTCTAGCAAGTTTATAGGAAAATTTCTTGAAAATATCGATGAATCGAAACTAGTATCGATATCATTGACATTTAAAATCAGATGATATCGAGGGATGCTTGATCATATCAATACCTGTTAAGCTTCAAAGGCAAGTCTGCCTCATGTTTTCAAATGTTGAGGAATTGAACCATGCGTCAATGAAATCGGAGTTCAAAATCCGATGACATTGAAGCATGTTTGATATCCTCGAATAGTTGGCAAAAAGGTTCAAAAGCGTTTGATAGATTGAGTTCATGTCATCAAGCGGCCACTCGACGTTATCGAGAGTATACACTCGATGATATCGAACTCTGTAAAAAATATGACTGTTTTATTTTCGTTGGAATTTTTTGCCTATTTAATGAAAGCTTGCCTGAGGTTATTTGTAGAGAAAATAGATAGAGCTTTTGAGTGTTTAATCCAGATCACCTACCCTAAGCCCTTTTCTCTCATGGGAGTTCATTCCTCAATCCACCCTCATTATTAATATTCAATAGAGTAGATTGGTGAATGAACTTCCGCATTCAAGGATCCTCCAGCTACACCTTAATGGCAAATTATTGAGCTGGGATACCTTGAATGCATAGATGCTTGGAATTACTCTGTTTCTAATATAAGAAAACATTTAATAGAGTAGGATTCCAACATAACCTTGACCCAACCCTTCACCTTACATTGGAGTATTATAAGTGTTGCGGATCAAGGGAGCTGAAGATTCTTCATCATCAAAGGAGGAGATCTTCATCAACATGCTTAATAGGGTTCATCTACTTATCTGTAAGTCATTAGAGTCCAAAGACCTTGCTGATCATTCCTTTGTGTAGGATTGGGTCACAGGTGATTCTCACCCCAGCTACAGAAGGGAACATGATGTTTTGAGACAGGACCTAAAAGAGGTCTAAGATCCATTTTTCCAATAGGGTTTATAACCAACACCTTTTGGTGCTTTGGCTTGGGAATTGTTGGATCGAATACCTTTATTATAATTGAAGGAGAGGTGGTTGGAGTGGCCAATACAATTTTTCTTGACCGCATTGTTCACTGATTTGGGGACATGGTCGGCTTCGACTTAGTCTTCTTTTTATTTCCCCTGCTCGTTGATTTATTCTTCTCAACTATAGGTCTCTCTATCCTTGTCGTAGAAGGAAAGAGTCGAGCGATGATAAACTTGGTGGATTCAGTAACCAATTGGTTATAATAAATCATCCATCATTCATTGAAAGTACACATCCTATGAGGACAACTCAGAAAGATAGGAGGATTGAAGGTTGTGCACATTACATCAAAATTGTTGTCAAGTGTGTGAAATTTTTTGACTGAATCTATAAGCATACCCTCATAAGGAGGTTGATTGTCAATCCTGTGAGTGAATGGATAAGGGATGCTTTGAGCAAGGCTGAATTGGCAAGCTAGGAGATTGGGGGAGTAATGCTTGACCCCTGCCGTAACGTTAATCCCTGTCTTCACGATGTCTCCATAAGGAAGATGTCTAAAGAGAAGGTAGCTCTCTCAAGCCTTGTCTCAGAGCTTGACCATTTATACACTGTTTGTTTCATATTCTTTCGTGAACTAAGCTGGACCAAACTCTTTATTACGGAATAGCAGAAAGAACCGTTGGGCTTATCGATGTTAATAGCTCAGAAGAATTTCATATTATCTATGAATGAATGGGTGACTCTAGGGTAAAATATGTTCCTATGATCGAAAAAAGTAAAAGAATCTGGAGGGAGAATATGATTTATAAGAGCAGAGCGGAAGAATTCATAAAACTACATCTGGAGAAGCTAGAGAGGTCCTTCACTATCGTAAAAACTATTGGTTATTGCATCAAATATGTTACGATACAAGTGGTTGATCATGAATGGCGCAAGTGCTAGCTGTCGTCCTTTAGCTTGTACCTCGGCTAGATGAATATACTCTTTGGTGATTTGGACATTATTCACACAAAGCAAGTAATGGAAAATCCACATCGATAGGAATGATGTATGCTCTTGGTCATCAACGATGTCATGAGATTACGATGAGTGGATATGAAAGTAAAATGAGCTCGCCCATTCTTTTTTGGGAGGTCGAAGTAGTGCTCCTCATCCTGGGTGAAGTTAGGATAAACTGTATCTCCAAACAGGAGATGGGTGGAGAGTAAATATCCATGATTGTAGGGCTCATGGGAAAACATCCAAAATGGAAAGTATTGGTCAATCACCTATAAAATGTTAAAGCAGCCATAATGAGGGAAGTGTTTGTCATATATATACTCATACAAGGATAGGCTTATACATTCATAGATACTAGCTTGGTTCCATTTATCACTATGCTAACTGGATATATGGTCGAACCATTCTGACCATCCTTTCATGGGTCCCGAGCAGGATCTTGAGGTCTTGAAATCATTAGTAAGGTTCGAAAGAGAGTCGGATTGAAGAAGAAGCTTTTTACCACGATAGCCAGGGAGAAGAATGAGTCTATGTTGGGATTTGTGCTATGGAATCACATAGATCTAGATCTAAGATAGAAATACAATGACACCAAGCACACACAAGAGAACACAGATTTAATGTGGAAAACCCTTTTAGGAAAAAACCATGGCACAAAGCAACAAATCTCCACTATGAAAATAGAAATTACAAAGAGAGAGGACTTACCCGATTCGAACAACCTCGAATCTCACCCTTGCTACCCCTTTAATTTCCCTAGAATCCCTTTAGAAAGCCTTAGAATTATTTCTCATACCCTAGAAAAGCCCTAGGAACACCTATTTATAGTTTAGGCAACTTCCTTTTCGCATCCCAGTTGTGAAGGGACCCTTTCGCATCCCAGTTGCAAAATGACTCAGATTTAAGACATATCGCAACAATCTCCACCATGTCTTCAATCTTCAACCGTGTAGCTTCTTGATATCTTCTCTCATTTCTGCATCACATCATAGCTTCTCTTGCACACTTCGTCTTCCTTTTACACCATCGCCATGCCCAGAGAAGTTTTATAGACCTTGAACTTCTCTACAGGAACGATCTAGGAGAGCATATTCATTAGATCAGAATCCACATGCCTAATCATCTTTGCTCCTGTCTTCTCAAAAGGAAAGACGTAGTCTTCTTACTCTCTCACCACTACCCAATATTGCTTGCCAATGTACTTGCTCACAACACTGACAGCCTGTGAAATAACCGGTCTAATCCAGACCATGGCATACACTGCCAACAACATTCGAATAAGGCTCATGAGATATCCTATTTTTCCTCATCTGTTTTGGGACATGTCCCGAGAAAAACTTGAGGAGACACGCATAGGGAACGCTCTCCGGCTTTACCTGACCCATCACATCCTTGATCAATACCTACACATAAGGTATTCCTCCTGTGATTACTAAAGCCTACTCCTCCTTTAGTCTCAATACCGAGAACCATCTTTGCAGCCCCCCGATCCTTCATCCTGAATGTCCCACTTAACTGAATCTTCAGTACATTGATTTCAGACATGTCATAATTAGCGATCTACATGTCATTAATTTCTAACTCACCATGAAGGAATCAAACCACTGCCTAGGCGACAGGTCGAACCACGACCTCTTGTAAAGTCTTTTCTCAGCCCCTTTAACTTCGAACTGCTCTGGTTGCTTCATGTAAATCTACTCTTCACTTTCCCTTACAGAAGTGCAGACTCCACATCCATCCTTCTAGCTCAAGATCACATTGGTCAACCAGCGCCAATCACGGATCTAATAGACACCTGATATATCGTAGGCACGAATATCTCTGCATGAATATCTCTGAGAAGCTGATCTCTTCTCTTTAAGCATAACCCTTCGCTACCAACCTCGCCCTGTATCTATGTTGTATCCTCCTGAAGATCCACCTGCATCTAACCACTCTCCGGCCCACTGGAAGCTCCACTCGCTCCCATATATCGGTTTGGTATAACGAATCCATCATATCGCCCATAGTCACCTTTCACTTCTCAGCACCAGGCTCACCTAGAGCCATCTAAATAGAAGATAAATCCCCTGCGATATTGGAGTCTTCCATGTACCTCGCCGATATCCTGCGATCATGCCGTGTGATTCTTCTCATAGGTGGATGCTCCACCTGCTCTGTATCTCTGTTCACGCGTCTCAGCCTTCCTACCCTACCCGATCATGTGGCCATGCCCAACATGCCACACACATGCAGAGATGAAATCCGCTACATCCACTGCAGCTCCACCTTTTGAAGTGCTCCCGATCAACCTATACATGTTACCGAGTCGTTACGCTTTCATGATTACCTATGCCCCCTTAGATACCTTAAGAGCACTATCAATACCTGTGCACTTGCATCCTTTTGCCTCAAGTACATCAAGAGAAATCAAATTCTATTTCAAATCAGGAACATGCCTGACATCAGTCAAGGTACGCTCCGCCCCATCAAACATCCTGATGCACACCGTACCAACGACCACAATATTACAAGTAAAGCCATTGCCCATAAACACCTGTCCACTATCGCACTCCCTGTAGCTAGCGAACCAACTCCGATGAGGAGTCATGTGAAAAGATGCCCCTGTGTCTAGCATCCACTCGTCCTTACGATCATCGTATGGCTGACTGATAGTAAATACAGACAAAACATCACCACCACATCCACTCGATTCATCTAACGTGGCAATATTGGCCTCCTTGTACGAAGCCTCAGAATCTTCTCTCTTCAATTTAGGATTTTCACAATCTTTCTTCACATGTCCTTCCTTCTCACAATTCTAGCACTTTACCTTTCCTTTGCCCTTGCCCTTGGATTTAGACTTAGAGCCTGAAGAACCTGTACCTTGTTCAGAATTTTTACCCCTTGTAAACAGTGCCTCAGAAGATATCCCCATGTTGATGTTAAGTTTTCTCATAGCTTCCCTTGAAGGGCAGAGATAATGGTGTCAACACTTAGGGTTTTATTCGTCCTGCACATAGTGTCCTTGAATGACTCATACGACACCGGAAGAGAATTCAGCAACATACATGCTTGTTCTTCATCTTTCATCACTTCCTCCATATCCAACAATTTGTAAACTAATTTATTAAAGTTACTAATGTGAGCCTCCAGATCTCCACCCTCTGCCATCTTGAAGTTATACCACTGCCACTTCAAGTGTAGGCGATTTTCAGAGAATTTTTTCGCATAGACATCCTCTAACTTTGCCCATAACTTAGCCGCAGTTTTCTCCCTCATGACATTGTAGAGAACCTCATCTGTGAGACATAAACGGATCGATGATAAAGCTTTCTTATCAAGAGTAAACCAATCATCATCAGTCATAGTAGACTTTCGCTCTTCGAGAGCACCATCTTCACCTTACTTAATTAAGGAACTCATTATCTTGATCTTCCATAACTCAAAATTATTTTTCCCCGAGTACTTCTCAATCTCATACCTAGTACTTCCCATTATTACTAATCCCTCAAATTCAGATTTGTGCCCCAACGACTGCTCTGATACCACTTGTTGGGATTTGTGCTGCGGAATCACACAGATCTAGATCTAGGATAGCAATACAATGACACCAAGCACACACAAGAGAACACAGATTTAACGTGGAAAATCCTTTCCGAAAAAACCACGGCACAAAGTGATAGATCTCCACTATGAAAATAGAAATTACAAAGAGAGAGGACTTACCCGATTCGAACAACCTCGAATCTCACCATTGCTACACCCTTTGATTTCCCTAGAACCCCTTTAGAAAGCCTTAGAATTATTTCTCATACCTTAGAAAAGCCCTAGGAACACCTATTTATAGTTTAGGTAACTTCCCTTTCGCATCCTAGTTGCGAAGGCACCCTTTCGCATCCCAGTTGCGAAAGGACTTAGATTTAAGACATATCGCAGCAGTCTATGGATTGAATTTGTTCATGAATGCCTTTTGGATGAAAAGTTGGTCCAAGGGTAAGATATGATCTATCTAGTTTAACTGAAATATCAAAAATGATGTCATTAAACACCATGTTGGAAGGGAAAGTATCCAGTTCTCTCATGAAATCTCCTAATAATAAGCTAGAGCAAAAGATGAGAAAGCAGCCATGGTAGCAATTGAAAGTTCTCAAACAAGGAAGAAGAAGAGTAAGAAGGAAGCATTGCGAAAGATTAGGATATATATATATATATATATATATATATATATATATATATATATATATATATATATATATATTTAGGAACACGTGCATTAATGATTTGATAATCATGACTCCTCGTCCAACACGATGGTATTCAGTACGTCACAATGATGTCCATAGAAAAGGAGAAAAACCATCATTCGGTTTTCATCTCGGTCGAGCAGAGTCAATATGGAATTGACACGTGGAAAAATGACCAATTGCAATTATTATAATGATTAGTGGGCACTGTCGCTTTCATCTTTTTGCCCAAAGGCAAAGCGATGCTGGGGGTAATGTTGTACCCTATTTCTAATTGATCCAGAGATGACCAATTAGAAAGGAACATATGTTATTGCATGGGAGATGTATAGCATGTGTAACATCTTTATAGATATAAAGCGTTTTTCATGGAATGATAGCTAGCGTTGATCTGGATGATACACATCATCTAATGATGTGGCACAATCGAGAACCTCAAGGGCGGAAGTTGGTCAAGCGGAAAGAACGGTTAGAAGGACAAGTGTTAATAAGAGAGAAGGAACTGGAAGACTAATGTGGCGACGTATCAGTTGGCATAACCGTTGAATGAAAGAAAAAGCATATAAGAGATAACCATAAGGGAGATATCTAAATAGCTGAAAGATTCAACAAAGCAAATCGTCTCATACTAATCTAATCAAACAAATCAAATTAGCTTTCCTTATCATAGCTTAGCTTTATCCATGGAGTAGTGATAATCAGGTAGCAGTAATCCATAGTTATAATCCAATAGTGATAATATTTAGTTGTAATTCAAATCCACCATTTTGATTTTAATACATTTTATCTTTCAAAAAAGTTTGGATGGAATTTAAACAATATAGTCGGCTCGATGAGGTTTCAATGTTAAATGTTTCTATTCTCACTTTTTATTATCGTGCAGCCACTACAACAAAAAGCGGTAAACGGCATTTGCGCTGCACGTTTATCGGTGCTAACGAAGGCCCAATGACGGATATCGTACCATATTAAAAAAAAAAACTCTGTCACATTTTCTACCCGTCTCTCTCTCTCTCTCTCTCTCTCTCGCTCTCTCTCTCTCTCTGCAACTCCACGACTCTCCTATTTCCTACCCGTCTCTCTCTCTCTCTCTCTCTCTCTCTCTGCAACTCCACGACTCTCTCCTTCTCTCTCTCCTCTTTCTCTCTCACGGCTGCTTTGGGATCTCTTCGTAGTATCTAGATTGCTACTCTTTTGTTTCCTAGGGTTTTGGATCTGTTTTCTACACTCTGCTGCGGTTCAGTCTTCTGCTGCTGGTGAATCTCAGATTCTCAGGTATGATCTACTTTAGAATACTTGATTAGGAATATGCTTTGTTGAATACAAATCCCTAATTAGGGATTTGCGTTGTCGAATCCATTTTTAGGGATTTGCATTGTCGAATCCCTAATTTAGAAGTGCTTGTTACATCTGCAGATTCTCGAATCAGGGTTGTTGATGGTGTTGATCTGATTCACAAGTTCAAAGGTATTAGCTAAAACCTTCATATATTGTTCCTGTCTGTATCTTGTCCATCATTTTTGTTGAAACTGTTTTAGGATTTGAGACGAATCACCAGCAGATAGTCCATTTCAACAAACAACTGTTTTTCTATTGTCATGTTTTGTTGCGATTTTCATGGCGCTTCTTCAAATGTATCCTCGTTGGATGGTGCTAATGCACTGTTGATGTGGGGTTGGATGGTGCTGGCCCATTACGGAATATGGAATGTCTCTCTGTTTTCATGTCTTTCTATTTTCAGGCGTTTGATCTGACAGTGGTTACCGTCCTCCCTGTGGAGATGGTTTTTGGTCATGGATGATTGAAGATGCCCACCTATCCCACCATCCAGATCATTTAAGATGGAGATGGCTTGTCTAATTTCAACAAACCTTACTTTGATGTTGTACTGACTTGCAGAATTGGATCATTTCCCCTTCCCATATTGCCATTAATGATTGTATTTTAGTTTCTTGTTACTCATCATAGTACATGTGGCTGTATTTTTCTGTGAATCTGAGCCGTCTGCAGGTGGGCCACCTAAATACAACCTTGAGATCTCAGCTGTTTGTTTATTCTCCTTTGAAAGTTGAATATTGCCCGGGTTCTAATAATTGTCACCATTTATCCAATGAGTAGGATAACATGGTTTTTCCATGGATGGCTATCTACAGCAGGACCCATTTGTATGTGCTAAAAACGTAGTAGATAAGGACATGCCATCATCTCCACAATAGAAAAACAGTTGTTTGTTTAAATGATCTGGATGGTCGCAAAGTATGAGAGCTTGATATGCGGTGTAAGACCCGTGTCCTAATCCGTACCATTCTGTTAGCTTCCGCGGTCCTTCCGGTCAAATTCTGGCAACCTTCGCACCGTATTTGGTGTTTGCGCACGATCTTAAGCCAGGTCCCGCACACCGACGTCGGCTCGATCCGAAACTTATGTCTTGGTGATCGCGTCGTCGCCGCGGTTCCAACGCCGTGACTTGCGCACCGAACCGATACCCAGGTAAGAAGATGCCGATCAGCGTTTATTCCGAAGAAACACCGCGCGTTGCGGATTTCGAGGGAATCTCTACACAATTAGTCCCACTAATTAACCATAAATGCAACCATACCTCAAAGTACCTCACCCATTCCCTCTTTTTCCAAAAGTCCACCATCTTTCCACCTCACCATTCCTCTTTTCTCATTTTCAACCTCAACCATCCCTCTTCTCCACCAATTTCAAACTAAACCATACCTCTCATCACTCCTTTCTTACAACCACCACTCCACCCATCCCTCCATCCATTATTTCTATCTCTCCCTCTCATTCTCTAGCAAATTTTCCTAATCCCATGAGAAATTTCACTCATCCAACACTCCCTCTCAACTTCAAGTGTGGCCCACCCTCTCATCTCCAATCTCAACCATTCATCCTTCATCAATCTCCATTAAAAGTGAAGGTAAGGAGCTAAGGTGTCCAAGGGAGCTAGGAGAAGGAAGATAAGGTGGGTGTTTTTCCATTAATTTAAATTTTAGGGCCCACTTGTTGGTGGGACCCATTTGGATGTATGTGATTTAATCTAGAGGGCCCATAGTGGCGGGGTTCCTCTATCTCATCGTGTATCTCTCTTTATCTCTCTCATTCTTTCTTTGTAATGGTGTGGATCCCACCAATAGGTCACATCTCCTCCGTCCATCTACATCAAACGGTGTGGCCCACTCTATTATAGGTGATGATCCGCACCCTCTATTGTTGGGATGGGCCCGATGCATCTTTTATAGGTATATATATATATATATGTATGTTATATTTTATATACTTATGTATATGATATATAATATAATAAGTACTTATATATATATACAATATTAGATAAATATTAAATATATCTGTATATATATATATATATTGGTGGGCCACATTCACGTGGGACCCACCACATTTTTATGAATATATACAGACCGACGCTGGACGCTGCAACAACGGACCTTTTAAAAAAAAAAAAAAAAAAGGAAAGGGAGTGGTGGGCCACTCATGCAGGCCTCACTTTGATGTATATGTAAGATCCAAACCGTCCATATTGTTCCTCAACTCATTTTAGGCGTTGAGCCGAAAAATGAAGTTGATCCCATTTTCTGGCGGGCCGTACCATAGGAAACAGTGTTCCTACCTTCGGTTTACTCCCTAAGGCTCCTGCATATCAAAAATAGCCCGATATTGGACTCTATGGGCTTGTATCAAGCCATAGGGACCCATGGCTGGAGTGGATTTTGCGGATGTGGGCCCCGTCTATGAAAATCCGTAAAAAAAAATAAAATTTTCAAAAAAAAAAAAAACAACAAAGAGGGAGGCAGCAGCGCTGACGCTGCTGCTGCCACGCCGTACGGCGGGTGACGGACGGGCGACCGGGCTGGGGCTCACGGCCCCAGCTATGGGCCCCACGTGATGCGTTTCGGACATCAACACCGTGCATTTGACGGGTCCCCTTAGTCTACACGTCCACCCCGAAAATTAGCAGTAAATGGAACTTAGGTGGGCCACACCATCTGAAATCATATGAAGACATGTCTAAACATATAAAAGCACTTGGTGGGGCCTACCTGAGTTTTGGATGCAAGTGAAACTTGATTTGGACCCTTAAAATTATGGGACACACCTAATGAACGGGCTGGATTGTGAATCACATCTCGGTGGGCCCCAAAACAAAAAAAAAATAAAATAAAATAAAAAAATAATAAAAATAATAATTGCGGCTGGCGGGCGGGCGGCCAAGAGGCAAGGACCCACGGCTCCATCCGTGGGCCCCACCATGATGTATATTTCGTATCCACACCGTCCATTTGGTGGGCCACTATTTGACATGGACCCCCCTCGAAAAGGCCAATCCAACGCTCGGCGGCCCACATCACAAGAAACAGTGTGAATTGAACTCTACCATTGAAACCCTTTCTGGGTCCACGTGTTCGTTCGCACGTGTGTATGCATGTGGGTGTGTGTGCACGTGTGTGAGTGTGTGTGTGTGGGCATACATATCTATATATGTATATACATATATATGTGTATATATATATATAATATTGTATTATATTATTATTATATATAATATTGTATATGTCTACATATAATAATATTATATAAAATATATATATATATATATATATATATTTGATGGTGGGCCTATATGGGCCCCACCATGATGCAAGTGTTACATCCAAGTTGTTCAACCATATGGCCGTTGTTGAGGCCCACCTGGATGTGTATTTGTGGCCATTATTGAGGCCCACCTTGATATATATATAAGGCCCATGAGGTTAGGCCCATTCGACGTATTGGTGGCCCGATGATGAGGCCCACTCTGATATATATAAGGGCCATGTTACGAGACCCATTGTGATGTTTTCAAAGGCTCATGGAGTATGACCCATTGCAATGTACATAAGGCCCACTAATGCGGCCCACTTGATTTATATAAGGCCCATAGGAGATGGCCCATTTAATGTATCTGAGAACTATGGGTCGAGGCCCAATGAGATGTATATTAGTCCATTGCAATGTGTGATTTCCTATGGTTTGTGTAATGGTGCTTTATGGCGGGCTAAGCCTTGGGAACAATGTTGGTTTGACGTCCACATTGTAAGGACAATGTTGGTTAAATGTCCGCATTGTCATACTCCTTAAGGCCACTGATAGGTTCATATTTATACTCTGCAGGCCGTCTAGGCCCATTTCTGTGATACGCAGAGCCCATCCCTATATGCATGTTTAGTATAAATCCATGGTTCATGATCATTCGCATCATATGTATGCCTGACATGAGGAGTGACCGATCATAGCATATGCCTTTGGGCAGACTGTTTATGGGCTCCCTGATAGGCGGAGTTGCCCCATATAAGTGCATGGTACATACAGACTGTTGCATGACTGATAATGTGACTCATGCACTTGCATTTGTGTGATTATAGTTACTATGTGCCCTAGCGACATCAGGGCCATAGCCTCCACAGATACATCGTGGATGGCAGGATTGGAGACCGGAAATATTTGATTCTAGCATACGGGCACCATAGATATCCCTGGGTGAAAATCCCTAAACCCGATGGTACCAGAGGATGACTCCAACGTCGAGACCGAGTGGATATACGAACGCATGAGGGCCGAATACCAGGAGGCCGCGTCTCCCACTGTGTCGTGGTCGGTTGGAAAGGAGTGTGGCCTTACTCGCCCGAGGGTAGGGGGCAATACTAGGCTGAGTTTGACCAGCTCGTGAATGGGTCCGCTATCGACGTGCCGGATAGGTATTGGCAGACTATTGGTCAGGCGGATAGTGAGGTTTCTTACGCTCATTTGGACTGTGCGACTAGGAGAGCGACAGTGCCATTTGGAGTGTATTGAACCCCGGTGATTATCCAGAATGAGAACTGTACTGATACATGTTGAGGATTGGCATGCTTGAGTTGCATCTTGCATCGCATGGCCGTGTTATGGCCGATAGCATTCATATCTTGCACCGCATAGCCTTGTACGGCTGATTGCATTCATGTGCTCATCACCATGATTCCGCATCACTCTGACCTTGCATTTTGAGTACGTTTATATTGCGCACACACTTACACCACCCTCTAAGCTTTCCATAAGCTTATGCACGATTGATGCGTGCAGGTGACGCCAGGACGCAGTCGCAGCCATAGTCTCGCTGTAGTTGGAGCGTGCAGCTGAGCTTCTGGAGTTTGCTTCTTTTGTTACATTGTATTTTTCCCTTTTGTCGCATTGTACTAAAAAGTTTTTGATCATAGTGGATTTTGTGGTGGTGCTCTTGTGGTTATTAGTTGTGGGTTATGCTTGTGTTATGCTCATTATGAATCAGACTGATGATTTGAAATCCTCCTTGTAGTATCCCAGGATCGGAACCTGGTGAATGGGTGCCGGGATCCGAAAATGGGGTTCTACGGAGGCTGTCGGCGCCGGATTCGGCGATCGGGAATTTTGAGAGCCCGGTTTCCGAGTTCGGGGCGTGACAGAAGTTGGTATCAGAGCATAACTCGGGAATAACCAAGAACAACATTACATGTCTGCTATGAATGATTAAGTCCTAAGTTCGGATAGCCTAGCGATCTTTTATTACAGACCCTTAACGTGCGTGCCTTCGCGAGCCTTTAAGTTGATAGGCACCTTCGCTCTTTCCTGTAGGTCATGGCGCGCAGGAGAGTGACCCGATCGACTCCCGCACCATCATCGGATACTTCAGCTCCACCACCTGCGACTCCCGCACTACCACCTACGACCCCTGCTCCACCACCAGAGATTCCTACCGCTCAGCCTGAGGATGTCGCTCCTCTACCAGAGGTTCATACTGCCCATCCTGAGGATGCTGCACCTCCACCAGATACCAGTGCGGATCCGACCGTATCTGTGAGTGCTTCTCAGTTGCAGCAGATGCTGCAGGCTGTGACGGCCGCACTCCAGGGGCAGAGCAGACACTCGGTTGTTTCACCGGCCCAGGCAGAGCAGGAGCGCGCGAGTGCCTTACTTCGTGAGTTTCGACAGTTTGATCCTCCACGATTCCAGGGCGAGCCAGATCCGACAGCAGCTGAGAGGTGGCGCTCCGATGTGGAGAAGATTTTTGATACCATGTCATGTACGACCGAGCAGCGAGTTCGGTTGGCGGTGTTTCTTTTTCAGGGCGAGGCCGAGCACTGGTGGACCTCGGTTACCCGCGTCGCAGGACCCGACTACGTCTGGACATGGGATGATTTTGTAGACCGATTCGAGGAGCAGTACTTCCCTGACCATATTCGACGTCAGAGAGCACTAGAGTTCGAGACTTTGGTGCAGGGAGACATGACCGTGGCACAGTACGCGGCTCGTTTCGTGGCGCTGTCGAGGTTTGCGCCATATATGATTGATGATGAGGGGCGGAAGGCCCGCCGTTTCGAGAGCGGCCTACGTTTCGGTCTTCGAGGCCGTGTGATTGGGCACGAGCTTCCGACCTTTCAGGTTGTAGTGCGAGGGCTCAGATCTACGAGACGGAGTGGGCGGTGCGCAGCCGATAGAGATCGGAGGAAGGGTCGAAGAGGCAGACCCCTTCCCGAGCTCCCGGCGACGACCACAGAGGTACAAGAGCCACCCACCTGCTAGAGCACCAGCAGCACGTCCAGCGCCACCCCAGCAGCCATTTGCAGGGACTTGTTTTGGATGTGGTGGGTCAGGGCATCGCCTGTCTGAGTGCCCTCGCCCTCATCTGCAGCAGTCGAGAGGATCACAGCAGCCTCACCTACATCCGTCGAGAGGACCACAGCAGCCTCCGGCCACGGCGACCTCGGCGGCGGCCTCCCGAATGACCTCACCGGCACAGCCACCTCGGCCGCGAGACCCCAGCAGCGAGAGGCGAGTATAGGCCGCCGCAGAGGCAGCAGCACCACCAGGGACCTCAGAGAGGACAGGCACCTCTCCAGCCAACTGAGGCTAGGTTCTACGCGGCTCAGCGGGACCCAATCATCCGGAGGAGTTGTCGAGGTATACTTCCCGTCTCTTCATGCATCGCTCGAGTATTATTTGATTAGCGCTTCTCACTCATTCATGTCCGAGGGTTTCGGCCGATCGACGTGCCGACAGAGTCTACTAGTGAGGGATTGACCGTATCGACGCCCTTGGGGAGGACCGCAATATTGGGCCGTTTCTGTCCATCTTGCCGGTTCTTGTCGGTGATATCTTTTTGCCTGATGATTTGATCGTAGTCAGATTTTGGCGTTATCTTGGGCATGGATTGGCTTGCCGAGTACCACGCTATCTTGGGATTACTGCGAGGGGGTCACATTCGCATACCAGGCTTGCCGCAGATTCAGTTCGTCCGAGCCCAGAGGAGAGCCGATGTCTTGCTTGATGTCTGTGCGGTCGAGGAGCCTATGACCATTTGTATTGATCGGTTGCCGGTTGTTTGCGACTTCCCGACGTATTCCAGGAGATTCCCGGATTGCCTCCTCGCCGTCATATCGAGTTCCGATCGACCTTGTGCACGGTACCGCGCCTATCTCGAAGGCCCGTGCATCGTATGGCACCGATGGAGTTGCGTGAGCTGCGGCGGCGATTGGACGAGTTGCGTGAGTTGGGATTTATTCGTCCGAGCAGCTCGCCTTGGGGAGCGCCGGTACTCTTCGTTAGGAAGAAGGATGGCTCGTTGAGACTCTGCGTAGATTACCGCGAGCTCAACCGGGTCACGATTAAGAACAAGTACCCGCTCCCAAGGATAGACGATTTATTTGATCATTGCAGGTGCACAGTTCTTTTCGAAGATTGACTGCGTTCGGTTATCATCGATTCGTGTCCGAGAGGAGGACATCCCGAAGACGACTTTCGGGACGCGTTATGGTCATTTTGAGTTTCGAGTCATGTCCTTCGGGTGACCAATGCACCCGCGGTCTTCATGCGATTGATGAACGAGGTCTTTCGTCCATATCTCGATCAGTTTGTTGTGGTCTTCATGGACGCAACATTCGATATATTCGAGGACCCGTGAGGACCATATGCGGCATCTGGAGATGTATGCGAGACCCTCCGTGCCCACCAACTATATGCGAAGCTGGAGAAGTGTGAGTTCTGGCAGGAGGAGGTGAGATTCCTCGGTCACGTGGTGACGAGGGAGGGTGTCGCAGTGGACCCCTCGAAGGTTGAGGCAGTGCGTCAGTGGGGCCAGCCCACGACTGCGTCCGAGATCCGCAGTTTCCTTGGTTTAGCGGGCTACTACCGGCGTTTCATTGAGGGCTTCTCTCGTATTGCAGCCCCGTTGACCAGGTTGACTCGGAAGGGCGCAGAGTTTATTTGGAGTGACTCATGTGAGCGAGCATTTATGGAGCTGAAGGACCGTCTGACGTCCGCTCCTGTCCTCACTCTTCCCTCTGGGAGTGATGGATTCGTGGTATTTACTGATGCTTCGCGTATTGGATTGGGTGCTGTCCTGATGCAGCACGGTAGACCTGTAGCATTTGCGTCTCGTCAGCTCAAGGTTCATGAGCTGAACTACCCCACACATGATTTGGAGCTGGAAGCAGTTGTCTTCGCACTGAAGGTGTGGAGACACTATCTCTATGGGGTTAGGTTCGAGCTGTCCTCCGACCACTAGAGCTTGAAGTATCTATTCTCTTAGTCTGAGCTGAACATGAGACAGAGACGCTGGATGGAGCTTTTGAAGGACTATGATTTCAATCTCTAGTACCACCCAGGTAAGGCGAATGTGGTGGCGGATGCCCTCAACCGTCAGCCACGAGGCCTGGTGGCACATATGATGATTCAGGAGTGGAAGATGCTCGAGGATATAGCAGAGTATGACTTTGATTTTGGTCTGCAGTCTTCTATCGTTTAGCTATTGAGCCTGTCGATTCAACCCTCTCTTGTCGCAAGGGTGATCGAGGCTCAGCAGACAGATGAGTCATTACAGGATTATCGAGCAGAGGTAGCATCTGAGAGTCAGACAAATTGGCAGATGGGTGCTGATGGTGGACTTCGCTTTAGAGGCCGATTGTGTGTCCCGGATATTCCTGAGCTGCGCAGAGATCTTATGACCGATACACATCAATCGCGGTTTTCTATCCACCCTGGCTCGACGAAGATGTACCGTGATATGAGGAGACTGTACTTCAGGAAGGGCGCCAGATCGCCAGCTTTGTGGCCGAATGTGACACATGCCGGCGTGTCAAGGCCGATCATCGAGACCCCCTGGTCTATTGCGGCCGTTGAGCATTCCGACGTGGAAGTGGGAGCACGTATCTCTGATTTCATTATGGGATTTGCCGAGGACTCGGTAGCGGTCATGAAGCTATCTGGGTTGTCGTGGACCGTCTGACGAAGTCGGCACATTTTCTTGCGATTCGTGCGACTTGGCCCTTAGACCGGCTTGCGAGGTTATTCATTGAGGAGATTGTGAGACTGCACGGCGTACCAGTCTCGATCGTATCTGACCGAGACCCGAGGTTTACGTCTCAGTTTTGGAGGAGTTTTCAGAGAGCTATGGGCACTGATTTGCAGCTCAGTACCGCGTATCATCCGCAGACCGATGGCCAGACCGAAAGGGTCAACCAGATCCTTGAGGATATGCTTCGGGCCTGCGTGATTGACTTCGGTGGTAGCTGGGATGAGCATCTGCGATTGGCTGAGTTCGCATACAACAATAGCTATCAGGCGACCATTGGTATGGCTCCTTTTGAGGCATTATACGGCAGACCGTGCAGATCTCCGAGTTGTTGGACCGAGGTTGGAGAGCGGCGTCTCCTAGGTCCCGAGCTTGTGCAGGAGACATCAGAGGTTATTGATACCATCAGGGAGAGGATGCGCACAGCTCAGAGCCGGCAGAAGAGTGTTGCTGATCGCCGGCGTCGTCCCTTAGAGTTTGATGTAGGGGACCATGTGTATCTCAAGGTCTCGCCTATGAAGGGCGTAGTTAGATTTGGAGCGAAGGGTAAGCTTGCCCCGAGATTCATGGGACCTTTCGAGATCACTGAGCGCATTGGCGCTGTGGCCTATCGGCTTGCCTTACCATCTCAGTTGTCTGGCGTCCACAACGTTTTTCACGTCTCTATGTTGAGGAAGTGTGGGTCAGACATAGTTCCTGTTATTGACTGGCAGCCGTTGGAGGTTCGTGAGGACGCTTCTTACATCGAGCAGCCAGTTCGTATCCTTGATCGGAAGGAGCAGGTCCTCCGGACCAAGGTCATCCCCTTGGTGAAGGTTCAGTGGGGTCACCATTCTGTGGATGAGGCATCTTGGGAGCGCGAGGCTGAGATTCGAGAGCGCTATCCTCATCTTTTTGATGATTGATTGTATATGCTGTCTCTGATATTTATATGGCGATGCCTTGCTTCCTCTTCTATTATGATTTATGTTTTCTTGTGATGATTGTTTAAATTTCGAGGACGAAATTTTTAGTTGGTGGGGAGAGCTGTAAGACCCGTGTCCTAATCCGTACCATTTCATTAGCTTCCGCGGTCCTTCCGGTCAAATTCCGGTAACCTTCGCACCGTATTCAGTGTTTGCGCACGATCCTAAGCCAGGTCCTGCACACCGACGTCGGCTCGATCCGAAACTTATGTCTTGGTGATCGCGTCGTCGCCGCGGTTCCAACGCCGTGACTTGCGCACCGAACCGATACCCAGGTAAGAAGATGCCGATCAGCGTTTATTCCGAAGAAACACCGCGCGTTGCGGATTTCGAGGGAATCTCTACACAATTAGTCCCACTAATTAACCATAAATGCAACCATACCTCAAAGTACCTCACCCATTCCCTCTTTTTCCAAAAGTCCACCATCTTTCCACCTCACCATTCCTCTTTTTCTCATTTTCAACCTCAACCATCCCTCTTCTCCACCAATTTCAAACTAAACCATACCTCTCATCACTCCTTTCTTACAACCATCACTCCACCCATCCCTCCATCCATTATTTCTATCTCTCCCTCTCATTCTCTAGCAAATTTTCCTAATCCCATGAGAAATTTCACTCATTCAACACTCCTCTCAACTTCAAGTGTGGCCCACCCTCTCATCTCCAATCTCAACCATTCATCCTTCATCAATCTCCATTAAAAGTGAAGGTAAGGAGCTAAGGTGTCCAAGGGAGCTAGGAGAAGGAAGATAAGGTGGGTGTTTTTCCATTAATTTAAATTTTAGGGCCCACTTGTTGGTGGGACCCATTTGGATGTATGTGATTTAATCTAGAGGGCCCATAGTGGCGGGGTTCCTCTATCTCACCGTGTATCTCTCTTTATCTCTCTCATTCTTTCTTTGTAATGGTGTGGATCCCACCAATAGGTCACATCTCCTCCGTCCATCTACATCAAACGGTGTGGCCCACTCTATTATAGGTGATGATCCGCACCCTCTATTGTTGGGATGGGCCCGATGCATCTTTTATAGGTATATATATATATATATATGTATGTTATATTTTATATACTTATGTATATGATATATAATATAATAAGTACTTATATATATATACAATATTAGATAAATATTAAATATATCTGTATATATATATATTGGTGGGCCACATTCACGTGGGACCCACCACATTTTTATGAATATATACAGACCGTCCAGCGTCCCTGGACGCTGGACGCTGCAACAACGGACCTTTTAAAAAAAAAAAAAAGGAAAGGGAGTGGTGGGCCACTCATGCAGGCCCCACTTTGATGTATATGTAAGATCCAAACCGTCCATATTGTTCCTCAACTCATTTTAGGCGTTGAGCCGAAAAATGAAGTTGATCCCATTTTCTGGCGGGCCGTACCATAGGAAACAGTGTTCCTACCTTCGGTTTACTCCCTAAGGCTCCTGCATATCAAAAATAGCCCGATATTGGACTCTATGGGCTTGTATCAAGCCATAGGGACCCATGGCTGGAGTGGATTTTGCGGATGTGGGCCCCGTCTATGAAAATCCGTAAAAAAAAAATAAATAAAATTTTCAAAAAAAAAAAAACAACAAAGAGGAGGCGGCGGCCGCTGCTGCCACGCCGGACGGACGGGCGACCGGGCTGGGGCTCACGGCCCCAGCTATGGGCCCCACGTGATGCGTTTCGGACATCAACACCGTGCATTTGACGGGTCCCCTTAGTCTACACGTCCACCCCGAAAATTAGCAGTAAATGGAACTTAGGTGGGCCACACCATCTGAAATCATATGAAGACATGTCTAAACATATAAAAGCACTTGGTGGGGCCTACCTGAGTTTTGGATGCAAGTGAAACTTGATTTGGACCCTTAAAATTATGGGACACACACAATGAACTGGATTGTGAATCACATCTCGGTGGGCCCCAAAACAAAAAAAAATAAAATAAAATAAAAAAATAATAATAATAATAATAACGCCTGCGGCTGGCGGGCGGGCGGCCAAGAGGCAGGGACCCACGGCTCCATCCGTGGGCCCCACCATGATGTATATTTCGTATCCACACCGTCCATTTGGTGGGCCACTATTTGACATGGACCCCCCTCGAAAATCAGGTTAATCCAGCGCTCGGGCGGCCCACATCACAAGAAACAGTGTGAATTGAACTCTACCATTGAAACCCTTTCTGGGTCCACGTGTTCGTTCGCACGTGTGTATGCATGTGGGTGTGTGTGCACGTGTGTGAGTGTGTGTGTGTGGGCATACATATCTATATATGTATATACATATATATGTGTATATATATATATAATATTGTATTATATTATTATTATATATAATATTGTATATGTCTACATATAATAATATTATATAAAATATATATATATATATATATATATATATATATATATATATTTGATGGTGGGCCTATATGGGCCCCACCATGATGCAAGTGTTACATCCAAGTTGTTCAACCATATGGCCGTTGTTGAGGCCCACCTGGATGTGTATTTGTGGCCATTATTGAGGCCCACCTTGATATATATATAAGGCCCATGAGGTTAGGCCCATTCGACGTATTGGTGGCCCGATGATGAGGCCCACTCTGATATATATAAGGGTCATGTTACGAGACCCATTGTGATGTTTTCAAAGGCTCATGGAGTATGACCCATTGCAATGTACATAAGGCCCACTAATGCGGCCCACTTGATTTATATAAGGCCCATAGGAGATGGCCCATTTAATGTATCTGAGAACTATGGGTCGAGGCCCAATGAGATGTATATTAGTCATTGCAATGTGTGATTTCCTATGGTTTGTGTAATGGTGCTTTATGGCGGGCTAAGCCTTGGGAACAATGTTGGTTTGACGTCCACATTGTAAGGACAATGTTGGTTAAATGTCCGCATTGTCATACTCCTTAAGGCCACTGATAGGTTCATATTTATACTCTGCAGGCCGTCTAGGCCCATTTCTGTGATACGCAGAGCCCATCCCTATATGCATGTTTAGTATAGATCCATGGTTCATGATCATTCGCATCATATGTATGCCTGACATGAGGAGTGACCGATCATAGCATATGCCTTTGGGCAGACTGTTTATGGGCTCCCTGATAGGCGGAGTTGCCCCATATAAGTGCATGGTACATACAGACTGTTGCATGACTGATAATGTGACTCATGCACTTGCATTTGTGTGATTATAGTTACTATGTGCCCTAGCGACATCAGGGCCATAGCCTCCACAGATACATCGTGGATGGCAGGATTGGAGACCGGAAATATTCGATTCTAGCATACGGGCACCATAGATGTCCCTGGGTGAAAATCCCTAAACCCGATGGTACCAGAGGATGACTCCAACGTCGAGACCGAGTGGATATACGAACGCATGAGGGCCGAATACCAGGAGGCCGCGTCTCCCACTGTGTCGTGGTCGGTTGGAAAGGAGTGTGGCCTTACTCGCCCGAGGGTAGGGGGCAATACTAGGCTGAGTTTGACCAGCTCGCGAATGGGTCCGCTATCGACGTGCCGGATAGGTATTGGCAGACTATTGGTCAGGCGGATAGTGAGGTTTCTTACGCTCATTTGGACTGTGCGGCTAGGAGAGCGACAGTGCCATTTGGAGTGTATTGAACCCCGGTGATTATCCAGAATGAGAACTGTACTGATACATGTTGAGGATTGGCATGCTTGAGTTGCATCTTGCATCGCATGGCCGTGTTATGGCCGATAGCATTCATATCTTGCACCGCATAGCCTTGTACGGTTGATTGCATTCATGTGCTCATCACCATGATTCCGCATCACTCTGACCTTGCATTTTGAGTACGTTTATATTGCGCACACACTTACACCACCCTCTAAGCTTTCCATAAGCTTATGCACGATTGATGCGTGCAGGTGACGCCAGGACGCAGTCGCAGCCATAGTCTCGCTGTAGTTGGAGCGTGCAGCTGAGCTTCTGGAGTTTGCTTCTTTTGTTACATTGTATTTTTCCCTTTTGTCGCATTGTACTAAAAAGTTTTTGATCATAGTGGATTTTGTGGTGGTGCTCTTGTGGTTATTAGTTGTGGGTTATGCTTGTGTTATGCTCATTATGAATCAGACTGATGATTTGAAATCCTCCTTGTAGTATCCCAGGATCGGAACCTGGTGAATGGGTGCCGGGATCCGAAAATGGGGTTCTACGGAGGCTGTCGGCGCCGGATTCGGCGATCGGGAATTTTGAGAGCCCGGTTTCCGAGTTCGGGGGGTGACATGCGGGAATCCAGAAAATGCAGAGCAAGATCCTAACCACTGGTTCGTGGACACTTGTTTGTTGAAATAGGACCAACAGGTATTTTCCATTTTCTAACAGCATAACGAATGACCACTAATCCAATCTCCAGATAAATAATCACATAATAGTGAGAAAATCTACATTTTGGAGGACTATTTATTGTACATATTTTGTATCAGATGGGCATTTATTGATTTAAGTCCAGGCCCTTTTTCTTGGAGTCAATCAGCTTGCTATTTGTATTTGCCGCTGTACATGTAGCATTCATGCATTGTGTGAGACATTCATATTTGATATTTAGCTTGTTCTTCAACCACTGTTTTCATTTCGTCATGACAATTAATATGGTTGTCACAAGGTGTTGGAAGGAATTTTCCACGGACTTGTACCTCCCACATGGATCAGATTGGCGGGCCTATGCTTTTTTTTTTGTTGCATTAATTCAAAAGGGTCGTTATCCAACTTATATTAGGGCCAGAACATTTGTAAGAATTCACCGCTGATGGATTTTTGTGTAAATTTGAAAGGGCTATGATTCAACTTCCATGTGTCACAGTTCAGGGCCATTCATCAAGTAGAGTGCACTGTGATAGAGCCACAGTCATCCTAGAAACTTCAACAGTTCAAACTATATGATAGATCATGTTGAGCAGCTGACAATACTGAAGGTGCTTTACTCATATTTTCTATTGTGCAAACTATATGATCTGTAATTTATCTGTGTTAAGAATTTTGTTGGGCTGTAATTTAAAGAATCCTTCACTAGAAGCTGCACATTTACAACTAGAATGTTAACACATACATAAACGCTTATGCATAATGATTTTCAATACATAGATGCTTCTGATCATCATACCTGACAGATCGGGTCCTTTGCTTCTACAGACACATGAGCAGTGGGAGGAAAACTCAAGTCAATCTCCACAATCCTACACATATATAGTAGTATTATAAGCTCTGTGTAAACTTTGGAAAATGTAGATAGGCAGATGAAGCTTTTCTAACCTTTTGAATGTATCTTCCTGGTTCTCGGCTTCGAAAGGTGGGACGCCGTAAAGGAACTCATAGCAGAGGATGCCCAAGGTCCAGTTGTCAACTGTGTAGTCATGTGCTTTGTTTGTTACCATTTCTGGTGCTAGATAATCCAAAGTTCCACACATGGTGAGCCTCTTTGATCTGGATTGCATTGACCATCCAAAATCTGCAATTTTCAGTCGGCCCTGCAGGAGAGGTAATTGATTTATCAGCAGTGGTGGAATTCTTTGGTTTCCCTTCTTTCATGGAAGGTCAGAACAAAACCCAATAGTGGCATTCCTCTATGGTTGAATATCATCGTTGAATGATGATGGAAGTGGGCCCCACCTGCCTCCAGCACCTTTGGAGCCCCATGAAATTTGGTCAAGCATTTGGTGCAGTGCAGTGAGACCCAAATAGAAATTATCAATTTTCTGTTTTTTATTTTTGCCTTTCATCCACAAATAAAAAACAGTTCCCCTCATTTCAAATTTCATCAAGCAGTTGAAAGTTGAAACAGCGAAACACATTGATGCTTGAGGTAGCACAACAGGACCCAAATGGCGATTATCATTTTTTCACCTTCCGTCCCCAAATAATACTTATCATTTTTAGGGCAGGGCGGCGAGACCGAAATGGCAATTATCATTTTTTCACTTTCCATCCCCAAATAACAAAAAAAGTTCACTTGTTTCAAATTTCAACAAACAGTTGAAATCTGAACAGCAAAACATTGATGCTTGAGGCAGCACAACAGGACCCAAATGGCGGTTATCATTTTTTCACCTTCCGTCCCCAAATAATAAACAATTTCACTTGTTTCAAATCTCAACGAGTAGTTGCAAGACCCAAATGAAAGTTATCAATTTTTTTTTTCCTTTTCCATCCCCAAATAACAAAAAAGTTCACTTGTTTCAAATTTCAACAAACAGTTGAAAGCTGAAACAGTGAAACATTGATGCTTGAGGCAGCACAATGGGACCCAAATAGCAGTTATCATTTTTTCACATTCTATCCCCAAATAATAAACAATTTCACTTGTTTCAAATCTCAATGAGCAGTTGAAATTTGAAAACGCAAAGCACTGCTACACAAAAAGAGCTTTCTGTCTGCCACCAATTCCTGAGTCAGTTATGAATGTACCTAAAAGAATTGCAGCCCACTTCTCGAAACAGCCTAACAATCAAACTGTAATTTATCTGTGCAAACAATTTGGACTATTTGATTTGAAGTGCTTGCATGCTGCATGCAATGTCCAAGTATTTTCAACTAAGTTTTTGGTTCATGATGCATCCACATTCCGAGCCTCATATGCTGCCACATGCAACCAACACTACAACAAAAACAGCTATACACAACATTTGCGCTTTTCTTGAATTTTAGTTTTTATTGTAGTTGCATGAATCTTCTAACTTGTGTACCAATAACTATATTTCTTATAGATTACATGTATAGACTGTCTAAATTGGGTGCCAGGTTGGCAAGGACAACAGGGTTTGGTGTCCCATCTGTAAGCAAGGAAAGTTGAGAGAGAATCATTATCTTATTTATTGTACTTGTTGCAAGTTTCAAATCGATGTCCAAAGCGATAAGGTGCTGTCCCAATTCATTTTGGTGCTACAATTCTCTATTTGTTGTTCTGTCATTTTTGGTGCTTAGGGGAGAGCAAAACTGAAAGTTGTTGTCTATATGTTAAATTTCCAAACAAATTTTCAAGTTCTATGTTAGTATCTTCTAGAATTTCAACTGTAGATTTTTTTCCTCTTTTTAGATGAAATTCAACATGATCTTCCAAATTGCATATCTTTGATTCTTAGAACCAATACAAGCAATCTCTTCCTATATAGCTCTACAAAGTAAGTCAGCGGGTTTCTCTCCATTTGTTTGCCAGGTATTATTCATCAATCTCTTCCATAAATAATTGATCTTGCTTAATTTATATTTTTGTCGCTTCATTTATGTGTTTTCCTATAAAGTAGAGGCCCAACTTGTAACTCCTCAGAACCCGCTCTGTCGTAAGATATTACGGTGTATGACGGTTCCCAGCAGGTTAAGTTGCAAGTTATTATATAGAGTTGGTTGGATGTCTTTTATTTTTGTAAATGTTGTTAATAGTTAGTTGGATGATGAATGATACTTGTGATTGTGAATGACAATAAACAACTTATTATATATGGAGCCCCAACATGCCCACAATTTTTGACCTTTACGCTGACTTGCAATTGAATTCGACGTCCCAGATGGATCGTTCATTGATTCCAACCGTGCAACCAGAATGATGAGTATCTTACCTTTATTTATGTATCACGTGATCTTCATGGTGGGTCCGACCATTTACATGGTACTGATTTCCAACAAAATCGGTATATTAGTGGAAAAGGTAGTACGGTAACACTGATTGGGGGCTGCACGTGATCGGTTCCCTTTTTTTGTATTTCGGCATGGTATAGTGTGCGTTTATGACCACTTTACGAATTGTTGCAATTCTCTCCATAGCATACACACACGCCAATCTGGACCGATCAAATTACGGTTCCTACTGTGGATGGAGCATCATTAGCTAGATGATGAATGCCAATTGTGATTGATTATGTAATTGTTTAAGTATAGGATAATCAGTTGCCCATTTAAGAATTTTTATGTGGCCAAGCATAGATATAGTGTGCTTTTGGAGGCATAAAAATTCTCAAATTGTCCCACGTTTGGACAACTCAAGGCTAGATAGATTGGAATGATTTTGGTTACCTGATTTAAATGCACATGCTATTTCTGCATTGTATCTATCCTTTTCTCTCTGGTTACGTTTCTTATATTTATTTCTAATGTCAAATATCCTTATATTATGTGGATACTTGACATGGGAATCAAATGCAAGATCAACGTATTCGGAGAGACATGGGGAGATGCTGCCGGAATTTCAGTGTGGGCATTTAAATGGGAACATGAAAGTAGTACAATCTATCCAGTCTTGGATGCGTGATTGATTTAGTTAGTCAGTTAAAGATACCATTAGAGATTCTATTAGATGCCTAAATCGTCATTGCTTGTGGGGTGAGCAATAATGGTGCTTGTTTCATTATAATTTGTCTCTTTAGTACTCTTCCTTAAATTTCTCTTATACCCATTCTAGTTTAGCTCTCCTAGGAAGCTTTGTTGGGCTCACGTTGTATATAAGATATGTAAGTGCAAGTTTTCCTTCTTGATCCATGTATATCATCACTAACATTGTATCCAGTTGAGCCATATTTTTTCTGTAATAACAGCCTGCCCTTTTTGTGAACAAAGAGAGATAATTCAGAATTAGCAGAGACAGATGGGCTGGCATGTATATTATCACTAACATTGTGTCCATGCTGGCAGATGTCTGGCATGTACATGAGCTGCCTTGTACATGCATGTGTTGACAAAAACCTATAGTACCAAAAGGCAAGAAAGAAACAAGATAAAGATCTTTTGCTTTTTCTGCTTTTACCTTTTTTCAAATTGTTGTATTGAAACATGAATCTATTACTCATGAAGTGATTTGAATATTAAGGTTTCCTTGTATGTAGCTTTTAGTAGATAAGTTTTAACCAGTTGATATTTCAATGGTCTTTTCTTGTCTGTATCCTTTTAAATCATTCACTCTCTTACTCAATTTGTACCACATTCTGATTTTGTAGAGAGGAAATGATGTTCTGTATTCACCAGTGACTATGCATATTTAGTTGTGGAGATTGAAGGTGCTAAATTGTTTATTGATAATTATATTAATTGACAGGTAGAGATTTCTGAACTAAACGAGGAACTGAGCTGACTTCAGAATCAGGCAAGATTTGTGGCATTTTCTTTCGTATGTACAGAATTAGGCTTTTATTATTGTTGTTGTTGTTGTTGTGGTTAGCAATGTCAGTGTCATTTTGTTTTCCTTACAAGTTGCAACCCATTGCCATTTTGTTGATTGTTCCAGTGCTTTCTCATATGGCTTTTGGATGTCACCTAATCTCTATTTGTTTTTTGTCGTTGCTGTAGAGAATTTTTGAGCACTTTGCACAGGTAAGCCAACACTGTCTGTCATTTTAAGTGTTAGGTTATTCCTTAAGTTTATGTTACACTGTTGCAGATACTCAGATTTGGACTTCTTTTCTCATTACAAGAAGTTTGTACCGAAAGCATTGTTGATATTGAAAATAGTCAGTTGTAGTCAGGGTTCAAATTATCATTTGAATGCCATACAATTTTTTTTTGCAATACATTACCAATACTAGCACAATTCAATTTTATCATATTGCCCCATGGGTGTGTCACAATGCATTCTTACAATACATTCTGCTATTTTAAGCCTTGGTTGCAATATGTGAACTGATGTTAACTGTAATACTGAGACTCTTAGTTGCACTATCCTTCTAAATATGTGCTACTCCCACTTCAAATCAATAATTCCTCTATTTTGAGCCTTGGTTGCAATATGTGAATGGAAAAATCACTTTATTTTTGGCCCAAGGGATCAAGATACATGGGTTGCCTGACAATTGACAATTGATTTTGACAAAGACATATGGAGTTACATATCTCTGGGTTATTTTAAGCAGGTTGGTTCTTGAGGGGAAAGAAATTGTTGCTTTTGATACTAGTCTTCCTCTGGATGATGAATGCAAGGGAGAATCACCTAAAGAGGATTGAAGAGGATCTCTGAGGCAGATACACAAACAAGATCCAGGCCATTCATTAAGTGGGGCCCATCAATGGGTTATAATTCTTCTATCTAGGAGATTGTTTGGTTCATTGCCCATCCACATTGAGGGGGGGTTCATAATATCAATGGTTTGGATCACTGAAACATGGGCCCACTTCTGAAATGTGAAAAGCGAATGGTATTTACAAACTTTTGGCTTAGGCATTTTCCAAAACCCTGTAGAAACATTTGTCATGTGCTTCTGATTTCTTTGTTTCAATCTCTCTGATACAACTGTCTGAAGTGCTAGTTTCTCTCATGATAGGAAAGCTCTTTCCACATGCTGAGATCTTTAAATGGATGATGTATGGAAATGGTACTTGACACCCTGACAAACTTGAATCATATCTTTGTTATTTGCTATGTTTCGGATGTTTCCTATTTATTGTCCGTCTCTTCTGCCTGTCTATAGATGGAAAGCATCCAGCATGTGACCCGTCCTACTTTGGCCGGAGAGAATTTTCCTTCACACTGGATAATGACATTTATCTGCGCTTCCAATCGTTCAACAATGCGGCTGAACTGGAAAGTTCTATCAAAGAAAAGTGCCCATTTAAGATTGATATTGGACCTGTATACAGTGTAGATGTATGATTTGCACATTCTCTTTGGTGGTCAAGTAGTTAATGGTTGCTGATGTATTTCCTATCCTTAAGCTCTTCTTATGTCTTTTTTTTTTCCAGCCTGCTAAACGGCATGCATATGCACAAGGTGGTAATAATGTTTTCATGCCAGTAGAGAGGGAGCTCGTTTTTGATATTGTAAGTATAAAGCTTCTGGCAGACATAAACTGAACTGGACACTGAATGTTTCCAGCCCCACCAACCACCACCAAACAAGGTGGTTGTTTGGTGGGGCTTTTTCTTTATTTAGCTCTAATGCTTGATTCTTTGACAGGATATGTCCGATTATGATGATGTTCGGTACTGTCTTTCAAGAGCAGAAGTCTGCTTAGAATGCTGGCCATTGATGACCATCGCCATTAAAGTGATGGATATTGCTCTCAGAGGTGGGAAACAACAGTTTTTCTTTTTGGTTACATGGTGTTCCAGTGGTAGTATTTTATACTGAGGAATGATAGGATCCTTGAATCGAGGCCTTCCATCACAATGATGATGGATCATGCCACAAAAAGCCCCTTGTTAAAAATTGTAACATTTAGATTCGTAGCAGACAAGTTGATTAGAATAGAAATACAACAACATTCTACATTCAACTGGAAAAAAAAACCAGTCCAAGAGATTTATGGGGCATGGTCAATCCATGTTGGAATGACATTAACCAATGTTCTGGATCACTTGATTATGGACCCCACCTGTTAGAGCTGAAACCCCAGTATACTTTGCAAAGCCTCTGGTTGACGATCTTATGATTCCTCTTTTGTACTATCTGTTATATCTATTAACTAAGTACCTCAAAAAGCCTCCATCAGGATCTTTTTTCTCTCCATATTATATAGTCGATGTTCGGGTCTTTATGTCATGGATTTTCCTAGGAAATGTATTTATAGGGTGATATGACTGACTTCTTTTATGAGTATCCTAATGCAGATGATTTTGGTTTTAATCACATACTCTGGGTATATAGTGGTAGACGCGGTGTTCATTGTTGGGTTTGTGATGGGAGAGCGAGGAGGTAAATTGTGCATATAGTCTGAAACATGAATTTCATCTACCCATGACCTTTGTACGCGTATTGAGATGGTGTTTATTCTGCCACCATTCTTCAGGTTGACTAATGAACAGAGGGCAGCTATTGCAGACTACTTCAGGGTATGCAAGGTAGCAATAACTAAACTGTCAATAATTTCAACGTACCAGATCTTTCTTAAGACCCAATATCATGGAACTCCCTGACGTAGTCTCTATTATAGGGAAATGAAAATAGTAATAAAAAAGTGTCTTTGATGGGTCCAGCTCTGCATCCTTTACTGGCGTAAGTCTCGATGATCTGCTTTACATATTTAAGGAACTTGAGAAGATGTCATTTAAGCGCTTTTCATTACGAAGATACTTGCATGCGGTGCAGGAGATCATATACAGATGTCTTGAAGGTCTTTTTTGAAGAGAAACTGCTTGGTGGGCAGAAATTATTTGCATCCGAAGAGAAATATCAAAAGATCCTTGACATGATTCCTGATGAAAGTATGCAACTCAAAAATCATTTCTAATGATTTTATTTGAATAAGCATGATACATGTTTCTGTCTGCTAGGAAATCTCGTTTTTGGAAAGAGCATTATTTACATTGTAATAGTGCAATATTTGCAGCTATTGCTACAGAGCTACAAGCAAGGTGGCAGGAAAACCGACGGTCCATCTCAAAAGAAGACCTTAATGTTGTCCGATGGGAGTAATTAAAACACGCGTTGCAGTCTGGGAAGCAAAAGGTATGGTGCATCTTTGCATCTGGTAGGCATTTTTAGATCTGTGTTTGCTTTTCTAAGCCCATTTTCTTTCACAATCATTCCGTGTTTCAGGCACAGGGGCTTCGTCGGTGTGTTGAAGAGATTGTTTTCTCGTATACATATCCGAGACTGGATATGGAGGTTTGTGGAATGTTTTTCTATGTGTAGCATTCAAGGATTCTGATATCCGTGATCCATGCATTTGTTTCATTCTTCTCACGAAAACATTGTCTCATTTTAGGTGTCCAAACACATGAATCATTTGCTAAAGGCACCTTTCTGTGTACACCCAAAAACAGGTTAGTATCAATGCTATCACTAGTTAAGGGTGATAATGTGTTCATGCTGGTGAGATTGAATTATGTTATTTCAAAGATGTCCGCTTTAGCACTTTTGACCGAACCTATGTGATATAATCTCTTGTCAATGCTTTAGCACTTTTTTTTATAGACCCCATACTATAAGTAGAGTAACATTGTAACCATGGTTATGCCATTGATGGGAAGCCACATAAAGTGCCGAAAAACCAACTTCCATGGAGCAGCTAAGGACTAGCCTGGTTCTGGCTATCATAGGAGCAATTTTCAAAGGGCTAATGGTGGGTGATCCACTCTTCTCGTTGCATACAAGTGGGGCAATCCAGAGTTCAAATCACTTCAGCCTTTTGACGCCACTCGTGCTAGGAGTAAGACCATATAGAGGATTTGTTTTTATTTATTTATTTACATTCAAGACCATTTATTGTAATATTTTTTTTTATTGTGTGGTAATATAAATTTTGTTTAATATTCAGTTTTATTTGTATTGCATCATTTTTATGTTTCAAATATTTAAAAAATACAGGTTTTGATTGAATTATATATAATAATAAAAAAAATTACTGGCATGCTAGGGCCTCATAAATCCATACAAAGGCTTCTACCGGCGCTTGTGTAGAAATCTTATGGCACTTTTTCCACAAACCATTTTACCGGCGCTCTAATTGATTTTTACCGGCGCTTTTTCGCGTCCGAAAAGCACACAGTTTCGGCGCTTGGAAAGGCGCCGATAGAAGTTACTAGCGCCGCCAATACGTTTAACGGCGCCGATAGAAGTTATTAGCGCCGCCAATACTTTTAACGACATACCCATTTATCGGTGCTTGACTAACGCCAATAATAGAATTGCCGGTGCTTTTATGGACTTATAGAGGCGCTTGTAAGCTCCGCTAAAAGTCTCATTTGTTGTAGTGAGCCCATCTGATTTTTGGATACGACTCTTGCGAGCTTGAGAAACTGACGGACAGAACAGATACCTCACGGAATAGCCCCACATAGCTTCCAACCACTGGTACTTCCTGTCATCGCTCCATATGCGCGGGCGTCATAGTCAGACGGTTGAGAATAAAATACCAAGGAATCAGTCTCGTTTTTCGTCCGATAGATATCCAGTCGAAGACTTCAGTCTAAGTCAAGCCGTCATATTCCTGCATAATTCTTTTTGCCTCTGCCGCGATATAGGATCTAGGGTGTCTCACCATCCAATGGGGCTCAGATATTAAGATAATCCATTGATTTTGATCCATTCATATTATTATCACTATCATAAATAAGCTAATATCTTATAATTACTCCTTAGTTGATGACCCAAACATTTGATTTTCAAAGTTAAATGCAAAGACGTTGTAATTTTCTTTTAATTTTTCTGAATCCACCATCATACATTCAGTGTTTGTTTTCTATGATGGCCATTATGGTGTAGATTCTAAAGCGTGGACGGTATTGATCATCAGACCACATAGCCTGTGGCCCGTAGTGGGCGGCGACAGATGCTGGATCTTAAGTAGCGACAGAGATATGTGGGGTCAGGGTCCCCTAATAGATGTGAATTTTGTAGTACGTGTGCCTATTGGGTGTTATGGGAGACTGAAATATGATCTGTGGTACATGTGATCTTGGCCATCCATCATGACCAGTCCCCGTGAACAAGCCTGAGTCTGAAAGCTAAGCTGGTGAGCCTGTACTCTTTCAAGTATATACCATTGATATCTTTTCTGTCTATTCTTTTCTTATGTGTAGCCCATGTAGCCCATTAGATGAATGGACTGGCCTGATTTCTATGTCCCGGTGGTGCAAAATTTATTTGACTACGAACCATAATGAGAATCTTATTGCTAAATTGACAAAGGATTTGAGCCCCATGTACAGATAAGAAAGAAAATAGACCATCCTTTCATTTCTTTTCCAAAATGATACTTTATTTTATGATCAAACCATGATTACTGAGAAGATCGACGGTCAGATGATATCGATCTGTTTATTGATAATAAAACATCCTTATTTCTACAATCAGCTATAAGATGGTAGTTGAAGGCATCGTGGATATTTGCGTAATCAGTCATTGCAGTCCATGACTTAACAGTCAACGAACTGGTAGTTGACGATCATGTGGCCTTGATTATAACCATTCCTATCGGTGTCGATCTGATCGAAGACGCCCTTATCTAAATCCGGCCCTCCATTGCTACATTGGTCCACGATCCTCGCCGTCACCTGCCCCCTGTCCTTGTGTTTGTTACCTACGTAGCATCAATAACTAAGTTAGCCTTTTACATCAGTCCACGCCTACATGTTGGGCCCCACAATCAGCTGGGCTTGGCCACCATGGGTTAGTTTGGACAGATTTTGAAGTTGGTAGGTTGGCTTAGGGCCTGAAATCAAGGCCCATTTAATTTCTAGGTCCCTTATTTTGAAAATTGCCGGCCCATTTACTTTTATATGTGATGCGCCTATCACATCTAAACCGTCAAACAGGTGGACTCACCGTGATTATCATACAACCAAAAGTTAGATAGTCTATTGCATAATTTGATTACAATCAACGGCTGGATATTATACACAAATTCCGTCGGCAGTGAGTGGACCGTTAAAAAAATGATCATGGGTATTTTTGATACCGTGCCCTCCATCCGTACTGTTGGGACATCTGTTTGAATTCAAATGTTTGTCTTTTTTCACACTGAGAGGGGGCATTTTGATATACGTGGTATATAGGTGTGAGATCTGAGCTATTCATCAGGACCATCCCTCCACATACATGCCCTGACCCAAATAATCAGGTCGGGCCAACTCACTTTCATGATAAGCCACACAAACTGCCAGGATTTTCACATGTGTGAGGCTTCGTTGCATGTATGGGACTAAGTGATGCTGCACGCGACCCGCACATCGGATCCTATCCACGTACACAGTGGGTCCCATGACTCATATCGAGTGCGAGGATGGTGGTGGGCCCCACAGGACCGCAGAAAGCAGTCCACCCGTACCTGCGGCGCCATTCGAGGGGCTTGTTCGCGTCCCATGTGGCGCAGTAAACGCTGGCCCTGAGATAGTCCCACCCAATCTGCGACGGATTGTAGAGGTGGTACGTCGCGCGGACGTTAGACGCGCTCTGCGCCTGGGCCGCTGCTACAATGCACAGTAAGAGTGCCGTAAAGAGAATCCATTCTTCTTTACTTTTTCTGATTTGAAGTTAGCCAAACGGAGCTCGTATTTAGAAGTGAGATTATATTGTGAATTACCAAAATTACCCCTAATTTCTGTAGAAAACCATGGATATGCCCTCCCCTGAGACTCGGATAATGACATGTTTATGTGTAGAAGATGGTGGGACCACTGACGGCTGGAGAAAGCTAAGGGCCTGTTTGGTTGGGCGGATTGAGCAGGATTAGGAGTAGAGCTGGGCATCGGACCGAGTCGGCCCTGATTCGGTCCAACCCGATTCAGTCCAAAATCTACATGGCCGAATCCGAACCCGATCCGATCCGGCACCGCCGAGTCGGATTTGGTTCGGGTCAGGCCAACCATACAAGTCCGAGACATCGGACCCGAACCGATCCAATGTATGGTTGGCCTGACCCGAAGTAAATCCAACTCGGTCAGGGAAACCGAGTCAGACCGGATTAGGTATGATCCTGATCGGATTTTTTAACGGTAAAAATCATTATCCTTGTTGCTATTTTCGGTGTGCTCCATTTGAGCTTTATATATGATTCATTTTTTTTTTTACCAAATGCTCTAAAATGATCATGAAAAATGGATAAACGGTATGGATATAATAAATACATCATTGTGGGGCCCATGTTGAAATCGTTTGAGCTGTTCGTACAACTTGGAGCTCGAGACACTTACAAGTTACAGTTGTTTACTATGCACGAAAGTCCCGTGCGCGTTGGTGGTATACAGTGTATTGACGTTAGCAAGTTAGGTGGGTCTGATCATGGTGCATGTGTTATATCAAAACCGTCCATCCATTTGGCGAGCTTGTTTTAAGGCTTGAGACGAAAAATAAAATAGATCTAACTATTAAGTGGGCCATACTGAAAAAAGCAATGAAGATTGAACATCTATCATTGAAACCCTTTTTGGGGTCACAGTTTGACGGAAGTTTTGGATGATTTCAAATTTGTTTTTCCTCTTAATTCAGGTCTTTGTGACCTTATGAATAGATTGGATGGAAAATAAACATTATGGTGGGCCCTATAAATTATTTAAAGGTGAAAATCATTTTCAGTTGCTATTTATAGTGTGGTCCAGATGATCTTTGGATATGATCCGTTTTTTGGTTAATGCTCTAAAATGATCTCTAAATATATATGAACGATGTAAATATAATAAATACATCACTGTGGGGCCATATAACTTTGATCTCCTTTGAACCATTCGTACAACTCACAGCTCGAGGAGCATCAGTTCTCATCTTGGCACGACACGTACCTACACCTAGCACGTAAGCCAGCTACATAGGTGTGTACAGTACACCAGTAAATCATTTTGCTATTGTACACAGTAAACTCTGTTGGGGCCCACCTTGAATGCATGTGATTTATCCACGCTGTCCATTCGTTTTTGCAGATCATTTTAGTGGTTGAACCCAAAATTGATGTATATCCAAAGCTCAAGCGGACCATACCACAGGAAAAAGTAGAAGTATCAGAAGAACTACTCCGGATCGGGTAGGATCGGATCGGGTTTTCGGGTCGGGTTGAGTCGGATCAGGGCCAATCTGAACTTGACCCAAAAAGATTTCGGATCTGGATGGGGCTACCCGATCTGCACCGATCCAGACCGTCGGTTCGGTTCTGATCGGGTCGGATCCATCGGATCGGGTCTGTTTTGCCTAGCTCTAATTAAGAGGGATGGGATCGTAATATTCCATCCGCTCGGTCTGCTCATCTGTTTGGACGTGCATATATCCCATGGGACGACTGATATTTCGAGCAGAGTAGTCTTTGAGCTGAGGGATTACGAAATCCCTCTTGGATACGCTGTCATCCCTCGCTGTCATCCTCAAGCCCATCCCATGACATTTCTCTTATCCAGTCATGCGGAACGACGGGATGGTTATTTTCAGGCGGACATGGCCGCTCGAGTTGGCAGGAGTGAAATTCTTGGCGCAAACAAGTATGTCTATAAATACCTATTAATTTGTGAGATGGTGGTCGTTTTCATCCCTGTGATATCGATTTCAGGTGAGCCGAATGTTTGATTTAGACCCATTTCGGCCGAGTACGCCTCCCTCTCCGTCTGAATTGAAGCATCATTGTATTGATCTGTTGATTTCTTTAATTTGATTTCATAGTTTGATTTTACTGTTGATGCTTTCCTAATGGGGGTTTCGCTTCTTGCATGTTGGTCTGACTACGAATTTATGATAGAAATTGGGGGTTCTTGCATGTTGTGATCCCTTGTTCCTTTCATTACAATGTCGCATAGAGTTTTTTATTGGGGGATTTTTGAGGGTTTACTGTCTATGGACTATGCATGGTACCTGAGATGGGGCCCTGCATGTTTGATTCGTGGGCCCTTTACAATGTCGCATAGAGTTTTTTATTGGGGGATTTTTGAGGGTTTACTGTCTATGGACTGTGCATGGTACCTGAGATGGGCCCCTGCATGTTTTGATTCGTGGGCCCTTTGATTTGAATGTCGAATGGATTTTTAAAGGTGAGATTTTTGGGATTTTGCTGTCTATGGACTGTGCATGGTACCTGAGCTGGTTTCCTACATACTGTGATGCATTGTTCCTTTGATTTTAATGTCGAATGGCTGTTTTTTCTTTCTTTCTTTCTTTCTTTTTTTGAAGGGGGGGGGGGGGGGGTGGTTTGCTGTCTACGGATTGTGCATGGTACCTGAGATGGTTTCCTTCATGCTGTGTTGCGTTCTTCCTTTGATTTCAACATCGAATGGATGTTTTTTGGGGGGATTTTTTCTTTTCAGACCATGGATGTGTCTCAGTTACTGTTATAGTTCTTATGTGCTGGGAGTTTAAAATATTAGTGGGCGGTCTCGATGGGGAAGAACATATATTGCATTTTTTTTTTCTATTTCAATTTTTTTTTTCTTGTGGCACATATGTAGTTTACATCAGTAATTCACCACTGTTTCTTATGCTATTAGTGATGTATTTGGAGTGGTTACGTTTCCTTATGCTATTGGTGATGTATTTATGGCTCATATGTAGTTTACATCAGTAATTCACCACTGTTTCTTATGCTATTGGTGATGTATTTGGGGTGGTTACTGGTGATGTATTTGTGGCCCATATGTAGTTTGCATTAGTAATTCACCACTGTTTCTTATGCTATTGGTGATGTATTTGGGGTGGTTATGTTTCCTTATGCTATTGGTGATGTATTAGTGGCCCATATGTAGTTTACATCAGTAAGTCACCCCTGCAAAGGGTACATTTCCAGCTACATGTCCTTCATTCATCCTGTGACATGTAATGGTTTTCTTGGAATGACATTGCCTTCACGAATGCTACATTTTGCCCATGCCAGTAATGGCATTGCCCTCATTTAAGGCAAAGCAACAAGTTACAGTATGTTCCGTATATTAGCCCAATAAAAATGTTTCATCCCAACTCCATGTCTTTCACTCCTCTTGAGACAGGAACTGGTTGGCTTAAAATAGCTTTGCCTTCATGAATGTTACAAGAAACCCATGCCATTAATGGCATTGCCCTCATTTTAGGCAAAACAAAAGGCTATAGTTTCTTGATGTACATTTTTTATCCATGAGGAATTGGTGATGTATTCTGCTATAAAGTATGTCTGTTTCCATGCTATAATGAAATGTCGCTTCTCACATATATTCAGCAAGTCAGAGATTGGTTCATCTCCTTTATGCTCATGTCCTTAGCTATGTGAGTTGTGATGCCTTTTGTTGTGAAATGGGTTTGGCCATCATAATGCGTGCTTGGAATGTTTCTGATTGCCATTTTTACTTTCATACACTTTTTTTTTTTTAGGAGTGACTCTGTTACTGCTACACTTCCTAATTGTTGTGTAAAGTATATATTATATCCATGACTAAGGTGGGTAGAACATACATTACATACTGAATTGTTTTTGGTTCCCATATGTCTGTTAAATCAGTAAGTCACCACTATTTCTTATGGTGTGGTCCTTATAAGATTTCAATGACTTTTAGTTTTGACCTTGAATTGAAAATCAGAAGCAGATCCTCCTGCCTTTTCGTAGATAACCGTAGGCAGGCAAGCAAGCAAGCACTCTCTCTCTCAATATCTTTGTCTCTGTTTTTTTTTTTCTCTATGACTTTTGATTTTGATTTTGATTTTTTATTTTTAAATTCTAGCTACTGATGAAATTGCTGTAGAAAAGTTCTTAAATTCTTCATTACATGATGGGAAGAGAAAAATCTTGATTAGGGATCGTTTGGATGCGTATAAATGGGGTTACGATTTACAGGTATATGGTTTACATTATGTTTTTGGATGCTAAAAAATGCCGTATATAGGTTCCAGCCCCATTTGATTTTCAGGCTTTCCATTTACAACCCAACGGCTACAAATGGAAAGATTGGCTCTCCATTTATAGGACTTAAAACAATTTAAAGGCCATCCAAACCTAGAGAACCTCTAAATCATTTATAGCTTACAACCAAACAGGACAGGTTGTAAATGACCACTTAAACCATTTACAGGCATCCAAATGAGCTTATCGATCATGACCACTAATGATTGGTGAAAACAATACAAAAGAATTTTATTTTTTAAAAAAAAAGCAATTGGAATTGATGATAACATTAAAAATAACTGTTATTTATTCTTTCCAGGAATTTTAATCTTTACAATGATTTGTATTAGTCTTCTCATCATGTTTTTACAGACCTGCTAGCTAGTACTCTTCTTAAATAACTAATTCCAAAAAGTGTTAATTTCCTAGGGGAAAAAAAAGGAAATGAAGAAAAAAGAAGATAATCAAGGACATAACAAGACCTGATGGATCAAGTCTCTTGTCAAATGTAGTTTGTGTTCAGTTAGTTATCTACATTAGCCCCTGCAAATAGTGATTGCTCAACTCCAAGTCTTTCATTCTGCATCCATTCAAGAATTAGTTGGCTTGGAATGGTTCATTGTATTTTAGTCTTTCTTAATTGTTTATTGATTAGAAGTGACTTTGTTACTACTACACTTCCTAAGGGCTTGTTTGATTTTCTAATTACAAAGGTAATTCAAGGTAAATGGGTAATAATTATTTACCTCTGTATTTTCGGTTGGATTTCCAAGGTGATTTGACCGCCACCTTTCATTTATAGCACTCCTCACGTCACCCGAGGAGAAAAAACTAAATTGTGGGGCCCACCTTGATGTTTTGTATTATCCACACCGTCCATTCCTTTAGCCAACTCATTTTAGGGCATGAGCTAAAAAAAGAGGCACATTAAAAGATCAAGTGGACCACACCACTGGAAACAATGGGAATTGAACTCCTACCATTGAAAGCTTCTTGAGGACCCCATAAGTTTTAGATCAAACTGATATTTTTGTTTCCACTTTATCCATGACTGTGTGACCTTATTAATAGGTTGGATGACAAATAAACATCACTGTGGGCCCTAGGGAGAAAACAACTTTCAACCATTGATGTTTTAATGATCATTGTTTCCTAAGGTGTAGTCCACTTGAGCTTTTGATTTTCCTCATTTTTGGGTTCATGCCTTAAAATGTATTTTTTAAAAGGATGGATGGTGTGGATAACTCATATATATCATGGTGGGGCCCATATATTTAAATCAGTAATAACAATGTTTGTATGGACCGATTTTCGAAACGTAAATCCTGGTGACTTTCAAACAGGTGTAGTAAGTAATAATCAGGTAATTCCGTGTATTTACCAGGGAAATTAAAAATCAAACAACCCCTGAGTGTTGGGCATTCATCTGTATATTATCCATGCCTGATGGATGTTTCATGATATATGGCACGTGTGTACTGTGTTTGCAAGCCATGTGCAAGTTAAAAGTGTAAGTCACCATTGTTTCTTAAGATGTGGTTCGTTTAAGATGTCACTGACATTCAATTTTGAACCTTAGAACAGTAAATGGTTGGCTTGTAATGTTTGCATTGTGTGTATTCTTTTTTCTTTCGTAACTATCTAGTGATTAGAAGTGACTCTGTTACTGCTACAGTTCCAAAGTGCTGGGCATATATGTGTATAACATCCATGCCAGATGTGTGTAGTACATATATTACACTCTATTACTGCTACACTGTTACATTTCCTTACATTTTGAATTTCATGGACCGTGAGCTGTTAGGAAGTGTAGCAGTAAAGGCTTTCATTCTTCCTAAGACAAGAACAAAACTTATTTCATTCTTCCTGGGACAATAAAATTGATTTGTCTTTCATTCTTCATGGGACAAGAACTAAAAGTATTACCTGTGGTCCATTAAACAACTGATTAGAATGGCCCATTGAACTGTTATATTCTTTATCCACTAAATGGTATTATTGCTATACATTTTGCTCATGTCCAAGGAATGGTATTGCTGCTATATGTTCTGCTCATGCCAGTTGAATGGTATTACTGCTATGCACTTTTCATCCATGGAAGGTATTTCTGCTGTACATTCTGCTCATGCCCTCATTTAGTAGACCTTCAGTTCCAGTTCTTGCAGACAGTAGTTTCAGCTGTAGTGGAACTATCTCATCTTCACTCCACTAATCACGATCGTTCGGTGACTATTGTTTCATATTCTAAGCATGTTTATTGGATTACATGATTTGGACGGTTTAGTGGTATCTATTGCATGTAACGTATGCAGTTTTATTAGTAAAACCCAACATCGGATTTTGTAGCAGCAACATCTGATTTTGTTGCTACATTGCATGTTACTGGCAGTAGTTACTCACAAATTAGGCCTTTCTATTGTAGCAGTACTAATGGTGTTACTGGCAGTAGCTTATTTTAAATCAAGCATTTCTATTGTAGCGGTATTGATGGTGTTATTGGCAGTAGCTACTCACAAATCAGGCCTTTCTTTTATAACGGTTCTGATGTTGGATATATGTTTGCCTTTCTCTTTGCTGCTATTTACCTGTCATCTGTAATCGGCTTCTTCCTAATAAACTGTTATATTTCCAAAAGTTTAGGTTCCCGAATTTAGTACTCTGTTTCTCAGGAATTCATCGCACACAGCCCATTTTTAGCTATGTACCATGTTATTTTCTTTCCACTATTATTTGAATTCTTCTCTTTTTACTATTCAAAACTATCACCTTCCTATACAACCGTAATTCAATATATGATGAAGTGACAGGTCTGGATATATGTCACATATAAACCTGCCCATGTCCAATTTATCAAAAGTATTTGGGGCTCTGTTCTTTATCTGCTGCATGGAATTAATCTTGGTATAAATAATATGACGTAACTATATGTAAATCACACGCTTAAATTGTATTTATCAGATACTCCCCACAGTAAGATATTCAAATTGGGATCTACATTAAGATATGGATTTAGGATTTATATTAAAAACACAATCGTACATATATGTGTAGGTGCACAGTTGGCTTGGAATGGATAATGATGAGGAAAAAGAGATGGAACGGGCTGCTGGCATGCAAGTGATGGCAGCTTGCATAGTAACGGTTGGGGAATACTGTCACGTATACATGTTCAAACAACTGGCATGACACGGAGATGATGAGGGGGCAAGGTTTATCAACTTTATCATTCGGGCGATAGACGGAGATTGTGTAACTCAACTCAAGATGAGTCGAGATGCTGTTTTTTTGAGTTGTGTACTAAACTACGCGAGAAGACACATCTGCGCAATACTTGTAATGCGAGTTTAGAAGAACATGTAGTTATTTTCCTCCACACCATGGGCGATAATGTTCGCAATCGGGTCATGGGGAATAGATTTATTTGATTAGCTGAAACCATTAGCCGACACTTTTATCGTATATTAGATGTCATTGTATTACTATACCCTGAGTTCATTAAACAGATAGGATCAGAAACACCCTTCGAGATACAAACAAATATAAATTGGGCTCCATACTTTCAAGTATCATTTTGATTGATAACTATTGTATATATACATTGTTATTCACAAACGCCTACTAACAAGTCCGTCTATAAAAGAAATTTGATGAAATGCATCTAGGATTGTGTTGGTGCAATTGATGGAACACACATACCTGCTCATGTCCAAGTAGCGGATTATGTGAGCTTCCACAATTGGAAAGGGTTCTTCTCTCAAAATATACTTATGGCATGTTCATTTCACATGAATTTTCTATATGTATTGGCCGGTTGGGAGGGTTCAGCTTCGGATGCGAGAGTGCTACACAACGCTCTAACCTGAACAGATGATCCCTTGTCTCGCATGGTACTGGTTAGATTTTCAAAGATTACTCATCTAATTAATACGTATAAAATCTTCGACTGTTCACTTAATAGAACATTCATTCAACTGTGTAGGAAAATATTATATTGTTGATGCTGGATACGCGCATTCACCTGGTTTATGGCTCCATACTGGGGCGTTTGATACCACTTACAAAAGTATCGAAATAAGAGAGCGCCTGCGAACATGAATGAGCTGTTTAATTACCGACATGCACAATTGCATAATGCAATCGAGCGTTGTTTTGGTGTAATGAAAGGCAGATTTCTCATATTGAAGACGGTCATGCAATATGAGTTACACACACAAATGAAAATTGTTAAAGCATGCTGTGTGTTACACAATTTCATATGAACCGGACATGAGTCTCGTCAGGACCTACATGACGTTGGCATATCTTTTGCTGAAGGGGAGAGTAACCCAACACCGCATGAGGTATCAACGAATGACGAGAGGAAGTGGTTGCTGCGAGTTACTCAGCAAGAAAAGGATGCTCGGATTTAAGTGCGGGATGATATTGCAACTCGAATGTGGGCAGATGCACATCAGAATAGTAGGAGTAGATAGTCGAATTATTTTTATTTCTTCTTTGTAATTTTCCATACGAACTAGACATTATTTAGGTGCTCGTAATATTAACTACTTGTCAATGGAATTATGGTTTTCCAATCATGCTTATGTCATGTAGTTTCTCATGAAAATTTTTGACATTAGCTAAATTTCATCTCTACTTGACACATGTTGCATATGTAGGTGAAATGTCAGACTTCTGGTCCAATGATACATTGACACCGACACAATCATTGGTTAAAACACCTGTGGTGCCAACTTGATGTTCTCCATGTGGGAAGACAGTGAAATCTCTCGCCGAGCCTCTGTCCTGAGCACCTAACATCAAATGGACTAGAGAAATGGATCAAGTTCTTTTCGACACGCTGCTCGAACATGTTGCACTGGGACGTAAAACAGATAATGGTTTCAAGTGGGAAGCCTACCAAGCAACAGCTGAAGAGGTCGCGAAGCATACTGACATAGCTGTCAACTGGCAGAATGTACAGAACTGGCTGAGGTATTACAAGCGAGAATATAATGCTGTGAAGGACATTTGGTAGTCAGTGGGTTTGGATGAGATAAAGAGCGCATGGTGGTTATGACCCCTGATGAGGTCTGAGAGGAATACCTTAGGGTATGATTTATAAAAGTATAGTTTATAGAACACAATCACAAACACTTAAATCACATGTACTTTTTGCTACTTACCACTATATTTTATGGTTGTAGTCTCACCCGCATGCTGAAAGACTTCGTGAGAAAAGAATCGATAGAATGGATGACCTTGCGGTTATCGTCAGTTCCAATCAAGCCACGGGACAATATGTGCAAGGAAATACGAGCATGGCCACATCATCCTCTCAGATTCAGCGAGATCTCAATGAGTCCTGGAGAGACCTCCAAGATGATCTTGACAATACCATTAACCTCTTAGAGGACAATGTAGCGGACTCGATAGGGACCAATCATTTTCCTCAGAGACTCCTTCGATGGAAAAATGTGCATCGTGTGGCACTCCTACTCAAACTTTCAATTCTAATGGTCGCTGAGGTGGGACCGCATCAAAGAAATGTATGCGGCCTCCTCGTCCTTGTGATGTGCTCGACATCTCTCTTAAGACTATTGTAAAAGCTATGCGTGATTTTGGCGTAGGCAAAGAGGTCAATCGTACTAGCAAGGTACTTGATGTTCTATAAGAGGTGCAAGGGTTGACCAACTCAGAGTTTATCAAAGTTGGTTAGCTGTTGAGTAGGGACAAGAAGTTGGCATCGTTCTTTGTCAGTCTTCGACTTGAGCGACGCGTCAAGTGGTTGAAGAAAACACTCCACGATAACTTTGGTGATGCAGGTGTTGGGTCGGTTTGACAGGGACTGGTCCCTGGTTCTATTGATCTATTTCTTTGTGGGCATGTAATAACTTTTTTATTCATTAATGATGATTTTTTTCTTTTTTGGATTGATATAATTGGTATATAGTGTATACCAATTTGAATGGTAACTGTATACCAATTTGAATGGTGTGGCAATACTGGACCTTTTGTGCTATAATATATTTATATATGTGATTTCACATGCTTGTTGTGCGCACATTAAGATGATAGGGCCACACACTTCATTTGGAGAAAGGGTACATACTAACTAATTTTTAAATTCAGATCATTTCAATGTTTTTTTTTTTTGGGGACAATATTGCATATTTTTAAAATGCGATCATATTCCAATGCACGAATCTCATGCCAATAATGGACATGTCAATGCAGATGGCAAAAGCGAAGTACTACATTGTACTCATGGGCCATTGACCGGGCATTTATCTGACGTGGGATGATGCTAAGTTAGAGGTCGAGGGAGACAGCGAAGGGAGACACCAGGCTTTCAAGAATTAGAGGGAAGCTGTTGCATGCTGGGAGGGTCACTTCAGTGGTACCAGTGCACAATCGAGACCTGCCACAGAATCTCATGCGGTTCATGTCGCTGCATTTTCAGACGAGATTGATATCCATCATTCGTCAACTTCGTCTATCCAACAGACGACCTAGGCCATGGTTTCTAGGGCCACGGCGACTGATGCTCTTGCCTCATCATTTGGGAAGAGATTCTGTGCAGTTCTGATTGCCATCATTGCTCTTTTCTTTGCGTTACTTATTATTTTTAAATTTTAGGTATATGAGGTTGTGTAACTAAATGAATATTATTTTTTTGAACTGTGATTGTATGGTTTTACTGATTTGTGGACCATCAGCCACTGACAATTGCCTTGATCACTTGTATATTATTGACTACTTTACCTTGTCGATAATTTTGTCTCCAACCACTGTCAATTGGTGTGGTCCACTGGATATGTGGACCTGATACACTGATGTTGGGGTTTTTCTTATTGGGGACGGAATCATTTGGTGTGGTCCACTAAATATTTGGACAACACATGTTTTTTTTCCTAACTCTTCTTGGGATTTGGACTGGGCACTTAGATTGGACAGTTTAGATTAGACAATCTTCACGTGGTGTGCCACTCTTTTGTTGGACATGCTACACTTGCATATGATTAGAATGGCCCATATTGAGAATGGTGTGGTCCACTGGATATCTGGACCACATTCATTTACTTGTAAGACGCCAAGTCCCCCTTGCATCTAATATATTGGATGGCTTGGATGACACTCTTTCAAATGTTGTGGTCCATTCGAGACCCGATTTTCAATAGCTGGACCCAAGTACAATATGGATTGTGTGCTGGTTGGAGTTCTGTCCAAGCCAATGAAAATCCTGGGGGAACGGATTGGCTACTCCCCCTACCACCACCCCCATGGCTGGTTGTCGATGCTCTGTGGGCATCACCATGATGTATTTTCTTCATCCATTCCGTTCATCCATTTTTACAGATCATTTTAGGGCTTAATCCCAAAAATGATAGGAATATAAATCTCAGTTGGACCATACCACAGGAAAGCAATAGTGATTGGATATCCACCATTGAAATCCTCCTACGTCCCACTGTACTGTTTATTTGACATCCAATCTGTTGATTAGGTAATTTAGACACAGATGAAGGGAAAAAACAAAGATCAGCTTGATCCAAAACTTTTATAGCCCCCAAAACAATTTTTAATGATCGAAGTTCATTCAACACTATTCCTATAATGTGGGCCACTTGAGATTGGAATATACCTTGGTTCTGGTCTCATACCATAAAATGATCTAGAAAAATAAAGGGACGGCATGGATGAAACACATATTTCATGATGGGGCCCATAGAGCACCGACCACCCGCCATTGGTTGGAAGCTGAGGGATAGCTAATCCAATTTCAAATCCTAGGATGTTGATACCAATCCAAATGGGTGGAACCACTTTGTGTTTTTTTTTTTTTTCACACACACACACCCCACACACGCATGCCATGGGATTTCACCATTGGTGGGTACTCAAACCCTTGACCTGGTGTTGAAACTCCCGGGAGTCCACCGCCCGGGTAAGAGTAAGGACCCGGGTGGAACCACTTGGTTTACCAAGGGATTCATGCAATTCGCGTAGCAACCAAACGGGACTCACTTCCAAGATCCCGGGATATGCTAGACGTCCAACGGGAGATGCCTGACATCCCAAACATATGCGGTAAACGTGTCCCAAGATTAGGGAATACCATGAATCTTACAACAATCCGCTGACTTCACCATGATTATCTTAAAATTCAACCATCCCTCCTAATCCGGCCCAATCCGCCCGCCAAACTGGCCCTAAATGGCAGGGGCTACTGGATGGAGGGAAGTCATTCATCTGACATATCATACATGTGCCAGATCTGGGACGTTCACCGGGATAGCCAATTGGAGTGTGCACTGGCTTCCAAATCCCGTTCAGCCAGTTATCAAGTGGGCCATACATGCAAGAGAAGAGCCAGTGGTAATAAAAATGACCATTGGAATGATTAGATTCCTATGTTAGTTCAGGACCTTTTAGAATAAATGGTGGTGACTTTTTACTGTGCACATGGTATAGTTTTCTGAAAATCTAGACCGTCCAAATTGCTAGACCAACAGCTAATGGAGCGTAAAATTAGACAGGATAACGAGTTTGATTTGATCTCTTGAATTGGGACCATGCCAAACCGTTTGATTTGATATGTGACCGGAAGTATACGCTAGTTTTTAATTATTACAAGTGGGACCATTGATCTAGTAATCCAGACCGTTGGTCTGCTGAGCCCCACTCTGGATGGACCATACTTTAAAAGCCTCTTAGATTGGAAGGTTGCCAGCATAGCCGCCGATATTCAGACCTTTCGAATTGTATTTATTTCTCTTCTTAACCATCCATTTCTAGGCCAAAAATTGAATGGTTAAGATTGTTCAATCAAGAAGATTTTCATAAAATATCAATCCACTGCAGGTTCCAACAGATTATTGGTTTGGATTATCAAACCAATAAGTCGCACAAGTCGTATGCTGTGTGAAGATGCAGCCGCATATCAAATACTCCTTTACCCTAAATACCCGAGTAGCAGCCTTTCGTTATCAAAGCGACCATGAATCTGTCCACATTCCTCACACGGACCGTCCGGTTTTCCAAATATTACTTTAAATAATTGAAAATGGATAGTAATTAACTTTATCATTGAGTGGTGACATCACTGACATGATGTTTTTGGTACCCATTTACTTCACCCAAAAATCACCGCAAAAATAGAAATCCCCATGCCATGTCTCATATACTTATGGGCCCTTGTTCCGATCCAGTGCTTTGGATCATCCCATCCCATCAGCCAGATTTCTACGCCACGTGTCATTTATGTCAGACATCAGAGATATACCGTCCTGAGATGATCTGAACAAAAATAAAAACCTAAAAACTAGGCGGCCTAAACCCGGTAGGCGCTGATTTGCAAAAAGAAAAAAGTCAAGTGGCAACCTGCGTGGCGCGCACGATATAAATTCTGTTGCAAATCTCTAACGTTGGTTACATTTTTAATGTAGTAATGGCTTTAAGTACGTTTATAAAAGACCTATTGAGAAAAAGAATCATGTCGCAAATCTACCCACCGAGTGCTTAGTAAGGCTATTTTCATAACGCCTCGAAAATTAGCATCCAAGTACATAAACTCCGTTTTTGAGTTTTCGGATGTTAGCTTAATAAAATAAGCGTATGTATTTATTTAGATTCACATCCATTTCATATAAAATTAATTAGAGTAATGCAATTTAGCTTAGATGATTCAAAGCGAGGTAGAGATAATAAAAAATTCATAAATATAAGTCTAACAGTAAAAAAAATACAATTCCAATAATGGTGATCGTCCAAAATGGGGATTATACCAGCCACAATGAACATACCATAAAATCAATATACAGAGCACATTGATTCAGAATTCTAACATATACAAGCAAAAGATTAAATAAATGTAAGGTCTTCCAATTTCGCTTGACAATACCAAGGTATCACGACAAAAATGCAAGCTAATCCAAGCTTACTCGTCGGAGGCCTCAATAAAATCTGCATTAGCAATATTGTCTGGTTGGTATTTTAAAATACCATCCTAAGTGGGAGTGAGTAGCTAACTCAGTGGTTCCATTAGTTCTAAGTTATACATGTTATCAACTCAATTACCGCAGTTAATGATAAATAAAACATTAAGTATTTCTTAAATATTCTTGTTAAATGCACAATTTAAATTATGAAATGATGCATACGCATTACAATCCAGCACTCCTTTACAAGTGACTTCAACACCTATTTCACAAATGTCAACGCTCCCTCACAAGCGACTCAAATGCCAAATTGCAACCTATACTAGAGTATGTATGATTAGCCAAGTGATTATTAATATCAATTCATACATCAAATTGCCGAAGCTAGAATACCGACATTATATCACAAGTCCTAATACGAATCACGTGGCTCGTTGCGACACATAACGACTCCTCACCAGTGTCCCTTGATCTAAATTTAAGTATTACCCATTTATCTTACAAATCAATGATTTCGAAGGTACGTCATGATACCTAAATGTATGTGGATCAACTCAGTATGACTTGTCACCCAAATATCAAGTATGATCACTCAGTTCCGAGGTGCGGGCTTGTCACATAAAGGAAAAGGATCGTCACCAAATTTCATTCATGCTCGGGTCGTTCAACTGGTACTCTGGCATGGAAACATTGGTCATGTAATTTAACGGGGGTCGTTTGAACAATGATTTATCACCTCCATTAGTGCTCACTTGTCATTACGGTGAGGCTCGTCACCTTAGCATAGGCTGACAGCTTGGACACGGTGTCCCATATTACCATGCCCGACTCATGAGTCTTAGTGGGATCGTATTGCACTAATGGTCATAAGTAAACTCATTCATTGAGAACAGGGTATCATATATTCAATTTGGTCGTTTCATATGTTATAAACACACATGATCAGCCAGATAGTGGACTAATTTGATTGACCTGGGAGAACCCTGATGCAACTGGCATTAGGTACAAGCATCCTGTGTAGTTCAGCTACTGTCAGTCATCCGTGTTCAATCTGGGTCAATCGAACAAGCCTAGGGTGGCCGGCTTAAATCGGATCACCCATTAGTTTGGGTGATTTACCGACTGACCCAACATTGTAAGTAACCTAAGCATCACTACAAACTTAGCAATTCATCATGCCGTCAACATAGATTTAACGACACAATCACATAGGCATTTTATCAAACATGAGAGCATTCATATAATGCTCATCTAATCACCTAGGCATTTTATCAAACATGTGAGCCTATATAGAATAATACATTCGTTAGAGCATCTAATCAAACATGTAAGCATCAACAAATCAACACATCCAATCATGCATTCAACCAAACATATGAGCATCATTAGAATAACGTATTTAATCACCTCGGCATTTTATCAAACATGTAAGCATCCATAAACAACCAATGACACATTGGAATCAAACTCAAAATATGGACATGCTAGCTATTTACAAATCATTTACCACAAGACATCATTAATTCAGACCCTTAATGGTCGATAAATGGAAACTTGGGCATAATGGTCTGCACCTTTGCGATGATTCATCCGACTTAAAGCCTCCAAGGTTGGGATTTTAGAAAAAACACCAATTCCTAATCAAATCAAAGAAAACTTGGGTAAGATTTATTGAATCTAAGATGAGATAGTTTAAACAGGAGGTATGAAGCATTACTTATGTCCGATCGTGCATAAGGGTGGATTCAACAGAGGAAAATAATAATAAATTAGGTTGTGTTGAATGAATTTTAGTACAAGCAAATACCAAGTACCTTACTCTCTTTCTCTTCCTCTCTCCCTTTCTCTCTTTCTCCTCTCTCATCCAAGGCTAAGGCATGAAATTCGTATGAGGAGAGGGGGTGTGAAATGAATAGGTATTTATAATACTAGAAAGTGTATAAATGGTCTCAATGGCCCTTTGTTCATTATTTTAACCCTAAGGGAGATTGTTTCCCACTAATGGGACCTGACGGAAGGCATATGGATCAATCTAAGCTATGAAATAAGTGTCCGATAATGCGATCTTTGTTTGGACATAAATATATGATGATCGGGTGTGCTGATCAACTGGGAATGCCCTAACTTAGATCAATGGTCACTAATGATCAATCGGGGACGTGGCTATACGGATATGTGTGGAGAAGTATCTTTAGTCGGCACCCCGAATTTGGATATAAACCGATGGTCTGAAAGTTATAACTTCGCGAAACAGTAATGGGCTACTTTCACTTAAATTTTAAGTTTTCACTTAAGGCATTTACATATCTCATGCTCTTGGCTTGCGAGTCCAAGTTGAGCAATTCGAGATGCGACCTCGGCTCGATGTCCTGCGATGGACGTCAAGCCCACTAAGAAGAATGTCTTTCTATAGTGTCGGGTTTAGTGGGCCACTAATGAGCGGCTTAGAGCTTGTTTGGATAATTAGGGCATTTCTTTAATGGATTGGGTAGCGAGCTTTCTTATGTGCAATGATTAGGGTTTGAATTATCTAAGTTTATAGTATAACATATTTGTAATTAGCGGAAGCGACAATTCGATGCTAATAAACTTAAACAGTTGGTTTTTAAGCTAAATGAGTAACTGAATTGATTTAGATTGTTAATTAAGATATAACCCCTAGTTGTCTCGGCTTTTGGTTGGTCTTTATTTAGTTGTGATTATAACGACCCCAGTTCTGGTAGCTAGTGGTATACGTTTGTACATACAAACAACCCTTATAAGAAAATAATGAATGCTTAAAATCACCACAAATTATATTATCATTGTCCCTAATCATAGTAGAAGCACTGAATTTCGAGGACGAAATTCTCTTTAAGGGGGGTAGATTGTAACACCCTGTACTTTTCAGTACTTGGGCGTTACCATGAAGACTTGACTTAGTGCATGCACAAACCTGACTCATTTGAGTATTCACTTCACTTTAACATAAATTGAATCATTACGAACCCTCTCTGCCCATAAATTAGGGCATCCAATCATTGATTTCCAAGAGAGATTGCCAATCGTTAATATCAAAACCTTGAATTTTAGATCCACCATTTATTAGACCCAAAGATCACCAAATCCACTAGGGATTTCCATACAGGTATGGCTAGAAATCCAAACGACCACTAATAATCAGATGAAGGATTAATCTAACCGTCGGATCAATGGAAAACCAACATTAAAGACCATGTTTCTCTTGGTGTGACCCACCTGAGTTTTGGATTTACCTGATCCTTAAGAAAGGACACAAATTTGGGCCCTCAAAAGTAAATGGATAGAGTGGATTGCATTCAAAGGCATGTAGACCCCACCTTGAGGCTATGCGTGTGCATAATGCGCACACAACCACAGAGCACCTGGCCAATGGTTTGGTCAATAGGGTGTTGATGTTCACCACCCCAAGTATAGGGTTGCGATGTAGTAATAAACTCGGTAAGACCGAGGTCGAATCCAAAGGGACTAAACCTTGTACATATTCTGAAAATAACCAGAACTAGAACTAGAATAAGATGAAATCTAAATCAGGGAGAATATGAGGGTATAATGGTGAAATATTAATCTAAAAATTGTATAATTCAAAGGTAAGAAACTAGGGTGCCAAGGATCCACTTGTAGAGATCAACTCACCGTTAATCTTTCATTTTTCGATGATCCACGTGCATCACATGTATGGGGCCTGTAAGACCTATGTCCTAGTCCGTACCGCTCCGTTAGCTTCCGCGGTCGTTCCGTTCAAATTCCGGCAACCTTCGCACCATATTCAACGTTTGCGCGCGATCCTAAGCCGAGTCCTGTCAATCCGAGTCGGCTCAACCCGAAACTTGTACCCTAACGACCGCATCGTCGCCACGGTTCAAACGCCGCGACTCACTTACCGAACCGATACCCAGGCTAGAAGATGTCGGTCTGCGTTTATTCTGAAGAAACGCCGCGCGTTGCGAATCTCAAGGGAATCTCTACAACAAGTCTCATCAATCAACCATAAATACATCCCTTACCCCAAGTACAACACCCATCCCTCCTTTTTCATAAGTCAACTCTCTCTCTCCCCTCACCATTCCTCCTTTACCAACATTTCAACTCAACCCATACCTCTCCTTACAACCACCACATCACCCATCCCCTTTAATATATTTTTTTCTCTTTTTCCCTCGTTCTATCTCTACTCTTCCAAGCTCCATACGTCTAACCTTCCCAAGCAATTCCAAGAGCAACAAGTGTGGCCCATTTTCCCACCCTCTCATCTCTCATCTCCACCATCAAAGTTCCATCATCCACCGTTAAACGTTGAGCATTGGAGCTAAGGAGGCTAAGTGACCAAGAAAGAGGCTAGTAAGGTGGGTGATTTACCGTTATTTTTGATTTTAGGGCCCACTTGTTGGTGGGACCCATTTGGATGTATGTGATTTAATCAAGAGGGGCCCATAGTGGCAGGGTCCCTCTATCTCACCGTATATCTCTCTCTCTCTCTCTCTCTCTCTCTCTCTCTCTCTTTCCTTGTGATGGTGTGGATCCCACCAATATGTGTTATATCTACCCGTCCATCTACATCAGACGGTGTGGCCCTTCCTATTGTAGATGATGATCCACACCATCCACTGTTTGGATGGACCCAATACATCCTCTTTTCTATATATTATATTTTATATAATATACATAATATATATAATATAAAATATATATTATATGTATATATATGTATACATATAGGTGGGCCACGTCCAAGTGGGACCCACCACAATGCTTGTGTTCTAGGTGGACCATCCAGCGTCCCTGGACGCTGGACGTGGAGGGGTAAACAGAGAAGTGTGAACACGCTGGTGCACAAGCCAGCTTTCAAAAAAAATGATAATAAAATAATATATTTTTTTAGGCACTCATGTAAGCTTCACCTGGATGTATGTATAAGATCCAAGCCATCCATCCTCTTCCTCAGATCATTTTAGCCGTTGAATCGAAAACTGAGGTTGATCTGGTTTCTTGGCGGGCCATGGTATAGGAAACAGTGTTCCTACCTTCGATTTACTCCTTGATGCTCCTGTATATCAAAAACAGCCCAATATTGGACTCTATGGGTTTGTATCAAGCCACAGGGACCAATGGCTGGAGTGGATCTTGTTGATGCGGGCCCCATCTACTAAAAATCGTAGAAATACATAAAAATAAAAAAAAACAGCAGCAACGCTACTGTCAGAAGATGCAAGCGCTGCTTGCGGCTGTGTGGCGGGCGGACGGATGGTTGGGTTGGGGCTCACGGCCCCAACTGTGGGCCCACCTTGATGCGTTTCGACCATCAAAACCATGCATTTGATGGGTCCCCACGGACCAGGCTGCCATCCCAAAAATTAGCTGTATACGGAACTCAGGTGGGCCACACCATCTAAAATCATGTGAAGACATGCCTAAACATATAAAAATACTTGGTGGGGCCTACCTGAAATTTGGATGCCGCTGAAACTTGGCCTGAACCTTCAGCCAAGTAGGACACACATAATAGGTGGGCTGGATTTGGGAACCACATTCGGTGGGCCCCAGTTTTCCCAGGTCCACGTGACCTTTTAATGGGTTGGATGTCAAATAAAACGGTCAGTGGGTCCTAGGTCTCCATGACCCTATCAACAGGTTGGATGCAAATAAACATAACCGTGGGCCCCCCCTGACCATGTGACCTTATTAACAGTTAGGTGGCAAAATGAACATTCCAGAGGGCTCGGTCCAGTGGGCCCTACCCTGGTCCATGCGACCCTATCAACAGGTTGTATGGAAAATAAACATTACAGTGGGCTCAAGTTGAGTGGAAAATAAACATTTCAATGGGCCCAGGTCGGGCCCCAGGTCTGAGTGACCTTGTTAATGGGATGGATGGAAAATAAACATTATGGTAGGCCCACTTGGGACCCACTTAAGTATGTATTGTAATCCACACCCTCCATTAGTGTGGGCCCCACCATGATGCATGTGTTTCATCCAAACCGTCCAATCATTTGGAAAATATTTTAATGCCTTGTGATAAGGCCCATCTTGGTATGTTTGTGGGCCGTCCGTTGAGGCCCACCTTGATACATACAAGGCCCACCTTGATTTGTATAAGGCCCGTATTATGAGGCCCATTGTGATGTATGCAAGGCCCATGTGACTAGGCCCATCTTGATGCATTTGTGGCCCGTCGTTGAGGCCCACCTTGATATATATATATATATGTGTGTGTGTGTGTGTGTGTGTGTGTGTGTGTGTGTGTGTGTGTGTGTGTGTATGTGAGACTCATGTATGAGGCCATTAGATGTATTTGGGGCCCATGGGTCGAGGCCCAATATGATGTATATAAGGCCCCTTTCAATGTGTGATTTCGCCATGATAAATGTATTGTATATTCGCACCATTTAGCTGCTGGATGGTGGGACTCCCTCCCCGATGTATGTATTTTATATCCACACTATCTACTCGTCTTGATGGTGCAGGGCCCGCTTGCTGCATGTGCTGGGCCCGCCTACACTGTACAGGCCCACCATGCTGTGTGTACTTCACCCACACCGTCCACTTGTGCGGCCTGCCTAGATGTACGTATTTTGTATCCACACCGTCCATAATGTTGGGATAGTGCTGGACAATGTTTGGTTGGCGCCGATTTACATGGATATGTTTGTACAAGTGCTGATCATCATACGTGGGCCATGGGTGTAGTGATACACATGTTATACCTACAACTATTGAAATAATTTTTGGTGCGGCCCATATAATGAGGCCCACCTTGATGTATTAGTGCGGCCCATTGTGACGTATGTGGCCCATTATGATGTGTTTGGCCCATATGCGGGCCATCTGTTTGTTAGGTCCATGAGACGTGGCCCACTGTGATATATCTGAGGCCAATGGGTGAGGCCCATTAGTGCAGCACATATGATGCAACCCACTTGATGTGTATGAGGCCCATTGATGTGGCCCACTTATTGTATTTGAGGCCCACGGGTTACGGCCCATTATGATGTAATGGGGCTTATGGGTCATGGCCCATTGAGATGTATACTCGGCCAATACGTTGTGGCCCATTGAGATGTGTTTCCGACCCATTTAGTGAGGCCATTGTGATATATTCCTGCTCATATGATGAGGACCATTGAGATGTATTTCCGGCCCATGTGAGGCGGCCCATAGCGATGTGCATTAGGCCCATGTGATGCGACCTGCTTGATTTATGAGATCATTGTGTGAGGCCATGGGCCCACTATATGTTTGGCCTTATGTGGGTCACTCGTTGGGAGCAATGTTGGTTAGATGTCCACATTGTTAGGCAATGAAGGTTAGATGTCCACTTTGTGACCTTCCCTTAGGCCTTGTTAGGCCCATTCTCTTCGTAGGTTAACCCAAATAAGTGGGGCCCATTCACCGTAGATGGATGGCTCCGTGTTTTCAGATTTGATATAACCACGACCGAGTACCGATCTTTATACTATGGTTGATCGGCTGATCATTTATAGACCCCGCTTTGTTTATCTGTTGGTTATCGGTGCCATTGTCATGACCGATTTGCCGATTCCGATTATTGACCGATCCCAATTGTCGTGGTCGATTGCTGAATATCGATCGAGGCCGATTACCGATTTTGATTTATCTTGGCCAATTATTGATTATCGATCGATGCCGATTACCGATTCTGATCTATCTCGGCCGATTGTCGAATATCGATCGAGGCTGATTATCAATCAAAGCCGATTACCGATTCTGATTATCGAGGCCGATTTTGATTGTCGAGACCTATATGATGTATATGCGATCCATAGTTAAGGTCCATTGTGATGTATTAGAGGGTCAGGTGATGGAGTCCATTGTGATGTATGTTAGGCCCATGCGAAAGGTCCATCGTGGTGTGTATTACGCTATTGAGAGGGACCCATGGTGTTGTATGTTTGGCCCTAGTGTGAGGCCATGGGTCCACCATTCCTTGGGGAACAATGTTGGTTTAATGTCCACATTGTTGTGATTGATGGTCGATGCCGGTTATTGATACTGATTATGAGTATGTGACAGCATAACATCATGATACATGCCCATATGCATCATCTGCATGTTGGTTATGAGATGTGATTGATCATTGCATATGTCATTAAGCATGTTGTTATGATACTCCCCGATAAGCGGTGGTTATCTCACTTGAGTACGCAGTATGCACAGGATTGATACATGACTGGATTGTATGACTCATGCATCTCACATTATGATTACTGTACGCCCTAGCGACATCAGGGCCATAGCCTCCACAGGCATATCGTAGATGACCAAATGGGACACCGAAAATGTTTGATTCTAGCATACGGGCGCCATAGATGTCCCTGGGTGAAATTTCCTAAACCTCCGTGGTCAGGAGACGCCCCAACGTCGAGACCGAGTGGATATATGAGCGAATAAGGGTCGTATACCAGTAGGCCGCGTCTCCCACTGTGTCGTGGTCGGTTGGGAAGGGGTGTGACCTTACCCGCCTGAGTGAGGGGGCAATGTCTAGGTTGAGTTTGACCAGCTTGAGGAATGGGTCTGCTATTGACGAGCCGGGCCCGATATTGGCAGGCGGATAGTGAGGTCTCTTCCACTTACCCAATTGTGCGCTCGGATAGGGGCGGCAAGCTGGCATAGAGTGTAATAGACCCCGGTGATGATCCCAGAGAGGAACCGTACTGATTTGTGGACTTATTGAGTAGGAGTTGCATACTCATTCATTCATTCATCATTCACTATCCACTCGGGCTAGTGGTGCGCAACTATTTGTTATGTGTACCTTCGCAATGGCCAGGATTTCGGTTGAGGCACGCGACTAACCTGAGATCAGGAGTTCACCACATTGGGTCTAACTATCCAAATTAGGTATGGGACTAGTTTAGATAGAAGTCCATTGTGATGGACCCCATAGCCTGTGATACTACGTACTACCATCCCGACTTCATACTCCAGCATGGTCATTCCATTTGCACTGCATATTACATTACATCCGCGGCCTATAGTATGACTGACGCTGTTTATTTTATTTATCAGGAATGTATATTGCATTGCATCCTCTGCATCTGATATTTGGCTCTACGACTCTTCATTTGCATAACTGATTTGTATTGTGTATTTTAATATTGTGTGATTTATGCACTTATTAATATTTCTGCTTACTTTGTTATCGTGTGATTTATGACTTTGTCAGTATTTCTGCTTACTTTGTTAATTCATGATCTTGTTCCTATATCTTTTTATTATGATATTGTATGATTTATGGATCACCAGTATTTTCGGTATTATATGATGATGGCATTGTATTGAATGCTTAGCACATACCTTGTGCACACACCTACACCACCCTCTAAGCTTTCTATAAGCTTATGTATGATAGATGCATGCAGGTGAGGTTAGATTGCAGCAGTGTTGAGCTTGGAGTGTGCAGCAGTCTTCTGGAGCTTGATTCTTGATTTTTTATTTTTTTTTTGTATTTCCCTTTCAGCATTGTACTCAAATGATTATATTAGTGGATATGTGATGTTGATGTTGCTTTTATGAATTGGGTAATCTTGTGGTTGTGCTTATTATGAGTTAAATATACAAAAAAAATATCATCCTTATAGGATCCCAGGATCAAAATCTGACGTATGAACGCTAGGAGTCGAGAATGGGATACTACAGAGGTTGTCGGCACCGGATTCGGCAATCGGGATTTCTGTGAATCCGATTTCCGGGTTCGGGGCATGACAGGGCCAAAAGTCCACCTAAGCAAGGGTCATGCCCCGCCTCTGGACACAATGGACAGTCTGGATCATCGAGATGTATGAGGAGTGGGGCCCGCAAGCTAAAAACGACAATCGTGCATTAGAAGCTATTACGTCTTTAGAAATTTTTGAGAAATCCTCGGTCAACGCTTGCTGACCGAGTTCTTGAAAACTGGTGCGCAGCTGGAGCACCTATGCTATACACGTGCAATGCACAGGTGGGTCCCACGGTGATGTATATGAGAAATCCACACTGTCCATTTATTTTGGCACCCTGTTTAATGGGTTGAGACCAAAATTGAAGCATATCCACATATCAGGTGGGCCACAAATTAGAGATTTAGTAGCTGATCTGTCTGTTGGGCCACTTCCACAAGGACCCAATGGCTGAAATTTGACGTGCACGGTTAATTTATAGTCCTTAGGCCATATATGAAGTTTTGAGCTGAACGGATGGTGGGGACCCTATGATCTTGCATTCTGGATGATTTTCGAGCCTGTTTAATGTGAGTGGCTTGATTTTCTTGGATTTCTGGCATGTAATTTCTTCGATCTCGGTCTCCTAGGGTCTGTCCCTTGCCTTGGTGCTTCTTGAGCGTTAAATACATGCCTTTAACATTCTTTTCAGTCCATGCTTGTAAATCCACCTTGCATCACAAACACGATTAAAATAGGGCATTAAACAGTATCATGTTCGTAAAAGCAGGTAATAATTGGGGTCTAATATGCAATATTCGACCCTCAACAGTTGACCCGATAAACTTCTAAAAAAGAGAGATTTTCTCTCTCGTTCCTTCATTTTCGTCCAACAACTACATGAACGGACGATGTCCATTGTCTTGATCAATGGCCCACCATCATGGTCGAATAGACCAATCCAGAACGTCCATCATGGAAGGATGAGAGTTTCAATCAAAACCTTATCCATATCTCCCGTGATAGCTCGATCACATGCACACAAAGACAAGCGTAATTCAAACATACATCGTCCATTGGAATGCTTGCGGCCCACCATCATTAACCATTACAACGATCCAAACTATCCACCAAGTGCAACCTTCAAATATGACCAAAACTCTAAAAAACTCTGTGAGCTGACAATCACGTGTGAGCATGCAAACTCACGCACAAGTAGGTGGGTGCAGACGAAATCTTTCCAAAAGTAGAAATCCGTTTCTCTTAATTCGTTCCATTACCCTTTCTCAATCCCAACTGTATGCCTAAGTTAATCCTAGCCCTCTGTTCACCCTGCACTTTAGGGCTTCATTCGCAATGAAAGAACCGCTGCAACCTAAAAACTAAAGAACCCACTGAGTTTTCATCACTGTCTATCCAAAACATGGGTCCCACAGTGATCATTGATCAAATCCACACCATCCGTATGAAAGAAATCTAAAGAACAACCCTTCATTGATGATCCACCATTAACAGCTGGATCATCTTCTCCATCTAGCCAGAAAAACCACCACCACGTTGGGAACCATTTATAATGATCTGAGTCGATAGATGGGTGGGTAAGGGACCCAGAAGTGCATACATGACACTTGATTGAATCCATGCAACCAATTAAAGCTCGAATATATCATCCCAAAATCTCGCGGTTTGGAGGCGAGAACTTGTAACTAATCGCTAATTAGTGTTGCATTCGAAACATCTAGAAACTGATTAATATACCTTATAAAAAGGGCTAATTTTAGGGCATCCCTTTCTAAAAATAGAAAACCTAAGAGAGAGAGAAACGCCGTTGTTCCACCAAATTGGGTTGAGTTAACTCGGTCCAAGTCGTTGCAAGATCGGGCTAAGTCTAGGGCTTCGTAGGTTATTTCCAATAGAGAAAGAAGGAGGAGAAGAAGAGAAAAGCAGATGAAGGAAGGATGAAGTAGAAGAGAGAAGGAGAGACAGAGAGGACCCGAGAGCGGGGTTGTTGTTACCATGCCACACCGAGACTCGATCCGAATCTGCCGAGTTTGGAGAGCATCTGAGTTGAGTCCCAACTTGCTTGAATGTGTAGGGACCGAAGATGAGAGAGAAGCAGAAGAAAGAAGAAAGGAATAGGGAGGAAGAAGAAAAGTGAGAGAGTTGCGGTTGTTAGAAAGCATCCAGATCGTGGCTCGGTTCGAATCACCAGGCTAAGCGAATCAGGGTCGGGTCCAACTTTGTGCAACTGGAAAAAGAGAGGAAAAGGAATAGAAAGAAGAAAAGGAAGAAAGGAGATAGGGAGAGAGAGAAAGAGAGAGAGAGAGAGAGAGAGAGAGAGAGAGAGAGAGAGAACATTGTCCCTCTATTGCCGTTGTCAAGTCGAATGGGCTCGACTCACTGAGTCTAAATCGAGTAGGGTTGCTAGGCGAGTTTTGGCCTGGCAACCTCACTAGACATGCCAGAGGTGAGAGAGAGAGAGAAGAGCAAGAAGAGAGAGAAAGTAGAAAGAGAGTAAGGAAAGAAAGATGATGGAGAAAGAAGAAAGAAGAAGAGGGAAGAAGGTGCTGCCGAGTCAACTCGGCTATTATTTCACCGAATCTGGACTGAGTTCGATCTGAGTTGGGTACAGATCTGATCAATTCTAGACCTTGTCGGGTCGAGTTCGCAACAAGGTGAATCGATGTTCATATCTTGTTATCATTTTTATTAGAATAATTAGTATGGCTAGGTTCACTAATATTAGGTATTAAAATTATTATCATTATCATTATTAGATAATATTATCATTTCCATTATGGGTTAGTATGATTATTAATATTAGTTTTTATTAGATTATTGTCAATAATTATTTTATTATTATTTATGGCATTTATTAAACTCTTATTTTTATGATATTAGATATTGTTGGAAAAATTAATACCAATTTATAATTTATCATTAGTAATATTATTTTATTCTCTGTGCAAAAAGTTAAAGTTAAAGTTCTAAAGCCTATACTTAGATTTAGATTGCTGAATGAAGCCCTAAAAATTTACATGATTTAAACCTTAAGCTTTAATGTTAACCATATAAATTTTGTTATGTTGTAATCTAACAACTCAAAGTATTCTAATTTTGTTAGATTTTGATCCTAGGGAACGTACAACTATCTCTAGCATTACCAGGAGACGAACCAACTCATGAAAGGTGAGGATCACCCTTCAAGCTTGTCTACATCTTGATAGTTAGTATAGCTCGTTTATTTCATCTATTGCCTATTATAATACTTAGTGAAATTGATGATAAATGCTAGTTTCGATTTGAGTAATTTTTCATAATGATTGATCGTTAGATTTACATTCAAATATGAACATGTGATGAATCTTAAATATCTCACTTTACATGTGTAAATACCATTGACATTATGCGTGACTTATTTTACCCCTCACGGTTATTTAATGGTGTTTGTGGAAGTCCTTGAACTAGTGGCCATTATGTCTAATAGATTAAATGAAATTTCCTTATTGTGGACTTACCATCTCATGGATCATTTTTGCCTATGTGGCGTTTGGGGATAATCCAATTTTTATTACATCATTGGGATGGACTATTTGCCCTATGTGGCTTGATGTAATATTTGCCCTATGTGGCTTTAACGGATTGTCTCCATATAACCTTGCGATGGTAAGTTCCACTTATAGAACTATAATTGGCTACTAGTTGAGAAGATTACCTCTATGCTTCCTATTTGTTAAAGTCTCATGAGCCGGGGATGGTGGTATGAGACACTATGCTTGAGCTGTCGGCCTTTGCTGGGTGACGAGCCCCCATAGTGACCTTTGAGTTTTCTTAAAATATTTGTTTGAAATTGGAATAATAATGGTTGGGCTAATCATGCATTTTCATGGCATACGAACTTTTCGGGGTGATCGATGTCAGACGCGGGAGTTTCTTGGATCACTATGGGGTTATACCATAGAGTATTTTACTAGGTGATCATAGGTTTTTATTGCATGTATTCGAACCGCTATGGGTTGTCCTCATTGCATGGACTTTTTCGGGTGCCTAGTCCTCTTTAGGGAACCTTTGAGTACTTTTCTAGAAGACTAGTTCACCTTGGGTGTCCTCATCGCATGGTCTTTTTCGGGTGGCTAGTTCTCCTTAGGGCATACCTTTGAGTACTTTTTCGAGTGGCTAGTCTCCTTAGGGCATACCTTTGAGTACTTTTCTAGGTGACTAGTTCTCCTTAGGCGACCTTTTTACCAGCTGGATGTGTATCCCTAGGTCTATAAGCATGTGCATGCATTCATGCATTTAAACAAGAAAATCTTTGTGGAATTTATTCAATGTATGCGTATGTGATGAACTTTGTCACATTATATTTATGATTATACCGAAATGTTCATTATAAACTGTTCCCAATAAACTATGTTTAATTATCTTGGTGTCTCGATAAATCTTGGGGGTTATACCTCAATGGGATAGCTATTGATGCTATGAAACCATATTCAGTGTGCAGGAGATGCAGATAATGCGCATGCTGGTGTTCATATGGAATAAGAGGAGTCAGACGATCTTGCGACTCTCTATTCCTGATTTCATTTGTATTTAACTTGTACCATCATGTAACTTAAAAACTTAATACATTGGTTTGTATAAGTTTTCGGGTAGCCATTCGAATATTTGTTTATGTATATTTGGACTTCCTCTTATACTTGATTTGTTTCTATTTCGCTAGATTATTAGCTCTGATTAAGAGAGAAAAAATGTATGTGAAATTGGGGATATCTTAAAATTTAACACTCAGGTTCTTGGAAAATGAGTAGTGTACTCGGGTTTTGGGAACCGGGGTGTTATAGTGATTGTCTTGATTAGTCAGTGATGGGATTTGGGCCTTAGATGAACAAATCACAAGGTTAAACTCGAGGATTAAGTGATCGGCAGATTCGTTGGCTTCCTATGGTTGATTAATTGGATTTATGTGGTTCTTTACTGGTACCACCTAGGTATAGGCTTACCTCGAGCATTAAGGGTCAATATTTGACGACAAAGGCTAGTTATATTAAAAATTTTTGACGATTTTTGTAAATCTAAAATAGCGAAAATACAGAACGTCATAATCTACCCCCTTAAAAACAATTTCGTCCACAAAATTCCCTAATATCAATAAGTAAAGATATTCTGATTTCGTATGCTTAAGTTTTGTTGATTTCACGTTCATATATATGTTAGGGTGTAAACTAACTATACTAGTATGGCTTATCATAGGCTACCCCCTTAAAAGTTTCCATCATTAAGATTGAAGGACAGATGTTAAAATCATTACTATCGCACTAAGTGTTTGACGACAAAATTTACTTAAGTGTAGTATATTATGCTCTTCATGATTTGGTCTTATACGAAAAAACAATCATAATAGGCGTAAATCCGATACGTTGATCTTCTGCCTAACTAGGGCAGAAAGCTCATGTATCCCTTCCTAGTCCTGATAAAACCTGGTTTTCTACTTAGTCAAAGCAGTGAGTCCATTGGTAGTCGCGAAGGATTGAAAATTGGGTTAAGCCACAAATGCATCGTAGTTGTATAGTTCTCTAATTTCGTAATCTGATCATCCTGAGCATTTAAGGAGTATTATAATTCAAGCTTCATGTTTATAAGGTTGTTCTTCGGGTCTTGGTCAAAGAGTGTTCTTAGTGATTAAAAAATCTATCAATGTGCCTATGGTCAACGATCATCCTAGAAAGGTTTCTAATGGCCTAAAATTTCATCTATTTATTGTCATTTCGATCTTATGGGTGTGGGTTATGAGCAAATTATGCTTTGATTTTATTAATTTCAAGAGCAAATGAAGAATCAGAAGTTTTAATTTATTTTAGAGGTCTGGAGGGTTGACGACGTTAAGAAGAGTGCGGAAAGGAAAAAGGAAGAACATCATCTAAATCCACAAAAGAATAATGAACTCATAATATTTTAGTAAAGTCTGCATCGAATACAATCTTACAGAGTCTTAAACAATAAAACTCAACCCTACTCAAGAGGCTTAATTCAACTATACTGGAATTACTTGAAAGAAAAAAACTATATATACAAAGAAAAAAAAAATCTAACCTAATCATACTGGATGATTCCTGGTATGATTAGAAAAAATTCTTAAAAAGATGCCAAATACTAAAACTCCAAGATGAAAAAGATATGTCTGGTCTATTAGCAACTCGTACTTGTAAAAATTTTCAGTTTCGATATATCTTTTATTCATAACGTATTTATCGCTTTCAATTACTGAATAATTTTTATAATTTTTCTAATAAGTCATAATTAAGTTAATATTTATCTCACAAAATTTTATTTCATTTAAGATACATAAAAATTTTGGAAGTACTAGTTGTTCAAAACCAACGATTTTCTGTATGATTCCAAAATATCTTTATTTCTTATAACATTTCTTGTACTTTTAGAAAATAAATTATTTTTAAAATTTTATGTTAGTTTATCATTAAGTTTAAACTCATCTCACAAAATTTCATTTCATTTTGAATTGTAGAAAAAATATTAAAATTCTAGAAGTAACAGTTGTCCAAAATTAATGACTTTTGGATAATTGTCGAAACATCCTAAAAATAACTATATTTTAATTTTATTTTTATTTTTTTAATTTATTTTTATATAAAACTATACTCATCAAGCTTCAATCTTCTTTTTGAATCACCTAAATTAGAATTATATTGAATAATATATGAATTTTTAAAGTCGGCACAAAAACTAAAAATATTCTCAAAATTTTCGGTGGTGGAGCCACCACGGACTCTGGCGATGGTGCCGCTGGAATTTTTTTTTCCTTTACAAAGAAAAAAAAAATTCCCACTTTTTTTCTTTAATACACACACACACACACACACACACATATATATGGGAAAAGGTACTATGCGCTCGACCTCACCAGTCCATCTCATGAGGTCGAGTTGTGTGGGCCCCACCGTGATGCGTTTCAAATATCTACCCCAACAGTCAGATGCACCATTCCATCGTGGGTCTAGGTCTCAAAAATCAAGTCAATCTGTGACTTTTGTGGGCCACACCATATACAGAAGTGGGGAGGGGCTGTGCACCATTAAAACATTCATAATCATTTTTTGGGCCCACCGAGATGTGGTTTGCAAATCCAGCCCATCCATTATGTGTGTCCCACTTGAATGAGGGTTCAGACCAAGTTTCAGCAGCATTCAAAACTCAGGTGGGCCCCACCAAGTGCTATATATGTTTTAATGGTGTCTTCACATGATTTTAGATGGTATGGCCCACCTGAGTTCCGTATTCAGCTGATTTTTAGGATATCCTATAATTTAGAGGGGACCCATCAAATGCACGGTGTTGATGGTCGACATGCATCACGGTGGGGCCCACACAGCTTGACCTCACGGGAGCTTATTGTGAGGTCAAGCGCATCGTACCTTTTCCCTATATATATATATATATATATATATATATATATATATATATATATATATATATATGTATGTATGTATGTATGTATGTATGTATATACATATAAATATTTTTTTTTCCTCTATTTCTTTCTTTCTTTCTTTATTCATTCATCATCTCCTTTTTTATTTTTCTTCATTCTTCATTCAATAAAAAAAATAAAAATTCATTCCTCATTTATACATCGTTTATTCATTTTATTCATTCATCATTATTCATTTTTTTTATTCATTCATTCAATTTCGTTATTCATTCATCATTCATTCATTTATTTTTATTTATAATTATTTCATTCATCATTTATTTATTTATTTTCATTCATTTATTTTCTATTCTTTTTCTCCCATTTTCTTAAGGGCCCGTTTGGGAGTGCGGATTTAGAACCCTTTGAATTCGAAATCCTCCTATTATGTTTGGCACCCTAGATTGGGAATCAACTTTAATCCATAGTTATACATGGTATATTTACAATTGTTTGAATTTAATTACTAAATCAACTTTAATATCTCTAATTAGTGAACGTATGTAATGTTTGACATAATGGTTGTAATAAGCCCATTGAAATATATACATTACTTGAAAATGATGAGATTCCGAGTATTTGATGGGCCACAAGCACAAGATCATGTCCAAGTGACTAACAAACGATTTTTAACCGTTGATTTACATGGATAATGTTTGGACGACACTGATCATTATACTAAAGTAATTATAGTGATGCAATTGATAATCTAGTTGTTTAAGGATATCATGAGTGGGCCATGTACCCAATGGTTTAATAGTTTAGTGACACACATATTGCACATGTAACTCTTGGAAGTATTTTAGATGTAATCCAAGCTCTCACTGAGGATTTCAAACCCCTTTTTTTAAAAAAGGAAATTTCTTAACTTATAATGCCTCGAAAATCGGCACCCGAGTACAGAGACTTTGATCTCGATTTCTCAGGTGTTAACTTAACAAAAATGCATGTGTGTCCTCATTCAGATTTACATTAATTTTATGCACAAATAATCAGAGTAACACATTTTAATTTAGCGGGACCAAAGCGAGGTATAAGTAGTCAAAACAAAAAATATAATGATACCACAAAAAAATTACAGATCCAAAAGTGGTGACCACACATATGAGAATTATACGAACCCTAATAATTGTAATAATAATAGAAAAATAACTACCAAGCTGTAAGAAGCTAGAGATCTATTAGGTGTTAAACGCCAACATAGTGAAGAAATATCCCCAAGATTATTACTGGAGACATTTTAGTGATTAGTAGGTTCATAACGAATATATATTCATATACTCAAGCATATTATTTTTAACGCACTACCGCTAAGCAAGTTACGCATGATATCAACACAACTAAACATAAGTAATGATGGCATAACAAACAAACAGTTTTTTAATATATTTGGTAAATATATTAATGCTATGATGAAATGATGCATGCTTATTACAATCTAATACTCCCTCACAAGTAACTTCTACGCTTATTTCGCAAATGCCAACACTCCCTTAAAAGTGACTCCAACGGCAAATCACAACCTATCATAGGATATGCATGATCAGCTAAGTTATTATTAATTCTAGTTCATACAACAGGTTGGTAAAGCCAGGATACCGCCATTATGTCACAAGTCATTATCCAGATCACGTGTCTCATTGTGACACGTGTTGGCTCCTCACTAGTGTCCCTTGATCTAGATTAAGGCATCAACAAGGTATGAGTCGTTACCTAATACCGAGTATGAACCATCAATTCATGAGTGCGGGCTTGTCACTCAAAACTAAATTAATATAAAGAAAAGGGCTCGTCACCCAATTCCATTCACACTAAGTTGTTCAAACGGTACTCTAGCACGGAACCATCGGAGGGCCGTTCAAACAATATTCTATCATTTCTATTAGTACTTAATAGTTATTATGGGGAGGCTCGTCACCCCAGCAGAGGCTGACAGCTCGAACACGGTATACCATATCACCATGCTCGGCTCATGAGTCTTTGGGGATCGTAACACACTAATGGTTATAATTAAACTAAGTCAATGGTAACGGTGGTATCCCAGATTCTATTGAATGTTATAAAATCACTAAGGACAAGAATGATTGAGCTTGCATTAGATTGATACGATCGACTACAGAGGACCCCAGACAAATTGGCATTGGTTACAAAGTATCCCGTGTAGCTCTAACTACTGCCGATCATCTGTGTTTAACTTTAGTTGGCTGTATAAGCCTGGGATAACCACCCTAAAGCTGGCTATTCACACATTTAAATAATTTGCAGAGCTTAATCTACCACAACAACAATTCAATCATATTAGCATTTCTAAGCATTCAACATCTAAGTACTATAATATTAAGAATTTCATATCATTCAAGTATTCATCAACCATGTTATCAACCAAATAGAAAATAGACATATTTATTTATTCTAAAATGTCAAGTAGAAGCTTAAGGGTAGATCTGCACCTTAGAATTGAAATCCTCGACTTAGATGCAACCCTAACGTTGAAATTTAGGAAAAATACTTTAAACCTAAATTAAAGTACAAGATTATCATCAATGATGTGTATTTAGTCATAATTAAATATTAAACAATGAATTATGGCTTAACTAACTCGATTAGAATGATCCATTAACTCGGTTTAATGAATCGAAACCCAGAATCAGCGCACAATTATAACCCTAAGAGAGTCGAGCCCGATTACGGCTCCCACAAGAGAATGGACCGCTCCAATCGACAATTGTGACTTAAAATCCTAACATACTCAACCCTAACATTAGGGTTTGCAAGAATCAACAGAAATGAAAGAGGGATTTCTAACCCTAATGGATCAAAACATATAAGAAATGAAAGAAAGAAGTAGAAGGACAACTAGGGAGCGTCTTACCTAGCAAAGAGTGAAGAATTCGACCCAAATCATTGAGTTTCAGCCGTGGAAGACGTGAAATTGAGTGTAGATGAGAGATCTTGGAAAATCTGGTGAGCATGGGGATCAGACGGCGTGATTCGACATGAGGCTCCATCATTTCCCCCTTCCCTCTTTTCTTCTTTTCCTCTTTCTCTCCCTATCGTAGGAAAAATTCGTATAGGGATAGGGGGAGTGCAAATGGGGCTCTTTTATAAAGCAAAAAATGGTGAAAATGGCCACAATGACCCTTTATTTATTATATTAACCCTAGAGGGTGTTGTTTCCAACCAATGAGACCCATCAGGAGATGTATAGGTCAATCCAAGCCATGGGATAAGTGTTCCACTAGGTGATCTATGTTTGGATACATCCATCCGATGATCGGACATGCTGACCAAACGAAAAACCACTAACCTAGATCGACAGTCACCGATGATTAATTGGGGCCATGGCTATACATATATGTGTGGAAAAATATCTTTAATCGGTACCCCGAATTTAGCCATGAATTGATGGTCCAAAAGTTAACAACTTTGTGAAAGAACAAATGATCTAGTTTCACTTAAGTTCTAGGTTTTCACCTAAGGCATTCACACATCTCATGCACTTGGTTTGCAGGTCTAAGTTGAGCAATTCAAGAAGCGAGCTCAGCTCGATGTCCCTCGATGGACGTTAAGCCCACTAAGAAGAACGTCTTTCTATAGCCTCGGGGTTTAGTGGCCCACTAACGAGCGGTCTGGAGCTTGTTTAGATAATCAAGGCATTTCTGGAATGAACTAGGTAGCGAAATTTCTTATGCACAATGATAAGTGTTTAGATTAGCTAGGTTCACATTGTAGACTATTTGTAATTAGCAAAAATAGCGATTCGATCATAATCACCATAAACCATTGATTATTAGGCTAAAAGGATAATTTGGTCAGTTTGGTTTGTTAATTAAAATTCGACCCCTAGTTGTCTCAGCTTTAGGTAGATCTTTATTTAGGTCAGATAGATTTGAGCCCTATGTGAGCAAATCATGAGGCTAAACTCGATGTTTAAGTCATCGGACGGATTCATTGGCCTCATACGGTTGATTAATTAGATTTATGCGGTTCTTTACTAGTACTATCCACGTTGTAACGTCCTGGATTTCACTGTTTTGGATTTTTAAAAACTCTTAAAAAATTTTCACTATAATTAGCTTACGTTGTCACTAACCGACCCTTAATACTCGTGGCGAGCCTATACACGGGCGGTTCCAATAAGGAACCACACGAATTTGATTAATCAATCGTAGAAAGCCAACGAATTCACTCGATCACTTAAGCATCGAGTATAACCTTATGATTTGTTCACATATGGTCCAAATCTAGCCGACTTATCACTAACTAATCAAGACAACCACAACTAAATTAAAGATCTACTCAGAGCCAAGACAACTAGGGGTCGGATCGTAATTAACAAACCAAAGTGACCCAATTATCCATATAACCTACGAACCAACGGTTTAGAGTGATTATGACTGAATCACTATTTTCACTAATTGAGAATGGGCCACACTATGAACATAACTAATCCAAACCTTAATCATTGCGCACAAGAAATCTTGCGACCTAATTCATTCCAGAAATGCCTTATTTTCCAAACGTGCTTTCCAAACGTGCTCTGGACCGCTCGTTAGTGGGTCACTAGTACCAAAACTATAGAATAATGTCCATCTTACTAGGCTCGATGTTTATTGCGGGAGCCAAACCCAGATAGCGTCTAAGATCACTCAAGTTAACCCGAAGGGTGGGTGCATGAGAAGTGCAAATATCCTAAGGAAGAACCTGCAAGTTAAGTGATTTAAGTTGTACTCTCTTTTACAAAGTTGAGAATTTCTGGCCATCAATTTAAAACCAAACTTCACACATAGGGTAAAGATAATTCTCTACACACATCCATATAACGTGGCCCTGATTGAATATTACCAATTATTGATCTGACACAGGCTTCCCACGGCCGATCTACTTATCCAATCATACCAAAACTGTGTCTTAGTATTGATCCATTGGTTGGGAACCTACCCCATGGTGTAGATGAACTTGCAAGCCCTCCTGGTACTCTATTAATTAGAAATGACCTCCCTTAGGGTATAAATAACAAATAAAGTGGCCTTAGGGCCATTCTACACCATCTGGAGCTATAAATAGCTCCCAAATTTCATGCCTTTCTCCCCATCCTAATTTAGCAACCCTGACTTGGGAGAAAGGGAAAGGAGGAGAGAAAAGAGGAGAGAGATTGGAGTGGTGGCTGCTAGAGGAGATTTTTCCTATTCCCTTTGGCCTACAAGCCCGACTGCTACCACTTCCGTTGTTAGAACTACTTTGGCGGCGATTAAGGGTAAGATTTCGAACATTTCTTGTAAGTGTAAGTCTTCAAATGGGTTTTCTCCAACCCTAACGAACCCATGTACTTGTGTAGGTGGCCGGAGATCCTTCCTTGGAAACATAATCCTAGGAACAACCTCGAGTCGGATGTACTAGCAATTGGTGCGGACCATAAGTGCTTAGGTTATGATTTATCAATGATACTGCTTCAGTTAATGATTTATGATTGCTAATGTAGTATGTACATGATAACTTATATATATTTCAATTTATGTTCAATAGATTGCAATTTATAGTATAGCGACACCTACGTGTTTGATGAAATGCATGAATGAGTAGATTATTGATTTTGATGATTAAATGTGAATTTATGGATACCTTCTGTAACATCCCGAAATTTTCATAGACCCAGTACATACTCGTGCTTGAGAATTTTGGGTGTTAATAATGTATAAATTGGATGCTTTAAAAATCATACCATAAATTTTTTTATTCATTTAGATCACATCCAGTTATATTCATGAAGGTAACCATTCACGAGAATAAAATCGACTGTATTTATTATTTCATTTGAGTAAAAGAATTCAACAAATTATTAAATGCTCTCTCAATAGGTGTTTATTGCATTATTGAGTTTGCAACGAAAATATAAAACTAAATCATAAACTATCATCTTATTCATTTAGTATAATCTTTCATAGGGAGATAGTCCTCTAGGTCTTCAATTTATACATCACCTGCATCATCTATATGGTCAGAGAGGGTTAATGCCTTACTCATAGTGATGGTTATCCTTTAAGATTAACAATAATTCAAGAGATTCATAAAAGTAATGTAAGGGTTTCAATACATCTCGTACTTCACTACTACGAGTGGTATCAGCATGCACAACAATTATATATATAAATGCATGCCTAGCAAAGTGTGTGCGGCTCATCATACTTAGTGATCATCATAATATGGAATAAGGTTTATAAGAAACCCAAATCGCCTCACATCCCATAACTATGTGTTGAGGGTCAAATATTGTATATTATCCCCCATTTATATCTTGGTTTTATGAACATGATAATACTTAATGTTCTATTTTGCTCATGTTTGTGTTGTAAGGTGAATTTAAGAGCTTGGATTGAGAATGGTGCTAAAACCATGGATTTAATGCTCAAGAATCACGAAGGCAAGGGATGAATCTTAGGAGACTAAGATTAAAGAATTCATATGCAAAAGACCAAGAAAACCAAGTGAGGAATGAAGAGAATTAAAGATTTAAAGTGAAGAAAAGAAATTTTGAAATCGTCCTTAAAAAATATATCTAAAACTCTAGGTCATTTTGTGAAATTGTGAAGAGTGAAGTCTATTTTAGCAAACTACGTAAATTTGAGGCGATTTTTATAATTTTCCAACTAGGTGTGAAAGTTGGAGTTCCACAACTATAAATAAGACTCTTTAGGATGTTCTTAGGCATCTTCTATGGGTTAGGAGTGAAGAAAAAGGGTGGGAAGCCTTCGCAAGAGTTTTTCTTCTTCTTCCTTAGTTGTTTTTATGTTTTATTTAAGTGACTTTAGTTTCATCATGTATATAGTTGGCTAAACCTCTTAGCTAGGGCTAAGAGGTGAAGCTTGGAGTATGATGGGATGTTTCTAATGCATTGATTCATGTTTATATTGAACTCTCTTTGATTCTTGTTTGATTATAAGAAATCTTGTTGTTTGCCATTGTCTCTAGGGCATGTCTAGGTGATAGAATCACTTCCAATCCTCACAATCAATCATAAGAGAATTATGAAGATTAGAAGGGATTCCATCATCCCTTCTAATCAATGTCCAAATCATTTTTCAGAAATTAATCCTTTATGTAATCAAGTATAAATGAGTAAGGTCAAGACAAGAAGATGTGACTTTGAAAACCAAGGGCCGAATCACCTAGCAATTAATCAAATAGGTTCTTTATCAGTTTTAAGATGATAAATTCATGTATCCAATTTTTTCAATGAATGTCAACTTACTTCCCACGAAAATACTAGTGTTTCACAATATTAGCCATGTTCATCATATCAAAATAAGTCAAAAACTCAAGTACTGATTCCAAACACACCCCCCCTTTCTCTTCTTTTTCCAGTTTTTGATTTTATATCGACAACTACTCTTATTCACTCTTTTTTTTAGACAATTCATCGTTTTCAGAGACCTTTTTCATTCTCGTCAGAAATATTGTCATTTTTTCATGGCCTTTTTGTCGATCTCCTATTTTTTTACTGGTTTTTCATCTTTTAGGGTGGATAAAATTCTCTAGACTCAATTCTCAATGTCTATCAATGATTCACATACTACCAATTAGAAATCGTAGCATATCCTAAGGAAGCAAATTGAACGTGTTTTGTGATTTAGATTAACATGATATACAAATTTCCTTTTAATCATTTGAGAACCTAAGGTGATAATTTACTTGGGTGAACAAACTCCAACAGTTCAAGATTCAATCTTCATCTTATTATCCTGCTCAAAGCATTCTTAATTACACAAACTATCACTTCCAACTTGAAACATTGAAATTTTTCAAAAAAAATTTGCTCAAAACTAAGAAAACCCTGATTAGTTTACCTAATCCCCCATCCCCAACCTAAAATCTACATTGTCCTCAATGTAAAAGAAGTGAACATGAAATACATATGAGGCAATGAAAAAAAAGGGAATAATGATGGAAAGATGGTACCTGGAAGAAGAAAGTTGAAGCATTTCCATGGATCTTAGAATAAAATGGGTTAACCCAAAACAAAACTCAATAGAGTATAAGCAAATTATCCTAGTCCTAAATCATATGAAAGCCATAAATTCTAATCATTAACTGTGAAAGCACAGGAAATCTACTCAGTTATGCATCCAGGTTCTTTTCCAGCAAGCAGCTTGATAAATTTCTCAAAAGGTTTCTCAACAAGATCATCCGAAAGCCCTTTTTGTAGCAGGCTTGGATGTCTTGAAGCATGATTTTCTAGAGAAATTTATGGACCCCAGCATAAAGTTTCTTTTTAAGCTCCTAAGGTGTCCAAAGTATATATGATTCACCTGTGATAGAAAAAGTTTAGAAGTTAGTACAACATGTTAAATCAGAAACTACAAGTAGATGAAATTCAGAAAAATTCTCAGTAGGTGGTGTAGTCTCAACACATTCCGAAGTTTTAGACCTCGGTTCAATTTTCAGTTTCTCCTCCTTTGATGGTAAACATTTAAGATCTATGAAAGGAGGGACTTCAAAATGAGGGTTCTCTCAGTCAATAACAATTACCAAGGTATTGTCGTGCAAGGTATCCACTATGTCTTGTATCAATGGATCGTTTGAAACCACCAACTGCACCGAGTAATCTTCTAAAGAGTCAAAGTATTTAGTTAAAAGGAGTTCATTCACCACATCGAGATCTGTGATGATATGCCTAATAACTCCTTTATCTTTTTCAAGAGTAGAAATGAGCATACTCTCCTATTTTTTCTTAAGGTGAGATAAAAGCACCACCGGGTATGTCTCTTCTTAACTTAAGTAAACTTGTTCAAGCTTAGCGGGTAAAGGTTTTAGGTCAAGCTTCAGTGTCTTGAAGTTAGACATTAGAGGCATTGCATCAGTTTGGGGCAAATCTTCAAATTGTGGCCTCTACCAGTTAACTTCAAGTATCGGCGTGATTTTAAGCATAACATCCCTTTCCCTAATCGTGTCATGATCCAAATCAGGGGAGTGAGCCAAAGACGTCTCAAGAGGGTCAGAGTATAGAGTCAGGAGCGCTCTATCTTCCATGAATGAGTTAATTATGTTAATGTTGTGGGCCTCGTCATCATCCTCTGCCTGTTTGCTCATATTGAAAAAGATATTGAGCTCCAATGTCATATTTTCAAAAGATAAACTCATAACCCCATTCCTACAATTAATAAATGCATTTGATGTGGCAAGGAATGGGCGACCAAGAACGACAGGAATTTGAGTGCTCATGCCCATGATGAGTTGAGTATCTAGGACGATAAATCTACTGGGTAGTAGAATTTGTCAACTTGGACCAACACATCCTCAATTATCCTTCTCGATAGACAAACTGAACGATCGGTAAGTTATAACGTGGTCCATGTGGGTTTTAATTCACTCAGACTAAGTTATTCGTAGACCGAGTATGGGATTAAATTTACACTCGCTCTTAAGTCAAGAAGTCCATGCTTAATCTGGTAGTTCCTAATTACACAAGTGATGGTTGGGTTACCAGGGATATTTGTATTTCTATGGCACATCTTTCCTTTGTATGTTTTGCTGTCTTTTGGTAGTGTATAGATCTTTCAGAAATGTGGCATACGAAGGTATTTGTTTACGGCATCCAGTAAAAGAATGTTGACCTTCACTTGCTTAAGCACATCTAGAATATCCTGAGAGTTAGAAAGAGGTTTTGGTGCAATTAATCTTTAGGGGAATGGTGCAATCGGCTTTCCTTGAAGTTCCGGTTCTAACTCATGTAGAGTGTTGCTAGGTCTATCAATTTCATCTAATTTCGGGTCCTTAGACTTTTCAGCTCTTACCAGAATCGATTTGTCAATTGTTTTCTCACTCCTAAGAGTAGTAACAGACTTAGCTTGCTCCATTTGATTTGTGATAGACTTAGCTTGTTCCATTTGATTTGAAGAGCTCGGGTCACCGACCTCATATTGTTATTTCGGATTGGAAAGAGGTTGAGCTAGAAGGCTTCTCTTCTCCCCAATCACACTTTTTGTTTTAAGCCCTTGTATGGCCTTTGTAAGGTCTTGAAAGGCTTGTATCATACCCTGATTGAAATGCTTTTGATTTTGAAGATGCTTTAGAACCAGATCCTCTTGAGGTTTCCCTTGATTTAAGAATTGGTTAGGGAATCCTTGAGGAGTAGTAGTTTGTCTATTTCTCTAGCTGGAGTTGTACGTATTTGAGGTAGGTCCACTAAAAGGTCTTTGGTAGTTGTTCACGGTATTTGACTACTTCAGAATTTCTTAAAAAGTAGGTATTGTTGGACAATTTTCAGTCGTATGTATGTTACAAGCGTAAATACCACAAACTACTTCCTTAGCCTTATCCTTCTGAAGTTCCATCGCCTCGACTCTTCTTGTGAGATTGGCTACCCTTGCACTCAAGTCATCTTCTTCTTTTAAAGCATACATTCCTCCCCTTTCCTTTGATTGAGTAGGCTTGGAAGTGGTGGTTTTTAGATAGATGTCACATGATTGTACGTTTTCAACAAGACTGTCTAAATAATCCCACACATCATTGACATCTTTGTTCATGAATTTCCCATTACACATCGTCTCGACTAATTGGCACATGGAAGATGTCAGTCCATCATAGAAGAAATGTGATGTGTCACATTTTAAAACCATGTTGTAGGCATGAACTAACAAGATCCTTGAACCGCTCCCAACGTTAGAAGAATGTTTCATTTTCCTTTTGGGCAAAGTTCATGATTGACTTTCTGAGGGTGTTCATCTTATGATATGGGAAAATTTTCTTAGTGAACTCCCTTGTCATGTTGTTACATCTACCAATTAATCGTGGACGTAATGAGTGCAACCACGGCTTGACCTTTTCTTTTAAGGAGAAGGGAAAGAGTTTCAGCCTGACTGTGTCCTCAGACACATTAGGAAAGTATAAAACGGCTATTATCTCATCAAACTCTTTCAAGTGTAGATATGGATTTTCAGATTCAAGCCCATGGAATTTTCGAAGGAGTTGGATCACTCCTGGCTTGATATTCACATATCCTGTATTCTCTGGAAAAACCATGCATGAAAGTGTACTGACCCCTGCCAGTTATAAATAGTCTCGTAAAGTACGAGGCAGGGGTGCATGATGCACCTCATTCTCATCCTGGATTTCCTCGACCCTAGGTTGAGGTGGATTTGGAGGTTGATTGGCCAGTTGATTGACAGCCATAACTTCAGTTAACTTTGTGGATCTTGAGTGATATCTAATCCTATGATGGATAGATAACCCCTTAACCAATCCTTATTCACTCAAGAGACGTTGAGTGTTATCACGGACCCACTCAGGCATGAAACACTCTCAGCCCTCAATTTCAAAATCTAATCTAAACCTAAAAGGAAAGAGGGAAATATAAATCTAGAAATAGAAATAGAAATAGAGAGAATTAGAAAGGGGTTACCAAATTAGAAGTTTCTATTTTGGGATCCTGTAGAAGAAAAGGGAAAGTGAATTAGTTTTTAAAAAAGAATTAAGAAAGCAACCTAGTTTTTTTTTTTTTTAAAGGAAAGTTTCTAAAAATAGAAAGTAAGTTAGTTTCTAAAAACATAAAAGGGAAAAGAGATTAGTTTATAAAAACAGATTAGGAAAGTTTCTAAAAAAAAATAGTTAATCTCAGAAATAGAAAGCTAAGTTAATTTCTAAATTAATTCAAAAAAAAATCCTAACCTAAAAATGAAAAGTAGAAAAACCCTAATTTTAAACTAATTCCAAAACTAGTTAATCTCAGAAAAACGCAACCGTTAGTCCCCGACAACGACACTAAAAACTTGTTCACAACCCCAAGTGTAGGGTCGTGATGTAGTAATAATCTCGGTGAGACCGAGGTTGAATCCACAGGGACTAATCTCGTGGGTATTCTGAAAGCAACTACGAGTAGAACTAGAAGAAGATGTAAATCTAAATCTGGAATTAAAGGGAGTAATTGTAAAGTGTGTAATTAAAAACTTAAGAAATTTAAAGGTGGGAACTAAGGTTTCCAAGGATCCGCTTGTAGCAATCAGGGAAATCTATTACTTGATTTAAGGATACAATTTGAATCACTTTCAATCCTCATAACTCTCATCTATTAAGAATTAGGTCAAGGGAAGTTCAAGTTTGGTTTTATTAAGATATCTTTCAATTTGATAGGATAGGACTTCGATTCCAGTTGTGTCCTTGAATCAAGTAATAAATTTCCCTGATTGGTACAAGTGGATCCTTGGAAACCCTAGTTCCCACCTTTGAATTTCTTGAGTTTTTAATTACACACTTTACAATTACTCCCTTTAATTCCAGATTTAGATTTATATCTTCTTCTAGTTCTACTCCTAGTTGCTTTCATAATACACATGAGATTAGTCCTTGTGGATTCGACCTCGGTCTCACTGAGATTATTACTACATCGCGACCCTACACTTGGGGTTGTGAACATATGGAGATTCATCGGCGTGTCCAACGTTAATTTAGATTTATGTGACCATCTCAAAGTGACATAACAACGCAGTTGGGGGATTTACGTATGATACGATGTGTTCACAGAGCAACTATTTGGGACATCCAATCGCAAAAAGTGATGTAATACACATGACGATTTACTTACATCGATTGTGCACCATGCTAACCAACCCACGGAATTACGTGCTGATCAAGAGAGCCGCTACCCATAATATATTACGTCTACGATAAATATTTGAATCATTAGTTGTGATACCTCTAATACATCACTTGCATTAATATAGAAATAATTTAAATCAAGGGACTTTTGGAATTACAAGACACATGCTCAAGCCATAAAAGGAGGTAGTACAAGGCTATCATAATAAAAGAGAAGAGTAGCAATAAGCTAACTCAACGAAAGAAAATAGTAATAATGGGTAACTCAACAAAAGAGGAGAGTAGCAATGTCTAACTCAACAAAAAAGGAGAGTAGCAAGGGCTAACTCAACAAAATTGGTAAATGCAAGGGCAATACTTGTATCCATCACCCCACATAAATGAATGAAGAACACATATAATTAACATCATACTATAATTTCCAAAGGATAAATAATTGTTGGTAGTAAATTAAACAATTGCAATGAGAGAATCATAGTAACATGAAAGAATGTAAAAAGAAAGATAAATCATATTAACTTAAATTAATATAAGCTTAAAGGAATCTCTCACCTTAACCTTAGATCTAAACCCTAGGTAGATATCCATGTAAGAAATGTTCTACATGAAAAGCTTTCACATGAATCACGACATCGCTTGAGTAATATGTAGACACCATACATTTGGAGAAGGAAGAGGACGTCTAGGCTTCTCCTTCTCTTTCTCTTTCTTTTTTTTTTCTCTCTTTTTTTTAAAAAAAAAAAATTCTCTCGCTCCCTCTCTCCTTAGGCATTGGGAGATTGAGCGTTTGAGAGGAGATGGGAACACACGCTCCTTTTTAAAAGGAGTGGGCGTGTGAGAGGGGTCTGTTTCACTTCCACTTGGATTGAGTTTCTCCATTTTTTTCTTTTCTGACGATCTTCTAATTCGTCCATTGTGTTAGGGTCGTTGAATAAATCCGAGGTATCTGATTTTCTTGGTGATCTGAAATCTAGATTGGTCTATCTTGAAAATTCTCCTAACAGGTACCGAAACGAACTTGATCTTAATTAACGATCCACACTTAATGATCAAGGCCCAATTTTGGGAGAAATATGTATTCAAGATAGGTAAATAGTTGGACATAATTTGGTGGTTGATCAACGATAGAAAGATCCTAAATTTAAAATTTCACCTTTTATACCAAAAGGAAGGAATTGGCTTTAACCTTCAATGATATAGGATCATAGATTGAGGCCTAAATTTTATATTACCTCATAGTCATATGAGAGTAGAGTGTGATCCAAATTTAAGTTGTGATGGATGGAAGGAAGTGGTTAAATCGGAAGATCCAGATTTGTAAAGAGTTAATAGGTCACCTAAGGAAAAGCCTACCAAAGTGGGGTCTTCATATTTCACACTTGGTCCATATGATGCGTAATCTAAGTTGTTCATATGAAGAAAACTATCCTACTATGACTACTTTCGAGATATCTTCACTCGATAGACACCAAAATCAATGGTTAAGGGGTTGATTTGTCAATTGGGTCACTTTTATAATGATATAAGGGCCAAAATTTGACATGTATGGTTAACTTATGATACATAGGGATGATATAAAATTTCACATCAAAAGGATTATGGGAACCATGTGATCTATAATTCAGGGGTCTAGATTAATGACATTTTCATAATTATTGTTGATATGAAGGTTTTGAAAATTTTAATTGTTCTACATGATTGTAAGCACATTTCTTAGTAATTCTTACAAAAGAACTTACACCTAAATCATTATGAATAAGAAATTATTCACCAAACTAACTAAGAGAATATACATATATCAACCAACATAATAGATGGTCAGATGACATGTTAAAAATAGAAAAACTTGATGATTAGTATTCTGATTATATATGTAAGTAGGTGTACAGTCAGTTTTGTAAACAGATGATTACAAGTGAGTTTTTGGAGTGATCAAGAGGTAGAACATGTATACCGTTATATTGAAGTAACTTGTTCATATGTATAAGTTTCTCGGATTGTAGTTTTGATGATGAGTTAAGCATATTTATAAGCGGTGAATAAGATAAATGAATCAGAATCTCACTTCAATATGTGTACGGGTGCATGTTAAGATTAAGTAACTAGTTTACTATAGTCAGATGGTCCAAACTTAGAGTAGATGATCAGATATCTTTATCAGCGGTGAATAGTTGACTGAGCGGTTGGTTATGATGGAAAAGTGAGAATATTTGGGCATATGATGATCCTATCTCAAAATCAATGGTCAAATGACTTGATATATGAATAGAAATTATTCTCAACATCAAATTCATATTGGAGAATAGATGTAAGGTTAGGATAGTTAGATTGGTATCGTACACATGTACACAATAAGTTAAATTTCATGGTAACACTCGAGAACTTTCAATACTTGGGTATTGAAAAGTTCGGGGTGTTACACCTGTGTAGTTCGAATTCATATCGTAACAACGAAAGATCTCAAATGATCAAAGAAACCCAACGAGGCTTTTGTTGTCTCAATAACCTATAAAGTGAGCAATCAATGAAGAGCTCGAGGTCCACGCCAAACACAATCTATCTTTACTTTACTTTTATCATAGCTTAGCATAGACTAGTCTTAGCATAAATTACTATAGGATTAGATTAAACATTTACAACCCTAAGTTGTTGGATCTTGATCAAACGCAGTCTTTACTCAGTGATCATCTTTCTGGTCGCATCGTGCTGACCATTTACCTCGATCATTTATTCTTACAGACGGATTAGGTATTTATCTCTTGATTTATTTATTTCTCTAATTTATTTAATACTATATTGAATATAATGAGTTTCACTCAAATATCAATAAGGTCGACATTATTTTAGCCTTCTTTTTTCCGTTTGCTTATCTTATTTCTTTGAGAAATACATTGCTAGCAATTATCGATAAATAAACAATTCCTTAAACAAGGTAAAAAGAACTTATTAGGAAGGACTAACTCATATCCTTTCACAAATCGCTTGATCGTTGACCACAATCGGTGGCCAGCTCGATAGCTAGCTGGGTTTTCAATTCCAATCTTACTCAATCGTTTCAGCATAGCGGTCATCAACATTCAATTAAACGGTGAGTCGAATGTGATTCTAGCACACCAGCACTTTTAACTGCACATTTCCTCTCAATACAGGCCCTGGAGTATATATGTGGCCTTGTGTTTGATTGCAGTGAATGAACATGGTCGGATTGATTTTTTGAGATCGCCTATGGGATGAACAAGTGCAACCAATGGACCAAGTGGATATAACAAAGATCACAGTGGTGTCCACAGTGCTTAGGGTTACAGGGCTTCTTGTAACTCGAAATTCGCATCCATCCGTTTGGTCAAGCTAGGCTGTGGTTCATATAGCATTGGTTCAATAGGCCTCACCCTGAACGGTCCAAATTTAAAGGGAAAATTAGATGATCAATATTATTTTCATCTGGATTTTCGTATAAGTATGACATGTGCATTCTCGAACAGTCACCAACGTTCTTCAAACAGCAAAAAACTAACACAGGTGTGATACTCGATGTGCCGAGGTACAGGAGAAAAATATTACCGGGACGCGGATCAGCTAGCTGCCGACGGCTTCAGTCGCTATCTCAATACAGAAGTGACGTCATTAAGTTTTGTAGCCCCACTGTTGTATCCACACCGTCCATCCATTTGGAGATATCATTTTAAGACATGAGCCAAAGAATGAGACTGATCCAAAGTTCAAATAGTCCCACCACAGAAAACCAGTACGCTTGTGGGTTTTGCTATTTGTTTTTCTATTTTAATATTACCTACTAGAATAGCAGCACTACAGTTAAGACCATCAGCTCTCTATTTCCAATATCCAGGCACAGTACATGCAGACACAGGAGAAAATGTACACACGTGACCTACCTCATGAATTGACGGTCCTGATCGTTTTGGCCAGGTCACCCGCACAGTTCAACTGTACATTATCTTCATATGCGGAGAACCTTACATTGGAGCCATATGAATTCAAAGTGAGGCCCACCTTCTGGATGGCTCAAATCTTGTATGCACGCGACAACACGTCGAAGTGCATTTGAATTTGAATGCATGTGATAACTGAAGATTAGATCCGAAAGCTAGAAAAAAGAGGCTACAAGTCAAATCAGGCAACTTGGGTTTATCTCTTTGTTCATAATTCGATAGTGACTTTTATCCAACCAAGGTTTTTTCGTCATGTGGGGTCCATTTATTGATTAAAATCCCAGATAATGTGGCCCCACAATGGTCCATGCATGCACCAAAATTTCCAATTGTTGTAGTAACTTTCTTGACCGTTCATTTGCTGGCCTCTAATTGTATGGTTAGATCTCTTTTTCCTGTTGGGGAGATTTTTGGCGCATAGTGGCCCTGGGTGGCTCACTAGTTAAAATATTATATGACCTAAAATATATATTATATGACCTAAAATAGATAGTGGCCCTGGGTGGCTCACTAGTTAAAGGAGCGGTCCAGATCGCAGGATTGGACCACAAGTAGTCATTGAATTGACAATAAGTGGCACTCAATGGCCATGTTTCAACTGATATGGCCCACCATGACCATCCTCTTGAATGATCCAATCCATTCATCATGTTTAGGGCAAGGCCCTCACCAAAACCTAGTAATTTTGGCATGTTGAAACCTACAAGCGTGCGCACGGTTTCAACTAAATGAGGCTGATGTACGGACGAGATTGTGCTTTTAGCCTCTCCAAAACCAGCCCATCGTGATCAATGTAGGCCACCTCGAGCTAATCCAAACCGTTCATTTGATAGAGCAGTTCCGTCTAACCAAATCCATGTTGTACGTACACGCTCGTGCACACGTGCGTGTGCACAAAGTGGGCCCAAATAAAGCCAAGTGCGGCATTTCCAAAAACGAAAAAAATTTCTGTTTCCATTTCTGTTTGCCAGGAGGTCGATCCGCATGAAGCAGAGCCTCTCAATCTTAGCCATTCGTTTAGGATTATCCTAACCCTCCATTCTTCCCATGGTTTTGGGTTACTACTACAACAAAACCACAACAACTACCGGTTTCAGAAAACTAGCTGTTTTTAGAACTGTTGCAAACCAACACCATCAAAGCCACACGCTTCGAATCCTATGGTCTAGGGCTGCTGTAAAAACCCATATAAGAGCTGAGAATCAAGTGCATTATGGCTCCTCCATGTTATTGCAGCCGTCCGAGAAAAACGAGTCGAGAGCTTCCAAGCTCGAACCCATTGGGAAAACACTGATGGAGCTTGGTTCTCTCCCTCTCACAAGCACTGTGAAGCACAATAAAGCCATTTGGTAGCATCCTTTTGAAGAAATGAGTTGCTGAGGGAGAAATGCCATTAAAGCCCCACCACCTTCCACGGTTGAAGTTAAACCGAGTTCTGTCTGAGTTGGATTTCAGACCTTGCTGGTCGTTTTTAGGGAAGCAGCAGGGAGGAAAGAAGGGGAAATGAAGAGAGAAAGAAAATGAGAGAATGAAGGGAGAATGAGGGAGAAGAGGAGAGCAGGTGTGATTGCAGTAACACGACTCGGTCGAGCCATGGACCGAGTTGGGTCAATTTTGCTAGGTCTTGGGCTATGTCTAAGATGAGTCCAGATGCTCCTGGACCTGCAACAGATGGGAAGTAGAAAGTAGAGGAGAGTGGGAGAAAAGACAGTGAGAGAGAGGGCGTTGCTGACTGAGTTCGGGCTGAGTCTAGAGCCGAGTTCATGGGCCATTCTGGACCGAGTCAGCTCAGTTTGAAGGCTGTTACCGGTCATTCTCCAGCAAGAGAAGATACACAAAAAAGGAGGAAGAAGAAGATAATGAGACTGGGTGGCTAGTTTGAATCCTAACAAGGATCGGCTGGGTAACTCGTCCTTAGGGCGACTTAGTGGGTCACGCACTGAGTTCAGCATAAACTGGCCTAAGCTCAGTTGTTTCCATTCACAGACCTAGTCCAGATCAGTCCCAGCTACGTTGACGGGGAGTTCTTACAGCTACCATTTAAACTTAGGCCCAAAACCGAGTTTAAACCAGAGCCTGGTTGAGATGCGGAGTTGACTCAGTGAAGTCTTCTTAGTTTGCAATGACTAAGGTTTACTCTAAGTTGGGATCTAATCCAAGACATCTTTGAAGAGATTTCCTGGAGGGCTATGCAGTTCACATGACGATGGGAACCTGATTCAATCCAAGTCAGGATTAGTTGTCATCAATGACCAAGGTATGTTAACTAGATATCTTCCATTTATTCTTATATAGTTCTATTTTATTACCAGGTAGGAGTTAAGACTTCTTAATGTCATGAATAAACCAACCTATTGTCAGATTAGGGCTAGCCGAGCTCAAGTTGAATCCAAGATGAAGGGAGTTAAGGTCGGGTTGGAGATTTCGACTTGGTTTGATCCAAAGTCGAGTCGTACCATGACTCACCTAAGTAAGTCAATTTTAGAGTTTAGCTTAAATCCTAATGTAGTAATAGTTTAACTATGCTAATCCTGTAGTGGAGTTTGAATTACCCTCTCTAGGTCATAGTTTCAGACACAAATCCTATACTATCTAATCTTTAGGATTGGCCCTAGGAAATGATGTGGTGATAGAACTAAACAAATGGTGATGTGTGGTAGGATTGGATTTGTGAACTTGTGCGAACGATTTTAACAAAATTGGTAGCCAATTCGACTCTTGAGAGGTGAGGACTCACCCTTTGAGCTTCCCACTTAAATTCATTAATCTAATCATAGATGTTGCCTTAATCATTTCCATTCAGTATCTCCTAAGTTAATTTTGTTACTTAACTTATTATGTGAATATGTGAATATGATAATGTGTTGCGCACCTAATTCCTATGGTAGATAATGAACATATCTCTTTACTTATAACATGCATAAATGATTTGGTGATAACATGTTATCTTTAGTCGTACATTGTTAATTAACTATATGTTAGTCAGTTGCGATTGAGTGATGTAAGGAATAAACCTGTCTCGAACTCACCAGCTTGTGATCCATATATCACACTTTGCCTTACATGGCTTGGACCGCATACTCGCCCTATCTGGCTTGGATTGTTTATTTGCCCTTCGTGGCTTTGATGGGTCATTGGTGTCCTTTTGTGGCTGGATGGTTATATTCGCATATCTTGTTGGTTTCCTAGTCATCTTGTGGTGTTCAGTCGTATCATGATTTTTGGGTAGAGAGGGTGTTCGCTTAGCAATTTCCTAGCCATCTTGCGGTGTTCACATACAATATAATTTTCGAGTGGTCTAAAGTTTGTGTGTTGTTTGTCTCTTCATCTTGTGGTGTTCAGTCGTACCTTGATTTTTGGGTGGAGCGGGTGTTCGCTTAGCGATTTCTAAGCATCTTGCGGGATTCACGTACGATATAATTTTTGTGTGAAGTAAATGTTTGTATGTTGTTTTCTTAACCATCTTGCGGTGTTCAATCGTACCATGATTTTCAGGTGGAGCTGAAGTTTGCTTATCGATTTTCTAGTTATCTTGCGGTGTTCACGTACGATATGATTTTCGAGTGGTCTAGAGTTTATATGTTGATTGTCTCTTCATCTTGTGGAGTTTAGTCGTACCATGATTTTTGGGTGGAGCTGAAGTTCGCTTATCGATTTTCTAGCCATCTTGCGGAGTTCACATACGATAGGCTTCTCAAGTGAAGTACAAGTTTAAGGTTGGTTTTCTATTCACCTTACGAATTTTACTTATACCATAATTTTTGGGTGGAGCTGAAGTTCACTTATCGATTTTCTAGCCATCTTGCGGAGTTCATGTACAATGTGATTTCGGGTGCAATAGAAGGTCATATGATTGAGTATGGATGTATTCTTTTATATTGCAATTGCTATTATATTCTGCTTATGATGAGATTCTGTTGATTTGCTAAGTTTTTGAGTATATGTTCATGATTATGAAGTGCCCTGTTTAATATATCCATTTTCATGACTTGCGATCTATATGAGATTATGAATGATGAGTGTATAATCCTAGAGGGTGTTCCTCGCTGCGATAGCCAGTAACGCTATCAAACCGTAACTATTGATGCAGGTGTAGAGCGAGTCGATGACGTTCACTGGGTCGCTAAAGCAGATCAGTTATCTGGGGAGCTAGGCGGGGTCCCTGTGGCCCATATTGAGTTCCACCATTACATGATAGGTTTCTGATTTTTGTTATTAATTTACTTTGTATTTGGGATTTTATAAGTCCTGTATAGGCGCTACATTTGGAATTTTGTAATGATCAGAATGTTTTTATACAATGCATGGTTTAATCTAGCTTCGTTGTTGTTAACTCTGATTAATGATAAACAGTTCAAAATTACACTGGATTTTATAATCTAACACTTGAGTTTTTGGGAAATGGGTCATATACTCGGGTCCTGAAAATGCGGGGCGTTACAGATTATCCTGAATAATCAGGCCTTATCTAAGAGAGGTCTGCCTGAGATCTTCTCCAAAGATCTCGGAGGGCATTCGTGACATGCTTGGGATCCCGAGATCTTTGCCAAGTATTCCGGAGGTTCCCTTGCACATTCAGGATATGTATCCCTCCATAGCACCTCCCTAATAAATTGGGAGATCTACCCCACGCCACCACCCCTTCTCACTTACAAATAGGAATCCTTCCAATGGTGAAAGGTACACACAATCTCTCACCCAAAACCCCTCGATACTATCAGACCCAAATTCCTAGCCTGACTTTGGCATCAGAGGGTCCCCTGCTCTAGCCAAGGTCTCCTTTGTCTTCTACCTATGCAAGTACTTGAAGGTCTAAAAAGGGTGGACCAGATTTTTACATCAACAGTTTGGCGTCGTCTGTGGGATCAACATCAAAAGCCATTCTCATAAATCCATCTTGGTGTGACAATAGCGAAAGGGAGAAAGAAAACTCAAACCTCCATCGCTGCACCCGATCTTGCACTGCTAGAGCAATCTGTTAACCTAAGGATTCATCTTTCCAACTTCAGTCTGACTCTGTGCCCACAGGACTGGCACCACAATCCTAGAATTGCGGAGGACAACTTGTTTCCATCAAGCAATAAGTTAAAGCACTCCCTAATAACGTCGATTCCATAAGACAAATGCTAGAGCAGCACAACCCTCCTCCCATCCAGGGAGTTGAAGAGACGATGGTTCAAGCAACCTTAGGGATCCTCGTACACTTTGAAGCACCTGAGGACTCCCGCAAAAGCAGGCAGATCAGAATATCAAGGCCAATGACATCCCACGTCTTGAGCACTGCTGTGCTGGCCACCTCTGACCTATGACATGAGTTGGAGAATAAGAGACACAACCCTCGAGACGGCGGTCGAGACATTGGCTTAGAGTGAAGATCCTTGGGAGGCCAAGCTCAATGAACTACGAGGCCAGATCGGAGACATACGACAAGCTTACCGCACACCACTCTGACCTCTGTGGAAGCAATGCTGGAAGAAATCAAACCTCCATTTACTGCCGATATCATGCATGCCTAGCTCACCCCAAAGTTTTGGATGCCACAGATCGCCCCTTATTCTCGAATCACCAACCCAACCGAGTATTTAGAATCCTTCGAAGCTTGGATGAAACTTCATGACGCATCGAATGCAGACATGTGCCATGCATTTTCCTTAACCCTAATAGGAACGGCTCAGAAGTGGTTCTAGTAATTAAAACCACAATCGATTAGCTTGTTCACACACCTCAACAAGGCATTCATCACCAACTTTATTGGAGGGAAAGAAAGGATCAAACCACCTCCTCACCATCATTCAGAAGGAAGATGAGCTGCTACAGGATTACATCAAACGCTTCAACCTGGAGGCAATGCAAGTGGAAGGTCACTTAGACGAGATCGCCCCGGTAGCCATGATGGGGGGCATGAAAGAGGAAAGGTTCCTCTTCTCACTAAAAAAAATCCACTAACAACACTATCCAAGCTCCTCAACCGAGCTAAAAAATATTCCAATGCCAAGGAGCTTTTTAGTTCCCGAAAAACTGCTCGGAACAAGGGCAGTTTAGCCAAGGAGAAATGGCCTAAAGAAGAACAAGCCTCAGTCGCCAACAACAAGCAAACAAAGGATGATGAACCGACCAGAGGTCAGCGCCGGAGCAAACGACCTGATAGCAGGTTCAGCTTGTACACAACCCTCAACGCCATGCCCGAGCAGGTCCTCATGGAAGTTCAGGACAAACGAATCCTCAAATGGACAAACAAGATGAAATCTAATGTCGATAAGAGGAATAAACGGAAGTATTGTCACTTCCACCACGACCATGACAACTTAACCAGCAACTGTTTCGATCTCAAAGAGGAGATCGATGCCCTCATCTGTAATGGACATTTGCAGGAATATGTCAATAGCAAAGAAGAACAGACATATTGGAAGGATGACCAGCTCGTCAACAACGAATATACTGGAGAAATTTGCACCATTTTTGGCGGACTTGGTGGAGGAGGGGACTCAAACAGGGCGAGGAGAGCTCATGCCCAAAATAGTAGTCACCAGAACTCAGAACATGAAATTAATGTCACCAGTAGACCGACGAAGGAGCAAAAAGTGACGCTTGGTGAACTAACTTTACCGAAGAAGATGTCAAGGGCATCCATCATCCTCATGATGAGCACTGGTAGTAATTATGACTGTAGCCAACCACAAGGTATTCCGGATATTAGTGAACACCAGCAGCTCGACCGACATTCTCTTTATGGAAGCCTTTGACAAGATGAGTGTCGGAAGAGACCAACTCCGACCCGTCAAAACTCCCTTGCTAGGGTTCGCAGGCGACAAAGTCACCTTGTAAGGATCCATATTACTTCCTGTAATAGCAAGGGAAGGACCGAATTAGGTAATAAAAATGGTCAACTTCCTCATAATCGACTTCCCCTTTGTCTACAACATCATACTCGGTTGACCATCCCTTAACGCCCTGCATACTGTGCTGTCCATGTACCACCTCGTGATGAAATTTCCAACCCAGTATGATGTAGGGATGGTCAGAGGAGATTGGTAAGAAGCATGTCAGTGCTATTCTACAACGTTGAAGACACCACATCAGACGACAGTCGTCCCGTCACTCGACCCCCGAGGAGAGACAGTCAAGAGAGGAACTCTTGTCGAGGAGCTCATAACCATCCCCCTCACCGACTCCAACCCGGCCTGGACGATCCAGGTTGGATCATCATTAACTACAGCTCTGCAGGACAAGCTCATGAATCTCCTCCGGCAACATGCTAACCAGTAAGGCAGAAGCGGCGAGAGTTCGAAGCAGAACGATACACCATCATTGAAGAGGAAGTCGGCAAGCTCCTTGCAGTAGACTTTATCAAAGAAATCTATTATCCAGACTGGATCGCCAACGTCGTCTTGGTAAAGAAGTCCAACAAGAAGTGATGGGTCTGTGTCACTATACCGACCTGAGCAAAGCTTACCCCAAGGACAACTTTTCCCTTCCCCAGATCAACCAACTGATCGACAACACAACCAGACACAAACTTCTGAGTTTCATGGATGCCTATACGGGCTATAACGAAATCGCCATGCACTCCTACAACAAGCAGAAAACAATCTTTGTCACCGACAAAGTGCTTTATTGCTATAAAGTCATGCCTTTCGGGCTTAAAATTGCAGAAACCACATACTAGTGGCTCGTCAACAAAATGTTTGCCCAGTAGATCAGGCACTCCATGGAGGTTTATGACGATAACATGCTCATTAAAAGTATCAGGTCATCAAATCACATTACCGACCTTAAAGAAATGTTCATAATACTGCGGAAATACCAAATGAAGTTAAACCTAAGCAAATGTGTCTTTGGAGTCAGCTCGAGAAAATTCCTTGGATTCCTGACCAACCAAAAAGGGATAGAGGCAAATCCTGACAAAATTCGAGCTCTGCTCAACATGACCTCGCACAGGACGGTGAAGGAAATCCAATGCCTCGAGGGAAGAATCACCACACTCAACCGTTTCGTCTCTAGAGCCACCAATAAATTTCTTCTATTTTCCATTTTTCAAATAGTTGAAAGGGAAACAAAGGATTGAGTGGACAGAAGAGTGTGAGCTCGCCTTTCAAAAACTCAAGTAGTACATGGGCTCTCCGCCCCTTACATCATTTTATTATTGTTGAAGACAAGCCTTGTGTAAAAGATACGAGAGAGAGCAATTTTGATGGTCCAATCCATGAAAATTCAAGGCTGAGTTTCCAAGTTATTATGTTAAATAATCATGTCAAAAACCAATAGTTGTAGCTGAGTTTCAAGGTGATTTGACCAGGGATCTAATAGACCTTGAGTGAAAATGTCCAATTCTCGAGTTTCTAAACACTACTAATGAGTGCAACCATCCATCCTTCTTCAACCTTCCTTTCATCATTTATAAAAAAATCATCGCCGTTGATATTTTTACACTCCCCATCTTTATATTTGCACGGTGATCAAACAAATATATACAAGTGGTAGAAGATTATCATGTTACAAAGGCATTAGTTAGCTTATATCACATCTCGAGATCTCTATTATGCATCTTGTTGTGGCCCACATGCAGAAGTGTCTACTGATAGGAGCTGTCTATGTTGTGGGCATCATCAAGAGAAATATATACCAAAAGCAATAACATGAGCCATATACGATGATTAGGTGGCCATCTTGCATTGGCAATTTGAATTAAACTGACTTAGATTAATCATTGAATATAAAGTGTACGAGCATTAGAGAAATATTTCGAGGGTCGAGAATTTTAGAACTTTTGCCTCATATTTTTGGACAGTCAAGTTCCCCAACATCTTATAGGAGAAATAATTTTAGAGTGTTATTTGCTATTTAAATTGTATAAATTCAAATATGCTATTTTTTAAATTTATTTTTTTTTCAAATTTATTAAATTCATATGAAAATTATCAACTGTCAAATAAATAATCAAAGATCTACAAAACGAGATTTAAAGTGTACAAGGGATGCTTGTGGGTTTTGCTATTTGTTTTTATATTTTACCATCACCTACTAAAATAGCAGCAATACAGTTCAGACCATCAGCCCTCTATTTCCGACATCCAGGCACAGTACAAGCGGACACAGGAGAAAGCATCCATCGTTTTTGTACACACGTGACCTACCTCATGAATTGACGGTCCTGATCGTTTTGGCCGGGTCATCCACGTAGTTCAACGGTACGTTATCTTCATAAGCAGGGAACCTTACGCTGGAGCCATACGAATTCGAAGAGGGACCCACCTTCTGGATGGCTCAAATCGTTTATGCACGCGACAACACGTAGAAGTGCATTATTTGAATTTAAATGCTTGTGATAATAGAAGATTAGATGCGAAAGCTGATGGATGAGAGGAAAAGTTTGGGTCTTGACTGTTGAAAGAAGAGGCCACTAGTCAAAATCAGCCAACTCATGTCATCTTCAATGAATACGGGCTTATCTCTTTGTTCTTAGTTTGACAGTGACTTTTATCCAACCAAGGTTCTCAGTTTTTTTTTGTTTTTTCCTTCATGTGGGGTCCACCATTTATTGATCAAAAGTATAGATATTGTGGCCCCACAATGGTCCATGCACCAAAATTTCCAATTGTTGTAGTTACTTTCTTAACCGTTCATTTGCTGGGCCTCTAATTGTAGGGTTACGATCTCTTTTTTTGTTGGGGAGATTTTTGGCGCATGGACCAGAGAGAGTGTGGCCCATCATATCAACGCATGCATCAAAATGAAAACCCGCATACATTCCAGAGTTGAGCATTGCAAATAAAATCATGGTTTGGAAATGCAGTGCATGGTATGCATTGATTATAATGGGACATACATCTTTCCATCTAGCCATCAAAATGGAACGTACTGCAAGGTGTTGGAATCACAGTGTCAACATGGTCGTTTGGGTATAGATCTTGGATCATAAATGTATTAAAATACAGCATCTGGTCGAAACTTACTGATTTAGTCTATCCAAAGTGTACTAATATCAAAAATTAGGTGCTCGAATGGTCTTTCAGGGTACGGGTTTCACATTTATGGCACGTGTGCCTACTGGGTGCAATGGGAGACTGAAATATGATTTGTTGCACATGTGATTTCGGCCATTCATCAGGGCCTATCCCCATATGGGGCCTGTGTTTCTGGGTCTTAGTGGCCCAAATAAAACCATAATGCAAATCTCATTGCTAAATTGACAAAGGATGTGGCCCCACATAGAGATAAGAAAGAAAATAGACCATCCTTTCATTTCTTTTCCCAAATGATACTTTGTTTGATGATCAAACCATGATTACTGAGAAGATCGACGGTCAGATATTATCCGTTTATTGATAATAAAACATCCTTATTTCTACGGTAAGCTATAAGATGGTAGTTGAAGGGACGTGGATGTTTGTGTAATCAGTCATCTTAGTAGATGACTTAACAGTTAACGAACTGGTAGTTGACGATCATGTGGCCTTGATTATAACCATTCCTATCGGTGTCGATCTGACCGAAGACGGCCTTGTCTAAATCCAGCCCTCCATTGCTACATTGGTCCACGATCCTTGCCGTCACTTGTGCACCGGTCTTTGTGTTTGTTACCTGCATAGCATCAATCACTGGGTTAGCCCTTTACATCAGTCAGTCTACGCCTACATGTTAGGCCCACAATCGGCTAGCCTGGGCTACCATATGGGTTAGTTTTAAGTTGGGAGGTTAGCCTGGGGCCTGAAATCAAGGCCCATTTAATATCTGGGTCCCTTATTTTGAATATTGTAGGCTCATTTACTTTGATCTGTGATATGCCTATCACATCTAAACCGTCAAACAGGTGGACCCACCATGATTATCATACAACCAAAAGTCAGATAGTCTATTGCATAGCTTGATTACAATCAACGGCTGAATGTCATACACAAATCCTGTCTGTGGAGGGTGGACCGTTAAAAAAATGATCAGGGGTGTTTTCGTTATCGTGCCCTCCATCTGTACTGTTGGGGTCTCTGTTTGAATTCAAATGCTTGTCTTCTTTTTTTTCTTTTTTTCTTGTTTTTAAAAAATTAAAAATAATAATAATAATAATAATAATAATAATAATAAACACTAAGAGGGGGGCATTTTGATGAACGTTGTATAGAGGTGTGAAATCTGGGCCATTCATCAGGAACATCCCTCCACAGATATGCTCTGGCCCAAATAATAAGGTCGGCCCAACGCATCAGGTAGGTGTGTTCATTGAATCTGGATCATTTTGAATATTGTAGTTCCAGACGTTTAAATGATAGCCAGGACTTTTCAAACAGTCCAGACGGCCGAAAAAATCACTGACCCGCTGTCATGGATAATGACCAAGAAAATTATCTGATTTTTTCCCTTAGAATATCTGGACCACTTACTAGTTTACTTCTAGTCATCTCATTTTGATTGCTGTTATTTCGATGGTTAGGATTGCTATCTCAGTGTGATTTTAGAGATATGCTCCGTTCATGATGAGACCAACAATCAGTTGGTATTAATAGTTATACAACCCTATCACATGTGAGGAAGAAGAGTCACTATCATTTTCTAAAATAGTGCATAACTCATAAATGAGTCTACATCAACTTTGTAGACAATAAGATGTCTTTGTGCTTACGTTGACAACGTCAAATTCATCTATTAAGATAATGTTACATGACAATGAAATTTTAAGAAGAGACGGGAGATTCTTTTGGTTGCTTTTACGGCGGAATAGGATCAGAATATGTAGAGTCATGAGTAAATGAAAAAAATAGTAACTCTTTAAGTTATTACACCAAGGCCACACATATTGCGTATCCCATGCATGTGGCCTCGCCGCTAACCAATACAGTGGTCTCATGACCAAAGTTGGATATTGACCGAAACGTTGTCATACCAAGACGAGTTCGATCAAATGAGCCATGGTATCTCACATGGTTTTTACAGTAGAAAAAAATCGAGGTCTAAAATCACGGTGCATTATTTAAAGTTCGTGCGGAGAAAATGGTAACTAGACAATGCAAGAGAAACTCTCATACACAATGGAGATAAAATGTGTGTACAGCCAATAGTTAAGCCTCAATGAATAACCAGCATACGTGGGGCCACTTGATAGGCTGATCGTCTTTGGATCCAGATAATTATCTCTACATCGGTAAATAAGAGAAGTGGCTAAGAAAATCTTTCCTTGCATTAATTGTCGTACAATTCTATAAATGGGAAGAAGGTCGAGGAGCTCTATACCCATGCCAACTAAACACATATCAAATCAAATTTACAATACAATACTACATATCTTTTATCCTATATTAGAATAGGACAACCTATTTATGTTGCAATGTTGGACTAACTTTAGTATATGAGCACTATAATCCTATTTATCAATGCTAGACCACCCTAGACTAGGATTAGTGTAATTTCCTTCCATTTATGTTGAGCACTGGATTGCAAGGAAAACCTTTTTTTTTTCTTTTCACTAGTGCAATTATTTTTCTACACTCGAGTCACAGGACCAAGAAAACTTAGATATAAGGTCTCACCATCGACACCACGTACCCTAGATTGCCAAGGTATACTTTGTAAGTTTTTTTTTTTTTTTTTTAATTAATGTAATTGAGTTCTAAATATCACACTGTTGGGAATCAAATTATCTCTGCTATCACAATGAAAAGTCATTTTGATTGAAAGACAATATATATATATATATATATATATATATATATATAAAAGAAGGAAGCACTCTTTCTTTCATAGATTGCTTGAATAAGCATTTAGGTAGTTAAATGAATAGTCCAATTGCTTTAGTTCTTGGTAATAGACGATGGCCACCATATCTTTGTATATCTCGACGCTTGGGTTACTGGAGCTTGGTTCGAATTGAGCTTTAAAAGGCTTTTAGTACATTAGACACAATACACATGTACCACTTGCCAAATTTTAAGCCAAACACATAGTACAATGTGGACTAGGGGAGAAAAAAATGCTCGGCAAGTGTAACGAGTTTCTATAGAAAGTTGGCATATGTCTCCACATGCGAATGAGTGTGCGGATTTCATAAAACCCTTTGAAAGTACAAGGGGCCAGTTGCCCAGAATTTTAATGAGTCAAGTGGATTTGGCAAGTAAATTGCTAAGTGTGAAAATATAACAAAAAAAGCTCTCTGTTTCTTTTCTTTTTTCCTTTTTTTTTTTTTTTACACACACCCACTCACATCACATGGGCACTTGATCCCTTGTCTTAGTGTTGAACTAGAGTCTGCCTACCACTGAGCCATAGAGCTGGACCCAAAAATGCTCTAGTGCTTGCTAATTGCAATGGGACACTTGGACAATCTAATTCATTGATCTACACCGTTCATTAGGTTCAGTGCACATTTCATTGGCTACATTGAAACTTCACACCAATTTGAAAATATTAACTGTTATGGGTAAAAACGAATTAGCCGCTAAGGAAAATGCAGCTCGAATATACATGCACTGTACCAAGCATAGGACCTTGACTAATGATGACCGTGACCGAGCATAAGATGAGAACGGACTCGGACATTTGAGAATAGTTTGGGCATGTTGTACCGCCCAATGCCAAAGAAGCTCGACCACCAGCGAAAGGAGCCAAATCAGCGTACGACTCCAGGTCGGCATATGACTCTAGGTCGGCATATGACTCCAGGTTGGTAACCTACGCGACGCATAAGAGTCGGGCCTCAACAAAGGATCCATGTTTGAGTGCTACCTTCAGGTCAAACCGGGCAAGACCACATCAGTCTCAGCATCCTGTTGTACATCTCCGATTATGTAACACCGCGTAATTTTTAGTACCTGGGTGTTACCAGGAAGACCAAAAATTCATTTTAAATGGGATATAATTGTAGGAGTGCTCGTCGGATCTAGAGTTATAGATCTACCTCAAGTTAGATAGGTGGCCCAACTTAAGTTGATACCCAAAGAATTTATTTTAAATGTGATGTAATCGTGTGTGTGTGTGTGTGTGTGTGTGTGTGTGTGTGTGTGTGTATTAATACAAAGTAACTTTATAATTATTTGAAATAATACACATGTTACATGAATTATTCAATCATGTATATTATTTAAACTATATATAAAAATAAATGGTATACCAACACAGTATTATATATATTAACTAACATTTACATTTTTATAATTTTAAGCTATGGGTTATCATATCATACTATATATAAAATATACATCGCTTAATATTAGTTTTACTATACTATAAATGCATATGTAATCACAAAAATACATTATAAATGATTGTAAATGAATACTATACTATTAATGTATTATACTAAACAAATATGTGTGTGTGTGTGTGTGTGTGTGTATTTTATTATATGACCTAAAATAGATAGTGGCCCTAGGTGGCTCACTAAGGAGCAGTCCTGATCGTAGGATTGGACCACAAGTGGTCATCGAATTGACAATAAGTGGCACTCAAAGGCCATGTTTCAACTGATATGGCCCACCATGACCATCCTCTTGAATGATCCAATCCATCCATCATGTTTAGGGCATGGCCCTCACCAAAACCTAGTAATTTTGGCACGTTGAAACCTACAAGCGTGCACACGGTTTCAACTAAACGAGGCTGACATAAGGGCGAGATTGTGCTTTTAGCCTATCCAAAACCAGCCCATCATGATCAATGTGGGCCACCTCGAGCTGATCCAAACCGTTCATCTGATACAGCAGTTCCATCTAACAAAATTCATGTCGTCCGTACACGCTCATGCACACATGCGTGTGCACAAAGTAGGCCCAAATAGAGCCGAGTGTGGCATTTCCAAAAATGGAAAAAAATTTCGTTTCCATTTCTGTTTGTCAGGAGGTCAATCCTCATGAAGCAGAGCCTCTCAATCTCAGCCATTCGTTTAAGATTATCCTAACCCTCCATTCTTCCCATGGTTTTGGGTTACTGTTACAACAAAACCACAACAACTGCCAGTTTTAGAAAACTGGTTGTTTTTGGAACCGTTGCAAACCAACACCATCCGAGCCACACACTTCGAATCCTATGGTCTAGGGTTGTTGTAAAACCCCATATAAGAGTTGAGAATCGGGTGCATTAGGGCTCCTCCATGTTATTGCAGCCGTCCAAGAAAAACGAGTTGAGAGCTTCCAAGCTCGAACCCATTGGGAAAACGCTGATGGAGCTTCATTCTCTCGCTCTCACAAGCACTGTGAAGCACAATAAAGCCATTTGGTAGCATCCTTTTGAAGAAATGAGTTGCTGAGGGAGAAATGCCATTAAAGCCCCACCACCTTCCTTGGTTGAAGCTAAACCGAGTTCGGTTTGAGTCAGATTTCAGACCTTGTTGGTCGTTTTTAGGAAAGAAGCAGGGAGGAAAGAAGGGGAAATGAAGAGAGAAAGAAAATGGGAGAAAGAAGGGAGAATGAGGGAGAAGAGGAGAGCAGGTGCGTTGTTGCTGCAGTAGCACGACTCGGTCGACCCATGGACGAGTTGGGTCAGTTTTGCTGGGTCTTGGGCTGTGTCTAAGATGAGTCCAGATGCTCCTGGACTTGCAACAGATGGGAAGCAGAAAGTAGAGGAGAGTGGGAGAAAAGACAGAGAGAGAGGGCATTGCTGACTGAGTTCAGGCCGAGTCTAGCTCGAGCCGAGTTGATGGGCTATTCTGGACCGAGTCAGCTCAGTTTGGAGGCTGTTACCGGTCATTCTCCAGCAAGAGAAGATAGACAAAAAATTAGGAAGAAGAAGATAATGATCCTGGGTGGCTGGTTTGAATCCAAACAAGGATCGACTGGGTAACTCGTCTTTAGGGCGACTCAGTGGGTCACACACTGAGTTCAGCATAAACCGGGCCTAAGCTCAGTTGTTTCCATTCACAAACCTAGTCCAGATCAGTCCCAGCTACGTTGACAGGGAGTTGTTACAGCTACCATTTAACCTCAGGCCCAAAACCGAGTTTAAACCGGAGCCTGGTTGAGATACGGAGTTGACTCAGTGGAGTCTACTTAGTCTGTAATGACTAAGGTTTACTCTAGGTTGGGATCTAATCCAAGACATCTTTGAAGAGATTTCTTGGCGGGCTATGCACTTCACATGACGATGGGAACCTGATTCAAGCCAAGTTGGGATTAGTTGACATCAATAACCAAGGTATGTTAGCTAGAAATCTTCCATTTATTCTTATATAGTTCGATTTTATTACAAGGTAGGAGTTAAGACTTCTTAATGTCACAAATAAACCAACCTATTGTCAGATTGGGGCTAGCCGAGCTCAAGTTGAATCCAAGATGAAGGGAGTTAAGGTTGGGTTGGAGATTTCGACTTGATTTGATCCAAAGTCGAGTCATACCATGACTCATCTAAGTAAGTCGATTTTGGAGTTTAGCTTAAATCCTAATGTAGTAATAGTTTAACTATGCTAATCCTGTAGTGGAGTTCGAATTACCCTCTCTAGGCCGTAGTTTCATACACAAATCCTACACTATCTAATCTATAGGATTGGCCTTAGGGAATGATGTGGTGATCAAACTAAACAAATGGTGATGTATGGTAGGATTGGATTTGTGAACATGTGCGTATGATTTCAACAACATTGGTAGCCAATTCGACTCTTGAGAGATGAGGACTCACCCTTTGAGCTTCCCACTTAAATTCATTGATCTAATCATAGATGTTGCCTTAATCTTTTCCATTCAGTATCTCCTAAGTTACTTGATTTTGTTATTAAATGTATTATATGAATATGTGAATATGATAACGTGTTGCACACCTGATTCCTGTGGTAGATAATGAACATATCTCTTTAATTATAATATACATAAATGATTTGGTGATAACATGCTATTTTTAGTCGTACATTGTTAATTAACTATATGTTGGTCGATTGCGATTGAGTGATGTAAGGAATGAACCTGTCCCGAACTCACTAGCTTGCAATCCATATATCACACTTTGACTTACATGGCTTGGACCGCATACTCGCCCTACGTGGTTTGGATTGTTTATTTGCCCTTCGTGGCTTTGATGGGTCATTGGTGCCCTTTTGTGGTTTAATGGTTTTATTCTCATATCTTGTTGGTTTCCTAGCCATCTTGCGGTGTTTAATCATACTATGATTTTCAGGTGGAGCGGGTGTTCGCTTAGCAATTTTCTAGCCATCTTGCGGTGTTCATGTACAATATATTTTCAGGTGGTCTAGAGTTTGTGTTGTTTGTCTCTTCATCTTGTGGTGTCCAGTCGTACCTTGATTTTCAGGTGGAGCAAGTGTTCGCTTAGCGATTTCCTAGCCATCTTACGGTATTCACGTATGATATGATTTTTGGGTGAAGTAGATATTTGTATGTTATTTTCTTATCCATCTTGCGGTGTTCAGTCATACCATGATTTCCGAGTGGAGCTGAAGTTCGCTTATTGATTTTCTAGCCATCTTGCGGTATTCACGTACGATATGATTTTCGGGTGGTCTAGAGTTTGTATATTGATTGTCTCTTCATCTTGTGGAGTTCTGTCGTACCATGATTTTTGGGTGGAGCTGAAGTTCGCTTATCGATTTTCTAGCCATCTTACGGAGTTCACGTATGATAGGCTTCTCGGGTGAAGTAGAAGGTTTAAAGGTTGATTTTCTATTCATCTTACGAATTTCACTTGTACCATGATTTTCGGGTGGAGCTAAAGTTCGGTTATCAATTTTCTAGCCATCTTGCGGAGTTCACGTACAATGTGATTTCGGGTACAATAGAAGGTCGTATAATAGAGTGTTTGATTTTCTGGATGTATTCCTTTATATTGCGATTGCTATTATATTCTGCTTATAATGAGATTCTGTTGATTTGCTAAGTTTTTGAGTATATGTTCATGATTATGAAGTGCCCTGTTTAATATATACATTTTCATGACTTGCGATCTATATGGGATTATGAATGATGAGTGTGCAATCTTAAAGGGTGTTTCTTGCTGCGATAGCCATTAATGCTATCAAACCGTAATAGTTAATGTAGGTGTAAAGTAAGTTAATGACGTTCACTGGGTCGCTAGAGCAGATCAATTATCTGGGGAGCTAGGCGGGGTCCCAGTGGCCCATATTGAGTTCCACCATTGCATGATAGGTTTCTGGTTTTTGTTATTAATGAACTTTATATTTGGGATTGTATAAGTCCTGTATGGACGCTACATTTGGAATTTTGTAATAATCAGAATGTTTTTATACAATGCATGGTTTAATCTAGCTTCGTTGCTATTAACTCTGATTAACGATAAACAATTCAAAATTACACTGGATTTTATAAGCTAACACTCGGGTTTTTGGAAAACGGGTTATATACTCGGGTCCTGAAAACACGGGGCGTTACAGTTGGTATCAGAGCGAGTCTAGATAAACCAGGCCTTGAGAAAAATGGGACTTATATGACCTCAAATAATCCATAGTTGCATTGAAGAAATTAGAGACTTGAAACTAAGTTTTATTCCCTTAATGTTAGGGTAATTTATGAACTTAGAAATCTAAATTTTAGGCTCCCTTGAAATGTTAGGGTTAACCATTTGAACTTACAAATACAAACCTAAGTTCCTTTGAGAATGGTGATTGCTGAATCTAGGAACTTAAATTTTTGAGTCCCTTGTGATTTTAGGCTTAGCTATTTGAACTTAGAAACAAAAACTTAGGTTCCTTTGTGAATTATAGTTGTTGGAACTTAGGGATTAAACTTAGATATCGTAGGGAAACAAGTAACTACCGTATTGTATGATTAGATCGAATGTAAACATTCTGAACTTAGAAATACATACTCTAAACTATAAATGTAAATTTTTATAATGCTTAGATAATCAGAGTGCGCATGAAAGCGTGCTAGGCCATCATAGACTTGTCCTTTGTTAAAATAGAAAACTATATATACGATGGTTCATATAAATCCTAAATAATCGGGTTCACGAACTGACGGAATCATATTTGAGTGAAGTGTACACAGTTTGATCCCAATTCTAAATCCTAGAAAATTCTAACGACCTCAATGCCCTGATCAAGTAGAAGGTTAAGATTTACCAGGATTAGGAATGGATACCAAGGAACTCACTACCTCGATCAGGCAGAAGATCGTGGTATCAGGCTCAGACCAACCATAACCGACCCGAATATAGAAAACATAAACTACTGTTCTTCTTTTAAGTAACGTAGAACTGTCATCATAAAACTTCAAACATACATCATTGTGAACTTCAGACATACACATATAAATATATAAATATAGGATAATGGTGAAATTCTTCTTTAAGTCGTGCGAGCAAACCCTTAGTCATAGCTGATACCAAAAGAAATTGGGATGAGTATGGCCGAATCTCGTGGGCGAGATTCTTCTTTAAGGGGGGTAGATTGTAATAACCCTAGTCCTAGTAGACAGTCCTGAATACTTGTGCATACAAACATACTTCACAGGGAAGGTAATGAATGATAAAGGACATGAAAAAATAGATTGTCTTCGTCTCGTTTAAGGTAGAAGTACTGAATTTCGGGGATGAAATTCTCTTTAAGGGAGGTAGATTGTAACACCTCATACTTTTCAGTACCTAGGTGTTACCAGGAAGACCAAATATTCATTTTAAATGGGATATAATTGTAGGAGTGCTCATCATATCTAGAGTTGTAGATCTACCTCAAGTCAGATGGGTGGCCCATCTTAAGTTGATACCCAAAGAATTCATTTTAAATGTGAGGTAATCGTGTGTGTGTGTGTGTGTGTGTGTGTGTATTATAATACAAAGTAACTTTATAATTATTCATAATAATACATATGTTGCATGAATTATTCAATCATGTATATTATTTAAACTATATACAAAAATAAATGGTATACCAACACAGTATTATATATATTAACTAACATTTACATTTTTATAATTTTAAGCTATGGGTTATCATAGCATACTCTATATAAAATATACATCGCTTAATATTAGTTTTACTATACTATAAATGCATACGTAATCACAAAAATACATTATAAATGATTGTAAATGAATACTTATTTATAACTATTAATGTACTATACTAAACAAATATATATATATATATATGACCTAAAATAGATAGTGGCCCTGGGTGGCTCACTAGCTAAAGGAGCGGTCCTGATCACAGGATTGGACCACAAGTAGTCATCGAATTGACAATAAGTGGCACTCAAAGGCCATGTTTCAACTGATATGGCCCACCACGACCATCCTCTTGAATGATCCAATCCATTCATCATGTTTAGGGCATGGCCCTCACTGAAACCTAGTAATTTTGGCACGTTGAAACCTACAAGTGTGCGCACGGTTTCAACTAAACGAGGTTGGTGTACGAAAAATATTGTGCTTTTAGCCTATCCAAAACCAGCCCATCGTGATCATTGTGGACCACCTTGAGCTGATCCAAACCGTTCATTTGGTAGAGCAGTTCCGTCTAACCAAATCCATGTTGTACATACACGCTCGTGCACACGTGCGTGTGCACAAAGTGGGCCCAAATAGAGCCGAGTGCGGCATTTCCAAAAATGAAAAAAATTTCCATTTCCATTTCTGTTTGCTAGGAGGTCGCTCCGCATGAAGCGGAGCCTCTTAATCTCAGCCATTCATTTAGGATTATCCTAACCCTCCATTCTTCCCATGGTTTTGGTTACTGCTACAACAAAACCACAACAACTGCCGGTTTCAGAAAACTAGCTGTTTTTGGAACTGTTGCATACCAACACCATCCGAGCCACACGCTTCAAATCCTATGGTCTAGGGTTGCTATAAAGCCCCATATAAAAGCTGAGAATTAGGTGCATTAGGGCTCCTCCATGTTATTGCAGTCGTCCGAGAAAAACTAGTCGAGAGCTTCCAACCTCGAACCCATTGGGAAAAAACTGATGCAGCTTCGTTCTCTCGCTCTCACAAGCACTGTGAAGCACAATAAAGCCATTTAGTAGCATCCTTTTGAAGAAATGAGTTGCTGAGGGAGAAATGCCATTAAAACCCCACCACCTTCCTCGACTGAAGCTAAACCGAGTTCTGTCTGAGTCAGATTTTAGACCTTGCTGGTCGTTTTTAGGGAAGAAGCAGGGAGGAAAGAAGGGGAAATGAAGAGAGAAAGAAAATGGGAGAAAGAAGGGAGAATGAGGGAGAAGAGGAGAGCAGGTGCGATTGTTGTTGCAGTAGCACGACTCGGTCGAGCCATGGACCGAGTTGGGTCAGTTTTGCTGGGTCTTGGGTAGTGTCTAAGATGAGTCCAGATGCTCCTAGACCTGCAGCAGATGGGAAGCAGAAAGTAGAGGAGAGTGGGAGAAAAGACAGATAGAGAGAGAGAGAGGGCGTTACTGACTGAGTTCGGGCCGAGTCTAGCTCGAGCCGAGTTGATGGGCCATTCTAAACCGAGTCAGCTCAGTTTAGAGGTTGTTACCAGTCATTCTCCAGTAAGAGAAGATAGACAGAAAAGGAGGAAGAAGAAAATAATGATGTTGGGTGGCTGGTTTGAATCCGAACAAGGATCGGCTGGGTAACTCATCTTTAAGGCAAATCAGCAGGTTATGCACTGAGTTCAGCATAAACCGGGCCTAAGCTCAATTGTTTCCATTCACAGACCTAGTCCAGATCAGTCCCAGCTACATTGACGGGGAGTTGTTACAGCTACCATTTAAACTTAGGCCCAAAATCGAGTTTGAACCGAAGCCTGGTTGAGATGTGGAGTTGACTTAGTGGAGTCTTCTTAGTCTGCAATGACTAAGGTTTACTCTAGGTTGGAATCTAATCCAAGACATCTTTAAAGAGATTTCCTGGCGAGCTATGCACTTCACATGACGATGGGAACCTGATTCAAGCTAAGTCGGGATTAGTTGACATCAATGACCAAGGTATGTTAACTAGAAATCTTCTATTTATTCTTATATAGTTCTATTTTATTACAAGGTAGGAGTTAAGACTTCTTAATGTCATGAATAAACCAACCTATTGTCAGATCGGGGCTATTCGAGCTCAAGTTGAATCCAAGATGAAGGGAGTTAAGGTCGGGTTGAAGATTTCGACTTGGTTTGATCCAAAGTCGAGTCGTACCAGGACTCATCTAAGTAAGTCGATTTTGGAGTTTAGCTTAAATCCTAGTGTAGTAATAGTTTAACTATGCTAATCCTGTAGTGGAGTTTGAATTACCCTCTCTAGGTCGTAGTTTCATACACAAATCCTACACTATCTAATCTTTAGGATTGGCCTTAGGGAATGATGTGGTGATCGAACTAAACAAATGGTGACGTGTGGTAAGATTGGATTTGTGAACTTGTGCGAACGATTTTAACAACATTGGTAGCTAATTCGACTCTTGAGAGGTGAAGACTCACCCTTTGAGCTTCCCACTTAAATTCATTGATCTAATCATAGATGTTGCTTTAATCCTTTCCATTTAGTATCTCCTAAGTTACTTGATTTTGTTACTTAACTTATTATGTGAATATGTGAATATAATAACATGTTGCGCACCTGATTCCTGTGGTAGATAATGAGCATATCTCTTTAATTATAACATGCATAAATGATTTGGTGATAACATGCTATCTTTAGTTGTACATTGTTAATTAATTATATGTTGGTTGGTTGCGATTGAGTGATGTAAGGAATGAACCTGTCTCGAACTCACCAGCTTGCGATCCATATATCACACTTTGCCTTACATGGCTTGGACCGCATGCTCGCCCTATGTGGCTTAGATTGTTTATTTGCCCTTCGTGACTTTGATGGGTTGCTGGTGCCCTTTTGTGGCTTGATGGTTATATTCGCATATCTTGTTAGTTTCCTAGCCATCTTGTGGTGTTCAATTGTATCATGATTTTCGGGTGGAGCGGGTGTTCGCTTAGCGATTTTTTCGCCATCTTGCAGTATTCACATACAATATGATTTTCAGTTGGTCCAGAGTTTGTGTGTTGTTTGTCTCTTCATCTTGTGGTGTTCATTCGTACCCTAATTTTCGGGTGGAGCGGGTGTTCTCTTAGTGATTTTCTAGCCATCTTACGGTGTTCACGTACGATATGATTTCCGGGTGAAGTGGATGTTTGTTTTTTCCTAGCCATCTTGCCGTGTTCAATCGTACCATGATTTTCGGGTGGAGCTGAAGTTTGCTTATTGATTTTCTAGCCATCTCATGGTGTTCACGTACGATATGATTTCCGGGTGGTCAAGATTTTATATGTTGATTGTCTCTTCATCTTGTGGAATTTACTCATACCATGATTTCCGGGTGGAGCTAAAGTTTGCTTATCGATTTTCTAGCCATCTTGCGGAGTTCACATACGTAGGCTTCTCGAGTAAAGTAGAGGTTTAAAGGTTGGTTTTCTATTCACCTTACGAATTTCACTTATACCATGTGTAAGTGCTATAGTTTCTATCCCTATATGTTGTCAAATTTGTAGTGCCAAAATCACTATTATACTCTGTTATATATAACTTGCATAAGTGAAGCTCTCTCAAGGATCAACATTCAAGACTTCATGAACAAGCTAAGCTCACATCAAGCAAAACTCTCAAGTACAAGACTCAAGATCTTGAATGAAAGAACTGATCACAAGACAAGACTCTTGAATGCAAGAACTGCTCACAAGACTCAAGCTGAAAAGAAAAAGAAAGTACAAGGCAAGACTCAAGCTGAACTCAAGACTCAAGCTGAAACTCAAGCTACTTTCATGATTGAGCTACTTCAAGGTTTAGTCTACATCAAGACTTCAAGGCTCATTCTTCATGGTCTCTTGTTTCAATGTCCATACTTCATGATTGAGGTTTGTTTGACCATAGGATGACCTTAGAAGTAGGTCATTTCGGATACATAAGTCGAATGTTATTTTACATGTGATTGGTCTGTTCTTCGACCAGTCTTAGGTCTGCTTCGACTAGTCCTAGACTTGCTTCGACCGATCTAAGAAATTCCTGGATCGATCGTAAGTTTGTTACAAATTCCGGATAAAATCTGCTAGCCTTCGACTAGTCCAGGGAGTCTGCTCGACCGATCGTAGGAACAGTGTTTTCTGCATCTTCGACCCGTCGTAGAATCTACGACTCGAAGTCCGGCGATGCAGGACCTACGACCGGTCGAAGGAAACCTACGACTCGTAGGTGACCTACGACTAGTCGTAGGAGGGCTACGACGAGTCGTAGAACGGTCTGCGCTTATCCCGCCTAATCTTTCAAATATTCGTTATGGCTTCGACTAGTCGAAGAGCACTCTAGACCAGTCGAAGACCTGATCTTCTCACCTATAAATAGAGCACGAATCTCAGAAGAAATTATCGATTTAATTATAGTATTCAAGCCAATCTTCGTCGAACTTCTGAGAGATAATTTTGTGCTCCATCCAAGCTAAGTGTGCTTATTTAATATCTTCTTTCCTTAGCTTTATTTTAATTGATTTTGTTTCTGCTATTCCAATCTGATTTGAAAAGAGGAATTGTTATTCCCTTTCTTTGGAATCAAAATCAATTAAGGCAAGCCCTATTTGGTTTAATTTAAAATCTATTAGAACTAGAACCATTGTAATCGAGTACTGGACATTGAACTTGGACATTCAATCATCTACTTTGATTTGGTTCTACCGGGCTGCTACAACGAAGAAGATATTCAGGTATTTTACATATTGTAAATTCCTTTCTATTATTTTGGTTTCTTTCAAGATTTGCTAGAAAAATCTTGTTATATTGGTTATCTGAGGAAAGCCAGGAAAACTCAGAAGTGGGGGTTTTTTTAATTGTGTAAGCCCACATACAAAGACACAATTGTAAGGGTTTTGGGTGAACCTGGGAAAACCTATCTTTAGTGAACGCTAATATCCCCTGTGTGAGGATATTAGGAGTGGAGTAGCTTTTTGTGTGGTTATTGGATAACAGTTGGTGAACACACAGGCGAACCACTATAAATCCTTTGAGTTGTGGTTGATTGATTTATTCTTTTAATTTTTTTTTTATTCTTTTTGTGGGATGTATGTATGGTGGTGAATGTTGTAATTATTTCAAGCTTTGTGAGAATGTTGTAATAGCTTAGAATTTACTTTCTGCTATTCCTTTATAAGCTTGTTTTTCAATTTCATTTGAAAGTTGTTCCAGCAAGGTTGCCCTGCCATTTTTATGGTGTATGGCTGTCCCTAGAACAATACATCTTTAATTACAAGTTATTTCAATTCAGTTCATATTTGTTTTTGTATTCCTCTTCGATTTGAGACTTGATACAAAGACCTTTCTAGAAATAAGGTTGTCCTACCATAAACTCTGTTTTTGGTGTAAGGTTGTCCTTAGAATAACGTTTGTATCAACCTCTCAAGATCTGAATTTTGAGGTTGTTTTTCTTTCCTGCATTATTATTTAATTTGGCTATCATTTTCTTTATTATTCCGCTGTTATAAGTTTTTATTTGGCATTGTCCTATTCACCCCCCCTCTAGGACATATAGCTTGGCCTTTTCACCATGATTTTCGGGTGGAGCTGAAGTTCGCTTATCAATTTTCTAGCCATCTTTCAAAGTTCATGTACAATGTGATTTCGGGTGCAATAGAAGGTCGTATGATTGAGTATTTGATTTCCTGGATGTTTTCCTTTATATTACGATTGCTATTATATTCTGCTTATGATGAGATTCTGTTAATTTGCTAAGTTTTTGATTATATGTTCATGATTATGAAGTGCCCTGTTTAATATATCCATTTTCATGACTTGTAATCTATATGGGATTATGAATGATAGGTGTGCAATCTTAGAGGGTGTTCCTTACTGCGATAGCTATTAACGCTATCAAACCGTAACTGTTGATATAGGTGTAGAGCGAGTAGATGACGTTCACTGGGTCGCTAGAGCAGATCAGTTATCTAGGGAGCTAGGCGGGGTCCCTGTAGCTCATATTGAGTTCCACCATTACATGATAGGTTTCTGGTTTTTGTTATTAATGAACTTTGTATTTGGGATTGTATAAGTCCTGTATGGGTGCTACATTTGGAATTTTGTAATGATCAAAATATTTTTATACAATGCATGGTTTAATCTAGCTTCGTTGCTGTTAACTCTGATTAATGATAAACAGATCAAAATTACACTAGATTTTATAAGCTAACACTCAAGTTTTTGGGAAACGGGTCATATACTCGGGTCCTGAAAACACGGGGCGTTACAGATTATCCTAAATAACCAGGCCTTATCTAAGAGAGGTCTGCCTGAGATCTTCTCCAAAGATCTCAGAGGGCATTCGTGACACGCTCGAGATCCCGAGATCTTTGCCAAGTATTCCGAAGGTTCCCTCGCGCATTCAGGATATGAATCCCTCCATAGCACCTCCTTAATAAATTGGGAGATCTACTCCACGTCACCACCCCTTCTCACTTACAAATAGGAATCCTTCCAATGGTGAAAGGTATACACAATTTCTCACCCAAAACCCCTCGATACTACCTGACCTAAATTCCTAGTCTGACTTTGGCATCAGAGGGTCCCCTGCTCTAGCCAAGGTCTCCTTTGTTTCTTCCTGTGCAGGTACTTGAAGGTCTAAAAAAGGTGGACCAGATTTTTACATCAACAGTTTGGCGACGTCTGTGGGATCAACATCAAAAGTCATTCTCATAAATCCATCTTGGTGTGACAATAGCGAAAGGGAGAAAGAAAACTCAAACCTCCATCGCTGCACCCAATCTTGCACTACTAAAGGAATCTGTTAACCTCGGGACTCATCTTTCCAACTTCAGGCTAACTCTGTGCCCACAGGACCAGTACCACAATCCTAGAATTGGGGAGGGCAACTTGTCTCCGTCAAGCAATAAGTTAAAGCACTCCCTAATAACATCGATTCCATAAGACAAATGCTGGAGCAGCACAACCCTCCTCCCATCTAGGGGGCTGAAGAGACGATGGTTCGAGCAACCTTAGGGATCCTTGTACACTCCGAAGCACCTGAGGACTCCCGAAAAAGCAAGCAGATCGGAATATCAAGGCCAATGACATCCCACGTCTCGGGCACTGCTGTGCTGGCCACCTCTGACCTACAACATGAGTTGGAGAATAAGAGACACAACCCCCGAGACTACGATCGAGACAGTGGCTTAGAGTGAAGATCCCTGGGAGGCCAAGCTCAATGAACTATGAGGCCAGATCGGAGACATACGACAAGCTTACAGCACACCACTCTGACCTCTGTGGAAGCAATGCTGGAAGAAATCGAACCTCCATTTACCGCCGATATCATGCATGCCTAGCTCACCCCAAAGTTTTGGATGCCACAAATCGCCCCTTATTCCGAAATCACCAACCCAACCGAGCATTTAGAGTCCTTCATAGCTTGGATGAAACTTCATGATGCATCGAATGCAGTCATGTGCCGTGTATTTTCCTTAACCCTATCAGGAACGGCTCAGAAGTGGTTCCAGGAATTAAAACCGCAATCGATTAGCTCGTTCACACACCTCAACAAGGCATTCATCACCAACTTTATTGGAGGGAAAGAAAGGATCAAACCACCTCCTCATCATCATTCAGAAGGAAGATGGGTTGCTAAAGGATTACATCGAATGCTTCAATCTGGAGGCAATGCAAGTGGAAGGTCACTTAAATGAGATTGCCCTGGTAGCCATGATGGGGGGCATGAGAGAGGGAAGGTTCCTCTTCTCACTTAAAAAAAAAATCCACTAACAACACTATCCGACCTCCTCAATTGAGCTAAAAAATATTCCAATGCCAAGGAGCTTTTTAGTTCACGAAAAGCTGCTCGGAACAAGGGCAGTTTAGCCAAGGAGAAATGGCTTAAAGAAGAACAAGCCCCAACCGCCAGCAACAAGCAAACAAAGGATGATGAACCGACCAAAGGTCAGCGCCGGAGCAGACGACCTAATAGCAGGTTCAGCTTGTACACAACCCTCAACGCCACGCCCGAGCAGGTCCTCATGGAAGTTCGGGACAAACGAATCCTCAAATGGGCAAACAAGATGAAATCTGATGTCGATAAGAGGAATAAACGGAAGTATTGTCACTTCCACCACGACCACGACCACTCAACCAGCAACTGTTTTGATCTCAAAGAGGAGATCGATGCCCTCATCTGCAATGGACATTTATAGGAATATGTCAACAGGAGAGAAGAATAGACATATCGGAAGGATGACCAACTCGTCAACAACAAATCTACTGGAGAAATCCGCACCATTTTTGGCGGACTTGGTGGAGGAGGGTACTCAAACAGGGCGAGGAGAGCTCATGCCCAAAATATTAGTCACCAGAACTCGGAACATGAAATTAATGTCACCAGTAGACCGACGAAGGGGCAGAAAGTGACGCCTGGCGAACTAACTTTTACCGAAGAAGATGTCAGGGGCATCCATCATCCTCATGATGAGCACTGGTAGTAATTATGACTGTAGCCAACTACAAGGTATTCCGGATATTAGTGGATACCGGCAGCTCAACTGACATTCTCTTTGTGGAAGCCTTTGACAAGATGAGTGTCAGAAGAGACCAACTCCGACCCGTCAAAACTCCCTTGCTAGGGTTCGCAGGTGACAAAGTTTCCTTGTAAGGATCCATATTACTTCCCGTAACAGCAGGGGAAGGACCGAATTAGGTAACAAAAATGGTCGACTTCCTCATAATCGACTTCCTCTTTGTCTACAACATCATCCTCGATTGACCATCCCTTAACGCCCTGCATACTATGCTGTCCATGTACCACCTCGTGATAAAATTTCTGACCGAGTACGATGTAGGGATGGTCAGAGGAGATTGGTAAGAAGCATGTCAGTGCTATTCTACTACGTTGAGGACACCACATTAGACGACGGTCTTCCCGTCACTCGACCCCCGAGGAGAGACAGTCAAGAGAGGAACTCTTGTTGAGGAGCTCACAACCATCCCCCTCACCAACTCCAACCTGGCCTGGACGATCCAGGTTGAATCATCATTAACTCCAGCTCTGCAGGACAAGCTCATGAATCTCCTCTGGTAACACGCCGACCAGTAAGGTAGAAGCGGCGAGAGTTCGAAGTAGAACGATACACCATCATCGGAGAGGAGATCAGAAAGCTCCTTACAGTAGACTTCATCAAAGAAATCTATTATCCAAACTGGATCGCCAACGTCGTCTTGGTAAAGAAGTCCAACGGGAAGTGGTGGGTCTATGTCGACTATACCGACCTGAACAAACCCTACACCAAGGACAACTTTTCCCTTCCCCAGATCAACCAACTGATTGACAACGCGACCGGACACAAACTTCTGAGTTTCCTGGATGCCTATTTGGGCTATAACCAAATCGCTATGCCCTCCTACAACAAGCAGAAAACAATCTTGTCACCGACAAAGTGCTTTATTGCTATAAAGTCATGGCTTTCGAGCTTAAAATTACAGAAACCACATACTAGCAGCTTGTCAACAAAATGTTTGCCCAGCAGATCAGGCACTCCATGGAGGTTTACAACGATAATATGCTCATCAAAAGTATCAGGTCGTCAAATCACATTACCGACCTCAAAGAAATGTTCACAATACTGCGAAAATACCAAATGAAGTTAAACCCAAGCAAATGTGTCTTTGGAGTCAGCTCGAGAAAATTCCTTGGATTCCTGACCAACTAAAAAGGGATAGAGGCAAACCCTGACAAAATTCGAGCTCTGCTCAACATGACCTTGCACAGGATGGTGAAAGAAATCTAATGCCTCGAGAGAAGAATCGTCGCACTCAACCATTTCGTCTCCAGAGCTACCAATAAATTTCTTCTATTTTCCATTTTTCAAATAATTAAAAGGGAAACAAAGGATTGAGTGGATAGAAGAGTAAGAGCTCGCCTTTCAAAAACTCAAGCAGTACATGGGCTCTCTGCCCCTTGCATCATTTTATTATTGTTGAAGACACCACTACAAGAAAACAGGCCTAAGCCGACCGATGGCCCAACCCTTTACCCGCAGCTAGTTTTATCGGCTGCGGGCAAAGGGACGCCCTATAAAAAAAAAAAAAAAAAAGCCGGCCCTATTTGCTATTTGAGCGCCGAATCTCTCTCTGCCTCTCCCTCTCGCTCTCCCTCTCGTGCTCTCCCTCCCTCTCTCTGCCTCTCCCTCTCCCTCTCGCGCGCTCTCTCTCCCTCTCTCTCCGTCTCTCTCCCTCTCGCATGCTCTCCCTCTCCCTCTCCCTCCCTCTCTCTGCCTCTCCCTCTCCCCTTCGCACGCTCTCCCTCTGCCTCTCCCTCTGCCTCTCCCTCTCGCTCTCCTCTCACTCTCATTCTCCCTATCTATCTCTCTCTCAAAACCCTATTCCTCTCTCTCTCTCTCTCCCTATCTCCTCGGCCCTCTGCTGCAGTTCGGTCTTCTACTGCTCGTGGATCTCGGATTCTCATCCATCTCAGGTATGCTTTGTTGACTACAAATCCCTAATTAGGGATTTGCGTTGTCAAATCCATTTTTAGAAATTTGCATTGTCGATTTTCTGTCTTCTTCTTTGTCTTTTTTTTTTTTTTCCAGCTCATTTATTTCACACATCAGTTACTGATTTCTTATCTTTTGTTGGGTTGATTTGGCTCCTAGAAAGTAACCCTAATTGAAATGGAATCCATTAGCAAGGGCTGCTGCACATGTTTGGCTTCTGGGAAATGCTTGAAAATGGATCCTATTTTATGTTTTGGGGCCAAGTCACCCTAGATTACAATTCTAGCTCGTGGTGTCGAGCCAAATTCAGCGACTCATCCTCAATTTTCAATTCTGGCTCGCAATCTAGAACAACCTGACCTAGTTTTTGCCGACATAGATCAGTCGACCAAGACCAGTCCGATTCTTAAAAGCTTGATTAGTGGGGTTTTAAATGATTATTTTGTTCATAAGAGAAACTTTAATGCTCCGGCATGGTGTGATGGATGATATGCAGGCACTTAGAAAATTGATAAGAAACTGCATACATGGCATGCAAGCAAGTCAAATAAAATGGCCGAAATTATGATTCCACGTTTAATTGATGAGCACGCATTCCGATTGGTGGACATTCATTGGATGGTTGAAATAAAAGATACCACTGATCAGAGGCTAGGATTACATAGACAATCTGATCTCAGGACTTTGAACTAGCAACTGGCTGCGCCACAATGTAGTCTGTTTTTAACGTATAATTTATAAGTGCATGCTTATCAAGCTTCATTACAGCAAAGTATCAAATAACTTCCAGGAGTACCCTTGGATTTTCAACTAGACCTCGACAAACTGTTCTACGCTCTGCTGCATTTGCCATTTAAAATAGCTGGGGAGGAGTAATTACATATTTGCCAGCAGTCTGCCCGATTCACTTTTGCAGGTCTATGTTTGTCGATTCATAACTATTACTTTTGTCAAATGGGAAAGCCAAGGAAGCTTGTATGACTACAAACAATCCCCATCATACACGTTTCGCATCAGTCATGAATATTGAGCACTTCTGTTGGTTGTCTGAATTGATCTTGTGGTTATTTATTTCATCTTGCTTTTGCAGCCTGGACTAGGCACTAAAGTCTTATTGTTTTGCTACATTCACAGCTTACTGGAATGATGAGAAAGGAGAGGCCACCTTGTGCGATTCTGTCGATATATCAGTTGCAGTGGCTACTAAAAAGGTACTTTTGCTGGTAACTTGTCCAAACACTGGTATGAAAACATGGGAAACCTATGGTTTTATCACCTATATTTGATGACTTATCAAGCATACGTATCCATAGATTCCATACATGTGCAACACATATGGGATTGCTACTCTGTCTGTTGGGACCTACCGTGAATGGGGCATACCCCAAAATCAGACCATTTGCATGATCATAACCAAAGGTAGCTGTTACATATTTTTCTAATTGGAGCTTCAGTGAATATGACTTCTTTCTTCATCAGAATTACCATCTTTTCTTATATTATTGCATATATTTATTTTGTTTGTATCTCGGTAGTTTCAAGGGGATTCATGATCATTGGATTGTTTTTCTCTTTGGTTAGTGGCAGTGTTTTTCCTTTTTCTTGAGAATTGCCCTGCAGCATTCTTTCTTTTCTTTTCTTTTTGTCTTGGTTTTTCTTAATGATTTTTGGTTTATCTTTAAAAAATGTCACAATATTGAGGTTGTATGATTGTGTCAACTGAAAGAGAAGTCGAACAGCACTTTTAGAATGACACATTTTATAGGCTATTTGTTGGATGATTAGAATATTTGATTTGTGTGTTTTTGAAGTGTGGTCCATTGTAGCGAAATGACACATTGTACAGAATATTCAATGGGCAAAACTCAGAACATTTGGCATTTGGACCATTTAATGGGTCACAGTTTTTTATTCCTTTGTTTATCTTCTTGTAATCTATATAGTTTTAGCAGGTTCTCTAAGTATGTTGTTTGCTGATTATCTTAAAGAAACAGATAACTGGAGTGTGAAGGCCATTAGGAGGAAGACAACCAGAACGGGTAGGGTGAGGTATTTACGTCATGTGCCTTGAAGGTTCAAGAGCAATTTCAGAGAAGGTAGTCTTTGCTTCTTCCATCTTTGTCGAGATTGAACTCCTCTTTTTAACAGCTGCTGGCAAATGGAACTCCTAGAACATGGAGTGTCAAACCAGTTGGATAAATTGGCAATAATTCACAGGGTAGGCTACAAGTAGCTTCTTCACTGGCTAAATTTAGTAGATTTGTGTGCAGAATTCAGATGTCTACTAGGTGTAGTGGGCCTAGCAGCAATACTGCTGTGATTATGTAACATAAGTCTCAGACTTGAGTTAATTGATCACAAAGCATCTACTGTTCATATATTCTTAACTGTCTCATACCTACCAGAGAAAAGAAAGACTGTCGAGTTTAACTGTCTCATACCTACCAGAGAAAAATAAGGTTGGTGTTGTGCCATCTTCTTCCAGTGTTAGTTTCGATTGATTTGTCATTTATCTTGATTTCCTTTATTTTGTCTTGATGAAGTTGGCAGAAGATACTTGGAAAAAGGCTCTAGTAAGTAAATCTCAACTCAGCTCACAATCTGCAAAGTCCATTTGAATAGTTACTCTATAGGCATTCAACTTTTATTCCTGTTGCCATTAGATGGCAAAGTTGAAATACAATGACAACATTACCATGGAAAACATGCAGGAACTAAGAGACATTGCAATGACCGAAGTGGTAAAATGAAAACATTTTTTCCTTGAAACTGATATGAAAGGTCCAGGACTGAAGCTTGACAACACTGGAAAAGCAATTCTGACTGTGAGTGTTTGCTTATTATTATTATTTTTAATAACTATATGAGAGAATACAAACACAGTGAGTGCCATCCTAACATGCAGAAGTAGGGTATCAATGAGCAAATCATGTTCAGATTGCATTGTAGAGTTGAAAGATGTATTTGTTTTAGCATGGCCATTAGAGTAGCCTTGCTCCAAGATACGGTCATAAGTGCTTTCTAGAGAGAGAGCTACATCTTTGCATCCCTCACAACTAACTGTGGAACTTGGATTCTTTAATTTACAAACTGAATGAAGAATCTCCATTGCAGATCCAATTTTAGAACTGCACAAACTCCCCATTACCCTCTGGTTTCCCACCTTGCTGGTTTCTTCTTTCTTTTTCTTTTTTCTTTTTCCTGACAACTTTAAATGGTTGGTAGTATAATAGTTGCTGCAGAACCATTTAGGTAACTAATCAACAGCTGATCACCAACCTAATGTTGCAAACTAGTCTATTTAAATATTTTTTACCTTAGAAAAATATGGAATTTGCTGCCCATCCACTTCCAACTATATTCAAATTGCTTAAGATGAAATCCTTTAAGAAGCTCTGATTTCATTCTTAAATAGGGAATTTGGAGTACCCCTATTTATATGTACACTATAAGAAAGGATGGCACAACATCTCCCTGAACTTCCCACCCCAACTCACTGGATGGAATTTTGTCGGTGGTGACCCCTGTGGAGAGAGCTGGAAAGGAATCAAATGCTCTAGAGATGCCATCCAATCCAACTAAATCCTTGGAATGGATTGAGTTTCATAGTATCCCTTTGTCTTATTGTTGCACATTTTATTTCCTCTTACTTTTGTATGGTTCTTTGCCATCTCACTCACTGATCCACATTTTATTTTCTGTTTCAGCGGCATTTCCTCAGGTAGGGTTGCTTAGGCAATGTGTCTGAACTTTGAATGATCTTTTTTCTTCGATGTCTATGTTTTCTGCCCTTCTACTTTGATTTTCCTTGATTTCTTGTCAGATCTAAGGTTCTTATGTGATATATGGTGTAGATATCTTTTAAAATGAATGATATCTTTTTATAGATCGCTGATAAAATGCTCTATACCCTGTCCATTGTCTTCCGACAGGGATGCTAACACTGTTAATGATGTTATGGAATTTGTACTTCAAAACTTCCCAGAGATGAATAAACTTTGGGTCCGAATGCATCATTAGGTTAGTTGGAATTTTAGAGAACTATCGCTATTGTGTTTGGGCACAAACAGTAAGTGCATGCCATAAATGAAAAATGCACTTATTGTGGTTGTAGATGTTGAATTTGGAAGGATTCAAGTGAGGGATGTGTTGCAACATCTATGGACAAGTCCAATTTCAAATGTAGCTGTTGATGTAGTCCAAGGTAGTCGATCAGCTGAGGTCCTTCTGTTGGTGTTACAAAGGTGGGCACAATTCAATTTTCTTGAAGGGATTTGGTATTTTTTGTGTGCTTTTTAATGTCAAAAGATGAAAACAATTATATTTATGAATGATAACAGTCCTGGCATTGCTCCTAGTTTCTATGATGCGTTGGGGTTTTCAGTTTGTAAAAGTTGGGACCATGGTTCAATGATTGAAACTGTAGATATGAATGGTGGCCACAAACCAAAAATGCCCTAGAAAGGAAGATTCTAGCCATTGAGTCTTTGGCCTTTTGGGTTGAATGTGGACCATTGCTATATTTTCTTTCTTAACTGTCCATTTGTTGGCCATCAATTGGACTAGATCTTCCAATCTAGGAGATGTGGTACATACATGATGGCTCCCATCATATATCAACACTTTGGATGGTGTTCTCAATTCCATATTTTAATCTCTTTTCCTTTTCTTTTTTTTCTTCTTCTTTTTTTTTTTTTTTTTTTTTTGCTGATTTTGTGGGGAAATTTATTGCTTCATTAGTTGCAGTTCATTCTATACGAAAGGTTCACTTCTAGAAGTTAGCAAGTATGTGAACATCTAGGAAGCAGGAGAGGGAGCAACAGCGAGGGCTCATAGCCTAATTTGAAGCAGGAGTGGCACATGGGTTGATGGTTGATGGTTGCCCCGATTGCTTATTGTGGAATCTTCACAGAAGAAATAAAGGTAGTGTATGAGCCAAGTGTTTTTTTTTGCATATCATATCCAACCTGGATGCATAGAAAGATTATTAAATTGAACAACAGTTCATGAATCGACTATAATATAACCACAATGAAATGATAATCATGAAGCAAGTAACAATGTGTACAACTTTTTTCTTTTCAGAAAACCCATCTCAAATCCAAACTTTTTTTCCCTTCCATGCAACAAACCAATCCATCCCTAACCCACATAAAAAATCTATGCACACAGTTTATGCCTCTGTAACTGCTAACAGATGAGAGTAGCAACCTTTGGTGGAAGTCATTTGATGAGGAGCAGTGACAACTTGTAGCCCATCTAACAGGTGGAGCCCACTTGGTAACAGGGGACAATCCCTTACACATGTAATAATTACACTTTTTGAACCCATCCCACCTGATCCTTCCCAATACCATGCGCCAAACACCCCCTAAGAATCATGCTCAGGCCAGGCCAGTCTCACCAGCCAAATACTTGGCTTACAAATTGTTAATCCTTCAGGCTGGACTGATTAGTAAGGCCTGCTTAGGCACATTCAACTCGAAACTCTAGCTTGATACCAATGCTAGCTGGCCTCAGGCCAGACCTAGGCCAAACTTGGGCCAGGAGCAGTTAGTGGCAGCTAAGGCTGTCACTATCAGGTTCAGGTCAGTTACTGGTGTTCCCATATCCGGATGTTAACACACATGAGGTACACAATCCAAATCTGATCTGATTTGAGTAGCTCCATCAGGTCCTATCAGGTCTATTTTAAGCATGATTTAGAGTTCAGAATGGGGTTCAGGTCTAAGAATCATGGTCAGGTGCATAGTAGAAAATGCCTTTTTATCGCTTTTAAATAATGAATGTAATTAATTTTTTTTTTAAAAAAAAAAACACCTTAGATTCTAGACAGAATTGCATGTGGACCCAAACCTGACCCAATAATTAATTGGTCCAGAAATCTGGATTCATACCTAAGTAAATCAGGATGGATACATGCATCCACTGATCTGGATACCAACTGATAGTTTAAGTTGCGACTGTAGCTTACTCCGACTTAAAGCATATGCAAGGTTAACAAAATCTGGTCTATAGGTTGGACATTGTGACAAGCATGGAGCACCACGTGTATTAGAGGAATGATCAGAATTGTATGATGATCCCAAAGTTTGCTAACACATTAGATTTTGTTAAAGTGTTTAAATCGGATCATTCCACAATAGAAGACACTAACAAAGCAGAGATTTAGGTTCAGTAGCAGCACGACCTATGTTGCCTTGAGAGGAATATCGATAAAAGACAGGATATGCAGATGGTTGTATCTGCATATACTTAATGAATACAACTTCTCTTACACACTTCAAATCTATTCCACTAATTTTATTTTTTTATTTGACAAGTATGAATTTATGATTAAGGCCCTGTTTGGATATCGTCAAATAAGTTACTTTTTCAATTTACAGCAGTAGATAAGTAACTTATTTCAGATAAGTTTTGTTTATGATTAGTTATAAGTAACTTTTTTACTTACAAGTACTTAATCAATTCATTTATATGTGGATCCATCATGATGTATTTGTTTCATCCATGCTGTCCATCCATTTTTTCAAATCCTTTCAGTTATATCCTGATTTGTTTGACCATTCACTAGTATTTTTCTGTTCCAATAACTTGGGTAATTAATTTTTTAGCTTAATTGGTTGCTGATATTTTATCCAATCAAACGACTATCCTGTTTTTTGGTTGGTTGGTGGGTCTGTGAGGCAAGTTACTGTGCTTAATTTTCTGGTACTTTTTCTTGGCAGATTGCTAAATAAGCTTTGATTTAGGCTCAATTGTCGAAAGAAGAAAATTGTACATGATGAGTAATGCAAGGGTCATTCATTAGTTCTTAACTTCTAACATCTTGATTTATGTTGAAATTTAAGCTTTCAATCCAATGAGAATAAATCCTGGTGGGTCATTGCAAGACTAAATTGTGTACAATGTGGGCAATACAGTTGATGACTGCCCTCATTTTGAAAATAATACAAAAGGCTTGTTTGGATTTTCCAATCGGTTTTGTACATTGTTTTGTTGGCCAGGGCACTTTTTCATTATTTCAGCTTTTGTTTCCAATCGAAGTATTGTACTAGCAGATATTGCTTTCCTTATTATTATTATTATTATTTTGTAACTTTCCATCTGTGTTCCTATTTATGTTATGCATGAAGTTATTTGGAAATGTTGTATCTATTATTAGCAAGCAATACTTTTCATTTTCATAGATGGGATTTGCTCTTAAGATGACGTGGCCCAAAAATCAATCATTACCAATCATCAGGCGGTCGCCAATCCGAGATGTGGCCTTCATGGTGATGCTGGTTTTTTGAATTGGCCACTTGGATTCTGATTCACCCTAAGCAGAGTAGCAGACCTCCTTGAGTAGTAAACCTTGATGATGGTGATGCTGGTTCTAATTGAAAATAAGTTGGTCCATTTGTTCCACTCAAACATCTTTCTTTGGTAGTCCAGCAGACTATGAAACTGAACCTTTTCTGGGTCAAGCGATTTGAGCTTGTTTTAGTTGTTTCATTTAAGCAGAGCAAGTTCGATTGGATCTTGCTTGCAGCCAGATGAATGCATAATATTTCTCAATTGGTTTTGATTAAATTATTGTTTGGTTTTATCTGAATTTTGCTGGATCTGAATTGGCATCAACCAATTCTCATTTTACCTTTGATTTGTTGTAGGAAAAATCAATGAACTGGAATTATCAAATAATATTTGTTCCGTAGACTCGGACTGGTCTTCTCCTGATAAGAGATCCATTTCATCAACTAATGTGTATAAGGTGAACTCCCAAGGAAGCTCAATAAGAACTCCAAATTCTGAGTTGTCTACAAGGTGGAGGCATACCCGCAATTTCTCACCTGCTGCAAGCCAGTTAACACTCTACAAGGTAGAGAATCTCTTACAGCCTGTTTGAAGGCAAGTAGAGTGAACCTCAATGGCAGCTACACAGCTCACCAAAGATCGACAGAAGAAACCAGTCCCTTGGAAACAATGGCAATCATTGGCAATGAGGAGATCATTGACATTAACCAAGGTATGTTAGCTGCTTAGATTGGTGTATAATTAAAAAAAAAAAACTAGGATACATGTGGGTCACCTTTTCTTTTTTTTAGTACTTTTTGATAAGAAAGATTTTCTCTATTGCTACGGGTTTTAGGTGGCCGTGATCTCTATAGCTACGGATTTAAACCGTAAGAAGTTTTAAAGAGCTACGATCCGAATGGCTACGGTCGTACTGTGGGATAGTCATCTTCAGCTACGGATTTTATCCGTAGCTTTTGACCTACATTCTGGTAGTGTAGCAAAAAACTGATAATTTAGCGGCGTCCAGCACAACTGTCAGTAAAGGTCCTGACCGCCGGTAAAGCCTTTGCCGACTGAGGCTTTACCGGCTTGCCCGCGGTTTTCTGGGCCTTTGCCGGCGGTTTTGACCGCCGGTAAAGGCTAGTTTTCTTGTAGTGCACGCCTTGTGTAAAAGATACAAGAGAGAGCAATTTTGATGGTCCAATCCATGCAAATTCAAGGCTGAGTTTCCAAGTTATTATGTTAAATAATCATGTCAAAAACCAATAGTTGTAGCTGAGTTTCAAGGTGATTTGACCGGGGATCTAATAGACCTTGAGTGAAAATGTCCAATTCTCGAGTTTTTAAACACTACTAACGAGTGCAACCATCCATCCTTCTTCAACCTTCCTTTCATCATTTATAAAAAAATCATCGCCGTACAAGTGGTAGAAGATTATCATGTTACAAAGGCATTAGTTAGCTTATATCACAACTCGAGATCTCTATTATGCTCCCACATGCAGAAGTGTCTATTGATAGGAGCTGTCTATGTTGTGGGGCATCATCAAGAGAAATATATACCAAAAGCAATAACATGAGCCATACGATGATTAGGTGGCCATCTTGCATTAGCAATTTGAATTAAACTGACTTAGATTAATCATTGAATATAAAGTGTATGAGCATTAGAGAAATATTTCGAGGGTCGAGAATTTTAGATCTTTTACCTTATATTTTTGGACAGTCAAGTTCCCCAACTCTTATAGGAGAAATAATTTTAGATAGTGTTATTTGCTATTTAAATTGTATAAATTCAAATATGCTATTTTTTAAATTTATTTTTTTCAAATTTATTAAATTCATATGAAAATTATAAACTGTCAAATAAATAATCAAAGATCTACAAAACGAGATTTAAAGTGTATAAGGGATGATTGTGGGTTTTGCTATTTGCTTTTATATTTTACCATCACCTACTAAAATAGCAGCAATACAGTTCAGACCATCAGCCCTCTATTTCCGACATCCAGGCACAGAACAAGCGGACACAGGAGAAAGCATCCATCGTTTTTGTACACACGTGACCTACCTCATGAATTGACGGTCCTGATCGTTTTGGCCGGGTCATCCACAGTTCAACGGTACGTTATCTTCTCAAGTAGGGAACCTTACGTTGGAGCCATACGAATTTGAAGTGGGACCCACCTTCTGGATGGCTCAAATCGTTTATGCACGCGACAACACGTAGAAGTGCATTATTTGAATTTAAATGCTTGTGATGATAGAAGATTAGATACGAAAGCTGATGGATGAGAGGAAAAGTTTGGGTCTTGACTGTAGAAAGAAGAAGCCACTAGTCAAAATCAGCCAAGTCATGATATCTTCAATGAATGCGGGCTTATCTCTTTGTTCTTAGTTTGACAGTGACTTTTATCCAACCAAGGTTCTCAGTTTTTTTTTTATTTTTTCTTCATGTGGGGTCCACCATTTATTTATCACAAGTATAGATATTGTGGCCCCACAACGGTCCATGCACCGAAATTTCCAATTGTTGTAGTAACTTTCTTAACCGTTCATTTGCTGGGCCTCTAATTGTAAGGTTACGATCTCTTTTTTTGCTGGGGAGATTTTTGGCGCATGGACCATAGAGAGTGTGGCCCATTATATCAACTCATGCATCAAAATGAAAACCCGCATACATTCCAGAGTCGAGCATTGCAAATAAAATCATGGTTTGGAAATGGTCCTGATCACATGCATCACACGGGTGTCCAGTGATACGTCCTTTGACATAGTAGGCACCAAAGGATTCACCAAAGCCTAAGATTGGTGCGATTGGAGTGTTCTAATTAATTTTCAAGTATGTGATTGTCATCGCTTATTTAGGCCACCGATCCAACAGTCAATCACCGGTGTCATGGAATGTAGTGCATGACATGCATTGATTATAACAGGCATATATCTTTCCATCTAGCCATCGAAATAGAACGTATTGCACGGCGTTAGAATCAGAGTGTCAGTGTGGCCGTTTGGGTATAGGTCTCGGATCATAAATGTATTAAAATAGGAACGCCATCTAGCCATCGTAATGGAACGTATTGCACGGCGTTAGAATCACTGTCAATGTGGCCTTTTGGGTATAGGTGTCGGATCATAAATGTATTAAAATAGAACGTCTCATCAAAACTTGCTGATTTAGTTTATCTAAAGTATGCTAATATCGAAAATTAGGTGCTCGAATAATCTTTCTGGGTACGGGTATCAGCACGTATGCCTCTTGGGTGCAATGGGAGACTGAAATATGATTTGTTGCACATGTGATTTCAGCCATTCATCAGGGCCTATACCCATTTGAGGCCTGTGTTTCTAGGTCTTGGTGAGCCCAAACAAAACCACAATGCAAATCTCATTGCTAAATTGACAAAGGATGTGGGCCCACATAGAGATAAGAAAGAAAATAGACCATCTTTTCATTTCTTTTCCAAAATGATACTTTGTTTGATGATCAAACCATGATTACTGAGAAGATCGATGGTCAGATATTATCCGTTTATTGATAATAAAACATCCTTATTTCTACGGTAAGCTATAAGATGGTAGCTGAAGGGACGTGGATGTTTGTGTAATCAGTCATCTTAGTCGATGACTTAACAGTTAACGAACTGGTAGTTGACGATCATGTGGCCTTGATTATAACCATTCCTATCGGTGTCGATCTGATCGAAGACGGCCTTGTCTAAATCCAACCCTCCATTGCTACATTGGTCCACGATCCTTGCCGTCACCTGTGCACCGGTCCTTGTGTTTGTTACCTGCATAGCATCAATCACTGAGTTAGCCCTTTACATCAGTCAGTCTACGCCTACATGTTGGGCCCACAATCAGCTGGGCTGGGCTACCATATGGGTTTGTTTGGGCAGACTTTTAAGTTGGGAGGTTAGCCTGGGGCCGAAATCAAGGCCCATTTAATATCTGAGTCCCTTATTTTGAATATTGTAGGCTCATTTACTTTGATCTGTGATGTGCCTATCACATCTAAACCGTCAGACAGGTGGACCCACCATGATTATCATACAACCAAAAGTCAGATAGTCTATTGCATAGCTTGATTACAATCAACGGCTGGATGTCATACACAAATCCTGTCCGCGGAGGGTGGACCGTTAAAAAAATGATCAGGGGTATTTTCGTTATCGTGCTCTCCATCTGTACTGTTGGGGTCTCTGTTTGAATTCAAATGCTTGTCTTCTGTTGTTTCTTTTTTTTTTTCTCGAACACTAAGAGGGGGGCATTTTGATGAACGTGGTATGGAGGTGTGAGATCCGGGCCATTCATCAGGAACATCCCTCCACAAATATGCTCTGGCCCAAATAATAAGGTCGGCCCAACTCATCAGGCAGGTGTGTTCATTGAATCTGGACCATTGGTTGCTTTTCTAACCATCCATTCGCCTCATACAGCTCTGCCTCACCTGATGAATGGACCTACCTTAACTTTCATGGTAAGCCACACAAACGGCCAGGATTTTCACATGTGTGAGGCTTCGTCACATGTATGGGACTAAATAATGCTACACGTAACCTGCACGTCGGATCCTATCCACCTACAAAGTGGATCCCATGACACCAACCAAATGCAAGGATAGCGGTGGGCCCCACTTTCTGATCACCGTTAGATATTCAATCTACGGTTATTATTAACAAAGCACATATGATCTTACCCGCAAGCACCGTCCGCAGGAGGCCTGGCCCCTGGGCCCCACAGGGCCGCAGAAAGCAGTCCATCCGTACCTGCGGCGCCATTCGAGGGGCTTGTTCGCGTCCCATGTGGCGCAGTAAACGCTGGCCCTGAGATAGTCCCACCCAATCTGCGACGGATTGTAGAGATGGTACGTCGCGCGGACGTTAGACGCGCTCTGCGCCTGGGCCGCTGCTACAATGCACAGTAAGAGTGCCGCGCAAAGCTTCAGAGAATCCATTCTTCTTTTCTTTTTTCTGATTTGAAGTGGCCAAACGGAGCTCCTATTTATACATGAGATTGGGTTGTAAATTACCAAAATTACCCCTAACCTCTGTAGACAATCACTGACAGGCCATGCCCTGGAATTCGGATAATGACATGTTTCTGTGACGACGCTGACACGACTGACGGCTGGTAAAATGAGAGCCAGATGGTAAGGCTGCTGGATGGAGGGACACTATTCATCTGACGTATAATACGTGTGTCAGATCTGGAACGTTCACCGGCCTCAAAAATCAGGTTTGCGGTCATCAAGTGTGCCATATATGAACAGGAAAAACCAATGGTTAAAAAAAAAGTCCATCTGAATGGTTAGATTCTTATGATGGTTCAGGGCCTTTTAGAATAAACGGTGGTGACTTTTTACTGTGCAAAAGGCATAGTTTTACAGAAATCTGGACCGTCGAAATTGCTAGCCTAACAGTTAATGGAATGTAAAATTAGAAAGAGGATAGCCAGTTTGATTTGGTCTCTTGAATTGGGACCATGTCCAGCCGTTTGATTTGATATGTGACCGGAAGTTTGCGCCAATTTTCAATTATTACAAGTGGGACCATTGGTCTAGTAATCCAGACCATTGGTCTACTGAGCCCCACTTTAGATGGACCATGCTTCAAAATCCTCTCATATTGGAAGATTGCCGGCATAGCCATCAATATTCAGACCTTTTGTTTCGTATTTATTTCTCTTCTTAACCATCCATTTCTTAGCCAAAAATCGATTGTTCAATCAAGAAGATTTTCATAAAAATATCAATCAACTGCCGATCCCAACATAATATTGGTTTGGATTATCAAACAATGAGTCCCATGAATCGTATGCTGTGTAAAGCTGCAGCCGCATATCAAATACTCCATTATATACCCGAGTAGCCTCCTTTCGTTATCAAAATGACCTCGAATCTGTCCAAATTACATCAGCAGACTGTGTGGTTCCCAATTATTACTGTAAATGATTGAAAATGGGTAATAGTTACTTTTATAATTGCTTTGCTACATCAGTAACATTTGGCTACGATGATGTTTTCTTTTGCTCATATGTTTCACCTGAAAACCATAAAAAAAAAGGTAATTTCACAAATTTTTTTCTTAGACAATCTTAGCTTGGGCCCTTGTTCCAATCTAGTGCTTAGGATCATCCCATTAGCTAGATTTCCATGCCATGTCTCATATATGTTAGAGCTCAGAGATACACCGTCCTAAGCTAAAGTTTTTGTATTATGTGTCCCGATAGGAACTGATTTGCAAAAAAAAAAAAAAAAAAAAACCTAAGACAGGCATATCTAGACTCAGGTAGGAAGAAGTGGGAATAGAAATGACCATGGTTGAAACCCTTATGAGCCCACAATGATTTTTATATAGCATCCAATCCGTTCATATGTTAAGTTCCAGCGGGATGAGAAAATTCTGTGAAGCCAATATCTTATGGTGTTGATGGTTCACGCTCATTCTCAGTACACTAATATAGATCAATAAGAAGTCATCACATGTTGTCACTATATGTTAGATGCTAGTATAATGTACTTACAACCGAAGTTATTTTTAGCAAATCTTTCTTCAACGAAATTTTGTTATTAATGTGGTAGCATAGAACCTAATGCATAACATTGCATGCCATGATTAATGTGTCATTTAATAATGTACCATAACTAGCACATCTATAAAAGATTTACTGAGAAAAAGAATCCTATCACAAATCTAGCTATGGAATGTTTTGTAAGGCCATCTTTCACAATACTTTTAAAATGAGAAATCTTTCCAAAGATATTCAAAAGTTTTTACGGAGATCACGAAGATTTTGAATATCCGAATATCGAACCAATATCCTAGTTGATTAGCCACAACATAGATCCAAATCAAGAGAGAATGGGCACTAGCAAATTTGGGTCCCTATCTATATATCAATTGGAATTAAAATAATGGAAGAGCTTGAACTGGTAGTTCTAATCTCACAATCTCTACGATAAGAAGGGAGTAAGATCATGGAAAGATGGACAACATCGATTAAGTCATTCAGATGCATGACCTGATCAATTTCATGTCCGAGATGAGCAGACGAGATGGCCTTGATGGATCTTAAATCTAGATGTAGTAGTATCTTGAAGGTTTAAGGAGACCATTTATGCAAAAGTAGAGATCTGAAAACCAATGATTTCGAATTTAAAGACCTTCGTAGTCGGAATGCATCCCGTAATCGAGAAGGATGTTAGGCGATCGAAAAAACCCAAAGAGGGTTTTGTGCCTCGACAACGTATAAAAAGAGCAATTGATGAAGAGCTTGAGGTCTATGCCAAACATAATCTATCTTTACTTTACTTTTATCCTAGTTTAGCATAGCCTAGTCTTAGCATAGATTGCTATAAAATTAGATTAAACATCTACAACCCTAAGTTGCTATATCTCGATTAACTAAGTCCTTAGTTAAGCGATCATCTTTCTGATCACATCCTATTGACCATTTGACTCAATCATTTAATTTTATAGATGGATCATGTATTTATCTCTAGATTTGTTTACTTCTCTAGTTTATTTATTATTTTATCAATTGTAATGAGCTTCACTCAAATATTAATAAGGTTGACATTATTTTAGCCTTCTTTAATTCATTTGTTCATCTTATTTTTTTGAGAAATACGTTGATAATAATTATCAGTGAATGAATAAGTCTTTAAACACAGGTAAAAAGAATTTATTAGGAAGTAATAGCCCCTACCATTTTGCAAATCACTTGATCATTGATCATAATTGATGGTTGGCTCAACAATTGAATTTTCAAATCAATTTTCTTAGTTGTTTCAGCACGGGGTCACCAGTATTCAATTAAACATTTAGTCGAGTATAACTCTGGTATGCCACCACTTTTTAACCGCACATGAAATATGTATATAGACTCTCGAGCATATATATAAGCTTGTATTTGATTGCATTGTATGAACATGGTCTACTTGATTTTTTGAGATCAACTCTAGGTTGCACTGGGATAAACTAGTGCAACCAATGGACCAAGTGTATATAACAATGACATCACAGTGGGGTCCATCCGTTTACTCAAGCGAGGTTGTGGTTCACATAACATTGCTTCAATAGGCCCCACCATGAACAGTCCAAATTCAAAGGGAAAATCAAATGATTAATATTATGGTCTCATCTGCTTGTGGTTTGGATTTCCGTACATTTGAATATTCGTGGGGCCACATAAGTTTTGAATCCAGTTAATATTTATGCTCTTAGTTCATCCTAATAGTAATGAAGTTATGAATGGAATGAATGGCATTTAAACATCACTGTTGACCCCAGGAAGGTTTTAACGGTAGGAATTTTCCTACTCACCTTTTCCTTTAGTGCAGCCCACTTGAGTCTTGGATCCTGCTCAATTTTGATCTCAAGTCCTAAAATGATGTAACACCCTGAATTTTGAGGGTCGAGTAAATACTTGACTCCCAAAATTCCGAGTATCACTTATGCTTTTCGAAAGCCGGTTTCTCAATTACTTCTACGTTAGGCATTTAAACATGCAAAAAATCATACTAAACGGTGTAACATACTCTGAAATAAACGTGATTAAACAGATAAATAAATTAAAATACATGCAGTATGATTATCCAGAGTATGGGTCCATAGTTGGGTTTAATAAACAATTCCAAAAAGTAACAAAAATGTGGCAATATAGTGTCTAACTAGCCCGAGCGCTCAACGCTCCCTGTCGAGAAGTATGCAGCCTACATCGGCCCGTCTGAAAGTTGGAAGTAGGAGAACTCCTCCTCATCCATGTACGCCTAGTCTAATGCATCGGCCTCGACAGTCCCTACATCTACATCAGCGTCTGGTAGGTGTTTTAAAACATCGTCCCAGAGTGGGAGTGAGTGATCAACTCGGTGGTTCCATAAGGCATAAGTTACACATGTTATTAAGTCTAGCAGTACAAAAATGATAAAGCAATGCAAACAACCATTTCCTAATTACTTTTATTAATGCGCATAATGGAGTTTATGAAATGATGCATGCACTTACAATCTAACACTCCCTCAACATGTGACTCCAACCACCTTGTTCGCAATGACAACACTCCCTCAACACGCGACTTCAACTCCTGATTCGCCACATCCTATTTTAGTGCGATGTGGTGAATGGTTATGTTAGCCGGCTGATTAATTTAGCCTATTCATCCAACAATTTGGTGAAGCTAGGGCAGCCCCCTTTTAGTCATCAGTCTCAATTAAATCACTAAGAGTGGGATGACTATAATAGTCATTCTTGATCCGTCTGGGTTCGTTATTCCCAACTGAAATACATACGAAAGGCAAGTTGTCAAAGTAATGCTCACGGTTACTATGGGGAGTCTCGTTAGCCTAGCGTAAGCCAACAACACGAACACGATGTCCCATACTACCATGCTTGGCTCACGAGTCTTGAGGATCGCGGTGCGAGTAATAAACCTTTTGTTCACACCCCAAGTATAGGGTAGTGATGTAGTAATAATCTCAGTAAGACCGAGGTTGAATCCACAGGGACTGAACCTTATACGTAATCTAAAAGTAACCAGAACTAGAATTAGAAGAAGATGTAATCTAAATCAGGGAGAATTAAGAAAATAATAGTGAACTAATTAACTAAATTTTGTAAAATTCAAAGGTGAAAAACTAGGGTGCTAAGGATCCACTTGTAGAGATCAAGGAGATCTATGCTTGATTCAAGAACACAAATGGAATCAAGGTCCCATCTTCATCCAATTGGAAGATAATTCATTAAAATCCAAGTCTGAACTTCCTTTGATCTAATTTTCAATAGATGAGAGGTATAAAAATTAGAATTGATCCCATCACAAAACCATGCCATTGATCTCATCACAAAATCATGCCCATAAGACAAAGCAAACAACAGAATTTAACCAATCCACAACCAATCTAAGGGAATTATGAACATTAGGAAGAGTTCCATCATCCAACCATGTCCATGAGATGATGGTGAACAACAGGGTTCCCAGATTCATAATCCTAATAATGAAAAGAACATGATCAGAGTTATCGCAGATCCATTATAATTTAAGTCACAATAAACCATCAAAAACTAAAAGCATTCCTTATAATCAAAGAGAGTTTAATAAACATGAATCAAAGCCATAAAAAGGATCTCATCACGCTACAAGCTTCACCTCTTAGCCCTAGCTAAGAGGTTTAGCTTGTCATCGACATGATGATGCTAAAGACCCTTAAAGGAAAAACATAAACAAAGCAAACGAAAGAGGAAGGAAGATGGATGGCCGGCCACAATCTCTCTCTCTCTCTCTCTCTCTCTCTCTCTCTCTCTCTCTCTCTCTCTCTCTCTTCTCTTTCTCCTCCTTGCTCTCGTCCCAGGATGAATGCCTTCTCTCTCTTCTCTTCTCCTTCATATCGATAGCAGGAAGGCGGTGGAGAAGCTGGAGTCGGCGTGTGTAACTTGTGCGCACTCATGCAACTTGTGCAGCGACAGCGGAAGACGCATTCTCTCACGTTTGGAGGGAATTTTCGGTCGGTGTACGTTCCAAGAACTAATTTTGGCTTCATAGTTGGAGTAAAGACCCCTTTCCCAAGCTTTTGGACAATTTGGATCAGTCATCCAACCGTGGTATGGGCCATACAACTCCCTAGAAGTCCCGGATTTCACGATTGTGCGTATCTTGCGAAATTCATTGCGCTAACGTGTTTGGTGGGCCCCACAGTGATGTTTTTGGAGAAATCCACCTCATTCATTAGATTCCTAGAAAAAAATTGATCGAAAAGGAGTGGTTTTGGTTGAGTTTTGGTGTGGTCCACTGTATCAAATCACCCCGCCGTTCATCTTGCGTTTGACAACGATCTATGTGTGTACGTGTGCATAAGACCAAAAGGCCAGCATGAATGGGGTCATGGCCACCCCCTGGAGTGAATAAACGATTCAGATCATCCAATAGGACGATCACGGAGGCCCACTGATCATGCCCGGCAAGACAGTGTCCGCTCGCTGGACGTTCGCGCGAGAGGAGTCGGGTCAGCCTAACTTTGACCGGGCTGACCAACCGGTGTGGTGCGGGAGTGCATCGCTTGTGCACTCACACATTGCATGTGGGGTCCACTGTGATGCTTGTGAGAAATTCGCTCCGTCCCTCCGTTTTTATCCCATTAAAGGGGTTGAGACCAAAATTGAAGTATATTCAGATATCAAGTGGGCCCCAGATCAATTTTTTATGGGTTGATCTGTCCATTGGGCCACTTTCACAAGGATCCAATGGCTGAAATTTAACCTGTACGGTTAATTTAGGGTCTTCAAGCCAGATATAAAGTTTCGAGCCAAACGGATGGTGGGAACCCTGTGATCTTGTACTCAAGACAACTTTCAGGCCTCTTTATTGTTGATCACTTGATTTTTTTCAAATCTTTGGCATGTAAATTCTTCAATCTCGGTCCTCTAAGATTTGTCCCTTGCCTTGGTGACTCTTGAGCATTAAATCCACGCCTTTAACACCCTTTTTCAGTCCAAGCTCTTAAATTCACCTTGCAATAAAAACATGATTAAATAGGACATTAAACAGTATCATGTTCATAAAATCATATTATAACTGGGGTCTAATTTGCAATATTTGACCCTCAACACCTTCGCAAAGGGTAGGGGGTGTCCTAAATTCAAGCAGTTGTGATTATACATGGTGAACATATATGGGGTTAGGCGGTTCTTTAGACATTTTTGGTTGATGTGGGCGAACATCGGCTAACCGGCATGGAGTGCATAAGCACCCTGTGTGGCCCATCCACTGTCAATCATTCACGTTCTACCTTAATAAATAGAAATTGCCCAGGATGGCCAGCCTAATACGGTCAACCCATATCTGAAAATTTTTCGACTAACCCGACTACTCTTGTAGTCCTATTTTTCTTTCTAATCAAATCAGTTAGCATTTACAAATAAAATGATTCACATTTAATAACTAAATTCAATAACGTACTCATTCAGGCATTTCATCAAACACATAGGTATCACTAAACTACAATTTGTAATTCATTAGACAGAAATCGAAATGCACCTAAGTTAGCATGCAAATCCTACATTAGCAACCATGAATCATTAACTAAAACAGTAGCATTGATAAACAGTAACTTAAGCACTTATGGTCAGCACCTATTGCTAGTATATCACTACAAGAAATACCACTTTTAGCGACGAAAATTTTCGTCGCTAACTTCGTCGCTAAAAGACCGACGTGCACCTATTGAAATCGTCGCTAAAGCAAGGCTTTTAGCGACGAAAATTGTCGTCGTTAAAAAAACTGTACAAGACTTTTAGCAGCGAAAACTTTCACTGCTAAAAATTCGTTACTTTTAGCGACGAAAGTTTTCGTCGCTAAAAAAACTGTACATGACTTTTATCAGCGAAACTTTTCACTGCTAAAAGTATTATTCATTTTTTAGCGACGAATGTTTTCGTCGAAAACAAAATATACATGACTTTTAGCAACGAAAATTTTCGCTGCTAAAAATTCATTACTTTTGGTGGCGACTATTTTCGTCGCAACAAAAACTGTACAAGGCTTTTTAGCAGTGAAAATTTTTGCTGCAAAAAGTAGTTCAGTTTTTAGTGACCAAAATTTTCGTCGCAAAAAAAACTATACAAGACTTTTAGCAGCGAAAAATTTCGCTGCCTAAAAATTCGTTCCTTTCTAGCGACGATAATTTTCGTCGCAAAAAAACTGTATATGACTTTTAGCAGTGAAAATTTTCATTGCTAAAAGTAGTTCACTTTCTAGCAACGAATATTTTTGTCGCAAAAAAACTATAAAAGAATTTTAGCAGTGAAAAGTTTCGCTGCTAAAAATTAGGTCCATTTTGGCGACGATAATTTTCCTCGCAAAAAAAAATTTACAAGACTTTAGCAGCGAAAATTTTTGCTGCTAGTAGTTCAGTTTTTGGTGACGAAAAGTTTCGTCGCAAAAAAAACTATACAAGACTTTTAGCAGCGACAAGTTTCGCTGCTAAAACTTAGTTCCTTTTTAGCGACGATAATTTTCCTCGCAAAAACACTTTACAAGACTTTTAGCAGCGAAAATTTTCGCTGCGAAAAGTAGTTTTGTTTTTAGCGACGAATATTTTCGTCGTAAAAAAAACTATACAAGACTTTTAGCAGCGAAAATATTCGCTGCTAAAAATCCGTTCCTTTCTACAAGCGAGCTTTGGCAGCGAAAGTTTTCGCTGCTAAAAAATCGTTACACCTTTAGCAACGAAAAATTTCGTCGCTAAAAAATTTTGAAGCCTTTTTAGCAGCAAAGATATTCGCTGCTAAAAATATAATACAATACTTTTAGCTACGAATATTTTCGTTGCTAAAAGTCTTTTTTTAAAAAATATAGCTCTTAAAATTCCGCATAAAATTCCTGATATACACCTGTTAACAATATATTTCATCATATTCATCCTGCTATACACCTATTATATATATATTTCATCATAACATTCACATCCATCTAATTAAATTAACCCAAACATAAACTACATTCATCCAAACACAAACAATCTTATCCGCATCACATTCATTTAAAACTTAACATAATAAACAAATATTAAAAAAAATCACACAGATGAAGGCGGAGGCGGAGGCGCTGGGGCATCAGTGGATAAGCGTGCAACGATAACCTGAAACATCTCCATCATCCATCGCTCATGCTTCACCCGCATCTCCTCCATCCTCCTCTCTTGCTCCTCCCTCTGCCTCGCTAGCTGATCGTCCATCCTCCTCTCCTGCTCCTCCCTCTGCCTCGCCAGCTCCTCCTCCATCTTCCTCTCCTGCTCCTCCCTCTGCCTCGTCTGCTCCTCCCTCTGTCTGTCCAGCTGATCTTTGATGTCATCGACGACGACCCGTAACTGCTGAACCTCTCTCTCTGCGGTATCAGCTCGGCGTACGGCGTTATCGCCAAGGACGATGGATCGGCTGGAGGCAACTCTAGTGGGTGCCATGAGCTTGCCACCATGACCAAGCCCACACACATATCCAGAACCGGTGTCAATCACTTGACTCAGGATCTCTGGCTCACTCCGCTGAGTACCATCGAGAGTGGGCTGACTGCGTAAGATGTCTATCTCCTCCTGTAATGAAAACATATGAATTTTCATAATAAATGATATTATTATAATTAATGTAATTAAAATTTACAATGTAAGGATTTTTACCCAAATCTCACTGGCTCTAGGATGTACCCAAGATCCCGTTGCCTACCGAAGTGAGTCCCTCTGAAGAAGTCTACTGGTCCGGGCTCCTGACCAGTGATGGAATCTCGCTCCGCAATCGAAAGGACAATAGAGTTAATATAAATGCATGAAAAGAATATATAAACGTAATAATTACCAATACTTTCTTACCATGTCGTGACGAAGTCGTACAAATGACTTTGAACCAGCTATGTGGTTCACTTCTAACTTTCCTCTATTGTCAGAATTTATTTTGCTCCTCTTCTGAACATGTTATTCATAATACATTGTTATTAATTGTGAATTTAATTATTACGTTAAGATATCATAAATATGTAAATATTACCTGAAAAGAATCAGACAAAAACCTATCACAGAGTATCTGCCAGTCCTCATCGGTCACGTGCAGCGGTGCGGACTGTACGGCCTCCTTGTGGCTCATGCACCGCTTGTATTGCCAGTGTAACTTACTGCGGTATTCCTTGAACTGCTCCTTCATCATGTCGTCGACGGCATGGGAGATGTGCGGAACACTCAAATCCAAGTCAAATTTATCTTGCAGTTTTGTAAATAATAGATTAAGATAATAAACTTATTAAGAAAATAACTTAACTGTAAATAAACTTTTATAAAATAAATTTTAATTTAATAAAATTTACCTGAAGGCGCTGACAGATGAGCTGCCGCACATCATTTGTCACATCCCCCCAACGAGGAGTGGTGGGGGGATCAAAGATCGGTATAAGACACCGACCTCCGACGTAAACAATATGGCATTGTTCCCAACAGGTCTAATGCAGTCCTGTGGGAACTCTACCGTCACCCTACCCTCACGCGTAAGTCACTCTAAAAGCAACCCACGCTGCCGCACATCATCTGTCACGTTTGCCTAACGGGGGGTGGTAGGGGGATCAGAGATCAACATAAAACACTGACCTCCGATGTAAATAACCTGACATTATCCCCAACGGGTCTAAGGGCGATGTTGTCTTCATTGCATCACGGGTGGAAGGGGTAGATCCAGTGCGCGAACGACTTACTCTCCCACCTGGTGCCATCACTGAATATGTGCGAGCTACAAACTTATAAATTTAAACAATGTCAATACAAGTGGAATATACTAAAATATTGTACAAGTAGTGTTGACGGTACAATATATGTGTTTATGCTTAGAGAGATGATTAAAATATGATTAGACTATTACACTATAATGCAAGCAGAATATAATAAAATTGTAAACTTTAATTTATAATCATTGAAAATTCCATTATACATTGTCATTCTATATTAAATACACATATTTCGAAGTACTCCCTGCGTAAGCTATCGTATACTTCAGAAGCATATGTCATTTCGTGCGAAGCACTCGACATATTTATAGCCAACATGCCAGTCACAATAGGAGATATCTGGTCTCTTGGGACTCCATTCAGATGTGCAAGTGACAGAGTCGCATCTTCCATATCTCGTTTTCCGCGGTTATATATCTCCATCAACCTTGGAATTTCTTTAAGATAGCATAATCTTTCATCTAAGTCATCCTCGATATATTCCAATCTACACTCATCGACTAGACCGGGTATCTCTATAGCCCTACCAGATGAAGATAGGACCGAAACATCCATCTGCAACAGCTGATGAAGTATGTTGCGTGATTCTGCTACGCTCCGGTTTAAGGAGAACATGATCAGAAATTGACTCAACTGCAAATGTGGATTATAAACAAGTCAATAAAAAGAATTAATCATGACTTGTAATTTTCACGTATATATGGAATACATAAATTATTCGAATTGAAAAATGACATGTAAATCATGTGTACATTTAATAATCGTCGTCTGTATCACTATCGCTTAGAGCTATTTCTTCATCATCACTATCACTGATCAGTATTTCATCCTCATTGTCCGTAACGTCGTCATCAATGAAACTGCTATCATCTGTAACAATATCACGTATTATTGAGGCATCAACACGATCAAGTGGCACATCATCTCTATCTAATTGCACCACATCAATATCAACACTTGAATCAGTCTCTGTATCCCTAGATGGCATGTCTTCTTGATATGCTTCTTCAACCATAAACCTGTCATTTCTCCTATCTTCGCTATCTTCAACTTCTGGTATGGGAACTTCAAATACGTTCCTGGGCTTTATTTTCTGCACCACGTGCCAAGAGCCGCCTAACTTGGTATCAGCGAGATAAAATACTTGTTCGGCTTGGCTGGCGAGGATAAATGGGTCGTCCTTAAACCACTTCCGAGATAAATTTATGCTCGTAAAGTAGTTGTCAGTCTGTATTCCCAACTTCTTATTTCTAATGTCCCACCAATCACATCTAAATAAGTACACCCGCTTTCTCATACAATAACTCAGCTCGATAATATCTGTCAAAATGCCATAAAAGTCAATTTCATCCTCCTCATTTGTTCTCTTCACAACCACCCCACTATTTTGTGTGGTCCTGTACTTCTCACGTTCTTCGGTGTGGAATCGAATCCCATTTACAATACAACCTGTATATCTAGATACACGTGTATCAGGGCCACATGCCAGTGAGTATAACACATCAGACGCATCCGCAGAGTTGCTTGTGCGCAACATCTTCATCTATTATCATGTACAGAGTATAATTGTTTAGAGATTTTCATAAGTTGAAATAATGTGCAATACAACAAAAATGCTAAGTGTGGTGAGATACAATGTGAAATCTTACACGGTTGGCGAACCATTCTGGAAAATGATCTTGATGCATTCGATCATAATTTGTGAGAAATTTGGACTTCATCTCGTCTATGTGTTCGCTACACATAAATGGCACGTCATCAACAAGAAACATTAAGATTATCGTATGTAGAGAAAATAATAATCGAGGGAAGACTTACTCCAAGTATGACTCTATTTCTTCACAATTATGCAACACATACTACCGCACCTTTGCTAGATCCCCAAGGTCCATATCCTGAAACGTCGGGGATCCTAAAAGACGAACGTTATGTGCAAATACAGATATGGGTCCTTGTTCAAGCTCCTGCCCTTCATCGGCATTTCGATCTTCTCGGTTGAATCTAGTCTCTGTGCCACAAAGATACATGGAGCAAAATGTAAGACACTCATTATCAATGTACGCTTCAGCTATCGACCCCTCCGATCTGCCTTATTCCTCATAAATTGTTTCAGTGTGTGAAGGTATCTATACATAAAATCACTATGTTATACGTATGAAAACATGGATATGTAGTTTATTGAATGAATAAAATTTTTAACATATTGGTACCACCTTTCAATTGGATACATCCAACGATATTGTACTGGGCCTGCAAGCTTCGCCTTGTGCAGTAAGTGAATCGCTAGGTGTACCATGACATCGAAAAATGCAGGTGAAAATATTCTTTCAAGTTTACAAGGGATTACAGCATTGTCCCTCTCCAGTCGTTTAATAACATCTACATTCAACGATCTCGAATACAAATCCTTAAAGAATATCCTCAACTCAATCAGTACCGCACTGATATCATTGCTCAAGAATCCACGAATCGCAACCGGCAGTAGGCGTTGCAGAAGGACGTGACAATCATGACTTTTCATTCATGTTACCTTACAGTCCGTAACATTTACACGCCGAGATATGTTTGACGCATACCCATCAGGAAACTTCACTGATCTCAACCATTCACATAAACGCTTTCTCTCTAGTTTTGTCAATGTGTAGCAGGCTGCTGGTATAGTATATGAATTTTCATGTGGTTGCAAGTGCAACTCTTTCCTTAAACCCATTTCTTATAGATCCAATCGAGTCTTAAAACTGTCTTTTATTTTCTTCTCTATGTTCATCAATATTTCAAAGACATTGTTACATATATTTTTCTCAATATGCATGACATCCAAGTTGTGTCACAATTTCAGATCACTCCAATAGGGCAACTCAAAAAAGATGCTCTTCTTTCTCCAATTATAGTCCAATACTGTACGTTTTCTCTTCTTCAAGTGCGATGTCTTACCAAATCTAACCTGTAAAATGTTACTCAGTTGTTGCATCACGTCTTCTCCAGATAGCTCTTTTGGAGGTGGCCTATGATCTTGTTTGCCATCAAAGATCATCGTCTTCCTATGCCAACTATGATCGCTCGGAAGGAAGCAACGATGGCCCATATAACATGTTTTCCTACCATGCTTCAATGACAATGAACAAGTCTCAATACCACATGTAGGACAAGCCAACTTGCCCTTCGTGCACCACCCAGACAAATTTTCATATGCGAAAAAGTCATTTATTGTCCACAAGACCGCTGCATGCAACCGAAATATCTATCCTGCAAATGTATCATACGTTTGTACACCTTGACTCCACAACTCGTTTAACTCGTCTACTAACGGTCGTCAATACACATCAATGTCATTCCCAGGTGACCTGGGTCCAAGAATAAGCAATGACATCATGAAAAATGACTCCTTCATACACAACCAAGGAGGTAAATTATAGGGCATAAGTACCACTGGCCACATACTATACGAGCTACTCATATTACCAAATGGATTAAAACCATCACTTGCAAGGCCTAGTCGAACATTGCGAGAATCTTCTGCAAACCAGCCATGTTGCTTGTCAAAATTTTGCCTGGCTTCAACGTCCGCAGGGTGCCTCAGTGTACTATCATCATGAACGCGTTTCTCCTTATGCCACGTCATATCTTTAGCCGTCTTACGAGACATAAACAATCTTTGCAATCTGGGTTTCAATGGGAAGTACCTTAACACCTTTCGCGGGATTTTCTTACCCCTGGCTCTATCATTCTTCCACCTAGACTCTCCACATTCTTGACACTCTTCAGCCTTATCGTGCTTTTTTCAATATAATAAACAATCATTTATACATGCATATATGAGTTTATAACCAAGGCCCAAGTCTCGTATCAATGTTTTTGCCTCGTAATGAGACTTTGGCAATGTCTCACCGTCCGGTAACACTTCTTTCAACAACTCAAGCAACATATCAAACGATTTGTTACTCCAACGATTTATTGTCTTCAAATGAAGTAACTTTGTAAGAAAATTTAACTTGGAGAAGTTTTGACACCCCAAATAAAGTGGACGTTCTGCCTCCCTCAACAACCTACTAAACTTTTCTAATTCGACATCACCCATTGGAGGAATATCTTGGCTACTGCTTGACGCTGTAAAATCAGTATCCGTAGCTGTTCCCCTGAACACATCCCTTATAATATCTTGCATTTCGTCAACGTCTTCATCCTTGTCATCTGGCACAATTGGGTCAACACGGACTTTGGAGGGCTCAACTCTATGGGTCATATCTTCACCATGATAGATCCACCAAGTGTAACCCTGATCAATCCCAACTATGAACAAATCATCCTCTACTTTGTCTAAAGTCTTATATATCATGTTCTTGCATTTTCAACATGGACACCTAATTCTATTCCTTGAATCTGCCCGATTTCGCACAAATTCCATGAACTCTTGAACCCCTTGCTTATACTCTAGGCCAAACCTGTTCTTAGCTCGCATCCAACTCTTATCCATGTCTACAATGAAATGACTAAAGTCAGTTTACGGAAATAGCTTTAAGATTAGGCTAGGTTATGTGTTTAGGTTTAGGGAATAGAGACTAGGTATAAGTTTAGGTTTAAGTTTAGGGAATTGTAGTTGAGACTAGGATTAGGTGTAGGTTTAGGTTTAGAGATTTGAGTTTAGGTTATAGATTATAGGTTATAGGTTAAGGTTTAGGTTTAGGTTTAGTATTTGAGAACACATTAAGGTTTAGGTTTAGGTTTAGGTTTAGGGATTTGAGAATAGGTTTAGGTTTAGGTTAAGGTTATAGGTATAGGTTTAGGTTGTAGTTATAGGTTTTGGGATTTGAGAATAGGTTTAGGTTATAAGTATAGGTTTAGGTTAGGTTATATGTTAAGGTTAAGGTTATAGGTTTATGTTAGGTTAAGTTTATAGGTTTAGGTTTAGGCTATGTTATAGGTTTTTGGTTAAGGTTTAGGTTATAGTTATAAGTTTTAGGATTTGAGAATAGGTTTAGGTTATAAGTATAAGTTTAGGTTAGGTTATAGGTTATAGCTTTAGGGCATTGAGAATAGGTCAAGGTTTTGGTTTAGGAAATTTGGTTCGGGTTCGGGACCGGGTTTAGGTTTGGGTTTTCAAGTTTAGGTTTAGGTTTAGGCTAGGGAGTTGAGATTAGATTACGTGTAGGTTTAGGTTTAGGCATTTGAGAATACATTAAGGTTTAGGTTATAGGTTTTGAGATTTGAGAATAGGTTTAGGTTATAGGTTTAGGTTTAGGTTTAGGTTTAGGGATTAGAGAATAGGTTTAGGTTATAAGTTTAGGTTTAAGTTAAGGTTATATGTTAAGGTTAAGGTTATAGGTTTAGGTTTAGGTTAAGTTTATAAGTTTAGGTTTAGGCTATGTTATAAGTTTTTGGTTAAGGTTTAGGTTATAATTATAGGTTTTAGGATTTGAGAATAGGTTTAGGTTATAAGTATAAGTTTAAGTTAGGTTATAGGTTATAGCTTTAGGGCATTGAGAATAGGTCAAGGTTTCGGTTTAGGATATTGGGTTCGGGTTCGGGACCGAATTTAGGTTAGGGTTTTCAAGTTTAGGTTTAAGTTTAGGCTAGGGAGTTGAGATTAGGATTAGGTATAGGTTTAGGTTTAAGCATTTGAGAATACATTAAGGGAAAAGGTTTAGGTTTTGGGATTTGATAATAGGTTTAGGTTTAGGGATAGGGACTTGAGAATAGGTTTAGGTTATAGGTTTAGGTTTAGGTTAAGCTTATAGGTTTAGGTTTAGGTGAAGGTTATAGGTTTAGGTTAGGTTAGGTTATAGGTTTTTGGTTAAGGTTTAGGTTATAGTTATAGGTTTTGGGATTTGAGGTTTAGGTTATAAGTATAGGTTTAGGTTAGGTTATAGGTTTTAGCTTTAGGGAAATGAGAATAGGTCAAGGTTTCGGTTTAGGAAATCGGGTTCGGGTTTGGGACCGGGTTTAGGTTTGGGTTTTCAAGTTTAGGTTTAGGTTTAGGCTAGGGAGTTGAGATTAGGATTAGGTGTAGGTTTAGGTTTAGGCATTTGAGAACACATTAAGGTTTAGGTTTAGGTTTAGGGATTTGAGAATAGGTTTGGGTTATAAGTTTAGGTTTAGGTTTAGGGATTTGAGAATAGTTTTAGGTTATAGGTTTAGGTTTAGGTTAAGCTTATAGGTTTAGGTTTAGGTGAAGGTTATTGGTTTAGGTTAGGTTAGGTTATAGGTTTTTGGTTAAGGTTTAGGTTATAGTTATAGGTTTTGGGATTTGAGGATACGTTTAGGTTAGGTTATAGGTTATAGCTTTAAGGAATTGAGAATAGGTCAAGGTTTAGGTTTAGGAAATCGGGTTCGGGTTCGGGACCGGGTTTAGGTTTAGGTTTTCAAGATTAGGTTTAGGTTTAGGCTAGAGAGTTGAGATTAGGATTAGGTGTAGGTTTAGGTTTAGGCATTTGAGAATACATTAAGGGAAAAGGTTTAGGTTTTGGGATTTGAGAATAGGTTTATGTTATAGGTTTAGGTTTAGGGATAGGGACTTGAGAATAGGTTTAGGTTTAGGTTAAGCTTATAGGATTAGGTTTATGTGAAGGTTATAGGTTTAGGTTAGGTTAGGTTATAGGTTTTTGGTTAAGGTTTAAGTTATAGTTATAGGTTTTGGGATTTGAGGATAGGTTTAGGTTAGGTTATAGGTTATAGCTTTAGGGAATTGAGAATAGGTCAAGGTTTAGGTTTAGGAAATCGGGTTCGGGTTCGGGACCGGGTTTAGGTTTGGGTTTTCAAGTTTAGGTTTAGGTTTAGGCTAGGGAGTTGAGATTATGATTAGGTATAGGTTTAGGTTTAGGGATTTGAGAATAGATATAGGTTATAGGTTTAGGTTTAGGTTTAGGGATTTGAGAATAGGTTTGGGTTATAGTTATAGGTTTAGGTTAAGTCAAGGTTTAGGTTTAGGAAATTGGGTTCGGGTTCGGGACCGGGTTTAGGTTTGAGTTTTCAAGTTTAGGTTTAGGTTTACGCTAGGGAGTTGAGATTAGGATTAAGTGTAGGTTTAGGTTTAGGCATTTGAGAATAGGTATAGGTTATAGGTTTAGGTTTAGGTTTAGGGATTTGAGAATAGGTTTGGGTTATAGTTATAGGTTTAGGTTAGGTTATAGGTTATAGCTTTAGGGAAATGAGAATAGGTCAAGGTTTCGGTTTAGGAAATCGGGTTCGGGTTCGGGACCGGGTTTAGGTTTAGGTTTTCAAGTTTAGGTTTAGGTTTAGGCTAGGGAGTTGAGATTAGGATTAGGTGTAGGTTTAGGATTAGGCATTTGAGAAGCTTTTAAGGTTTAGGTATAGGTTTAGGGATTTCAGAATAGTTTTAGGTTATAGGTTTAGGTTTAGGTTAAGCTTATAGGTTTAGGCTAGGTTAGGTTATAGGTTTTTGGTTAAGGTTTAGGTTATAGTTATAGGTTTTGGGATTTGAGGATAGGTTTAGGTTAGGTTATAGGTTATAGCTTTAAGGAATTGAGAATAGGTCAAGGTTTAGGTTTAGGTTTAGGAAATCGGGTTCGGGTTCGGGACCGGGTTTAGGTTTGAGTTTTCAAGATTAGGTTTAGGTTTAGGCTAGAGAGTTGAGATTAGGATTAGGTGTAGGTTTAGGTTTAGGCATTTGAGAATACATTAAGGGAAAAGGTTTAGGTTTTAGGATTTGAGAATAGGTTTATGTTATAGGTTTAGGTTTAGGGATAGGGACTTGAGAATAGGTTTAGGTTATAGGTTTAGGTTTAGGTTAAGCTTATAGGATTAGGTTTATGTGAAGGTTATAGGTTTAGGTTAGGTTAGGTTATAGGTTTTTGGTTAAGGTTTAGGTTATAGTTATAGGTTTTGGGATTTGAGGATAGGTTTAGGTTAGGTTATAGGTTATAGCTTTAGGGAATTGAGAATAGGTCAAGGTTTAGGTTTAGGAAATCGGGTTCGGGTTCGGAACTGGGTTTAGGTTTGGGTTTTCAAGTTTAGGTTTAGGTTTAGGCTAGGGAGTTGAGATTAGGATTAGGTGTAGGTTTAGATTTAGGGATTTGAGAATAGGTATAGGTTATAGGTTTAGGTTTAGGTTTAGGGATTTGAGAATAGGTTTGGGTTATAGTTATAGGTTTAGGTTAGGTTATAGGTTATAACTTTAGGGAAATGAGAATAGGTCAAGGTTTAGGTTTAGGAAATTGGGTTCGGGTTCGGGACCGGGTTTAGGTTTGAGTTTTCAAGTTTAGGTTTAGGTTTACGCTAGGGAGTTGAGATTAGGATTAGGTGTAGGTTTAGGTTTAGGTATTTGAGAATAGGTATAGGTTATAGGTTTAGGTTTAGGTTTAGGGATTTGAGAATAGGTTTGGGTTATAGTTATAGGTTTAGGTTAGGTTATAGGTTATAGCTTTAGGGAAATGAGAATAGGTCAAGGTTTCGGTTTAGGAAATCGGGTTCGGGTTCAGGACCGGGTTTAGGTTTGGGTTTTCAAGTTTAGGTTTAGGTTTAGGCTAGGGAGTTGAGATTAGGATTAGGTGTAGGTTTAGGTTTAGGCATTTGAGAACACATTAAGGTTTAGGTTTAGGTTTAGGGATTTGAGAATAGGTTTGGGTTATAAGTTTAGGTTTTGGTTTAGGGATTTGAGAATAGTTTTAGGTTATAGGTTTAGGTTTAGGTTAAGCTTATAGGTTTAGGTTTAGGTGAAGGTTATTGGTTTAGGTTAGGTTAGGTTATAGGTTTTTGGTTAAGGTTTAGGTTATAGTTATAGGTTTTGGGATTTGAGGATAGATTTAGGTTATAAGTATAGGTTATAGCTTTAAGGAATTGAGAATAGGTCAAGGTTTAGGTTTAGGAAATCGGGTTCGGGTTCGGGACCGGGTTTAGGTTTGGGTTTTCAAGTTTAGGTTTAGGTTTAGGCTAGAGAGTTGAGATTAGGATTAGGTGTAGGTTTAGGTTTAGGCATTTGAGAATACATTAAGGGAAAAGGTTTAGGTTTTGGGATTTGAGAATAGGTTTAGGTTATAGGTTTAGGTTTAGGGATAGGGACTTGAGAATAGGTTTAGGTTATAGGTTTAGGTTTAGGTTAAGCTTATAGGATTAGGTTTATGTGAAGGTTATAGGTTTAGGTTAGGTTAGGTTATAGGTTTTTGGTTAAGGTTTAGGTTATAGTTATAGGTTTTGGGATTTGAGGATAGGTTTAGGTTAGGTTATAGGTTATAGCTTTAGGGAATTGAGAATAGGTCAAGGTTTAGGTTTAGGAAATCGGGTTTGGGTTCGGGACCGGGTTTAGGTTTGGGTTTTCAAGTTTAGGTTTAGGTTTAGGCTAGGGAGTTGAGATTAGTATTAGGTGTAGGTTTAGGTTTAGGGATTTGAGAATCGGTATAGGTTATAGGTTTCGGTTTAGGTTTAGGGATTTGAGAATAGGTTTGGGTTATAGTTATAGGTTTAGGTTAGGTTATAGGTTATAGCTTTAGGGAAATGAGAATAGGTCAAGGTTTAGGTTTAGGAAATTGGGTTCGGGTTCGGGACCTGGTTTAGGTTTGGGTTTTCAAGTTTAGGTTTAGGTTTAGGCTAGGGAGTTGAGATTAGGATTACGTGTAGGTTTAGGTTTAGGCATTTAAGAATAGGTTTAGGTTTAGGGATTTGAGAATAGGTTTGGGTTATAGTTATAAGTTTAGGTTAGGTTATAGGTTATAGCTTTAGGGAAATGAGAATAGGTCAAGGTTTCGGTTTAGGAAATCGGGTTCGGGTTCGGGACCGGGTTTAGGTTTGGGTTTTCAAGTTTAAGTTTAGGTTTAGGCTAGAGAGTTGAGATTAGGATTAGGTGTAGGTTTAGGTTTAGGCATTTGAGAACACATTAAGGTTTAGGTTTAGGTTTAGGGATTTGAGAATAGGTTTGGGTTATAAGTTTAGGTTTAGGTTTAGGAATTTGAGAATAGTTTTAGGTTATAGGTTTAGATTTAGGTTAAGCTTATAGGTTTAGGTTTAGGTGAAGGTTATTGGTTTAGGTTAGGTTAGGTTATAGGTTTTTGGTTAAGGTTTAAGTTATAGTTATAGGTTTTGGGATTTGAGGATAGGTTTAGGTTAGAAGTATAGGTTATAGCTTTAGGGAATTGAGAATAGGTCAAGGTTTAGGTTTAGGAAATCAGGTTCAAGTTCGGGACCTGGTTTAGGTTTGGGTTTTCAAGTTTAGGTTTAGGTTTAGGCTAGGGTGTTGAGATTAGGATTAGGTGTAGGTTTAAGTTTAGGGATTTGAGAACAGGTATAGGTTATAGGTTTAGGTTTAGGTTTAGGGATCTGAGAATAGGTTTGGGTTATAGTTATAGGTTTAGGTTAGGTTATAAGTTATAGCTTTAGGGAAATGAGAATAGGTTAAGGTTTAGGTTTAGGAAATTGGGTTCGGGTTTGGGACCGGGTTTAGGTTTGGGTTTTCAAGTTTAGGTTTAGGTTTAGGCTAGGGAGTTGAGATTAGGATTAGGTGTAGGTTTAGGTTTAGGGATTTGAGAATACATTAAGGGAAAAGGTTTAGGTTTAGGGATTTGAGAATAGGTTTAGGTTGTGGTCCCTGCAAAAACAGATATAAACACGACCGTCTCCAATTTGCCAAGCCCTTCCAATGCTGTCGATAGGAAATGGACAGCTTCATCATGGTCATAACAGCGGTTCCCATCTTTCAGGGACCCCCGCTCAACATCCGGATAGCTCCGACGCACATCCGGGTCTACTCCATTAATTTCGAGCAAATACAGATATAAACACGGCCTGCTCCAATTGGCCAGGCCCCTCCAATGCTGTCCATAGGAAATGGACAGCTTCATCATGGTCATAACAGCAGTTCCCATCTTTCAAGGACCCCCGCTCAACATCTGGATAGCTCCGACGCACATCCGGGTCTACTCCATTAATTTCAAGCAAATACAGATATAAACACGGCCGTCTCCAATTTGCCAGGCCCCTCCAATGCTGTCCATAGGAAATGGACAGCTTCATCATGGTCATAACAGCGGTTCCCATTTTTTAGGGACCCCCGCTCAACATCCGGATAGCTCCGACGCACATCAAGGTATACTCTATCAATTTTGAGATGATACAATTAAATCCTAAATTAGTTACTCATCCAAGGTTGGATAGATTGTAATATTTTCATATTCCCACTTAAACATCCACGCCGAAAATCCGGTAGCATCTCCCCATGCCTCTCCAGATAAGTTGATCTTACGTTACATTCCGATGCCAAATATCTAAAACAACGTAAAGATATTTGGCATTAGATACAGAACGGAAGAAACATATCTAGAGAGAAGCGAGGAGATGAACCGCGGATCAGGCATAAACATTTAAATAGATTATATGAAAGCATACTATCTATCTAACATTGAACTGTCTAAAATGGGACAATTTGAGCAATTTCTATGCCACCAAAAACACACCATATCTATGTATGGCCCCATAGAAATCCTCAAATGAGTAACTAATTATTAACTTACAAATCTATAAATTACAACATAGGCACCATACACCCATGCTCAAGTGAACCAAGTCGAGCATTATTCACACGTGTTCAAGTGAACCAAGTCAAGCATCATTCGCACATTTTCAAGTGAACCAAGTTGAGCATCATTCACACATGTTCAAGTGAACTAAGTCAAGCATCATTCATAAAATGATCAATTGGATTGATTTAAGCATTATAAGCAAATGTTCTAGGGGGCTGATCTTAACATCATTACCACACATCCAGGTCGATTTATTTAAGCATCATATACACTGTGTGGGCCACAACTTATTTACTGTAAATTTCCAGAAAAAAGAGGGGAACAATGTCTAAAACTTTGACAAATTGACCTAAACCCACCCCATTGCCACTTCTAAACTTTCAAGCAATTGCAATATGAAATAGCAGGTTAAGAAAAATACAGAAAAGGCCAGAGATTTTCGAAGGTAGGATATTCAAATCTGGAATTTTTTTTTTTGAAATTATTATTTATAACTTGACTATAATGAGGCCCATCAGATCAACTGCCTAGAATAGTTGAAAATGATACCACTTAGTACATCTTCTGCTCATTGTGGAAACTATACTTCCGAAGTTGGTTTGTTGAACTGGGTCTTACTGAGCACATACACCAACATAACACTTGATGGTTAGAGATCGACACAATTCATCAGGCCGGGTCCACTATGAGAACATTCACTTGGCCAAAAGATCTGACCACTCGTCTCATCGAGTGGGCCAAGGTGTATGTGGAATCTGCGTTGAGCTAAATGGCCAATGGTGTAATATTCATCATACATATGCAACCCAGCACAATTTAGTGGTGGGTCCCTCTACGAATGGTTAAGAGCTTGTAGCCATTGACCAATTTTTTACCGGCTAGACGATCAAGATGTATGTTGCCACTCGCCAATTGCTACCACTGTCATGTGAGACCCACCCTATTAAGACCTTTCCTTGATGCTCGAATGACTCGCATCTATGAGAAATCAGGATCATTCATTCATTCATACAATTAAGGGCAAGCCATGGTGTAAAAATCACATGCTAGTCCAAGTCTTCGAGCTGACCCAACCAAGCAAGACATTGAATCTAAGTAGAGCTTTTTGGGTTTTTGAACTATGCCCAGAACATTAAACAAAACAGTGAAGAGAAAGGAGGGTCACCATGATGTGGGACCCAAGAGTTGCAGAAAGAGATTTAGAGGTTCTATGTGAAGCACATGAGAGTTTTGGATCTTGTATGTGAAAATACTATTAACAGTTACCATACAAGCATTTCCAAGTAAGATTATACAGTGGATAAAAGCCAATTCTTACCTGTATACGAATTACATGGAAGCAGAGACAGTGTTGTTATCTTTCCAGGCAATCAAACAGCAAGCCTTGAATGCAAGTCCAAAAACTAAAATTCAACCAGCATAAAGAGGGAATGAATAGAACCAAAAATACAGCCATTTAGCTCATAATAATGTCAACATATGTATCCAACTAAGCTAACATGATTTCTTCATCTAAGCCTTTAGCATGACCCCATCTCCATTGAATCTGGAGTAAGGGTTTTTTTTTTCTTTTTTTTTTTTTGGAGGAAACACATCATACCAGTTCAAACCCTAGTACCACCTAAACCAGCACCACCCTTTTGGGCTGGGTCCACCTAAACCAGCACCACCCTAGTACCGCCTAAACCAGCTCCACCCATGTTACAGAAGATATCAGAAATCCAAAAAAAAAAAATTGATGGGTACAGCAGAACAGAGCTCCGAGAACCACACACACACACACACACACACACACACACACACAGATGAAGAGACAAACCTTGTCGTCTACTTTCTTCTTTTGCTTCCTCTGCTTAAAGGGCTTGAGAGAGAAAGGGAAAGGAGATCGGGATGAAGAGAGAGAGAGAGAGGGAGCAGAGATCGGGCGAGAGAGAGAGGGAATAAGGGAACGGAGAAAGGGAGAGAGAGCTTTAGGTTTTTTTTTGGGCGCGCGCTCAAAATTTGGGCGTGAATTGGGCGGAGACGGATTGGCTACTCTCGCCACGTGGCTGATGGTCAGTGCTCTGTGGGCCCACCATGATGTATGTGTTTCATCCATTCCGTTCATCCATTTTTACATATCATTTTAGGATTGCTATAAAAAAATGATAGGGATACAAATCTTAGGTGGACCACACCACAGGAAAACAATAATGATTGGATATCCATCATTAAAATCCTCCTAAGGCCCACTGTACTGTTTATTTGACATCCAATCTGTTGATTAGGTCATAAAGACCCAGATGAAGGGAAGAAATAAATATCAGACTGATCCAAAACTTTTATAGTCCCCAAAACGTTTTTAATGGTCAATGTTCATTCTACGCTGTTTCTTCTAATGTGGTCTACTTGAGATTGAGTTATACCTCATTTTTTCTTGTAATGTTTATTCAACACTGTTTCTTGTAAATTGTAATGGCGGGGCCCACAGAGCACCAACCACCAGCCAATGGCTGGTGGCAGGGGAAGTAGCCAATTCGTTTTCGAATTGGGCACCCATTTTGGGCGTGAATTGGGTATTGGACGGTCCCATTAGAGGCTACGTGGGGCCACCATGATGTATTTGGTTTATCCATGTCGTCCATATATTTTAATACTTACTTTTATTACATAATACCAAAAATAAGTTATATTAAAGGACCAAGTGGACCACATTATAGGGATCACATGTGATTTAATCTCTATTGTTTCCTACCATGTGGTCCACTTGAGCCTTCAATCTTCCTGATCTATGAAAATAAATAGTCTAATGGGCCTTAAGAGGATTTTAATGGTGGATATCCAATCACTACTGTTTTCATGTGATAGTCCACTTAAGATTTATATCCATCTCATGTTTGGTATCAAGTTATAAAATGATATGTAAAAAATGGATGAACGGAATGGATGAAACACGTACATGATGGTGGGGCCCCCAAAGCACTAACCACCAGCCATGGAGCTGGTGGCAGGGGGATTGGCCAAGCATGCCAAACAGACTGGGTGATCTAATCCCAGGATATAGCAATCCCATGGATCTTTAAGACAATCCACTGACAACACTATCATTACCTTTAAATCCCATCCAATCCACCCTAATCCATTTAAATTTTTCTGGGACGTGTTTGGTTTGAGGGATTGGAAGGGATGGGAAGGTTTAATCCCGGGATTGGCCGGGCATGCTAAACAAACTCGATATAGCAATCTTGGGATATAGCAATCCCATGGATTTTAAGACAATCCACTGACAACACCATCTTTACCTTGAAATCCATGCCATCCACCCTAATACCCTTCAATCCGTACCAATCCACCCGGCCAAATGGGCCCTGAAGGGATTAGGGTGGTTAGATGGGATTTAAAGGTAATGATGGTGATGTCAGTGGATTGTCTTAAGATCCATGGGATTGCTATATCCCGAGATCAGGATCCTGTGTCTGTTTGGCACGCCTAGCCAATCCCGGGATCTATATTCCAATCCCTTCCAATCCGCCCGGCCAAACAGGCCCTTATTGAGTTTGGCACCCTGGATTTAGAATCCTCTGTAATTTAAAAGTAACTATGCATAATATATTGAAGGAGTTTAAATTTAATTACTAAATTAATTTTAATATCTCAAATTAGTGGACATACCTAATATTTGACATAATGGCTATAATAAACCTATTGAAATGTATACTTTGCCTGAAAATGATGGAATTACATGTCTTGGATGGGCCTCAAGCACAAGATCACATCTCAGTGACTAACCAATGATTTTTAACCATTGATTACCTAAACAATGGCACAAAGCATTGTATTAAAGTTATTATAGTGATGTAATTAGTAATCTAATTGTCTTGGGATATGATAAAATTATAATAATGACACTTTTAACTTATTTGACTCCATGTAACTACTCAAAAATTAAAGTAACTATTTGCTCCTGTGTTTCCTCCCCTAAGATTTGGCAGTGATGGCCCCTGTGATGTCCTCGTCATGTTCATTTATTAAAACTTCACGGGCCCCACCATGATGCATATGTTTTACGCACCTCGTCAATTTATTTTGCCATCTCATTTTAACGCATGAGCCTAAAAACAGAGTAGATCCAAATCTCTAGTGGACCACACCGAAATAAGCAATGGGAATTATGAGGCCTACTGTTGAACCCACTGTTAATCCAGATGGGCCCTTAACATTCATATTTATAAATGCCTTATTAAGACCTTTGCTATGCACATATGTTAAGGGCAATGAAGCTTGTGTACAACTCACACATGTGCCTATCGGGCACATATCCATCTAGATAGTCCAACTTTATACAATATCCAAGGGCAACACTAGAATATAAATATGAACCTTTGGTGAATAATTGTAATTACCGACAAATTATATGACGCCACTATTGGATGCCTAGCCTTAGAATCAAGTAGACTCACTCATTAAGGGTGGAGACACTGTAGGGAAGATAAGAACGAAATATTCTTTAAAGCTTCAATTGGGCTTCAATAAAAATATATTTAGGCAACTCGGGAGCCACTGAAAAACTAAATTGATCAAATAGTAAGACCCTTGACATGTCATGAGGATGAATGATAAACCTCAAGATCTGGAACATGACCCATCAAATCTTAATTGACCATTCAAACTCTTCAGAAACCCTGTTTATGCTTTATGACCATCCCATAAAGTTTTAAAAATCCAAACAGATCAAATATAAATGATTTCCGGCATCTCTCAAAAATAACCAACAGATCTACCTGATCCAACAAGTTTTTTATGGTGAGTGTTCAATCCCCACTTTGTGGTCAACTTAAGCATTAGTTCCAACTCATTATATTGGGCTTGCCTAAATGTGATTCACATATCCAACCCACTCATTATGTGTGTCCCACTTGGATGAGGGGTCAGACCAAGTTTTAGCTGCATCCAAAACTCATGTGGGCCCCATCAAGTGCTTTTATATTTTTTAAGATGTCTTCATATAGTTTTAAATGGTATGGCCCACTTGAGTTTTGTTTACCGATGATTTTTGAGATATCTTTTAACATAAAAGGGACACATCAAATCCACGGTATTGATGTTCGACACACATTATGATGGGGCCCACAAAACTTACTAACTTCAATTCTTCGAAGAAAAAGATGCACAGAGAATAGACACAGATTAGGTGGATCCCTGACTGTGGGGCCCACCACTGTCAATAGGTTGGATGGTAAATTGGATTGAGTACTGAGTTACTCGGTACGCTCTTATCGCACCGAGTAAACTCAATCGGGCCCACCTTGAACGTATGTATAACATGGTACAAATTTAGTAAGAAAGGTAGTTATACTGCCATTTTCATTTCCATGTACATCTAAATATTTGTATATTGGCATCATATGGTGCTTCCTTTGGTCAGCATATGGATTGAGTTAGACGCCTATACCTTACAACCAACATTAGGATTGCTACATTTTGTTGTCCTTAGACGCATATACATTGTTCACCTCATTACATTCAATTCAAGCAATCCATGTCCTCCAATATGTATATATTTTTGGGAATGTTTTGAAAGTGGGAAAATACTTCCACAACAATGTCTGGAAATATTTTACTGATCTTTTTGGTTATCTACCCCTTACGGCCCTTATTGAGAGTCAGGTTTGAGTTCTAGAATGGTGTGGACTTTTTACTTTAATTTAGCCAATGATCACTTCTGATTAGACATGTCTTATTGCCTGCTTAAGATCTTCTGCTTGCATGGTGGTCTCTCTCCATCCTTGGACATGTTAGACAATATTCGTGCCTTGGACCGTATGCAGGAGGTGCGTATCACTTGTTACATTGTTGTTTTGTTTGCTCAACTATTTAGCACCTGATTGCACTTTTTCTCATTTTGATTTTCTATCTATTTGTGCAATGTTATATTATGAAGTTACTATTGTTACACATCCAGTGATGCTGGAAAGCTTAAAACTAGTCTTTGTTCATGATTTTATGGCTATACTAATGCTGGATTTACCGTATCATTTGCTTCTTAAGTGGCTTTCTTCTTCTTCTTCTTCTTCAAATTTAGGGTTGCATCATTGAAAGTTTTTTGCATATGAACTTATTCCATTGATTACTTTATCGAGCAGCTGTACATTGTAATATAACATTGTAGAAGTAATTTTAGAAATTTGAATTTTTTTTTTTTAAATTTAAAATTTTAAAGGTAGAAATTTGAAACTTGATATCAGTGAATGGGGGACCCAGATCCAGAATTGTTTGGAAGCTTGGTGGAGTATTCAGCTGATTCACTCAAACATTTTTTATTTTTTGAAATAATACTTTATTTCACTTGGGGTTGTGGATTAGGTGAGTACCTAACTATGGAGCCCACCTTGATGTATGTGTTGTACATCCACTCTGTCCATCAGTTTTTCAGCTCATTTTAAAGCATGGTCCAGAAAATGAAATAGATCTAAATCTGAAGTGGACCACACCATAGGAAACATGAGGGTATCAATATCAGCTTCCCTTGAAATAAATGGAGCAATTCAAGCATAGACTGCAAGAGATTTAATTACCAAAATCTCCACAAGCAATTGAGATGTTACTCTCATACCTCTTATGGAAGCATGCCTTTGTTGTCTTTGAGATTTCATGCCTTGTTTGAAGTATAATGCTTTAACTAAGTATTTTGAATTGATACACTTGAAATTTAAAATTAAGATAGAGCCCCACACATTTATTAAAAGCATGCAATAGCATTGAAAGAAACCTTATACATATTCAGAAAGTAGGTAGAGTCCTAGAAACAGTGAAATTCCTAGAAGGAAACAACTGTTATTTCCACCTATAATATATGGAACTGCGAAAGGGCTGATTAAAACTATATTGGGTTATCTTGCTGGTCCTGACACTATTTGGATCTTCTTCTTCTTCTTATTCTTCTTCTCTTTACATTTGTAGTTTCACAGTTGATTTCTTTAGAAGCCTTGTGAAAATTCTGAAAAATTATTGATGGTTATCATGCACATTAATTTGACGTGAAAGCTTACCAGAAGAGATGTGGCCTTGGTGCAAAGAAAGAGTGCCATAGAAAAAGATTGCCACCCCTATCCATAAGAGGCCCTCAAGTGGACCATGCCGTAGGAAACAATAGAGATTAAATCACACGTGATTCCTATGGTGTGGTCCACTTGGGCTTTCAGTATACCTCATTTTTGGGATCATTTCCTATATATATTTATAAAAATGAATGGACGGAATGGATAAACTATGTACATCATGGTGGGCCCCACGTAGGTACCCAATCCACGCCCAAAGTAATTGGGCACGCGCTCAAAAGAGAGCCGCGCGCCCAAATCAATATTCGGCCATCCCTCTCCCTCCCTCTCCCTCTCAATCATCCCAAAACCCTCTCATTCCCTCTCTCTCAATCATCCCATTTTCAAAGCCCTTCTTAAATTCTTCTCTCTATCTCTCTGCAATCGGACTCGGAATTCCAATTATCCCATATAAAACCCCCATATCATTTTTCTCATTTCCTCCACACCCAAAAAACCCTAACCGACAGCTCTCTCTCTCTCTCTCTCTCTCTCTCTCTCTCTCTCTCTACAAATGGATCGCCCAAACTCACCACCTTTTCCTTCTAAAACCCTAACTCCAAGCAAAAGCTCCTCTAATTCTTCTCTCTCTCTCTCTCTCTCTCTCTCTCTCTCTCTCTCTGCAATTAGACTTGGAATCTGGTCATTTTTTTCCTGCATTTTGTTCATCAGGAGATGCTTCATTTCTCATCTAATTCAACATGATGTTGGTCTATTAGTAGGGGGCATCGGGGCTAGGCCCAAGATCGAGGAGGTGGACTAAGGTGCAATCCATCACTAGTATCTATTCGTTTATGTTTTTACTTCTAAAACGTTGGGATGTTCTAGACTTGGGTTATGATTTTGATTATATGCATGATGACCATATACTACCTCCTATTATATTTAAAGTGTGGAGTTTTTATTTTATATAGAAATATGCCCTCTAGTCATTTGAAGAAATGCTTCAACCAATACCTGTCAATCCACTATCACCTTTCCTCAACCATATCTTCAGATTTTACCTCTGTGATTGACACAACATGGAGCACACAATTGAAGTGTATGTTTCCTCACTTAATTAGCTCTTTTGAAGCTTCAAAAGAAGAACAAAGCATGCTTGATCGATGGGACTATTTTATGTAGCATTTTGAACCAGCTCAGCCCCGGCTCTGTACCCGAGGTTGAGTTCTTTGCATTTGCATTTGCTCCATTATGCTCTACTTCTGCAAAACGGACACAGGTAGGGCCCCATTTTGGATCCCAATCACATTCTGGGGTACATCCAAATAGGCAGTTCATGTCCTACTTTTCATTGTGGACTCGAGGCTTCACCTTGCTTGTTGTTTCTCTCTATTCAATTGAAAAAACTAACAGCTATTGGAATTTAATTACTCTCTCTATTCATTTCCTGCATTTGATCATTTGCTAATGTGTCTGTACAAACTTCATTGTATTTTAGGCCTGCATTGCTAATGTGAGATCAATGGTGGATGTCAAGACTGGCACTATTTTGGAAGCAATGCTAGAAGCAACAAGCTGAGAAAAAAAAATGTCCAGCCAGAGAGCCCCACCTTAAACATTGCAGAGTTCATCATTTTTTTATATTGATCATTATACTATCATATTTAGTACGTAAAAAAAAGGAAGTGGTCCCCTTATTTCTGTGATTGAAGCTTTGATATGATTTGCCCACTTTGGATGGCCATTGCTATGCACCAACCATTGGATCTGTTTGTTACAATGAACTTTGGCATACATAATGACATGGACTTGTTTATGTTCTGGATAAAGAAAGAATTGTTGTTTAAGAAGTTGGTGTGTGTCTTCCCATGTTTGAAGGTTTTAGCAATACTGACATGGTTGTCCAAAACAGAGTCCACTTCTATTATATAATTGAATCCTTGGTTGCATGATCCTTCTAATAAAGTGCCATTGTGGCTTTCAACTGTGCTACTGACTCATGCCCCCACTCGTGCTTCTTAGCTGTTTATACTTGCTAACATTTAAAAAAACATTTCCCCACTCCTGCAACCCAAATATCTTGCTGCTTCACTTCACACTCTGCGAAACTATAATTAGAATATCATTATTTCCACCCACTGCTGTAAGCCTAGATGCTCATTAGTCCATAGGGTAGAAATTTTCAACTCTGCTATCTTAACTTAAAGATCATAGTAGCCAGACGATCTTAACTTCCAACCAGAGGGCCCTACCTGCAACATTATTAGGCTGATCACAAAAGCTCCATTTCTTTCCATTAAGCATCATATACAATACCCCAAAAACAAACTGGTAGTATATAATGTTCAGTGCTTCAATTGAGTTTCTATGGCATAGGCCAGTTCTTCAATTTGCACAATGACTCAATTAGTTGCTAGCAGATGGTCAATTAAGAAAGAAATATGACAGCATTCTACATTCAATGAAGAGAAGGCCATCAAAACAATGGCTAGAAACATTTAATGAAGAAAAAAAAAATAGCCACTGGGTGTGAGGGTGTGTAAAAAAGAAAAAAAGAAGCCACTCATTTCTTTTGTATATTGTGCCACACTTTAGGATTGAAAAGACTGATTCTTGCATGTGGCTCATCTTATGAAAAGCTGAGATCTCACACATGTTCCATATTGGCATGTGCGGCTGCATGTGAATGGACACAATTCCACATACATGTGGGCTTAACCTCTGTTTTATGTTTACTTCATATGTTTTCAGACTTTTTTAGTCACATATGATAGTTGGCATCATAGCTTGTATAATGTTTAATTATAGTATTAGTTTTTGTTTGTGCATGGAGAACTCATTAAGAAGCCAGTGTGTCTAGATTTTTTTACAGTCATTCTTGCCATATAATCTTTGGCCATCTTTTTTTTGTTTTTTTTTTTTTATCCAGGCACTTGATTTATTATTTTTTCTTAACCGTCTTCTGTAGGACATTGATTGACAGATTAGGAAATTAGATTGGTAAGAATTTTGGAGCATCTTCCATCAATGGCAGTGCCTATCAAATCAATGTTTGGATTTTAGAAATATTGGCCCCACTTGTAATTTTGGAGCATCTTCACCATTTGGTTGCTTGCTTTTAATTTCAAACCTCCATTAATAAATCTGTGAACTCTTGTTCCTCCTGCCAGATGGGCATCTCCAAGCATTAAGTTTCTCCTTCCACCCCCCATGCAACATATCTACGTAAGTTTCTCCTTACAATATAGCATCTCCAAGCATATTTCAAGACTCTTTATAAGCGAATTTAGAAACAGTCCTAAGACTAACTCTAAAGCTCATTGTAAAATGCAAGCCATTGATTGTATTTAATTATGGTGTTTAAAGTCTAACTTCCTAAACAAAACATGCTAACTCTAGTTTCCTGGACTCTTTCATCCAAGCTAACTTGCTCATTGGGCAAACTGACCTAAATTAGAAAACTCTATGGAAATTCCAAGCAACTTGCAAACTTCAAAGATAACTCAAAGTTGATTTCAAAGACCTCACATCTGACCAAAGGGGCTAGTTGTAGGCAACCTGATGGTTACAAGTGTTGTTTACCATGGAAATGTTAAAAGGTTGAGAGTCAAACATTGAGAGTGATTTCTCATTACTATGGAAATCACAGTAATGAGATCCATTTCTTGTTGGCATGACTGTCTTTGTCCATTCTCCCTTTGTTTAAATGACCAAAGGGGCTAGTTGTATGCCTAGTTGTCTTTATTTGTTGGCATGACTGTCTTTGTCACCTTCCTGTATTCCTCAAAGATGGAAGCTGCACCAACGGCCTTCCAACAAGGACCAATAATTAACACAGTGGGAATTGTTTACAAACCATTTGTTTCGCAGATATTGTTTCCAAGAATAATCAAGTAGCAACTACTTCGCTGGCAATAAAGGAAAGGAATTGCAATCTAAATGGGTAAACCATAGAAGTTGAAACTTACTAGAGTACATCACTTAGACACAACCATCTGGTTGTGGTGTTCTATGGACTGCAGGAATACCCCAAGATGAGGTCTACAGTTTGTGTAAGGGCCATATATAAAGGGCCTGGTTGGACTTGTGGGTTGTGCAGTACAACTAGTTTGCTATTTAGGTGATTGGACTTATGTGCCCAGGAGTGTAATAAAAATGCCAATCTGGACCAAATATATTAATCAGATTGTTAACACACTTTATGTGTGGCCTGGATGCATCAAAGTATAAGCAGATAGGAAGCAGGAGCATGAGTCTGAAGTGTGATTTGAAGTGAGAGTATTGCTTAGGTGGAAGGTTCATGTAACTTGATGTAAATCAGATTTGTATCCCAGCCAAGGGATTTGGTCTACACTGGAAGCAATTACTTGACCTTACATTTTATTTTTTGCTACCCAATAAATAGATCTTGATTTGTTACTCTAAAAAAAGATAGAATTTTCTTACTTTATGGTAATGATTTGGATTTCAGGGTGCATGAAAACCTAAATATCCTGAGCAGTGGCTCCAATGCCTTGAATGTTCAGGAAAGGGTGAGAATACCATTGTGTTGATTAGGCTAACGATAAATAAATGGCAAAGTTCACTGATTTCCCCTTTTAATGAGCACAACTATGGCATGGTAAGCTGGGCTTGAACCTGAGACCTCATAGTTGAAGTGAGGAGCACCATACATTGGTATACCAGCTCAAACCTGAAATACCCATAATAAGAATAATGTACATAGAACCATGGGTGTTCCTGGTCTGTGTGAACTTATAAACAGGTTGGATGGCAAATAAACATTACTGTGGATCTAGGAAGTTTTAAATGGTGGGTGTTCAATCACCACTGTTTTTCTGTCATGTGGTCCACCTGGGATTTGTATCTGCCTCAATTTTTGGACCATGCTCTAAAAAGAGATGGTGAAATGGATGGACCACACACACACACACACACACACAAAAGGATAAGATATATAGTATTTTTTCAATATTTTTGACGTTTCTCACCAACATGTTTGATAAGTCAATTGTATTGGTGTCATTGGTACAAATATGATACCTGATAATTAGAACCATGGGTGTAAGATAACTGAATTTTTTTATCCACTTCTCAGTTTCTTTTTTTCTTTTTCTTTTTTGTCTTTCCGTTTGACTAACACAGCAACTATGTGCAGATAACCTGCGTATACAAGGGAAAGGAGCATGCTGAATTCTGAGTTCACTGTAAGCACACATTTTTTAACCTGTGAAAAGCTATGTTCACTCATAAGAGTAGGATTTTGATTCTTACTCTTCTAACATGTGCCACTATGGCATGAGTGCACAAGAGTAGGATTTTGATTATCTGTTACTGTGAGTGATGAATTTCTAGCATACTGTGAAGCTTGATCTTGATATACAACAATGTAAAGATATTGCCATTTTTGTTGATTATATTTGTAGCAACCATAATCTATTTGTTTTTTTTTTCCTTGTACTGATTGATTTAATATGGATTTCCTTCATCCTGCAAATCAATCATCTGTCACTATGGTTTGGAAATTTCTTAGTAGCTTATAGGGTTTCTTGATGGAGCATAAGCCCTTTTTTAACTCCGCCAATGCAACTCCTTGCATTGCCGGTCCTAAGCCCGGGTAAAGGAGGAGGGAGAAGGGCTTTAGAATGAATCGTCAACTATGGAGGAGATCTTGAAAATGCAGTGAGTATCTCTGGTTTTATAGTTTTGCTTGTACATTCCTATATTGATTACTCAAGCATGACGGTTATGCGCATTCTTTCAGGTGGATGTTGCATGTGGGAGGGTTGGAGCTGCATATTTCAGATTCAAGCATCTGGTACGTCTCTTGTCAAGAATGCACATGTGTAGTTCATCAAACAATACATTATGTGATATTGTGTGCATGATATCTATGTTATAATTTTTCTCCTGTATTTTGCTTAAAATCCATGTTTATGCATGATTCTCATGCATTGACGTGGATTTGGGCTAAAAAAGATTGAAATGGAAAATTTGAGAAAACATGGGAGATTTTCTTTTATAAAGTAAGTATTTGGGACCAAGTGGTTATGTATTTGCTCCATTAAATTTGCTCGAAATTAATGGAGTAGACCCGGATGTGCGTCGGAGCTATCCGGATGAGCGGGGGTCCCTGGAAGGTGGGAACCGCTGTTATGACCATAATGAAGCTGTCCATTTCCTATGGACAGCATTGGAGGGGCCTAGCCATTTGGACAGGCCGTGTTTATGTATTTGATCAAAATTAATGGAGCAGACCTGGATGTGCGTCGGAGCTATTCGGAAGAGCAGGGTTTCCTGGAAAGAGGGAACCGCTATTATGACCATGATGAAGTTGTCCATTTTTTATGGACAGCATTGGAAGGGCCTGGCATTTGCGTCGGATGGACGTGTTTATATCTGTATTTGCAGGGACCATACCCTTAACCTAAACCAAAACCTATGACCTAAAACCTTAACTTATAACCTAAACCTCAACCTTAACCTAAACCTAAACCTTAACTTAAAATCTAAAACCTAAACCTAAACCCAAAACCTAAATCTAAACCTTAACCTATTCTTAATTCCCTAAACTTATATCTTATAACCTAAACTTAAACCTAAACCTAAACCTTAGCCTATACCTATAACCTTAACCTAAATCAAAACCTATGACCTAAAACCTTAACCTATAACCTAAACCTCAACCTTAACTTAAACCTAAACCTCAACCTAAACATATAACCTTAACCTAAAACCTAAAACCTAAACCTAAACCTATAACCTAAATGTATTCTTAAATCCCTAAACCTAAACCTACACCTAATCCTAATCTTAACTCCCTAACCTAAACCTATACCTAAACTTGAAAACCCAAACATAAACCCGATCCCGAACCCAAACCCGATTTCCTAAACCTAAACCTTAACCTATTCTCAATTCCCTAAACCTATATCTTATAACCTAAACCTAAACCTTAACCTATACCTATAACCTTAACTTAAACCAAAACCTATGACCTAAAACCTTAACCTATAACCTAAACCTCAACCTTAACTTAAACCTAAACCTTAACCTAAATATATAATCTTAACCTAAAACCTAAAACCTAAACCTAAACCTATAACCTAAATGTATTCTCAAATCCCTAAACCTAAACCTACACCTAATCCTAATCTTAACTCCCTAACATAAACCTATACCTAAACATGAAAACCCAAACATAAACCCGATCCCGAACCCAAACCCGATTTCCTAAACCTAAACCTTAACCTATTCTCAATTCCCTAAACCTATATCGTATAACCTAAACCTAAACCTAAACCTAAACCTTAACCTATACCTATAACCTTAACCTAAACCAAAACCTATGACCTAAAACCTTAACCTATAACCTAAACCTTAACCTTAACTTAAACCTAAACCTTAACCTAAACATATAACCTTAACCTAAAACCTAAAACCTAAACCTATAACCTAAATGTATTCTCAAATCCCTAAACTTAAACCTACACCTAATCCTAATCTTAACTCTCTAACCTAAACTTATACCTAAACTTGAAAACCCAAACATAAACCCGATCCCGAACCTAAACCTAAACCTATAACCTATAACCTAAATCAAAACATATAACCTAAACTAAAACTAAAACCTATATCTTAAACCCGAACCCATTCTCAAATCCTATAACCTAAACCTAAACCTAAACCTATAACCTATAACCTAAACCAAACTTATAACCTAAACCAAAGCCAAAACCTATAGCCTAAACCCGAACCCATTCTCAAATCCAAAAACCTATAACCTAAACCTAAACCTTAACCTAAACCTATAACCTATAACCTAAACCAAAACCTATAACCTAAACCAAAACCAAAACCTATAACCTAAACCTGAACCCATTATCAAATCCCAAAACCTATAACCTAAACCCGAACCCATTCTCAAATCCCAAAACCCAAACCTAAACCTAAACCTAAACCTAAACCTAAACCTATAACCTAAACTCAATTCCCTAAACCTCAACCTAGACCTAAACCTAAACCTATAGCCTAAACTCAAATCCCTAAACCTTAACCTATAACCTAACCTAAACCTATACTTATAACCTAAAATTATTCTCAAATCCTAAAGCCTATTACCTAAACCTAACCTTTCCCTAAACCTATAACCTAAACTCAATTCCCTAAACCTAAACCTACACCTAATCCTAATCTTAACTCCCTAACCTAAACCTAAACCTAAACTTGAAAACCCAAACTTAAACCCAATCCCGAACCTGAACCCGATTTCCTAAACCTAAACCATAACCCATTCTCAAATCCAAAAACCTATAACCTAAACCTAAACCAAAACCAAAACTTATAACCTAAACCTGAACTCGTTCTTAAATCCCAAAACCTATAACCTAAACCGAAACCAAAACCTATAACCTAAACCCAAACCTATTCTCAAATCCCAAAACCCAAACATAAACCTAAACCTAAACATAAAACCTAAACCTAAACCTATAACCTAAACTCCAATCCCTAAACCTAAACCTAAATCTAATCCTATAACCTAAACTCAAATCCCTAAACCTTAACCTATAACCTAACCTAAACATATACTTATAACCTAAAACTATTCCCAAATCCCAAAACCTATTACCTAAACCTAACATTTTCCTAAACCTATAACCTAAACTCAATTCCCTAAACCTAAACCTACACCTAATCCTAATCTCAACTCCCTAACCTAAACCTAAACCTAAACTTGAAAATCCAAACTTAAACTCAATCCTGAACCTGAACCCAATTTCCTAAACCTAAACCATAACCCATTCTCAAATCCAAAAACCTATAACCTAAACCTAAACCAAAACCAAAACTTATAACCTAAACCCGAACCCATTCTCAAATTCCAAAACCTATAACCTAAACTAAAACCAAAACCTATAACCTAAGCCCGAACCCATTCTCAAATCACAAAACCTATAACCTAAACCTAAACATATAACCTAAACCAAAACCTATAACCTAAATCCGAACCCATTCTCAAATCCCAAAACTTATAACCTAAACCTAAACCTAAACCTATAACCTATAACATAAATCAAAACCTAAACCTAAACCTAAAACCTAAACCTATAACCTATAACCTAAATCAAAACTTATTACCTTTCCCTAAAACCTTAACCTAAACCTATAACCTATAACTTAAATCAAAACCACAACCAAAACCTAAAACCTAAACCTATAACCTATAACCTAAATCAAAACATATAATCAAAACTAAAACCAAAACCTATAACCTAAACCAAAACCAAAACCTATAGCCTAAACCCGAACCCATTCTCAAATTCAAAAAACCTATAACCTAAACCAAAACCTATAACCTAAACCAAAACCAAAACCTATAATCTAAACCCGAACCCATTCTCAAATCTCAAAACCCAAACCTAAACATAAAACCTAAACCTAAACCTAAACCTATAACCTAAACTCAAATCCTTAAACCTAAACCTAAATCTAATCCTATAACCTAAACTCAAATCCCTAAACCTTAACTTATAACCTAACCTAAACCTATACTTATAACGTAAAACTATTCTCAAATCCCAAAACCTATAACCTAAACCTAACCGTTCCCTAAACCTATAACCTAAACTCAATTCCCTAAACCTAAACCTAGACCTAAACCTAAACCTATAGCTTAAACTCAAATCTCTAAACCTAAACCTATACTTATAACCTACAACTATTCCCAAATCCCAAAACCTATTACCTAAACCTAACATTTCCCTAAACCTATAACCTAAACTCAATTTTCTAAAGCAAAACCTACACCTAATCCTAATCTCAACTCCCTAACCTAAACCTAAACCTAAACTTGAAAACCCAAACTTAAACCCAATCCCGAACCTGAACCCAATTTCCTAAACCTAAACCATAACCCATCCTCAAATCCAAAAACATATAACCTAAACCTAAACCATAACCCATCTTCAAATCCAAAAACATATAACCTAAACCTAAACCAAAACCAAAACTTATAACCTAAACCCGAACCCATTCTCAAATCCCAAAACCTATAACCTAAACCAAAACCAAAACCTATAACCTAAACCCGAACCCATTCTCAAATTCCAAAACCTATAACCTAAACCTAAACCTTAACCTAAACCTATAAGCTATAACCTAAATCAAAACCTATAACCTAAACCAAAACCAAAACCTATAACCTAAGCCCGAACCCATTCTCAAATCCCAAAACCTATAACCTAAACCAAAACCAAAACCTATAACCTAAACTTGAACTCATTCTCAAATCCCAAAACCTTTAACCTAAACCTAAACCTTAACATAAACATATAACCTATAACCTAAATCAAAACCTATAACCTAAACCAAAACCAAAACCTATAACCTAAACTCGAACCCATTTTCAAATTCAAAAACCTATAACCTAAACCAAAACCTATAACCAAAACCAAAACCAAAACCTATAACCTAAACCCGAACCTATTCTCAAATCTCAAAACCTATAACCTAAACCTAAACCGTAACCTAATCCTATAACCTAAACTCAAATCCCTAAACCTTAACCTATAACCTAACCTAAACCTATACTTATAACCTAAAATTATTCCCAAATCCCAAAACCTATAACCTAAACCAAAACCAAAACCTATAACCTAAACTTGAACTCATTCTCAAATCCTAAAACCTTTAACCTAAACCTAAACCTTAACATAAACCTATAACCTATAACCTAAATCAAAACCTATAACCTAAACCAAAACCAAAACCTATAACCTAAACTCGAACCCATTCTCAAATTCAAAAACCTATAACCTAAACCAAAACCTATAACCAAAACCAAAACCTATAACTTAAACCCGAACCTATTATCAAATCCCAAAACCTATAACCTAAACCTAAACCGTAACCTAATCCTATAACCTAAACTCAAATCCCTAAACCTTAACCTATAACCTAACCTAAACCTATACTTATAACCTAAAACTATTCCCAAATCCCAAAACCTATAACCAAAACCAAAACCTATAACCTAAACTTGAACTCATTCTCAAATCCCAAAACCTTTAACCTAAACCTAAACCTTAACATAAACCTATAACCTATAACCTAAATCAAAACCTATAACCTAAACCAAAACCTATAACCTAAACTCGAACCCATTCTCAAATTCAAAAACCTATAACCTAAACAAAAACCTATAACCAAAACTAAAACCAAAACCTATAACCTAAACCCGAACCCATTCTCAAATCCCAAAACCTATAACCTAAACCTAAACCGTAACCTAATCCTATAACCTAAACTCAAATCCCTAAACCTTAACCTATAACCTACCCTAAACCTATACTTATAACCTAAAACTATTCCCAAATCCCAAAACCTATAACCTAAACCTAACCTCTCCCTAAACCTATAACCTAAACTCAATTCCCTAAACTTAAACCTACACCTAATCCTAATCTCAACTCCCTAACCTAAACCTAAACCTAAACTTGAAAACCCAAACTTAAACCCAATCCCGAACTTGAACCCGATTTCCTAAACCTAAACCATAGCCCATTCTCAATTCCCTAAAACTATAACCTATAACCTAAACCTAAACCTAAACCTAAACCTATAACCTATAACCTAAATCAAAACCTATTACCTTTCCCTAAACTTTAACTTAAACCTATATCCTATAACGTAAATCAAAACCAAAACCAAAACCTAAAACCTAAACCTATAACCTATAACCTAAATCAAAACATATAATCAAAACCAAAACCAAAACTTATAACCTAAACCAAAACCAAAACCTATAGCCTAAACCCGAACCCATTCTCAAATCCAAAAAACCTATAACCTAAATCTAAACCTTAACCTAAACCGTTAACCTATAACCTAAATCAAAACCTATAACCTAAACCAAAACCAAAACCTATAACCTATAACCTATAAACTAAACCCGAACCCATTATCAAATCCCAAAACCTATAACCTAAACCGAAACCAAAACCTATAACCTAAACCCGAACCCATTCTCAAATCCCAAAATCCAAACCTAAACCTAAACCTAAACCTAAACCTAAAACCTAAACCTAAACCTATAACCTAAACTCAAATCCCTAAACCTAAACCTAAACCTAATCCTATAACCTAAACTCAAATCCCTAAACCTTAACTTATAACCTAACCTAAACCTATACTTATAACCTAAAACTATTCTCAAATCCCAAAACCTATAACCTAAACTCAATTCCCTAAACCTAAACCTAGACATAAACCTATAGCCTAAACTCAAATCCCTAAACCTTAACCTATAACCTAACCTAAACCTATACTTATAACCTAAAACTATTCCCAAATCCCAAAACCTATTACCTAAACCTAACCTTTCCCTAAACCATAACCCATTCTCAATTCCCTAAAGCTATAACCTATAACCTAAACCTAAACCTAAACCTAAACCTAACCTAAACTTATAACCTTTCCTTAAACCTTTAACTTAAACCTAAACTTAAAACCTAAATGTATTTTCAAATCCTTAAACCCAAACCTACACCTAATCCTAATCTCAACTCCCTAACCTAAACCTAAACTTGGAAACTCAAACCTAAACCCGATCCCGAACCTGAACCCGATTTTCTAAACCTAAACCTTAACCTATAATCAAGTTCCCAAAAGCTATAACCTATAACCTAAACCTTAACCTAAACCTAAACCAAAACCTATAACCTAAACTTTAACCTATAACCTAAACTTAATTATAACTTATAGCCTAACCTTAACTTAAACTTAAACCTAAACCTAAACCTATAATCATATGGTGAGACCATTTCTTTTGTGTCAACTTCATTCCTCTTTGAGTTTTTTTTTTTTAATTCATTAAGAAAAAAAAAGTGGTTATACGTGATGCACTTCTTTCACAGTCTTTCTTTTCTCCAATGGGCATTTTATGAATGACATGACTGTTTGTAGGATGATGGAATATACGAAGCTGTTGAAATTTCAGGGTGAAGTCGAGCACATTTCTCTAATGAAGCCAAAGATTTGGATATCCAGCATTATTGTAATTGTAACTATAATTGATTGTAATTGTAATTAATTGAATGAAGGATTGTAATTGTAATTGAATTAATGAAGGATTGTAATTGAATGAATGAATGAAGGATTGTAATTGAATGAATGAATGATTGTAATTGAATGAATGAATGATTGTACAGGTGGTAATTGAATGAACAAATGATTTAATTTTTTAATGTATAAAATAGTTACGGATATTGACCGTAGCTACTAGTCAGACAGGTGTAGCCTTTTTAATTTTGGCATATTGCTATGGACTTTCAGCTACAACTAATATCCGTTGTTGTTTTAATTGCTATGGATTATATCTATAGCTATTTAACATATAGCTGCGGATTAAATCCGTAGCCACTAATTAGACAGGTGTAGCCTTTTAAATTTTAGTCTATTGCTACGGACTTTCAGCTACAAATAATATCCGTAGCTGTTAAACTTATAACCTATAACCTAACCTTAATCTAAACTTAAAACCTAAATCTAAACCTATAACCTAAACCTATAAGTGTAGATTATAGGTTTAGGTTTAGGTTAAGGTTGTTTTTCTTTTCATTTGTCTGGATCACCTCTCATATGTTCTCTCCCTTTTCATTTGTTTTTTTTCCGAAAGATTGTTTGTGTTTGGATGGATCCAGTTTGTGTTTGAATAAATGTAGTTTTTGTCTGGATGAATTTACGTAGTTTGGGTTTAGATGGATGTGAATGTGAATGTGAATGTGATGAAATATATTATATAACATGTGTATATCAGGAAGAATATGATGAATTATATTCTAACAGGTGTATATCAGGAAATTTGAGATGGAATATTTTTTTAAAAAAAGAGACTTTTACCTAGAAAATATTTCGTAGGTAAAAGTCTCATTAACCATTTTAGCGATGACGATTTTCGTTGCTAAAAGTAATTCATTCAGCTTTTGGCAATGAAAATTTTCATCGCTAAAAGTCTAATAAATTATTTTTAGCTACGAAACTTTTCGTAGCTAAAAGTAATCCATTCGAAATTTTTGAAAAATTGTTTACAGCCTGTAGCGACGACAATTTTCGTCGCCAAAAGTCTCATCTACAATTTTTAGCTACGAAAATTTTCGTTGCTAAAAGTAATTCACTTACCTTTTGGCGACGAAAATTTTTATCGCTAAAAGTCTTATCCATTATTTTTAGCTACAAAACTATTCGTAGCTAAAAGTAATTTATTGGAAATTTTAAAAAAATTGTTTGCACGATTTTTAGCTACGAAAATATTCATTGCTACAAGTAATTCATTCAGTTTTTGGCGACGAAACTTTTCGTCGCTAAAAGTCTTATCCATTATTTTTAACTACGAAAAGTTTCGTAGCTAAAAGTAATACAATCGAAATTTTTGAAAAAATGTTTGCAGCCTGTAGCGACGACAATTTTCATCGCTAAACGTCTCATTCATGATTTTTAGCTACGAAAATTTTCGTAGCTAAAACTAATCCATTCAAATTGTAGAAAAAATGTTTGCAGCCTTTGGCGACGAAAAGTTTTGTCGCTAAAAGTCTGAAATATGTATGGAGCCTTTAGCGACGAAAATTTTCGTCGCTAAAAGTCTCATACACGATGTTTAGCTACGAAAATTTTCGTAAATAAAAGTTTCATCCTAAAAGTCTCATACACGATTTTTAGCTACGAAAATTTTCATAGATAAAAGAAAAAAAATGTTTGGAGCCTTTAGTGACGAAAATTTTCGTCGCTGAAAGTCTAATCCACGATTTTGAGCTACGAAAATTTTCGTCGCTAAAAGTCTTGTCGCTAAAAATGAACTTTTAGCGATGAAAATTTATTTCGTCGCTAAAAGTGACTTTTAGCGACAAAAATGTGTTTCGTCGCTAAAAGTTTCATCGCCAAAAACCCTCTTTCTTGTAATGTATTCAACTCAGACTCGTTCCTAGGGTTACGTTTTCAAGGAGGGATCGTCCGCCACCTACTTGAGTACATGGGTTCGTTAGGGTTGGGGAAAACTCATTTGAAGGTCTACATCTACAAGGAAGGTTCGTAACTTTACCCTAAATTGTCACCGGAGGAGTTCCGACAGTGGGAATGGTAGCGGTTAAGCTTGCGAGTCAACGAGAAGAGGGGCAAGTCTCAATGGTCATCGATGCTCAATCGGGGTCGCTATTATACAAATGTGTATAGAGAATTATCTTTACCCTACGTGAGAAGTTTGGTTGTAAACCGACGGTCCAAAACTGTCAACTTTGCGAAAGAGCGTACAACTTAATTCACTTAAGTTTCAGGTTCTTCTCTAGGTATTTGCATTTCTCATGCACTCGTCCTTTGGCTCAAGTTGAGCAGTTATATACACCATCCAACTTCAGATCCCGTGATGGATGTCGAGTCTAGTATGATAGAGATTGTTCTATAGTTTCGAGGCTAGTAAACCCCTGATGTGCGGTCTAGGTCCCTTTGAGGTGTTTTAGGGCACTCCCGAGAGGGGTGGGCCCTCGGAATTTCTCTCGGGTCTCAGTTGGCATTGGAGCTAATCGCTCTTGCAATCATAGCCACTCATTATTTGTTGAAATGGTCCTCTGACCTTAATTACTCTAACTTTAAGTACCAATATACACCTCGTTCTAGTCGAGTATGACCCTAGGGCAGCTCCGCTCGTGGTTGAACTTGGGTTTTAGTACGGATTTTTCCAGGATGTTACAAATGATCTCACAAAATGGATGGACAGGGTAGATTTCTCACAAACATTAAGGTGGGCCCCACCTAAGTTTCCAGTATAGGAACTTCATGCGAAAGGCTTTCGGAGGAAATCGTAGTGCGGTGTCGACAACTTCAGCGGCTACCTCGCTATTGAAGTGACGTCACCAAGTTTTTTTTGGGCCCTCTCTGATGTATGTCTTGTATCCACACTATCCATCCATTTTTAGAGATCATTTAAGTCATAAGCCAAAAAATGAGGTTTATCCAAAGCTCAAGTGCACCCACCACATAAACCGGTGGGGATTGAACGCTAATCATTAAAAACTACTTGAGGGCCACAAAAGATTTCTATAAAGCTGAAATTTGTATTTTCCCTCTGTCCATGCCTTTGTGATCTTATGAATAGGTTGGATCTCAAATAAACATCATGGTGGGCGCTAGGAAAGTTTTAACAATTGTCTCCACTGTCTTTTGTAATGGGTCCACTTGACTTTGGATCTGTCTCATTTTTAGGCTCATGCCCTAAAATGATCTCACCAAATGGATGGACGGTGTGGACACAACACATACAATCATGTGGCCCACGAAACTTTGAAGTCACTTCGTTAACGAGATAGCTAATGAAGTCGTCAGTAGCTAATCCATGTCCGATCTTACTGTATGGTGGATTTTCATTTTTGTTAAGTGGGTTCCATGGATCAATAATCAAGAGCACTAGTGCTCTAAAATCTTACTTTTTTATGGAAAAGATCTCAAAATCTTCTTGGCTGTAGGACCACATCGACCAATCATTGGAATTATTTTGGTTGAATGTGAACCGTTGCTATACTTCTCCTTATAACTGTTGGAATTTGTGCTACAGAATCACACAGATATGGATCTAGGATAGCAATCCAAAAGCACAAAGCAATCACAAGAGAACATAAAGATTTAACGTGGAAAATCCTTTCGGGAAAAAAACCACGGCATAAAACGACAGATCTTCACTATGAAAATAGAAATTACAAAGAGAGAGGGCTTACCTGATTCGAACAACCTCAAATCTCTCCCTTATTACACCCTTTGATAACCCTAGAACCTTTTAGAAACCCTTAGAATACCTTTCAGAAGCCTTAAAATACCTGAGAATGGCCCTAGGGACTCCTATTTATAGATGGGGAAACCCCACTTACGCACCTCCTTAGAAACCGCCTCAAATTTACACAGTCCGTGTGCAATTCAAGCACCATCTGCGTAACCTTCGACTAATCGAGACATGTCTTTGACTAGTCAAAGGACCCCTTCGACTAGTCGAGCCTGACCCTCGATGGGTCGAGCGTCCCAGAAATCTCAAATACCTCATTGCTGGACTTCGAGTCGAATGGGCTTCGACCAGTCGAAGTGACCTTTGACTAATCGAGCCAGTCCCTCGACTGGTCGAGCAGTGTGGACAGAAGATTTAAGACATCTTCTAACAACAATCTCCACCATGTCTTCAATCTTCAATCGTGTAGTTTTTTAACATCGTCTCTTATCTCTGCATCCCATCATAGCTTCAATCAATGCTTCTCGTGCTCACTCTATCCTTCTTTTACACCATCGCCAAGCCCAAAGAAGTTACACAGAATTTAAACTTCTGTAGGAACGACCTTAGTGAGCATATCTGATGGATTCATGCTGGTGTGAATCTTCTCCAGTATTACGCCTCCTTCCTCAAGCACCTGTCAGATAAAGTGATGATGAACATTAATGTGTTTAGTGAGTGATAAACACAATTTTTAACCAAATTGATAGCACTCTCGCTATCACAGTTAACTAGCATAGCCTCCTGCTGAAGTCTCAACTGATTTATCATGCCTCTTAACTAAACACTTTCCTTAAATGCTTCCATCACTACCATATATTTTGCTTCGGTCGTGGAAAGAGTCACCACGGACTAAAGCTTCGACATCCAACTGATTGCTTCACCTAATAGTATAAACGAGTATCCTGAAGTAAACTTTCTGGAATCCACACTGCCTGCGTTGTCGGAATCCACATACCCTACCAATTTTGTCCCTGTCATCTCAAAAGTTAAGACGTAGTTTTTTGTACCTCGAATGCATCGAAGTAGTCATTTCACCACTTCCCAATGTTACTTGTCGGGGTTTGACATGTATCTACTCACAACACCGACTACCTGTGAAATATCTAGTCTCGTACAGACCATGACATATATTAAACTGCCAACTGCATTCGAATAAAGTACATGAGACATAACCTGCTTTTTCTCATTTAATTTAGGACATTGTTCTAAGGAAAGCTTGAAGTGAGCCACGTGGGGAACGCTCACTGGCTTTACCTGGTCCATCCCATATTTAATCAACACTTTTTCAAGGTATTCTACCTATGATAACCAAAGCCTGCTCTTCTTCCTATCTCTATGAATATCTATGCCGATAACCCTTTTTGCAGCCCCCAGATCTTTCATATTAAATGTCTCAGATAACTGAGTCTTCAATACGTTGATTTCAGACATATCATGATGGCGATCAAGATATCATCAACATACAAGACTAGGATGATGAATTTGCCATCAGTTAGTGTCTTATAATAGACACAGTGATCGTATTCACTCTGAGTAAATTTCTGACTCACCATGAAACAATCAAATCTCTTATACCACTACCTAGGCGACTATTTCAGGACGTACAACGACCTCATTAACTTCATAGCCCTCTGGTTGCTTCATGTAGATATGCTCTTCCAACTCCCCATGTAGGAATGCAGTTTTGACATCCATCTGTTCCAACTCGAGATCGTATTGGGCAACTAGTGCCAACACGAATCTGATAGACACCTGCTTAACCACCGACACGAATATCTCTGTGAAGTCGATACCTTTTCTCTGAACGTAACCCTTCGCTACCAATCTAGATTTGTATCTATCCTGTTTTCTTTTGAATAACCACTTGCATCCGATCGTTTTTCGACCCACTAGAAGCTCCACCAACTCCCATATGTGATTTTTGTGTAACGAGTCCATCTCATCATCCATAGTCACCTTCCACTTTTCTGCATTAGGCTCACTGAGATCCTCCTGAATAGTAGACGGGTCCCTCTCATCTGTAATGAGGGCATATGTAATATTAAAATCGTCCCTGTATCTTGCTGGTAACTGCAATCACGTGGTGGGTTTCTTCTCACAAGTGACTGCTCCACCTGATCCTGTACATTTGTCTCTACCTGAGTATCATTTATGTTAATTTGGATGTCTACGATTAACTTTTCTGGTTCATCTTTCTTCTCTTGATTATTCTTATAGAATAGAGAGCTTTCATCGAATCTGACGTCACGATTAGTGATGATCTTGCGTGTGACCTTGTCGAATAACCTATAACCTATCACACCAACACCATTGCCAACAAAAATATATTTTTTGGCTCTATGGTCTAGCTTATCTCTCTCAACTGGCGATACATGAGAGTAAGTCTCACAACCAAATATGTGCAAATTTGAGTAGTCGATTTTATGACCACTCTATACTTCCTCTGAAATTTTACATTCAATTACCGTAAAAGGAGACCGGTTCACTAAATAGCAAGCCGTGTTAACGGCTTCAGTCCATAAGTACTTGCCCAACGCAACATTACTTAACATGCATCGAGCCCTCTCCAAAAGAGTCCGACTCATTCACTCAGCCACACCATTTTTGTTCAGGCGTGTGGCGAACTGTATTGTGCCAAATGATCCCTTCATCTTTACAATATTCATTAAATTCAGTAGAAGTAAATTCTCCACCATTGTCAGTCCTTAAAACTTTTATTTTTTTCGCCCTGTCTGTTTTTCACCATTGTCTTCCATTGTTTGAATATGGTGAAAACTTCGAATTTACGTTTCATAAAGTAAACTCAAACTTTCCTGAAATAATCATCAATGAATGAAACAATCCATGACGACCCTCCAATGAAAACCTTTGGCGATGGTCCCCATACGTCAGAGTGCACATAATCAAGCACTACTTTACATACATGTTTTCCAATTTTAAAGGATAATCTAGATTGTTTACCATATATATAATGCTCACATATATCTAAATCGAAATTTTTAAAAGCTAAAATCAAACGACGATCAGATAGTACCTTCATGCCCCGCTCACTCATGTGTCCCAGATGAGCATGCCACATATGTAGAGACGTGGAATCTACAATAGCTGCTACCGCTCCACCTACTAAAGTGCTCCCGAATAACCTGTACAGGTTTCTATGTCTCTGCACTCTCAAAACCACGAGTGTCCTTTTGAAACTTTAAGGACACCATCAATACCAGTGAACTTACACCCTATAGCCTCAAATACATCGAGAGAAATCAGACTTTTCTTTATATTAGGAATGTGTCTGACATCAGTCAAGGTACGCTCCATCCCATCAAACATCTCGATGCTCACCATACCAATAGCCATAACATTACAGGTGATGTCAAGCACGCTCCATCCCATCAAACATCTTGATGCTCACCGTACCAATAGCCACAACATTACAGGCATTGTTAATGCCCATAAGAACCTATCCACCATCGCATTTTCTGTAACTGGTGAACCAATTTCGATGAGGAGTCATGTAATATGATACTCCTGTGTCTAGGATCCACTCATCTGCATGATTGTCATGCACATGTCCGACCATGGATACGGATAGAACTTCAACACCATTTGTTTCTTCATCAGATGTGACAATATTGGCCTCCTTGGAAGAAGCCGCTGCATTTTCTTTCTTCACTTTAGAATTGGTACAATCCGTCTTCATGTGTCCAGACATCCCACAGTTCCAACATTTTAATTTTCCTTTGCCTTTACCTTTGGATTTGATCTAAGTCTTGAAGATTCTATACCTGCTCAGAATTCCTGCCTCTCGTAATCAGTGCATCGGAAGATGTCCCTATGTCGCCATGTAGCTTTCTCATGGCCTTCCCTTGAGAAACAGCGTCGACACTTGAGGTTTTATTTATGGTGTACATTGTGTCCTTGAATGACTCATACGATGCCAGAAGAGAATTCAGTAACATACATGCTTGTTCCTCATCTTTGATCACTTCTTCCATATCCAACAATTTGCAAACTAATTTATTAAAGTTGTTTTGTGGGTCTTCAGATCTCCACCCTCTGCCATCTTGAAATTATACCACTGCTGCTCCAAGTGTAAGCGATTTTCAGAAGATTTTTTCGCATAGATATCTTCTAATTTCATTCATAAATTAACCGCAGTTTTCTCTCTCAAAAAATTATAGATAACCTCATCCGTGAGACATAAATGGATTGAAGATAAGGCCTTCTTATCAAGAGTATTTCATTCATCATCAGTCATGGTAGACTTTTTTACCTCAAGAGCACCATCATCGCCTTGCTTGGTTAAGGAACTGATCATCTTGATCTTCCATAACTCAAAGTTATTTTTGCCTGAGTACTTCTCAATATCATACTTAGTACTTCCCATTGATGCTAATCCTGCAGATTCAGATCTATGCCCCAACGATTTCTTTGATACCACTTATTGGGATTTGTGTTACAGAATCACATAGATATGGATCTAGGATAACAATCCAAAAGCACCAAGCAATCACAAGAGAACATGAAGATTTAACATGGAAAACCCTTTCAGGAAAAAAACTACGGCACAAAGCGACAGATCTTTACTATGAAAATAAAAATTACAAAGAGAAAGGACTTACCCAATTCAAACAACCTCAAATCTCCCCCTTGCTACACCCTTTGATAATCCTAAAACCCTTTTAGAAACCTTTAGAATACCTTTAGGAAGCCTTAGAATACCTGAGAATGGCCCTAGGGACTCCTATTTATAGATGGAAAAACTCCACTTACACACCTCCCTAGAAACCGCGTCAAATTTATGCAATCCGCGCGGAATCCACGCACTATCTGCATAACCTTCGACTGGTCGAGACATGTCTTCGACTAGTCGAAGGACCCCTTCAACTAGTCGAGCCTGACCCTCGACTGGTCGAGCATTCCAAAAATCTCAAATACCTTGCAGCTAGACTTCGAGTCGAATGGGCTTCGACCAGTCGAATTGACCTTCGACTAATCAAGCCAGTCCCTCGACTGGTCGAGCAGCACAGACAAAATATTTAATACAGCTTCTGACAACAATAACCATTTATTTGCATACCACAGGATGAAGGGTTAATATTGTCCAATTGCTGATTTTTTTTGAGAAATATTCCAATAACAGTGTGAAGAAAATTATCTATGGTCCAGATTATCTAACCATTTGCCCACTTGTGAGAACTAAAACATGCATGCTATATAATGACATGGTTTGCAAAGCACAGATGGCTCTTGAATAAAGTCGTCTGTGTTAGTTCCAGCTGTTTAAATAATAGCCAGGATTTTTCAAACACGACGGCCGTACAAATCACTGACCCGCTGTCATGGTGCATGACCAAGAAATTTTAGTGAGAAAATGATAATTATCTGATTTTTTTTCCTTAGAATACTTGGACCATTTACTATTGTATTTTTAGAAATCTCATTTTGATAGTTGTTAGTTGATGGTTAGGATTTCTTTTTCAGAGTGATTTTAGAAGAGAGATGCTCCCATTCATGAGTCACTATCATTTTTTAAAATTGTGCATAACTCATAAAGGAGACAAGATCAACTACATAGATAATAAGACATATTAGTGTTTATGCTTTATCTGATTACGTCGAATTCAATGATTTAGATAATGTCACGTGGCAATAAAATCTTAAGAAAATTAGATAGAAGATTTCTTCAGTTGCTCATATGCTGGATGGGATCATAATTTATAAAGTCATGAGTATGTAACTCAAAAAGGATGAGTCTAGGTGATTACACCAAGACCACACATGTTGTTGGCTTCACTAGCTAACCTCCACAGTGGCCTCATGATCAAAATTGGATATTGACTGATATACAATCATACCAAATGACGAGCTCGGTCGATGCACCATGGCCTATCACATGGTCTTTATAGTAAAAATTATTTGAGGCCTAAAATCATGACACATTATTCAAGTTCGTGCAAAGAAATGGGTAACTATTACCAATACATGGCAATGTAAGAGAAACTCTTGTCCATGTAATGGAGATAAAACGTGTGTACAATCAATAACTAACACACAAAAAACAAGCAGCATACGTGGTGGCGCCGTTTGATAGGCTACGATCATCTTTAGATCCATATGGTTATCTTTACATTAGTAAATAACATAATTGGCTAAGAAGACCGTCCATACAATTGTCTTAGAATTATACAACGGGAAGAAGGTTGAAGGGCTGTAGGCCATCACCAACCAAATGTATATCAAATCAAATTTATAAAACAATGCTACTTATCTTTTATTTTATTTTAGAATAAGACAACCTTTTTCTGTTGCTACATTGGACTACCTTTAGTATAGGAGTAGTATAATCTCATCCGCCTATGCTGTTACGCTAGACCAATTTAAACTATGAGTACTGTAATATCTTTCCGCCTATGCCTGAGCATTGGATTGTAAGGAAGATATTTTTCTTTTCTTTTTAGTTGTGCAATTCTCTTTGTCTACACCCAAGTTGCTAGATCAAGAAAACTTAGATCTAATTAAGGTCACGCTATCTACACCACAAACGCAATTGATTTATTTTAATTAATGCAATTGAGTTTTTTTAACTATCACATTATACGAATCAGATTATCTCTGCTATTACGATAAAAAATAAAAATAAAATAAATTCATTTTAATTGAAAGGTTTAAAAAAAAAGCTCATTAGAAGGAAGAACCCTTCCTTTCGTAAATTGTATGAATTGCAAGTGGTTGAATGAATGATTGAATTGCTTTAGTTCTTTGTTATAGATGATGCCCATCATCTCTCTGTCTATTTTGACTCCTGAGGTTACAGGCGCTTGGTTCGGATGAAGGTGTAAAAGGCTTTGGTACATCCGACACAATACACGTACCACCAGCCAAATTTTGAGCCAAACAGAGTCTAATGTGGAGTAGGAGAGAAAATGCACGGCAAGTGTAACAAGTTTCTATAGAAAGTTGGCATGTGCGTCCACACGCAGACAAGTGTGTGGATTTCATAAAATCCTTCAGAAAGCACAAAGGACCAGTTGCCCGAAATTTGAATGAGTCCGTGGATCTGGCTAGTAAATTCCTAAGTTATCCTGAAAATATAAAGAAAAGTGCTTTTCTTCTTTTCTTTTTATTAGACACACTCACACACCCACCCACACCTAGTGGGCACTCGAGCCTTGTCTAAGTGTTGAGACTTGTTTCATTGAAACAGTGTCCGTCTACCACAGAGCCATAGAGCTGGACCCGAAAATGCTCCAGTGCCTTGAGAATGGTATGAAATTATAGTGCTCCTAGTTGCAATGGGACACTTGGACAGTCTAATTCATTGATCTACACTGTTCATTAGGTCCTGCGCATATTTCATCGGCTATCATTAAAACGTCACACAGTTTCAAAAATATTAACCATTTAATCAATGGTATTTAATATGGGCAGTCAAGATCATTTACAAAAAAATAAAAATTAAAAATTAAAAATAAAAATTTAAGTTCAATTAGCAATTTGATCCATCTAACTAATATAGGGTCAATCCTACATTGCTTATGATTTTGAATAATCAACTTTGTTAGGTGATTATAACAATCCCATCCAAAAAGGATAGCAGTACAAATTAAGACCAGATCAAGGTTGGAGTAGATCAAATGAAAGATTTAGTCTAAGCTCTTCAGATTCAACCATGTTGTATGATTGACATTTAATCCATTCATCATACGCTAATCTATATCTTCACCGCTCATGCAAAGGATCACCCCAATAAAACATTGAGATGGGCCACACCATTGGTAACAACGCAAATACATCTTCTAAGTTTGTCAGGTGTAGATCGCCTGAGTTGTGGATCGGGACTCATCTATTTTGTCTTTTATCTAGGCGAGTAAAGTTTGATGAATGGTTGCGATGAAATATTCACAACATGGTGTGGCCCAAAACAAACCAAACTTTTGCTTCCCATCCCATTGTTTCTCGTAGTGTGGCGCCCCACATGAGTTATATATATATATATATGCAGTGTGGCCCACAAGTTATGGATCCAAATGATATTTCTCATAGTATATAATTAATAAATCTATGATATGGATGAAGTGGATGTCACAAAATCATCATAATAATTTCTCATAATTTTATCATTGTTAAACATCCTACTTATATAAAAGATGAGAGAGAAAGAAAGCAATTTTAATGGTCAAATCCACACAAACACAGCTCAATTTCCAAGTCATTGTGTTAAATAATCATGTCACAAACCAAGCTTTGTAGCTGAGTTACGAGGTGATTCGACTGAGGATCTTAGTAGACCTTGAGTGAAATTGTTCAATTCTTCAGTTTTTAAACACTACTAATGCATACAACCATCCATGTTCTTCAAACTTCCTTTCATTATTTATAAAAAATCAAAGCCATTGATATGTTTACACTCCCCATCTTTATATTTAGACAGTGAAATAAATATATAAAAGCGGTAGAAGATTATCATGTTACAAAGGCATTAAGCTTATATCACAACTCGAGATCTCTATTGGCGTATATCATCTTGCTACATGCAAAGTGTATGTTGATAGGAGCTGTCTATGCTGTGGGCATCATCAACAGAAATATATACCAAAAGCAATATGAGCCATACGTGATTTGATGGCCATCTTAGATTAGCAATTTGGATTAAACTGACTTAGATTAATCATTGAATATAAAGTGTATGAGCATTAAAGAAAGATTTCAAGGGTCGAGAGTTTTAGAACTTTTACCTCATCTTTTTGGAGAGTCATGTTCCTCATCATCTTATAGGAGAAATAATTTTAGATAGTATTATATATTTGCTATTTAAATTCTACAAATTCACATTTCATATGTTCATATCAAATATGTTATTTTTTTAATTTATTTTTTCAAAAATATTAAATTTATATGAAAATTATAAACTGTCAAATAAATAATGAAAGATCCACAAAACGAGATTTAAAGTGTACTAGGGATACTAGTGGGTTTTGCTATCTGTTTTTCTGTTTTACCAAAACTTACTAAAAATAGCAGAACTACAGTTCTTACCATCGGCCCTCCTTTTCTGACTTGCAGGCACAGCACATGCAGAGACAGGAGAAAACGTACGTCCTGTCTTTTTTGTACACACGTGACCTACGTCATGAATTGACGGGCCTGATCGTTTTGGCCAGGTAATCCGCATATTTCAGCTGTACATTATCTTCATACGGAGAACCTTATGTTTGGAAACCATATGAATTCGAAGTGGGGCCCACTTTCTGGCTGACTCAAATCTTATGTGCACGCGACAATACGTCCAAGTGCATTTGAGCACTGCCATGACGGATGAGAGGAAAAGTCAAGTCGAACTTATCTTTCTCAACTTTACCATCATTTTAGATGGAAGGATGTTCACGGTTGCCCCAGTGTCAACTAAGACTCTTGTAACTGGACACCCTTTAAATGTGTTGATATATACAATGGTTTCATATGTTGGGTCATAGCAATGATAGGTTTCTCTATGACCACTTTCTCAAATGATGTTATTGGCTGAACGGTGATGGCTGATACATTTTTTTACTACCTCCTCTAGGTAGAAAAAACAGTATTGTATTATTATCAGAGGACCAAGTTCCTCCATGTCTCCTTACCATCTCATTAGGCTGAGATGGTCTGGGCTAAAAACCAGATGGAAGTGTGATCACCATATTACAATCCACCACAATTGATGGTAGCGTTCTAAACATTATTATTACTATAGGACCAAGTTCCAAAATAACGACATGATGAATTATTAGGTTGTGGTGATGCTTAGGTTACTTACAACGTTAGGAAAGTCGGCTAACTGCTCGAACTAAGGGGTGGCCCGAGTTAGGTCATCCACCCTAGGCTTGTTTGATTAACTTCGGGTCGAACACAGATAACTGACAGTAGCTAGACTACACAAGATACTTGCACCCAATGCCGGTTGCGTCGGAATTCTCCAAGTCAATCGAATTAGCCCAATAGTCGACTAACCATGTGTGTTCATAATGTATGACAACAATAAATAGAATTTAGGATACCCACATTTTCATTAGATGAGTCTACTTATAACTATTAGTGATACGATCCACAAGACTCATGGGTCGGGCATGGTGGTGTGGGACACCGTGTTCGAGTTGTCAGAATACGCTAGGGTGACGGACCTCCCCGTAATGACCAATGAGCAATCGAGAAGACTATGAGCCTGGTACATCAAACTGTAATGATGTCACGACCGCTCCACATTTGTATTTGGGTGACAACTCTTATATCATTTGTTAGCACCCTCCACCCGTCGATGAGCCACCTAACCCTGTGCGCCCAAGCTGTGTCATCTGGGTCCTTAGTGATTGGTTGGGCCAGTGTTAGCCTTACTTTGATTGGAGAGTTGTCATCTAGGTGCTAAACTCAAATACGAATCAAGGGACATAGGTAATGAGTCACTTCGGCCACCCCGAGCCTAGTGATTCAATTGAGACCACGATAAAATAAAGATACCATATCTTCCCCAATATGCTAGATGAATGGAACCTTATAACTACTCAACTAACATGCGCATTCACCACATTGCATAATATAGGACTTGCAATTTGGCGTTGGACTACCTATGAGGAAGTGTTGGCATATGTGAAATCGGCGTTGAAGTCGCTTGGGAGGGAGTATTATTTGAAAAGAGCATGCATCATGTCATATCTTCATATGCACATTTAACTAGAGTATTTAGGAATTGTTTAATTTCTTATTTTATCATTACCTGCGCTGATTGGATTGATAATATGTGTAACTTATAGCTAATGGAACCACTGAGTTAGCTACTCACTCTCACCTGGGACGATATTTTAAAACATCAACCAGGCATATCATTAATACAGGTACTAGTGAGACTTCAGACGGGTAGGTTTAGATCGGCTTGTGCTACCTCTGTTATGTTTCAGAGAATTGGACGTAAACTAAAAGCTTTACACTTTAACCATCTTAGGTATGTATATTGTGGCTTGTATAATTCTCATTTTGGGCGATCACCACTATTGGAATTGTATTTTTGACTGTTAGCCCTATATTTTAGAATTTTTCATTATCTCTACCTCGCTTTGGCTTCTCTAAGTCAATTATGTTACTCTGATTATCCGTATGTTATGAATGTGAATCTAAATGAGGTCACACATGCATTCTCATTAGGTTAATACCTAGGAACTTAGGATCGGGGCCTCTATACTTGGGTGCTGATTTTTAGGGCATTACATGCTTTGAGGACAGTATAAATTATGGTACTCCTAATTGTAAAGGGACACTTGGATGGTCTAATTCATTAATCTACACTATTCATTAGGTCCAATGCACATTTCATTGGCTATCATTGAAACGTCACACTGATTTGAAAATATTAATCACTTAATCAATATTATATAATATGGACCATCAAGATCATTTACACAAAAATAAGTCCAGTCATCAATTTAATCCAACTATCTATTAGGGTCCACCCTAGATTGCTTATGATTTTGAAAAATCAATTTTGTTAGGTGAGTATAACAATCCCATATGTTCACCGTTCATGAAAAAGATCACCCCAATAAAACATTGAGATGGGCCACAACAATGGTAACTATGCAAATACATCTAAGTTTGTGAGGTGTAGCACGCTTGAGTTGTGGATCAGGAAGATTTTTCTATTTTGTCTTTTATCTTGGTAAGTGAAGTCCAATGAATGGTTGTGATAAAATATTCACAATATGTGGTCCAACCCAAACCAAAGCTTAGCATCCCATCCCATTGTTTCCTGTAGTGTAGCCCACGTGAGTTATATATGTAGTGTGGCCCACGTGAGCTATGGATCCAAATGACATTTCTCATGGCTTATAATTAATGGGCCCACAAGATGAATGAAGTAGACGTCACAAAATCATCATAGTAATTTCACAGAATTTTATTATTTTTAAAGGTCTGACTTAAGTAAAAGATGAGAGAAGGCGATTTTGATGGTCCAATTCACACAAACATAAAGCTCAGTTTCCAAGTCATTGTGTTAAATAATCATGTAACAAACCAATCTTTGTAGCTGATTTTCGAGGTGATTCGACTAAGGATCTTAGTAGAACTTGAGTGAAATTGTTCAATTCTTAAACACTAATGAATACAACCATCCATGTTCTTCAAACTTCCTTTCATTATTTATTTTAAAAAATCAAAGCCATTGATATTTTTACACTCCCATCTTTATATTTAGATTGTGGAATAAATATATACAAGTGATAGAAGATTATCATGGTACAAAGGCATTAAGCTTATATCACGACTGGAGATCTCTACTAACGTATATCATCTTATGTTGATAGGAGTTGTCATGTTGTGGGCATCATCAACAGAAATAAATACCAAAAGCAATATGAGCCATACGTGATTTGATTTGTCTTACATTAGCAATTTGGATTAAATTGACACTATACCAAAATTGTCATTGGGCATCCAGAAAATCAGAAACGGTTCAGAACCGTTTCGGGTACCGTTTAAAATTTTAGGAACGGTTTAAACCGTTCCTAATGTTGCAAACGGTTAGATTTCGTAGTGGGAACAAAATTTTAGAAACAGTTTTAAACCGTTCTTAATGTTGCCAACAGTCAGATTTTAAATTTTAGGAACGGTTCTTAATGCTGCCTTATTTTAGGAGCGGTATTTTTCATTATTTAGAAATAGCCAATAAAAGTCATACATCTGCTTTTATATTTAAAACTCAAAAGAAAATAGTACAATTAAAAATTAATATTAACCAAATATAGTACGACTTTATAATAAAAATTATATATATTTATAACAATAAATTTACAATGGTCCATCCTTCGAAAACTTAATATCGATATCGAGGCAATAATCTCTGTAAAGAATGACCTTGAACCAGGAGCCTCTTGCTCCTCAAACCTGTAAATGAATAGAAATCATTAACTAATGCTTTATGAGATTGGGAAGTACGATCATTGAACAAGTAGCTTATAAGAATAGGCCATGAAATCCTAACCCTATGAGCGCCTTTAGTAGTATTATACCAAAGCACACATCATTGCATCCACGCCCAGCACCAATGCAATTGTTTGAGTCCAAGTTACAAAGGAATGAATACAGAAAATTCAGTTGCAGTTGAGCACTTGAGCATGAACCGAACCATCTAGCCAAATCAATTTTCAAAGTAAAATCATTTGATTTAGCATGTGAATTTCACAATCAATTTGAGATGCCTTATATTAACTTGAGAGATGTAATACAAAAGATAACACCAATGAGTGAACATATCGCCACCACAACAGGGATGCATATCACTTTCCCTTCACCATTTTTAAGGAAAACCAATTGAGCCGCAATAACAGAAAAACAAGAACATGAGTAAACAATAGGAAAAACTAGTAATCCAGAAATATTTCAATTTTGATATAAAGCATATGAATGCACATGATTTGTATCGGCTTCTTGCAATAGCACGATCCAAAGCCAAATATAAACAATAAATAATGAAGATAAAAGACATTATAGAAGCCATTATGTATCAATCCAAGTGTAAAATATGGATCTAAACTCAAAAGATACAAAATTATATATAGTTTTTTAAGGAAACAGCTAGAAACCATGTAAAGTCTTTTAAGTTGTGGCAGCATGTCTGGCATGAATTGAATAGTTTACTGCTCACTCCATTGACACGAACTATAGCAATGTTTGATATAACATTGAAAAGCAGATGTACTGATTGAAGAAGAAATGAATTGAAACGAACCTCTGTGCTAACGGGAAATGCAGCCTGCCATAAATCTTCCTGCAAAACAGAAACAATCATTTTTAATAAATCTTCCTGCAAAACAGAATCATTTTTAAACAACAGAAAGAAAAAGAAAAAATAGCATACAACTGTTAGAGGACATGTAATGCCTGTACAAGTTGAAGATAGCTAGGTTACTAGTAGAATAAGCACTCTCCACTACAAGAAGGAAATTCATAAAATACTTTGGTAAATATATAATTACATATGGGGAAGCTAGCCTCAGCACAATGTACCAATTTCCTTATCTGACACTGCACTGAACTGGACATAGGTGCAATGGTCCATGACCAAGTCCATCCATCTAGTGGGTTTCACATATCAGATTATGAGATAAGGTGACCTTCTAATGGTAGGTACAAAACAATTTTGGCAATAGACAACATTGAAATTCAAGAGGTCCGCCAATTGGATTGCCGAGATTGTCCAATCCATGCAATTTGAAGATAGTGGGGCATCCATGACAGATCTATTCAAAGTAGTTTTAGATGGAATGATGACTCAAACTGTATCATTATAGAGCCGGTTGTTTGGGATAAGTACATTGAGGTAGGCTATATGAAACTGTTTTTGCACAATACAATAAGCATTTTAGCTTGCAAGTATGATAAACATGCTATATATAAAACTTTAAGGTGGCACTCTTATCAAGTAAGCCACATATATTTGACATATATTTGTTGAATCTAGGCTGTTGGACTTCTCTTTATTGTTATTTTTTCTCGTCCAAGTTTGATATGGATCGGCGAACCAACATTATTTTCAGAAAATGCATCTTAATAGTGGAGCTCAATTAATGGCCAAGCCATGCTCAGGCCAACGATGAATGGCCCAGCCTAGCCAATTGGCCTGATCTAATCTCTAAGTGGGCCATGGTTATAAGAAAGAAAAGAATGCATGGTTTAAAGACCTTTGTTAGCAGCTCCCATTCAATCCAGGTGAGCTAGACTACCATAGGTTTCAATGTTGTAGTGCAGATTTTCTACCATTGAACTACATGCTCAAACCCAAACTCATACCCAAGTTCAGAAAAGATAATTAAAACTGAAGTTTATGCAAAATACTAGAGTTGACGCAAAGGAACAATCAAGGAAAAAAGAATATTTTGCATGGAAAAAAATATCCATGTAAGAAATACGATTGTATGTTAGGTGGGATGGTCATCATACAATGGAAAAACACGGATGTCCCTGAACACAAAGTTTGAATGATTAGAACTATGGCCTTTCCAAGAAAAAAATTTCTGAATATACATGGGAGTTTCTATTGCATGATGTCTTTAAAAGAATGAACATGCTTAGCTTCCTAATATACATGGGAGGCTCCCTGGAACATAAATATCAATTCAAGTCAAGCTGCTCAATTAAAAAGAAACAGATTGGTGAACTACAATATACCTACTAAAAGCATGGAGTAAATGTTGGTGCATGCTAACTTGATGAATGCTAAGAGCTAAAAGAAAATTGCAAATATCGCTTCCAACCTGAGAAGTTTTTAACTACTTTTGTGCTATGTAAATTAATTTTTTTGGATAAAAGCTGGACAATGAAATTGGCAGCCTTCCAGTGAATTGGTTTATAGCTACAGAAATCTGTTGCAGGTGTGGAAACACAAGGCATAGGTTGGGGGGAATGCTTCCATGTATTTAAACCAAATCCCTCTCCGTTCCAAAATCATGATTTTGGTGTAGTGACATGAATCAAAATGCTACTGCAACACAACAAAAACCTGTGTAAGTGCATCAGCCATGTAGAAATGTGCCCTGAACGAAGAAGAATCAATAGCTCAAGCTCTGTTGCAATCTCTAATAGCCATATGAACATCATTTTTCCACTTCCTCTGGAAAGAATGATCAAATTTAGTAAACATTAAACGTATCGGGTTTTTACAATTAGCAACTTGGGTTTCTAACGAACCTTGAGAAACAATGCTGCTCGAGTACAGAAGCAGTCATGCTTAAGTTTGGTTCCAATTTCTGGACCATTTCTATCTAGTACTTCACTACATGCTTCAATTCCATACGAGCAGTTTGGCCCTTCCAAGGATTTTTCAGCAGCTTGAACCAATTCATAGCTCTTCCTAAGCTGGGGAAAAAAACATATTAGTGAAAATACTTTGTCGATAGACAAATTATAGCCAGCTGAAGTTGCTAATTAGATTTAAATTCAGGACAACAGAAAATAAGGACCCTGCTAGAAGTATGACTGTCGTGGGGAGCACCAGTTGGCAAAAGAATGGGTTGTGATGGGCTTGGTTCTGCTCCACTGAGGAGAGGATCAAGATCCATTTGCTTCGCAACATCACATGCTCTGTATCTCATGCTACTCTCACCACCTGCAAGTTACAAAGACAAGGTTCATATAACCAGTGAAATAAGCAAGTAGATAAAATGGAAGCTGAACAAATAAAACAGTATTCTAATCCATTTAACTATCCACAGTAATAGAAATCAACACACACTACCAACGCCATCTAAACAACTTTAATATCCTCCATCCATCAAGATCCTGGCATCAGGTGGTAGCTGCAAGGATGATGGACAGTTTGCTTGTCAGTTGGGCCACAACTCGTTTGCAAGGCCTGCTTTGACTCCCAAAGGAGGGTTCAGACTGATTATCTACTCACAAAATCAGCAAGAACAGAAACATGATCACAATCCAAAGCTTGATACTCTGGCAAGAACATGGTGGATGATGCATAGGCACCTAGAAATTGCATTGTTGGCATACAACTAAGATAAATGATTAGGAAATACATATAACAGATTATTAGGAAATACATAGAGCATGGTTTCTTCCTCTTCTTTTTTTTTCTTTTTTTTTTTAACAGATCTGATCTAAAAGCTTAGAATGACAACAATCCGAGCTAAAGATATGATGGTGCTGGAGCAGATTTTTCAATCCTTCGAGCTCTTTACAATGAGAGATTTTTTAGGAAAGCCCTAATCCGTTTATCTACAGATCTAGATAACAGGGAGACTGAAAATTTTGGGCAAAAAAAAACAATAAATCTTGTTTCAGTACTAAGATCTGAACCTATTTCACCTATAATCCTTATCCAGTTACAGATTTACAGGAAACGGAACCAAATTCCTGTATTATATCCTCTGGTAATCTGTGGATTTGCAGATCTAGGGCTTATGAAGACCTGAAGATCAGAAAATGAGCTACGATTCAGAGAGCTGAGATTGAATTGTGATTAATAAAATGAGATCCGAACCTTCACTAACCTTATTATCGATTTCCACAACCGATTCAAACAGAAACGCTGAAATTTCAACAATTTGCAGATCTGGAAGATAAGAAAACCTATAACTTTTTGATCGGCGATCGGCCTCGTTTCGAAGAGCAGGTTCGAAGGAGAGAAGCGCGAAGGAAATGGTGAATAACGTACCTGCGAGATTGGTACCCATCAGAACAAATCAGATTTCAAAATTTCAACACCAATTCGCAGTAGAACATCAGAGCAGATATCAGAACCACAAATGCCTGATTCAAACGAAAAGACATGAATTTGCATAGACATAAAAACAATCGGGATTAAGCATGCGTGTTTCCCAAATGCATGAGAAATTTCAAATAGGTGAGAGCGTAATCTCAAAGGCACAGCAGAATATGAAGAAGTCATTGCAAATTTTCCAAGAATCCTTCAGATCAATAACCTTTTAAAAAAAAAAAACCTACAATCTCTAGATTAACTCAGAATAACTGAAGAACTAAAACTCAAAGAAGTAGAACATTTACAAAAACCTAGAAAAATAAGAAAAAGGAAAGAAAACACAGAAAAGCAGTTTGCGAAATCCAACTACATTCACTTCCCCTGACGATTCCTTCCCTCAATCCTTCAAATCCATGCCAGAAATTTCGAAAAAAATAAAATCACAGAAGGCCAAGAAATGAGAAACTCCACGATAAGAATCAGACGTAAGCGTACCTGACCTTTTCCATGTTCGGCCATCATCCTTCTGCTTCCCGCAAGCAAAACGTAGGATCTAGAGCTTGAGCTAGGGTTTTTTTGAGAGTCCAATAAGTAAGGTTTTCAGAGAGCTCTCTCTCTCTCTCTCTCTCTCTCTCTCTCTCTCTCTCTCTCTCTCTCTCTCTCTCTCTCTCTCTCTCTCTCTTGATGTAGATAATTTAGCTCAACGACATCATTGTTGGCTATGCTATGTTGTCTTGTAGTGAGGGAGAAAGATCAAGAGGGAGGAAAATCTGGAGTGAGGGAGCGGGAGAGAGAGAGAGAGAGAGAGAGAGAGAGAGAGAAAGAAATCAGGTGTGAGGGAGCGAGAGAGCGAGGGAGAGAGGGAAATCAGGCGTGAGGGAGCGGGAGAGAGAGAGAGAGGGATAGAGATTGAAAGGGAGGGAGTGAGGGAGTGAGGGAGCGGGAGAGAAATCAGGAGTGATGGAGAGAGAGAGAGGGGTGAGGGAACGGGAGAGAGAGTTGGAATATTATTTTATTCTTTTTTTTTTGTTGTGGTACGGTTCCAAATCTGGAATGGCTTAAAACGTTAAGCCGTTCCAGAACCAAAATCACGTTTCGTTCCAAAATTGATATTTTAGTGTAGTGTGACTTAGATTAATCATTGAATATAAAGTGTATGAGCATTAGAGAAAGATTTCAAGGGTCGAGAGTCTTAGAACTTTTACCTCATCCTTTCGGAGAGTCATGTCCCTTAACATCTTATGGGAGAAATAATTTTAGATAGTATTATTTGCTATTTAAATTGTACAAATTCACATTTCATATGTTCATATCAAATATATATGTTATTTTTTTAATTTATTTTTCAAAATTAGTAAATTTATATGAAAATTATAAACTGTCAAATAAATTATGAAAGATCCACAAAACGAGATTTAAAGTGTACAAGGGATGCTAGTGGGTTTTGCTATCTGTTTTTTTTTTTTTTTTTTTTTTAAATTACCATAACCTACTAAAAATAGCAGAACTATAGTTCTTACCATCAGCCCTCCATTTCTGACTGCCAGGTACAGCACATGCATACACAGGAGAAAACATCCTATCTTTTTGGTACACACGTGACCTACGTCATGAATTGACTGGCCTGTTCGTTTTGGCCAGGTAATCCGCATATTTCAGCTGTACATTATCTTCATATGCAGGGAACCTTACGTTGGAAACCATATGAATTCAGAGTGGGGCCCACCTTTTGGATGGCTCAAATCTTATATATATATATATATATATATATATATATATATGCACGCGACAACACGTCCAAGTGCATTTGAACACTACTATTTCCAAAGTCCGAGAATAGAAGATTAGATACTAAACCTGACGGATGAGAGGAAAAGTCAAGTCGAACTCGATCTTTACCAACTTTACCATCATTCTAGAGGGGAGGATGTTTACTGTTGCCCCAGTGTCAACTAAGACTCTTGTAAGTGGACATCCTCTAAATGGGTTGATATATATAATGGTTTCATGCATATGTTGGGTCATAGTAATGATACGTTTCTCTATGACCACTTTCTCAAATGACGTTATTGGCTGAACGGTGACGGCTGATACATTTTTTTACTACCTCCTCTAGGTAGAAGAAACAATGTTGTATTATTACCAGAGGACCAAGTTCCTCCATGCCTCCTACCATCTCATTAGGCTGAGATGGTCTAGGCTGAAAACCTGATGGAAGTGTGATCACCATGTTACAATCCACCACAATTGATGGTAGCAATCCAAACATTATTATTACCATAGGACCAAGTTCCAAAATGAAGACATAATGTTCGACTAGATCCAAAACACTCAACGCTCCCAATCAAGTAATATGCTGCCTATATCGGCCCGTCAGAAAGATGAAAGAACAAGAACTCCTCCTGATCCAAGTATGCTTCCTCTTGCGCATCCACTTCAGCGACTCCTGCATCTATGAACGTGTCTAGTTGATGTTTTAAAACACCATCCCAGAGTGAGAGTGAGTGATCAACTCGATGTTTCCATTAATTATAAGTTATACATGTTATCAACCCAATCGGTACAGGTAAGCACATTTAGAGAAAAACAACAATTCTTAAAAAATCTTATCATGACATAATGCATGCTCTTTCCAAACAACACTCCCTCCCAAGTGATTTCAATGGCTATTTCACATATGCCGACAATTCCTCACGGGCGGCCCAATGCCAAATCACAAGTCCTAGCTAATGCAATGCAGTGAATGCGAATGTTAGCCAAGTAGTTATTTAGTCCTATTCATCAAGCAAATTTAGGGAAACTAAGGTACCCTCGTTTTATCGTGGTCTCAACCAGATTGCAAGGCTCGAAGCGGCCCCTCACATGTCCCAGAATACATAATCGGGTTTATCACCTGTGCGACAATTCCCCCATCGATGTGAGGCTAACACTGGCCCGACCAACTGGCCCGATTAATAGCTAAGGACTCGGATGACACCGCCCGGACGCATAGGGTTAGACAACCCATCGACAGGTGGAGGGCATTCACAATTAATATAAGAGTCGTCAGTCAAACATAAGTGTGAAATGGTCGCGGGGTCATTGCGGTTTGAAATGTCAGGCTCATAGTCTTCTTGGTTGCTCATTGGTCACTAAGGGGAGGCTCGTCACCATAATGTAGGCTGACAGCTTGGACACGGTGTCTCATACTACCATGCCCATCTCATGAGTCTTGTGAATCGTACTACTAACTATTAGAAATAGACTCATTCAATGGTAATGTGGGTATTCTAGGTTCTATTCAGTGTTATCACAAACCACAATTTCCCAGCGATCAGTCGACTTTCAGACAAGTTCGGTTGACATGGGTGTAACACCACAAAAATTGGCACCCGAGTACTTAAACTCCGATCCTGAGTTGCCGAGTGTTAACCAAATAAAGTGCACACGTGACCTCGTTCATATTCATACTCATTTTACACACGAGCAATCAAATTAGCACAGTTCAAATTAACGGATTCAAAGCGGGGTAGAGATAACAAAAATTAATAAATATAGGGTTGACAATAAAGATACAATTAAAATATGGTGTACGCCCAATAGAGGATTATACAAGACACAATATATATACCCAAAATGATTAAAGTGTAAGTTTTCAGTTTGGTCCAATCCTCTAAAACACAACGTTGGTGGTTCAAGCCACTCTAAGCCTATTCATATGAAATCTTGAAAGTACCTGCATCGATAATATCACCTGGTTGGTGTTTTAAAATACTGTCCCAAATTGAGAGTGGATGATCAACTCAATGGGTTCCATTAGTAATGAATTACATATGATATCAATTCCATAGGCACAATTAATGAAAAGCATCAAACGCAAAGTTCCTATCTATTCTTTTTAATGCATATGCATGTTATTATGATATGTTACCAGGCTGTTTCCGTTCGGGGGCCCACTTCCGAAGGAGAAAAATATTTATATGATAGTTTATGTATAGGCATCAAAAACCAAAATTCAATTCTCATTGATCATGCATGTACAAGTATTTGTGAAGGTCCAAACATGGGTGCTTGGGAGAGATGTGCAGAAATGACCCCTTGGCCATTTTTTAGCGTGCCCCACGATTAGGTGGGGCCACCTTTTGTCATGTCATTAGGTTCATTTGGTAACCCTGTGTGTGGCCTTCAAAATCCAAATAGTTTGGTTTACTAGATTTGTGCATATGAGTTTTGGAATAAGGCCAAACATAAGCATTTCAATTTTTCTGCACAGGATTTTCTGCACAACTACGCCCAGTTATTTGAGATCCACTCCCCAATTATATGAGGTCCACTAATTTCAAAGGAAAAATGGAATTTAGTAGAGTTATATATGTACTTCAAAACCCATAAGGTAACCCTACTTAATCATGCATATACAATTTTTGGTGAAGACTCAAACTTGGGTGCTTGGAAAAAATGTACAGGAAACACAGTGCAGAATTAGTTTTGGCCCGATTTTGAGTATGTCCCATGATCACAAGGGACTACCTTTCAGTGTGCCATGAGGTGACCTTGGTAGTACTATATATGTACTTTAAAAATTATAAGTTGGGACCAGTTGATTGTGTACACATAATATTTGTTATAGGGTCAAACATAGGTATTTTAATTTTCTGCACAACAGTGTCTTGCCCCATTTTGAGATCCACTCCCTGACTTATTTTGCCCAAGTAAAATATAATTTCTCTATTCATTGGTACAACTTAAGGATTCCAAGTAGTGGCTTACTCATATCTTGTGCTTGGGGTCCATTACAGAGGCTCAAAGTTGGTACAAAACACAAATAATCTGACAATTTTCAGCAATGAGGTTTGTCACAACTTAGGGCCCAATTTCCAAACACTTAGGGATCATTCTAGACAAAAAGGTGGGACATCTCATCTCACTGATATAAGAATTTAAACATCCCCCATAGTAGTACCCTTAACAACAGAGCATAGGGCCCACTACATGGTGTTAAAGAGGCCTACATACAATATAGTTAAGTACTTCAAAATTTTTCAGCAAACAGAGTGCAAAAGAAATGAAATAGATCTAATGCCAAGTGGGGCCCACACGCTAGAAAATTATAAATAAAAGACAAAACAATGTACATGGGTGTCCAGATTAGATGAACTAATAAAATGTATAAATCACAAGTGGTCCCACACCCAAGTGAATCAATTAGAGGATGAATGTTATGTACAACATATATCCAACATACACAATAAGTAGCACATGAAATGTATTGATCAAGTCTCTATGATCAGATCCTCTATTGAAAAATCTCCTTACAGAAGTATCTATCAGTCCAAATTTTTCTAAATTTTATCATGAAAGAATCTGACTATAGGGACCATACATATGATTATTAACTATCTCAAGTAAGTTAAAAATAAATATCAAATATATCTGACCGTTGCAATCACGGATATGGCCTACACAAGAATGGTTATGATAAGCCCCCAAATACATTTTCATATAAGGCCAAGATCTCAGTCATCCGAACTCTGATCAAGGCTTATTATATACCGTTGGAAAGCTGCTTTGATTTTCTACGAATACAACAGAACATATATTTTTATTATATTCAATAAAGGAAGTAAAAAATGGTTCCATTTTTGGAAAATTAGAATCCTGCATGTGTTGCTGGACAGCAGCTAAGTAAAGTGGATGCCACAGGTGATTGGACCATTAGATAGATACGAAATTTAGCGCAATTAGCTTATATTGTAGTTCATATTATTCTCAAGTTTCAACTCTGATCGTATCATGGTTGATTTTATATGATTTTTTGAAGTTGTTGTCCAAATACAAAAATGGAATTACAAGTGAAGGGTGTTGATACAATGTTCATCATGGTGGACTATACTGACGTGGGCCATCATACTGACCACCATAGCCATTAATACATGTACCTATGGGGCTCCACACTAGTGGGCCTCACATGCATCAAGAAAATATAAAAGGTGGAAAGAGGAGGATGGAAGGTGGGGTGTGGACTCACCTTAAATGGATGGATGGCTAGATGATAATGTGTGGTCCACTCTCTCTAGTTGATGATGGGCCACACCTTGGCCCCACCATATCTCACTCTCTTAAAATCTTAGAAAATTTCTAAGTATAGCAAGAGGATAGGTGTCAAAGAGCTCCTATCTTATATAGGGAATTGGGGGTTGAGGTGGCAATATGATGTGGCACGTTTATGGGGTCTTATTAGTGTTAAAAGTGAGGTAGAATGTGGTGTATGGTATAGGTAGTGGATGGATGAGGTGGATGGTGCTAATCATGCATTGGCAAAGGTGAAAGAAATCTAAGCATGCATTAGCTAATGGATGCATAAGGGTTGTAGGTTGTAAGCACTACACTAAAATCCTATCTCTAGTTAAAAGAGTTGCACAAAATTAGGGACGGTTGAAAACCATGGCAAATCTTCAATTTCTGATTTTTTCCTTATTTAGAAACGGTTTTAAACCAAAAAATCATGCAACTACGAGCCAAAGCCAATAAAATTGTAGCAACACATTATATAATTTTAAGCACATGAGAAAAGCCTGCATCAATAATAAAGATTCACCAAAATGCACAAAAAAACGTCCAAGTTCATATATACCCTCTTCTCCAAAACAGGTATGTATTTGAAGTCAATTGTTAATTTAGGCTAAACCCTTCTTAATTTTAGGAACAATATTTTTCCTCATTTAGGAAGGATTTTGAACCCTTCTTATTTAGGAAGGGTCGATAAAAGCCATACAACTATTGAGAAAAGGCAACAATTTTTTTTATTATTGGAACCTGTATTTTTTAATATTTGAAAGCCAAATAATATTGCAGTACAATTAAACAAGGTACAAGGCATACGGACCTTGACAAGATACATAACCATCACCATGATACTAAACACCATCCACTATAATGCATTGACATAATCTACCCCTGAAAGTGTCCTAAACAAACAGACAATCCAAAGATCAGTGAGAAGTGAGAAATAAGACATCATTCACTCAGAAACCCACCTCTATACAATGGTCGTATGTTTTTACCACATGAAAACTATCTTAACATGTATCATTCACAAGATGCATTTAACATAATCTCATTCACAATACCTTGCAAGCAGTAATATTCAATTTCTACTTCTGCCAACAGCCATCATTCCTTTCAAGGCACTAGTTAGTCTCAAGATCTGTAAACAAAACAGGAAAAACCCAATGAAAATTCAATGCCTAGACCCCATAAGGAATTTCTGGAAACCAATCTCGACTAGAAAGCCGTAGGCATATGTTTAACCTCCACTCAAACCATATGCTTGGTTGCATAAAAATAGACTTGCTGATGCTTTATGCCATGAGAGTTTCACCTTCTCTATTAACTACATTGTACCACAACAACATAGTCACCAAATCATGTGGATGATGAACGAAATCATGAAATCTAGTATAAAAAGAAAGAAAGAAAGAAAAAAAAAAAAAAAAACCTCTTTGTTGCTAGCACTGATAGCTCAACCAAGCAAAGAAGAGACTATCTTCTAGCCAGCAAGATTAGAAAAGAGTGACCTAATGTAACCAAATCAAGAGAAATAGAAGATGCAAAATAGGCGAAAAGCAGCCCACACCACCAAGACCATCCTATGTCAGTATGTTTTGCAATGAATTATGAGAACCATGGGAACTATGAAATCCAAATGCACTTTTACATCTAGTGTTGAAACTCGAAAGCAACCCATTCAAGTGATTGTTCTTGAATCATAATACAAAATCAAAGCAAGGTCACTGATATGAACGATTTTTGTCCTTCAAAGTATGCTAAGAAATAAATAAACAACTCAAAAGAAAAAAGTACAGCTTTGACGACATAAATGGATAAGTATTGCAGACTCCATGCAATGCAAATGTTCATCAGATCATGGTGCTAAGGCCAAGAACTGTCTGTAGAACTGCAAACGCAGCTTGGAAGAAGGGCAAGAATTCATCAATTTTCTTTCTTTCATCAACTTGGGGAGAAACCCAACTGACCAAAATCTTTTTCATATGCGTGTTTTATGTCCCCGTTTTCTACATACTATTGAGGTAGCTTAAAGAAGCTTGGTACTCTCATTTTTTACTTCTTTCAAAATAAATATGTATGGACTTTCTAACAACAAAATAGTGTTACTGTACAAGTAGTGTACAAAAGGAAGAATGTCATAGGATACATCACTTATCTTAATGGTGCCACTCCTCTCCTCCATCTCGTTCTCCAGCATTTCTTTAAAAACTGGAGATTTGCTTGTCCATACAAGAAACTTCGAACAAGCGTAGCTAGACAAATGCGTTCAAAAAGTTCTATCTGAATACAACTTTGAGGCTAACCAAACCGCCCCAAGATAAACATGAATTTAGTATCAGTGCGACATATGCACACCACAAAAGGACTTACACATGCATATGCACAAGATCATGCATGTGCACACATAAAGACACTAGCATGTTGCATCTACGAAAACTTCCCTGTTACTATAGTCTGTCACAGTTCAATACTTTCAGTACTTACAAGGAACGAATGCTATCCTTAATTTCCTGTAGATGATTATCACCCTTCTGATGAGCTGTTGCATCAATGTCACAGATGACCAAATATTAGAAGGTATATGAAAAAACTAAGAGAGCATCTTGACTGGTTCAGAATGCCAGCTTCCAACAGTCCAAAAGAAAATCGACACAGGATAAGGCCACCAAGTATTACTAGATGAAAGAGGAGAGTCAGGGGTCCAATGTGCTTCTTCTTTGAACTTCCAGATACTTCCTGCAATGCTTATTCTTTCTGAAGAAGATCCATTTCTATTTCTGCCTCTTCTAGTTCCTGCAACAATTTAAAATGAAATGTATTGAACTAAGTCCAGTACATTATAAGCAACCATGGGGTAAAAATTATTCTATCAGTTTTGAGCTATTGTTTGTCAAATGATTACAAAGTTGTACCTTTCGACAAAAAAAAAAAAAAAAAGACATACTTCTGATAGAGTCCCCAAATGATAGAATCTCCGAGTCTTTCTTCAAAGAACACGCTTCAAGAACATGCTCATACTTCTCCCTATCCATTTCCTTTCCAAACAATATATTTTCTTCGATTTTCATGCTCTGTATCCAAGGTGATTGAGCAACATAGGTTAAGAAACTGTCCAAGTTATGGTACCTGCTGAAGATGTATCGTGAACCAATCATTAATCTTATTTAGATTGGTGGATAGTTGACAGTTAAAAAATGAAGAAAATCCAATGGTCCTATTTCCCCAAATGAGTGTCCACAAATCAGAGGTTAGGATTGTTTAACCAGTCTAATCTTTGATTTTTGATTTGGAAACAGTGGGCTGCACAGTCTAATTGGTTTTATTGAAGTTAATATATGCCACGTGTACAATTTTCGAGTGGCTGTGTATCAAGCATCATATGCAACCTGAGTATCGTACAACTCTAAAATCAATACATGTAGTAAGACATAACATCCAGACATTTCATCAAAATTATAAAATTTGGAACGTTAGTAAAATGTGTGCATGCAATGGTATGTGTGTTGTGGATGATAATGGTAACATGCAATGGTAAATAATCCAGTACCAAACACAAATTCCTAAACACACTATTGACAGATCCTCTCACCATATGAACATGAAGTCAGACAACTGATCCAACCTCTTAAATAATCAAAGCAAGTGTCACTACCTAGACTAATTGAACAGAGATAGGATTCACAAAAGGCAAAAAATCCCTCTTGTGGTTTGTGCACAATTTTTTATTTTTTTTATTTTTATTTATTTATTTATTTATTTATTTTTGTAACCACAGCAACTACTGGCCCCATTCATCAATATTTATATTTTACATAACTAACCTGCAGCCCCAGCGCGCGCACAAAATATTCTGCAGATAAGTCCATTCCCCTAAACCTGCTGCGGGTCTTACAAAAGGGGAGCTCAACCATGGATTCAGATTCTCCATCAAGGTAGGAGAGATCGTCAGAATATGAGGGCATTGTTCACTTCCCAGCCCTTACAGAGATCATCGGAATCTGCTTCAATGTTTACCTAATATTAACTATGAAAATCTCATAATATATAGACGAGTACATAATATTAACTATGAAAATCTCATGTATCCAGGATGATATGAATAAAGAATTTGCCAAACAATGAAAGAAAAAGAACATACTTCATGTGACATACTTCCAAGCTCTTTCATGAACATTTCACAAACTTGATCGTAAGAAGAAACCGAGCATCTATTTAGCATGGACTGTCTCATTGTCTGTAGATATTCTTGAGGAACCAAGTATTCCTACAAGAGATACCAGCAACCAGAAAAAAATAAAATAAAATAAAATAAAATTCAGGAACGTTGCACAGATTGAGCAGTTAACCACATTAAACACACATTGAGCAGTTAACCACATTAAACATTTGCAGAAGATACGAAGTACACATCTCAATAGAAGATCAGTTCATCAATTGTATGATTGCACTGATTTGGATGGCTTAAGATCATTCATGGAGAATTGCTATAGCGGCAATAGTACGGGAACTAAGAAATGGAAAGGAAAGGAAAATTTTCAAAAGCATTATGATAATCATTGGAGTGTTACCTTTTTTTAAAAATTGCCCATAGGTTATGGTTTCAGTTATGGTTGGCTGTTGGATGGTGGGTAGGCTCCTGGCACGATTGATTTGAAGATCCAACGGTTGCCTACCGTCTGATGAGGGTGATTTTATTTTTATTTTTGTGAAATGGGCACTAAGGTGGTCATTCATTAACCAAGAACATATAAAAAGATGAAAATTCTGTTCATATTGGAAATGCATTTATCAATCCTGATTAGGAAAAGAGAATATAAATTAAATTGAATTACCTGATTGTCCCAGTCAGTTCTCCATGTAAGTTAAGATAATGCAAGAGTATGAACAACCGTGCTGAACAACATTCCAATCCAAATCCCCTACAAAACAAATAACATAATTAAGAAAACCAACCTCCTATTGCTGCATTTAGCAGTTTTTTCCGAGCAGTCGTTTGGCAGCATAGATTCTTGGAAGTTGGGATTTTCAATAGTGGATTTTTGAACAACATTCCAAACAACCTTGCACAACATAAAAACCAAATCAAGATGCATTGAAAAAAAAAAGAAAAAAGACGTTGACCTTTGTTAGCATCTGCTTGCAAAATGAAAACATGGCATGGTCATGGAGAGTTGGATGATATGACAATAAATTATTAGATTCAAAGATTTTGCAATGTGTCGTTGATCTTTGTCATAACCTCAACACTTAAGCATCAAATTGTGATGTGGTTAAAATTTGCATTTGTAAATGCAACTGTGTTAGATTCTTCAAATATTAATTCCTTAGGTTTTTCACTTAGTTCTAGATGGGATCATAACCCTGCATTTGCAAAATCATATTCTTGAAATTTAACCAAACTAAAAAGAAAGTGATGAAGCAAGATCAAAACGAACTCAACTCTGAAATTTTCTGTGCCAGCTAGAAAGAAGTCCAAAAAAACGTTTACAGCAATATACAAATGGAATTAGATAGAATAGGATATATAATCCATAAATGGCATACACCATATAAGGTTATCAAGTGTAATCACACAACTGGAGGAAGGGCATCTCACCCAGAAATTCCCCATCGCAGGAACCAGGCAATAAACTGCAGTGATATTTCATAAAAAATCATCATAACATCATGCATATGGATCTGCAATTTATAGCACAGCCTTCTAGTACATTCTGGAATGTCTGTCTTTCTATCACATGCTGAACGACTCCAAAACTCCAAATATAGAAATAAATTCTACACAACAACTAATCCCAAAAAACTTCAAGATACCTGATACCTGCTCTTCAACTCCAGATCTCTCACATAGAGCTTCTCTCTCCCTCGATTTCATTGCAGTCCCTATTTCTCATCTGTCTGAGAAGAAAAAAAAAAACTGATAAAACGACCACAAATATGAGAAGGGTGGAAATAAAATAGAATCTTCACCACTTTGCTTCTTCCAACAATGGTTTGCAAATGAGGACTCATGATAGAAATCAAGATGACAAGCATTCCGTTGAGTTGAGTGATGCCAAGTTCATTTGGGAATGTATTATATCTATACATTAAAAAAAAAATTATTGATATTTATTTAAGATTCCAAAAGGAGGAAAAAATTAGTTAGAAGTGGGAAATATATAATTTATTCCCAAATTATCATAGAGGCCCACTTTCTTGTAATTGAAATTATTCATTTAGCAGGCCTCACCTCATCATAGTTGGTGAATGATCCAAATATGCCCACCAGATGGCTCCAAAATTCATCAAATGGACTTTTTTAAAACCATACATTTCAAAATGCAAGCTAGGACCATCTGAAGAATGAGGGTTTACGGAGTGGGCCTATCTCCTCTGAAGATCAGCCCCATTTCTACCCTCCCAGAAAGGTACCAAGAATACACTGATTGTGTTGAATCTGCAGCTGATTCAACACATGAATGGGCCTTCTAAGGCCACAAGGTGGAACCAGTTTAGACAAAAAATCTGTTCCGGTCTATGGCCATTCCACATCACGGAATGACAGAATTCATAAACTATGCTTTCCAACCGTTCCACATTGCAGACTGAATTTGTGAAACATGCTTTTTATTATATGTTTGGGGTTAGGCTCTCTTGATTTTCATAGGAAATTACAAAATAACAGAAGAAAGAAAGGGGGAAAAAAATCAGTCACAGCCGAATGAGTAGTTCATGGTCGTTTTAATTTCTAGTAACGCCAACAGAAATTTTCCTTAACGAATTCCTCTGAAAATCCCAAGAAGGGAAAAAAAATTTTGAAAATTTACGGATTAACATTTGCATGAGAGATTTGAAATGAAACTCATCATTTCATCAGCTATAAATAAAAAAAGAAAATTGATGAAGAAAACCAAAATTATCGATATATATTTCACAATCTTCCATGAAAATTACTGGTCTAGTCCCTCAATGGCATTCTCTTTACATATCCACAAGCAAATCACACCCTAAATTCCTGATATTTACAAGCAAACTATGAACGTGAGAAGAATCTCATATTACTATTTAAAAATATAAATAAATAAATAAATAACTTAATTTTACCAGAAATATAGATAAAACCAGAAGATAAACCCTGACTAATTGTACCTTTTCCTTTTCTTGCTCATCTGATCGTCTTCTGCTGCGATTTTCTCTTCAGAGAAGTCGCTCTCCTCCATCTCCTCTTTCTGCCCAACAGAATTTGTTTCTTGACTCGGATTCTCACCGTTCAAAGCCACATCGTCATCGGATCGAGCATTGGACAGCACATCGAGAAGAATGGAAATCGTTGTAGAAATTGTGATTCTCTGCGATTTCGTCATTGTCCTCCAGTAGGAACTGCTCCACGTCATCAATACACGAAGAAAGGTGAGAGCTGAAATCCCATCGCCATTGCTGCCTGAGGGAGATGAAAGGAGGCAGAGAGAGCGGAAGGGAATCAGAGAGGCCGGAGGGGGTGAGAGAGCGAGGGGAATTGGGGGCACAGAGAGAGAACGAAAAAATGGGAAGCGGATTGATTGCTGTAATACATGAGTTGTGTCGTGCGGAGACGTGCATTGTCGCTCCTCGATCTCCGAATTGTACGAAGAGTTCAAATGAGATCAAAGCTAGGTCGGACGGGGATTTGCTGCAAAAGCCGTTCTCAATAAGTTTCTTCGCTGGGAGGTGGGCCATTATGATGTTTTTGTGAAATCCATATCGTTCATACATTTTGAGGGGTCATTTTATTGTATGCTACCAAAAATTTGTATGCTACCAAAAATTTGGTGGGTCCAAAACTCAAGTGAGCTGCACGAGAGGAAATAGCGGAGATTCAATGACCATTATTTAAAACATTTATATGACAGTTTTATATCAAGCCTCATTTTTGGATTATGTTATAAAAGAATCTTAAATAATAGATGAACGGTCAGGATGTATTGTATATATGCATCAAGGAAGATCACAGAGTAGGTGCAACTTGTCAAAAGCAACATTATAAAGGTAGGAAATTTCTTTCTACATTTGAAACGGCTGAAAACCGTACCAAACTTTGGACTAAGCCTGTTCCTAAACCAAAGGTATACCCATTTCAAATTGGTAATTTTAATGTAGTGAGGTGATGCATAGTGGATACTGAAATGGAGTGTTACAATTGTTTGTTTAAAGTGACCTAGTATAAAACAAGGCATGCATTGGATACATGTGTAGGATGAGATGGACATGAGCCATGATTAGTTTCTAAAGTATAAAGAAAGGGCTAATAATGGATTTCGAAATAGAACTCATTTTTGTCTCATGTGCATTGTTTTATATGTGCTAGCTCATTTTTTTGTCACGTAGTAATTGTCCTATTTTGTGATAATTTATATGTTATAGAAATTGGACTTTAGGCCCACATGGGGCCAAGTCCAATGAACCTAACACCATAATGTTGCTTTTGTTACATGATACGTAATTTTGGCTATGAATTCAATGGGTCATATCTTACTAACAGAGTGTTGGATCGGCGTACGGTTTTCACTGTGGTGACTGCAACGATGATGCGGTCTACATGACAGAGGTTTCAAAGGCATGTAGAACAAATCACTCAGTCAAATGGTTTTAGTGAATCCAAGGTCACTCCTTTTAGTCCCAAACATATGTGAATACACACATGGATATGCACTCAAGTCGAAAAATCAAAGGTAATGGCCAAGGACGTCCAATTTCCAGTTGGCAAAAATCTGAGACGTTACACTAAGGCACTTCAGCTTGACCGACATTGGTACAAGTGTCCCGCATACTCTAGTTACTATCGGTTGTCCGAGTTCAACTCGGGTTGAATGAAAAAGTCAAGAACAGGTGATTTAAACCCGACCACTCCTTAGTTCAGGTGGTTATTCGACGTTCTCAAGGTGGGAAGTAACCAAGTATCGCTACAATTCTGAAGTTATCATGTTATTCTAGCGTAGTATTAATGTCACACCCACACAGATATTTTATCAAACACATGAGTACTAATAAGTCTACACATCTATTTAAATATCACAGTTAGCACATGAGCATCATTCAACATCACACTTCTACCTAGGCATTCCATCGAGCATGTAATCAACAGTAAAAAGATAAATCATGTCAATCAGCCATTTCATCGAACTTGTGAACCTTAATAAACAGTTTTAACAAACAACTTGCAATTAATCTCAAGATGGAAACATATAATGAATTAATGAAAAATGCTTACCACACACGATTATTAACTGGACCCTTAAGGGTTGATAAAAGGCAACCTAGGGATAATGGTTCGTACCTTTGCAGTGATCAGTCTCCCGATTTGACATTTTCGAGGATAGGGTTTGGTGGAAAGCGTCAGAACCTATTTAACACACAGAGCTTGTATGGGATTTGAGAAAGGAATTTCGATTCGCACTAGGGCTTGGAACAAGGGTCGAATCTCACCTTTTGTTATGCAAGAGAACTTGAAAGAGGTTCTGGTTGCGGCAAAAAGTTCTCATGAAGGAGAAGAGAGCAATCCTTCTTGATCATTCCTTCCTTTGCACTCTCTTCTCCTCTTGCCTCCTTGCTTCTTTCCCTCACAATTTCCTAGGTCAAACAGCCAAATTCGTGTAAGGGGAGAGGATGTGAGAAATAGAGTATTTATAGTACCAGTTTGGGTGTAAATAGCCTTAATGGCACTTGGTCTCTCATACTAACTCTATGGGCGGTAGTTTAAGCTAGTAGGGTCCCATGGAGGCATACAGGTTAATCCGTGCCCTCAGGTAGGTGTCCCAATAGTGGATAAGCGATACGATGTTGCAATTCGATGATAAGGCGCACCAATAGACTTGGAAGGCCTCAACTCTGATTGACAGTGACCGATCGCCAATTGGGTTCCAATTTGTACGGATCCGGACAAGACAACAACCTTAATGGGTGCCTCCAATTTGGCCATCATTCGACAGTTAAAATGTCACAAGTTCATGATCAAAGTAGGGTGCTAGTCTTTCTTAAATTTTAAGTTATTGCCTTAGTTATTTGCACTCCTCATGCACTCAGCTTGCGAGCCTAAGTTAAGCAACTTCTTGCCAGCATCTTGACCCAACACTCGCGATGGGCATCAAGCCCGCCAGAATGGATGTCTTCCCAGAATTTCAGGTCTCATGAGACGTTAACACACAATCCATAAACTAAACGGGGAATTGAGCCATCCATGGAAGGATTTGGTTCTCGGTGCCAATTTCAGGCCCTAGTTAGTATTGGGGTTAGCCACGCTTGCAACCTTACTGGCTCATGATTTGGTGAGGGCAGACATTAGACCCAAGTGTCCTAAGCCCACTAATCCCAACAAGTCAGTCAGCTTAATCTGATTAGTACGAAATTTTCCAAAACGTTACATATCCAAAGATAAAGTAGACTACACAAGAAATAGCAGTGGGACAATGATTTTCACAGTTAAAACGTTCATACGGCCACCGGCCACCTTAACATTTATTTTCCATCTAATCTGTTCATGAGGTCACAGAGACTTGGATGAAGAGGAAAAACAAATTTCATATTGATCCATAACTGCTGTGACCCCAAAAGGGTTTCAGTGGTAGACGTTTAATTCCCGGCTGCTTTTTGTGGTGTGGTCCATTTTATTTTTGGCTCTGTCTTATTTTTCTACTCAAGCCTTAAAACGAGCTCACCAAATGGATGGACGGTTTGGATATGACACATACCTCGTTATGGGACCATCAAAGCCAGTACCCCAGCCGCGTCCCTTCGCATTTTCCCAGTTCAGTATTGTTATTTCCGATGGAGATGGGCGGACATCCCGTTCAATGGATCTGATTAATATTTAAAGAGTAATGATCTTTTCGTGCACATAGTAGGTACCCGTCCCCATCAACACGCTCATCTGGACCGTTCACTAGGTCACAACAATTTGGTAAATCTATTTTTTGGGTCCCACCTTGAATTGTCTATGATTCTAAAGAATAACTTTCTTTACCAAGTCAATTCTCTCCAAGGATTCCCATCATGGTTTGAAAATGAATGGATGTGAAAAAAAATTAAGTTCAAATTAATGATGGATTGATCATCATATGGGTTTTAATTTTTCTTTCTATTATAAGGAACGTATAATAAAATTAATGGACGGTTCAGATCAGTCGAATAGACTGTTTAAGTGTCCTAATGCAACTAAAAGTACTGTAAGTTATAACTTAAAAGCTCTCCGGGCCCTTCCGGGCCCTGCGTCTATGTCTAATATAAAAAAATAAAATAAAATAAAATAAAATTGATAAGGACGGTTGGAGGGAGAAGCGCAATGCGTCCTGCCCCCTTCCGAACGGACTCGCCCGGGCAGCGGCTCTGTGGGGCCCACTGCTATGTATGAGTTTTATCCACGCCGTCCATTTATTTTTGTTTTTTTTCATATTATTTTATGGCATGGTTTAAAAAATTAAGCAGATCGAAGGCTCAAGTAGACCACACTGGGGATTGAATGCTTACCATTAAAAACTTCTTGGACCCCGCAGAAGTTTTGATCAAGATAATATTTGTGTTTTCCTTTCATCCAGATCTCTATGACCGTATGAATAGGTTGGATGGAAATTAAACATCACCGAGGGCCTTAGGAAGGTTTGTGGGTGTCACTATCACAGCTGTTTCCTGTGGTGTGGTCCGCTTGAGAGTTGGATATGCCTCATTTTTGGTGTCACAAAATAAATTGATCTGAAAAAACGTTTGGACGGGGTGGATGAAACTTATACATTACAGTGGGCCCCACAGAGATCCTGCCTAGACCGAACCCGTCCTGGCAGGGGGGCAGGCCGCAATCCATTTCAGCGGATGGGTATATTGACCAAGTACTCATTTTGTAACCGGTTATGGATAAGTGGGACCACAGATGAGCTGAGTAAGTGGACCCCACCTGGATGCGAAAGGGAAAAAACCGTTGACAACATAGACATGGCAACTGAAGATAGCCATCCGGCTTCTCAAATTAACCGTTCAAATCCTCGGCCCCACTTACTATCAGAAAACGCCCAAGCCCGATTCAATCGAGTGATCCTAAACTCTGATTAACGGACATCTTTTGGTTGATTTTGGACCGTTGAATATTTTCATTATAACCATCCAGCCAACTATCGGAAGTTGGGATCCTCAGTTCACTACAAAACTTTGGTTTATGCCCATCTAAAATGATGCTCATTATTTGGACGGTTTGGATTGACATAAATGTATGAAACGTCATCGGATCCTGTGACCTTTTCTCACTGAATACGACCCAAAGAGTTTGTTTTGACGTCCATTAAACGTCATGATTCAGTGAGCGGCCAGAATACGTGTCAAAGATCCGTGCGTACGTCACACATGTCAGAAATCATAACCATTCATCAGGTAAGCCGCACTGTAACATATCATGTACCAAAGAAATTTTTTGATAGTCAACGGATCTCCGCGAGTATTGAGAAATCTACGACTGTTGACCCCACCTTTTATCCATTGGATATTCATGAAACAATACAAACTTAACATACTCACTTAGACCTCCTCGTAGGACGACAAATTACAGGATGAAAATACCCTCCTTTTCACAGAAACAGATTGGCTACTCCGCTGCCAACCGCCAATGGCAGATCGTCATGGTCTGTGGGCCCCACCATAATTTATGCTTTTCATCCATGCCGTCCATATATTTTTCCGGATCATTTTATGGTATGAGACAAAAAATGAGGTATATCCAAATCTTAAGTGTACCACATTACAGGAAACAGTGTTGAATGAGCGTCAACCATTAGAAATCCTCCCCCATCTAAGTTGGGGCCCACTGTGATGTTTGTGAGAAATCCTCCCCGTCGAAGTTCATTCATAGGGTCACAAAGACCTGGATGAAGATGAAAAACAAATTTTATAATGATCCAAAACTTGTGTAACCCCTAAAAGGGTTTCAATGGTAGATGTTCAATTCCCCACTGCCTTTTACAATGTGGTCCACTTGATAGTTAGATCTGTCTTATTTTTTACCTCAAGCCTTAATTCGAATTCGCCAAATAGATGGACGGTTTGGATATAACACATACCTCATAATGGGACCCACAAAAATTGGTGGGGATTACAACAAGGAAAAAGAAGGGGAAAAAAAAAAAAGAAGCCAGCGAGTTGGGGTCGACCGGGTTGGGCGGGTCAGATCTGGTCTATCGCTACGGATTATAACTGTAGCCAAAACTGTAGTGCTATACACTTTTTTCTTTTTTTCTTTTTATTTTTATTTTTATTTTTTACATGGAGAACGTTTTCTCCCTTACATTTTTCTATAATACATAATTATGTAAATATGTATATATAAGTATATAAAAATATTTTTCTATCTTTTAATTCATTTCGTTGTCTATTTATTTAACAAGCATATCTCCTAAACTAGAATGATTTACTTAACTTACCACATATGATTTTGGGGTAGGAGAAGCTAATTTAGCCAATCAACCTAGTTATTTTTCAAGATTCCATTGGGTCATTGGTCGAAAATCCATTTCATTCAGTTCGTGGTCAATTTGAATCACTTCATGGTCAAACTAGAAATTTAGTGGGGCAAACATGAAATTGAGCAAGGCAAACATGAAATTGAGCGGGGAAAACTAGAAAGAACTTCATTTTTATTATATTTCAAAATAGGACTTATTACATTAGTTTATTATATTTCAATTACGTGCTAATATTTTTGTTATTACATTAGTTTATTATTTCAATTACGTGCCAATCCATTATGTGCTAATATTTTTGTTATTACATTAGTTTATTATATTTCAATATAGGACTTATTTTTGTTATCTATGATTTTATTAATTATATACGTGATTATTCATCATAAAGAATTTCATTTTTTTCTTTAAAAAACTAAGCTAAAATATAGGACTACTCCTTTAAAAAGTCATGTAGCATAGCACGCAGTCTATTTGGGAGAGAGAAATCCGGCATATCTTGTTAGCTTGAGTCCTTGAAAATGACGTGGACAAATGAGACCCGACATTTGCCCCGGTATTTTTCTTATTTGCCCCGCTCATATTTCAGTTTGTCTCGCTGTTTTTCTAGTTTGCCCCGCTCATATTTCAGTTTGCCCCACAGTTTTTCTTGTTTGCCCCGCTCATGTTTCAGTTTGCCCCGCTGTTTTTCTAGTTTGCCCCGCTCATATTTCAGTTTGCCCCGCTGTTTTTCTAGTTTGCCCCACTTATATTTCAGTTTGTCCCGCTGTTTTTCTAGTTTGCCCCGCTCATATTTCAATTTGCCCCGCTGTTTTTCTAGTTTGCCCCGCTCATGATTCAGTTTGTCCCGCTCATATTTCAGTTTGCCCCGTTGTTTTTCTAGTTTGCCCCGCTCATATTTCAATTTGCCCCGCTGTTTTTCTAGTTTACCCCGTTATTTTTCTAGTTTGCCCCGCTCATATTTCAATTTGACTCGCTATTTTTCTAGTTTACCTCGCTCATATTTCAGTTTGCCTTGCTGTTTTTTTAGTTTGCCCCGCTCATAATTCAGTTTGCCCGCTCATTTTTCAGTTTGCCCCACTGTTTTTCTAGTTTGCCCTGCTCATATTTCAGTTTGTCCCGCTGTTTTCATGGTTGCCTAACTCATTTTCATGTTTGCCCCACTGAATTTCTAGTTTGCCCTGCTCAATTTCCCGTGGTATAATCCACTTAATCTTTTGATATGCTTCAATTTGGGGGCTAAACCCCTTAAAATAAATGGAAAAACGGATGGACGGCGTGGATATACTACATACATTCAATGTGGGCCCAACTAAGTTTACTTAGTACAATGGGAGCATACTGACTAACTTAGTACGCAATCCGATTATGCTTGTTACGCCCCACAATAGTGTTTTATTTATAATACATCATGTTTATCGGATTATGTAATACTCTTTCGTTTTCATCGCAATATGTATACACCAAAACCTCATATGTAGAAGGGAACCTAGACATTGAGGGAGGGAACCTAGACATTCAGCGGGACAAACATGAAATTCAGCAAAGGAGACATTAAATTCAGCAGGGAAAACATGAAATTCAGTGGGGAAAATATGAAATTGATTGGGGAAAACTTGATATTCAGCGGGGAAACATGAGATTCAACAGGGCAAATCATTAAATTCAGTGAGGCAAACTGGAAAATCAGCGGGGGAAACTAGAAGATCAACGGGGCAAACTAGGAAATTAGCGAGGAGCAGAGGAAACTAGAAAATCAACGGGGAAAACTGAAAATCAGCGGGGCAAACTGGAAAATCAGTGGGGCAAACTGGAAAATCAGCGGGGGAAACTATAAAATTAGCGGGGGAAATTGAAAAATCAGCGGGGCAAACTGAAAAAATGAGCGGGGCAAACATGAAAATGAGCAGGGCAAACTTAACAAATAATTTCGTGGCTTGAGCCGAAAAATCTAAGCATACCTAATGTTCAAATGGACCACACCACATGAAATTTTGAATTGAACTTCTAATGTTGATCATTTCTTAGGGGCCACAGAAATTTTGGATCAAGCTTATAATTGTGTTTTCTATTAATCCATATCTGTATGATCTTATGAATAGGTTTGATAACAAACAAACATCACTGTTGGGCCAACTATGGTTTCGGTGGTAGAAATCATTATGCCCACTATTTCCCGTGGTATGATCCACTTAGACCTCCTCGTACGGACGACAAATTTCAAGACGAAAATACCCCTCCTTTTCATAGAAATGGACTGGGTCGTCGGTGGTCTGTGGGCCCCACCATGATGTATGCTTTTCATCCATGCCGTCCATATATTTTTCTGGATCATTTTATGGTATGAGACAAAAAATGAGGTATATCCAAATCTTAAGTGTACCACATTACAGGAAACCGTGTTGAATGAGCATCAACCATTAGAAATCCTCCCCCGTCTAAGTTGGCCCACTGTGATGTTTGTGAGAAATCTTCCCTATATAAGTTCATTCATAGGGTCACGAAGACCTGGATGAAGCCGAAAAACAAATTTCATAATGATCCAAAACTTCTATAACCCCTAAAAGGGTTTCAATGGTAGACATTCAATTCCCCACTGCCTTTTTACAATGTGGTCCACTTGATAGCTAGTTCTGTCTTATTTTTCACCTCAAGCCTTAATACGAGTTCGCCAAATAGATGGACGGTTTGGATATAACACATACCTCATAATGGGACCCACAAAAATCGATGGGGATTACAACAGAAAAAGAAAAAGAAAAAAAAACGAAAATGAAGTTAGCAAGTTGGGGTCGACCGGGTCAGAGAACAAAAAAAAAAATAAAAAAACTCAACCAGCGAGTTGGGGTCGACCGGGCTGGGACCCGGTCGACCGGGTCAGAGCTTGGCCTATCGCTACGGATTATAACCGTAGCCATAACTGTAGTGCTATGCACTTTTTTCTCTTTTTTATTTTTTTATTTTTATTTTTATTTTTTACATGGAGAACATTTTCCCCCTTACATTTTTCTATAATACATAATTATGTAAATATGTATATATAAGTATATAAAAATATTTTTCTATCTTTTAATTCATTTCTTTGTTTATTTATTTAACAAGCATATCTCCTAAACTAGAGTGATTTACTTAACTTACCGCATATGATTTTGCGGTAGGAGAAGCTAATTTAGCCAACCAACCTAGTTATTTTCCAAGATTCCATTGGGTCGATGGTCGAAAATCTATTTCATTCATTTCGTGGTCAATTTCAATCACTTTGCGGTCGGGTTGGATCGAGTTGAAAGTCGGGTGGGTTGGTTCGGGTTAGTGCTCAACCCTAACCCAACCCAACCCAATCTTGGGTTGGAAATTCTCAATCCAAGCCCAACCCAAGAGGGCTCGACAAGTTGATTGGGTTGGTCGGGTGTATACGTGCTAATATTTTTGTTAGTTTATTATATTTCAATATAGGACTTATTTTTTGTATCTATGATTTTATTAATTATATACGTGATTATTCATCATAAAGAACTTCATTTTTTTCTTTTAAAAACCAAGCTAAAATATAGGACTACTCCTTTAAAAAGTCATGTAGCATAGCACGCAATCTATTTGGGAGAGAGAAATCCGGCATATATTGTTAGTGTGAGTCCTTGAAAATGACTTGAACAAATGAGACCCGACATCACTAGCGTACCTTCTACACAAACAATCCACACTCAATTATAATTTATAAATAACTAATATATTGATCGGGTTCGGGTTAGGTCGGGCAACTTGAGACCTCAACCCAAACTAGAAAAATAGCGGGGCAAACTAGAGAAACAGCAGGGCAAACTGAATTATAAGTGGGGCAAACTAGAAAAACAGCGGGGCAAACTGAAATATGAGCGGGGCAAACTAGAAAAACAGCGGGGCAAACTACATTATGAGCGGGGCAAACTAGAGAAACAGCGGGGCAAACTGAATTATGAGCGGGGCAAACTAGAAAAACAGCGGGGCAAATTGCATTATGAGCGGGGCAAACTAGAAAAACAGCGGGGCAAACTGAATTATGAGCGGGGCAAACTGAATTATGAGCGGGTTAAACTGAATTATCACAAAATAACATTTTTTTCAGAAGTAATATCTCAAAATACTGTAGAAAAATAAAAGCTCTAAACACTCACACATAGAATCTAACAAAATTGAATATCACAGATTAACATTAGGCATGTTTTGATATAAGGAATGAAATTCTCTTGCTTCCGACAACAAGCATGAATTCCCAAAAAAGAATCTTTAAGTGTTCTAGATAGTTTATCTCATGTGCCTCTTCATGGATTGGTGATGGATAAAAAATCTCCCCCATAAAAGAATCCCAGCCATTCAACCATCAGACTTCTTTTCCAATAGAAAACAAAATCAACAATATTTAAGTAAAAAAATGACCATCTTGACCCTTTCAGGTAATAGTTTCTGGCCCAAAACAAAAGACACCCCACACTCAACATAGGCGTCTTTATGCTAATGTTAGTGGTTTTGGAATTTTGAGTATTCATGATGTTGAGGTAACTCTTTAAGTAGATATAGATTAACTCATGATATGGCCTGTTCAACTGATATTTTTCCTGTTTTATGGTTGCTACACCAACAAGCTCGTAGCAATTCGATTAGTTAAGACAGAGAAAAGATTTAAAGTCTCCCAACTTATACTTTTCAATATCTTTGGAAGTTTAAAAAAGAAAAAGAATAAAAAATCAGTAAAAAAAATCATAGCCAAACATACATGCAATTGGAGATTTAAATGCGTTAGAGAGATCTAGAAATGTGTTGGATTGAACCAAAAGGACTTCATCAGGACACTTTGGAAAACTTGGTTCGATTTCATGCAATTGTTCATGAGTGACCGTAGGATGAAAAGTTGGACCGAGTGTCAACAGTGCCTTGTCTAATTAGATCGGAGTGTTGAACATGAGGTCATTGACCAGTCCCGACAACAGCACATCTAGATCTTTGATGAATGACTCTAGATAGAAAGCTAGAGCAGATGAAGAAGAAGATGTGGCCATTGAGATAAGGAAATTGGAAAATTTTGATGCAAGAGAGAAGAAGCAAAGGTAAAAGAAGAGGCGCACAGACTTAGTCTTGTTTATGTATCGGCGACAATACGTGTGCATTAATGAAAGGATGATCATGACTCCTCGTACGATACGATTTTATATGATGTGTCACATGTACAACTCAAAAGGATGAGGCAAAGGATATCTTTCGGTATAGTTTCAGTCAGGTAGAATGAATGGGCAGACAATATGTGGAACAATGATCGATTACATTTATTGTATTGGACAACGGAAAAACGTCGCTTTCACCTTTTTACCAAAGGCGAACTGACGTGGGGGAAATGATGTAGCTTATTTCTGGCCATTTTGGAAAAATCCAATAGGAGAGCAACATGTGGCATTGTATGAGAAATAGGATATGGATGAAAAGATCTTCAAGATATGTGGAGTGCTTTTGTAGAATCATAGCTGACGTAAGTTCAATTTTACACATTAGTAAATGGTCGACAAAGTGATATGGCTGAGTTATTCAAAAGTCTAATGAACAAACCACTGTAGTAATGAGAGAAGGATTTGGAAAGAACAAGCTACAAGAAAACTCTATAAATAGTTGAGGAATCCAACAGAGAAAAAAATGCAATATCCAAACACAATACAATAAAAAAACCAACCAATCTATCCATTTACTTTTATTCCAGCTTATCCTAGAAATAACAATAATCCAGTTTGCCCCGCTCATAATTCAGTTTGCCTCGCTGTTTTTCTAGTTTGTCCCGCTCATAATGCAGTTTACCCCACTGTTTTTCTAGTTTTCCCCGCTCATAATGCAGTTTACCCCGTTGTTTTTCTAGTTTGCCCCGCTCATAATTCAGTTTGCCCCGCTGTTTCTCTAGTTTGCCCCGCTCATAATGTAGTTTACCCCGTTGTTTTTCTAGTTTGCCCCACTCATAATTCAGTTTGCCCCGCTGTTTTTCTAGTTTACCCCGCTCATAATTCAGTTTGCCTCACTGTTTCTCTAGTTTGCCCCGCTGTTTTTCTAGTTTGTTCCGCTCATATTTCAGTTTGCCCCGCTGTTTTTCTAGTTTGCCTCACTTATAATTCAGTTTGCCCCGCTGTTTCTCTAGTTTGCCCCGCTATTTTTCTAGTTTGCCGCGCTCATAATGCAGTTTGCCCAGCTCATAATTCAGTTTGCCCCATTGTTTTTCTAGTTTGCCCCGCTCATAATGCAGTTTATCCCGCTGTTTTTCTAGTTTGCCCCGCTCATAATTCAGTTTGCTCCGCTGTTTCTCTAGTTTGCCGCGCTATTTTTCTAGTTTGCCCCGCTCATAATTCAATTTGTCCCGCTGTTTTTCTAGTTTGCTCCGCTCATACTTAAGTTTGCCCCGCTGTTTTTCTAGTTTGCCCCGCTCATACTTAAGTTTGCCCGCTATTTTTCTAGTTTGCCTCGCTCATATTTCAGTTTGCCCCGCTGTTTTTCTAGTTTGCCCCGCAATTTGGATGCTTTACATAGTAAAAAGGGCCCTTAATGACACGTGAAGGGCTACCTACATGTGCGAAGGGCTACCTACGTGAAGGGCTATACAGACACCAACCCGATAAAACTTACGTTGGGCTTGGGTTGAGGTCTCAAGTTGCCCGACCCAACCCGAACCCGATCAATATATTAGTTACTTATAAATTATAATTGAGTGTGGATTGTTTGTGTAGAAGGTACGCTAGTGATGTCGGGTCTCATTTGTCCAAGTCATTTCCAAGGACTCACACTAACAATATATGCCGAATTTCTCTCTCCCAAATAGATTGCGTACTATGCTACATGACTTTTTAAAGGAGTAGTCCTATATTTTAGCTTGGTTTTTAAAAGAAAAAAATGAAGTTCTTTATGATGAATAATCACGTATATAATTAATAAAATCATAGATACAAAAAATAAGTCCAATATTGAAATATAATAAAATGCAATTATGAGCAGTTTGCCCCGCTCATAATTCAGTTTGCCCCGCTATTTTTCTAGTTTGCCCCACTCATAATGCAGTTTTCCCCGCTGTTTTTCTAGTTTGCCCTGCTCATAATTCGTTTGCCCCGTTATTTTTCTAGTTTGCCCCGCTGTTTTTCTAATTTACCCCGCTCATACTTAAGTTTGCCCCGCTGTTTTTCTAGTTTGCCCCGCTCATATTTCAGTTTGCCTCGCTGTTTTTCTAGTTTGCCTCACTTATAATTCAGTTTGCCTCGCTGTTTTTCTAATTTGTCTCGCTCATATTTCAGTTTGCCCCGCTGTTTTTCTAGTTTGCCTCGCTTATAATTCAGTTTGCCCCGCTGTTTTTCTAGTTTACCCCGCTCATATTTCAGTTTGCCCCGCTGTTTTTCTAGTTTGCCTCATTCATATTTAAGTTTTCCCCGCTGTTTTTCTAGTTTATCTTGCTCATATTTCAGTTTGCCCCGCTATTTTTTTAGTTTGCCCCGCTCATAATTCAGTTTGCCCCGCTGTTTTTCTAGTTTGCCCCGCTCATATTTCAGTTTGCCCCATTGTTTTTCTAGTTTGCTCTGCTCATAATGCAGTTTGACCTGCTATTTTTCTAGTTTGCCTCGCTCATACTTCAGCTTGTCCCGCTGTTTTTCTAGTTTGCCCTACTCATATTTCAGTTTGCCCCGCTCGGGTGGTAGACTCTTACGAGTTTCAACACCTGGTCATGCGTTCGAGTATCCGTAGGTGGTGAAATTCCACTAGTGTGAGTGTGTGGGGGTCTGTGTTCATGTTTCCCCTGCTAAATTTCATATTTCCCTCGATCAATTTTCTAATTTTCCCCACTCAATGTTTTCTCAAAGCGATCATTTTTTATATATCGCAATGGAGAATTCCATCGTTTATAGTTGAAAAGAAGAGTCAAAAGAAGTTTTCCAATCTGATGGAATATTAGAAAATAACTAGGTTGGTTGACTAAATTAGCTTCTCCTACCCTAAAATTATATGTGGTAAGTTAAGTAAATCATCCTAGTTTAGGAGATATGCTTGTTAAATAAATAGACAAAGAAATGAATTAAAAGATAGAAAAAATATTTTTATATACTTATATATATATATATTTACATAATTATGTATTAGAGAAAAATGTAAGGGGGAAAAAGTTCTCCATGTAAAAAATAATAAAATTTTTTTTTTTTTTAAAAAGTGAGAAAAAAGTGTATAGCATTATCGTTATGGCTATGGTTATAATCCGTAGCCATAGGCCAAGCTCTGACCCGGTCGACCGGGCTGGACCCGGTCGACCCCAACTCGCTAGTTTCTTTTCTTTCTTTTTTTTCTTTTTTTTTTTCCTTTTGTAATCCCCACTGATTTTTGTGGGTCTCATTATGAGCTATATGTTATATCCAAACCGTTCATCTATTTGACGTACTCATATTAAGGCTTGAGATGAAAAATAAGACAGATCTAGCTAGCAAGGGGACGACACTGTAAAAGGCAGTGGGGAATTGAACCTCTACCATTGAAACCCTTTTAGGGGTTACAGAAGTTTTGGATCATTATGAAATTTGTTTTTCCTCTCCGTACAGGTCTTTGTGACCCTATGAATGAACTTAGACGAAGAGGATTTCTCACAAACATCACAGTGGGCCCCACCTGAGTTCCCATCGCCGGACCGTCCGTCAGCGCTCGTCTCTGCATGCCTGCACGAGGAAGGCAGGGGTATTTTCGTCCTCAAATTCGGTGTCCGTACGAGGAGGTCTTGGTGCGTATGTTAAGTTTGTATTGCTTCGTAAAAACCACTGGATAAAAGGTGGGGTCCACAGTCGTAAATTTCTCGCGAGTATTTCCTCTGCCCGACAGGGAGCGGAGTAGATGCAGCCCCTCACCGAAGACAGTGCGCAGCCCTTACTGTAGGGCCCACCCTGATATATGAATTCCATATCCACTCCGTCCATCCGTTTTTCTAGATTATTTTAGGGCCTAACGGCAAAAATGAAGGAGATCCAGTTCTCAGTTGGACCATACCATAGGAAATAGTGGTGATTGTCCATTAATGGGCCACAAATTTTTTCATCAAGCTGATATTTGTATGTTTTTTCCCCTTCATCCAGGTTTATTTGATGGGAAATAAACAATACAGAAACGCTACATTGGGCCCAATGGTAGGACGTTCAATCACCACGGTTTCTTATGGTATGCTCCACCTTAGTGTTGTATCTTATTCGATTTTGGGCTCATGCTCTAAAGTAATGGGGAAAAATGGATGGACAGCGTTGAGGTAGAATGCATACATCAAGTTGGGCCACACGGAAAGGGCCGCATATAATCCGCTCCTTGTTGTATCTAATGTCTTAAATCTAATCCGATTCTGCGTAGATTTTTCGTGCAACAGCGAAAGTGCGGGATTTGTTTCCAATTTTGTTTATAATTCTTTTTTATTTTGTTTGGGATTCTTCTTAAAACTATATATATATGAGTCTAAATGGAATTGGGAGATATTATTCTAATGGATTATAAGGTTTTTTTTAAATGATTCTAGGGTTTGCAAAAGATGTAGTAAAGGTGAGATTCAAGCTTGTTTGAATCGGGTAAGTCTTTTCTCTTTATAATTTCTACTTTCAGAGTGAAAATCTGTCTCTTTGTGTTGTGGTTTTTCCTGAAAGGGTTTTCCACAGTAAATCTTTATGTTTTGTTGTGTTTGTTTGGTGCTCTTGGATTGTTATCCTAGATCCATTTCTATGTGATTCCGTAGCACAATCCCCAATAAGTGGTATTAGAACTATCGTTGGGGCATCGATCTGGATCTACAGGATTAACATCAATGGGAAATGTCAAGTTTGATATTGAGAAGTACTCAGGCAAAAATAATTTTGAGTTATGGAAGATTAAGATGATTAGCCTATTAACCAATCAGAGCAAAGCTAAGGCTCTTGAGAAGCGAAAATCGACTATGAAAGATGAAGAATGGGATACTCTTGATAGTAATGCTTTAGCTTCTATCGTTTATGTCTCACGGATAAGGTTTTCTATAATGTTTTGAGGGAGAAAATTGTGGCTAGTTTATGGGCGAAGTTAGAGGATATCTATGCGAAACAATTCTCTGAAAATCGCGTACACTTGAAGCTACAGTGGTATAACTTTAACACGACAGAGGGTGGAGATCTGAATGCCCACATCAGCAACTTTAACAAATTAGTTTGCAAACTACTAGATATGGAGGAAGTGATCAAGGATGAGGAACAAACATGTATGTTGTTGGATTCTCTTCCGGCATCGTATGAGTCATTTAAGAACACAATATGCACCGCAAAAAAAAAAAAAAACCTTGAGTGTCGACACCATTATCTCGGCCCTTTAAGGGAAGGCCATGAGAAACTAAACAGCGGCATAGGGACATCTTCCGATGCACTGTTTACGAGGGGAAGAAATTCTAAGCGAGGTACAGGATCTTCAAGACCTATTTCCAAATCTAAGGGCAAGGGCAAAGAAAAATTAAAATGCTGAAATTGTGGGATGACTAGACACATAAAAAAGAATTGTACCAATCCTAAAGTGAAAAAATAAAACTCAAAAGCTTCTTCTAAGAAGGCCAATGTTGTCATATCTGATGAAGAGACAAGTGGTGGTGATGTTCTGTTTATCTCTATAGTCTGACACTTGTATAACAATATTAGAGATGAGTGAATCATTGACACAGGAGCATCATATCACATGACTCCCTATCGGAGTTGGTTCACCAATTACAAGGAATGCGATGGTGGACAGGTTTTTATGGGCAATGACAATGCCTGTAATGTTGTAGCCATTGGTACTGTGAGCATCAAGATGTTTGATGGGATGGAGCGTACCTTGACTGATGTCAGGCACATTCCTGATATAAAGAAAGGTTTGATTTCTCTCGGTGCACTCGAGGCTATAGGGTGCAAGTTCACTTGTATTGATAGTGTCCTTAAAGTTTCGAAAGGGGCACTCGTGATTATGAGAGTGCAAAGGCATGGAAACCTTTACAAGTTGATCGGAAGCACTTCAGCAGGTGAAGCGATAGCAGCTGTTGCAGATTTCACTTTTATACGTATATGGCATGCTCATCTGGGCCACATGAGCGAGCGGAGCATGAAGGTACTATCTGATCATTGTTTGATTCCAGCTTTTAAGAATTTTGATTTAGATATATACAAGTATTTTATATATGGTAAACAGTCTAGATTATCTTTTAAAACTGAAAAACATGTATGTAAGAGAGTGCTTGATTATGTGCACTTTGACGTATGGGAGCCATCGTTAGATGTTTCCATTGAAGGGTCGTCATGGTTTGTTTCATTCATTGACGACTATTTTAGGAAAGTTGGGTTTACTTCATGAAATGTAAATCTGAAGTTTTCACCATATTCAAACAACGAAAGATAATAATGGAAAACAGTCAAGGCGAAAGATAAAGGTTTTAAGGATTGACAAGTAGAGAATTTACTTCCACTGAGTTTAATGAATATTACATGGATGAAGGGATCATCAGGCACAACATAGTGCACCACACACCCAAACAAAACGGTGTGGCTGAGCGTATGAATTGGACTCTCTTGTAGAGAGTTAGATGCATATTAAGTAATGTTGTGTTAGGCCAGGACCTATGGACAGAGGCCATTAACACGTCTTTCTATTTGGAGAACCAGTCCCTGTCTACGGCAATTAAATGTAAAATCCTAGAGGAAGTAGAAAATGGTCATAAGCTAGACTACTTAGATTTGCGCATATTTGGTTGTGAGGCTTACTCTCATGTATCGTCAGTTGAGAAAGATAAGCTAGACTGTAGAGCCAAAAAGTATATTTTTGTTGGCTATGTTATTAGTGTTAAAGGTTATAGGCTATTCGACAAGGTCACACACAAGGTTATCACTAGTCGTGACATCGGATTTGATGAAAGCTCCCTATTTCACAAGGAGCAAGAGGAACTAGAAAAGGTTGATCGTAGATGTTCAGATTGATATAGATGATACTCAGACAGAGATAGATGCGCAAACAGAGGTACATGAGCAGCTGGAGCAGCCACCTGTGAGAAGGAACCCACCGCGTGATTTTAGGTTACCAGCAAGATAAATGGACAAATATAATATCGCATATGGCCTCATTATAGATGAGGGGGACCCGTCAACTATTCAGGAGGCTCTTAATGGGCCTGATGCAGAAAAGTGGAAGGCGGCTATGGATGATGAGATAGACTCGTTGCACAAAAATCACATATGGGAGCTGGTGGAGCTTCCATTGGGCCGAAAAGTGATTGGATGGAAGTGATTATTTAAAAGAAAATATGATAGATACAAACCGAGGTTGGTAGCAAAGTGATATGCTCAAAGAGAAGGAATCGACTTCACAGAGATATTCATGCCGGTGGTTAAACAAGTATCCATTAAATTCGTGTTGGCGCTGGTTGCCTAATACAATCTCGAGCTGGAACATATGGATGTCAAGATGTCAAGAATGCATTCTTGCATGGAAAATTGGAAGAACAGATTTATATGAAGTAACCAGGGGGCTACGAAATTAAAGGGGCAAAGAAAAAATTTTGCAGGTTAATGAGGTCGTACGACCTGAAACAATCGCCTAGTTATAAGAAATTTGATTCTTTCATGTTGAGTCGAAAATTTACTCGGAGTGAATACGATTACTGTGTCCATTACAAGACACTGAGTGATGGCAAATTCATCATCCTAGTATTATATGTTGATGCCAGTCATGATATGTTTGAAATCAACGTACTAAAGACTCGGCTATAAGAGACATTCGAGATGAAAGATCTAAGGGCTGTAAAGAGGGTTCTCTGCATAGATATTCATAGAGATAGGAAGAAGAGAAGACTTTTGTTATCACAGGCAGAATACCTTGAAAAGGTACTAATCAAGTATGGGATGGATCAGGTGTAACGCCCAAAAAATCAGGGGTCGAGGAGAAGCTCGGCTCCCGAGTTCCAACACTTCACTTATGCAACATAGATAATGATGATAAAATGTTGTCCATATTAGTGCATTAAACATGAAGGAGATTATACTAAATCAGCATATCATACTCAAGAGACAATTAGATTACACAAGTGGAAGACTGTGTTAAATATATAAAGCATATAAGTGGTTGTAAGTCCCCAGAGTATAAACATGATACCAGGTTAAATAATTACATGTATAGTTTCAAAATATACAAAATGACAAGTGTGATCTTCAACTAATTCGTATCCTTGTAGCCTCGTCAACGCAACTCCAGGTCTACATAGACCCGCCAGAGAGTTGCATGTAGGAGAACTCCTCCTCATCATCATAGAAGGTCGACTCCAACTCATAAGCCTTGTCATCATCTGAAACTACAATAGAGTCCAGTTGGTGTTTCAAAACACCGTCCCAGAGTGGGAGTGAGTGATCAACTCATTGGAGCTATAAGGCAAAGGTTAACATGTTCTCAATTCAGTCAAGTAGTAATGATAAAGTAATACAACAATCATGTCCTAAGTACTTTTGTTAATATAAGGATGATATATATTAACTACAATAGAGTCCAGTTGGTGTTTCAAAACACCGTCCCAGAGTGGGAGTGAGTGATCAACTCATTGGAGCTATAAGGCAAAGGTTAACATGTTCTCAATTCAGTCAAGTAGTAATGATAAAGTAATACAACAATCATGTCCTAAGTACTTTTGTTAATATAAGGATGATATATATTAATGATGCATGCCCTAGCCTGCACTCCCTTTGCGACATCATCTCACAGTCGCACATGTTAAACTCCCACTGTGCTCAACTCCCAACCCAAAGGCACATGCAATGCGATGTATGGTCGTGTTAGAAAAGTTCTTAATTAGACCTATTCATACAGCAGATTCGGAAAGCTAAGATACTTTCCTTTATATCAATTGCTCAAACGATGATCCATATAAGGTCGTCAATCCTAGTTAATCACATATGATAGGCAAGTTATAGGGCAACGTCACTCCTGATTTAAAAACAGTGGACAGGCAAGTTCAGGTCGCTACGGGAGGCTCGTCACCTTAGCGTAGGCCTAGTTTATACTCGAGGTCACTACGGGAAGGCTCATCACCTTAGCATAGGCCAACAGCTCGAATACAGTGTCCCATACCACCGTATTCGGCTCACGAGTTTGGGTTACTCACTGGACACTACGGGGAGGCTCGTCACCCCAGCGTAGGCCGACAGCTTGAACACAGTGTCCCATACCACTATGCCCGGCTCATGAGTCATAGCGAATCGTGGTACCAAGGTTAAACGGGCTTTTCAATGGTAAGTGGTACCTTAGATTCAGGCAGTAGCGTCCATATATGGTGAACATACATTAGGTCAATCAGGTTACTTGACAAGCTTGACTGGTACGAGCACATATCAAATTAATCGACATGGAGCGCATATGCACTCCTCGTGGCCTAACCACTGTCGGTAATCACTATACGACTCGAATTTATCGAACGAATCTGTGGTGGCGAAACTGATTCAGTCACTCGATCGGAAGTCGTTACCGATTGCCTGGACTACATCGTAGCCCTAATCACACTCCAAAATAATAGCATTCATATATGGTAGTCATAACAGTATTGAACAAACAATCTAAGCATTACAACTATTTAAGCATTTTATAAAATACATAGTGAACATGACATCATACATATGCATTTCATACATAAAGCACGTTATTGAATTTAGGTTACAAGAAGGAATCTATACCTGTAGCTAAAGTAGTTGAGAATCTTATCTCAACACCTTTATAAAATACATTTCAATCAACATTTTCTCATTTAAGCATTTTCAAACACTTAGACTACACATATCAACATACATGTAATAAATTTGTCATAACATATGTCATAACAAATTTTTAAATTAAACGGAGAATGGGAACCATGTAATATAGGATTCAGGGGTCTAGGTTAGTGGCATTTTCATAATTATTACTGATCTAAGAGTTTTGTGAAATCTAATGGCTCTACTTGATTCTATGTCCATTTCTAAACAATTCTTACAAAAGAACTTGCATATAAATCATTATAGTTAAAGAGTTATTCACTGATTTAGTCGAGGGAAGGTACATGTATCGACCACAAGATCAACAGTCGAATGACTTGATTTATGGATGAAGGTCATTCCCAGTGGTCAAATTCAGGTTCGAGAGTAGACGCAAGGTGAGGATAGCTAAATTAGTATCGTACCCATGTACGTGTTACGGTAAATCTCACGGTAGCGCTCGAGAACTTTCAATACTCGGGTATTGAAAAGTTCAGGGCATTACAATGGATGCCAAGAGCCGAGATTGGGGTACTACGAAGGCTGTCGGCGTCGGATTTAGCGATCAAGAATTTTGTGAGCCCGGTTTCCGAGTCCGGGGCATGATAAATCTCAAGATGGAAACATATAATGAATTAATGAAAATAGCTTGCCACACACGATCATTAACTGGATCCTCAAGGGTCGATAAAAGGTAACCTAGGGTTAATGGTCCGCGCCTTTGCAGCGAGTCTCCTGATTTGATATTTTCAGGGATAGTGTTTGGTGGAAAGCGTCGGAACCTATTTAACATACAAAGCTTGTAAGTGATTTGGGAAATGAATTTCGATTCGCACTGGGGCTTGGAACAAGGGTCGAATCTCACCTTTTGTTATTCAAGAGAACTCAAAAGAGGTTTCGGTTGCGGCACGGATTTCTCTCGAAGGAGAGGAGAGCAATCCTTCTTGATCATCCCTTCTCTTGCACTCTATTCTCCTCTTGCTTCCTTGTTTCTTTCCCTCACAATTTCTTAGGTCAAATAGCTAAATTCGTGTAAGGGGAGGAGGTGTGTGAAATAGGGTATTTGTAGTGTCAGTTTGGGTGTAAACAACCCCAATGGCACTTGGTCCCTCATGCTAACCCTATGGGCGGTAGTTTAGGTTAGTAGGGTCTCATGGGGGGCATACAAGGTAATTCGCGCCCTCGGGTGGGTGTCCCAATAGTGGATAAGTGATACAATGCTGCGGTTTGATGATCACGCGCACCAATGGACTCAGAAGGCCTCAACTCCGATTGATAGTGACCGATCACCAATCAGGTTCCAATTTGTATAGATTTGGACAAGACAACAACCTTGATTGGTGCCTCCAGTTTGGCCTTCATTCAATGGTTCGAACATCACGACTTCACGATCGAAGTAGGTGCTAGTCTTTCTCAAATTTCAGGTTATTGCCCTGCTTATTTGCACTTGTCATGCATTCAGTCTGCGGACCTAAATTGAGCAACTTCTTGGCAGTGTCCTAACCCAACACTCGCAATGGGCGTCAAAGCCCGCTAGGATGGATGTCTTCCCAGAATTTCAGGCCCCATGGGCCATCAACGCATGATCCATAACCAAAATGGGGAATTGAGCCATCCACAGAAGGATTTGGTCCTCGGTGCCAATTTCAGGCCCTACCTGGCATTGGGGTTAGCCACGCTTGCAACTTTACTCGCTCATGATTTGGTGGGGCGGTCATTAGACCCCAAGTGTCCTAAGCCCGCTAATCCCAACCGGTCGGTCAATTTATGGGTACAATGATTCTCACCGTTAAAACATTAGTAGGGTCACCGTAACATTTATTTTCCATTTAATCTGTTTACAAGATCACCAAGACCTGGATGAAGAGCAAAAACAAATTTCATAATGAAACATAACTTCAGTGACCCCAAAAGGGTTTCAATGGTAGACATTTAATTCCCCACTGCTTTTTGCACAGTGGTTTTGGATCCGTCTTATTTTTTTGGTTAAGCCTTGCGACGAGCTCACCAAATGGACGGACGGTTTGGATATGACACATACCTCGTTATGGCCTACCCTGTCCCGGCTCGGAATAGTCAGAGCAGTACCCCAGCCGCGTCCCTTCGCATTTTCCCAGTTTGGTATTGTTATTTCCGATGGAGATGGGCGGACATCCCATTCAATGGATCTGATTAATATTTAAAGAGTAATGATCTTTCCGTGCACATGGTAGGTACCCGTCCCCATCAACACACTCATCTGGACCGTTCACTAGGTCACAACAATTTGGTAAATCTATTTTTTGGGTCCCACCTTGAATTGTCTATGATTCTAAATTATAACTTTCTTTACTTTCTTTACGAAGTCAATTCTCTCCATCGATTCCCATCATGGTTTGAAAATGAATGGATGTGAAAGAAAAAAAGTTCAAATTAATGATGGATTGATCATCATATGGTTTTTTAATTTTTCTTTATATTTATAAAGAACGTGTAGTAAAATTAGTGGACGGTTCAGATCGATTTAATAGACTGTTTAAGTATCCTATTGCAGCTAGGAGTACTTTAAGTTATAACTGAAGCTCTACGAGCCCTGCGTCTTTTTCTAATATAAAAATAAATAAACAAATAAGAGAAATTTACGACCATGGACCTCACCTTTTATTCATTGGTTTTTACAGAACAAAACAAACTTAACATACGAATTTAGACCTTCTCGTACGCACACCAAAATTGAGGACGAAAATACCCCTATTTTTTAAAGTAAACTTATAGCTATGTATTATAACCGTAGCCTTAGGTACCGTAAGCCATTCTGCAATGATTTTGCGGCCCTTTATGGCTACGGATTATAACTGTAGCCATAGGTACTATAGCTAGTTTAGCAACCTCCACCCATTCCTTTTTATAATTTTTTAGTTTTTTTTTTTTCCTTTTTTTTACACACACTTATCCATTTATTTTGATGGCTCTTTTGAAGGCATGCTTCAAAAAATGAAGTAGATTCAAACCGATGTCTGTTCATTTTTTATGGCAGAAAAAATATAGTTCATTTTTCATATCCTCTCACTTGGAAATTGTCACGGAACGAGCGAATGGCGTTCGTTTTTCATTCTCGTAGTGTTGGTTCTAATTTTATTACTACCAATGTCTGCAAAAGAACAAAGAGTAATGTTAAATAAAAAAGTGTATACATCAAATTAAGCAAAGTAAATGTCGAAGAAATATATATACTTATAGTTTTACTCACGAAAATAACATGTATTTTTTTGTACATCTAACCCTTCCAGCCTTGATATTGAATGAAGCATGGAATTTAATGGGAAATATACGAAACAACACAATCTTGTAGGGCATGTAATATCTCTACTGGCCATACTTGTTAGAATGAAATTGCACTAGATTAAAAATTCACAATTAACTATAGACGACTGTAATCATGTAGAAAATAAGAGGTGTTCTTACCTATAGAGGAAGAACGCAACCACATACAGTGTAGCGAGGGGCACTTGATACGGCAACGACAGCTTTGATTCCTTGTGACATGGTATAGTATCCCAAACTACCTCAAGGATAGCTATAGAAATCATCTAGCGAGTCCACTAGGTGAATATAATCTATGTTGCACATGGTTTTTAGTTTGGTTCCCCTAATAAAATACTTCACAACCAGAAGTAGGGCAACCTTCATAACATCTTCATGCTTATTTGTGTTAATTAATCTTTCAAACACATCCATTAAGTGCTTCTTTAAAATAACATATTCTTTAAAATATTTGTCTCTTAATGTACTCGTATTGTGACAATTTTTCGGTACTGTAAGATCTCCAGTCTTAAGCTCCGTAATAAAGGCGAAGTCCATCTCTGTGAACTCCACTCGTATCCCCATAATCTCAAAATACTAGATCACCTTTATATCTTTGAAAAAGAAGGTGAAATAAAGGCCCTATAAATCTAAAGGATGTAACATGCAATAAAAATGAAAATGGAGATTGGATAAACAAATTTAGCCGATTATCATGCTTTTCCACTCCACCCTTCACATTCTCAAACCACCATATCAATGTACATTTAGAAGTTGAGTTTGGAATTATAGCAGAATATTCGTCACCTACAAAAATGAATTGAAAAATATATCAAACATAAAATTCACAAGATAATCATAGTGTACAAAATCAGAGATAATTGAAAAGAATGTCGCATTTCATGAATTTGAATAAGCTTCATATGAGATCGAGATAGAAATTGAGCAAGGAAATATCAAAAATTTTAATAGACAATCTATCAAAATAAGTGAGGCAAACTAGAATTTGAGCGTGACAAACTGCAAATTGAGCGGGGCAAACTGCAAATTTGAGCGGGGTTAGCATGAAATTTAGCTGTGCAAACACGAAATTGAGCGGGGCAAACTTGAATTTCAATGGGGAAAACATGAAATTGAGAGGGGCGACATGAAATTCAGCGGGGCAAACATGAAATTCAGTGGGGCAAGCATGAAATTAAGCGGGGTAAACTTGAAATTGAGCGAGATAAGTATGAAATTCAGTGGGGGAAACTTAAAGTTGAGCGGAGCAAGCATGAAATTGAGCGGGGCAAACATGAAATTAAGCGGGGCAAACTACAAAATTGAGCGGGGCAAGCATGAAATTGAGCGGGGCAAATATGAAATTGAGCGTGACAAACTTGAATTTCAGAGGGGAAAACATGAAATTGAGTGGGGTAAACATGAAATTCAGCAGGGCAAACTTGAAATTCAGAGGGGCAAGCATGAAATTCAGCGGGACAAACTTGAAATTGACCGAGGCAAGTATGAAGTTGAGCGGGGCAAACATGAAATTGAGCGGGGCAATCTGATAATTGAGCGGGGTAAACATGATATTGAGCGGGGCAATCTGATAATTGAGTGGGGCAAATTGATAATTGATCGGGGCAAACTTAACAGATAATTTCGTGGTTTGAGACCAAAAATCTAAACATATCCAATGTTCAAATTGACCACACCACATGAAAATTTTACATTGAATTTCTATTGTTGAAAATTTCTTAAGGGCGACAGAAGTTTTGGATCAAGCTTATAATTGTGTTTTCTATTAATCCATGTCTGTATGATCTTATGAACAAGTTTGATAGCAAACAAACATCACTGTTTGGCCTAGTATAATTTGGACGGTGGAAATCATTATCCCCACTATTTCCCGCGGTATGATCCACTTGATCTTTTCATATGCTTCAATTTGGGGCTCAACCCCTTAAATTAGATGGAAAAACGGATGCACTACATACATTCAAGGTGGGCCCAACTGAGTTTAGATGAAAAAACGGATGCACTACATACATTTGGGGCTCAACCCCTTCAATTAGGCGGAAATCATTATCCCTACCGTTTCCCGTGGATATGCTACATACATTCAAGGTGGGCCCAACTGAGTTTACTCAGTACGATAGGAGCGTACTGAGTAACTCAATACACAATTCGATTTCGCTTGTTACGCTCCACAATCATGTTCATCCAACAGGAAATATATTAAAATATACTTCTGGTGTATGGTTTCTTCACTGGACGAACCATTTTGAGAAGATAACAAAATGCTGATGTATGGAGAGGATGCAATACAATGCTGATAAGGAAGGGGCCCATAGAAAATTGGTTTTTTTTTTTATATCTTTCTTAGTGGAAACAGAGTGAGGAAAGGAAAGGGGATGAAAGTGAAACAGTGAGAGCAACAGATTGGAAGAGGAGGGGTAATTTTGTTCGAAAAAATGCCTGGCCGTACGTTGAAGTCTAAGTTCGTATGTTAATTTTGTTTAGCTTCATAAAAACTAATGGATAAAAGGTGGGGTACCCAGTCGTAAATTTCTCAATAAATAATTGATAACGACTGTTGATGGGAGAAGCGCAGTCCCCGCCAGAACGGACTCGGCCGGGCGGCGGCTCTGTCGGGCCCACCGTGATGTATGAGTTTTATCCACGCCGTCTAACCACTGTTTTCATATTATTTTATGGTATGATTCCAAAATTGAGGCAGATCAAAGGCTCAAGTAGCCCACAGAGGGGGGATTGAATGCTCACCGTTAAAAAATTCTTGGGCCGTGCAGAAGTTTTGATCAAGCTAATATTTGTGTTTTCACTTTATACAGATCTATGTGACCGTATGAATAGGTTACACGGTAATTAAACATCACTGTAGGCCTTAAGAAGGTTAGTGGCTGTCACTATCATTACTGTTTCCTGTTTTGTGGTCCACTTGAGCATTGGATCTGCCTCATTTTCGGTATTACCACCTAAATTGATCTGAAAAAACTTTTGGATGGTGTGGATGAAACGTATACATTACAGTGGGACCCACAGAGATCCTGCCTAGACCCAGCCCGTCCAGGCGGGGGCAGGTCGCAATCCACTTCAGCAGATGGGTATGTTGACCAAGTACTCATTTTGTAACCGGTCATGGATAAGTAGGACCACAGATGAGCTGAGTAAGTGGACCCCACCTGGATGCGAAAGAGAAAATACGTTGACAACATAGACATGGCAACTGAAGATAGCCATCCAGGCATCTCAAATTAACCGTTCAAATTTTCTGCCCCACTTAATATCGGAAAACGCCCAAACCCAAATCAATCGAGTGATCCTAAACTCCGATTAACGGACATCTTTTGGTTGATTTTAGACGGTTGAATATTTTCATTATAACCATCCAGCCAACTATCGGAAGCCGGGATCCTCAGTTCACTGTAAAACTTTGGTTTATGCACATTATTTCAACGGTTTGTATTGATATAAATGTATGAAACGTCATCGGATCTAGTGACCTTTTCTCACTGAAAACGGCCAAAGATTTTGTCTTGACGTCCATTAAACGTCATGATTCAGTGAGCGGGCGGAATACGTGTCATAGACCGTGCGTACGTCACACATGTCAGAAATCATAATCATTCGCCGCACTGTGACGTATCATATACCAAAGATTTTATTTTTTATTTTGGTAGTCAACGGATCTCTGCAAGTATTTCCTCTTCCCGACAGGGAGCGGAGTAGATGCAGCCCCTCCCCCAAGACAGTGCGCAGCCCTTACCGTGGGGCCCACCCTGATATATGAATTTCATATCCACGCCGTCCATCCGTTTTTCTAGATTATTTTATGGTATTAGTGAAAAAATGAAGCAGATCCGATTCTCAGGTGGACCATACCCTAAGAAACAGTGGTGATTGTCTATTGATAGAGCACAAAATTTTTACATCAAGCTGATATTTGTTTTTTCTTTTCCTTCATCCAGGTTTATGTGACCTTATCAACAGTTGGATGAATAATAAACAATACGCAAACGTTACAGTAGGCCCAATGGTAAGACGTTCAATCACCACTGTTTTCTATGGTATGGTCCACCTCAGTGTTGGATCTGATTCGGTTTTGGACTCATGCACTAAAGTAATCTGGAAAAATGGATGGACGGCGTTGGTGTAGAATACATACATCAAGGTGGGCCACACGGAAAGGGCCGCATCTAATCCGCTCCCTTCCTCACATGAGCCGACGACACTGTCACGACTGTTTTCGTTTTTTTAAGACAAGAACGGCAAAGTTCGTTTTGACTTCCGTTTCGGATGAGAATATCTAATGGTCAGGATAATCTGCCTTTAGAAAAGTGGGCATAATGTGCAGTGAAGGCTAGTAAATATGAATAAAATCTAGGCCATTGGTAAGGTCGGGCCCACCATGTAGAATCAACGGCAAGAAAATGAGAAAGTTGCACGGAACATGTTAGCTAATTTGCACGAAATAATTTAACGGTTAAAAATAATACTTGAAATAGTTCATACTAGTTTTGAATTTGGGTATAGAAATCTTAATTTGGGGGCTCAACTGATGGACGGATCAGATCTTTTCATTCAGCCATGTTGGAGCATTTGGATGACGTTACATGGAGTGGACTATACACGCGCGTGGGATCAGCAACCATGCATTTTCAATAACTTCGTATTGGTCCAAAACTTATGCGACTCCAAAAAAAGGTTTCAATGGCAGACCTTCAATCCCCACTGCTTTTTGTGGTGTGCTCGACTTGATAGTTAGATCTGTCTTATTTATCTTCTCGAGCATTAATATGAGCTCGCCAAATGAATGGACCGCTTGAATATAACACATACCTCATGATCAGACCCACGTAATATGCTGACAACAGCTATGTAGCTGGTGTGATGTACACCTGACCAACCAACCAATCCGCTTCCATGTGGACTGGGAATAGATTGGCTACTCCCCCTGACACCGGCCATTGGCTAGTGGTTGGTGGTCTGTGGGGCTCACCATGATGTATGTGTGTCATCCATGCTGTCCATTTATTCTTATATATCATTTCATGACATGAGAAAATAAATGAAGTATATCTCAATCTCAAGTGGACCACATTACAAGAAACAGTGTTGAATGAATTTTGATCATTAAAAACGTTTTGGGGCCATAAAAGTTTTGGGGTCTATATGACCAAATCAACAGATTGGATGTCAAATAAACAGTACATTGGGCCTCAGGAGGATTTTAATGGTGAATATCCATTCATTATTTTTCTCCTGTGGTGTGGCCCACCTAAGATTTATATCCCTATAATTTTTGTATCAAGCCATAAAATGATCTGTAAAACTGGATGAACGGAATGGATGAAACACGTACATCATGGTGGGGCCCACAGAGCACCAACCATCAGCCACGGGGCTGGTGTCAGGGGGAGTGGCCAATCGGTCTCCGACTGGACTATACCCGCGCGTGGGATCAGCAACCGACGCGGATTATATTTGAGTAGTCCGCTACTGAGTGACGTCACCAAGTTAGGTGGCCCCACTATGATGTATGTGCTGTATCCACACCGTCCATCCATTTTGAAATATCATTCTAGGACATGAGCCAAAGAATGAAGGAGATAAAAATCTGTAGTGGATCCCACCACAGAAAGCAGTGGGGAGAGTGATTGCCACCGTTGAAACTATCCTAAGGCCCACCATAATGTTTATTTGAAATCCAACCCGTTCAAAAAGTAAAAAAAAAAAAAAAAAAAAAAAAAAAACGTGAAAGAAGGGAAAACACAAATATTAGCTTGATGTAAACCTTCCGTAGCCTTTAGCAGTTTTTAACGGTGGGTGTCACTGAATCTGTTTTCTGTGATGGGTCCTCTTGGAGCCTTGGATTTAACTCATTCTTTGCATCTTGCCCAAAAATGATCTCTCCGAAAGGATGGAAAGCGTGGATACAAAACATACATCATAGTGGGGCCAACGGACACGTTGGTGACTTTACTTCAGTAGCTTCTCTCGCTACTCAACCTGTCAGTAGCTAATCAGCACCCAGTAACTATGCATTTTTAATAATTTGCGCGCTTTCCAATGCTCCTGCGCTTCCTCTTTTTACGAGTTGGTTTTTCCTCCCTCGTAAGATATAGATTAGTATGTCGCAGGTTACTAGAGCCTACAGTATGAGTTATCTGATTATCGGAACCGTAAATAATTTCAAATATTTGATATACGTTCTAGTGTAAGAAAATATTCTGAACGGACGGTTTTGATCATCATTTTCAGGAGAACATTTAGAGTAAGGAAAAGAAAATTTTTAATGGCTCTCATCAACTAGAAAAATCAAAAGTTAATATAACCACAGAAGCTTGACTATGAAAAATAAAAAATTTAATTCATTGAGTAAAGACAAGATGGACTATTAAAATAATCGGAAAATATCAGAATGTGGGCCCCAGTCGGTGGTGACACGCGCTGGATCGGGACTGTCCCTACAGATTATACAAAACGGACTCTTTACTCGTTTTCGAGTAGCTGCCGACGACTTCCGTGTCAAGATAGGTTATTTTGGTAATTTCACATGTATTGTTTCGGAATAGAAAAAGTATTCTAAACCGTTAGAAATATTGGGTGCCACATCATATGAAGGAAAACTAGAACTTAGATGGATAGGCTGTTGCAAAAAATATTGATTTTAATAAAAAATATTTTAATAAAAAAATAATATATGATATAAAAAGTTGTTTTGAAAAAACACTCCGGATTTTTTGGGAACAATCCCACATAGAAAAGAGAAGAGAAAAACCTATGGTTTATATGAAGGATGTAGAGTATTATAATATTTACCTACCTAGTCCGTGGACTATGGACCTTGCGTGTTCCAGTGCGTAGCACTGTAACACCCGTGCTTGCGCTCGCGCTCGGGCACGGGCATGGGCACGGTGCGAGGGCGTGGGCATGTGAGACAGTGTGGCTGTAAAGGCGCTAATGACGCACTTTGCACTTTGCACTTCGCACGTTCGCAGCGAGTCGCGGTGCGACTAAGTGGCTATGGAGCGAACCGGAGCGAGACATGTACGAGGGCATACCATAGTTATAGAAGGAGATAAAGAAAATGTTATAAGAAAAATACCTATAGTAATGACTATAGAAGATGACCCTAAAACATATAAAGAGGCCATATCCTCTAGAGACACAGTTTTCTGGAAAGAAGCTATAAACGATGAAATAGAATCTATACTATCAAATCAAACATGGGAACTAGTTAACTTACCTCCAGGTTCTAGACCCATAGGTTGTAAGTGGGTATTTAGGAAGAAATATTACACTGATGGGACTATCCAAACCTTTAAAGCTCGACTAGTAGCTAAGGGTTTTAGACAAAAAGAAGGGATAGATTGCTTTGACACATACTCTCCTGTTGCTAGGATAACATCCATTAGGATATTATTTGCGCTAGCTTCTATACATCATCTTCACATCCACCAAATGGATGTAAAGACTGCATTCCTGAATGGTGACCTCAACGAGGAGGTATATATGGAACAACCTGAAGGATTCGTTCTATCAGGAAATGAAAACAAAGTATGTAGATTAGTCAAATCATTGTATGGATTAAAACAAGCACCAAAACAGTGGCATGAGAAGTTTGATTCTAAAATACTTTCTCATGGTTTCATGCATAATGTAGCTGACAAATGTATATATTCTAAAGTAGATGGTAGTTACATTTTTATTATTTGTCTGTATGTTGATGACATGTTAATAATAAGTAATAAAATGGAAGATGTAACTGAAACAAAAAAGTTTCTATCTTTCGTATTTAAAATGAAGAATCTTGGACAAGTTGATACCATTCTTGGTATCAAAGTTAAAAAATATTGTGGGGGTTATGCTTTGTTTCAATCTCATTATATTGAGAAGATACTAAACAAGTTTAACCATCTAAATATAAAAGAAGCAAAGACCCCATTTGATCCAAGTATCAAGCTAAAAGAAAATACTGGAAGAATAGTTGCACAGTTAGAATATGCAAGTGTTATAGGGAGTCTTATGTATGCTATGCAATGCACTAGACCTGATATCGCATATGCTGTGAGTAAACTTAGTAGGTTTACTAGTAACCCCAGTACTGAACACTAGAATGCAATAAGTAGAGTCCTTGGTTACTTAAAAGCATCCAAAGACCTAGGACTATTTTATTCAGAGTTTTCTGCCGTATTGGAATGATATACCGATGCGAGCTGGATATCGAGTGCAGGGGACAACAAGTCTACTACAGGGTGGATATTTACCCTAGGAGGTGCAGCTGTATCTTGGGGATCCAAGAAACAGACTTGCATAACGCATTCGACTATGGAGTCTGAATTTATAGCCCTAGCTACAACAGGCAAAGAGGCTGAGTGGTTAAGGGATCTTCTATTAGAAATTCCTTCCTGTGTAAAGCCTGCATCGGCTGTGTCACTACATTGTGATAGTGAAGCCACATTAGCTAGAGCCTATAGCGGCACTTATAATGGTAAGTCAAGACATATTAGTCTTCGACATGATTATGTCAGACAATTGATTCGAGATAAAATCATTGCTATTTCTTATGTGAAATCAGGCAATAACCTGACAGATCCTTTCACTAAACCTTTACCGAGAGAGAGAGGTAGTAAATGCTACATCTAGAGGGATGGGGTTGAAACTCTTCAACCAAAGTTCCACCAGTGATGGTAACCCAACGTAAAGTTAGAAAATCTCTAATTTTGGGTTTAATGGGTATGAACAAGTCACTGATATATGAAAAGTTTTCAGCACTAAAATTATTAAACCTCATCCATAATAGATAAGTGCTGAGCGTTATGATAGAGGGTTGAGTCTTAGAACTCTTAATGAAATCCAGTCTATAAGGACAAGTATCTTATAGTAATGGAGACACTGGAAGGATTTCACCTATATGAACGTAGAGATGGTGCCGTCTCTCATGAGAGTTAGAAGTTTTTTCTCGAGATCGTTCACGAATTAGGAAAAGTACGTGGCCATTAATTGTGCTGAGCAAGATTGTGGGAACTCTAACAAACACATAGCGAATATGTGTGTGGTATTTTCAATTCTGTTATCTAAGAATAACTGGTTCAAAGCTACGGTTACCAGTCATTTCGACAGAGTTTTGAAATACTCACACTAAGGAAAGATTAAAATCGAAAGATATCTTTCTTTATGCATATAAACTGATTATTCTGGCAGTATTGTTTAACCGAGAAAATAATTTTATAAAATCAAGTGGGGAATTGTTGCAAAAAATATTGATTTTAATAAAAAAATATTTTAATAATAAAATAATATATGATATAAAAAGTTGTTTTGAAAAAACACTTTTCTGCGGGTTTTTTGGGAATAGTTCCACATGAAAAAGAGAAGAGAAAAACATGTGGTTTATATGAAGGATGTGGAGTATTATAATATTTACCTACCTAGTCCGTGGACTATGGACCTTGCATGTTCCAGTGGCCGCGCTCGCTCCCGCTCGCACTCGGGCTCGGGCACGGGCACGGGCTCGAGCTCAGGCTCGGTCTCGGTCTCGGTCTCAGTCTCGGTCTCGGTCACGGGCACGGGCTCGGGCTCAGTGTGAGGGCGTGAGCATGTGAGATAGTGTGACTGTAAAGGCGCTAGTGGCGCACTTTGCACTTCGCACTTTCGCATTGTGTCGCAGAGGGTCGTTCCTTCGCGACCTTGAGCGAACCGGAGTGAGACGTGTGCGAGTCGCGGTGCGACTAAGTGGCTATGGCGGGTGGCTGGTTAGCAGAGAGACTAAAGGACTGAGAGAGAAATCTCTCAGTATAAATAGAAGGACTGAAAAGAGCTGTTGCAGCAGAAACTGTAACAGCTGAGCCATTAGTGCAAGGTCCAGCTGTAACTGCTGCATGGCTAGCCCAACAGCTAGAAAACGGCTAGCTGTTATCTCACAACAGTCAGCATGTAGCAGCTTAATGGTCCATGCACAACAGTTAGAAAATGGCCATAAAACGACTAGTTTTCCAACAGCCAGAAATGACTTAATGGAATTTAAGTCTCTGGACCATAACCCCCTAGCCACCATAGCTTATAAAAGGGGGACCTGGATGGGTTTCCAAACCATCTCAACTCACTCCAGCAAACCCATACGAACTGAGACAGCCAGCCCCTCTCCACTCATATATTCTAGTGTTTCCAGCAACATAGAAAGGCTTAAACCTTAGCTTGAAGAACAGACCAGCGATGTGGCTGAAGATTTGAACTGACCAGTGCAGAAGTCAAAACTCTTTTTCTCTTCTTTTCTTCTTCTTTTGGGATTTTTTCCTTTATATTGTAATACTGCCAGAAAGTGTGTAATTGAGTTCCATTTGGTGGGCCTTCATGTTTGCTGAACGCAGACCCACACCAGGCTCGTCGTATCCTAGAAGCTATTTGCCTGTAACCTACCAACATACTCAATTCACTTGAGTAGGGGCAAATAACGCTTTAAGGATAGCGTTTCAGACGTGCTTCAGCCTGTCCTGATTTCTGATTATTTTGCACTTTTTGGTTTCCACATTATACAGAAATACATTAATCTGTATATTTCCAACATAGACGATCTTATTCTCTTAGTGATGAATATTTATCATTTGTATTTGGACCACCAACGTTGATTTCAATCGTCCGTTTGTATTAGCATAAAATGCATGTCAATCCGATCCAAATTTGGGCCTCACTTGGGCATGAGGCAATTTTACAAAAGCAAAAAATAAAAAAAATAAAGGCTGAGGGGAACTGATGTAATCCACCACAAGGAGAGTGTAAGCGATTACAAGAAAATATCTTGTAACCTATATTATTAAAAATGTCAAGTTTAGTTTTACAAATTGATAATTCATGGAGGCATACATTGGTAATGATTCTTTTGAAAGAAGCTGAACAGCCCGACGGGATAGCTCAGTTGCAAGAGCCTCCCCAATTGAGCAGATTGACCACAACCAGAGACAAGGCGAGGATCTCGGGAAAAACCCCGCCTCCAACCAAGAGAATGGATTCGATACGATTTTACCAAAAGATCATGCCGGCCGAGACAAGCTCACCCATAAATTCAAAGGAAGATTTGTATCAAGATAAGATTTTCCAACAAATCCCACAACATACATGGGTCCTGTCACTACCTGATGGACCCTATAAGTTCCCCACCGATCAAAGGGAGGTAAGAGACAAAAATCCAAGCTCAAGTCTTTTCAATTTGAGTCTACCTATCTAACTTAGGCATTGGAGGGTTCACAACCATTATCGGCACCCTCATTGTCTACTTCATCTTATCTTTGTAGGTCCACTGCTGGGATCGCCTTTCTGATCAATCATATCTGTTCAAGCATATTTTGGTGATAACATATTGGCGTCGTCTGTGGGAATGACAAGAAAGTCAAGTTCTCACCAACTCTAACTTGAACCACTGCTTACTCTCCCCCTCATCGATGGCCAAGAGAAAAGGAAAAGTCTCAACCATGGCCGAGTCTGCTCATGGGGCTCAGCCTAAAGACGCCAAGGCTTCATAGTTGACCCCTCAGTCTCAGCTACCTTCGCAGGTGGTAGCGCAAAGGTCACAGAATCGGGGTAGCTGGCTCATCTCCCTCAAAACTAAGGTGGGATCTATGATTGGTAACATAGACCGCATCATCAAGCTATTGGAAAGGCAATATAGATCCCTAGCTAACCAATAAGAGGAGGCAAAGGTAGCAACCCAATAGTTCTGCCCGATACTATCACATCATGAGCCTTTCCATAGGAAAGCTCGACCTGAGGGGAGCATTCTCACCTTGACACAGACCTTGAAAGCCATCGAGCTTGCTGATTTGAATCTGCGCCATACCTTGGACTAGAGGAGGCAAGCTCAGGGAAAGACCCCAGAGATCATGGCTAAAAACGAAGTCCCTTGGGGGTAGAAGTTAAAGAAATTCAGGATCAGCTTGGCGATATACAACAGGCCTACTGGGCAAAAGTTCCAACTTCTGTTGATGCCCTTCTTGAACAGATCAAGGCTCCATCTACAAATGACATCATGCAAGCACAGCTTGCGCCTAGGTTTCAGATCCCCAAATATTGTCCTATTCACGTTCGGGAGACCTTGCTGAATACTTGAATTCTTTCAAAGCATGGATGGCACTTCATGACACTTCTAGACCCTCGATGTGCATGACATTTTCCCTTACACTAACCAGGGCGGCTCAAAAGTGGTATTGACACTTGAAACTAAAATCCATCAGCTCATTTGCCCAACTCAACGGGGCTTTCATCACCCAATTTATTAGGGGTATGGATATAAGAAAACCTTCAACTTACCTCCTCACAATAGCTCAAAAGGAAGATGTGCTTCTGAAAGATTATATCGTTTGATTTAACGCTGAGGCCGTCCAAGTATATGGCTACTCTGACCTGGTGGCACTCACAGCAATGATGGTTAGGCTGAAGTGAGGAAAATTCCTCTTCTTAATCGGGAAGAACCCTTCGACAATTCTTTCTGACCTCCTCAACTGAGCTCAGAAATACTCTGATGTCGAAGAGCTATTCAGTGCAGCAAAAATACCTTCGATGAAAGTAGCTCGATAAAAGAAAAGAAAAATGAAGGAAAATAAGGAAGGATCCAATGAGAGCTCCTCCAAAAGGAGGGATGACAACCAAAGTAGTGTTCTCCAATTTAATCGGGTCTCAAAAAGTTAGTTTTGCCGGTACACCCCATTGAACACCATGCTAGAGTAGGTGCTCATAAAGTTCAGAGAAAAGAGAATCTTGAGATGGCCGAACAAGATGAGGGTCGACCCGGAAAAAAGAGATAGGAAGAAATATTGCCACTTTTACCAAGACCACGACCATAATACAACTGAATGTTTCGATCTCAAGGAAGAGATTGAATCCCTCATCCAGATGGGTACTTGTGCGAATTTGTCACTAGTCACAAAGGAGATCGACCAACCCCTCAGCATGAGCGACGTGAGGAACACGACAATAATAAGCCGATCGGGGAAATACATACCATCTTCGATGTAACCATCGGGGGTGGCAACTCGAATCGAGCATACCAAACCCATGCTCGGAGTGTGAATACTACTGAAGAAGAACACCAGATAAACCTCGATAACCAACCCAAGAAAGAGCTTAGAATGTTCTTGAGCACTATCGTCTTTATAGAGAAAGATGCTAGGGGGATTTAGCACCCCTATGATGATGCACTAGTAGTCGCCATGACTATCACCAACCACAAATACATAGAATACTAGTTGACACAGGAAGCTTGAAAGATATCATATTCGCAACCACTTTCGATAAGATGGGATTCAGAAGATCGAAATTGCGACCTATGTGGACCCCTATGCTTGGCTTCGTAGGGGAGAAGGTGACCTCGGAAGGAAATGTCCTCCTGCCCATGGTGGTCGGAGAGGGTTCCAACCAAGTCACCACTATGGTGGACTTTCTTATTGTAGATTGCCCCTCAGTGTACAATGTAATTTTGGGCAGACCGTCCTTAAATGTCATGTGGGCTATAGTCTCCACTTATCACCTCACCATGAAATTTTTGACTGAGCACAATGTCGGAAGAATCGACCAGCATGAAGCCCAATAGTGTTATTTGACAACCCTTCGAGGAAGGGCGCAACAACAATAGACAATGTAGGTCACCTCCCTTGATCCTAGGGAGGAGACTACCAAGAGGGGGTCACCTGCAGAAGACCTCATCTCAGTACAACTCTTCGAGGTCGACCCATCTCAGACTATTCAGGTTGGGTCACTACTTGAACTGCAACTTTAGGCAGAGATAGCGAACCTGCTGAGGGAACATTCCAACGTGTTCGACTGGTCTCACCAGGATATATTTGGGATAAACCCAAGAGCCACAGTTCATCGACTGAACGTAAAACTCGACCACAAGCTCGTCTGTTAAAAAAGATTAACGTTCGATTCAAAAAGGTATGCGACAATCAATGAGGAAGTCAACAAGTTCCTTGAGGCCGACTTTATTAAAGAAGTGCACTATCCTGACTAGTGGGCCAACGTGGTGTTGGTGAAAAAGGCCAGCAAAAAATTAGTAGTCTTTGTAGACTACACTAAACTAAATAAGGCTTGCCTAAAAGACAATTTTCCACTACCGAGGATCGACCAGTTGGTAGATGCTACCGCTAGGTATGCACTCCTCAGTTTTATGGATGTGTACTCAGGGTACAACCAGATCAGTATGCACAAGCATAATAAACAGAAAACTGCATTCATCACCGATAAAGGGTTATATTGTTACCGAGTAATGCCTTTCGGGTTAAAAAACGTCAAAGCAATGTATCAACAACTGGTGAATAAGATGTTCATCAAGCAAATTAGAAAGAACGTGGAGTTTTACGTCAACAATATGTTTGTCAAGAGCACCATGGCCAAGGGCCACATAATAGACCTAAGAGAGATGTTTCGGATCTTGAGGAGATATTGAATGAAACTCAACCCAAGCAAATGTGCCTTTGACGTCAATTCAGGCAAGTTCCTAAGTTTCATGGTCCACCAAAGAGGGATCGAGGCGAATCCGACAAAATCCGAACTCTCATAGAAATGAGCTCCCTAACTCGATAAAAGAAATCCAACGCCTCATGAGCAGAGTACAACGCTAAACAGATTTGTTTCCTGAACCATAAACAAGTGTCTACCCTTCTTTAAGTAGCTGAAAGGGAGGTCGACTTAGATGGAGGAATGCAAACAAATATTTTTATAGCTCAGGGCCTACTTAGGGTCCCCTCCACTTCTCTTAAAGCTTGCACAAGGGGAAGATCTGTTAATGTACATAGTCATCTCACCAACAACTGTTAGCTCGGCCCTAGTCAAGGAAGAAGGAGGCTCCTAGCGACCAATCTACTATGTGAATAAAGCCATGACTGATGTAGAGACACGCTACCCAAAGATAGAAAAGCTGGCTTTGGCCCTAATCATGTCGTCTCGGCGACTTAGGCCTTTCTTCTAAGCTCACACCATCAACATCCCGACCAATTAGCCTCTCCGCCAAGAATTACAGGAACTCGAGGTGTCAGGATGACTCGCCAAGTGGGCAATTGAGCTCGACAAATTTGACATCATATATCAACCTCGAATAGTGATCAAAGGGTAGACCGTTATCGACTTTATTACACCTACCTTGCAAACCAGCCACTCACAGAGAAAACTGAGCAAGGCTCGACATCACAAACGTAGACTCTCCATGTATATGTATCATTGATTGCTCAGGGAATTGGAGTGGAACTAATTCTGATCTCACACGACCAAGTGAAGATCAAGTACACCCTACAGTTTGGCTTCTTGGCCTTCAATAATGAGGCTAAGTATGAATAACTTCTAGCTAGCCTGAGGTTAGCGAATGGAATGGAAGCCAAAATACTAAAAATCTATAGCAACTCGCAGCTGGTAGTAAACTAAGTTACCACAGAATATCAGGCTAGAGGAGACAAGATAATTGCCTACCTAACTAGGGCTCGTGAATTACTTAATGAATTCAAAAGGTATGAAATCATACAAGTCCTAAAATTTGAGAACTCTAACGTAAACTCTTTGGCCAAGTTGGCCTTAACCAATGATGCCGACCTCGCCAGGACCGTCCCAATTGACTTTTTATTAGTGCACTTATTTGCACACATGTTTATCAATCATGTAACTAGTTGTGTTAAGTAGTTGGATGAGTCATTTGCAAATGAAGACCAATGACTTAATTGAAGCAGAAGCCCGAGCTACAATGTCAGATTCTAAAGAAGCTTCTATGATTAGGATCTTGCCTATAGATGATCCCAACCCAAACAGGAAAATGTAATTAGGTCATCTATTCAAAACCAATTCCGAATTCATATTTTCTATCCTTTAGTCTTGGCTTTAGCAAGTCCCAAGTTGATGAATGATTAAATGGACAAACAGAAAATCTGTCCACATTCGGTAGGAAAAGGTGCCACTGAATAACACTTTTGATATCACCAAAGATACCTTCGGTGTTACCGAAAGCGTTCAAAGCAGTCCAACAGCATTTCAAAGGTAATTCGGTACCACCGATTGGACATTTCAGTAACACTGACTGCCACCGACGAACAAAGTTCGATGTCATCGAAAGGGATTTTTTTCATTAAGCAAACTTGAGGATATAATTCGGTGCTACCGATTGATAATTCGGTACCACCGAAGCAAGTTTGGTAATACCGAAGTTAGCTTTGTTATCACCACAAACTAGCCGTTTTTTATCCGTTGGAACTGTTTCTCTATAAAAGCGACTTGTAGAAACTTGCAAAAATAGTGGATTAAGGCATCTTAGAGTCTCTAGTGTATCCCAAGCTTATCCTAGCCTACCAAGACTCTATCCATATGAGTTTCATGCTCTCTTTATTGTGATCTTTCACTTTTATGAGCATTTAAAGCTCCTATTAATGAAGAACATGAACTCGTGCCTTCTCTAGAGTATAAAGACCAAACTAATAGGAAAATCCTTTGTCTTTTCTATACTCTAGAGCATCCATAGGTTGAATCCCTTAGAAAATCCACTCATTATCCTAGATAGGAGATTCGACCAACTCCCATTACCTTGGTCACCTTTATAGGTATATCTTATGCAAGGTTTTTAATTGTGATGCTGAACCAATAGGAAAATCTAAGCTACGTAATTAGGGGAGTACTGGAGAGCTGATTCAAGCATAAGAGCGCGAAGATTAAGCAACCCATGACAAGCTAAAAGAAGGGACTTAATCCGACAAGTAAGTGTCATTGTTAAGAGTTCATAAGTTAGTCTCTATTCTCGTGTAGGATTGAGGCTAAGAGTTTGCTATCCACAAACTTGATTAGGTGTCTAGTGTGGGACCTTGGCCGGTGGGTCTAAACATAGGTGCCTTGTGTGGGACCTTAGCCGGTGGGCCTAAAGGTAAGTGCCTATTGTGGGACCTTGGTTGTGGTGTCTAAACGTAGGTTCGAGATTAAGACCTTGGCTTGTGTGGCCTAAATTGTTGGGTTCGGGAGTAGGACCCTTACTCTTGTGTAGAACATAAATCTTAGGTTCAGAATTAGGACCTTGGCCTGTATGGCCTAAACTGTCAGGTTTGAAATTAGGAGCTTAGCTTGTGTGGCCTAAACTATAAGGTTCAGGATTAAAACCTTTGCTCTTGTGTAGGGTATAAATTGTAGTGTCTTTATGTATGGCTATAAAGGTTTGAGGTGAACCTGATTTAAAACCTCTAATAGTGAAATCCGATCACTCATGGGTTGAGTGCGTCTGCCGAGAGTAGAGTAGGCACGTAGCCAAACCACTATACATGATCGTGCTTGGGATTGCTATTTGCTCATTTATTCAATTATGCTTATGTGTCTTGAATGTTTAAATATAATGCATGATTAGATGAATCACATCTTACACACTCATATACACTATCTTATATAGGCTAGTTGCTTAACTTGCAAATCTAATGTAGCCTATGTGATTGGACCCTCTATTGGCTTGGAAGCCTTTAGAGTTAAAATTGTCTTGCCTAGTTTAATTGCAAATTAGTTTAAGTCAGGAAATTAGGATTTTAAATTGTCATAATTTTTAAATGGTTCTAATCACTCCCCTTCTAGGACTTAGTCTACATTCTATAGCTCTGCTATATTCCGCACTTAGACGCATTGTGGTACATTATTCACAATTTCAATTCCTACCTGAGCCGAGCATTAGTTAGCCCAACTAAATAACAGCCCTCCCGGTTAGCCACACACTGAGTTGGATAAATCCTATCATGCGCTACCTACAACAAGGAGAGTTACCTGAGGACAAATTGGAAGCCTAGAAAATTAGGTATGGATTTGCTTGGTACACGATACTAGGAGACGTCCTATACAAGAAAAGATTTTCACTGCCTTACCTGAGGTGCTTATGACGGGATGAATCTAAGTACGTTTTAAAAGAAATCCATGAAGGTGTTTGTGAAAATCACTCAAGCGGGAGAGCCCTGTCACACAAAGCGATCCGACAAGGGTATTATGGCCCACGATGCACGAGGATGCCATGCAGTTTATGAGGAAATGCGACAAGTGTCACCGCTTCGCAATAGTGTCACGTTAACCGCCCGAGTAGATGACCTCGATGTGTGGGCCTTGGCCTTTCGCACAATGGGGAGTTGACATCATCGGACCCTTGCCGACCGATAAGAGCCAGACCAAGTTTGTTATTGTCATTGTTGACTACTTCACAAGTGGGCCGAGGCCGAGCCTTTAGCTCGGATCATCAAATAGAAAACCACTGACTTCATCTGAAAGAGCATTGTATGAAAATTCAGCATACCCCACACTATTGTTATCGACAATGGTAGGAAATTCGGCAATGTTAGGTGTTGAGAATTATGTGAGAAGCTTGACATTCAATGCCTTCACTTCACCTTAGCACCCCCAAGCTAACAGCTAGGTTGCAACGTTAATAAGATCATCAAAAACTACCTTAAAACCAAGCTCAAGAAATTTAAGGGGGCTTGGGTGGAGGAGTTGTTGCATGTCTTAAGGGTATATCAGACCACTGCTTGATTAACTACTGAGGAGACCCCTTTCTTAATATCTTGCGATGTGGAGGCAGTGGTCTTGGTGGAAATTGGAATATCATTAGGTCGAACCGAACTATTTCAACCAAAGGAAAATGATGAATAAATGTTACTAGGTCTAGAGAAAAACGATGAACAAATGCTACTGAGTTTAGACCTGCTCGAGGAACTCAGAGATAACGCGAAAGTGAGGGTCGCCACCTACCTGCAGAGAGCTGCTCAACACTATAATTAAAGAGTCAAGCAGTAAAGATTAAGGGTGGGAGATCTGGTACTCCGAGTAACCCAACTTGGGAGCTCTAGGACCGAGCTGGGAGGGACCCTACAAGGTCACCGGTATAGCCCGACCAGGGAAGTACCAGTTGGAGGACTTGCAAGGGAGGACCCTGCCTCATTCATGAAATGGCGAACACTTGAAATTCTAATACCAGTAAAAACTGATCCAAGGAATTCTATAAGCACATCAGGCATACTAGGTCAATAAGACACCTCAGATGTCTACTACCTGTAATTTTCCTTATGAATAAAAGAAAAGAAAAGTGCATATTTTCTACATTGGTAATCTACTGTCCATAAGGGACTAACCTAGTAGTTAAAAAGCCTTAGAGAATGAGCTAAGCCCAAGGAGGTGCCCTTCAACTGTGAAAGGTTCAATGGTTAATAAAAATCCAAAATAAGGGAGAGACTAAGAAATGCACCCTCTGACTGAGCTTGTTACCTTGATAAGCTTAAAAATCCAAGGGCACAGCCCGGATGTAAACACTCGACATTGGTTTGAGTACTCGGGACATAATATTCCTGAGAAGATTGCTAAAATGCCTGACCTTGATCATTTCTCACCACATGACTTTCGAGCTTGGTGAAGCTAAGCTTGGGAGTGGGGGAGCTAAGAAGGCAACAAGTACACACACAAGCAATGTAGTAGTACACATGAACAAAAGTTTTAAACAAAAGTTTTTCGTTAATATGGGAAAAAGGTGTACAAAGTTGTATACAAAAAGGGAGAAAATAATAGAAATGCTTAGGCCGGTGGAGGTCCCTCTGAGGCTCAGGGGAAAGAGGAACGCCTGCATCAACATTCTCTCCCAAGCTCACTTCCTCATCCAGCCATGCTAGGTTGGGCTCGGGGAAATATCCTTGAGCCTTTTCCAGGTAGTTGGCGAAGTCGGTGTTGAAGACCTCCTCCAGCTCCGCCTAATGGGCCTTGGAGGCTATGTGCGCCTCCACCGCTGCCACCTCCCTAGCTGAGATACTAGCCTCGGCTTCGGCTATTGAAGTCTTCGTCCCCTCCACCTCAGCCTCCAACTCAGCCTTTCTGGCTAGCAGCGCGGCATTGCGTTGGTGCTCCTCCACCAGCTGAGTGAGGGAAGCTTCTAGTTCTTCCTTGGAAACACGAAGAACATTTTGAAGCTCCCTCAGGTCTGACGTAGCCGGCACTAGCTCCTGGGCCTTCGCCTCGAGGTTAGCATGTGCGGCATTTAGCAGGCATTCATCCTACTTAAACCTGGCCATCAAGTTAAGGGTGAATTGGCGAAGGACGATGACCTCAAGAGCCTCCTATAAGATGAAAAGGACCAAGATCAGTCTACCAAAAAAAGAGAAGGGAATAAAAAGAGAAAGTCTACAGGCGACCAACGTACCTTGACGACTAAGGTAGCCACTACTAAAAATAGCCACTCTAGGTGCAAAGACAACATGGAGTTCACCTCTTCCTCGAGCAAATGACTCCACCCCTAGTTCAGGAGTATGGCTAAATGCCTTGGGATTGAAGAAGAGGAAGACAAGAGCCTCGTGGTGATCGCCTCGGGGGCTAAGCCCTGTCGCTCAGAAGCACTGGCAGTATCAAGGGCCTCCTCGACACGAGCTCCCTCAGACCTCGGTGAGGGCACATCAAGCTCAACCACTTCAGGTGGGTGAGCATCAGCAGGAGCATCGACAGCTCCACGCCCGAACCCAGCCGGGTCCACAGTGGGGGCAATGACGGTCGGAGCCTCGCTTGCCCGAAGGTCGAGAGCAGGGGTAGTGGCTCTAAGGGGGGTGGCGAGAGGAGCTGATGGGGTCGTCCTTTTCCCCACGCTAGCTCTTCAGTCTCTCTAACTCATCCTTAAACGGAAGCATTCTCTTTCAGGACTGAGGGCGTTCTGACATCACTGCAAGAACAACCTGAAAAGGTCAATACGAGAGAAAGCCTATCTACACAACCATCAATCGAGAATTAACAAAGGTCAAAGAAATTCACCTGTGGGAGCAAGGGTGAATTGCTGTAAAAGTTGCGGAGTGACTGTCCTCTTATAGTCCCGCTAAGCCGCTAGTTGCTCTTGAGTGATCCTGATATGGAGCTAGAGAAAGATGGAGAGGCTGAGCTAGGATCCGGGAAAGGTTGCAAAAACAAAAGGAGCCCACATGAAATGAGCAAGTAAATAAAAGAAAACTAAATACAGTAGCTCAACATGTATTTCAACTTGGGAGGGCAAAGGAAATAGGAACTTAAGCTTATAATCCCTCTAAATGGGCCTCCTACTCTCCAGTTGTAAAAAAAAAATCACTTGTCATTCTAGCCTTTGTTGGACTCTAAGGATGGCACAGACCGGGAATTAGAGCTACTGCCCACTGACTCCTCATAAAGTGCACTAGAGACAATGGTGGCCCCAAAATCTTCCTTAGAAGACATAGAAAAGAAATGAACTATTCAAAAAATAGAGAGGAGGAGGAGAAGTAAGATCTAGTGTATTGGAAAAAGCTCCGGCACGTAGACTTTGAACCAACAGATGCGGGAGAAGAGAAGATCCTTAGATCGAGGTGAAGGCTAGACGCTGGTCGGCAGAGCTCGGGCTTCATAAAATAATTTGATGGGTAGAGAGGGGGGATTGCGGTATTTATAGAATCCCCTTTGATAGTGCATTTACTCTTATGCTGTGCCGCATGAGCCCAAGGTGACACTTCGACTGATGCACCCCTCCACGTTGTGGCGCAAGGTTGGCCTGAGAAAAAAATTGATGGCTCTAGTGACAGTTGTCGATCCGTGATTCGTTTAGAGTCTGAACGACGCTTTGCCATTAATGCATATCCCCTCGTATCCCACAACAATAATCATGTATTTTTGAATTTCGTGTCGGATGCTAACTTTTCAGCTCTCACCCTCACTAGAGAACAATAAACCCGAGCTTGATTTAAAATTCAAAAAAGATCGAGTTGTTTAAAATTTAAATTTCAGTTTTTGCGCTTTTATACCAATTTAGGCTCTTACTTTCCAAACACGTGCTGGACGAGCTTAGAAGTAGGGGACAACTGTTGTGGGGAAAATCGAATTGATCCACTGCACAAAAAATGTAACCGATAATAAGAAGAATGTCTCGGAGCTGAGCTGACTGAAAATGTCAGGATGAGTTTTCCAAACTGATAGGGTACAAAGTTCGGAAGATATGATTAATTAATGATTCTTCCAATAAAGAGATGTGCCCAGAGCAGACGCCGGCTGAGTTGCGTAAGGGTAGAGCTCCGTTGCAAGAGCCATCTCCCGAGCTAAGCAGATCGACCATAGCCACGGGCAGGGTGAGGATCTCAAAGAAAATCTCACCTTGAATTAAGAGAATAAATCTAATATGCTTTTACCCAAAGATCACGCCAACCGAGACAACTTGGGTAATAAATTTGAGGAAAATTTGTATTTAAATAAGATTTTTCAATGAATCCTGCAAATCTCACAAGATATAGATACAGATCGACACTCCCTGATGAAGCCTATGACTACCCATATTGTAACTAAAGGGAGGTAAGAGACAAAAACCCCATGCTCAAGGCTTGATTTTATTCCATTCTGCCCATCTTAGGCTTGGAAGGATCCACACTCATTAGGAGCACCGTTGCCTGCTTCGTCTGATCTTTACATGTTTGCTAGTGAGTTCGCCTTGCCGCCGATTATACCTATTAGGCCAGATTTTGGAGATAACAAAATCATCCACGTTTCAAGATTGTTAGGTGGTGAGAATAGAATGAGAAATTTTCAGGGGTCCAAGTTCAACAATCAACCATCCATTGATGAGAAAATAAAATCTTCCGATCAAACTGATTATGATTGCATTGTCCATCCAAAAAGGGGGACCCATCATTTGGACGGTTTTGTTCAAGGCACATAATGCCACCATGGGATATCAGCCTGCGTGAGTACGGATGGCCATACTCCGTCTACTTTCTCCTGGAAGTTATAAAAGTCATTGGCCGCCGTTCAAAAAGACGAAAATACCCTTTAATATTGTAAAGTGATTAAAAAATGAAATTTCTCAACCAAATCTTCTCCTATAAATCTCTCTCAATCTTCAACACAAATCCTCACCACACAAACACACCCAACAATGTCATCCCAACTGGGGCTTTGCCTACTATTTCTGATGAGCTGTGCAGCGTCGATCACGGCCGAGCAGTGTGGCCGGCAGGCGGGCGGTGCTACGTGTCCAGGCAACCTATGCTGCAGCCAGTATGGCTGGTGTGGGACCACAGATGAGTACTGCACCGATAACTGCCAGAGCAACTGTAGGCCGAGTGGTGGGCCACCACCATCTGGCGGAGGGGCTACGGTGCGGGCCACGTACCATTTCTACAACCCCGAGAAGAACGGCTGGGATCTGAATGCTGTGAGTGCCTACTGCTCGACGTGGGACGCTGGCAAGTCCTATGCATGGAGGAGCAGGTACCGGTGGACCGCTTTCTGTGGGCCCGTTGGACCTCGTGGACGGGACTCGTGTGGGAAGTGCTTGAGGGTAAGTATACAGGGTGTTTCAGTGTAGGATCCTTGATGGGTTACTTATCTTTTGAGATGTGGGCCCAGCTTATGTGAGCTCATCTCGTCCGTTTATTTATTAGGCATGGGCCTGATATGGATGCTCACAGACCTAGGATTGAATCAGGCACGTTAATCTGTGGGTTATGATTTAGATTACGAGTTTGCTCAATCTGCGTCGTAGAACACATTGACCCATCTGAATTTAGTGTGGAGCCCACATAATAAGAGGGACTTACCAGTTTCCTTTGGTAGGGATTCGGATTTGGGGCGCAGATTAGCTGCTACTGAGAGGTTGAGTGGCGAGACTCGCTACTGAAGTGACCTCACCAAGTTCCGTGGGCCCCACCATGATGTGTGTTTTGTATCCCCGCCGTCCATTTATTTGGAGAGATCATTTTAGGGCAAGATCTAAAGAATGAGTTAAATCCAAAGCTCCAGTGGACCCAGCACAGAAAACAGTGGGGACAGTGACGCCCACCATTAAAAACTTCTAAAGGCCACGGAAGTTTTAAATCAAGCTGATATTTGTGTTTTTCCTACTTTCATGTCTTTTTAAACTTTTAAACAGGGTGGATTTCAAATAAATATTGTGGTGGGCCTTATGATAGTTTCAACGATGGGAATTACTCTCCCCACTGTTTTTTATGGTGGGGGTCCACTACAACTTTTTATATAGCTCATTCTTTGACTTATGACCTGAAATGATATCTCAAAATAGATGGACGGTGTGGATACAACACAAACATCATAGCGGGGCCACAGAACTTGGTGACGTCACTCAACCTGTCGGTAGCTAATCGGCGTCCTCGGATTTGGTAGTGACGCTTACAGGGACGCGGATTAGCTACTGACAGGTTGAGTAGCGAGAATGGCGACTGAAGTGACGTCACCAAGTTCTATAGGGTCCACCGTGATGTATGTGTTGTATCTACACCGTTCATACTTTTGGAGAGATCATTTAGGACATGATCCAAATAATTAGGCAGATCTAAATCTGGAGCGGACCTCACCACAACAGACAGAGAGGAGAGTGACGCACACTGTTGAAATCTTCTGAAGGTCCACCATGATGCTTATTTACGATCCAAACTTTTCATATGTTAACGCAGAAATGAAAGAAGGGAAAACACAAATATCTGGTTGATCGAAAGCTTTTGTGGCCCTTAGAACTTTTTAATGGTGGGCGTCACTCTCCGCACTGTTTTCTTTGGTGGGGTCCACTTGATCCTTGGATCTGACTCATTCTTTGTATAATGTCCTAATATGATCTCTTCAAAAGGATGGACGGTGTGGATAGAAAATATACATCATGGCGGGCCTCACAGAACTTGGTGACGTCACTTCAGTAGCGAGTCTGCTACTCAACCTGTCAGTAGCTAATCGGGGTCCCGCGTCCAGTACCAATCTCGGTACTGGTTGGTGCTGAAAAGGCTCTGTGGACCACACTACGATGTATGTAGTTTATCCACGCTGTTCATCCATTTTAGATCATTATCTTAGGGCATGATCCCAAAAATGAGGAAGATTCAAATTTCAGGTGGACCACACCACACTAAAATGTTGTTCATTGAACACTCACCATAAATCCTAGGGTCCACTGTAATGTTTATTTTCCATCAAACCTGTTGGTTAGATCATACAGACCTGGATGAAGGGAAAATAAAAATATCATATGGATCCAAAACTTTGGTGGCCCCAAGAAGTTTTTAATTGTGAGCATTCAATCACCACTATTTCCTATGGTGTGGTCCACCTAAGATTTTTATATGACTCATTTTTGGACCAATGCCCTAAAATGAGCTGGAAAAATGGACGGATGGCATGGATAAAACACATACATAATTGTGGGGCCCACAGCACTGACCCGTACCTACCTCGGTACTGGAGTGGTCACTACCAAATCCGAGTCCAAAAGATAGCACTCCACAGGTTTTCTACTGGTGGGCCCACATAATTGGTGGCCCACCACAGAACTTTCTTTAGCCTTTGGGTACAAATAGACAGTGGGCCTCTGTTTCCAAATGAGGCCCATGCAAATTTCCAGCCGTTCGTTTGTAAACTTCCTAAGTTATTATTATTATTGAGATGTTCGTGGAGAAAATACGGATCAGCTGTTTGATGATTGGGCAGGTGACGAATCGGGCCACGGGAGCTCAGAGGACCGTTAGGATCGTTGATCAATGCAGCAACGGAGGGCTGGATCTGGATGAAGGTGTTTTCAGGCAATTGGACACTGATGGTAGAGGGTATGCCCAGGGCCATCTCATGGTTGATTACGTGTTTGTAAACTGCAATGACGGATTGGGAGTTGAGAGCTATCACTCTTCGTCTTAATAATGCTACTACGTATGTGGTTTTTGCTATAAAAATAAAAATAAGTCCATTGCGCGTGGACCGTTCATTAAAGGCATTGGTTATGTAAGTTTTGACTTAGTGCATCTCTTGATCACCATGATGAACTCATGTTGGCTCACTGAGTCACACCATTGATGAATCTGGATCGTCCATTTGGCAAGGATCCATGATTGCAAAGAACAGGATAATTGGGTAGTCAGGATTTTTCCATCTAACAATTTCAAGGCAAAGGAAGCCAAAACTGGAATCGAAATACAAGGGTGAAAACCAGTCGGGCTATTTATCATTGGCCCTCGCCAGAGCTGTACACGAGTTGAGCTTGGCAGAGCTCGGCTTGGCTCGGCCACTAGCTAACCCCGCTTTGAATTAGGCTTGGCTCGGCTCAGCTTGGTCCTCAAGCTTGACTGGTTAGCTCAGCTTGGTTGGGCCAGCGGCCCGGGACCGTTCGAGCCAAGTTCGAGTCTATGCGACGTTTTCTCAAAGACATAAAGTGTATATTCAATTTTTCATACAATGCAAAACAATATCAGCAATATATATATATATATTTCATCAAACACCCAACGAGCAACATCAAAATCATAATATAAGAGAAGTTTTATAATGTGAAGGCATTTTTTTTTTTTTTTTTTTTTTTTGGTGATTTGTTTCGTATCTATTCCTTCCTTGCCACTAGCCGATCTTGCGGAGAATATATGCACCCAAAACAACACTTCATTGAGTCATTTCATCAAACACTTGGCGAGGAGCTTCGATATCATAACCAAGTCACCAAGCCAATTCTATCTAAGTTGATTCGAGTCAAGGTTTGGTCTCAACCAAGCTCGATCGCTCAAAAAATCAGCTCGACTTTACTCGAACTCAATTTTAAACCAGGTTGATGAGTCGAGCGAGTTAACTAACTCAGTTCGTGTACAACTCTAGCTATCACCCAGCGTGGCCTGTACACCAGGTCTAAATTTCAAGCGCAGCCCGTTGCCCCGCCCCTACAAAATGCTAAGGGGGACAATGGGCTGGTATTGGCCGGTTGGGTTATATTATTGGGCCTGAGAAGTAGGTTCTTTACATACAAATAGCTGATCCTGATGGACAGTTCTGCGAGGTCATGGATACATTAACTGCACCCAAACCGATTATTATCAAACCTTCATAAGCCCCCATTCAGACCAATACTTGGTCTTAAATGGACCACTCAGACCTGATCTGGGCTCATTCCTGTTGGAAAATTGGACCTTTGAATCTACCAATCCCAGGCCTTACTGGTCATAAAAGGGGCCTATACCCTGGACCGGGTCTCAACAGAAGATGTTGTTAAAACATAGGTTGGTACTGGGCCATGGCAAATTATTTATTGGGCTGATATTTATTAAAGCCGGACCTGTAGCAGATGGGCCCGGAGGATCGACCACCGTCCATAATTGCAAGCCATCTGGTCCATTGTTTTCTAAACGCCAGGCCTAGTATTGTCTTAGGTCTAGATGTTTACCTATTCTGTCTGGGCCTATTAAACTGTCTCATGGACTAGGCCCAGGTCCATTCAATACGTAGTTAAGGCTTTAAAAATGAGTTCATCTCAATTTATTTAATCATAATTATTTATAGATATCGTGATTGTTGGTTAACAAATTTTATTTTATGAGGTGTGCCCATCACCACCGTAGGCTATGTGAATGGCAAAAGTGGGACTGGCACGATGCAATCAAGACATCTGAACCATCCATCAGATCATGTATAGACTCACTCCCAATCCAGAGGGGACTTCGACTCTGGGTTTACTTGGGGGGGCCCACCTTGTTGTTTATACAGAATCCAGTGCATCCAAATGCTTCATCTGCCCTAGATGAAGGTGATAAGAAACTTCAGGCTCTTTTGCAGGTGGGCCCCAGTGAGAGCAAAGGGTGGGCGTCCCATCCCACTTTCTTCCTTGTAATGTGCCCACAAGAGTTTTGGATCCAGTTGATTTTTGGGCACGAGGGGTAACTTGAAGGGACACATCTAATGGACGGGTTGGATTGATAAACACTGGGCTTGGCCCAAAAAAGAAACATCGATATCAAGAGCTTTGCTAAGTCCATGTGCATCACAAGTCAGCTCATGCGCACGCTACCACATATGCTAACGTGGCAGACAGGTACAATATCTAAGCCATCCATGAAAAGGGTACCACTATATAGATTCGTTATCAAGAATCAGATCGGTGCATCAGTCAGGTGGGCCACAGTTAACTGAACAAATGTATGATTTCAAAAAAAATCACCTAAAGTTTTCTAACCTATCCAACTTATTTCTAATATGATGCACGCCTATTAAATGGACCATCTCTATCTTTCTAAAGTCATAATTGCACAGTGAGGTCCACCTGATGGATGGCTTGCATATCTCACTTGTCCAACTCACTTTCATATGTGACAGTGGTCTCCAAAAGTCGGGAATTATAGGCCGTGTTGTATGTATCTGACATTCAAACTGTCCAATAGATGCATCACACCAAAATTATTAGATAAGCAGAAAATATAGCAGGTTTAATAATAACATAAGCCAAACCATAAAAGATAAATGTACACCACTCAAAAACATCAAAATTCAAATATGGCTCATACGATAATTCGATTGGCCAGACTTTTTCTTGTAATCACCATGATGGGTTGCATATGTTCGACAAGTTGGATGTTTTACAATTCTCAACTTTGCTACTTTAAAAGTAAAAAAGTAAGGACCGTTGGTGATTGGTTTATTTTGTGTCATGTGTAATATGTGTCACCGTTCCAAAATTGATAAAGCAGTTCAATTTAAACCGATCAATTTTAACCCCAAGTGTTGGAATAAAGTAGATATGTCCAATGTAAACAGAAATGACTAGATTATGGGAAGATTGGTTGCTTACTAGTCACTTACAAAATTTTATAATGATGAAGCGATAATCAAAGGGTGGGGTTCTTCTTCTAAAGATGGGTTGTGTTTTACCTTTCACAAGAAAGGACTTTCAGTATACTGGTTCAAATCAAACAAAAAGAAAAACTCACAATCGGCCACTAGAAGCGATTGCAAGAATGCGACACTTGAAGGAACCGCGTGATATTAAATAAATGACAAATCCAGCGTATGAGCATAGATTTGGATTACAACTAAAAACTATAACTAAGAATTACCGCTACTTGATTATCCTTACTTATAGGATAACTGAGATAAAAGATAGATTTGATTTGGTTGTTAGATTGTAATTAAGATGCCTACTATATAGATTTCTTCTGCTATTTATAAATTTTTGCTACGGTATCTTATTCTCTCACATGTTTCTTTCATTACTTCAATATTACAATAGTCGAAGGGCCTCTCTCTAGATTCTTTTCTTGTTACGTTTTCCTTTTGTGACCGATCCTCTTCTATCGGTCATATTCTGTATTTCTTGATCACTTATCGTATCTTAAACTGCTCGACTGTGTTTTTCTCTTCACTCATTAAATTTTAGATAATTCAGTCACATTACTTTGTTGACTATCAAATGATGTATGACACTGAATTTATGCCAACTATAATTCCATAAAAAGCGTTCTAAGTATCTTAAAGATCTTTTTATCCATCTCCTATCTCTTTTGTAATGCCATGTCACATTTCTATTAGTTTTTTCCAGAATGGCTAGAAATAAGGTACAACATTGCCCCCTCTCCCCACATCGTTTCACCTTTAGGAAAAAGGTAACAACGACGTTGTTTCACTACTCAATTCAATTAATGCAATCGATCATTGGTCCACGTGTTGATTCCTCATTGATTCTACCCAATTGAGGCTTAACCAAAAGATATCCTTTATAGTTTCCTTTTAGGTTGTCCATGTGACACATTACCTATAATCATATCGGACGATGAGTCATCATTACCCTTTCATTAGCAGGCACGTATCGTAGCCAATATATAAACACAACCCTAACTTGGCGTTTACCTTTCTTCACCCCTTAACTCTTCTCTCTTGTGTTAAAACTCTCTTTCCAATCCTTTTCTTGTTCCAACTGAGCTTTGGCTTTGGTCATTGATCCCATTAAAATTTTACCAGCTGTCATTTGATTTACCATCATTGTTGTTTTATCAGATTTAGATAGATGTTGTTCATATTATTTTCTTTTTAATTATTTTGTAATTCACCACTTTTCTTCCTTTCTCCATTCCTTTTCACAGTAACTAGAGAGCTCTTAGCCTTTGAAAACATAGTCTCTGTAGCTGAGACATTTATCCCAGACACTTTGGTCGATGCTTCTCAGTGTCCTGTAGAAAGACTTGAAGTTTCTAATTCAAAAAAGACTATGAGCGACATTTTTCAACCAAAAAATTAGATAAAATGTCAAACTCAAGAGGAGGTAATAATATATAAGCTCATAGAGTCCTTCGGTCTCCTTTTATATTCTATAACTTCATCGCACGCACCTGATCAGGATCAAAGAGTTGTAGAATCAGTTGTGCCGATAATCTCTTCTATTCAGCCTATTCCATCTTTAGTACCGACCAATCAAATAGACTCTACCCCGGTCGATGAACATAGGATGGTTCCCTTGGATGAAATATCTTAATCAATTGATGTCTCTCTTGATCGAGCTACACTATAAAGATTCCTGCGGTCGACATCTCTGCTTCTTTAGCCGCATTGGCCGATACTCTCATGCCCTATCTTCTTCTTTTAAGGACCTTCTTATGAAAGACATTTAATCATCGTTTTACTATGCCTTCCCCCGTGATCTTCTAGTGACCGAATCACATGCGCCTTCATCAGAGTTCCAACAGCTTTAGGAGGAGTTATGAGTTCACATTCACTCTGGTGCTGTTGATATCATTTCATCAGGATGAATTGAGAGACTCAACCTCCTCATTAATCATTATCAAACTCTCACTCGGTTTAATGAGTCTTTGTCGACCAAAATGCCAACACTCTATGAATTTCTAAGTTCAATTCACGAACATCAAGATACAATTATTACGGTCGATAGACTTCAGTCTGAGCATTCAACGATTTCTCTCAGAATGATCGAGATTACAACTGCTAGAGTATAACCTTTTGTTGTATATAGTAACTTGAAGGAGTCAGATGTGACTCTGATAGATTGGAAGACTTAAATCTCAATAATGGAGGATAAACTGAAAGCACTAAAAGAAGAAGAAAAATCTTTGATTGGGCGCAAACATAATCAAAAGGTTGAAATCAATAAACTGGGCACTTATATGTAATAGCACACTCCACTAATTGATTAAATAGCTTATTGAGAAGCTAAGACCAGAACCGCTCTTCATTAGCAGGAAACTAGGTGATCGAAACTACAAGAAGCGATTGCCTCTTTTTCTTCCTTTGAATTTTAATTGCATCGTGTCTATTTGCTATTGGTCTGTACTTTCTCATCTTTAATACAATCATCCAAAATATTTTGTTCTCTTTTGCTCTTGCATTATTTTTAGTACTTAACTTTTCTTCTCCTTTTCTCTTCTGCGTATATGGCATATATGCATGACACATACATGAGAAGACGTGCACCCGTTCGTTCCTTGTTCATAGGGAATGTTTTATGCCATTAATGAGACACTTTAACCATCACAACACCTCATCTTCAGATATGATTATCTGCTATGAGTCCTATATAAAGGAGTCCTCGGTGCTTTCTCCCCTACGCACCCAAATTTTCTTACTTTTCAATCTTTAAAAGTTCTTACTTTATTAATGGTTGTTGTACCTATGTATCCTATCGACCGAGCTCAAACCTTTTTGAGGTAAATCATTTCCCTTGACATCGACGATTTTTCTCACTCCACCCTTCATTACAACATTTACCCTTTTGTTGGTGACCTTCGAATGGTTATGAGAGTTGATGTTCTTTTGAATGAACTGCTAGATACTTTAACCAAACTCCAATGTATTGGTGATGCATACTTTGTTACCAAAAAGAATTTGAAAGCTTTTGATACTCATGCGAGTAAGCATGTAAGGCCCGTATCTTACTCTGTACCGTTCTTTAGACTCCTGCGGTCCTCTCGGTTAAATTTCGATAACCTGTGATGCGTAAATAGCATTTGCGCGTGACCCTGAGTCGCACCCTGTCAACCCGAGTCGACTCGACCCGAGACTTGTACCCTTACGATCGTGCCGTCGCCGCGGTTCCAACGCCGCGTCTTGTGCATCGATGCAATACCCAAGCTAGGAGTTATGGGCTCGCGTATATTTCAAAAAAATGCCGCGCGTTGTGAATTCCGAGAGAATGTATACAACTCATCACATCAATCAATCAATCACAATTCAAGTACATCCTATCACAACCCATCACTCACCCATACCTCTCTCTTCACCAAGTCAAATGAACCTATACCTAGCCATTCCTTTCTTACCAATAAGTCAAAAGAGCCCATACCCTCCATGACATCTCTCCTAATAACACCCATTCCTCTCTCTCATCTCTCAACCATTCCATCTTATCTCCCTCCATTTCCCAAACAACCATGAGAGAAAAAAATTCTAAGGAGAGAAAGAACCTAAGATCAAGGCCTATTCCCTACCACCCAATCTCACCATCCAACCCTTCAAACTTCATCATCCACCCTTAAAGAGTTAGCTTAGGAGCCAAGGGGTCTAAGGAGCTAAAGAAGAAGACCATCGGTGGATGTTTTGTAGGATTAAATTTTAATTCTTGTAATGGACCAAGTGGGGCCTACCGATTGATGGTATGGATCCTATTTAGGACCCATCTTGATGTATGTATTGTAATCCTAGGAGGGCTCATAGTGGCGGAGCTCCCTCCATTACATGATTCTCTCTCTCTCTCTCTCTCTCTTTCCCTGTTGCAGCCCACCTTGATGAATGGATTAGATCCACACCATGGATGGTGGAAATCCCACCATGATGTATTATCCACACCGTCCTTCTTGGACGGATATGGATGATGGGAAAACACAAATATCAGCTTGGTCATGGGACTAGTGGGCCACGTACATGTGGGGCCCACCTGATGTATGTGCTTCGTCCACCACCGTCTAGCTGAGGATGGTGGGACCCCCCCTCTCATGATGTATGTTTCATCCATGCTGTCCATCTGTGAGGCATGGGACCCACCTGCCATGTGTGCACCATCCAGCACGTGGGACGGTGCTGGACGCACCTTGATGTATTTGTATCCAAACCGTCCAGTAGTGGGTCCCACTGCATGATGTCAGCAAGTTCTATGGGTCCCATATGATGTATGTATTTCATACCATGTCATCAACATCGTCCATTGCCTGGACTGTAGTACCCCCCAATGTCAGCAAGCTCTTGGGTTTGAGCTTTAGGCATGTGTTATATCCCAACTATCCATCTATGGGGCCCGCACATGATGTATGTTTCTTACATCCACATCGTCCAGCGGTCTGGATGGTGGGACTTACTTTTAATGTATATGTCTTATCTCCACCGTCTAGAAGTTTTTGGACGGTGGGGATCCACCTGATGCACATGCTGGTAGCACGTGGCCCCACCATAATGTAAGTGTTTTATCATCACCGTTCATTTGACGATGGGCCCCACCTATGATGTTGGTGTTTCATCCGTCTGTCCATCATCTGGACGCTGGCCAGTAACCCAGCTATATAGCTGCTGCATTAATGTCAGCAAGTCCTGCGGCCCAGATCATGAGGTTTATGTTATATCCAAACCGTCTATTAGGTGGACCACACTGCACAAATCAGTGAAGGATTGATCATCTACCATTGAAACCGTTTGGTTTCATTGAATTTTTGGATCAATATGAAATTTGTTTTCCTCTTAATTCAAGTCTTTGTGACCTTATGAACAGCTTAGATGGAAAATAAATGTTATGGTGGGCCCGGTGAATTGTTAACAGTGAAAATCATTATCTCCACTGCTATTTGTGGTATGGTCCAGATGATCTTTTGATATGATTCATTTTTTGGGTAATACTCTAAAATGATCTCTAAATATAGATGAATGGTGCATATAGTTCAGTTAGGACAGTGGGCCCACTTGATGTATTGTTGAGCTCCATGTGATGTGGCCCAGCTTGATGTATATGAGGCCCATTGTTGCGGCCCAATGCGATGTATATGAGGCCCTTGTATGAGGCCTAATGTGATGCATGTGAGGCCCATGAGTGAGGCCCAATGCAATGTATGTTAGACCCTTATGTGAGGCCCAAAGCGTTGTATATGAGGACCGATGTGATGTGTGATTCCATCATGATATATATAATAATGTTTATGATGGGTCATGCCTTGGGAGTAATGATAGTTAAATATTTACATTATAACTCTCCCTAGGGCCCATTGTTAGGCCCATTCTCACATCCCTTTAGTGGGCTAACCCAAACTGTTGGGGCCTCATGATCGTTAAGCCCATTCTTGATGTGAGTAGGCCGTCTAGGCCCATCCTTGATATGAGGAGAGTATATCATCATCATATAACATGCTTAGTATAGCTTCACGATCCATGCCCATGCGCATCATATGTATGCTTGATATGAGGAGTGATTGATCATAACACATGCTATTGGGCGAATTATTATGGGACTCCCTGATAGGAAGAGTTGCCCACATGAGCGGACGGTACGCGCAGGATTGTTGCATGACTGGATAGTATATTCATGCATCTTACATTTGTGCGATATGATTTCTGTACGCCCTAGCGACATCGGGGCCATAGCCTCCACAAGCATATCACGGATGACAAGATTGGACATCGAAAATATTGTTACTAGCATCGGGGCGCCATAGATGTCCCTGGGTGAAAATTTCTAAACTCGATGATACTAGAAGATGACTCGAATGTCGATATTGAGTGGATACATGGGTGTACGAGGGCCGTATACCAGTAGACCACGTCTCTCACTGTGTCATGGTCGGTTGAAAGGGGATGTGGCTTTATCCGCCCGAGGATAAGGGACAATGTTAGGCCAAGTCTGATCAGCTCATAAATGGGTCCGCTATAGATGAGCTGAGCCGATATTGGTAGGCGGATAGTGAGGTCTCTTTCACTTGCATTGTTGCGCGTCCAGTGGGTGGTGATATGGTATATAGTATACTAGACCCTGGTGATATATATATTCCAGAGATAAATTATATTGATATGAGGATTCGGATGAGATTTAGTATGCTTGAGTTGCACCTCGCATATGACATTGGCCCTGTAGGCCTTGCATCACATGGCCTTGGTATGGCCGATATCATTCATGTCTTGCATCGCATAGCCTTGGTACAGCTGATGACATTCATGGACTTACTAGCATTTTTGCATTACTCTGATATTACATACTTGTATTTCTACTGTGCGCATACACTTTCACCACCCTCTAAGCTTTCTATAAGCTTATGCCTGACCGTTATGTGTAGGTGACATTAGGCCGTAGCTGAGCAAGAGCAGGAGCGTGCCGCAGAGCTTCTTGAGTTTTGTTATATTATCATTGTATTTTCCTTTATGTACATTGTACTCAAGTTTCGATCATAGTGGATTTTTGTGATGGTGTTATCATTATTGTTCGTGGGTTATGCTTATAGTTATGCTTATTACAAATCAAATTCATGTTCAAAATTCTCATTGTAGGATCCTAGGATCGGAACCTAGTATATGGGTATTGGGAACCGAGAATGGGGTACTACGGAGGCTATCGGCGCCGAATTCGCCGATTGAAAATTTTATGAGCCCAGTTTTCGAGTTTTGTGCATGACAAAGTATACTGCCATTCACAAGGAAATGAACATACTCTTCGAACAATATAATTGAGCCTTATATAATTGTATGGATTGGACTTAACAATATCAGTTTAATAAAGTGATGGTGAGAACTATACAAGTTCAACGTAAAGATGTTGATGATGACCTCCAAGAGACCAAGCACATTTACCTTGGAAGGTGCTCTAATTACACCGAGACTCTTCTAAATTTCACCAACTCTTAAATCGACCTTTTATCAAGTTTGGTCGTGCAAGAGCAGTGAATGGAAGAAAGAGGCAGAACATAAAGCCGATGTTATTAGTCACCGCATCAACTAATTTTTGTACTCCTTTGCCATATTCTATTGAGTGAAAAGTTGTAAAGGTACAAAGAGAAACAACCGAAATCATCAGAGAGTGTGCCCTTAAGAGTTTGAGGAGATGAAGGCAGCTTATGCCAAAAGCTGCATTTTAACCGGGTCCTCTTTTTTTCTTTTTTTCGTCCCCTTATATATATATATATATATATATATATCGGGAAATGGTTCTATGTTGTCGAGCTCATGGGAACTTCCCATGAGGTCGAGCTGTGTGGGCCCCACCATGATGATTGTTGAACATCAACGCCGTGCATTTGATGGGTCCCCTTTAAATTATGCGATATCCCAAAAATCAGCCGTATAAGGAACTCAGGTGGGCCATACCATCTAAAATCATGTAAAGACATGCCTAAAACATATAAAAGCACTTGGTGGGGCCCACCTAAAATTTGGATGCATTTGAAACTTAGTCCAACCCCTCATCCAAGTGGGATACACATAATGGATGGGCTGGATTTGTGAACCACATCTTGGTGGGCCCAACAAATGATTATGAATGTTTTAATGGGAGAGTAACCCCTTTAAACTTTTGTATGTGGTGTGGCCCACACAAGTCATGGATTGACTTGATTTTTAGGTCTAAGGCCCACCATAGAATGGTGCATTTGACTGATGAGGTAGATGTTTGACACACTTCACGGTGGGGCCCACATAGCTCGACCTCATGAGAAGTTCCCACGAGCTCAACTGCATAGAACCATTTCCCATATATATATATATATATATATATATATATATATATATATATATATATATATATATATATATATATATATATATATATATATAGGAAAAGTTACTATACGCTCGACCGTATAGAAAGCTCCCGTGAGGTCGAGCTGTGTGGGCCCCACCGTGATGCGTGTTGACCATCAACATCGTGCATTTGATGGGTCCCCTCTAAATTATGGGATGTCCCAAAAATCAGCCGTATACGGAACTCAGGTGGGCCATACCATCTAAAATCATGTGAAGACATGCCAAAAATATATAAAAGCACTTAGTGGGGCCCACCTGAGTTTTGAATGCTGCTGAAACTTGGTCTGAACCCTTATCCAAGTGGAACGCACATAATGGATGGGCTGGATTTGCAAACCACATCTCGGTGGGCCTAAAAAATGATTATGAATGTTTTAATGGTACACGACCCCTCTCCACTTCTGTATGTGGTGTGGCCCACACAAGTCACGGATTGACTTGATTTTTGAGACCTAGGCCCACGATGGAATGGTGCATCTGACTGATGGGGTAGATGTTCGAAACGCATCACGGTGGGGCCCACACAACTCGACCTCATGGGACGGTCCCATCAGCTCGAGCGCATAGTACCTTTTCCCATATATATATAGGTACTTTGAGGTTGACCTCATGGGAACTTCCCATGAGGTCAAGGTGCGTGGACCTCACCGTGATGTGTGTCAAACATCTATCCCATCAATTAGATGAACCATTCCATGGTGGGCCATGGGCTTACAAATCAAGTTAATACATGACTTAGGTGGACCACACCACATACAACATTTGAGAGTGGTTATCCTCTCATTAAAACATTCATAGTCATTTATTGGGCCTACCGAGATGTGGTTCACAAATCTAGCCCATCCATTGTGTGTCCCACTTGAATGAGGGGTCAGACCAAGTTTCAGCCGCATTCAAAACTTAAGTGGGCCCCACCAAGTCTTTTTATATGTTTTAGCCATGTCATGACATGGTTTTAGATGGTATGACCCACCTGAATTCCTTATACAGTTGATTTTTAGGAATATCATAACCTAAAGGGGACCCATTAAATGCACGGTGTTGATTTTGACACACATTACAGTGGATCCACACAACTTGACCTCATGGGAAGTTCCCATGAGGTCGACCTAATACTACCATTTTTCATATAAGTGTGTGTGTGTGTGTGTGTGTGTGTGTGTGTGTGTGTGTGTGATATATACACACATTGTTCACTACCCCAAGTGTAGGGTTGCTATATAGTAATAATCTCGGTAAGACCGAGATCGAATCCACAAGGACTAAACTCCTACGCTTTTGAAAGTAATTAGAAATAGAACTAGAAGAAGATCTAAAACTAAATCTGAAATTATTTGAAAGAGTAATTGTAAATTTATAATTAAAACTTGTGAATTTAAAGGTGAGAACTAGGGTGCCAAGGATCTACTTATAGCAATCAGGATGCTACCTTGCTTGATTTAGGAAATCCATTTGGAATTAGAGTCCTATCCTATCCAATTAGAAAAAGAGAGAGATGATTGAATCTCTGAACTCCTCATGGATCTAATCATCAATAAAGGAGAATTATGGGAGAAATTCTATCACCTTACTATGCTTAAGGGACGATGGTGAACAACAGGATTAACCAATCCCACAATCTCAAAAAGGAAAAGAAGATATTTAAAGCTATCGCAGATTTATTGTAATTTGTCACAACAAACCATTAAAAACTAAAAATATTTCTTATAATCAAACTAGAATCCAAGAAAGTTCAACAAAATATGAATCAAAGCAAAGCAAACATCCTAATCATGCTACAAGCTTCATCTCTTAACCCTAGCTAAGAGGATCAGTCAACCATAGACATGATTGAACTAAAAACTTTTAAGAAAAGCATAAAAATAACTAAGGAAGAAAAAGAAAGACTTCTGGATGGGGGCTCCACGCTTTTGCTCTACTCCTCAAACCCTAGAAGATGCTTAGGAACATCATACGAACTTCTATTTATAGTTGTGCAACTCCAACTTTCGCACTGAGTTGGAGCAATTTGGAAACCACCTCAAATTTACACATTTCGCGTAGAATTTGCGTAACTTTAGATTGGTTAAGGATGACAGAAATTTAGAGGATTTTGATCACTGGAGTTCGAGTCGAAGTTCCTTCGACTAGTTGAGGAAGAGCTTAGATTGGTCGAAGCAGGGTTTAGACTAGTCGAAGCAGGCAGATTTTTAGGGTTCTTTTCCTTCACTTCAAGTCTTCGAGTTTCTTCATTCCTCACTTGGTTTTCTTGGATCTTTGGTATGTGATTTTTTCATTATCGGTCTCATAAGATCCATCCTTGGCTTTGGTGATTCTTGAGTGCTAAATCCATGCTTTTAACATCATTTTCAATCCAAGCTCTTAAATTGACCTTGAACACAAACATGATTAAAATATAACGTTAAGAATTATAATGTTCATAAAACCAAGTAATAAATGGGGGATAATATGCAATATTTGACCCTCAACACAATCCCCAACCAGTATTTTGCTACTCCCGAGCAAAGTATGTGAAAAATGAACTTCAATGCTCAATGTCTAAAACCTCTTTAAGAAAATAATTTTTTGTACACTCAAGCATGAATGGGTAGAATTAAGATATGAAAGTGAAATTTTGAAAACCTAGAGCCAAATCACTTAAGCAATCTATCAAATAAATTCTTTATCAATCAAATCAGAGTATAAGTCTATATATCATGTTTTTTAATGTGCTTTATGAGAATTAACTTACTTCCCATAAAAATACCATCTTTTCACCATGTTAGCCATGCTCATCACTTCAAGATTGGTTTGAAACTCAAGTACTGATCCTGAACTTATCCCATTCTCCTTCTTTTTCTAGTTTTAGATTTTACATCGACGATCAATTTTTACTCATTCTTTTTATTTTTGCATTCTTTTTATTCTTTTTCATGATACATGACCTTTTTGTCGATCTTCTGTTTTTTGACTGGTTCTTTTCTTCTTTTAAGGTGGATAAAATTTTCTAGATTTGATTCTAACCATTTATCAATGATTCACATACTAACAATTAGAAATTCTAACATGTCTTATGGAAGAAAAATTAAATGTGTCTTGTGATTTAGATTATCATGATATTCAAACTCCCTCTTAATTAATTGAGCGCATGAACTTAGGTGATAGATTTTTTAGATGTTCAAACTCCAACAATCCAAAATTCGATCTCTATCTTATCATACCCAAAGCATTCTTAAGAAGACAATTCATCGCTTCCCAAACAGATTGTAACTTGAAACATTAAAATTTTTAAAATCTTTTTACTCAAAACTGAGAAAACAATGATTAGTTTTACCTAATCCCTCATCCCTTATCAAAAAATCTACATTGTTCTCAATATAAAAGAAATAAGCATGTAATGCAAAAGAGATAATAAAAAGAAAAGGGAAGTGATGGAACAGTGATACTTGAAGAAGGAGAATTAAACTTTTCCAAAGTTCTTAGTATGAAGATGGGTGAGTAGGAAAACTAAACAATATGAAATCAAACTATCCTAATTCTTAATCTTGTGAAAGTAATAAACCTAATCCTAAACTAGGAAAACAAGGGAAATCTACTCAATCATGCAACAAGGTTCCTGCTCTAGCTAGTATCTTGATAAATCCTCGGAAGGTTTCTCAACAAGATCATCCAAAAGCCCTTTTTGCAATAGGCTTGGATATCCTGGATCATGAATGTCCAGAGAAATTTATGGACCTCAACATCACGTTCATGATCGACATTTGGAGGTTTCCAGAGAATATACGATTCACTTGGAGAAGATGACTTCTCAATATTAGTAGGCTAAGGTGAATGAGAGTCCATAAATAATTGAATAATAAAAGGGTTGTTTGTCGTGGTCCCCTTAAAAACTGAAGTTGTAGGCTTCGGTTCAGAATCTATCTCCTCCACCTGTAATAGTAAGAGTTTAGTGTTAGTGGAAGGAGTGGAATCAACTTCCCACTAAATATAATCATTTCAATCTACAAAGTGCGCCAAGTAGACATCCAAAGATTCAGGAGTTTCAATTAAACGAGACTCATCATCTTCAAATGTATCTATCAAGTTCATCTCATGGGTCAGGTCTTCATCCTCTTGTGGCTTGTGTAAATGAAACACATTGAATTCTACCGTCATATTCCTAAAAGATATTTTCATTACTCCATTTCAACAATTTATAATGGCACTGGCAAGGCCAAGAATGGCCGACCTAATATGATCGGAATTTGAACGCCCATATTTGAAGCTGAGTGTGTGTCCAAGACGATGAAATCTATTGGGTAGTAGAATCTATCGACTTGGACCAACACATCTTCTATCTTACCTCTTGGTATTCTAGTCGAGCGATTGACTAGTTGTAATATTGTTTTGGTAGGTTTTAACTCACCAAGGCCTAACAGTTCATATATCGAGTATGGTATCATATTGACACTTGCCCCAAGGTCTAAAAGTGTGTTATCAACCTTGAAGTTTTCGATCACAAATGAGATCGTAGGACTTCTAGGATCCTTATAGTTTAGGGGAGTGTTTCGATTGATTATAGCACTCACCTGTTCAGTAAAAAATGCTTCTTTATGTACGTTTAGCCTCCGCTTTACCGCACACAGATCTTTTAGGAATTTGGCATAAGATGGGAACTGTTTAATTTCATCCAACAAGGGGGTGTTGATCTTGACTTGTTGAAAAACCACTGGAATATTTTGACTCTCACTTAGCCTTTTTGATGTAATGAGACGTTAGGGAAAAGGAGTCACGAGTTTGTATCCCTACAATAGCTCTTTGTCATATGGAGCATTGCTAGATTCACCACCATCCTTTGAATTTTTAGATTTCTTAGGTTTCTCAACCTTCCTTGGAATCTCTTTGTCTATTTTGTTTTCACTTTTCAAGGTGATGATGGTCTTAACATGCTCCATATGCTAAGTTAAAGAGTTGAGATTACATATCTCACATTGTCTTGTTAGGTTAGGTTGCTGTTGTGCTAGAAAGATCCCAGTCTCCCTAACATTCAGTTGTCTCAAGTCTTGCAACCGAAGTCCTAAGCTCATTCATAGCCTGCAATTACTCTTGCCTAAATGCATCTAATGTATCCTAAAGGGTTCTCCCTAGTGGAAGTCCAGTAAATAGCCCTTGTGGATAATTAATTACATATGTAGTTGGTTCATTTCCCAAATTAATGTTCCACTCATCAGAAGTGTGCGTGTCAGAATTTGGTGCATTAAGTGGTCGTTGATACATGTTTGTAGTATCTGCTTGAACGTGAAACACCTCTTGAAAAGCTGGATTGTAAGACAATCTTTGATTGGGTGTACATCACTCTCATAAATTCCACATACGGTTTCGACGATTGCTTTAGGTTGATTTGATTCCTTCTTAGATTCCAAGTCCTCAATTTTTCGTGTAAGAATTGCCAGCTATACATTAATATCATCCTCCTTCCTAAGTACATGTATTCCTATCTCTCTTGGCATTTCCTTGGGAATACTAGTTTGGTTTGATGCATCCCATGATTGAGAGTTTTCAGCTAGTATATCAAAATAATCCCATGCATCTTCTGATTTCTTACCCATGAACTCGCCATTACACATCATTTGTACGAATTTTTTAAGGAACTCCTGCCTCATCTTTGCCCATGTGCCAATGGATCTAGGCCTTAATGAATGAAAACATGAATTGGCCTTTTCTTTTAGAGAGAATGGAAATAATTTAAGGCTAATTATATCATAAGAAACATCATTAAAATGAATGGTTGTAACAATCTCTTCGAATTCTTTAATGTGCATATATAGATTTTCTGAATCAAGTCCATAGAACTTAGGAAGTAATTGGATTATCTCATGTTTGAAGCTCACGTTTCCTATATTCATTAGAAGAATTATACAGGAAGGTGAACTTGTTCTCACCGGGGGAACTCGATGCACTTCATTCTCATCGCACACCATCCTAATAGGTGGTATGTAATGCACAGGGCCTTCATTAATATAATGTTCTTGAGCCATGCTCTCAGATGATATTTTAAAAATATTTGAGGATTTTCTAACTTGTCAATCAATTTTTCAACCAAAACTTCTTTTCTAATTCCTACAGCAAGTATGGAAAGCAGCTAGAGGGAAGAAGTTAGAAGAATGTTATCGGATCAGAGTTCTATGTTAGGACCTTACAAAACAGAAAACAATGTTAATTTCTAAAAAAAAAAAATATTTAGGAAAAATCCTAAAAACAAAATTCTAAAATTAGAAAGTTCTAAAATCCCTAGATTAGAAAAAAATCAGAAAATAAGAAAAATCTAACCTATTCCTAAAAAGAAAGAAACCTAAGTCAAATAGGAAATCTAGTAAAGAAAGGAAGAGAATTAGAAACAGGTTACAATATTAGAATTTTCTATATTAAGATCCTGCAAAATAGAAAAAAAAATTAGTTTCTGAAAACAAAATAGGAAAGTTTCTAACCTAGAAATATAAAGTAAGTTGGTTTCTAAAAATAATTCAGAAAAACCCTAACCTAAAAATGGAAAGTAAACAAACCCTAATCTTAACTTAATTCCAAAACTAGTTAATCTCAAAAAAATGCAACCGTTAGTCCTCAGAAACGGCGCCGAAAACTTGTTCACTACCCCAAGTGTAGGGTCGTGATGTAGTAATAATCTCAGCAAGACCAAGGTCAAATCCATAGGGATTAAACTCGTATATTTTTTAAAATAACTAGAACTAGAATTAGAAGAAGATCTAAAACTAAATATGAAATTATTTGAAAGAGTAATTGTGAATTTATAATTGAAACTTATGAATTTAAAGGTGGTAACTAGGGTGCCAAGGATCTACTTGTAGCAATCAGGATGCTACCTTACTTGATTTAGGAAATCCAATTAGAAAAAGAGAGATGATTAAATCTCTGAACTCCTCATGGATCTAATCATCAATAGAGGAGAATTATGGGAGAAATTCTGTCACCCTACCATGTCCAAGGGATGATAGTGAACAACAGGATTAACTAATCTCACAATCTCAAAGAGGAAAAGAAGATATTCAAAGCGATCGCAGAGGACCGTGGAAGCCTAAGGAACAATACGGGCCTCACATATTCCTTATAATCAAACTAGAATCCAAGAAAGTTCAACAAAATATGAATTAAAGCAAAGTAAACATCCTAATCACACTACAAGCTTCACCTCTTAACCCTAGTTAAGAGGTTCAACTAATCATATAGACATGATTGAACTAAAAACTCTTAAGAAAAGCATAAAAATAACTAAGGAAGAAGAATAAAAACTCCTGGACGGCGGCTCTACCCTTTTGCTCTACTCCTCAAACCCTAGAAGATGCCTAAGAACATCCTAGGAACTTCTATTTATAGTTTTACAACTCCAACTTTCACACCGAGTTGAAAAAATTCGAAAACCGCCTCAAATTTACGCAGTTCGTGCAGAATTTGTGTAACCTTAGATTGGTCCAGGACAGCCTTCGACTGGTCGAGGGTTACCTTTAACTGGTGGAGTATGATAGGAATTTAGAGTATTTTGATCATTGGAGTTCGAGTCGAAGTTCCTTCGACTAGTCGAGGAAGATCTTAGACTGGTCGAAGCAGATAGATTTTTAAGGTTCTTTTCCTTCACTTCAAGTCTTCGATTCTCTTCATTCCTCACTTATTTTTCTTGAATCTTTGGCATGTGATTTCTTTATTTTTGGTCTCATAAGATCCATCATTGGCTTCGGTGATTCTTGAGTGTAAAATTCATGCTTTTAGCATCTTTTTTAATCCAAGCTCTTAAATTCACCTTACAACACAAACTTGATTAAAATAGAACATTAAGCATTATCATGTCCTTAAAACCAAGTAATAAATGGGGGATAATATGCAATATTTGACCCTCATATATATATATATGTATGTATGTATGTATGTACTTGACCGCAGTAATATTTTATTATTATTTCTCGGCCTTATAATAGAATAGATCTTTGTGTTCACTTCTATCTTTCAAATGATTTTAGTCATTATACATTATTTGTAATTGCTCTAACCATTCTTTGGCCTGATTTTTCCATATTTCCCACAGACCAAAATGATATGTTTTTTTTAAAATCATCCATTTATCGAATTTTTTGCTATATTTCCATCAATACCATGAAGGATATAAACTCCTTTATGGTCCATCACATGTAGGCAACCATTTACGAAACTCATTATCCTTAGTTCCTAGAGGCAATATCACTTTTCAAACTATATCGCCTTTTTTGAGAGCTTTTTTTTCTTCAATTTTTTATTGTACGTTCGAGAAATCCTAACCTGATTTGACATAATGATATTTAAGGCTTTTAGCGGTATTTTATCTAAGTCCTCGAGTTTGACTAACATAGGTTCTGTGAACTCAAATGGGGTTAAGTTAGCTTATAAGTTACTTGTAATGATATTACGTCACCTCTAAAGGTAATACATCATCATGTCCATATGCAAGTTTGAATGGACTCATCCCTGTGGCTGTTTGAAACGAGTTTTGATAATCCCAAAGAGCTTTTGATAAGTAAATAAGCAATCGTTTGGGGTTCCCATCAATCAATTTTCACAGAATCTTCTTAATGACCTTGTTACTAGCCTCAGCATGGTAATTGGCTTAAGTATGTAAGGTGATAAATGCAATAAATTGATTTTATGGTAATCGGCCATTGCCTTGACCTCCTTGGATGAAAATGTTACTCCTTAATCTATAGTAATTAATTTACGAATTCCAAATCGATGAATGATATTAGTCTCGATGAACTTAACAATTTCTTGATGATATGTTCCTAACATAGGTTTTACTTATACCCACTTGATAAAGTAATCGGTCGCTACAATAATAAAACTATGCCCTTTTGATGAAGGATGATTAATTTTCTCTATTAAATCAATAGCTCATCCTTTGAATGGCCAAGGTTTGACAATGTGGTACAATTTGATCACAGGCACATTGTATCGACTTATATTTTTTATATGCTTCCCACCCTTTAGCATATTGATTACAATTGGCTAACATTCTCGGCCAGGAATACTTGTAGCACCAAATTGTAAGCCTCATTTTCCTTTTGACCTGATGTGCTCCATAAATTCCTTCATGCAACACTTCACCCATAACCAACGTAAATTCATTTTCCGTCAAACACCACAACAATACTCCATTGGCCCTTTTTTAATATTCATTATTGGTCAATACATTATTTGTAGTCGTCTTCCTAATGTCTCAGTTAACATTTGTCTATGCCGATCTTAAGTAATTTATGATTGGAGTTCTCTAATCATTATTGCTTGTGTCGACCTAACAAATTTCTTTAGTCGATCCCCGTTAGAAGACCGAAGGCAATGATAATTTTTTAACAATTATTGTTCTTCATTCAAATCCTTGGATGATTTAAAATTCCGATGCTAACTGTACTATTTCATTGACATTAATATTATTTTCTTAAGTTATATACTTTAACTCAACTCCATCGAATTTGCTTAGCAATTGCGTCGCCAAATCATGATATGTCTGTAGGGCAATACTTATATAATTAAACAAACCAATTAATTGGTTTATTACTGATAAAGAATTGTCAATTATCAGTATATCTTTTGCTCTTAAATCATTTCATATTTTTAAACTAATTATCAAAGCTTCGTATTCAGCTAGATTATTAGTGCAATCAAACTTAAGTTAGAATACAAATTGTTATTTTCTTCTAATTAGATCTATTGAGATAATTCCTACTCCTGATCCTTTGTTTGTCATTAAATAGTCAAATATCAGTTTCCAATGTGATCTATAAATCACATATACATCTAATGTTTCCCAAGGAAGTTAACTTTCCATGTTTGAAGAGTGATTAGCTAGAAAATTTGTTATACCTTGCCATTTTACAATTCTTTGCGGCACATATACTAAGTCAAACTCAGATAATGCAAGAACCCATTTACCAATTTAGCCATTCAAGATCGACTGATTTAATATATATTTTATTAAATCAATTATTGCAATTACATTAATTATTTCATCTAATAAATAATGTCGTAAATTTATAGCCATGAAGTATAATGACAAACATTACTTTCTATGGCGAAATATCATTTCTCGGTATCTAATAGACCACATATTCTTTTCAATCAACATCATCATCCTGTGCTAGCAATGTGCCAACCAATTCTACAAAAGCTACGATATACAACTTGAGTGGTCGACCGTTTTACTAGTGGCATTAACACTGTTGGCTAGACAAATAATCTTTAATGTTATTAAAAGTTAACTGATGTTCTGCCTCTCATATGAACTCTTCTTGTTTCAGTTTCAACAAAGAAGAAAACACACTAATTTTTCCTTCACTATTAAAAATAAATCATTACATAAGTTAACTTTGCCAAGAAACCTTTGCAACTTAGTTTTATTTCTCGATAATCGAACTTCTATTATTACTCGTGCCTTATGCTGATTGATTTCAATTCCTTTTTTATGTATCATGAATCTTAGAAAATTTATTGATGATACACTAAAAGTATATTTAAAGGGGGTTCTTTTTAGCTTATTAATCATCATCCTTTCAAATGACTCGCGTAAGTGGTCGAAATGCTTAGCTGAACTAACCGGTTTGACTACTACGTTATCGATATAGATTTTTATGAATCGGCCAATCATATCATGAAAAATGACATTCATAACTCTTTGAGAAATATGTATTTTTAAGCCCAAAAGGCATTATGACCTAGTAAGACATACCCAAAGGACCAGGGTATCTGAAGGTTGTATTTAGGACATATTCCATTGTAATATTTATTTGATTATATCCTGAATGACCATCCATGAAGAAATCCAGTAGCCTGGTTGATGAATTGATCGGCTATAGGCATATGATACTCATCCTTTGTTGTGGCTCGATTTAAATTCTAAAAGTCAATACGAACTCTAATCTTACTATTTTTCTTGATGACATGCACTATGTTTGAAATCTATTTAGCATATTTGATGGATTTTGTGAAACCTGTTTTAACACCCTGTACTTTCCAGTACTCAAGTGTTACCATGAAAATTCTAAACCAGTTTGCACGTGTGGAAACACATGTAACTTTCCTTATACATCAACATCCAATAATCCCCAATTCATTAATCTCAATCGCATAGTACAACATTTATTCGTATATCAAGCCATCCATTTGATTGATTTTCAAAATAGTCTAGAAACATCTATTTTAGGATCTTAATCACTTTGATAGAAGAATCAAACCATCCAGTAATATGTAATAAGTGTGTGTGTGTGTGTGTGTATGTATATATATATATATATATATATATATATATATATATATATATATATATATTTATTATATTATAAGTTTTACACAAACATAGATCAAAAGAACTATGGATGTATTTGATAATTTATTTATCATATAAATGATGTATGAAAATGTGTGGTAGTAGAGTGGTATGTATATATAACTAATGTATATAAAATATTATGAAAATAATATTATAATGAGTAAAATGTATAATTAAATTACAAATACTAAGGTGGTACTAAATATCTTCTATAAATATGTGTACAAGATTTATTAGATATTTTAATGAGATTTTATATTATTTAACAATATTATGGAATACAAATATGATTTTAATTAAAAATATATTGTACAGTCTTAAATTCATTCATATGTATAATATAATATTATATCTTACGAATTATATACTAATAAACATGTGATGCATAGCATGTGTATGATAGTATATGACTATTAAAATTTATATATTATTTAGTAGCATATGATGGTGTACTTAGACATATAAGTGATCCCGTAGGACGTTTTGACCATTGATGGCCGAAATGGAATTGATCTGACCGTTAGGTTGACACATTCAATGATAAAAGACGTTAATTCAACTAGTATGGCCCACCTAAGCCTTGGGCCCACCTAATCTTTGGCCAAAGTCCCTTATAAGGCCTCCCAAGATGAATGGATGGTATGGATTAGTCACAAACATCACGGTGGGCCCCCACACGAAGTGTGAGTGCACTGAATGAATTGTGCACGAAGTGCACAGAACCGGGCAGCTGGTTTGACTAGCGCTGACCCATGGTTTTTTAAAATAAAGAGAGATTTTCTCTCTCCTTGGTTCTTAGCAGCGAACAGATAGACATCCAAAAATGTTTGATCACGACCCACCATGTGGTCCCACCTTCAAGATCCGAACCGTCCATTGGATTCATACGATGGGCTTGACCAAAACCAACTGTTACAATAGTTTTCGCGGTACGTGTGGACACACGATCCTTGGTGCAATAGGGTCCTACAAAGCACAACGTTTCCAAAAATAGAAACTGCTCTCACGCCAGTAGGGCGATCCACGTGAGTTGCTCTTCCTCCATCCAGACCATCCATTCTAAAGAGATCTTACTTGTCCTAGGTAGGTCTTTAAAAAAGAAAAGGGGCTGAGAGAGAGAGAACCAGCCGTTTCCTTCTCCATCCAAAAGCACCATCCAAAACCCTTCCAACCTTCGATTTCTCTCCTCCATGAGTTCTTTGGAGCCAGCCTAGACTATCCATGGAGGACGGATTGAAGAGAAACACCGCCATTTGGAAACTATCATTAAAGGTGGAGCTTCTTCCTCGTTCAGGCGGCACCAAACCGAGTTGATTCGGGTCAAATCCGGTAGTCTAATGACTCCATTGGACCTACAACAGATGAAAGAAAAGAAGAAAGGAAAAAGAAAGAAAGAAGAAGGAAGAAGTAGAGTGGTGTGGTTACTGTCATGCCACACCAACACGGTCTGAATCTCGGCCGAGTCCGGGTCCTTAACATTCGTGAAATGAGGCTCGGAAAGGGGAGAAGAGAAGCAGAACGAAAGAGAAGAGAGAAAGGAAAGATAGAGAAAAAGAGGGAGAAGGAGATGAGGGAGAGTGAGGTTGTTACCGTATAGGCCCTGAGTCAACTCGGTTTAAACTTAAACCGAGTTGGGTTGAGTCCAAACTGAGTCCAATAGAGTCCATGGTGGCTGGACGTCCCTGTTAGTAGGTCCTAGTATTTGTGAAAGAAGAAAGGGAAGGGAAGTAGAGAGAGAGAGAGAGATAGGAAGAAAAAGGAGAAGGAGATCGGGTTGGTGGTTGAGTTGACTTGGCTGGAACTGAGTCTAGCCGATTTGAGTTGAATTAGTCTATCCAGGCTCATTACTGGACATTCTAGCAAGGTAGAAAGAAGAGAGAAAGAAAAGGAGGAGAAGAGGAAAAGAAAGAGAGAAGGAGAGGTGTTGGTGGAGGTGTTGAGCCGAGCCAACTCGGGTGCCTAACTGAGTTGATTTAACTTGAACCAACTAGCTCATGGGTCGAACCGAGTCGACACAAGTAAGTAAATGTTATCCTTCTAGGCTACACTTGTCTCATTGTATTAATATCAATGTTACCATTTCCATCATTATTAGGATCGTTAATAATAGAAATGTATAGTCATTAGTAAATGATATATAGTTATCATAGACAATAAAATAAAATAATATCGTCATTAAATACTAGTGTATTGTTTTGTCATTCTTAAATATTATCATGATAGGGTCATAATATTATTTATCATTATAATGATTGCAACTAACATGTTACACTAATATTAGTTACTATAAATGAAACCATCATTAATGATATTTGCATGGTATCCATCACTTAAAAATATTACCTTTAATAATACCATTTTATCTCAATTGCAACACTAATTATTACCATGATGAGCTAATATTAATTATACCATTAATGTTAATACTTATGGTATAGGTATTAAATTAACATGGTAACTAGTTTTACTTTAACTAACATCAAATCCTAAAATCTAACCTAGACCTAAACTTAAGGATGAAATCCTAGACCTAAGTGGTCTAAACTCTAGGTCAATACCTTAACCATAGATAGTGTGCTAGTATTAACTGACAATTACTACTTATTATCCCTTTGAATGTTATTATAAATTAATTATATGAATTAGGTTGCAACTCCTAAGCAAAGCCTAAAACTAAACTCTAGGACGAAAATCCTAATTCTACATTAAAACCCTAAGATAGATAACTCAAACCCTAGGCTGTGATCTTAAACCTAGGTAGTGTACAGAACTTGGATCTAATCGTACAAGTTCGTAATTTGTGGTAGGATACAATTCTAAGGGCGCAAGCACTTGGCAACACTAGAAGGTGATTCAAAGTATAAGGTGATGATTTCTTCTCCTTGAGCTTTCCATTTTCCCATTAGCTTATGTTATAGTTTTATTTTAATTTCAGTTGATAATTGATATCTTCACTTTGTAATCACATGTGTAAATTGTTGGAATTGGATTGCTAGATTATATGCTTAATATTTATCTCGCATATCTTCTTATGTTTGTGGATTACTTGTGGATTGCTTCTGAAATTTAAATTGGTACACCGAGATTTGTAACCTAGCGACCGCGCCGTCATTGCAGTTTCAACTTCGCGTCTCACGCACTAAGGCAATACCCAGGCTAAGAGATGTGGGCCCGCATTCAGTTTAAGAAAACACTACACATTTGCAAACCCAAGAGAACATCACATCAATCTCATCAATTAAGTACACATCATGTCAAGTACAAACAACCCCCCAAAGTCAAATCTCTCTCTTATTCACCCTTACATGTCAAGTACACATCACTCACTCCCATCACTCCATCACTCACTCACCCATCCCTCTCTCTCTTCTCTACCCATTCTCCGTTTTCAAGCAACCACCCATGACTCTCCATGAGAGAAGCTAGTGTGGCCCACTCCTTACCACCCAATCCCACCATCCATGATCCATCTCAACCGTTGAAATTCATTCATTGGAGCTTTAGCATGCATTGGTGGAAGAAGGAAGAGGACATCTAACGGTGGGTGTTTTGTAAGTTTAAATTTCAGTTTTTGTGATAGACCAAGTGGGGCCTACCGATTAATGGTATGGATCCCATTTAGGGCCCATCTTGATGTATGTATTGATATATGTAATAGAGGAGCCCATAGTGGTAGGGCCCCTCCATCACACCGTCCTTCTCTCTCTCTCTCTCTCTCTCTCTCTCTCTCTCTCTTTCCTGTTGAGGGACCTACCATGCTATCACGTGAAATCCACACCATCCGATTGTGTGGTCCATTGGACGTGGGGCCCGCTGCGATGTATGTGGGTGGTGCCCATACTATCCAGCAATGAATGGTGGGCCACCTGATGTATGCATTTTATTTCCATTCTGCTGCACTCGTGGCCCCCTCCTGCTGCACACGTGGCCCCCTTGATGCATGTATTTTAGTTAACATTGTCCATCTAGACGGCGGGTCCCATGCAGCAGGCAGCTGCTGCTGCCCTGGATGCGAGCAAGTTACGTGGACCCTGCCACCATGATGCATGTGGTTTATCTCCACGTCGTTCGTGCTGAGTGCATGCAGCACGTGGGGCCCACCTTGATGATGTATGAATCCACGCCGTCCACACCTCACATGGACCTCACCTTGATGTATGGATCTAATCCCCACCGTCCATCCCAAATGAGGCAGATCTATCAGGTGGACCACACTGACAGTGGAGGATTAAACGCCTACCATTGAAACTTACAGACACCACAGAAGTTCTGGATCAATATAATAGTTGTTATAATAATATACATATAATATATATAGTGAGTGGGCCACACCTACATGGACCCACATGAAATATGTGTTATATCCACCACCATCCAGCAATGGACGGTGGGGCCACATGACGTAAGTGTTGTATCCTCACCATCTAGAGGACGTGGGACCCACTCACCTTGCTGTATGTATTATGCATCCACACCGTCCACGGTGTGGGACGGTGTGACCCACTGTGATATATGCCCTCTATCACATCGTCCATTGACGATGGGACTCACCATTGCTGTATGTGGGGTCCACGCCGTCCAGATGGATAGGATGATGGGACCCACCAGTTGTATGTATTTTATTTCCACCGTCCAGAGTATCTGAATGGTGGAAACCCTCCCCCATGATGTATGTGCTTTACCTGCACCGTCCAGCCGTGGACCCCACGTGATATATGTATCTTATCCCTGTCGTCCATCCATCTCAGGATGTAGGGCATGCCATGATGTATGTGTTCTCCACGCCGTCCAGCTATGTGGATGTGGATCCATCGTAATCTATGTGATTTATCTGCACCGTACACAGTGCTGTGGGGCCCTATATTGACGTATGTGTTTTGATCCACACTGTCTAATATTTGGACGGTGCTGGACAGGTTAGATGGCATTGTGGACACCAACCATGATGTATATTTTGATCCACACCGTCCAGAATGTCTGGACAGTGCTAGACCACCTTTGGACAGTGTTGCGGACCCCATACTCAATGTATGTATTGTATATCTACACCGTCCAGTGGTCTGGACAGTGGGGACCACCTTGATGTATTTATTGTATCCACATCATCCATCCCTGGACATGGTCGTGGACCCCACCTTTGATGTACGTGTTTCATCTGTCCATCCATCTGACGGTGGACACCACCTTGATGTATGAGTCTTATCTTGCACCATCCAGCAGCTGTTGGATGGTGGGAGCCTCAGCTGATGTATTTGTTATCCATGTTGTCCATCTGTTTGACAGTTGTGGGACCACCCCACATGTATTGCACATGCGAGGGGTGAGGCCCACCTTGCTTGTATACGTGTTACATCCTGACCATCTAACGTGGTCCACCTTGATTTATCTATTTATTTCATCCACACCTTCCAGATTGTGCTGGACGATGCTAGACAATGTTTAGACAGTGCTGATTTACATGGATTATGTTTAGATAGCACTGATTTACATGGATTATGTTTGGACAATACTGATTTACATGGATAATGTTTAGGCGGTGCTGATTATCATTAATGAGCCATGTGCCCCATAGAATGATAGTGCACAGTGATACACATGTTGCACCTGCCACTATTGAAATGATTTTAGATGTAATCCAAGCCCTCACCCACATTATAGTGAGACCCACCGCGATATATATATGTTATTCACACCATCCATGTGGCCCTCACGTGATGTACGTGTTTGATCTGAGCTGTCCATGGATGTAGGGCCCACCTGTTATGTATTTGCGGCCTTTGATGAGGCCCAATATGATGTTTTCATGGCCCACATTGATGTATTTGTGGCCCATTTATATGAGCGGCCCATAGTGATGTGTGTTAGGCCCATGTGATGTGGCCCATAGTGATGTGTGTTAGGCTCATGTGATGTGGCCCATAGTGATGAGTGTTAGGCCCGTATGATCAGCCCATAGTGATGTAGCCCATAGTGATGAGTGTTAGGCCCGTATGAGCAGCCCCTAGTGATGAGTGTTAGGCTCATGTGACGTGCCCCATAGTGATGAGTGTTAGGCCCGTATGAGTGGCCCATAGTGATGTGTGTTAGGCCCATGTGATGAGTGTTAGGCCCATGTGATGCAGCCCATAGTGATGTGTGTTAGGTCCATGTGATGTGGCCCATAGTGATGAGTGTTAGGCCCGTATGAGCGGCCCATAGTGATGTGTGTTAGGCCCATGTGATGTGGCCCATAGTGATGTATGTTAGGCCCATGTGATGTGGCCCATAGTGATGAGTGTTAGGCCCATGTAACGTGGCACATAGTGATGAGTGTTAGGCCTGTATGACCAGCCCATAGTGATGTGTGTTAGGCCCATGTGATGTGGGCCATTGTGATGAGTGTTAGGCCTATGTGATGCGGCCCATAGTGATGTGTGTTAGGCCCATGTGAGCAGCCCATAATGAAGTGTGTTAGGCCCATTGAGATTTGTAGGTGGCCCATTGAGATTTGTATGTGGTCCATTGTGAGTGTGTATGGTCCATCGTAATTGTAGTTGGCCCATTGAGACTTGTATATGGCCCATTGTGATTGCATATGGCCTATTGTGATTGTATGTGGCCCATTGAGATTGTATGGGGGCCGTTGTGATGTAATTATGGCCACTGATGAGGCCTGATGTGATATATGTATAGCCGAGTGTGATGTTTATTAGGCCCTTGTGTGAGACCATGGATTCAATATACGTTTAGCTCTATGTGGGCCACTCCTTGGTAGCAATGTTGGTTAAATGTCCACATTGATAGGCAATGATGGTTAAATATCCTTGTTTTGACCTTCCCTTAGGCTATTTGATAGGCCGATTATCGATACCGATTATGAGTATATGACAGCATAGCATCATGATATATGCCCATACGTATCATCTGTAAGTTTGTTATGAGATATGGTTGGCCATTGCATATGCCATTGGGCAGGTTATTTTTGAGACTCCTTGATAGGTAGAGTTACCCTATATGAGTGTGCGGTATGCGCATGATTGGACTGTATGACTCGTGCATCTCGCATTTATATGATATGACCATCATACGCCCTAGTGACATTAGGGCCATAGCCTCCACAATCATATCGTGGATGGCCAGATGAGACACTGAAAATCTATTCTATATGGGGTGCTATAGATATTCCTAGGTGAAATTCTCTAAACTCTCTTGGTTCCAGAGGTTGCTCCAACATCTAAACCGAGTAGTCGATTGAGGGCCATATACCGTTAAGTCACATCTCCCACTGTGTCGTGGTCGGTTGGAAGAGGGTGCAGCCTTACCTGCTCAAGAGGAGGGGGCAAAGTTAGGCTGAGTTTGACCAGTTCGAGGAATGGGTCCGCTACCAACGAGCCGGGCCTGATGTTGGCAGGCGGATAGTGAGGTTTCTTCCACTCACCTTGTTACGCGCGATAGGGCTGCAATCTGGTTTGAAGTGTACTAGACCCCAGTGATTTTCTAGAGAGGAACCATACTGATATGTGGACTTATGGAGTAAGAGTTGCATACTTATTCATTCATTTATTCACTATCCACTCGGGCTGATGGTGCGCAACTAATTATTATGTAGCTTTGTAATGGCAAGGATTTCGGTTAGGGCGCGCGACTAACCTAAGATCAAGAGTTTATTACATTGAGTTTGACTATCCAAATTTAGGTATGGGACTGGTTTGGATAGAAGTCCCTTGTGATGGACCCCATAGCCTACGATACTATGTACTATTATCCCGAATTCACTCCAGCTTGGTCATTTCATTCGCACCGCATATTGCATTGCATCCTCAGCATTTAACATTTTGGGTTGCCATGTTTCTGCATCGTATAGCCTTGATACGGCTGATGACACTCATGGACTTACCAATATATTTCTGCTTACTCTAAATCATATAATTCATGATCTTGTCAGTATTTTTGCTTACTCCAATGTTATATGATTTATGACATTATATTGCATACTTGGTACTTACCTTGTACACACACTTTCACTACCATCTAAGCTTTTTATAAGCTTTTGGACGATAGATGCATGCAGGTGGCGTTAGGTCACAGCAGCGTTGAGCTTGGAGCGTGCAGCGGACTTTTGAAACTTTGATTTTTAGCATATGTATTTCTCTTTCAGCACTGTATTCAAATGTTTATATTAGTGGATATGTGATGATGATGTTGTCTTTGTGATTTGGGTAAACTTGTTGTTCTGCTTCTTACGAGATAAATGTATGTTAGAAAATTCTTCTTGTAGGATCCTAGGATCGAAATCTGGCGTTTGCGTGCTAGGAGAAAGGAATGAGGTATTACGGAGGCTGTTGGCACCGGATTTGGCGATCGAGAATTTTGTGGGCCTGATTTCTAGCCTGGTTTCTAAGTTTAGGGCGTGACATAAATTGTTAGATTTGGATTATTAGATTACATGCTTAATATTTATCTTGTATATCTTCTTATGTTTGTAAATTATTTGTGGATTGTTTATGAAATTTAAACTAATATATCAGTGAGAAACCCCCACTTATAAATGTACACTCATACTTGGGATGTAACTCGATTGATTGTGGTTATAATGGACCTTCGACTTAGTGGTTATTGAATGGTGGAGTAATTTGAATATTGATGTGGGCCTACCATCCAAGGATTGTTGTGTCCAAGTGGTTTTTAAGAATGATCTCTTATTGCATGGTTTTGATACTTGCCCTATGTGGCTTATTTTGATATTTACCCTATGTGGCTTGTTTTGATATTAGCCCTACGTGGCTTTGTTTTGGTATTTTCCTTATATAGGTTCGATATTTTATATTTTGCAACCATGCAATGGTAAGCCTCATATACTGTAATATGATTGGCCACTAGTCGATGGGTTTCCATTAAACATCCTAAGATAGTAGTCTCATGAGTCGGAGATAGTGATATGGGACCTATGGCCGAGTTGTCGGCCTATGCTGGTAACAAGCCCCCATAGTGACTTTTGAGCTTATTTAAATTGGCTGGTTGTAATTGGACTAATAACGGGTTGGCTAATTATGCATACATGGTACAGACCAGCATCTATTGCTATCATATGTGATGTACGTATTTTTCCGATTAGATGATTTTTTCAGGTTCGATGATTGTATGGTGACGAGCCCAACTTCCGCACGGATGTGCATCTCCAGGGCAATGACTGCATACATGCATTCATGCATCTAATAAGACCTACATCATGTATTATTTTGTATGCTTTGTTTTATAACTATGCTTACCTAATGCGGCGGTATGTAAGCTTGAGGGGAATTCATACTGAGTTAGCCACTCATCCATCAAATGTATAACCGTATAGGTAGCATAGGTGGCTTAATTGACCTTCAGGTTCAGACTGATGAGGAGCAGAGTGCCACTGTTGGAGATGCATGATTGTATTGTCAAGAGTTGCTAGTGGTTTTACAATTTCAGATTCGTTATAATTTGCTTTGTTTACATGTAACAACATCATTTCATTTTGTAATTGTAAGTTTGAGACATTTGTTTGTATAAGTCATTATGGGCAACCTTTTACAAATTTTAAATATAAATGTAAATTTCTCATTATGCAAGATTTGTCCATTCTACGCTAATCTGCTAACTTTGATGGAATATATATATAGGTGGATTTTGGCTCTTTATGGGTTAACACTCGGGTTTTTGGGAAATGGGTTGTATACTCAGGTCATGAAAACACGGGACGTTACACCTGCTTTCAAAGGCTGTTCAATTTCTTTCTTTATCTTTTGTGTCACTTCGGCTGTCAACCTCCTAGGCGGTTGTTTATCCGATCGATAGCCTTCTTTTATAGGTAACCTGTGCTCGACCAAATTTCGATATACTCCAGGCAACTCATGATAATCATATGCAAAACAATCAATGAGCTCTTTGAGCAAGTTATTGAGTTCGGCTTGAATTTGTGGATCTAATAATTCACTGATAAAAGTAGGCTTTGGATATTGTTTTATTCCCAAATTTACTTTAATTAAATGATCTTGAACTTGAACTTGAGAATCATCCAATTTCTTTGGTGCTTGTTTCAAATCATTTAACCCAATACCATCTCCAGTTACTTGATCGATCGGTACTATTATTCTGAACATATCAACAAAGCATCTATTATCATATTTTGATAAACTCTCCTCGAGTTGCTGTATTTCGTCCAAGAAATTGGCCTTGACCAAAGGTTAATCGGTCATGGGATTTCTTCTATCGTATAACTTATAGGTGTAAGAAAGGGAATTATAGCCTTCGATAACTCTTCATACAATCGTATTAGTGTGATATCCTATACAAAATTATATGGGTTGGGTTTGACATTTATCCTAGTCGGTCTACCGTTCTTATCTCGTCATGTAAACCATATCAGTTCGATCCCATTTTCATAGAACATAAGCCTAAGTCACATTGGACATGGCTAAGAATTATTTGTTATTGGCCAAAACCAAATCTACTCTATCCTGATTTAAGAAAATCACAAATTAATACAGTGATGATGGAATACATGCAAGCGAATGAATACAATTTCTTCCAAATAAAGCATTGTAGTTTGATGAAGTATCGATGGTTCTTACCATTAGTTCAACCAATAAAACACATTGCTTTTCATTACTCCTCCAGTAAAATTACTTATTTTGACCTTAGTCGAAATAAGGTTGTCTTGAGTTTTTTTTTCAATTTAGCCATTATTCTGGCTGGGTGAATATTAATACCAGCTCCATTATCAACCAAAAACCAAGTGATCGGACACCCTTCTAGGTCTACGGAGATATACAATGACTTCAAGTGTTGGGTCATTATAAGAGTTGGTATTTCGATAATTATCTTTTTTGAAGGGGATCTTAGTTTGACCATAACGATCGACACTTTTTTTTTGCTTCCCTCATAGCAGTTAAAAGAACCATGTTGTATGATCATATGAGGATCTAACTCTTCTATATCTTCTTCCATTTTGTTTGGTTGAGATGATTTAGCTTAAAATCTTAATGGCAATGTCATAATCATATTATAATCCAGTGTAATTGGTGGGAACGAGTCAAATTGTATCACTGAATTTGGACATTGCCCCCATGTGTCTCTAAATTCAGTTGCTTATCAACTTCATTTGTAGTTTCATTCTCCATTTCCTCATTCTATTTAGATGAGGCTTGTTCTAATGATTTTTCTTTTGCCAACAATTCTTCAATTAGAAGATCGTCTGAGAAACACTTATCATTGAAGAATTTGGTCGTCTTTCAATATCCACGTCTTCATTTTTAGGATTTTGATCATTCATGACTGACTCTACATGAAGTTCGGTCATATTAGTCGATATTGTTCATCTTAAAGTTCCAGAATTACCAACCTTGATCGCATTCGTGAAAACTTCAAACGACGTTCTCCTCATATAGCGGCTAATTTTCTTCGTTTCGCAGCCTGCTACCTTTGCCAACTTCATTTCTGAGTACACATTATCCCTTCTGGTACTTTTGAAAACTTTAGATCACTCAGCCTTTTCCAAACTCCTTCCCGAGTAAGCCATGGTTTAACCATCTTTTGCCTTAGGAAGAGCTCAGGGTGATCGTTGATATGTTTAACCCTTTGTGGGTGAAATAAATCTCCATCTTCAAGGTTTTGATTGACCGACTAGCCTGCCTGATTGTTCGGTTGGTAAAATCATTTATTTGGCTGAATCGGCCTTACACGCTGCTCACATAAATGTTGACCATAAAAAATTACTGCATTTGGATGTGCTTTGGTTTGTTCGATCATATGCTTAATCCTCATACTCTTTTTTACATCATCCCTATTCCTCAACATGATATTTTTGAGCTCAAATATCAATCTTTTGTCATGATCGAACCAACCCCTGAGGATTAATGGTGGCCACATTGATTTTCATATTGGTTGAAAATTGATCAATATCAATCAGCATAGCTTCTTTTTCTTTTTCAAGGAAATTCAGCAATCCTTGGTCGATGTTATCTTATATAATGTTCCTGAAAATAACACACTTATTGGTGGAGTGTGACTGAATTTTGTGCCATTTACTGTAATTAATTTTCTTTAATTCCTCAGGTGTTGGTATCTTTTCGTTAATAGAAACTTTAATAAATTTTCCTACTAGCATAATATAAAAAAAATCATTAGTCTTAGTAATATCAAAGGCGTACGTTTGTTAAACTTTTTAATTAGACGACACAGTTGCCTCTGTTTTAATTAAACTTGAGCAAACAAATAACTATTTAGCCACAACTTCAGCCACTATAACATCATAATTAGCATTATAATAGTATGTCATCGCTGATGCATTCTTTTGTCGCATTGACTCATGAAGAAAAGTCTCGTATCAAGATACATTTTTAATTAAGTCATAGAAATCTGTGAATTCTGTCCCGATAAACTTCTTTCGAAGCTTAAACTTAAACCGTTTGGGGAAATTGAACAAATTATACTTCAGTCATAGCTACCTTGCATTGACTTTTTGCCCCCTAAACTAAGTAATATAATTTTCGACCGATTTTCTTGAGAATTACCGAAAACGTGTAAGAATGACTATAAAAATTTCTCAATCCTTACAGAAAAATTAAGCGTGAAACTTTTCTTCCATCTCTTGCCAATTCTGTATGAAATTCAGTAGTAAGTTGGAATACCAGTTGATAGCTATCCCAATGAGTGAATGATCAAATAGTTACAGTTTATAATAATCATTAGTGTTCAATTCTCCGCATATGGTAAAACGTCTTATGTGTTCTAGAGTCGATTGACCTGTATTAGCTATAAAGAGTGTAAAATCAGGTAGATAATTCCTCAGTAGTAGATATTGCTGATCAATATGGTCAGGATATGGCTAATAGTAAACTGGAGAAGTAGTTCGACTGATAACTTAGCCTGCTACTTCATGGACTAGTTGTACAATTTGATTACGATCCTAATGTTGTTGTACTGCTATTGAAGGTGGTTCAGGACCAACCTGATATTACTCCTCATTATAAGGTTGATTCTTGGATAATGGTTGTTCCTCAGGTATGCCTTAGTTCCTAATTTTGAGAATTAAGTTCATATTTTTAATGCTCAAAATGCCTAAAATCCACAGATAGTGGTGAATTTCACACGTTCTGAACATGAACACGTTCAGGATGTTTGAAATCTACAGGTGTTGGTGATTTTTAGACATCCTAGATTGGATCAGAGATAGGAACAGGTCGTGTATTTCTTCGTAAAGGAAGTGTCTGTGGAACTGGTTGGACTGGTGGTATAGGTGTCAGATTCCCAACAGAACTGGTATCGACATGTTGCTGAAGTGAAACAGGTACTCTTTCGGTAATCAAAGCCATCAACTGATTCATGCACTCTATATGGCCGACCATCCACCTATTAAAGGCTTCTGTTTGAACTTGTGACTGTTTAGCCTGAACTCACAACAATTCTGTGATGTGTTGAATTTTCCTTTTCACATCAATTATCCTAGAACACCTTGATCCATAGCTCAAGTGGTAGACCAAGTCAAGGATACCTCGTTTCAACACCGAGGTCTTGGTATCAATTCCCTAGTGGAGGTGGCTAACTGTGAACTGACAGTAGGGTGTACTAACAAGCTAACAAAAAAATGCCAGATGACATAATCTCGAGAGGTTCAATCTAGGATGTTGATGGTCTATCCAGGTTTGGTGGAATAAGCATTAGACTAGGTTGTTGATTTACTTGCTCAGGGACTTGTTGAACTTGCAACTTTTCCTCATGAGCAGGAGGCTCTTTGGCTATAACAACATTAGTGGTGACTGCTGAAGCATTATGACCAACCCTTCGACTTATGATTCCAAGAAATTACCGTACCGGTAAGTATACTTCGTAATCGAGTCCCACTGGGCGTGCTAAAATTGTTGGCACTTTGTTTTCTGTCACGTTTTGTGTGTGCAAGCGTCCTAGAATCGATAAAGCGGGTTGATCCAAACCTATCAGCTTTGACCCCAAGCGCCGAAATAAGTAGATAGGTTTAATGTGAACGTATATAACCAGATTCTGAGAAAATCGGTCGCTTACTCAGCCACTTGCAAAATTTTATAACGATTAAGCGATAATTAGAGGGTGGGGTTATTCCTCCGAAGATGGGTTGTGTTTTTTCTTTCACAAGAAATGACTTTTAGTATACCAGTGCAAATCAAACAAAACGAAAAACTCACTATGGGCCACTAGGAGCATATGCAAGAATGTGTCTCTTGAAAAAACTACGTGATATTGGATAAATGACTAATCTATCGTATGAGCATAGATTTGGATTTCAACTAAAAACTATAGGTAAGATTTACCGACTTGATTATCACTACTTCTAGGATAACTGAGATAAAAGATAGATTTGATTTGATTTTTGGATTGTATTGGAGATGTCAACTATGTACATTACTTCTGCTATTTATAGATTTTTGTTACACAACTTATTCTTCTAAATGCTTTTTTCAATACTTCAATGGTTACAGTAGTTGAAGGGTCTCTCTTTAACTTCTTCTCTTGTTATGTTTTCCTTATGTGATGGTTCCTCCTCTGTTGGTTAGGTTTTATGTTTCTTTATTACTTATCATATCTTGAACTGTTTGTTGGGATTTGTGTCATGGAATCACACATATATGGATCTAGGATAGCAATCCAAGAGCACCAAGCAATCACAAGAGAACACAAAGATTTAATGTGAAAAACCACAGCGGGAAAAAACCACAGCACAAAGCTATAGATCTTCACTATGAAAGCAAAAATTACAAAGAGAGAAGACTTACCCGATTTGAACAACCTCGAATCTCACTCTTGCTACACCCTTTGCAACCCCTAGAACCCTTTTAGGAACCCTTGGAATACCTTTAGAATGTCTTAGAATACTTTAGAATAGCCCTAGAGACTCCTATTTATAGTTTAGAAAACCCCACTTATGCACCGACTTTGGAATAGTATGGAAACCACCTCAAATTTATGCAGTTCTTGCGCATCTGCGTAACCTTCGATTGGTCGAAGACCTCGGGAATTCCTTGTTGGACTTCGAGTCTTACTTTCGCAGGGCTAGTCGAACTTTACAGATTTAAGACATGTTAACAACAATCTCCATAATGTCTTCAATCTTCAACAATGTAGCTTCTTGATCTCTTCTCCTACCTCTGTATCGCATCATAGCTTCAATCAATGCTTCTTATGCATATTCCGTCATTCTTTTATACCATTACCAAGCCTAAAGAAGTTGCACAGAACTTGAACTTCTCTATAGGAACGACCTTGCTGAGCATGTCCGTTGGATTCACACTGGTATGAATCTTGTCTAGTGTTACGCCTCTTTCCCCAAGCACCTGTCGGATAACATGAACATCTAACTAATCGCTCCACCTGCTAGTACAAATGAGTAACCTGAAGTCGACTTCCTGGAATCCACACTGCCTGCGTAATTTGAATCAACACACCCTTTCAACTTTGCTCCTGTCTTCTTAAAAGTTAAGACGTAGTCTTTTGTACCATCTCACCGCCACCTAATATTGCTTGCAGGGATATTTGTTCATAACACCGGTTACCCATGAAATCAATGGCATGCACTGCCAACCGCATTCAAATAAGGCTCATGAGACATATCTTGCTTTTTCCCATCTTTTTTGGGACATTGTTATGAGGAAAGCTTGAAATGAGTTGCGTAGGGAACGCTTACCAGCTTTGCCTGATCCATCACATCCTTGATCAATACCTACACAATGTATTCTACCTGTGATTGTAAAAACCTGCTCCTCTTCTAGTCTCTATGAATATCACCATCGAGAATCTTCTTTGCAGCCCCCGATCCTTCATCTAAAACACCCCACTTAACCGAGTCTTTAGTATATTAATTTCAGACAAGTCATGATTGGCAATTTACATATCATCAATATATAATTCCTGACTCACCATGAAGGAATCAAATTTTATACTACTGCCTAGGCGACAGGTCGTACAACGACCTTTTGAAAACCTCTCTTAGCCCCTTTAAACTTCAAACCATTCTGGTTGCTTCATATAGATCTGCTCTTCTAATTTCTCTTATAGAAGTTCAGACTTCACATTCATCCTTTCCAACTTAAGATTGCATTGGCCAACAAGCGCCAATATGATTCTTATAGACACCTGCTATACCGTCACCGCGAATATCTCTGAGAAGCTGATCTCTTCTCTCTGAGCATGACCCTTCGCTACCAACCTCACTCTGTATCTATGACGTATCTCCTTGAAGATCCACCTGCATCTAACCACTTTTCGGCTCACTGGAAGCTCAACTAGCTCCCATGTGTCAGTTTGGTACAATGAGTCCATCACATCGTCCATAGTTACCTTCCACTTCTCAGCACCAAGCTCATATAGAGTCATCTGAGTAGTAGATGGATCCCCCTCGCCTGTAATGAGAGCATATGCGATATTGGAGTTGTTCATGTACCTCGTTGGTCACCTGCGATTATGCAGTGTGATTCTTCTCTCAGGTAGCTGCTCCACCTACTCTGTATCTCTGTCTGCGCATCTCATCCTTCATGCCCTGCCCGCTTATGTGGTCATGCCCAGCATACCACACATGTGTAGAAGTGGAATCCGCTACATCCAGTGCTATAAGGCCTGTATCCTAGACCGTACCATTTCATAGGCTCCCGCGGTCCTCCCGGTCGAATTTCGGTGACCCACGACCTGTAATCATCATTCACGCGTGTCCCTAAGTGGCATCCTGTATACTTATGTCAACTCAACTCAAAACTTATACCCTAACGACCGCGCCATCGCCGTGGTTCCAACGCTATATCTCACGCACCGATGCGATACCGAAGCTAAGAGTTATGGGCCCGCATTTATTTTAAAGAAAACGCCGCGCATTGCAAATCATATCAATCAATCAATCACAAGTCAAGTATACAACCCATCCCTCTCTTTCACAAGCCTTACCCAAAGTTAACTCTCTATCTCTCCACCCATCCCTCTCTCATCCAAAATTCAACCAAGCCCATACCCTCCATGTCATTTTCTTACAATATCCATTCCTCCCATCCCATCTCTCTTACAATACCCTCTCCTCTCTCACTCTCTCCACCATTTCCCAAGCTATCATGAGAGAAAAGCTCTAAGGAGAGAAAAGATCAAGGCCCACTTCTTACCCCCTCATCTCGCCATCCAACTATTCAAACTTCATCATCCACCCTTAAAGAAGAAGCTTAGGAGTTGAGGAGTTTAAGGAGCTAAAGAAGAAGACCATTGGTGGGTGTTTATAGGATTAGATTCGTATTTTTTATGATGGGACAAGTGGGGCCTACTGATCAATGGTATAGATCTCACTTTGGACCCTACGTTTGACTGATGGCCCACCATGACTCATATGTTCATTCCATGATGGGGCCATTCACCATGGATTCCATCATGATGTTTAATTTTGTAGTATGAAATGGTCATCTAGACCTTGCAATTTATGGTGGAAGAAGATCTCCACCATTAAATTTTTTTATTGTTAGGCCCACATGTAATGGGACACACTTGATGCACGTTTTATAATGCATGGAAGGGAGGACCCATAGTGTCGGGGTCCCTCCATCGCACGCCGTCTCTCTCTCTCTATCTCTCTCTCTCTCCCCCTCTATCTCTCCCTCATTTTATTTTCTCTCTTTTATGTTGAAGATGATATATGTGTTTGGCCCGCACGATGTGATCAACCATCTGGACCGTCCAAATTTTCTTTGAACGTCTAGTGATGGGGCTCGCCTTGCTTCCCACTTTTGGGCCAACCATGATGGAGAGAGACCACAAATATTATCTTAGTCAAGTGGGCCACCACGTGGCACCACCCTGATGTATGTGTTTCGCCACACCGTCCACACCCTAGATGGTGCGGCCTACCTTGAACTAGCTTGGACGCTGGGCAGTTAGCCTTTTTTTTTAATTATATATATATATAAATTTATATATATATATATATATGTGAACATATATATATATCTGGTGGGCCCCACGTGGGACCCACCTACCATGAGAGCAGATTGGCTGGTGTATCTCGCACCAGCTATATAGCTGATGTGGACGACGTCAGCAAGTCCATGGGACCCACCATCATGAGGTATATGTTATATCCGACACCGTCCATCCATCAGGTGGGGCCCACCTCACTGTAATCCCAACCGTCCATCATCTGGACGGTGGGCTAGCATCCTATGCACCAGCTATATAGTTGCTGTACCTCGTCAGCAAGTTCTGTGGGCCTCCACCGTGATATATGGGTCTAATCCACATCGTCTAGATGGCTAGACAGTGGGACCCACCGCAGATGTATGTGTTACATCCAAACTGTCCATCCAAATAGTGAGCTCGTCTTAAGGCTTGAGACTAAAAATGAGGCAGATCCGTATATCAGGTGGACCACACTGCAGAAAACAGTGGAGGATTGAACATCTACCATTAAAATCCTTTTGGTATCCTAGAAGTTTTGGATCAGTATGAAATTTTTTTTCCACTTAATTCAGGTCCTTGTGACCGTCTGAACATATTAAATGGAAATAAACGTGATGGTGGGCCCCGACCCAATGAATTGTTTAACGGTGAAAATCATTATCTCCACTGCTATTTATGGTATGGTCCAGATGATCCTCCGATGTGATCCATTTTTTTGGGTAATGCTCTAAAATGATCCTTAAAATAGATGTATGGTGTAGATGGTGTGGCCCATGTGATGTGACCCACTTGATGTATATAAGGCCCATTGGTGCGGCCCATGTGATGCGGCCCACTGATGTATATGAGGCCCATTGGTGCAGCCCACTTGATGTATATGAAGCCCATTGTTGAGGCCTATGAGTGAGGCCTAATGTGATATATATGAGGCCCTTGTATGAGACCTAATGTGATGCATGTGAGGCCCATGAGTGAGGCCCAATGCGATGTATATGAGGCCCTTCTCTGAGGCCCAAAGCGATGTATATGAGGACCAATGTGATGTGTGATTCCATCATGATGTATGTAATAATGTTTATGATAGGCCATGTCTTGAGAGAAATGCTGGTTAAATGTTTATATTGTAACTCTCCCTAGGGCCCATTGTTAGGCCCATTCTCATCTCCCCTTAGTGGGCTAACCCAAACCTTAGGCTCCCATGATCATTAAGCCCATTCTTAATATGAGTAGGCCGTCTAGGCTCATCCTTGATATGAAGAGAGTATATCATCATCATATAACATGCTTAGTATAGCTTCACGATCCATGCCCATGCGCATCATATGTATGCTTGATATGAGGAGTGATTGATCATAGCACATGCCATTTGGCAGATTATTATGGGAATCTCTAATATGTGGAGTTGCCCTACATGAGCGCGTGATACATGCAAGATTGTTGCATGACTGGATAGTATGATTCATGCATCTCGCATTTGTGTGATATGATCCCTGTACGGCCCAGCGACATCATGGCCATAACCTCCACAGACATATCGTGGATGGCAGGATTGAACACCGAAAATACTGTTACTAGCATCGAGGCGCCATAAATGTCTTTAGGTGAAAATCCCTAAACCCAATGGTATCAGAGGATGACTCCATCGTCGAGACCGAGTGAATACATGAGCGCACGAGCGCCGTATACCAGTAGGTTGCGTCTCTCACTATATCGTGGTCGATTGGAAAGGGGTGTGACCTTACCCACCCAAGTGAGGGGACAATATCTAGGTCGAGTTTGACCAGCTTGAGGAATGGGTCCGCTATCGATGAACTAGGCCTAATATTAGCAGACAGATAGTGAGGTCTCTTTCACTTACCTAGTTGTGCGCTTGGATAGGGGCAGCAAGCTGGCCTAGAGTGCAGTAGACCCCGGTGATTGTCCAGCGTGAGAACTGTACTGATTTGATATTCTAGTGATGAGCTACATTGATACATGAATTCAGATGAGGATTGGTATGCTTGAGTTGCATCTTGTATTACATAGCCTTGTATAACTGACATCATTCATGCCTTACATTGCATAGCCTTAGTACGACTGATTGCATTCATGAACTTACTAGTATATTCCGCATTACTTTGATATTGCATTCTAGCACGCTTATATTGCACATACACTCTCACCACCCTCCAAGCTTTCTATAAGCTTACACACGATTGATGCGTGCAGGTGATGCCAAGACGTAACCATAGCTTAGTAGGAGCAGGAGCGTCTAGTCGAGCTTCAGGAGTTTCTGTTACTATTATCATTGTATTTCCTTTTATGCGCATTGTACCTTAAAGTTTTTTATTATAGTGGATTTTGTGTAGTGACTTGGTTATTATTCGTGGGTTATTTTTATGGTTATGCTTATCAAATTCATGTTAAAAATCCTCCTTATAGGATCCCTGGATTAGAACCTGGTATATGAGTGTCGGGAGCCGAGAATGGGGTACTGCGGAGGCTGTTGGCACCGAATTCGGTGATTAAGAATTTTGTGAGCCCAGTTTTCGAATTTGAGACGTGACAGAAGTTCGAAGTTTGTATTAGATCATAACTTGGGAATAACTAAGAACAACATCACATGTTTGTTATGAGCTTAGGACAATTAGGTCCTAAGTGCGTAACCTTCTGATTTAGTTCCCTGACGTCTGAGCCTTCAAGGGTTCTCAAGGTTGATAAGCGTCTTTGTTCTTTCCTATAAGACATGCCGCCCAAGAGAGCAACCCAAGCGACTCCTGCTCTACCACTTGAGACTCCCGCTCTACCACCTGCGACTCTCACTCCACCACCAGAGATCCCTGCTCCCCAGCCTGAGGATCCGCTCCTCCACCTGAGACCAATAAGGATCTCACCGTACCCATGAGTGCTTCTCAGTTACAAAAAATGTTACAGGGTTTGATGGTCGCCCTTCAGGGTCAGGGCAGGCACCCCGTTGTTTCACTAGCCCAGGCAGAGTAGAAGCACGTGAGTGCCCTTCTTCAAGAGTTCTAACAGCTTGATTCTCCCACGTTTCCAGGGCGAGTCATACCGGACAGTAGCCAAGAGATGACACTCCGAGGTGTAGAAGATTTTTGATACGATGGCAAGTACGACTTAACAGCAGGTTCGGTTAGCTGTATTTCTTCCACAGGGTGAGGCCGAGCACTGGTGGACCTCCGTCACCCATGTTGCAGGGCCTGATTTCGTCTAGACATGAGAGGATTTCATAGACCGATTCGACCTACAATACTTCCTCGACTACATTCATCGGCAGTGAGCGTTAGAGTTTGAGACCTTAGTGCAGGGAGACATGTCTGTGGCACAGTATGTGGCTCATTTTGTGGCGCTATCGAGGTTCACGCCATATTTAGTTGATGATGATGAGTGGAAGGCCCACCATTTTGAGAATGGCTTGCGTTACGGTCTTCGAGATCGTGTTGTTAGACATGAACTCCCGACTTTTCAGGCGGTAGTACAGAGGGCTCAGATTTATGAGACTGAGTGGGTTGGCACGCAGAGCAACCGTGATCAGAGAAGAGACCAGAAGAAGCAGGCCCCCTCCAGTAGCTCCCATTAGTAGTAGTATCATCAATAACAGAGGCACCCAGGCCGCCTAGCTGCCAGATCACCAACAACACCAGTGGCACCCCCAGCACCACCTTAGAGGCAGCTTCTCGGTGCCTATTACGGATACGGTGGGATAGGACACCATAGGTGAGAGTGTCCTTGACCGCAACAGCAGCAGCTGAGAGCACCGCAACAGCCTCTGCAGCAGCACCGACATCAGCTCCCATCACCAAAGCCCCCTCAACAACAGCATCAGTACCAGCCTCTGAGACCTCAGTAGCAGAGGTAGTAGTTTTGACCGCCTCAACGACATCAACAGCAGCAGCACCCTCAGAGGGCACAAGCACCTCCCCAGCCAGCTCAGCTAGGTTCTATGTGGCTCAATAGGGCTCGCAGTCCTCCGGAGGAGTCGTCGAAGGTATTCTCCCTATCTCTGCATGCATTGCACGAGTTTTGTTTGATTTCAGTGCTTTGCATTCTTTTATGTTCGAGGGATTCTGTTGTTCGACTGGATTGCCGACAGAGTCTCCTTGCGAGGGGTTAACCGTATCGACGCCTTTGAGAGATTACAGTGTTAGGCCGCTTTTGTTTGTCTTACCCCGTGTTGGTGGGAGAGATTTTCTTACCCGCCGACTTATTTATGCTGCCGATGTCAGATTTCGACCTCATCTTGGGCATGAATTGGCTTGCCTAGTACCATGCCGTCTTGGACTACTCCGCGAGGACAATCACGTTTTGTATACCAGGCTTGCAGCAGTTCTAGTTTATTGTTGATTCTAGAGGAGAGCCATTATCTTATCTCATGTCGTGCAAGGCCATAGTAATGAGCATTGATCATTTGCCAGTGGTTTGTGATTTTCCCGATGTGTTTCAAGAGATTCTGGGATTGCCGCCACATCGATATATTGAGTTTTAAATTGATCTTGTGTTCAGTACCGCTCCTATATCGAAGGCACCGTATCGTATGACACCGATGGAGTTTTGAGAGCTGCAGCGGCAATTGGACGAGTTACGTGAGTTGGGATTCATTCATCCGAGTAGTTCGCCATAAGTAGCGCCGGTACTCTTCGTGAAGAAGAAGGATGACTCATTAAGGCTCTACGTGGATTACCGTGAGTTCAACTGGGTCACGATTAAGAACAAGTATCCACTTCTGAGTATAGACAATTTATTTAATCAGCTGCAGGGTGCACAGTTCTTTTCGAAGATTGACCTGCAGTCCTGTTATCAGCAGATTTGGGTCTAAGAGGAGGACATCATAAAGACAGCATTCAGGACGTGTTATGGTCATTTTGAGTTTCAAGTCATGTCCTTCGGATTGACCACTGCGCCTACAGTATTCGTGCAGTTGATGAACGAGGTCTTCCATTTGTATCTTAATCATTTTATTGTAGTATTCATCGATGACATTTTGATATAATCGAGGACCCATGAAGAGCATGTGCAGCATTTAGAGATTGCGTTACAGACCCTCCATGCCCACCAGCTGTATGCCAAGCTGGAGAAGCGTGAGTTTTAGCAAGAGGAGGTGAAGTTCCTCGGTCACGTGGTGACGAGGGAGGGTGTCGTGGTGGACCCCTCGAAGGTTGATGCAGTACGTCAGTGGGGCCAGCCCATAAACACGTCCGAGATCCTCAGTTTCCTTAGTTTGACGAGCTACTAATGACGTTTCATCAGGGGATTCTCCCGTATTGCAGCACCGCTGACTAGGTTGACCCGGAAGGAGGCAGAGTTTGTATGGAGTGATATCTGTGAGCGAGCATTTATGGAGCTAAAGGACCGCCTCACGTCCACTCCTGTCATCACTCTTCCCTCTAGGAGTAATGGATTCGTGGTTTTTACCGATGCCTCGCATATTGGTTTGGGTGTTGTCCTAATGCAGCATGGGAAATCAGTAGCCTTCGAGTCTCGCCAGCTCAAGGTGCATAAGCTGAACTACCCCATGAAAGATTTGGAGCTGGCAGCAGTCGTCTTCGCACTGAAGGTGTGGAGGCACTATCTCTATGGGGTTAGGTTCGAGCTCTTCTCCGACCACAAAAGCTTAAAGTACTTATTCTCTCAGTCCGAGCTGAACATGAGGCAGAGGTGTTAGATGGAGCTCTCGATGGATTATGATTTTGATCTCCATTACCACCTAGGCAAGGCAAACATGGTTGCGAATGCCCTTAACCGTTAGCCACGAGGCTTGGTGGCGCACATGATGATTCAAGAGTGAAGGATGCTCAAGGATATAGTAGAGTATGACTTTGAGTTTGGTTTGCAGTCTTTTATCGTTCAACTATCAAGCTTGTCGATTCAACCTTCTCTTATTGTAAGGGTGATCGAAGCTCAGCAGACAGACAAGTCGTTACAGGGTTATCGAGCTGAGGTGGCATCTGAGAGTCAGTGAGATTGACAGATTGGTTCTGATGGTGGACTTTGCTTCAGGGGCCGATAATGTGTCCCGAATATTCCTGAGTTGCACAGAGATCATATGACCAAGGCACATCGATCGCAGTTTTCTATCTACCCTAGCTCGACAAACATGTACCATGATATGAGGCGATAATATTTTTGGGTGGGGATGAAGCGTCAGGTCGCTAGTTTTATAGTCAAGTGTGACACATGCTAGCGTATCAAGGTCGATCATCAGAGACCCCTTGGTCAATTGCAATCGTTGAGCGTCCTTAAGTGGAAGTGGGAACACGTGTTAACAGATTTCATTATGAGCTTGTCGAGGACTTAGCGTGGTCGTAACACCATTTGAGTTGTCGTGGATCGCTTGACGAAGTCGGCACATTTTCTTGCCATTTGTGTGACTTGGTCTTTGGACTAGCTTGCGAGGTTATTCATCGAGAAGATTGTGAGACTAGATGACGTTCTAGTCTCGATCATTTATGACAGAGACTCAAGGTTCATGTCTCAGTTTTGGGAGAGCTTTTTGAGAGCGATGTGGTCCGTCTTGCAGCTTAGCACCGCATATCATCCACAGACCGATGGACAGATCGAGAGGGTCAACTAGATCTTTGAGGATATGCTTTGGGCTTACGTGATTGACTTTGGGGGTGCTAGAATGAGCATCTGTAATTAGCTGAGTTCACATACAATAACAGTTATTAGGTGACCATTAACATTGCTCCTTTTGAGGCACTATATAACAGACCGTGCAGATCTCTCAGTTGTTAGACTGAGGTTGGAGAGTAGCATCTCTTAGGTCCTTAGCTTATGTGGTAGACGTCAGAGGCTATCAATATCATCAAGCAGAGGATGCGCACAACTCAAAACCGACAGAAGAGTTTTGTTGATCGCTGCATCGTCCCTTAGAGTTCATTGTTGGGGATAGAGTGTATCTCAAGGTCTCACCCATGAAGGGTGTAGTTCGATTTGGAGAGAAGGGCAAGCTTGCCCCAAGATTTATAGGACCTTTCGAGATCACTGGGTGCGTTGGCGCCATGGCCTATCGGCTTGCATTGCCATCTTAGTTATCTAGCGTCCACAACATTTTTCATGTCTCTATGTTGAGGAAGTGTGGTCAAACATCGTTCCTGTTATTGATTGACAGCCATTGGAGGTTCGTAAGGACGCTTCTTACATTAAGCAGTCAGTTCGTATCCTTAATTGGAAGGAGCAGGTCTTCCGGACCAAGGTCATTCCCTTGGTGAAAGTGCAGTGGGGTCACCATTCTTTTGATGAGGCGTATTGGGAGCGCCAGGCCGAGATTCGAGAGCACTATCCTCATCTCTTTGATGATTAATTATATGTTATATCTTGTATGTTATCTCCGATTTTATATGATGATGCTATGTTTCCTCTTCCTTATGAGTTATGTCTAGTTGCGATGATTTTGTAAATTTCGAGAACAAAATTTTTATTAAGAGGGGAGAGCTGTACAGCCCGTATCCTAGATCGTACCGTTCCATAGGCTCCCGCGGTCTTCTCGTTTGAATTTCGGTGACCCGAGACCTATAATTGTCATTTGTGTGTGATCCTAAGTTGCATCCTGTATATCTATGTCGACTCGACTTGAAACTTATACCCTATCAACCGCGCCGTCACCTCGTGTCATGCGCCGATACGATACTCAAGCCAGGAGTTATGGGCCCGCGTTTATTTTTAGGAAAATGCTGCGCATTACAAATCTCAAGAAAATCTCTACAACCCATCACATCAATCAATCAATCACTAGTCAAGTACACAACCCATCCCTCTCTTACACAAAGTCTTACCCAAAGTCATCTCTCCATCTCTCCACCCATCCCTCTCTCATCCAAAATTCAACCAAGCCCATACCCTCCATGTCATTTTCTTACAACATTCATTCCTCCCATCCCATCTCTCTTATAATACCCTCTCCTCTCTCACTCTCTCCACCATTTCCCAAGCTTCCATGAGAGAAAAGTTCTAAGGAGAGAAAAGATCAAGGCCCACTTCCTACCCCCTCATCTCACCATCCAACCCTTCAAACTTCATCATCCACCCTTAAAGAATAAGCTTTAGAGCTGAAGAGTTCAAAGTTAAAGAAGAAGACAATCGGTGGGTGTTTATAGGATTAGATTCATATTTTTGATGATGGGCCAAGTGGGGCCTACTGATCAATGGTATGGATCTCACTTTGGACCCTAAGTGTGGCCGATGGCCCACCATGACTCATATGTTCATTCCATGATGGGGCTATTCTCCATGGACCTCATCATGATGTTTAATTTCGTAGTATGAAATGGTCATTTAGACCTTGCAATTTATGGTGGAAGAGGATCTCCACCAATAAATTTTTTTATCGTTGGGCCCACATGTAATGGGACACACTTGATGTACGTTTTGTAATGTATGGAAGGGAGGACCCATAGTGCCGGGGTCCCTCCATCACACGTCCTCTCTCTCTCTCTCTCTCTCTCTCTCTCTCTCTCTCCCCCCCCCCTTTATCTCTCCCTCTTTATTTCATTTTCTCTCTTTTATGTTGAAGATGACATGTGTGTGTGGCCCGTACGATGTGATCAACCATCTAGACTGTCTAGATTTTCTTTGAACGTCCAGCGATGGGGCCTGCCTTGCTGCCCACTTTTGGGCCAGCCATGATGGAGAGAAACCACAAATATTAGCTTAGTTAAGTGGGCCACCACATGGCACTACCCTAATGTATATGTTTTGCCACACCGTCCACACCCTAGATGGTGCAGCCTACCTTGAAGTAGCCTGGACACTGGACAGTTAATTTTTTTTTATTAATTATATATATATATATATATGATATATAAACATATATATTTGGTGGGCCCCACATGGGACCCACCTACCATGAGAGCAGATTGGCTGGTGTATCTCACACCAACTATATAGCTGATGTGGATGACATCAGCAGGTCCATGGGACCCACCCATCATGAGGTATGTGTTATATCCAACACCGTCCGTCCATCAGGTGGGACCCACCTCTGTTGTAATCCCAGTCATCCATCATCCGGACGGTGGGCCAGCATCCCACGTACCAGCTATATAGCTGCTGCACCTCGTCAGCAAGTTCTGTGGGCCTCCACCGTGATATATAGGTCTAATCCACACCGTCCAGATGGCTGGACGGTGGGACCCACCGCAAATGTATGTGTTACATCCAAACCGTCCATCCAAATGGTGAGCTCGTCTTAAGACTTGAGACTAAAAATGAGGCAGATCCGTATATCAGGTGGACCACACTACAGAAAACAGTGGAGGTTTGAACGACTACTATTAAAATCCTTTTGGTATCCCAGAAGTTTTGGATCTGTATGAAATTCGTTTTTCCACTTAATTCAGGTCCCTGTGACCATATGAACATATTAGATGGAAATAAATGTGATGGCAGGCCTCGGGCCAGTGAATTGTTTAACGGTAAAAATCATTATCTCCATTACTATTTGTGGTATGGTCCAGATGATCCTCCGATGTGATCCATTTTTTTGGGTAATGCTCTAAAATGATCTTTAAATAGATGTATGGTGTAGATGGTGCGGACCATGTGATGCAGCCCACTTGATGTATATAAGGCCCATTGGTGCGGCCCATGTGATGCGGCCCACTTGATGTATATGAGGCCCATTAGTGCGGCCCATGTGATGCGGCCCACTTGATGTATATGAAGCCCATCGTTGAGGCCCATGAGTGAGGCCCAATGTGATGTATATGAGGCCCTTGTTTGAGGCCTAATGTGATGCATGTGAGGCCCATGAGTGAGGCCCAATGCAATGTATGTGAAGCCCTTCTATGAGGCCCAAAGCGATATATATGAGGACCGATGTGATGTGTGATTCCATCATGATGTATGTAGTAATGTTTATAATGGGTTATGCCTTGAGAGCAATGATGGTTAAATGTCCACATTGTAACTCTGCCTAGGGCCCATTGTTAGGCCCATTCTCACCTCCCTTTAGTGGCCTAACCCAAACCGTTGGGCCCCCATGATCATTAGGCTCATTCTCGATATGAGTAGGCCGTCTAGGCCCATCCTTGATATGAGGAGAGCATATCATCATCATATAACATGCTTAGTATAGCTTCATGATCCATGCCCATGCACATCATATGTATGCTTGATATGAGGAGTGATTGATCATAGCACATGCCATTTAGCAGGTTATTATAGGACTCCCTAATATGCGGAGTTGCCCTATATGAGCGCACAAGATTGCTGTTACGCACAAGATTGCTGCATGATTGGATAGTATGATTCATGCATCTCGCATATGTGTGATATGATCCCTATACGCCCTATCGACATCAGGGCCATAACCTCCACAGGCATATTGTGGATAGTAAGATTGGACACCGAAAATACTGTTACTAGCATCGGTGCGTCATATATGTCCTTAGGTGAAAATTTCTAAACCCGATGGTACCAGAAGATGACTCCAACATCGAGACCGAGTAGATATATGAGCGCACGAGGGTCGTATACCAGTAAGCCGCGTCTCCCACTGTATCATGGTCGGTTGGAAAGGGGTGTGACCTTACTTGCCTAAGTGAGGGGGTAATATCTAGGTTGAGTTTAACCAGCTTGAGGAATAGGTCCGCTATCGACGAGTCGGGCCTGATATTGCTAGGTAGATAGAGATGTCTCTTCCACTTACCCTGTTGTGTGCTCGAATAAAGGCGGTGAGCTGGCGTAGAGTATACTAAACCTCGGTAATTGTCTAGCGTGAGAACTGTACTGATATTTGATGCTCTTGTGATGAGCTACATTGATATGTGAATTCAAATGAGGATTAGTATGCTTGAGTTGCATCTTGAATCGTATGACCTTGGCATAGCCGACATTATTCATGCCTTACATTGCATAGCCTTGGTATAGCTGATTGCATTCATGGACTTACCAGTATATTTCGCATTACTCTGATATTGCATTCTGAGCACGCTTATATTGCGCACACACTCTCACCACCCTCTAAGCTTTCTATAAGCTTATACACGATTGATGTGTGCAGGTGACGTCAGGACGCAGCCGTAGCTTAATAGGAGCAGGAGTGTCCAATCGAACTTCAGGAGTTTCCATTACTATTATCATTGTATTTCCCTTTATACGTATTGTACCTTAAAGTTTTTTATCATAGTGGATTTTGTGATGGTGTCTTGGTTATTGTTCGTAGGTTATGCTTATCAAATTCATGTTAAAAATCCTCCTTGTAGGATCTCTAGATCGGAACCTGGTATATGGGTGCCGAGAGTTGAGAATGGGGTACTACGGAGGCAGTGGGCGCCGGATTCGGCGATTGGGAAAATTTTATAAGCCCGGTTTTCGAGTTTAGGGTATGACAACTGTAGCTCCACCTTTTGAAGTGCTCCTGATCAACCTGTACATGTTACTGAGTCGTTACGCTTTCATGATTACTCATGCCCTCTTAGATACCTTAAGGACACCATCAATATCCGTGAAATTGTACTTTATAGTCTCGAGTGCACCGAGAGAAATTAAGCTCTTTTTCATGTCAGGAACGTGCCTCACCCCAGTTAGGGTACGCTCCGTCCCATCAAATATCTTGATACGCACCGTACCAATAGCTACAACATTATAGGCATTGTCATTGCTCATAAACACCTGTTCACCATCGTACTGTCTGTAACTGGTGAACCAACTCCGATGAGGAGTCATGTGAATAGATGCCCCTATGTCTAAAATCCACTCGTCCTTACGATCATTGTCTGATCGTAGATATAGACAAAACATCACCGTCACATCCATCCGATCCATCCGACGTGACAGCGTTGGCCTCCCTGTATGAGGCCTTAGAGTCTTCTCTCTTAGATTTAGGATTTGTACAATTCTTCTTCACATGTCCTCTCATCACACAATTCTAACACTTTAACTTACCTTTGCCTTTTCCCATGGACCTAGATCTTGACACGAAAGATCCTGTATCTTACTCAGAATTCATTTACCTCGTAATCAGTGCATCGAAAAATGTCTCCATGTCGTTGTTACGCTTTCTCATGGCCTTCCCTTGAAGAGCTGAGATAACGGTGTCGACATTCAAGGTTTTATTTACTGTGCACATCATGTCCTTAAATGACTCATATGATGCCGAAAGAGAATTCATCAATATACATGCTTATTCTTCATCCTTGATCACTTCCTCCATATCTAGCAATTTGCAAACCAATTTATTAAAGTTCTTGACGTGGGCTTTTAGATCTCCACCCTCTGCCATCTTAAAAGTATACTACTGTGACTTCAAGTATAAGCGATTTTCAGAGGATTTTTTTCACATAAACATCCTCTAACTTCGCCCACAACTTAACCACGGTTTTCTTTCTCGTGACATTGTAGAGAATCTCATCCGTAAGATATAAATGGATGGAGGCTAAAGCATTACTATCAAAAGTCTCTCATTCTTCATCTTTCATAGTCGGTTTCCACTCCTTAATAGCCTTAACTTTGCCTGACTTGATTAATAGACTAATCATCTTAATCTTCCATAACTCAAAATTATTTTTGCCTGAGTACTTCTCAATATCAAACTTGGTGTTTCCCATTATTGTTAATCCTGCAGATTCAAATCTTTACCCCAACGATTGCTTTGATACCACTTGTAGAATTTGTGATGCAGAATCACACATATATGGATCTAGGATAGCAATCCAAGAGCACCAAGTAATTACAAGAGAACACAAAGATTTAACGTGGAAAACCCTTGGAGAAAAAAACCATGGCATAAAGCAACAGATCTTTACTATGAAACAAAAATTACAAAGTAAGAAGACTTACCCGATTCGAATAACCTCGAATCTCACCCTTGCTATACCTTTTGCAATCCCTAAAACTCTTTTAGGAACCCTTGGAATACCTTTAGAATGCCTTAAAATACTTTAAAATAGCCCTAGGGACTCTTATTTTAGTTTAAGAAACCTCACTTACACACCGACTTTTGAATAGTCCGGAAACCGTATCTAATTTACGTAATCCGCGCGCAGTCTGCATAACCTTCGACTGGTCAAACCTATCCTTTGATTGGTCAAAGATCTCGGGAATTCCTTGCTGGACTTCGAATCGAACTTTTACAGGGCTAGTCAAACTTTGCAGATTTAAGACATATGTTAACAATACTACTTAATCGTAATTTTCTCTTTGCTCATTAAGTTTTACATAACTTAGCTGTGTTACTTTGTCTACCATCATATGATGCATAGCACTGGGTTCATGTAAGCTACAATTTCATGAAAAGCGCTCTTAAGTATGGTGGAGATATTTTCATCCGATCGTATATCTCCCAGTCTCTCATGCAGTCCTACACATGGCCTTCTTATTGTCTTTTTCCATAATAGCCAAAAATATATTACAAGAGTACATTTTGGTAAATCTTCTCTTAAATCAAAAGTCTCTCAGGATTTTGTGATAAAAATCCTTGCTATTAATTACTGTAAGCTCCTCGCGAGGAATGTTTAAAAAATCGGTGCATCGGGCATCATGATGTCCTCCACCAAGCCCTTTCGTGCCGACAATAGCTGATACAGCTGTCTTCCTCATGGGTGATAACTTACGCATGGGGCAATATGTACCCGTTTATCACACTTTAAACCGACTCCACTCCAGTTTTTGAGTTTGAACTATGATTTCCACCATCAGCTGGACCTTTTCTTGAAAATGCTTTTTCGTTCAAGTCATTTATGTATTAAAAGGACATGATCATAGAACCATACTATTTAATGGCCCACCATCATCTAGCTTGTCCAATGGTTGGGATCAACCCTTTCTATCAATCTTTCCATGTGCTGGGCTGGCCCACCAGACTCCAGGCTTCTCACCATTGGGTTTTTCTTGAAATACTGTTTTGCCCACTTACATGTAGACCCATCTGGCCTAATTAGCCTTCCTGGACCTGACCTAAGCTTAGCGCTTGATAGGTTGAATCATCTCTATACAGGCCAGCATGTAAAACCATATGGTGTTGAAGATGAGATTCTTTTTATATTAGTGCACATCCAGGCCGTCCATCACTTTGGAAGCACCAAGTACGTTCCTTGGGCCAAAATGTAGGCACCTTGGGCTGTTCCACTCGATGCATGACTGAAAGATAGTTTTAGCCATTCATTCATTGTGGCCGATCTAATGGATCCACCAGGCTAGCAGGACTGCATGGTAGTTCCCATGTGATGGATGGATCAGATCTCACGTGTTTGTGAACTAGTTCAGATGGCCCACCATTTTATGTAGTTGGAACAGTCCATTAGAGAGCCCATGTCCTGGCCAATTAATTATCGGGCCACGCCCTTGAGGTTGGGTCCACACCATGTGCCAAATGGGCCAGACCCATGACAGACCAGCTGGCCGGGCCCCACCGTACTGAAAAACACACTGTTAAGGACGTGGATTAACTAGTGACTCTGCTACTAGCCAATGGCTAGTGGTTGGTGCTCTGTGGGCCCCACCATGATATGTGTTTCAACTACACTGTCCATCCATTTTTTTTTGGATCATTTTATGATATATGGTTCAAAAATGAGGCAGATCTAGATCTGAAGTAGACCTGTTCATAGGAAACTTTGTTGATTAAACTCCCACAATTAAAAATTCCCCAAGGCTGCAAATGTTTTGGATCAAGCTGATATTTGGTTTTTTTTTTTTCCCTTCATCCAGGTCTCTGTGACTTAATCAACAGGTTGGATGCCAAATAAACATTACAGTAGGCCCTAAGAGGTTTTGAATGGTGGACATTTGATCACTACTATTTTCCTGCGGTGTGGTCCACCTAAGATTTAGATCGGTATCATTTTTGGGATCACACAGCTTCCTAAAATAATATGAAAAAATGGATGGATGAGGTAGATAAAACACATAAATCATGGTGAGGCCCACAGAGCAGTGACCACTAACCACTTGGCTAGTGGTAGCACCGCGTCCCACTAGTAAATGCTTAACTCCAGTACAAGGAGAGGTGGATAACTTTAAGAGGCCACTTACATAGCTACAAATTAACGTTTATTTGCTTTATTTTTTTAGAAAATAAGCTTTTATACTATTTGGTAAATTTAAGTAAGGTTCCTATTTTAAAATTAGCAAATAAGTTTCGATTTTATAAATTTAGGAAGAGTTACTTTTTGAAAAAAGAACTTAATTAGCTTAAATGGGTACACATTTTTTGATAAAATTTAGACAAATTTGTACTTAAACTTTTTAAGTAATTTCCATCTTGCCCTCCTCTTCTCTTTACAATTCCTCCAAAGTAGGCCTACATGATGAGCGACCCATAATGGAAGTGAGGCCCCGCATGATGAATGGTCCACATCAAAAGTGAGCCCACATAATGCATGGTCACATCAAAGGTGGGCCCCACATGATAGATGGGCCTCATCAAAGTGTAGACCTATATGATAGATGGTCCACATCAAAGGTAGTACCCACATGCTGAATGTGGGACCACATGATGTAAGGTTGATATTAAAGGTTGGCCCACATGATGATGACCTATGTTGAAGGTTAGGACTCACATGATAGATGGTCCACAACAAAGGTGGGACCTACATGATTCAATAGTGGGGTGCACATGATGGATGACTCGGATAAAAATGTCACCCTACATGGTGGACTATCCACATCAAGTGGGCCCCACATGATAGATGGTCTACAACAAAGGTGGGACCCACATGATGGATGGTAGACATTAAGGTGGGCCCCTCATAATGTATGGTCTACACATCAAGGTGGGCCCCACATAATGAATGGTTCGCATTAAAGATGGCCCCCACATGATGGATGACACGCATGCATCAAAGTGTGACCTAGCATGACGGAACATCCACATTAAGTGGGCCCGATTTGATGGGATGTCCACATCAAAGGTGGGGCTCACATGATGGATGATGGTTGTTGGAGGTGGGCCCACATGATGGTCGGTTGACATCAAAGGTGGGCCCACATGTTGAACGATCATATTGAAGGTGGGGCCCCACACAATACATGGTCTACATCAAGGTGAGCCCACATAATGGACGGTCCACATCCAATGTCTATCATGATGGATGACCCATATCCAAATTGGGCCACATGATGGATGATCCACATAAAAGGCAGCCTTGCACAATGGACAATCCACTTTGTAGGGCCTACGCTAAGGACACATCAAATGTGGACTCCATGTGATGGGTGATGGGTAGTGGACATTGAAGGCCCCATATAAAGGACAATTAGCATTAATAGTGGCCTCATATGATGGATGGCCTACATCAAGGTGAGCCCCTAATGATGAATGATCTACATCCAAGACAAGCCAATCATGATTGACAGCCCACTTTAAAGGTTTGGCTCACATAATAGACTGTATACATCAAAGGTGAGCTACATATGATGGACGATCCATATCTAATATCCAGTACAATGAATGGCTTAAATGTCTTAAAATATGAAGACCATATGTAGCAATCCAGTTTTTACCATTTGGAGCATTTATAGTCCATTTATGGTGAGATCCACCTAAACAACCATATGGATTGCTCTTATAAGGGGCTTCGATAATCTTTGAAAATAACATTAACCATTCCTAAAAAGCTCTTATTAAAATGTTCTGCCAAATATGCTTATTTCCAATAATAAATTTTATATTTTTGAAAAAGTGATTTTACCTAAAACAAGGGCTAGAGCAAAAAGAATTTATTAGAGTAGCTTTTTTTAAATTAGAGTAGAGATGCCAAATGAAAACTACTGTGAAATAAGCTCATACTAAAATTTTATATTCGGGCCACACGACAACGTAGGGCCCACATCCACTCTGTCCCTCCTTCCAAAAATCAGACCGATCTTAAACACAGGTGGGTTGCCCTACAAGAGAGTTGGGATGGGGACACCAGCCATTAAAACCTTCCGGATTGATTGTATGCTGTACACACCATCCTATCCATCCAATAGATGCACCGATCGGGATGAATGGACACTGTAAAAATCAGGCTATTTCGAGAAAACAGGTGGCCCATACTGCATGATTTTAGAGATTTTAGGCATGATTTTACATGGTGTAGCCGACCTGAGTTTTAGATTAGCCTGATTTTTGAGCTCCAATGAGATTATGAGAAGGCACACGTGATGGTCGGAGTAGATGTCTTGCATGCATGATGGTGTGGCCACACACAAAATTGCAGAATACAATAGCTGTAGAAGAATCCGCTGCAAGAAGTCCAAAACTTTGGTTTCTCAACGCAACTTTCTAATGGGCCAGACCCTTATTAGTTGGATCTTGTCCGTTTATCTTTTGGGCCTAACATTCAGGCCCATGATCTCTGTAGGCCTAAAAATCAGGTCAAGCCCATCCATTGAGAGACAAAAATGGGCCTGGGATTGGACCCGCACTGGACCCGTTTGTCTGATGGCCCGAGAATATGGGTTGGATCCGACTCGATGGGCCTTATGTGAAGCCAAAGCCTGTTATGGTGGGGCTTCCCAGCCCATTGACATCTCTAAACATCCACCGTACACGTGGCATAATTGTAGCCCAAATTGATGATCTGACGGTGGATTGCGAATATTCTTATTTTACCTGTGGAATCTGTACCGCTCATTGTTTTAGTTCTAACTATGCATTTGATAGCCTCCGCGTTGACGGTTTGGAGAGCTGCAACGTCGGATGAGACGTGGATTGCCTACAGTGCTCTGTGGGACCCACCATGATATATGTGATTTATCCATGCCGTCAATTCATTTTGGATAATTATTTTAGAGCATGATACAAAAAATGAGGAATATCCAAATCTCAGGTGGACCACACCACAGGAAATAGTGGTGATTGAAACGCCTACCATTAAAAAATTCCTAGGGCCCACTGTAATGTTTATTTTCCATCCAAACTTTTCATAAGGTCACACGGAACTGGATGAAGGGAAAACAAAAATATCAGCTTCATCCAAAACTTTAGTGGCCCCCAAGAATTTTTTAATGGTGGCCGTTCAATCACGACTATTTCATCTGGTGTGATCTACCTGAGATTTGGATCTGCCACATTTTTGGCTGATGCCCTAAAATGATATGGAAAATGGTTGGACGGCTGGATAGAACATATATATCATAGTGGGGCCCATAGAGCACGTCCAGTAGCTACTGGGTACTGGCTGCAGCTTCTGTAGGCAATCCACGTCGGAAACATTGGTGAAACACAGTCGTGCATGTCTGGTATATAATAGGAAATAATGCGTGGATACCATCTTTTGTCATATCACGATGTGCCCACAACTATAGCCGTACAAGTGGCATGAGTAACTGTGAATCCAGACCGTCTAACTAGCACATCACAAGGTTCGGATGGTCCTAAAAAGGAAATTCGTAGGCTTCATTAATGGATGGTGGAAACCAAAAGTAGTAAAAAAAAAAAGTGCTGGAATGTGATGGCTAGGATTGGCCTATCATTGTGGATTTTGAGTTATGGACGACCCACGGTAGGACCCACTAGGTGGACCGTCTGATTCGCTGTTCACCACCATTTTACGTTTTGGTGGCACAAACATGGAACATGTAGTAAATATTCACAGCAATTCTCACCCTCCAAATGGTGGGGCACAACATGGACGAGCACAGCCCAGAATTCACACTGAAGGAAACAATCTTAGCCATCTGATTTTGACCGTTGACTTTAGATTGCTGGTCATTTTATATTAACCGTCCATTTTGACAGCCACTAGATGGATGGATATGATTGTTCAATGAGGACGGATCTCAGAATATACTTCATTCACAATGGACCAGGCAACTTGGAGATTACAATGTAGGCTGAGGATCATGTATATAATTTTGACGGTGGTTGAGACTCGAAACTTATCGGTCCCTCTATTTGAATAAGTTATTTTAATACATTTATTCGGCTAAGGCTTGATAGGTTAGGCTCATATGTACAAGTTATTCTATTCTTCTTATAAATGTGATGTGCGAAAAGACATGATAAAGTGATGAGACCACCATCTTTTTTAGGTAATTAAAACTTCTAATTTATAAGGTAATTTTTTTAATGTAGAGTTAAAAAAAGAAAATTTTAAGATATTTTATTAACATCTCTAAAGTGAAATTATAATGCTTTAAATAATAAAATGTAAGCTCTAATTAAGAGTTCTAACTTACTAAATCAAAATTTACCAAAATAGTACAATTTATTAAAATTAAAAAGTTCTAATTTAATTATGCAGGCTAATTTTTTACATTATTAGAAACAATTTTTAAAAAGATATTACATACTAAGTTATATCAACCTAAAATTTATTAAAAATAATATATATATATATATATATATATATATATATATGATTTTAAATAGGAATGAATCATTTTCTTACAAAAATGGAGGTACATAACTTACTCATCTCGAACGAACTTCAATGCAGATGCGCATGGAGCCTAGTTATGTGATGCCTTATGTAGGATTAAGCCCGAATCTAATGAACTAGGTCTACTTTCACTCGAGCTTCTTTCGATCCATCTAGCCAAGAATATGTTCACAGCTCACTTTACACTAGATTATTCGTTACACACCTGAGATTAGAATAGATAAACATGCATATGTGGCTCCTGTAAACATTTTAGATGTTAATATGCATAAGCATGCAATGCATTGATTAATATTATTGTTACTAACAATATTAAACACTTAAAGATGCATTGCAGCACATATAGAGTACTTAAAGATATAAGGACACACATATACTCTTGAGCACTTGTACGTGCCAGTAAGGGTGGCATTATGATGTAGAGCGGGTCGCGGATAATCTGCACTTGATTTCGGCAAAGCTCCTGTCGGTTTCGTCAGTCCACTGAAACTGCCCTTTCTTTATGCAATTTATAATTGGTGACACAATGGTACTGAAATTTTTCACGAACCGATGATAGAATGTCGCCAGTCCATGAAAACTTCACACTTTGTGAATATTTGTAGGAACGGGCCATTCTCTGATTGCCTTCACCTTTTCCTCATCCACTCGAATGTCCGTGGATGTGACGACAAAACCCAGGAACAATAGGCTATCAGTCATGAAGCTGCACTTTTTAAAATTGAGGTACAATTTATTTTTAGTGAGCACTTGAAGGACCTTCTTGAGGTGTTCCATATGGGTGGTTTCGTCTTGACTGTATATCAAAATATCATCGAAGTAAACCACAACGAACCGCCCAATGAAAGGTTTCAGAACTTGTTTTATCAACCTCATAAATGTGCTAGGCGCATTCGAAAGACCGAAGGGCATGACCATCTATTCGTATAATCCTTCCTTGGTCTTAAAGGTTGTTTTCCACTCATCACCCGACCGTATTCGAATCTGATGGTAGCCGCTCCTTAGGTCCAATTTAGAGAATATTTTTGCACCCTCTAACATGTCCAGCATATCGTCCAACCGTGGTATAGGAAACCTATATTTTATGGTGATTTTGTTGATGGCTCAGCTGTCGACACACATGCGCCAACTCTCATATTTCTTTGGAGTTAATAAAGCTGGTACAGCACATGGAATCATGCTCTCTCGAATAAGACCCTTACGGATCAACTCCTCTACTTGTCCCTGCAGAATCTCGCACTCATTCGGACTCATTCAATAATGGGGACGATTCGGTAAACTGGACCTAGGGACAAAGTCGATATGGTGTTGGATATCCCGCATGGGGGGTAATTCATCGGAAAGGTCATCGGGCTAGATTTCTTTAAATTCATGTAGCAGGGCCTTAGTCTTTCAGGGATATTGGTAGATTCGAGTTCTTCCCCTTTTACAATTAATACAAAAGTCTGTCCTGTTTCCTTTGATTCTTCCATGAAGTCCCGTATGGTTAAGAGAAAATGACCCTCCACTCTAGAAGTTTCAGGTGGTCCCTCTGGATCCATAGGGGCCAATATAGTCTTCCGGCCATCCTTAACGAAGATATATATATATATATATATATATATTATCTCGTCCTTTATGAGTAGCGTCACGGTCAGATTGCTAGGGCCTACCGAGTAGTATGTGACATGCTTCCATATCAACCACATCGCATACTACTTCATCCTTATAATGTTTGTCAATTGAAAAGGATATGGTGCACCGTTCAGTTACCTTTATTTCGCTGACCTTCTTGATCCAACCGATTGTATATGGAGAGGGATGACGCTCCGTTTTCAATTGCAATTTTTTCACTATGACCTTGGAGACGATGTTCTCGCTGCTCCCACTGTCAATGATCACGTCACAAACCTTTCGATTCACCGTACACCTAGTGCGGAAGATGTTATGCCGCTGTGGATGCACTTCTTTTGTTGACGCATATAATAGTTGCCTCACGAAGAGCGACTCGCCGTGATCTTGCTGAATTCAACCTGAATTATCTGCTTCGTCCTCGGTGGTATGCTCTTGTTCTTCAATATCTGGATCTTCATAAACGTTATCAGCACTACCATCATTGATGGCGAGGTTTGCCACTTTTCGCTGGGAACAAGTATTTGACAGGTGGCCCGGTTGGCCACAACGATAACAGTTATCGGGCCTTGGCCGAGCATAGGGGTTCGAAATTCTACTTGGACTAGCAGCAGTCGATACGTCCCTTTAGGGTCTAGCTTGCCCGCTTCCCTGATCTCGGTTCTCAAACGTAGGAGGTTGAGTGCGTGCTCCTACGGGCTCCTTCCGCTTAGGCTGTGCAGTTTCTTGGGGCAGACCTGCCAGAGGGATCCTTGCAGTAGGATAGGTCCGTATGTTAAGACGTTCAAGTTGCGCTTCTGCCCGAGTAGCTAACTTGATCACATCATTCATCGTCCAGACGGACTGCATCTGGACCCGATCCTGGATAGCCATACGCAATCCACCGTTGAATCGGGCGACTTGCTGCGATTCAGTCTCGACCAAATCGTTACGGGCTGCCAGGCGGTAAAATTCTTCTGCGTATTCTCTCACCGACCGAATACCCTGTTGACAATTTTGGTATTGTTGGAATAATACCTGATCGTAATCGCTAGGGAGGAATCGGGCACGTAGTAGCTGCTTCATCCGCTGCCAGGTGCGGATTGGTGCTTTTGTCTGCCTGGTTCGCGCAAGTTGCAGTTGTTCCCACCAAGCAGAAGCTCCTCCTTTTAACTTGTAGGCCACAAGCTTGACCTTCTTTGCTTCAGGGATGTCCATATAGTCAAAAAATCGCTCAACTTCAGAAAACCAATTGAGAAAATCCTCAATGTGTAGTTAGCCATTGAAGCTAGGAATATCAACCCTCATCTTGAATTCTCGATTCGTTCGATTTACTCGATCGCCGCCATGTCTGGGGTGTTAGAAGATTATGTCGTTGATTTCCTCCTCACTAGAGCCCCCTTCCTCAGGAATGACCCTTAGATGCACTGTCGGTACTATCCTCCGATCAGGGCGATTAATTGGGGGTGGAGGATTGCCACCAGGAACACGGAGTTACCTTAGGTTTTCCACCAAGAGATCCGCTATGCGGTCGATGGAAGCCTGCAGCCCCTGCATGGCTTGCTGATTCTCTCGTTGCGCTACTTTGAAAGCTGCCGCCGTTAAAGGTAAATTTTCTAGAGCACTGCCCATGGGATTGTTGCCCGACCCGTCGTTATAAGCCATCAATCCGAGGAGAAACCTCGATTTGATACCAAACTGACGCAGGGGAGGACGTGAGGTCGAGCACCGTCTTCCTCAAGAGGATAACTATTCCGAATCCACGGAACTTCTCTGGACTCCTCACAGAGACTTCTCGAATCCACAAGGAAAGAAAGCAGAAAATAGAAATAAATTCTAATAAATTCGAAATTGATTAATGAATAATTAAAAATGAGTTTACAACCCTTTAAATAAGGGTATCAAACAATGGGAAAGAAATCATAATCAAACTACAACTCAAACTCCTAGAATCTGCGACTTACTATAAATAGTAAACTTACTATTTATAGACGGTCGTGATGTCTACTAGTGCACAAGGTTTTTGGCCAAAAATAGTAAGTGTCCTATTTGGCTTCACCAAACTGTTCCCCTAATTATTCTAAGCTCTTTTCACGTTGGGCACAACTCCTAAAGCCCAACGGATGAAGAGTTATAATCAAACTAAAACTTACTATTTATAGTAAAAACGAAATTAAAACAAGGAAACGACCATCAATCAAGGGGTTTTTTTGCAATTCCGGGCTGCGCAACCCTGCGTAACTAGGTTGGTTGGCTAAAGTAGCTCGTTCTACCTCAAAATCATATATTTTACGTCAGCTAACTCATTCCGGATTGCGAGATACACCCAATCTAAGGTTCGATGGTCCGGATCACTTCTATCGTTGACCGGGCCTTTTCTGACCCATCTTGGCCATGAAACTGTCCACGACCCGCTCTACATCACATTAGGTTGGTTAGACTAGGTTGGGCTTAAGACTCGTGCATGACTTGATTAATTTTTAGGCCAGGCTTTGGCTCAAGTCATTTTAACTCGAATTAGCTTGACCTAACTTTACACGTACGCACTATGTTTCAAAAATATACCATTTTCCAATCCCCACAAGGTAGTCCATCCATCTCAAATGTAGACAGATAGTTTTATTATAAAATGTCTATTTCTTTATGCATATCTAACCTACTTGATCAATTGATGGATTAAGAACATTTAAATGAGAATTAGAGATTTATCAATTTCTAGCCCAAGTTAGTGCATGCCTAGCCCAACCAACTTTTTATTGGGGTGAAGCTCGAGCCTACTGTATTAGGCCTATGCTAAACTTGAGCAATGCGAGTTGAAGTGTTGAATTAAGCTCATTTTTAATTTATATGGGCTTGTCACCACTCCTACCAGTAATCAAGGGTTGAATGTGACACATGTAAGATGTTTAAAAATGGTAATAACTCCTTAACATGTATTTGCATGCATTGCACATACACAAGATCTATGTACAAAAAATGACTAGTCATTCATGTACCTTACTAAATAGAGAATAAAACCAACTTTTTAGATACATTGCATGTGTAACGGTAGTACAGGGAACCGCTAACCGGACAATGCCAACCTATCGAAACTTTTTAGGTAAACCAAACAGGCGTTAAAATTAGTCTTGTCTATCGTCGTGAAAGACAGGAACATCAAATCATCTCTCTCTCTCTCTAGTCCACCCAAACAAGCAACTCAAAAGGACAAGTTTATGCCCTATCCATCATAGCTGTCGTTTCATTGGGCTCACTGCAATAAAGAGAATAATGAACTAGTGCTCACGAAGAACACGTCCGCGTCCCTTGATTATTTTGGACGTTATCCATCCACTGGTGGAACCCACCTTAGAATGGTAGGGAATCGACGGCAGAGATGTAATCCCACCATTCTTGAATGGGTCCATGGCAAAGATAAGAACGATGGTGGTTGAAGATAGAAATCATTGCTAAAATGGCATTAGTGAAAACAAAGGACGCATCTATCCGTTGGCTACATGATTTATCAGTGTTGGATTGTGGGCCCCACAGAAGTCTTGTCTTTTCATCCCACCAACTTAAATCGTACTGTGTGGCCTACCGTCCAATGTATTATCCATTTCATGGAACTCAGATAATCCCAATGAAGGAGGGACATTTGGCCTACCAATAACAGACACGTCTCAGATGGGCCACCGGATCCAGACCATCCATATAAAGAATCTTGACCATGGATGGACCCCAATTTAGAATCATACCAAAAGGAACAGAATATCCACATAGATGGTGACCATCAAATGGCCGGTTGGAATGAAAATGGATTCAATGGGAGAAACTGATGGATAAGATTATCAATTTGGTGTGATTTTCAACTGAGGCCCATAAACTAAAAGGACCCATTAGATGGATGGCATGGATCTACTTCCCCACCTGCTCCACATTAGGTATCAGGCGACAAATGGCAGCTACACGTTCATCAAGATGCAGATCGAAGTGGGCCACATTAATCATTTGATCAATGACGATCCAAATTTAAAAATTTCCCAACACAAGTATTAAAATTGCACAATTCAACACACTCAATGAGTGATGGCCTAAAGGAATCAACAGCTGTCATGGAGAGGGCATATACTGATTCTATAGTACATTTTTTTTCACTCATTTTGAAACCCTTTGTGAGGACAAAAGAGATAGGGTATCAATTCCCATGATTTGATTTTGAAGCCTTTTATTTTTTAACCTTTCCATCCTTTATTTAATTGATAATGGTATAGTACTCCAGTGGACTATAATATCATGTACACATCCATATCCATATCGTGGCCCACTCTTAATAGAAATACCACAAAATTCACACAAATTGGACGATCCTAAAGAAGAGATAGTTACCTACCAAATGACCAAATGAAATCTGATCGCCCAATGCCGTGATCGGAAACTCAATTAATCTTAATTTTGGGTTAGGTCTAATTCACAATGTGACATGCAATTTGGACGGTCTAGATTGGTTTACATTGATTTCACATTTACAACCGAGATGTCTAGGTATACCATCCACACTAGTTATCTGGACTATCATATAATTCTCCTTGTTTAAATTGGTTCCACTCATCCTATTGGGTGGCCCACTATTTTCTTTTGTGATGGGTAGATACAAGACAGAAATGCCTTTTGCTTTTCCTTTCTTCTTTTCTCTCATGCAATCGAGGCAACACATTTCATGGCATGTGTTTGGGGGACAAAAGGAGACATTGCGCGTTGTGCGTTTGGACTTTTTCTCAGCACTTTGAAGTATTCCTCTCTCTCTTTCTTTTCTAAAAGGATTTGAATATATGATCCGAACCCTTCATCCTGTAGATATGTCTACGGATATCCCATTAGAGGAGAATTAGGGTTTGGATGACCTTTTGGGTCCCTCCGTGAGTTGCAAAGGAACGGCTGAAACTAAAAGTGGAAGGGGTTCATATTCTACGCGCGGTTATCCTTAATTCATGAACAGGAGCATCTATTGATAAATTCTTGTGATTTAGAGGACAAGACTAACCGGATTAATGGTTTTGATCAACAAGAGTGGGCCCGATGAACTACAGCTTGGGCGCGGTTTGGCTGGTGATTGGGTACCTGGTGTCAAAGCTCTGTGGACCCTACCATGATGTATTTGTTTCATCCACACGGTCTATCCATTTTTCAGCTCATTTTATGGTATGAGCCCAAAAATGAGGCAGATCCATTGTTAAAATGGACCACACCGTGGCAAACAGTAGGAATTGAATGATTACCGTTAACGTTGAAAACTTCTCGGGGCCTTATTTGCTATCCAACCTATTCCTAAAGTTACGTACCTCTGCGGATTGTTACTCAGTACGATTAGTAAACTATGTGGGGTCCACCATGATTTATGTAATTTTTTTACTCCATTCATCCCTTTTAAGGCTTGAGACAAAAAATTAGCTATATGCTGAAGTGGATCTCACCACGGGAAAAGGTGTGAATTGGAATTATGCTGTTGAAGTTTTCTGGGTAAGGAGTTTTGAATCAAGCTGTTATTTGTGTTTTTCAGTCATCCATGTCTATGTGATCTCATGAACAGGTTAAGTGCAAATAAACATTATTGTGAGTCCTAGCAAGGTTCAACAATAAAAGTCATTATTCCCACTATTTCCTGTGGTGTGGTCTACTTGACCTATGAATATGCTTTAATTTTGGGATCGTCCACTAAAATGAGCTAAAAAAAATGAATGGATGGTAAGAACTCTATGTGGTGGGCCTTACTGATCAACGGCCTGGATTGTCCTAGTAGCTGGACTATGTAGTTGAGTAAACCAGTGGGCCCCACTTTAGGTGATCCGCTGCACAGCCTATCTGCGTAGCAGGTGCGTACAGGGTTAGAATGCTATTGCTGTTTATGCAGATAGCTATTTGGGTTGAACTAGGACACAACAATGTGGAGCAGTGGGAGAGAGAAAGAGAGTTATGATGTGATTCAAACTCCCATCTCCTCAGCTTCTATATAAGAGAAGAACTAGGTCCTCGATCCAACACAAGCAAGAGAAACCGAATTCCCATCTAATATTTTGTATAAGGGTGTGAAGGAATGGAAGACTACAACATTGGTATTCTATTATTCTCAGTAATGGCATCCCACTTAGGTAAGCCATCCAAACCCTTGATATTCATGACTTGTGCACAGCCGATCTTTGGGATTTTCACATCCAGAAAATCTTACATGGACGACATAGATAAACCACATACATATGATAAAAGTTACTAAGTAACTTAGTAGCAATCCCATTTACCTCTTGATGAAGAGAAAACGCAAATATCACCTTAATCTAAAACTTTTGTGACCCTTGAATTTTTTTTTAATGGTAAGCATTCAATTCCCACTGTTTTTGTGGTGTGGTCAACTTGAGCTTTGGATCTACCTTATTTCTGGGTTCATTCCCTAAAACGAGCTGAAAAATGGATGTACTGTGTGAATAAAACACATACATCATGGTAAGCCATAGAGCTTTGGCATCGGCTAGCTGGCTGCCGTTGAGGTCATCGGTCAAACCGCCTTCCTACAGCTTCAGGTCGTGTCCTATCATTTTTTTTTTCTTTGAATCGATGACCCATTCTGACTCAGTCAGCTTCAAGCTGAGTCACGACTCACCCAAGTCAGATGTATTTCAGTCCGACTTGCTAGAGCCGAGGGTAAATCAGGAAAGGGTGACTCATGGTACTGACCCGAGCTATCTATGGCTGAAACTGAGTCAACTCAGCATGTTGGATATAACTTGGACCATAGTCTAAAACTCAAAAACTTAACTCGGCCCAATATCTAATCAGTTCAGGCCAACTCAAAGAGTCATAAAACTCGACTCAACCCAATATCTAATCAGGTCAGGTCAACTCAAAGACTCATTTCAGCTTGACTGGATATTAATAATTAAACTAGAAGGGTGTTATTTAATACTTAAACTAGAAGGTTATATATTTAGGTAATAATATATAGATAGAAGTATATGACTATTAAAAGTCTTTTGTAAGGTTTTTTTATTGGAAGGTCTATAATTATTAAATTAGCCAGAGTAAATCACAAAAGTAATGCCTGGACAGCTGATAGACATACGTTGCTTGTCGACCGCTCAGATTGAAAAAGTTCCAGAACTCTCTTGAATTTAAAGACTCTGGCCATTAATTTTGAGGCCTTTCATATTTGGATGATAGGATTAACCGGATGAATGGTTTTGATCATCAAGAGATTCTGGCCTCTAATTTTGAGACCTGTTATATATTTAGATGATGGGACCCACTAGATAAATGGTTTTGATCATCATTAGTGGGCCTTTAATGGGTGAGGAATATTATGCAACCTTTCCTCTGACATCCCTAAAAAAAATAAAATTAATGAAACTTCTCCCATGTTGGAAGGTAATTCAACCTCCTTGCACTTCTTTTATTATAGTAAAATGTCTAAGATACGGGTCCTTATAAGGAGTTTTTAACATATGCCACCCCTTCTTTTTATTATACTTTAAATAACCCCTTTCCTTTTGTAGCATTGTTAAATTACAAATTTTTCTTATACACAGTCATAAAACACTTAGATTGTTGATCTCATTAAATTATGCTTTTACCATTATTTACAGAGAAAAGAAATTTTCATTTAGCCCCTATCCAAATATGGAAAGGTTATTCATCGCATTTCGAGTTTTTATCTACCATTTAATCCGTAAATCAAATGCCATGGATGGCTTGCCATTGTCGGTTTGGATCATGTGTCCATGTTTGGGCCCACATAACTAATTAATTTAGATATCTTTCCCAAAATAAAAATAAAAATCTTTTTCTTTTCTACAAATTAAAATAAACACGTCATTTCATATGGTTAACAATTATAATTTACCCCTATGCAAACATGAATAGGTTATCCACAGCATTCGAACTATTTTAATCCACTATTTAAACAGCCCATAAAGCAAATGCCATGCACATCCCACCATTGGTCAATCCAACTCATGTGGCCATGTTGAGGCCCATATAATTAACCACATGATTTGGATCTTGACCATCCGTAGAAATCTCTATCATTCTACAAAATCAATGATGAAAGTGTCATTTTAAGTGGTCACTAGTTACATTTAATGGTCAATTATTATTTTTAACTGTGAATTCTGATGAAAATTATAATCAAAATATATTTTATGACTATATACGAAAAAGAGAAAAATTTATTTATCTATAATAAAGGGGAAGGGATCTTCTTTAGCGTATAACAAAAGAAGGGGGTGGCATGTGTATAAAAATGTCTCTAAACAAAATATTGAACTTTCCTAAGTGGCAAATTGTAAATACCATAGACTTTTCCATATATACCATGAAATTTTAGTTTTTGACAAGTAGGGCCATGGTTTAATAATCCACACCATTGGTTTATCATATCCTACGAAGGATACAAGAAATGTGAAAAACCTTGGAGATTCCCTGCCACTAATTTCGACCGTTGCATCATGTCTCCATGTTGAACATCAACTTCTACTTCAAAGATCAAGAGGCTAGGATCATCTCATGAAGAGATTGATGGGGAATAATTTATCTGCGTTGGAATGCAACAGACCAACGGTTTGGATTACCGAACTAAGGCCTCAATTTCCAGAGCTTTAAAACCGATTCTCATGTGTAGGATCCTATACATTAGTAGGTTCGATAGAATGGTTTCACATTCACAGAAAATTGAAATATATTCACATGCAACGTTTGCATGTACCCTCGATATTGATTTTTCATTTTCCTATAATGTGTCATTTTAGTGGAACATCAGGCAGTGAAAAGGAAAAATCAAGTCATTAGCTCGTTCACAAGTTATATGGTGGCAGAACCACATGCTACATATAAGATATGTGTGCCATTGGCCAGGAAAGGCTTAGGGGCAACGACCTAGAAAGGAAAAGTCAGGTCTATCCACACGTCAGGTGGGCCACATGTGTATGCTCGATATGCATGAGTGGTCACTTTTCCTAGTTGTCAATTTTCCTTTGATATGTGGTTTGCTTGATGATTGGACAGCCTAACTTTTCGTTTTTTGAAGGTAAATATAGATTTTTATTACCCACCAAAGAGGCATAAAGCCTAGTTACAATCTACTAACATTTCAGTTAGGAAATGTTTATAGGTGGCCCACCTGATTAAAGGTCGGATCTTAGACACGTGTTCTAAGTGCATTAGGTTACGGCCCTCGATCTCACTAACGCGCATGGAGTCTTGTGTGCTAAGAACCATGCAGCCCAACTGTTAATCCACCAACCCATTTTTTTTATAAAATGTTAGGACCTTTGTTTGATATTGTTTTAGGCCTCATCTAAATGCAACCTAAAATAATTTTATTGAAGAAAATAAGTATTGTAAAATCATTTACTTGGAAAACATATTTGAAATATAGTGTAAATGTGCATGTATAACGGGGCACAAGCTTTGAATGCACGAACTCATTTTATTTTTTTATTTTTTTGTTTAAAACTTTGTTGAAGACTATTTTAAGAAGTTATGTTTGTGTGTGATTAGGACTCTCCCCTCTCCCTTATAAATAGTTGTGATATGCATAACTTTTCTCTGGTACTGGGAATTGTATTATAACACAACTCTTCTCTTCTGGATATCATATAATTAAATGTCTCTTAATGTCTATAGAAAAAAAAACATCAATACAAAGTTTAGAATTTATTCCTCACCTATTTATTTCATATGGTATCAAAGCCATTTCTTTGATTTTGGGCTTCCTTGAGTGTGCACAGCTCCGCCATCTCCCGTGATCTGCAACATGCGCGTTGTAACTGTGAGCATCCCCTGCTTCGTTCTTTGTTTGTGTTAATCACAGCCATCCTCCCTGCTTTTAATCGCAGCCCCAACCCTATTTTCCTTATGGCTGAATCATCAAATACAGAAAAAAAATCTCACAAGCAGTCTTTTTGCTCGGGAGAAATCCTAGCATTCAGATAACTTCCTTTAAGTTCAACTGAAATAACTCTCTCTTGGTCGCACTCAGTAAAATTCTTTCTCAGTGGTAAAGGTAAGCTTGGGTATGTTAATGGAAAATTTTCGGCCCTAGAAGAAGGCAATCTTGGCTACCCTCAATGGGAATCAACCAATCATTTTGTTATGTCATGGTTGTTCAATTCCATGGAATCAAATATATCTGAAAACTTTTTCTTCCTCTTCATTACTCATGAAGTGTGGTCTTCGCTACATGATATTTATGTCAAAAAAATTTACCTTGAATTTATCAACTCCAGCTAGATATATCCAAAAACTAGTATGGGGGATAAAAATTTTTGCGAGTATCTTGGATCTCTTCGTGGTATGTGGGAAGTGTTCTCCTATCTAAATTGCTTCATCAGTGATCCAATAAAACTAAAGTAAAGAACTAAGTAGGAGAAAATATTTCATATGTTGGCTGGCCTACCTACCAACTATGAACAAGTTCGCATTCAAATTTTAATGGCGACTGAGCTTACCTCTCTTAATGATGTATGTGCTCAGATACAATGAGAAGAATCAAGAACAAAAGTTATGGGCATTACAAATACCTCGAACTCAAAAAGCATTTAGCCATAATTTTTTATGCTCAACCACCCATCAGTCGCAGCGATGGAGGAAGAGGCGGTGGTTGTGGCAGAGGCCGAGGAAGAGGAACTAGTCAAGGGTCCAGTGAAAGACCCCGATGCGCTCAGTACAATAAACTTGGCCATGTCAAGGACAAGTGTTAATTAGATTCTCCATTGTAAATTGCAAGATGTGACAAGTAGCACCAATCCTGTCAACCATGCTAATATAGCCAAATCTCAAATTTCTCTTGAACAACCTTCTAAATTGCTTAAGCAACTAAATAAGTTTAAGGATATGCCTCATACCGTTCAATCATCCTTACAAGACTCAAGTATTATCTCCTCTGCTTTTTTGACTCAGGGTCATTTAAATTCGTAGATTATTGACTCCGGTGCTACCAATCACATGATCGGGACATTAGATTGTATGTCTTCCATAATATATGCAGAAGAAAATAAGATGGTCTTTCTTGACGACGGATCATCTACCTCTATCTATAGAATTGACAAGACCAATTTATGTTCCGATATTAATCTATCAGGAGTACTTTGGGTTCCCACATTTCCATCCAACTTATTATCTGTTAATAAATTAACCAAATCAATTAATTGTTTTATCACATTTTTTTCTTCTTCAATTTCTTAGTTTTACATTACTTAATCACAAGGAAGGAGATTGGTAGAGGATGAGAGGCACATACTCTATTTGTTAAAGTAGAACACTAGCTCTTTTAAGCAGAGAAAATAAAAGTGACACTGATTAGATCTAGCATTGGAGGTTGGCACGTCCATCAGACCATGTGTTACGTCGTATGTGGCCCTATTATTAGTTCTTCCTTTAATAAATGTGAGACTTCTCATTATACTAAACAAATAAAGGTACCTTTTAAGTGTAGTGAAAATTTAAGTGACAAACCCTTCAGTTTGATTCATTCATATGTCTGGGTCCTGCCCCAATAAACTAATTATTTGGCTTTAAGTATTTTGTAAGTTTTATTGATGACTTGTCAAGATCCTTATAGATTTACCAATTAAAATCTAAAGGAAAAGTATTTAATGCATTTAAATATTTTCATAAAATGATTACTACTTAGTATGATGCTAAGGTTAAAATTTTAGGATCTAATAATGGAAGAGGATACATGATAAAGTATTTGAAGAATATCTTGGTAATAATGGAATAATTCATCAAACTACTTGTTCAGACACTCTAAGAGCCTGTTTAATTTTCTTTTCCAACTAGTAAATGCCAGTAAAATGGAGTTATCATTATTTATTTTTACTCACCCGTAGCTTGTCAGATGAAATGGTACTTGAATGAGAGTGTTTGGTTGCATCTCAAGACTATTGTAAATGGTCATCATGACTTCCCTGATCCTGTTTGCTTTTTAGATTGAAATGTGATTTCAAATATAGTGGGCCCTGCATCTAACCCACTAGAGTACATATGAAGTAGATTTCATGTTGTACCGAGTACCAGCAATATTGCCGGTGTATTGACGTCAGCAAGTACTGTTGGTCCCTTAAGCCACCAATACCCATGTGAAAAGTGAAAATTTTGGTTGTGCATCTTTTATCAGTAGCACGATCGTCTCCAAAAATATACTCTAGATCATCATACCTTAAACACGGCTTACCACGAATATGTGCATATGAATGTGACTATTAAGAAAACAAGAATAAGCAATGTTAAGGTAGTTGAGATATAATCGCCTTAAATTATAAATTAAATCTATATATTGGGAAAATAGATTATTGCTTCTCACCTTTATGTAGTCCATCTAAACATTATCAATTGTGACCACCACCTTCAAACCTTCATCCCACCCAAAACCACTAACATTGCACAAATCTCAAATTGTAAAGTAAAATTTCTTCATAGTGCATAAGCGGTTAATGACATTTTTTGAAGTAAGTACTATCCCTAATTTATCTCTAATATTGTCAATAATGGTTTTGTATGTCTCTTTTTTAAAACCATGCCCACTCTTCTTGTCATTTACAACTTGCTCCATAAGGCTATCGACAAGATGTCCATGTCATCTATCCAACAAAGTATACTGCCTAGGGAAGGTGCCTCATCTATTGATTTTCCAATATTCTTCTTTGGAGTCCTTTTTGGTGTCATTGAATGACACCCACCAGTACACTTTGTGAGTATTGACGATTGGGATCTCATGTTCATTAATCCTGCTGAGGACGTATCTTTAACAATCTATAAAATGACGATTTGCAAAATCGATAAGTTAAAAATGGGTCAATACTATAAAATTGGTCTAATCATTTTAATTTATAAAATATGCAAAATAGAATTACGATATTGGATTATATGTGATTATGAAAATGTCCAATGAATAATAAATGCTTATCATATTTAAAACTATATTCGCAACATTGTATATGGAAAAAGGAAAAAAAATACTAAGGTTATGAATGGGATACATATTACAAAAGGAAAAAACAAATTAAACCCTTTGACTCACTGTACTAGAATCATTCTACATCCTTTGTGCAATGTTATCACGAATGACAACCATGCATTTCTCTCTGCCTAAGTGGCATTAAACACATTGCGATCGTTATCAATAGTAGAAACCTTTACCGTTGATGGAGACACTCCTACATCATTATCTCTTGATGTGCCTTCCTTATCCACAATTTCTTTATTTCCTGCCAGACGGATAAAATTGTGAAGGACACAATAAGCAAGCACAATCTTCACCTATGTGAATATAGGGTGCTATGGAGCCATATTTTAGTATGCGAAATCTAGCCTTTAGTACACCAATCAATGGTCAATAATGTTTATGAGTTGCGTATGCCGATAATTGAAAAACTATTTCGCATTTGTAGGATTACATCCCGTATGATATTTATTGAGATAGTAACATATACCTTGATATGGAGCCATGAATCTAGGAGAATGAGAATACCCAGCATCAACTAGATAATATTTACCTACTGTATATAGAGATTGATATTCAATCAGTGATGAATTCCTGTAATTTATCAGGTATGATGTATTAGTCAATAAGTGACGTTACTTTGACATTTTGTAAAACAATCACGTGGATTGGTTAAAGTACTTTATAGGATGCATCCGTCCGAAGCGAATCCTTCCTAACTCACGAGCACGTAGACGAATTTCATACCAAAATCACATACGACCATTACATTGTGAGAAATTACACATTTTCTATTATGATAGATACTACTCTCATGAATTGGAACAAATGCAGGTATATACGTCCCATCTATTGCGCCAATACAATCCTAAATTGCATATTATGTATCAAAATGAAATATAAATTCAGCTACTCAAATCTTGAACATGTAATATCAAGAGTAAATGAATGTACTCACCTGAAAGTAGTTATTCCAATTTGGATTACTAATAATCTCAGTTGGGGTTTCTGAACCGGGTAACTATACATACTCTGGATATAAAGACACTATTGCATTCAGAACTCGATTGAAATAACGACTAATAGCTTCACCGGACCTTATAAATCGATGTCTAATGATTCGGTTACAAATATTATGTCTTAAAGTATAGAAGAACATCACAAGTTACTCTTTTATACTTACATGCTTCACATCAATTAATAAAATCTTAGCCCGTAAAATAGAGCATAGGTTGAAAAAAGTTATCTTGCTCTGTAACACCCCGTACTTTTCACTACTCGGGTGTTACTAAGTAACCTAACATAGTACAAATACCAACTTAACTTGGACATTCACATTCATTACAGTTTAAATCCAACCGTTGAAGAGAGTCTCAATCCATATATTAAGCCACCCACACATTAATGTTGAAATGAACCATCACACCATCAACACAACCCGTTGTTAGGACATTTGTCGCCTCGATAGATGAATCAAACCATCCAGTAATATTTAACAAGCATATTATATTCTTTTTATTTAAATTTTATACGAACATAGATCAAAAAATTTATAGATGTATTCTGATAATTTATATAGAAATGTATTATAATGTATTATAATAGAGTGATACGACTATATTTAATGTATATAAAATATAATGAAGATAACATTATATTAACTAAACATAATGAATAATAATTTTACAAAATATAATTGTATTATAAATGTTAATATAGTATTAAATATCTTTTATAAAGATGTATACAAAAATTATTAGATATTTTAATAAAATTGTATATTATTTAACAATGTGATTTTAAATATGATATTGTACAATTCCTATATATGTATAATAGGATATTGTATATTATGAATTAGATATTAATAAATATGTGATCAATAGCATGTATATGGTAGTACATTAATATTAAAATTATATTTATATATGTGTATGAGATTTTAACCATTGTAATTATAAGTGATATACAATCAGTAATAAAATTTATATTAATATTAGTATTATTTAATAATATATGATGAAAGCCTTACAAATGGCCCATTAGGATCTTCTAACCGTTGACGTTCAATTTTGGGAAGATTCGACCATTAGATCAACAGGAATCCCCAAGTAAGACCCTAAATCAAGATGTATGGCCCACCCAAAACCTTGGATCTGCCCCACCTTTGACCAAATGTCCTAGCGGGACCTAATAGACTCGATGGACGGGGCAGATTTCTCATGAGCATCATGTTGGGCCCCACCTTGCAGCGCAAGTGCACAACAAGGATGTGCACTCGCTGTGCACTGGCCAAGGGAGCCCGGTCAGACCAGTGCTGACCTGATCTTTCCAAATATAGAGAGAAATTCTCTCTTTTCGCTCCCACCAGCGGACGGACGAACGTCCATTCCCTTGATCAGTGGCCCACCTACACCAGCCCTATGGACGATCCAAATCGTCCATCAGCTTCAGGGCGTGGGGCTGACCAAAACCTGACTATTGTATCGGGTTTTCCTGTATGTGTGGACACACAATCCGTGGTGCAAACAAGTCATACAAACACACAATTTCAGAAAATGGGAACTGTTTCTTTGCCAGCTTGGCGATCCGCGTGAGCCAGCATAGATTGATCTAGGCCATCCCAAACGGAGCGTTCTTAACCATCCATTCCATTACAGAGACCATGGTTTTTGTAGAAAAACAAGCGGCCAAAACAATACTGGTTTCATGTTACGGGCGATATTTAGAGCCGTTGCAAACAAAGCCATCTAAGCCCTTCATTTTTCATCCAACGACTCTAGGATAGGCTAGGGTATGTTTAAGATGAGAAAGGATCACACAGCATCTCATCTCTTTCCCATTCTTGCGACAACACAAAGAGAAACCGACCTTTTCTCCCTCCATTCGAAACCATCGGTCTATCCTCCACCAAGCTTCAATGAAGCTTGTTTACAAGCTTTCTAGGGACCAAACGGACCATCCCTAAGGACTGGATTGGAGGAAGAAGTAGGGAGGTCGGAGCTACCATTAACTGCACCCTTCTTCTCCACCGATGTCGCGTCCTCAACTAAGTCACGGATCGAGTCAGACCGGGTCTGGCTAGTTTGGGATGTGTCCAGGTCAAGTCCAGATGCCCCAGGACTGTCATGAATCAAAAGAAGAAGAAGAAAGTAAAGAATAGGAGTGGTGCGGCAGCACCACTTAACTACTGCCGCACCACTTAACTACTTCAAGCCGCTGTTCGACTTGGTTGGGTCATGACTGTGTCGAATCCAGTGGTGTTGCGGGACTTTAAAGAGGAGGAGAGTGAGAGAAAGAAAGTAGAAGAGAGATTGAGAGAGTGTGGGCTCGAGCTGGTGCCACACTGCACCAACTCACCACACAACCTTAGCTCGGACCGAGTTTAGTCTATGACCCTACTGGTTCAAGTACTGCTGGATTTCCAGCACACACACACACACAGAGAGAGAGAGAGAGAGAGAGAGAGAGAGAGAGAGATGGAGGAGAAATGAAAAAGAGACTAGAGAAGAAGAAAAGGAGAGAAGGAGAGAGAGGGTGGTGTGTGGCATTTTCTTGGCCCAACCGAGCTAGGCCAACTCATGGGCCGTTGTCGGGTCGACTGGACTCGACTCACTGAGTCTGAGTCAGGCCGAGCTTGTGTAACATCCTGGATTTTCACTGTTTTGGATTTTCAAAAATTCTTAAATTTTTTTATAATTAACTTATATTATCACTTACTGACTGTTAGCACTCAACGTTAGCTTATACACGAGTGGTCCAGTCTGGTCACAATCAGACCATGTGCAGGCCATCAAGTCAGATGATCGGTTTGTAGTCGGTGACAGCTTGTATAGGCCGTGTAGTAGTCGAGGAAGGTCAGAAAAATCTAAAAATTTGGAAAACCATAGATCGCACTGGGTTTATGGTCCATCGCAGACCACAGACCCAGTGGACACCCAGAAATAAACTATTTAGGTCGTCCCAATGGCACTGGCCAAATGCAACCCACCAATGCCAGGATTGGAATCTGGCACTGGTAAATAAAATTGAGATTTCAGGCATTTCAGCAGTCAAATTTCTTCCAAATTTACGGTAAAGGTCTAATGTATTTGTTTATGCCTGCCCACAAAATCTGAGTCCCGATCGTAGCACGGTGACCGTTGATCGCGAATCGGACCCGTGCGACCAAACCCCATATCCGATCATCCCCAAATTTTGCATGGCCCTTCATCGGGCCATGGAGCACCTATCCTATAAGTTTCATGGCTAGAGGGCCACCAGAACTGCCCCGATTCTCTAAACAAGCTCTAGACCGCTCGTTGGTGGACCACTAGTTCCAAAACTATAAAATAATGTCCATCTTACTGGGTTTGGACCTGGGTACTGCCCAGAACCGCTCAATTTGAGAGGAAGGATGAGTGCATGAGAAGTGCAAATACCCTAAAGGAAGGAGTTGAAACTTAAGTGAATTAAGTCATCCACTCTTATGCAAAGTTGAGGATTGCGGACCGTCAGTTTGTGACCAAACTTTACCCATGGAGTAAGGATATTTCCCTTCTTATATCCATATAGCCGCAGTCTTGATCGACTATCTGTGACCGTTGAACAGATTTTTAATCATATCTGTCGATCGGAACGTCCAAATGGCGGGCCGATCATATACCTACGTAGATCATCATTAGGACCAATTATCCAACGGTGGGTGTTGACTCTTACGCCCCATAGTGGGCCCTAGAGCTTAGAAAGACCCTCTTATAGGTCTATTATAGTAAAAACCTAGCACTTAGGCCCATTTGCACCAATCTGGCATTATAAAAGGGACTCATTTGGGGCACCCCTCTCCCCATACGAATTTGCCCTAGGGAAAGAGAGAAGGGAGAAAGAAGAGAGGAAGAAGAGAGGAAGGGAGAATGAAGGAGAGTGAAGGTGGGCCATAGATTAAAGTGGGGCCCAAGGGAGTCCCATCTTACAAAACCCTACCTCTCCCTCAAGGAAATCCATCATCCACAACCGGGAGAAGCCCTCTCCACTGATTGGGTAGGTAAATCTCTCATCTTTTTGGAAACCCCTCATGTTGAGGGAGGTTTTGCATGAGATTCTAACATGCAAGTGCAATGTCTTAGGATTCCGGTCGATCGGCATCGGGTTCGACGTTTCTAGGTCGTTTTCCGAGACTTCAACAATCCATAGGTGTGGACTATTATCCTTAGTTGGCCTAGCACCGATTATAGTAGGAGTTTAATGATTTTGTTTGTTAGGTATGATGTACTGAAGAATCTAGAGAAAACCTAGAGATGACATGTTGTTGGAATTGTATGAATTGTATGTTTATTTATCTTTGATGTTAATCTTGCCTCTCTCATGATCTAGTGTATGGATGATTACATGCTCATGTTTGGTTGATTTCTTTTTCTCATATGTGTTGCTTCATATTGTGTATGATTCATTTGCTCTTATGTATTTGATCCCTTGAGGTGTAGGAAGTGTTTAACTTCCTCACCAACCCACACCACACACATACACCTTATTCATGATATTAATAGTTTGCTTGCTAGAGAAATTTGAATTGTATGTTGAGCAACATGAGAACATGGTGTTGAATATGCTTGATGTTACATTGGTAGTTGGCATGCTATGAGTCACTATTCCTACCCTTGGGTTGGTCAGGAACATGAGGAGAGCGAAGGTGGTTCCATTGGTAGGACCACCTTGAGGCTAAACCCATGGGTTGGGCGAGTACGTGTGGGCGGCAGTAGTTAGGCTACAGGGTCACTTGTACCCGATGTCGTTATGCCACATACTTGCCTGGGCTCTTGCGGTTTAGTCCACTGGCTAACCCACCTGGTTTGTTAACCTTATTTGCTCACATATGTATGGAAACTAGAACACCCTACCACCGTTGTAGCCCATCGATACCGGATGAAATATTGATCCACAATCTTGTGAGCCAGACATGGTGGAATGGGACACTATGTCCGAGCTGTCGGCCTACGCTGGGGTGATGTGCCTCCACGTAGTGACTGCGAGCAATCCCACATTCAGCACCCCTCATGTGCTTGAAGTCGGAGATGGGAAAAACCCGACGGGGTCAAGGATCGCGAGGTCTCGGCCTCACACATTGAGGGGCCTTGGCCTCGCAACTAGTTTAGGGCATTTGATATGTAGGGTGTATCAGATTCTCAAATCTGTTGGATGAATGGACTTAACTAAGAACCCGGTTAACATCATCACTACACGACATTAGTTAGGTTGGTGACTCGGCAGTTGAGGTCGCTCTGAGGGAGAGTTGTGGTGAGAGCATACATCATATCATCTACCATGCATGTGCATTAATAAGATTAGTTAGGTATTTGTGAATGATTACTTTTCATTAAATTCCTATTATAATTGATGCCTGTTGCAACTTAAGACTAATAGCACCCACTGAGTTGATCACTCACTGCCACTCTAGGACGATCTTTTAAAACACCAACCAGACCCACTCATAGATGCAGGAGATATAAATTATGTGGAGCCTGGTGATGCAAGTCTCGATGAGGAGGACGAGTTCCCTTACTTCCAGTTGATGAGTGGGACCCCGTCGGAGCAGTAGCTGGGTCGTTGGATCGCCGAGCAGCGGCTCAGCTTTATTCTTTTGGACATGCCATTCTTTTTGTGAATTTGTTGGGCGTCACTTTATACGCCTGTTTGTATTCTTTTGGATATGTATATATAGGTATAGTTGATTTTCTTCCATTTCAGTGGACTTGTGTGGTTGTGCTTCATGTTACAGGAAATTTCAAAATGCGCATTTAGACTGGATTAATTGCATATTAATGAAAATCGGTTATAAGTGACCTCGGGAACTCGGGAGTTGAGCGTATGCACGACCCCCGATTTCCAAGGCGTTACAAGATGGTATCAGAGCAATAGTTTGGAATCCATTGAGCCATGGGTCATGAACTCACTAACGCGTCCGCTAACTTGAGAGGATATGTATTTGAAAACACAATAAGGATTTAGAATGCTAGGAACCATCCCAGACCCTGAACCAACAATTGTAGACGGAGGGTAGGACTTCCAAAGAGTTAGGAATGGGTAGCGAGAAAGGGAATAATAATGCTAGAGAGGGGGATCTGAGAGTCTTACAATGCCACAGCCCATTCCCGGGCAAGAAATTGGAAACTTGATGGCAAGACTCGATATGATTGACTAGGAGATTTAGCTAGTTTAGTCCACCAAATTCCTAGGGCCCATTGAGTCAACTGAAATAGGTGGGATTAGGGTGAAATGAATTTTAGAGTAATGATAAATGCATGTGTAAGGTATTGTCCCTGGGATGAGTGCATGCCATGTTCTATAATGCCCTGTTGGAATGCATTCAATTAAGGGTAAACCCCGGGTCTTCCTTCCCAACTATACTTAGAAATTCATCATCATGGGAGTTAGAAATCCCACATTACACCTTCCAACGCATGGGTCATTTAGCAAAGCCTGTAAAATAAATTTGAGTCTCATCTCGTACTCGTTCCAGACATGTCATTCCCAATCTTGAGCTGGGATTGGCATTGTAACCCCAGTTAGCACAATTTAATATCACTGGCCAAACTGGCCTAAGTCCAAATTCCTCTCCCCAACCTATCCCCTTAAAATCTTCACCTACTATCACTGTCCTTTAGTTTTTCCGGGACATTGATAGAAACGTGCCGAAGACTGAACAATTTGACGGTCAAAGCCATCATCCTACACCAAATGAGCGAATATCGGGCCAAATTTGATTGTTTCGACCCATTTGGGGGTAAAGAGTTAGGGGTGAACGAAAATTCACCGAAAATAGTGAAACTGAAGAAAAATAGAATTTTAGCCCCTAACCAGTAGGAATTTCATAAAATAGATAGGATCATTGTGTAGATCAGATTATCCTACCCCAAATTCATATATGGCATATCGCGTAACTCATTCTGGTTTGCAAGATATGCCCGTCACAAAGTACCCCCACCGCAGCCCCTTCTGACCGCGTGCGCCCCGCCGAATCGGCGTGCTCCCCGCCGCCCGACCGCGTTGCCCCCACTGGAAATTCCTGCGAATTTAGGTCCACTTCAAAAATTCATATCTCCTTCGTTACAACTCCGATTTAGGTGATTCAAAAGGTAAAATTGAACCTTGATGAGTCTAGTTTTATATAAAAATAATAAAAAAATAAAATAAAAAGTATAATATAGTTAAAATTAAGATGTTTTACCAACTATCTAAAAATTATTAATTTCAGACAGCTGTTGCTCCTGAAATTTTAATAATTTATTTAATACTCCAAATGAGATGAAATTTTGTGAGATGTCTTTAAACTTAATGATAAAATATTATAAAAATTTTAAAAATAATTTAGTTACTAAAAATATAAGAAACCTTACAAGAAATAGAGACATTGTGCAATCTTACACAAAAAAAATTAAAAACAAAATCGTTAGTTTCAAACAAATGTCACTTCTAGAATTTTAATATTTTTTTCCTACAACTCGAAATGAAATAAAATTTTGTAGAGTGAGGTTGAGCTTAATGATAAACTATAAAAAATCTAAACCAAAGTTCTAAGATTAGGTTAGTGGATAAAACCCTAGATCTAGGCAATCCAAACCCTAGGTTAAGACCTTAACCATGATTAGCCATTAATGGACTATTTACGCTAATATTAGTTATATTAAACAAAGTTACAATTATTAGAAATTTATATTCATTACTCTTAAATATTATCATAGTAGATCGTGATATTAATCATCACCATAATGATTATTATTAACGTATTACGCTATTATTAGTTATCATACATAAAACTACCATTAATGATATTAGCATGGTATCCATCACTCAAAAATATTATCTTTAATAATAGATTATACTATTTTATTCCATTTGTAGTACTAATTACTACCATGGTCACGAATATTAGTGGTATCATTAACGTTAGATTATAACTAACCATATTATTATATTGTTTTTAAGCTGCACATACATCATAGTTCAAATTATAGAATCTAAGCATCTAACTAAACTCTAAGATGAAAACCCTAATTTTACATCAAAATCCTAAGTAATCTAAACCCTAGGACAATACTTTGAACATAAATGGTGAAGTTAAGTTTGGATCTAATGGTTCAATTTCATAACTTATGATAGGATCCAAGTCTAAGGGCGTGCACTCTTCCTAATAACATTAGAAGGTGAGTTGACAAACAAGGTGATGATTTCTTCCCCTTAAGCTTTCCATCTCTAAATTAGATTAAGGATAGCTTTTAAATTGATTATAAATGATGCCTTAGAACTTGATTAATTATATGAATAGCTTACTTGTACATATGCTTGGGAATTGATCATGAATATTAGATGCATATGTTAGACCTTGATTCATTTAATAATTCTTGATTTATATTTACATTTGTACCTGAGTTGCACTTTATTAGGATGGCATCCTAGTTCAATACTTGATCTCTATGCTAGTTGGATATGCTATTGTACTGTTTGCAAGACACACGTGAATCGAAATCTCTCTAGTTTGTGAGGTGAACCTCTATTTAAGAAAGAGAGTCGGTACTCAGGGTGTAAAGACAGTTTGTTCTAAAAATAGATCCTCAACATGGAGGTTATATTGGCAAAAATTTATTTATGGGACTTACCATCTATGGGGTGGATCCACCTATTTGATTTTGGGATAAACTGTTTGACGTTGTTTATCACCGTTGCTTATTTGTGTTTAAAACAGGCCTACCGACTCCTTTTAATCGTCTTATTTTAGTATCTTTGATAGTCATTTTCACTCAACATATGATGGTAATTTCCCATACATTAAGAATTGATTGGTGACGTGTTGATAGGTTCTATACACACCCTAAGGCGGTAGACTCATGGGCCGGGGATGGTGGTTATGGGACACTATGCTCGAGCCGTTGGCCTACGCTGGTGACAAGCCCCCGTAATGACCTTGAGTTTTACTAAATCAACTGATTGTAACTAGACTAATAATGGTTTGGCTAATCATGCATACATGGCATAGACCGACGTCTATCACTAACGTACGTGATATACGATACACAGTCGTTTACGTGATGTAGGCACGTGATGTGCTTCGCTAATGGCCAACCTCTGTCTGACTGGATGAGCATTCCCAGGTCGATAATTGCATGGGTGATGAGCCCATTGTGCACACAGATGAGCATCCCCAGGGCAATGATTGCATTCACACATCCATGCATATAATAAGAATGCATTTTGTTATGTTTTGATTGCCCTGTTGCTTTCATACTATACTTGTCTGAGGCGGCAGTGTGTAATCTTGAAGGGAGTTCACACTAAGTTAGCCACTCATCCATCAAATATATAACCGTACAAGTAGCACATGTGGCTTAAGTAATTTTTAGATTTAGACTGATGAGGAGCTGGGTACAAGTGCAAGGGATGCTTGGCTATATTGCTAAGAGGAGTTGCGTAGTCTTGCGACTTATATTTATATGCTTTCTGTTATTTTTCATGTGTCAAATCATGTAAATCTTGTACTTATTAATTTCAGAGACATTAGTTTATATAAGTCATTATGGGCAACCTCTTTTATATCCTAAATGTAAATGAAAATTTTTCTTTATGCTGACTTGTCCATTCTACGCTTATCTACTAACTTTAATAAAAGAAAAAGATTATATATGGAATTTGGCTCTTTTTAGGTTAACACTCGGGTTTTTGGGAAACGGGTCATATACTTGGGTCCTGAAAACACGGGGCATTACATACTCATTCTTAACTGAGAGATGCATTTGTTGTCAGATGCCCCAATTATCCCGTCGATGATCCAAGCTCGTTCATTATCAGCACGCCTTGGTGGATTCTGAAAAAGATAGTTGCGTCAATATTATATAGCTATCATGGCTACTAAGGCAGATGTAAATATAATGACAAATAATTTCATCTCCTCTTCCGTCCATTCGTTAGGATCCATTGTCACTCCCTATCATATACTAGTCATCTAAAGATTCTCTATCAGATCTACATTATAAATATACTTGTATCCATCTCTTTAATAGACACAATACTCTAAAGGCTTGGCATTCAAAGAGCATATCAAATGAATAAAGTGTATTTAACAACAATCAATGGTTTCACATATCACCTAATTTCAATTTCTGTAGCATTGCACTTGATTTCACTACAAAAATTATGGTTCTATTTCATGAAGGTATTTCATCCCCATCGTGTGGTCCACTTGAGCCATGCTTCTGCTTAATGACCTAGCTTTCTATGCTATAATTATATGGCATAATGGGTGAAGTATCTGGATGTAAAACTCCTATGTCTTTGTAATCATATCCATCTCTCTCTCTCTCTCTCTCTCTCTCTCTCTCTCTCTAACACACACACACACACGCACACACAAAATTTCAATTTTTATTTTCAGACACTCAAACGAACATTCATGTGTGTGTGTGTGTGTGTGTGTGTGTGTGTGTGAAATGAAATCAATCTATCTTTTTGAGCCCTCGAAAGATTGATTCGACTATCAACATTTTCAGATCTTTGAATACAGGGGATTAAATTCCTAGCGTTGATAAGTTATCAGGCAGCATAAAAGTTTTGGATGAAGACAATATTTGTGTTTTCACTCCATCCATGTATATTCTACCACTTATCTAGAGGTTGTATGGAAAATAACAAGATGGTGAGCAGAAAAAAGGTTTCATTGTTGCATAGATCCTTAGCACCGTTGATTCCTTTGGTGTGGTCCACTTGAGCCTTGGATTTACCTAATTTTTAGTTAACCAATCTAAAATGATATGGAAAAATGGATGGACGATGTTGATAGAAGTCATACATTATGTTGGCACCTCCGTGGATGGTCGAAGCCTTTGCCTGTCCCGAGCACTGGAATAGGTGGGGGACTATATCCAATCGCTCCAGTTATCATGTTGGATGTGGAAACGGATTGGCTACTCCCCCTGTCACTAGCCAATGGTTGGTGGTCAATGCTCTGCGGGCCCCACCATGATGTATGTGCTTCATCAATCCTGCCATATATTTATCTAGATCATTTTAGCGTTTGAGCTAAAAAAACGAGGTAGATCGATATCTCAAGTGGACCACATTACAGGAAACAATGTTGAAAGAACGTAAAAATGGATGAACGGCAATGATCAAGCTGATCTTTGTTTTTTACCCCTCATCTAGGTCTGTATGACCTAATCAACAGATTGGATGTCAAATAAACTGTATAGTGGGCCTAATTCGATTTTAATGGTGGATATCCAATCACTATTGTTTTCCTGTTCTGTGGTCCATCTGAGATTTATATCCATCTCATTTTTGGGATTAAGCCATAAAATGATTTGTAAAAATGGATGAACGACGTGGATGAAACACATACATCATGGTGGGGCCCACGGAGCACCAACCACTAGCCATAAGGCTAGTGGCTGGGGGAGTGGCGAGTCTATTTTCGTCACACGTGGATTTTCAGCCAAAGCCGTTCGGGGAAGTTCCCTTATTAAAAACTTAGGTGGGGCCCGCCATGATATTTGTGTTACAAAAAAATGTTGATTTTATATAAAATATATATTTTAAATTAAAAATAATATAATATATACAGTGTTTGAAAAACATCTTTTGAGGGTTTTTAAGAATAGTCCCACATAGGAAAGGGAAGAGAAGAAAAAATGGTTTAAATGAAAACAGTAGAGTACTATAATATTTACTTACCTAGACCAAGGACTATGGACCTTGCGTGTTCCAGTGCTACCCCCGCGCACACTCGCGCTTGGGCTTGGGCACGGGCTCGGTGCGAGGGCGTGGGCATGTGAGGCAGTGTGGTTGTAGAGGTGCTATTGGTGCACTTTGCACTTCGCACGTGCGCATCGTGTCGTAGAGGGTCACTCCCTTAGCGAAGCGGAGCGAGACGTGTGCGAGTCGCGGTGTGACTAAGTGGCTAAGACGGGTGACTGGTTGGCAGAGAGACTAGAGGACTGAGAGAGAAATCCCTCAGTATAATTAGAGGGACTGAAAAGAGCTGTTGCAGCAGAAACTGTAACAGCTGTGTCATTAATGCAAAGACCAGCTGTAACTGTTGCATGGCTAGCCCAACAGCTAGAAAACGACTAGCTGCTGTCTCACAACAGTCAGCATGAAACAGATTAATGGCCATGCACAATAGTAAAAAAATGGCCATAAAACGGCTATTTTTCAACAGCCAGAAATGGCTTAATGGAATTTATATCTCTGGACCATAACCCCCTAGCCACTATAGCCTATAAAAGGAGGGCCTGGATGGGTTTCCAAACCATCTCACAACCCAATCCAGCACTAGCATACGAATCGAGATGGCTCACTACTCCTCTCTCTATACTCCAGTAATTCCAGCAAGATAGCAACGATTAAACCTTTGCAAGAAGAATAGACCAATGGTGTGGTTTAGAATGGTTCAACTGAACCAGTGGCTGAAGACTTGACCAGTACAGTGGTCTAAATCACAATTTTCTTTTTCTTTCTTCTGGGATTTTTCTTTCATTGTATTTCTGCAAGACTGAGTGTAATAGAGTTCTAATAGGTGGGCCTTTGTGTTTGCTGAACACAGACCCACACCAGGCTCGTCGTATCCTAGAAGCAATTTGCCTGTACTCAATTCACTTGAGTAGGGAAAAATAACGCTTTAAGGACAACGTTTCAGATGTGCTTCAGCCTGTCCATATTTCAGAGTTATTTGCAATTTTCAGTTTCCACATCATACAGAAATTATATTAATCTGTATAACTTCCAACAATCTTAAAGCGTTATTTTATGGAAGCCGACAGTGTTTCATCCATCAAGTTGATGAATCAGGACTTGATACGTCTTGATCAGTTTGATGGAACCAATTTTACAAGATGGCAAGACAAGCTGAAATTTCTCCTGACGGCGCTGAAGATCTATTAAATATTAGATCCAAATCTGCAAGTGCTACCTGAAGTATCCGACACAGACACACCTAAACAGGTGGCTGCTCGCAACAAACAAACCGAAGATGAATTCTTGTGTCGAGGACACATTCTAAACACGCTCTCCGACCGCCTGTATGATCTGTACCAACAAACATCATCAGCAAAAGAGATCTGGGCCACTTTGGAGTTCAAATACAAGGCTGAAGAAGAAGGTGCCAACAAGTTTCTTATCGCCAGATATTTTAACTTCAGCATGGTACATAATAAACCGCTATTGCCTCAAATTCAAGAACTGCAACTAATAGCAAACAAAATCAAAGCGATAAAAATTGATCTTCCCGAATCATTCCAAGTTGGAGTTATAATCACTAAATTGCCACCGATGTGGAAAGACTATAGAAAAAAGTTACAGTATAAAACTGAGGACTACACACTGGAACAAATCCAGAAACACCTTAGAATTGAGGAAGAATCCCGTAACCACGACAGAAAGAATGATAATGGGATTACATTGTCCAAGGTACAAGTAGTAGGGAACACTAATAATAAGAATCCCAAGAAGGGCGATTCCCTAAAACTCAATAAAGGAAAATTCAAGAAAAACACCCAAAAGAAGAATAGAAAGTTCAAAGGCCCATGCCATGTCTGTGGAAAAACTAGGCATTATGCTCGAGTATGCCGATATCGCAAGTCCAAAAAAGAGGCAAGTGCAGTAGAAGAAGGTGATATTGTGGCTATAATCACTGACATGAACACCATCCAAGGCAAAGTTCTAGGTTGGTGGTATGATACTGCTGCTATAGTACATGTGTGCTACGACAAATCAGCATTTAAAACCTATGAGAAATTAACTGATGGTCAAGAAGTCCAAATGGGTAATGAAGTCCGATCGAAGGTCGTTGGCAAAGGAACTGTCGAACTGATATTCACCTCTGGGAAGAAAGTGATTTTAACTAATATACTGCACGTCCCAGACATGAGGTGAAACTTAGTTTCTGGGGATCTTCTTGAAAAATCAGACATAAGGGTGGTGTACGAGTCAGGTAAACTGATTCTGTCTAAAAATGAAAATTTTATCGAAAATGGATATGTTTGTAACGGGATGGTTAAGTTTTCTCTGAATGAAAGTAGCACTTCTGCGTATATGGATGAATCCACTGGACTGTGGGATGATAGACTAGCCCATATAGGGTATAATACCTTGAAGTTCATGGCTAAGAATGATTTAATCTCATACACAGATAATGAAACCGAAAAATGTGAAGTGTGCATATGATCCAAAATGACGAAGAAACCTTTTCCAAGTGTTGAAAGATCGTCTCAAGTATTGGATCTTATGCACAATGACATCATCTGTGAGTTAAACGGTATTCTTACTCGTGGAGGTAAACAGTAGTTCATAACATTTATACATGATTGCTCTAGATATGTGTATGTGTACCTATTAAAGAGCAAAGATGAGGCATTGAACATGTTTAAAATATATAAAGTAGAAGTAGAAAATCAACTAAATAAAAAGAAAAAAATTCTCCGTAGCGATAGAGGAAGAGAATACTTCTTAAATGAATTCGATAACTTCTGTGAAGAACATGGACTGATACATTAATATACAGCGCCATACACACCTCAATAAAACGGAATAGCTTAAAGAAAGAATAGAACATTAGTAGAAATGATCAACTCAATACTGATAAGAGCAAAGTTGCCACTAAATCTATGGGGCGAGGCACTGCATGCAGCATGTCATATACTAAACAGAATTCCGTCTAAAAATATAAAATATCTCCATATGAAATATGGAGAGGCAGAAAACATAACCTAAGATATCTAAAAGTGTGGGGGTGTCTTACGTACTACAGAACTCCTGATTCAAAAAGAACTAAATTAGGACCAAGAGCTATTAAGTGCGCCTTCGTAGGGTATGCACAAAATAGTAAAACTTATAGACTTCTATACATAGAGTCTAATACAATAATAGAATCAAGAGACGTTGATTTCTTTAAGGACTCACTATTCTTGGAGTCAAGGGATAACGAAATCCAAACTCCTAATAGAGGTCCAGATAGCATAGTTCCACAAATAGTGGAAGCTCCTATTGTACCTCGCAGGAGTTAAAGAACAAGAATAGAGAAGAGTCTAAAGGATGACTACATAGACTCACAACGTGTCATTTTTCATCTTGTAGAAGGAGATATAGAAAATGTTATTAGAAAAATACCTATAGTGATGACTATAAAAGATGATCTTAAAACATATAAAGAAGTTGTATCCTCTAGAGACTCAGCTTTTTGGAAAGAAGCTATAAATGATTAAATGAAATCCATACTGTCAAATCAAACATGGGAACTAGTAAACTTACCTCCAGGTTCTAGACCCATAGGTTATAAGTGGGTATTTAGATAGAAATGTTACACTGATGGGACTATCCAAACTTCAAAGCTCAATTAGTAGCTAAGGGTTTTAGACAAAAAGAAGGGATAAATTACTTTGACACGTACTATCCTGTAGCTAGGATAACATCCATTAGGATATTATTTATGCTAGCTTCCATACATCATCTCACATCCACCAAATGGATGTAAAGACCGCATTCCTGAATGATGACCTTAATGAGGAGGTATACATGGAATAACCTGAAGGATTCGTTCTACCAAAAAATGAAAATAAAGTATGTACATTAGTCAAATCTTTGTATGGATTAAAACAAGCACCAAAACAATGGCATGAGAAGTTTGATTCAAAAATACTTTCTCATGGTTTCAAGCATAATGTAGCTGACAAATACATATATTCTAAAGTAGATGGTAGTTATATCGTTATTATTTGTCTGTATGTTGATGACATGTTAATAATAAGTAATAAAATGGAAAGTGTGACTGAAACAAAGAGGTTTCTATCTTCCGTATTCAAAATGAAGGATCTTGGACAAGTTGATACCATCTTAGGTATCAAAGTTAAAAAATATTGTAGGAGTTATGCTTTGTGTTAATCTCATTATATTGAGAAGATACTACACAAGTTTAACCATCTAAATATAAAAGAAGCAAAAACCCTATTTGATCCAAGTATCAAGCTAAAAGAAAATACTTGAAGAACAGTTGCACAATTAGAATATGCGAGTGCTATAGGGAATCTTATGTATGTTATGCAATGCACTAGACCTGATATCGCATATGCTGTGAGTAAACTTTGTAGGTTTACTAGTAATCCTAGTACTGAACACTGGAATGCAATCAGTAGAATACTTGATTACTTAAAAGCAACTAAAGACTTAGGACTATTTTATTCAGAGTTTCCTGCCGTATTAGAAGAATATACCGATGCAAGCTGGATATCAAGTGCAGGGGACAACAAATCTACTACAGGGTGGATATTCATCCTAGAAGGTGCAGCTGTCTCTTAGGGATCCAAGAAACAGACTTGTATAACGCACTCGACTATGGACTCTGAATTTATAGCCCTAGCTGTAATAGGCAAAGAGACTAAGTGGGTAAGGGATATTCTATTAGAAATTTCTTTCTATGTAAAGCCTATATCGGCTGTGTCACTACATTGTGATAGTAAAGCCACATTAGTTAGAGCCTATAGCGGCACATATAATGGAAAGTTTAGACATATCAGTCTTTGACATGATCATGTCAGACAATTGATTCGAGATGGAATCATTGCTATTTTTTATATGAAATCAAGCAATAACCTAGTAGATCCTTTTACTAAACCTCTACTGAGAGAGGTAGTAAAGGTTACATCTAGAGGGATGGGGTTGAAACTCTTCAACCAAAGTTTCACCAGTGATGGCAACCCAACCTAAAGTCAAAAAAATTCTAATTTTAGGTTTAATGGGTAAGAACAAGTCACTGATATGTGGAAAGTTTTCAACACTAAATTATAAAACTTCATCCATAATAGATAAGTGTTGAGCGTTACAAAAGAGGATTGAGTCTTAGAACTCTTAATGAAATCCATTCTATAGGACAAGTGTCTTATAGTAACGAAGACACTGGAAGGATTCCACCTATATGAACGTAGAGATGGTGTCGTCTCTCATGAGAGTTAGGAGTTTTCTCTTAGGATTGTTCACGAATTAGGATAAGCACAGGCCATTAATTGTGCTGAGCAAGATTGTGGGAATTCTAACAAACACATAGCGAATATGTGTGTGGTTTCTCTGACTCTATTATATAAGAATAGCTGGTTCAACGCTACGGCTACTAGTCATTTCGATAGAGTTTTAAGATACTTACACTAAGGAAAGATTAAAATCGAAAGATATCTTTCTTTATGCATATAAGCTGATTATTTTGGTAGAAATGCTTAACCGAGAAAATATATTTTTATAAAAATCAAGTGGGGGATTGTTACAAAAGAATGTTAATTTTATATAAAATATATATTTTAAATTAAAAATAATATAATATATAAAGTGTTTAAAAAACACCTTTTGGGGGTTTTTAAGACTAGTCCCACATGGGAAAGGGAAGAGAAGAAAAAGTGGTTTAAGTAAAAACAGTAGAGTATTATAATATTTACTTACCTAGACCAAGGACTATGGACCTTGCGTGTTCCAGTGCATAGCACTGGAACACCCGCGCTCTCGCACTTGGGCTTGGGCTTGGGTACTTGCACGGGCTCGGTACGAGGGTGTGGGCATGTGAGGCAGTGTGACTGTAGAGGCGCTAGTGACGCACTTTACACTTGAAAAATGGCCATAAAATGGCTAGTTTTTCAACAGCCAGAAATGGCTTAATGAAATTTGTCTTTGGACCATAACCCCCTAGCCACCATAGCCTATAAAAGGAGGGCCTGGATAGGTTTCCAAACCATCTCACAACCCAATCTAGCACTACCATATGAATTGAGATAGCTCATTACTCCTCTCTCTGTACTCCAGTAATTCCAGCAAGATTGTAACGGTTAAACCTTTGCAAGAAGAACAGACCAACGGTGTGGTCTAGAACGGTTCAACTGAACCAGTGGCTGAAGACTTGACCAGTGCAGTGGTCTAAATCATAATTTTCTTTTTCTTTCTTCTGGGATTTTTCTTTTATTGTATTTCTGCTAGACTGAGTGTAATAGAGTTCCAATAGGTGGGCCTTCGTATTTGCTGAATGCAGACCCACACCAGGCTCATCGTATCCTAGAAGCAATTTGCCTATAACCTATCAGCATACTCAATTCACTTGAGTAGGGGCAAACAACGCTTTAAAGACAGCGTTTCAGACGTGCTTCAGCCTGTCCATATTTCAGATTTATTTGCAATTTTTGGTTTCCACATTATACAGAAATTATATTAATCTTTATAACTTCCAACAGTTTATGAGAAATACACGGTGTCCATCCGTTTTGTGAGATCATTTTAGGACTTGAAACCAATAGTGATAAGAATACGAGACTCAACTGGGCCACACCAAAGGCAAAGATTGGTAGGGAAATTCCTCCTGTTGAAACCTCTATGGATCGACATTGATATTTACATGGCATCCATACCATTCATAAAATCATTATATCATTCATAACGTCATTCATAATGGGATGAACTAAAAAAGAAATTTTAGCCTATTTCAAAACTTTTGTGACCCCATGAATATTTCAATTGTGGACATTAAATCCTCACATTTTCAGCCCACTTAAATATTGGATCCGACTAATTTTTACCGGCATGTCCTAAAATGTGCTCAAAAAATGGATAGACGGGTTGGATTTCTCAAAAACATTATAGTGGGCCCCACCTAAGATCCGACCTTTGGAACTTCCTGGGTAAGGCTTTTGCAGAAATCTGCGTCTTATAATGCCTACATACTACCATGTAGATTGTGGTGAAAACCCATGCAAGTTTTGTGGGTCCCACAATACAGGTCTTTGTGATATCCAAACCATCCATCCATGCAGCGAGCTCATCTTAACTCCTAAGCTGACAAAGAAGACAAATATAAAGATCAAGTGGACCACGCTGTAATAGGGAATGGGGGATTGAACGTCTACCATCCAAATGGTATGTAATCACATCCATATATATCTTATCAGAGCCAGATTAAAAAAGGAATGGACTATTTGGATATACACTGTATTATATCATAAGGGGCCCCACAGTCACTGGGCCCTCAATCTTCGGTGGACTTGTGGGAATGTGTTGAAGTAGTAGGACATATATAATGGTGAGACTCACATCCACTGGTTCGCACCACATTGATGGATGGGTGGTATCACCTCATCCGCTCACAGCCATTACAGAGGCTCTAAAATGATGTCAAGGGTCCCACCCCCATCGATGGATTTGGGGTGTGATCTATACTCTATGCATAAAAATTATAAAACACGGCATTGTACATATACTGTAGCAACGAATGAAGAATTCTTTGACCTGATAAGTGCCTAAAGAACTTTAGTGGACCTTCAAAGTTTCAAAGCTTCAAAGGCTTTCACCGGCTGAAAGGAATACCACATAAATCACATACATACTTCAGTTAAAAAAGAAGAGGAAAATAATTTACAACATTAGTTTCAGACATGAGACTGACCAGGAAGCACACCAGAAGAAAGCTTGCAAGAGAGGATTTGTCTATTGAATAATGTTTGTTTTGTAGAAATTTTTTAGATGATGGTTCATCATTTATCATAGTCATGTGGACCACTGGAATTTTATCACCAGTCATAGCCTATCATAGAGAGAATTATGGTTTTGATGTTGTAGTCAATGAAATCAGATGGTGTACTGAGTTACTTAGTATGCTCTTATCGTACTAAGTAAACTCAGTTGGGCCCACCTTGAATGTATGTGGTCTATCCACGCCATCCATCCATTTTTCCATATAATTTAAGGGGTTGAATCCAAAATTGAAGCATATTCAAAGATCAAGTGAATAATGCCACAAGAAACAATGGAAATAATGATTTCCGCCGTTGAAACCATGTTAGGCCCAACAGTGATGTTTATTTGTCATCCAACCTGTTCATAAGATCATAGAGACATGGATGAATGGAAAACACAAATATAAGCTTGATCCAAAACCTCCTTGGCCCAGAAGAAATTTTCAACGGTAGAAGTTCAATTCAACTGTTTCTTATGGTGTGATCCATTTGAACACTAGATATGCTTCATTTTCGGGCTCAAGTCATAAAATCATCCAGTAAAATGGATGGACAGAGTGGATAAAATACGTAGATCATGGTAGACCTCACAGAGTTACTCACCACGCATTTCGCTTCCGCAGTCGGTCGATTGCATTCTTGGAAAGGGGGTACTTCCCTCTATGCATTCAAAGATTTCCTTGCAGAAAATCCTCTTCAAAAAACAAATGGCGGTATTGGCAGTCTTTATGGTAATTCCTATTAATTACATGTAGTAAATAAAAAACAAACACCCCCGAGACAAAATGGAGTAGTTGAACATAAAAATCTTCATTTGCTTAAAGTTGCTAGGGCATTCATGTTTCATATGAATGTACCAAATTTCTTATGACCAGACACGCTCTTATTAGCTAGTTATATCATTAATAGACTACCAAGTGCGATGTTGAATGGAAAAAGTTCCTTTTAAGTTTTGTTGGGAAATCTTCCTAATATCTCACATTTATATGTTTTTTGGTATATATGTTATATTCACATACCAGAATCTATCAAGCATAAATTACAAAAAAATAAAAAGCAATTAAGTATATTTTCATGGGTTATTCATCCCACAAAAAAAGATACAAATGTTTTGATCCATTTTTTTTTTTTTAAAGTCCATATTACCATAAATGTGCATTTGTTGAAGAAGTTCCATATATGTTATTCAAAATCTGAAAATTCCACACTAATAAAGGTCATGACGGGGTTGTAGAATATAGCAATTGGTTTTCATCAAGTACATATGTAGTTATACAACCTATCTTGCAACCTAACCAGGCAAAAGATAAAGATCAAATAGAAGCTGGCTCTTTCATGCCATGTATCTAGTGACACAATAGAATCCTCAAGCATGGAACTCGTGATGTCAAGCTCCTCTCATCAATCTCTATCTTTCATGATAGGTTCTCTCATGCCATGCCATCCTCTCGTACTCCTATTGCTTTATGAAAAGATAAAAGAGTCATTCGTCCTCGTGCTCATTTATCCATTTTTTCGTGTCAAGTTGCTTATCCAATTCTGTCATATGTCACCCTTAAAAACTTCTCTAAAAAATATGCAACATTCTTAAGCTTCACCTCCTCTAATATCAAATGTAATATTTTTACAAAGGCACGATCATAAGACAAATGGAGAAATGCTATGGATGAGGAATTAGCGACCCTTGTATAAAACAACACTTGGAAAATAGTGTGATTGTCCAAAGGAAAGAAACTAGTAGGTTGTAAATAGGTTTGTAAAATCAAATATAAAAGTGATGGCACTATAGAAAGGAACAATGCTAGATTGGTAGTAAAATGATTTACCCAAACTTACGGTATTAATTAACAAGAAACTTTTGCATCGGTGGCTAAGATGAACTCTATGTGTGTTGTTGTCCGTTGCGGTTAATCAAAAGTGGCCTCTTTATTAGTTAGATGTATTAAAAAAAAATGCATTTTTGCATGGAGATCTTTATAAAGACGTATACATAATATTACTTCTCTCTACCCTAAGAGAGGGAGCACAATATAGCATGCAAGTTAATGAAAGAAATTTGTGGGCTTAAACAATCGTCAAGATCTTAGTTCGAAAAATTGAGATCAGTCCTAATTGCTTTTGGATATAAAAAAGTGGGGCCGTCTATATAATGTTTGTTAAGTAGAGAGGTAAAAAAAGGGTGGTTGTTTTAGTGTATGTGATAAAATTATAGTCACAATCAATGATGATGGAGCCATGCAACAACTAAAACATGATGTTAAGACTTGATTCAATATAAAAGATCTTGGTAAATTGAAACACTTCTTGGAATATATGTACCATTAAAAAAAAAAAACTCTTATTATAAATGAAATATGTTTTAGATGTGCTCAATGAGACAAAAAAGTTAGTTATAAAGCCTATTGATATTTCAGTTGACTGCAATGGTCACCTCTCTGAAGAAATAAAAAAGTTTATAAAAGTTATTGGGCAATATCTACGTCCTACCAGACGACTTATATTTTCTCATTATTACCCGTCCAAACATTGCTCACTTGTCTATTTGGTTAGTTAGTTCATGTAAAGGTTGTCATCCATTAATATAGAAGTTGTTAATGGAATCCTTAGGTACCTAAAGGGTTCTCCTAGAAAAGGAGTATTAATGAAGTGTAATGGGAGTTTCAAAATTGAGGATTACTTTAATGCAGATTGGGCTAGTTGTCCATTTGACCTATCACTGGCATGTGTGCTTTTGTTGGTGATAACTTAGCTACATGAAAAAGTAAAAAAACAAAGTGTTGTTGTTCGGTCCAGTGCAGAAGCAGAATATAGAGCAATAACTTCAACCGCGTGTGAACTTGTCTAAATAAAAGCTTTACTTCAAGACATGGAGTTTCATGATGAAAATTCAATAGAACTATTTTGTGACAACCAGGTGGCTATTCATATTACAACTAATCCTATGTTTCATGAGCACATTAAAATAGATTTTCACTTCGTTAGAGAGAAGGTTCAAACTAAGGTATTTCTACTCCGTTTATATGGACTGAAGACTAGCTAGCAGATTGCTTCACAAAGGCAACTGGAAAACTAAGGTTGCAAAACTCATTGTGCAAGTTGGGAAATGTCGATATGTCAGCACCAACTCAAGGGGGAGTGTTGAAGACTATTCTAAGAAATTATGTTTTTTTGTGATTAAGACTCTCCTCTCTCTTGTAAATCTTTGTATTATACACAACTTCTTTTCTCTCATACTAAGAGTTGTGTCATAACACAATTCTTCTCATCTCAATTTATATAAATATTTGTTAATGTATATTAGAAAAAACATCAATAAGAAATTTAGAATTTATTCCTTACCTGTTTATTTCATAAACTTCTCTTCATTCTTCATTTTTAGGTCTTTGTTTCTTTAATTGAATTTAGAACCATTTTTCAAGGATCGAGATTGAATTAAACTCGACCACCTTTTCACGTGGTTTCTCTAAGATGTATGTAGAGTTTTCAATAGGGAGCATAATTAAATATGCTGGTAAAGTATGATGCTTGATGCTTAATACACATGCACCTTGGAATTGTATAGGTGATATTCATTAACTTGAACTAAGCTGACTAATTTATAGACTCCATTGTCGCTTGGTCACACTCTCAAAACCATATTGATTGAACAATCCTACCCTCTAATTCATGGACGCTTGCTTATTGAAATAGAGACATGATATTTTTTTTTTTCATTTTTAACGATCCAATCAGTGTCCATAAATCTAATGGTCAAATTATGAAGTAGTTTGAATTTTCTGTTTATAATACATCAAAATAGGCACTCATAATTTGGACTATTTAATTTGAGAATTACTTGCATAACACATGCATTTTAAGTAATTTCTAAGTGTCTGTGTATCATTTATTACTCTCTATGAGAGTATCAGTTTTTTTCTTCTTAAGTAAAAGAATATGATGAGCCCTTTAGAGAAGCCTGCCTACATGGAAACGTCTCAATGGATGCAGGTTATATGGATCCAGATAGCCATTGAGATTGGTGGATCCATGACTATGGGGCCACATGTATGTGTGTTATATCTAAACTGGCTATCCATTTTTCCAGCTCATTTTAGGGAAGCAGATCCAAATTTCAGGTGGACCAAACTCAGGAAACAATGGTGCTTGAATGCCCACTATTAAAAACTTCCTAGAGCCCACGGTAATGTATATTTTCCATCCAACATGTTGATAGGGTCACCTAGACCAATGTAGGGAAAATAAAAATATTAGCTTGATCCAAAAAATTTGTGCCCCCAAGAAGGTTTTAATGGTAGGCATTTATGTTGCAGGACTGCGGAAGCAAAACTTGAATTCAGATCACATGACGATCATCAAATGTAAACAAATCATGTACAAGTACACACAAAATTTAAATAATAAAAGAAGTATACACAAATTTACATGAAAAAAATCCTTATGGGAAAAAAACCATGGTGCAAAGCGATAAGATCACTATGAAAATGATAAGTACAAGATGTAGAAGAACTTACAATTAAGAAAACCCTCATTTTCTCCTCTCCAAACCCTAGACACGATTAAGCCTCAACTGAAATACCCCAATCCCGCAATTACACCCACATATATAGCATAACACCTAGAATTGAAAACTAATTGCGTAATTACATAAAATTGAACATCGTCGATCTAAGCATCAATTAAGAACCATATGTTCAATTGCTCAAACTTGCTTAAAAGTGCCCGGAGAGTTTACAAGTATTTCCAAATATTGTTGATCAATCAACCTGACAGTTCAATTGATCAAGACTGTCTAAAACTATCTAAAGAGTAATCTATATAATTTAGAGTTCACTCAATTGATTGACCAGGATGGTCGATCGATTGAACCCATGTTTCACGTATATATTAAAGACATCTGACAACAATCTCTGCCATGATTTCAATCATCATGAACCATTGCTCTATCTCTAACCACCTCCATCATAGCTTCTCCATCGCCGTCACTTTTCATACACTCTCCGTCTTTATCAACCTTTCGCTAGATTGAGACAAGTCGAACATAATTGAAACTTCTCTGCAGGAACCACCTTAGTAAGTATATTCGTAAAATCCACGCTCGTGTGGATCTTCTTGAGAGTGATATCGCCTTCCTCAAGCACCTGTCAGATATAATGATAAAAAAAACATCAATATGTTTAGTTTTAGAATGGTAGACCGATTTGTTCACCAAATTGATCATGCTTTCGCTCTCACAATTAACCGACACAACCTCCTATTGAAGCACAAGTTTGTTCATCATTCCATGTAATAAAACACCTTCTTTAAAAGCCTCCGTCACCACCATATAATCAGCCTCGTTTGTAGAAAGAACTGTTCACTCCCCAAGTATAGGGTTGTAATGTAGTAATAACTCGGTGAGACCGAGGTCGAATCCCAAAGGACTAAAACCTGTAAGTTACCTGAAACTAAAGAGAACTAGAACTAGATTAAGACGAAATCTAAATCGAATAAATTTAAGGAATAATGGTGAAATATTTATCTTAAACTTAGAGAATTCAGAGGTAGGAAATTAGGGAGTAAGAGGATCCACTTGTAGAGATCATGGAGATCTTATGCCTGCTTCAAGAATTCAACTGGACTTAGAGTCCCATCTTTGTCCAGTTGAAGGGTGTAACCACGAAAATCAAACTGAACTTCCTTTGATATAGTTTTCAAGAGATGAAAGGTATATGAATTAGAATGGATTCCATCACCAAACCATGCCTAGGAGACAAAGAAAACAATAAAATTAAACTAATTAACAACCAATCATAAGATGTATGAAGGTTAGGAAGGGTACCGTCATCCGACCATGCCAGCAGACGATGGTGAACAACAGGGCTTCCTGATATCATAATCATCAAAAGGAATGGAACATGCTCAAAACAATCACAGACCCATTGTAATTTCAGTCACAACAGACCATTAAAAACTGAAAACATTCCCATAATTAAACTGAAATCAACATTCATTTAGTCTGAACAAAAGGCACAAGCAAAAATCTCCCCATCATGCTACAAAGTTCACCTCTTAGCCCTAGCTAAGAGGTTTAGCCTAGAATAGATATGATTAAGCTAAACATCTTAAAACGAATAATCAAAAGAAACAGTAGAAATAAATAAATAAAAATAAATATTACTCTCTCTCTGCTCCACGTCAAGCCCAAAATTGGATGATTTGCTCTCACTCTTTCTCTTTCTTTTATAGGCAATGAAGGCGGTGGAGAGTTGTCGGTGGAGAACCGACCTTGATGGAGTCACTGGAGTGCGTGAATGCACTCCTTTCGCAGGTCGGTGACTCTGTTTACACAACAGATATTCCTAGAAAGCTCTTTACGCATCTGTGATGATTGGTGGGCCCATAATCAATGCTGGCAAGAAAATCTAGTCCATCCATTGTCTTCTCCTTAGAATTTTGACCAGAGATGGAAAGTTTTGGTCGTCCATTGATGCGGCCTAGGGAAGCAATCCTATTGTAACGGCAGCTGACATTCATCTGTTGATTGCTGTAGCGGGCACGTTTGCGTATATGATTACAAACGGTCAACTAGAGTTCGACCTGCTCAAGCTTATCTTCATGATAGATGGTCCATATCATCGATATAATCATCAATGGTGGGCCACCACCTCCCAGAACGTCCGGTTCTTCCGGATGCAGAAAACAGAGCCAGCGCTTCTTGCGCTGGCTGTCGGTGGGGCCACTCCCTTCGATTTCTACAAAATCCACTCCTTCCATTGAAAGCATGTCGAAAAAAAGGTCAGGAAGGGCGAGTTTTTTTCGAGTTTGGTGTGGTCCATTGTACTAGATCTTCTCGCCGTCCGTCTTGCTTTTGGACGATCAAAAACGGATCTCCGATACGTTTTGAAATTTCACCACCTAGACCTGAGTGATAGGAGCCTCGTGAATCTCATAGACGGTTTGGATTGTCCATATGGACAATGGGTGGGGCCCACAATGTGAATCAGCGTCTGCACCCTGCGGACGCTGTTTACCCGAGATTGGATCGGTCAACGCCCGTTGAATCTTGGTTGGTCCGGTGCGGCTAGGGAGTGCACCGTACGGTGCACTCTCACCTTATATGTGGGGTTCACTCATGATGCTCGTGAGAAATCTATACATCCATCATGTTTTTCCTCTAATATAAGGGGTTGAAACCAAAATTGAAGTGTATCCAGAGATTAGGTGGGCCCCAAATCAAGATTTATGGGCTGATCTGTCAGTTTAGCCACTTCCAAAGAGATCCGGAAGCTGAAATTCGACGTGTACGGTTCATTTATGGTCCTCAGGCCATGTATGAAGTTTCGAGCAGAACGGATGATGAAAACCTTGTGATCTTGCATTCTGGCTAACTTTCAGGCCACTTGAGCTTCAGTTTCTCAATTTCCTTGGATCTGTGGCATGTGAATCCGTCGATCTTGGTCCCCTGGGGTCTGTCCCTTGTCTTTGGTGTCATCAGAGCATTAAATCCAAGCTTTAAGCACACTGTTTCAGTCCAAGCTCGTAAATACACTTTGCATCACAAACACGATTAAATTGAGCCGTTAAATAGTACCCTGTTTGTAAATTCAGGCAATAATTGGGGTCTGGTATGCAATATTTGACCCTCAACACAACCCCCAACCAGCATTTTTCTAGTCCCAAGCAAAATATGTGAAAAATACGTTGAGACTTATAAGAAAATTTTATAAACTCGAGTGATATTTGAAAAAATAATCTAGATCCTAGAATTCTAAGATTCATGAATGTTGGGTTACGATCTATTAGAAAGAATTCTAAACATTGAGTTTCATGAGTGTATAGTGTAATCCCGGCTTACCATCATTAAAAGATCCAATTGTCAATTTCCATGATACATTGATGATCGAACGAGTATTCAGGATAACCAAAACCTAAACTAAAACTTGCCTTACAGTTCTATTTTTATTTTTATTTTTAGTCTTCTCGCTTTTGATTTTTCCATCGAGGGGGAGGAGAATCGAATCCACACCTATAGGGAGCAAACTTATGGTGAATATCGTACACCCAACCCTTTCCCGATGACAACTATTTTTTAGCTGGGTATTCTTTTTCTTTCATTCACTCTTTCTTTCTTTTTTTTTAAACTTCTTTTTCTTTTTCTATATTCTTCGTATTGAACAAGATGGACAATTCTCCAGGTTGGTTCCTTCCATACTTAATGATCACCAAGTTACAATTCAATATCGAACTGAAACCCTTAATGTGTAAGCGAGATGTGTCTTGTGAAATCATGACTCAATCAATGTTTAAAGCTTCTAATCTTGGATTAAAAAATTAAACTTAACTGTGAAATCTAACAGATAACTGAATCTAAGAGTCATAAATTACCAACATCACGTATCTTGAAATTCTAAGTACCCTAGATGGCCTTCAAAATCACTTTGAACTTATAAGAAATTCTAAAAATTTTGAAAAATTTTCACACTTTTTGCTCAAGACCAAGAAAACACTTAGGAAACCTAATCTCCTACCCCCAACCTAAAATCTACACTGTCCTCAATGTAAAAGATATGAGCATGCAATGCACATGGGACAACAAAAGTAAAGGAAAAGTGATGGGAAGATAGTACCTAGATAACGAATCGAGAGAGAGACTTTCCAAGAGATCGCAGCATGAAAGCCGGTCAGCACAAAAGTGAAGACACGAAAGCAAACTATCCTAAAACAACGTATCAAGCAAACTAACTTAACGGCATAAAACCGTCTATCTTAGAACAACATAAAGCAAACTACCCTAGTCTTAGGAAAGCGATAAACCTACCTATACCTCCATCAGACTAGGAGATCAAGCCTGGTAAATAGGATCAATCAGAGGTATGGACATGTCCTCTAAATCAAATTTTTCGACAAATGGTTTTAATCGATGTCCATTTACTTTAAACTCCTTGCCATTGTCGAGATCTCTTATCTCGACGGCCCCATGAGGATAAGCAGTAACAATAATGTAAGGGCCGGTCCAACAAGATCAAAGCTTACCCGGAAAGATATGTAGTCGAGAGTCATACAAAATGACTTTTTAACCTGGTGTGAATGATTTTCACAGAATATATTGATCATGAAACACCTTCATCATGTCCTTGTAAATTCTCAAGTTCTCATATGCGTCATTCCAGATTTCTTTCAAGTTCATTCAACTGAAGTTTACGTAGTGAGCTAGCGTTGTCCAGATTAAAATTCAGATTTTTGATCGCCCAGTACGCTTTATGTTCCAACTCCACAGGCACGTGACAAGCCTTCTCATAGACAAGTCTAAAGGGAGACATTCCAATAGGAGTTTTAAAAGTAGTACAATACACCCATAAAGCATCAGTCAATCGGGATAACCAATCCTTACGATCAGGGTTAACCGTTTTCTTCAGGATATGTTTGATCTTCCTATTGGAAATCTCAGCTTGTCTACTTGTCTGTGGATGGTATGGGGTGCTCACCTTATGAGAGATACCATATTTCTTCATTAAGCTCTCAAATAGTCTATTACAAAAGTGTGAGCCCCCATCACTAATGATGGCTCAAGGCGTTCTGAACCGAGAAAGGATGTTCTCTTTTAAGAATTTAATGACTGTGCGATGGTCATTGTTTCAGCACGGAATCGCTTCAACCTATTTAGTGACATAGTCTACAGCGAGAAAAATATACAAATTTCTAAAGGATTGGGGGAAAGGTCCTATGAAATCAATGTCCCAGCAATCAAATGCTTCTATGATAAGGATGGGATTCAAAGGCATCATATTTCGACAAGACAATGCTCTCAATCTCTGACAACACTCACAAGCCTTGCAAAACTCATGAGTGTCCCTGAATATAGTGGGCCAATAAAAGCCACACTGCAGAATCTTGGCCGTGGTCTTTTTAGCAGAAAAGTGACTACCACAGGCCTGTGAGTGACAGAAGGAGATGACACTCTGATGCTCGTCGTCTGGCACACATCTCTTTAGGATTTAGTCTGGGCAATATTTAAACAAATATGGATTGTCCCAGAAAAAGTTACGCACCTCGGTAAAGAATTCTTCTTATCTTGTGCAATCCAATATGTCGGTATAAAACCTGTGGCAAGATAATTAGCAATATCAGCGAACCAAGGTGAATGGGAGACTTTGAACAGTTGTTCATTAGGGAACATGTTATTAATATGGGTCACCTCAAGGGAATCAGAGGTATTAAGGTGAGAAAGGTGATCGACTACTACGTTCTCTACTCCCTTTTTATCTTTAATTTTTAAATCAAATTCTTGGAGTAGAATGATCCATCGTATCAGGCGGGGCTTAGAATCATTCTTAGAAAGAAGATACTTGAGTGCCGCATGATCTGTATAGATAATGATCTTGGATTCGATCAGGTAGGACCTAAATTTGTCCAAAGCGAAACACTATGGCTAAGAGTTCCTTTTCCATAGTTGAGTAGTTCACTTGGGCAGAATTTAAAGTCCTACTCATGTAATGAATGACGTAAGGCTTTTTATCTTTTTTCTAACCTAGAACCGCTCCAAGAGCATAATTAGAAGTGTCGCACATAAGCTCAAAAGGAAGGCTCCATTCAGGTGGATGCATGATAGGTGTAGTAGTTAACATGCCCTTAAGCTTGGTAAAAGTTTCCTGGCATTGCTCAGTCCACTCGTATGGTGCATCCTTTTGAAGAAGATTACATAAAGGATAAGAGAGGAGACTAAAGTCCTTTATGAATCATCTGTAAAACCCTGCGTGTCCTAAGAAGGATCACACGTCTCTGATGTTCTTAGGTAGAGGTAGGTTAAAGATAAGATCGATTTTTGCCTTATCTACCTCGATTCCCTTGGACGAGATGATATGCCCAAGGACAATTCCCTTCTGAACTATGAAATGACACTTCTCACAATTACGTACCAGATTCTTTTCTTCATATCTTTTCAGCATACATTTAAGACTCTCTAAGCACTCATTGAAAGATGAACCGAAAACAGAGAAATTGTCTATGAAGACCTCTAGATATTTCCCCACCATGTCAGAAAACATACTCACCATACATCGTTGAAAGGTGGCAGGGGTATTACATAACCCTAATGGCATCCTTCTGTAGGCAAAGGTGTAAGACCCGTGTCCTAATCCGTACTGTTCCGTTAGCTTCCGCGGTCCTTCCGGTCAAATTCCGGCAACCTTCGCACCGTATTCGGTATTTGCGCATGATCCTAAGCCAGGTCTCGCGCACCGACGTCGGCTTGGTCCGGAGGTTATATCATAGCGACCGCGTCGTCGCCGCGGTTCCAACGCCGTGACTTGCGCACCGAACCGATACCCAGGTAAGAAGATACCGATCAGCGTTTATTCCGAAGAAACACCGCGCGTTGCGGATTTCGAGGGAATCTCTACAATTAGTCCCATCAATCAACCATTAAAGCATCCCATACCTCAAGTACAACAACCCATCACCACCTTTTACAAAAGTCCACCATTCTTTCCACCTCACCACTCCTCTTTTCCAAATTTCAACAACAACCATACACCTTTTCACTATTTTCAACCCAAACCATCCCCCATCACTCCATCACCCATCTCTTTCTCTCTCTCTCCCTCCCTTTACAACTATCTCTCTTATTCTTTTTTTCAAAAAAAAGAAATCCAAATCCAAGAGAGAGCACCATGAGTCCCCCATGGTGAGAAAACTTCATATGTGAGGTCCACCTTTCCCACCCCTTCATCTCTCATCTCAACCATCCATTTCCCATCTTCCTCCATCAAAGGGTAGTACAAGGAGCCAAGGAAGCCAAGGGAGCAAGAAGATCTAGCGGTGGGTGTTTGGATAGGATAGTTTTTGATGTTTTTAAGATGGGCCAAGTGAGGCCAACCGATCAATGGTTTGGATCTCGCTTTGGACCCTATGATGTGACCAATGGCCCACTTGGATCATCATGATCATTCCATGATGGGGCCATTCTCCATGGACCCCATCATGATGTTTACTTTCTTGCATATTTAAGGTCATCTAGACCATTTGTTTTAGTGGAGAAAGGATCTCCACCGTTGGATTTCAATTCCATGGACCCCACATGTAATGGGATCCACTTGATGTATGATTTAGTGCAAGGGAGGGCCCATAGTGCCGGGGTCCCTCCATCACACGGTCTCACTCTCTATCCCTCTCCCTTTTTATTTTATTTTTATTTTATTTTATTTTTATTTTTATTTTGTTGTATGATGGTAAGGTTGTATGGCTACTTGAATGGACCCCACCATGTAGTAAGCATTTTATTTGAGTGGGGCCCACCTTATAAGTATAATACCCATGGCGTTCATCAGTGGTGGCCCACCTGAACAGGCCCACCTCAAATTGCAAAGACAGTCCAGCGTCCCTGGACGCTGGACGTTTAAATGGAAAACATAAATATCCTTTTTTAAAAGCCTTGGAGTGGTCCACTCACGTAGGCCCCACCTTGATGTATATATTAAATCCGTGCCGTTCATTCCTTTCCCAAGACGATTTTAGGCGTTGAGCCAGAAGGTGGGATCCATCAGATCTTCAGGCGGGCCATACTGTGACAAATGGAGGTTTGCACCATTGAAACCTTTCCTAACCCTTTTATACGCTGAAGCAGGCCCAATATTGGGCTTGTTTTGTCTGTCGCGAGGCATGGGGAGTCAATGGACGGAGCAGATCTGCAAGAGGTGGACCCCACCTGCAAAATCTATGGAAAAAAACAAAAATCAAAAAAAAAAACAAAACAGCAGCAGCTGCTGCTGCTGCCGCGTCAGAAGCGCAGCAGGCGCTGGGCTGCATGCGTGGGCCCCACCTTGATGTTTATATGTCATCTAACCCGTTCATCGGGTGGGCCACTACCTGACGTGGGCCCACCCCAAAAATCAGACTGATCCAAGATTCGGGCGGCCCACATCAAAGGAAACAGTGTGAATTGGATTATACCGTTGAAACTCCTTTTTGGGCCCACAGAAGTTTTGGATCAGGGTGAAAATTATTTTCACCCTTCATCTAGGTCTGCTGGACCTTATCAACGGTCCGGATGGGATATAAACACTATGGTGGGCCCCACATGGAGCCCACATTGACGTATGTGTTTCATTCCCACCGTCCGCCTGGACGGTGGACGTGGAGCCACTCTGATGATTGGGCCCACTGTGATGAGTGTGTGGGCCCACTGTGATGTGTGTGTGTGTGTATATATATAGATATATATATATATATATAATATTATAGTTCATATAATATTATATACATATATTATGTATATATATTATATACTATATACATATTATATACTATATTATATGTATATATTTTTATTTTTATTTTTACTAATGTTGAGGCCCGTGATTGAGGCCCACCTCAGTACTTGTGACCCATGGTTGAGGCCCACTTTGATGTATATAAAAGGCCCATGGGTCGAGGCCCATTTGATGTAATGGGGCCAATGAGTTGAGGCCCATTTGATGTGCACATGGGGCCCAATTGGTGAGGCCCATTTGATACATATAAGGCCCAGGTGAGTAGACCCATTTGATGTACATATGGAGCCCAACTGTCGAGGCCCATTTGACACGTGTAAGGCCCATAAGCTTAGGCCTATTTGATCGGTTCTGAAGCCCCCGGGTTATAACCCATTGCAATGTACATAAGGCCCATTGGTGTGGCCCACTTAATGAATATAAAGCCCATATGACTTGGCTAATTTGATGTATTTAAGGGCCCAATGGATGTACCTAAGGTCCATTGCAATGTGTGATCCCAAAATAACTTATGAAATGATATTTGTGGCAGTCGTGCCTTGGGAGCAATGTTGGTTTGACGTCCACATTGTAAGTGTAGTGTGGTTAAATGTCCGCATTATGACTTTTCCTAGGGCCCATTGTTAGGCTCGTGCGTGTTATGTGTAGGCCGTCTAGGCCCACCTTTGTTATGTACATCATCCATCCTATATAGCATGTTTAATTCCATGATTCATGATCATATGCATCATACGTATGCTTGATATGAGGAATGACTGATCATAGCATATGCCTTTGGGCAGATTGTTTAGGGGCTCCCGTACAGGGGGTGTTGCCCTACATGAGCGCATGATACGCGCAGGATTGCTGTATGACTGGATAGTGTGATTCATGCATTCGCATTGTGTGATATGGTTACTATACGCCCTATCGACATCAGGGCCGTAGCCTCCACAGACGTATCGTGGTTGGCAGGATTGGATACCGGAAATACTGTTCTACATGGGGTGCGATAGATATCCCTGGGTGAAAGTCCCTAAACCCTTATGGTACCAGGAGGTTGCTCCAACGTCTAGACCGAGTGGGTGCATGAGCGCTGGGTGCCGATTACCAGACGGTTGCGCTTTCCACTGTGTCGTGGTCGGTTGGAAGGGGGTGCGGCCTTACCCGCCCGAGAGTAGGGGGCAATGCTAGGCTGAGTCTGACCAGCTCGAGGAATGGGTCCGCTATTGACGAGCCGAGCCGATATTGGCGGCGGATAGTGAGGTCTTTTCCACTCACCTTATTGCGCGCGATGGGGCGGCAATCGGCTTGGAGTGTACTAGACCCTGATATTCCCGATTTGAGCCGTATTGACATGTGGACTTAGATGAGGATTTGTATGCTTGACTTGCATTTTGCATTGCATGGCCTTGGTATGGCCGACATCATTCTTTGCACCGCATGGCCTTGGTACGGCTAATGGGATTCTTAGCATTCATCAGCATGTCCCGCATTACTCTGATACTGCATGACTACATTATCACCTTGGGCATACACTTTCACCACCCTCTAAGCTTTCTATAAGCTTATGCACGACCGTTGCGTGCAGGTGACGTTGGATCGCTGAGGCTTGGACGCGTGGCTGATCTTCTTTTGGAGTTTTGGTCTATCTTCATTGTATTTCCCTTATGCTCATTGTACCTGTAAAGTTTTTTATTATAGTGGAAATGTGATGGAGTTTTTGGTTGTTGTTTGTGGGTTATGCCTTTGGTTATGCTTATTACGAATCAAACGGATGTTAAAAATCCTCCTTGTAGCATCCCAGGATCGGAACCTGGCGAATGGGCGCTGGGAGCCGAGAATGGGGTTCTACGGAGGCTGTCGGTGCCAGATTCGGCGATCGGGAATTTTGTGAGCCCGGTTCCCGAGTTTGGGGCGTGACAGAAGTTGGTATCAGAGCATAACTCGGGAATAACCAAAAACAACATTACATATCTGCTATGAATGATTTAAGTCCTAAGTTCGGGAAACCTAGCGATCTTTTATTACCAACCTTTAACGAGTGTGCCTTCGAGAGCTTCAAAGTTGATAGGCACCTTCGCTCTTTCCTGTAGGACATGGCGCGTAGGAGAGTGACCCGATCGACTCCCGCTCCACCACCTGCGGCTCCCGCACTACCACCTACGATTCCTGCCCCACCACCCGAGATCCCTACTGCCCCACCTGAGGATGCCACCCATCTACTGTGGATTCATGCCGCCACCTATGGGCGCAGCTCTCTCCACCGAGACTAGTGAGCCTACCGTATCTGTGAGTGCTTCCCGATGCAGATGCCGCAGTGACGGCCGCACTTCGAGGCGGCACTCGTTTCTCCAAGACAGCAGAGCAGAGCGCTCGAGTGCCCTCCTTCGAGAGTTCCGACGCCTCGATCCTCCGCATTTCCGGGGTGAGCAGACCCGAACGTGGCCGAGAGATGGCGCGCCGACGTAGAGAAGATATTTGAGACGATGGGATGCGCGACCGAGCGGCGAGTCCGATTAGCCGTATTTCTTCTCCATGGTGAGGCTGAGCACTGGTGGATGTCAGTCTCTCGAGCAGCGGGCACTGATTTTGTTTGGACTTGGGAGGATTTTGTGGATCGGTTTGACCGACAGTATTTTCCCGATCACATCCGACGTCAGCGAGCGTTAGAGTTTGAGGCCTTGGTGCAGGGCGATATGACAGTGGCTCAGTATGCCGCTCGTTTTGTAGCACTGTCCCGATTTGCACCATATTTAGTGGATGATGAGGAGCGGAGAGCCCGCCGATTCGAGGCCGGCTTACGTTACGGTCTTCGAGGCCGTGTTATTGGGCATGAGCTCCCTACCTTCGAGGAAGTGGTGCGAAGGCCCAGATTTTTGAGGCCGAGTGGGACGGCTCTCGGTCGATCGTGGTCGAGGAGGGACCAGGAAGAGGCGAGCTCCTTCCGGTGATACCCAGCAGGTCGACCACCGCAGAGGCACACCGGTCGCCCGGCCTTTCGAGCACCGAAGACTCCCAGACCTCCAAAGACCACCTCCGAGACAGCTTCTCGGCACTTGTTTTAGGTGCGGTGCGACAGACACCGTATGTGGGAGTGTCCTCGTCCCCAAAGCAGAGAGGTCCACAGCAGCCTCCACCACCGCGGCAGCAACAGAGACCCCCACAGCAGGAGGCCCCCACAGCAGCGGCAGCAGCCTCCACCACCGAGGCCACCTCGGCACCGGCCTCGAGGCCGCAGCAGAGGCGGCTGACCGCCTCGGCGACCTCGGCAGCAGACGCTCGAGGGGACAGGCACCTCCCACGCTCAAGCTCGATTCTATGCGGCCCACCAGGACCTCAATCATCCGGAGGAGTCGTTGAGGGTATACTTCCCGTATCCGCATGCATTGCACGTGTGTTGTTTGATTCTCGTGCATCGCATTCTTTCGTGGCCGAGAGTTTTTGCCGATTGCTAGTTTACCGTTGGAGTCTGCTCATGAGGGGTTGTGATGTCAACTCCCTTGGGAAAGACCGCAGTGTTGGGCCGATTTTGCTTGTCTTGCCCGTTTTGGTTGGGGATATGTTTTTGCCTGCGACCTGTTTGCTTTGCCTATGTCTGAGTTTGATGTCATCCAGGGCATGGATTGGCTTGCCGAGTATCACGCCATATTGACTGCTCTATGAGGACAGTCATGTTTTGTATACCGGCTTGCCGCTGTTCCAGTTCGTGCCTGGAGGAGAGCCGTTGTCTTGTTTGATGTCTTGTGCCATAGAGGAGCCCTTAGTGGTGAGCGTCGACCAATTGACTGTGGTTTGCGATTTTCCCGATGTGTTTCGGGAGATTCCGGATTACCGCCTCGTCGACTCACCGAGTTTCGATTGATCTCATGGTATCGCGCCTATTTCAAAGGCCCCATATCGTATGGCACCATTGGAGTTGCGGGAACTGGAGCAATTGGACGAGTTGCGCGAGTTAGGCTTTATCCGTCCGAGCGCGCCGTGGGGAGCGCCGGTACTCTTCGTGAAGAAGAAGGATGGCTCGTTGAGGCTCTGCGTAGATTACCGCGAGCTCAACAAGGTCACGATCAATAACAAGTACCTGCTCCCGAGGATTGATGATTTGTTCGATCAGCTGCAGGGTGCACAGTTCTTTTCGAAGATTGACTTGCGTTCCGGTTATCATCAGATTCGGGTCCGAGAGGAGGACATTCAGAACAGCATTCAGAACGCGTTATGGTCATTTCGAGTTTGGTCATGTCCTTGACCGACCAATGCGCCAGCAGATGTTCATGCGATTGATGAACGAGGTCTTCCGTCCGTATCTCGATCGCTTTGTTGTAGTCTTCATCGACGACATTCTCGATTTATTCGAGGACGCGTGAGGAGCATGAGCGGCATTTAGAGATTACATTGCAGACCCTCCGCGCACACCGGTTGTATGCGAAGCTGGAGAAGTGCGAGTTTTGGCAGAGGAGGTGAAGTTCCTCGGTCACGTGGTGACGAGGGAGGGTGTCGCATGGACCCCTCGAAGGTTGAGGCGGTGCGTCTGGGGCCAGCCCACGATCGCGTCCGAGATCCGTAAATTTCCTTGGTTTAGCGGGATACTATGGACGTTTCATTGAGTGCTTCTCTCGTATTGCGGCCCTTGACTAGGTTGACCGGAAGGGTGCCGAGTTTATTTGGAGTGACGCCCGTGGCGAGCATTTATGGAGTTAAAGGACCGTCGACGTCCGCTCCTGTCCTCACTCTTCCCTCCGGGAGTGACGGATTTATTGTATTCACCGATGCCTCGCATATTGGTTTGGGTCTGTCCTGATGCAGCACAGGCCTGTAGCCTTCGCGTCTCGCCATCAAGATCCATGAGCCGAACTACCCCACGCATGATTTAGAGTTGGCTGCAGCTGTCTTCACCGAAGGTGTGGAGACACTATCTCTACGGGGTTAGGTTCGAGCTCTTTTCTGATCATAAGAGCTTGAAGTACCTCTTCTCTCAGTCTGAGTTGAATATGAGGCAGAGGCGTTGGATGGAACTCCTGAAGGACTATGATTTCGATCTTCAGTACCACCCGGGTAAGGCGAACGTGGTGGCGGATGCCCTCAGCCGTCAGCCACGAGGCCTGGTGGCGCATATGATGATTCAGGAGTGGCGAATGCTCGAGGATGTAGCAGAGTACGACTTTGAGTTTGGCTTGCAGTCTTCTATCGTGCAGTTATCGAGCCTGACGATTCAACCCTCTCTTGTCGCAAGGGTGATCGAGGCTCAGCAGGCAGACGAGTCGTTACAGGATTACCGAGCAGAGGCAGCATCTGAGAGTCAGACGGATTGGCAGATTGGTACAGATGGTGGACTTCGCTTCAGAGGCCGATTATGTGTCCCGGATATTCCTGAGCTACGCCGAGATCTTATGACCGAGGCACATCGATCGCGGTTTTCTATCCATCCTGGCTCGACGAAGATGTACCGCGACATGAGGCGACAGTATTTTTGGGCGGGGATGAAGCGCCAGATAGCCAGCTTTGTGGCCGAGTGTGACACGTGCCAGCGTGTCAAGGCCGATCATCGAGACCCCCGGTCTATTGCAGCCGTTGAGTGTCCCGATGTGGAAGTGGGAGCACGTGTCGGCAGATTTTATTATGGGCTTGCCGAGGACTCGGCGCGTCATGACGCCATCCGGGTTGTCGTTGATCGACTGACGAAGTCGGCACATTTTATTGCGATACGTGCGACTTGGCCTTTGGACCGGCTTGCGAGATTATTCATTGAGGATATTGTGAGACTGCATGGCGTTCCAGTCTCGATCGTTTCTGACCGAGACCCGAGGTTCACGTCTCAGTTTTGGGGGAGCTTCCAGAGAGCGATGGGTTCTGATTTGCAGCTCAGCACCGCATACCATCCGCAGACCGATGGCCAGACCGAGAGGGTCAACCAGATCCTTGAGGATATGCTTCGGGCCTGCGCGATTGATTTCGGGGGTAGCTGGGATGAGCATCTGCGATTGGCTGAGTTTTCATACAATAACAGCTATCAGGCGACCATCGGCATGGCTCCTTTTGAGGCGCTATATGGCAGACCATGCAGATCACCGAGTTGTTGGACCGAGGTTGGAGAGCGTCGTCTCTTAGGTCCCGAGCTTGTGCAGGAGACGTCAGAGGCTATTGATATCCTGAGGCAGAGGATGTGCACAGCTCAGAGCCGGCAGAAGAGTTTTGCTGATCGTCGGCGTCGTCCCTTGGAGTTTGATGTAGGGGACCATGTGTATCTCAAGGTCTCGCCTATGAAGGGCGTAGTGCGATTTGGAGCGAAGGGCAAGCTTGCCCCGAGATTCATAGGACCTTTTGAGATTACTGAGCGCGTTGGCGCTGTGGCCTATCGGCTTGCCTTGCCATCTCAGTTGTCTGGCGTCCACAACGTTTTTCATGTCTCCATGTTGAGGAAGTGTGGGTCAGACATCGTTCCTGTTATCGATTGGCAGCCGTTAGAGGTTCGTGAGGACGCTTCCTATATTGAGCAGCCAGTCCGTATCCTTGATCGGAAGGAGCAGGTCCTCCGGACCAAGGTCATTCCGTTGGTGAAGGTTCAGTGGGGTCACCATTCTGTTGAGGAGGCTTCTTGGGAGCGTGAGGCTGAGATTCGAGAGCGTTATCCCCATCTTTTTGATGATTGATTGTGTTGCATGTTGTATGTTATCTCTGATTTTATATAGTGATGTTATGTTTCTTTTCCCTCTTGAGTTCTGCCTAGTTGCGATGATTGTGTAAATTTCGAGGACGAAATTTCTATTAGGAGGGGAGAGCTGTAAGACCCGTGTCCTAATCCGTACTGTTCCGTTAGCTTCCGCGGTCCTTCCGGTCAAATTCCGGCAACCTTCGCACCGTATTCGGTATTTGCGCATGATCCTAAGCCAGGTCTCGCGCACCGACGTCGGCTTGGTCCGGAGGTTATATCATAGCGACCGCGTCGTCGCCGCGGTTCCAACGCCGTGACTTGCGCACCGAACCGATACCCAGGTAAGAAGATGCCGATCAGCGTTTATTCCGAAGAAACACCGCGCGTTGCGGATTTCGAGGGAATCTCTACAATTAGTCCCATCAATCAACCATTAAAGCATCCCATACCTCAAGTACAACAACCCATCACCACCTTTTACAAAAGTCCACCATTCTTTCCACCTCACCACTCCTCTTTTCCAAATTTCAACAACAACCATACACCTTTTCACTATTTTCAACCCAAACCATCCCCCATCACTCCATCACCCATCTCTTTCTCTCTCTCTCCCTCCCTTTACAACTATCTCTCTTATTCTTTTTTTTCAAAAAAAAAATCCAAATCCAAGAGAGAGCACCATGAGTTCCCCATGGTGAGAAAACTTCATTTGTGAGGTCCACCTTTCCCACCCCTTCATCTCTCATCTCAACCATCCATTTCCCATCTTCCTCCATCAAAGGGTAGTACAAGGAGCCAAGGAAGCCAAGGGAGCAAGAAGATCTAGCGGTGGGTGTTTGGATAGGATAGTTTTTGATGTTTTTAAGATGGGCCAAGTGAGGCCAACCGATCAATGGTTTGGATCTCGCTTTGGACCCTATGATGTGGCCAATGGCCCACTTGGATCATCATGATCATTCCATGATGGGGCCATTCTCCATGGACCCCATCATGATGTTTACTTTCTTGCATATTTAAGGTCATCTAGACCATTTGTTTTAGTGGAGAAAGGATCTCCACCGTTGGATTTCAATTCCATGGACCCCACATGTAATGGGATCCACTTGATGTATGATTTAGTGCAAGGGAGGGCCCATAGTGCGGGGTCCCTCCATCACACGGTCTCACTCTCTATCCCTCTCCCTTTTTATTTTATTTTTATTTTATTTTATTTTTATTTTTATTTTGTTGTATGATGGTAAGGTTGTATGGCTACTTGAATGGACCCCACCATGTAGTAAGCATTTTATTTGAGTGGGGCCCACCTTATAAGTATAATACCCACGCCGTTCATCAGTGGTGGCCCACCTGAACAGGCCCACCTCAAATTGCAAAGACAGTCCAGCGTCCCTGGACGCTGGACGTTTAAATGGAAAACATAAATATCCTTTTTTAAAAAGCCTTGGAGTGGTCCACTCACGTAGGCCCCACCTTGATGTATATATTAAATCCATGCCGTTCATTCCTTTCCCAAGATGATTTTAGGCGTTGAGCCAGAAGGTGGGATCCATCAGATCTTCAGGCGGGCCATACTGTGACAAATGGAGGTTTGCACCATTGAAACCTTTCCTAACCCTTTTATACGCTGAAGCAGGCCCAATATTGGGCTTGTTTTGTCTGTCGCGAGGCATGGGGAGTCAATGGACGGAGCAGATCTGCAAGAGGTGGACCCCACCTGCAAAATCTATGAAAAAAAACGAATATCAAAAAAAAAAAAAAAGGCAAAGAGCAACTAACTTTCAAAAGAAAAACCTCGCCATTCAATTATCGCCGATCTTTATAAAATTCTGCAAATGGTTGAATAGGTGACTAATCTTCTCAAATTTTGGTCACGTACGCTTATATTCAATGTATCTACTTACTTCAGTGCTTGGTGGCCCACATCAAAGGAAAGCAGTGTGAATTGGATTATACCGTTGAAACTTCTTTTGGGCCCACGAAGTTTTGGATCAGGGTGAAAATTATTTTCACCCTTCATCTAGGTCTGCTGGACCTTATCAACGGTCCGGATGGGATATAAACACTATGGTGGGCCCCACATGGAGCCCACATTGACGTATGTGTTTCATTCCCACCGTCCGCCTGGACGGTGGACGTGGAGCCACTCTGATGTGTATGGGCCCACTGTGATGTGTGTGTGTGTGTATATATATAGATATATATATATATATATATATATATATATATAATATTATAGTTCATATAATATTATATACATATATTATGTATATATATTATATACTATATACATATTATATACTATATTATATGTATATATTTTTATTTTTATTTTTACTAATGTTGAGGCCCGTGATTGAGGCCCACCTCAGTACTTGTGACCCATGGTTGAGGCCCACTTTGATGTATATAAAAGGCCCATGGGTCGAGGCCCATTTGATGTAATGGGGCCAATGAGTTGAGGCCCATTTGATGTGCACATGGGGCCCAATTGGTGAGGCCCATTTGATACATATAAGGCCCAGGTGAGTAGACCCATTTGATGTACATATGGAGCCCAACTGTCGAGGCCCATTTGACACGTGTACGGCCCATACGCTTCGCCCTTTTTGATATGTTCTGAAGCCCCCGGGTTATAACCCATTGCAATGTACATAAGGCCCATTGGTGTGGCCCACTTAATGAATATAAAGCCCATATGACTTGGCTAATTTGATGTATTTAAGGGCCCAATGGATGTACCTAAGGTCCATTGCAATGTGTGATCCCAAAATAACTTATGAAATGATATTTGTGGCAGTCGTGCCTTGGGAGCAATGTTGGTTTGACGTCCACATTGTAAGTGTAGTGTGGTTAAATGTCCGCATTATGACTTTTCCTAGGGCCCAGTGTTAGGCTCGTGCGTGTGTGTTATGTGTAGGCCGTCTAGGCCCACCTTTGTTATGTACATCATCCATCCTATATAGCATGTTTAATTCCATGATTCATGATCATATGCATCATACGTATGCTTGATATGAGAATGATCGATCATAGCATATGCCTTTGGGCGAACTGTTTATGGGGCTCCGTACAGGGGTGTTGCCCTACATGAGCGCATGATACGCGTAGAATTGTTGTATGACTGGATAGTGTGATTCATGCATTCGCATTGTGTGATATGGTTACTGTACGCCCTAGCGATATCAGGGCCGTAGCCTCCACAGACGTATCGTGGTTGGCAGGATTGGATACCGAAAATCTTGTTTTACATGGGGTGCCATAGATATCCCTGGGTGAAAGTCCCTAAACCCTTATGGTACCAGGAGGTTGCTCTAATGTTTAGACCGAGTGGGTGCATGAGCGCCGAGTGCCGATTACCAGATGGTCGCGCTTTCCACTGTGTCGTGGTCGGTTGGAAGAGGGTGCAGCCTTACCCGCCCAAGTGGAGGGGCCAAAGCTAGGTTGAATTTGACCAGCTCGAGGAATGGGTCCGCTATTGACGAGTCGAGCCCGATATTGGCAGATGGATAGTGAGGTCTCTTCCACCCACCTTATTGCACGCGATGGGGTGGCACACTGGCTTGGAGTGTACTAGACCCGAGTGATATCCCAGAGCTGAGCCGTATGGATATATGGACTTAGATGAGGATTTGTGTGCTTGAATTGCATCTCGCATCGCATGGCCTTGGTATGGCCAACATCATAATTTGCAACTCAAGGCCTTGTTAATGCTAATGGGATTCTTAGCAGAAATAAGCATGTTCCGAATTACTCTGATACCGCATGACTACATTATCACCTTGGGCATACACTTTCACCACCCTCTAAGCTTTCTATAAGCTTATGCACGACCGTTGCGTGCAGGTGACGTTGGATCGCAGCAGCGCTGAGGCTTGGACGCGTGGCTGATCTTCTTTTGGAGTTTTGGTCTATCTTCATTGTATTTCCCTTATGCTCATTGTACTTGTAAAGTTTTTTATTATAGTGAAAATGTGATGGAGTTTTGGTTGTTGTTTGTGGGTTATGCCTTTGGTTATGCTTATTACGAATCAAACTGATATTGAAAATCCTCCTTGTAGCATCCCAGGATTGGAACCTGGCGAATGGGCGCTGGGAGCCGAGGATGGGGTTCTACGGAGGCTGTCGGCGCCAGATTGGGCGATCGAGAATTTTGTGAGTTCGAGTTTGGGGCGTGACAGAAGTTGGTATCAGAGCATAACTCGGGAATAACCAAAAACAACATTACATATCTGCTATGAATGATTTAAGTCCTAAGTTCGGGAAACCTAGCGATCTTTTATTACCAACCTTTAACGAGTGTGCCTTCGAGAGCTTCAAAGTTGATAGGCACCTTCGCTCTTTCCTGTAGGACATGGCGCGTAGGAGAGTGACCCGATCGACTCCCGCTCCACCACCTGCGGCTCCCGCACTACCACCTACGATTCCTGCCCCACCACCCGAGATCCCTACTGCCCCGCCTGAGGATGCCGCTCCTCTACCAGGGATTCATGCTGCCCAGCCTATGGGCGCAGCTCCTCCACCAGAGACCGGTGCGGAGCCTACCGTATCTGTGAGTGCTTCCCAGTTACAGCACACTTCAGGGGCAGGGCAGACCCCCAGTCGTTTCTCCAGCACAGGCAGAGCAGGAGCGCTCGAGTGCCCTCCTTCGAGAGTTCCGACGCCTCGATCCTCCGCATTTCCAGGGTGAGCCAGACCCGACCGTGGCCGAGAGATGGCGCGCCGACGTAGAGAAGATATTTGAGACGATGGGATGCGCGACCGAGCGGCGAGTCCGATTAGCCGTATTTCTTCTCCATGGTGAGGCTGAGCACTGGTGGATGTCAGTCTCTCGAGCAGCGGGCACTGATTTTGTTTGGACTTGGGAGGATTTTGTGGATCGGTTTGACCGACAGTATTTTCCCGATCACATCCGACGTCAGCGAGCGTTGGAGTTTGAGGCCTTGGTGCAGGGCGATATGACAGTGGCTCAGTATGCCGCTCGTTTTGTAGCACTGTCCAGATTTGCACCATATTTAGTGGATGATGAGGAGCGGAGAGCCCGCCGATTCGAGGCCGGCTTACGTTACGGTCTTCGAGGCCGTGTTATTGGGCATGAGCTTCCTACCTTCGAGGAAGTGGTGCGGAAGGCCCAGATTTTTGAGGCTGAGTGGGACAGCTCTCAGTCTGATCGCGGTCAGAGGAGGGACCGGAAGAGGCAGGCTCCTTCCAGTGATACCCAGCAGGGTCGACCACCGCAGAGGCGCACAGGTCGCCCAGCCTTTCGAGCACCAGCAGCACCCCCAGCACCTCCAGCACCACCTCCGAGACAGTTCTCTGGCACTTGTTTTAGGTGCGGTGCGACAGGACACCGTATGTGGGAGTGTCCTCGCCCCCAGCAGCAGCAGAGAGGTCCACAGCAGCCTCCACCACCGCAGCAGCAGCAGAGACCCCCACAGCAGCAGCAGAGGCCCCCACAGCAGCAGCGACAGCAGCCTCCACCACCGAGACCACCTCAGCAGCAGCATCAGCACCAGCCTCCGAGGCCGCAGCAGCAGAGGCAGCAGTTTCGACCGCCTCAGCGACCTCAGCAGCAGCAGCATGCTCAGAGGGGACAGGCACCTCCCCAGCCGACTCAGGCTCGATTCTATGCGGCCCAGCAGGATCCTCAGTCATCTGGAGGAGTCGTTGAGGGTATACTTCCTGTATCTGCATGCATTGCACGTGTGTTGTTTGATTCTGGTGCATCGCATTCTTTCGTGGCCGAGAGTTTTTGCCGATTGACTGGTTTACCGTTGGAGTCTGCTCATGAGGGGTTGACTGTATCGACTCCCTTGGGGAAGACTGCAGTGTTGGGCCGATTTTGCTTGTCTTGCCCCGTTTTGGTTGGGGATATGTTTTTGCCTGCCGACCTGTTTGCTTTGCCTATGTCAGAGTTTGATGTCATCCTGGGCATGGATTGGCTTGCCGAGTATCACGCCATATTAGATTGCTCCGCGAGGACAGTCACGTTTTGTATACCTGGCTTGCCGCAGTTCCAGTTCATTGCTGAGCCCAGAGGAGAGCCGTTGTCTTGTTTGATGTCTTGTGCCATAGAGGAGCCCTTAGTGGTGAGCGTCGACCAGTTGCCTGTGGTTTGCGATTTTCCCGATGTGTTTCAGGAGATTCCGGGATTACCGCCTCGTCGACTCACCGAGTTTCAGATTGATCTCGTGCCCGGTACTGCGCCTATTTCAAAGGCCCCATATCGTATGGCACCATTGGAGTTGCGGGAACTGCAGAAGCAGTTGGACGAGTTGCGCGAGTTAGGCTTTATCCGTCCGAGCAGTTCGCCGTGGGGAGCGCCGGTACTCTTCGTGAAGAAGAAGGATGGCTCGTTGAGGCTCTGCGTAGATTACCGCGAGCTCAACAAGGTCACGATCAAGAACAAGTACCCGCTCCCGAGGATTGATGATTTGTTCGATCAGCTGCAGGGTGCACAGTTCTTTTCGAAGATTGACTTGCGTTCCGGTTATCATCAGATTCGGGTCCGAGAGGAGGACATTCCGAAGACCGCATTCAGGACGCGTTATGGTCATTTTGAGTTTCAGGTCATGTCCTTCGGACTGACCAATGCGCCAGCAGTATTCATGCAGTTGATGAACGAGGTCTTCCGTCCGTATCTCGATCAGTTTGTTGTAGTCTTCATCGACGACATTCTGATTTATTCGAGGACTCGTGAGGAGCATGAGCAGCATTTAGAGGTTACATTGCAGACCCTCCGTGCACACCGGTTGTATGCGAAGGCTGGAGAAGTGCGAGTTTTGGCAGAGGAGGTGAAGTTCCTCGGTCACGTGGTGACGAGGGAGGGTGTCGCAGATGGACCCCTCGAAGGTTGAGGCGATGCGTCGGTGGGGCCAGCCCACGACTGCGTCCGAGATCCGTAGTTTCCTTGGTTTAGCGGGATATTATCGGCGTTTCATTGAGGGCTTCTCCGTATTGCAGGCCCCGTTGACTAGGTTGACCGGAAGGGCGCAGAGTTTATTTGGAGTGACGCTGTGAGCGAGCATTTATGGAGTTAAAGGACCGTCGACGTCCGCTCCTGTCCTCACTCTTCCCTCCGGGAGTGACGGATTTATTGTATTCACCGATGCCTCGCATATTGGTTTGGGTCTTTGTCCCGATGCGAGGCAGGACTGTAGCCTTCGCGTCTCGCCATCAAGATCCATGAGCCGAACTACCCCACGCATGATTTAGAGTTGGCCGCAGTCGTTTCGCACCGAAGGTGTGGAGACACTATCTCTATGGGGTTAGGTTCGAGCTCTTTTCCGATCATAAGAGCTTGAAGTACCTCTTCTCTCAATCTGAGTTGAATATGAGCAGAGGTGTTGGATGGAGCTCTGAAGGACTATGATTTCGATCTCGCACCACCCGGGTAAGGCGAACGTGGTGGCGGATGCCCTCAGCCGTCAGCCACGAGGCCTGGTGGCGCATATGATGATTCAGGAGTGGCGAATGCTCGAGGATGTAGCAGAGTACGACTTTGAGTTTGGCTTGCAGTCTTCTATCGTGCAGTTATCGAGCCTGACGATTCAACCCTCTCTTGTCGCAAGGGTGATCGAGGCTCAGCAGGCAGACGAGTCGTTACAGGATTACCGAGCAGAGGCAGCATCTGAGAGTCAGACAGATTGGCAGATTGGTACAGATGGTGGACTTCGCTTCAGAGGCCGATTATGTGTCCCGGATATTCCTGAGCTACGCCGAGATCTTATGACCGAGGCACATCGATCGCGGTTTTCTATACATCCTGGCTCGACGAAGATGTACCGCGACATGAGGCGACAGTATTTTTGGGCGGGGATGAAGCGCCAGATAGCCAGCTTTGTGGCCGAGTGTGACACGTGCCAGCGTGTCAAGGCCGATCATCAGAGACCCCCTGGTCTATTGCAGCCGTTGAGTGTCCCGATGTGGAAGTGGGAGCACGTGTCGACAGATTTTATTATGGGCTTGCCGAGGACTCAGCGCGGTCATGACGCCATCTGGGTTGTCATTGATCGACTGACGAAGTCGGCACATTTTATTGCGATACGTGCGACTTGGCCTTTGGACCGGCTTGCGAGATTATTCATTGAGGATATTGTGAGACTGCATGGCGTTCCAGTCTCGATCGTTTCTGACCGAGACCCGAGGTTCACGTCTCAGTTTTGGGGGAGCTTCCAGAGAGCGATGGGTTCTGATTTGCAGCTCAGCACCGCATACCATCCGCAGACCGATGGCCAGACCGAGAGGGTCAACCAGATCCTTGAGGATATGCTTCGGGCCTGCGCGATTGATTTCGGGGGTAGCTGGGATGAGCATCTGCGATTGGCTGAGTTTTCATACAATAACAGCTATCAGGCGACCATCGGCATGGCTCCTTTTGAGGCGCTATATGGCAGACCATGCAGATCACCGAGTTGTTGGACCGAGGTTGGAGAGCGTCGTCTCTTAGGTCCCGAGCTTGTGCAGGAGACGTCAGAGGCTATTGATATCATCAGGCAGAGGATGCGCACAGCTCAGAGCCGGCAGAAGAGTTTTGCTGATCGTCGGCGTCGTCCCTTGGAGTTTGATGTAGGGGACCATGTGTATCTCAAGGTCTCGCCTATGAAGGGCGTGGTTCGATTTGGAGCGAAGGGCAAGCTTGCCCCGAGATTCATAGGACCTTTCGAGATCACTGGGCGCGTTGGCGCCGTGGCCTACCGGCTTGCCTTGCCATCTTAGTTGTCTGGCAACAACGGTTTTCATGTCTCCATGTTGAGGAAGTGTGGGTCGAACATCATTCTTATCGATTGGCAGCGGTTAGAGGTTCGTGAGGACGCTTCCTATATTGAGCAACCCGTATCCTTGATCGGAAGGAGCAGTCCTCCGGACCAAGGTCATTCCGTTGGTGAAGGTTCATGGGGTCACCATTCTGGTGAGGAGGCTTCTTGGGAGCGTGAGGTGAGATTCGTGAGCGTTATCCCCATCTTTTTGATGATTGATTGTGTTGCATGTTGTATGTTATCTCTGATTTTATATAGTGATGTTATGTTTCTTTTCCCTCTTGAGTTCTGCCTAGTTGCGATGATTGTGTAAATTTCGAGGACGAAATTTCTATTAGGAGGGGAGAGCTGTAAGACCCGTGTCCTAATCCGTACTGTTCCGTTAGCTTCCGCGGTCCTTCCGGTCAAATTTCGGCAACCTTCGCACCGTATTCGGTATTTGCGCATGATCCTAAGCCAGGACTAGCGCAACGACGTCGGCTTGGTCCGGAGGTTATATCATAGCGACAGCGTCGTCGCCGAGGTTCCAACGCCGTGACTTTCGCAACGAACCGAAACCCATGCCAAGAAGATGGCGATCTTCGTTTTTTCCGAATAAACACCGAGCGTTGCGGATTTCGAGGGAATCTCTACAATTAGTCCCATCAATCAACCATTAAAGCATCCCATACCTCAAGTACAACAACCCATCACCACCTTTTACAAAAGTCCACCATTCTTTCCACCTCACCACTCCTCTTTTCCAAATTTCAACAACAACCATACACCTTTTCACTATTTTCAACCCAAACCATCCCCCATCACTCCATCACCCATCTCTTTCTCTCTCTCTCCCTCCCTTTACAACTATCTCTCTTATTCTTTTTTTTAAAAAAAAGAAATCCAAATCCAAGAGAGAGCACCATGAGTCCCCCATGGTGAGAAAACTTCATATGTGAGGTCCACCTTTCCCACCCCTTCATCTCTCATCTCAACCATCCATTTCCCATCTTCCTCCATCAAAGGGTAGTACAAGGAGCCAAGGAAGCCAAGGGAGCAAGAAGATCAGCGGTGGGTGTTTGGATAGGATAGTTTTTGATGTTTTTAAGATGGGCCAAGTGAGGCCAACCGATCAATGGTTTGGATCTCGCTTTGGACCCTATGATGTGGCCAATGGCCCACTTGGATCATCATGATCATTCCATGATGGGGCCATTCTCCATGGACCCCATCATGATGTTTACTTTCTTGCATATTTAAGGTCATCTAGACCATTTGTTTTAGTGGAGAAAGGATCTCCACCGTTGGATTTCAATTCCATGGACCCCACATGTAATGGGATCCACTTGATGTATGATTTAGTGCAAGGGAGGGCCTATAGTGCGGGGTCCCTCCATCACACGGTCTCACTCTCTATCCCTCTCCCTTTTTATTTTATTTTTATTTTATTTTATTTTTATTTTTATTTTGTTGTATGATGGTAAGGTTGTATGGCTACTTGAATGGACCCCACCATGTAGTAAGCATTTTATTTGAGTGGGGCCCACCTTATAAGTATAATACCCACGCCGTTCATCAGTGGTGGCCCACCTGAACAGGCCCACCTCAAATTGCAAAGACCGTCCAGCCCTGGACGCTGGACGTTTAAATGGAAAACATAAATATCCTTTTTTAAAAAGCCTTGGAGTGGTCCACTCACGTAGGCCCCACCTTGATGTATATATTAAATCCATGCCGTTCATTCCTTTCCCAAGATGATTTTAGGCGTTGAGCCAGAAGGTGGGATCCATCAGATCTTCAGGCGGGCCATACTGTGACAAATGGAGGTTTGCACCATTGAAACCTTTCCTAACCCTTTTATACGCTGAAGCAGGCCCAATATTGGGCTTGTTTTGTCTGTCGCGAGGCATGGGGAGTCAATGGACGGAGCAGATCTGCAAGAGGTGGACCCCACCTGCAAAATCTATGAAAAAAAACGAATATCAAAAAAAAAAAAACAAAACAGCAGCAGCTGCGCACGCCAGCGTCCGGGCGGACGGTGACCGAGCAGCCACCCACGGCTGCAGCCGTGGGCCCCACCTTGATGTTTATATGTCATCTAACCCGTTCATCGGGTGGGCCACTACCTGACGTGGGCCCACCCCAAAAATCAGACTGATCCAAGATTCGGGCGGCCCACATCAAAGGAAACAGTGTGAATTGGATTATACCGTTGAAACTCCTTTTTGGGCCCACAGAAGTTTTGGATCAGGGTGAAAATTATTTTCACCCTTCATCTAGGTCTGCTGGACCTTATCAACGGTCCGGATGGGATATAAACACTATGGTGGGCCCCACATGGAGCCCACATTGACGTATGTGTTTCATTCCCACCGTCCGCCTGGACGGTGGACGTGGAGCCACTCTGATGTGTATGGGCCCACTGTGATGAGTGTGTGGGCCCACTGTGATGTGTGTGTGTGTGTATATATATAGATATATATATATATATATATATAATATTATAGTTCATATAATATTATATACATATATTATGTATATATACTATATACTATATACATATTATATACTATATTATATGTATATATTTTTATTTTTATTTTTTACTAATGTTGAGGCCCGTGATTGAGGCCCACCTCAGTACTTGTGACCCATGGTTGAGGCCCACTTTGATGTATATAAAAGGCCCATGGGTCGAGGCCCATTTGATGTAATGGGGCCAATGAGTTGAGGCCCATTTGATGTGCACATGGGGCCCAATTGGTGAGGCCCATTTGATACATATAAGGCCCAGGTGAGTAGACCCATTTGATGTACATATGGAGCCCAACTGTCGAGGCCCATTTGACACGTGTAAGGCCCATAAGCTTAGGCCTATTTGATATGTGAAGCCCCCGGGTTATAACCCATTGCAATGTACATAAGGCCCATTGGTGTGGCCCACTTAATGAATATAAAGCCCATATGACTTGGCTAATTTGATGTATTTAAGGGCCCAATGGATGTACCTAAGGTCCATTGCAATGTGTGATCCCAAAATAACTTATGAAATGATATTTGTGGCAGTCGTGCCTTGGGAGCAATGTTGGTTTGACGTCCACATTGTAAGTGTAGTGTGGTTAAATGTCCGCATTATGACTTTTCCTAGGGCCCATTGTTAGGCTCGTGCGTGTTATGTGTAGGCCGTCTAGGCCCACCTTTGTTATGTACATCATCCATCCTATATAGCATGTTTAATTCCATGATTCATGATCATATGCATCATACGTATGCTTGATATGAGGAATGACTGATCATAGCATATGCCTTTGGGCAGATTGTTTAGGGGCTCCCGTACATGGTGTGTTTCCCTACATGAGAGCACGATAATCGCAGTATTGCTGCATGAATGAATAGTGTGATACATTAATTCTCATTGTGTGATATGGTTACTATACGCCCTATCGACATCGGGCCGTAGCCTCCACAGGACGTATCGTGGTTGGCGGGATTGGATACCGAAATCTTGTTTTACATGGGGTGCGATAGATATCCTGGGTGAAAGTCCCTAAACCCTTATGGTACCAGGAGGTTGCTCCAACGTCTAGACCGAGTGGATGCATGAGCGCTGATTGCCGATTACCAGACGGTTGCGTTTTCCACTGTGTCGTGGTCGGTTGGAAGGGGGTGCGGCCTTACCCGCCCGAGAGTAGGGGGCAATGCTAGGCTGAGTTTGACCAGCTCGAGGAATGAGTCCGCTATTGACGAGCCGAGCCCGATATTGGCAGGCGGATAGTGAGGTCTTTTCCACTCACCTTATTGCGCGCGATGGGGCGGCAATCTGGCTTGGAGTGTACTAGACCCCGGTGATATTCCAGATTTGAGCCGTATTGACATGTGGACTTAGATGAGGATTTGTATGCTTGACTTGCATTTTGCATTGCATGGCCTTGGTATGGCCGACATCATTCTTTGCACCGCATGGCCTTGGTACGGCTAATGGGATTCTTCGTATTCATCAGCATGTTCCGCATTACTCTGATACTGCATGACTACATTATCACCTTGGGCATACACTTTCACCACCCTCTAAGCTTTCTATAAGCTTATGCACGACCGTTGCGTGCAGGTGACGTTAGATCGCAGCAGCGCTGAGGCTTGGACGCGTGGCTGATCTTCTTTTGGAGTTTTGGTCTATCTTCATTGTATTTCTCTTATGCTCATTGTACCTGTAAAGTTTTTTATTATAGTGGAAATGTGATGGAGTTTTTGGTTGTTGTTTGTGGGTTATGCCTTTGGTTATGCTTATTACGAATCAAACGGATGTTAAAAATCCTCCTTGTAGCATCCCAGGATCGGAACCTGGCGAATGGGCGCTGGGAGCCGAGAATGGGGTTCTACGGAGGCTGTCGGTGCTAGATTCGGCGATCGGGAATTTTGTGAGCCCGGTTCCCGAGTTTGGGGCGTGACAAAAGGTGTCATAGGGACATATAAATGTGGTCTTTTCCTAGTCCTCAGGGGGCGATTTCAATCTGATTATATCTCGAATACCCGTCATGGAAACAATAATAGGAATGACCAGCTAGCCTTTCCAAGATTTGATCAATGAAGGGCAAAGGAAAGTGGTCCTTCCTTGTGACGGTATTCAGCTTTCTATAGTCAATGCACATTCTCCAACCAGTAGTAACTCTAGTTGGTACGAGTTCATTATTGGTATTGGCTACGATAGTGATTCCGGACTTCTTAGGAACCACCTGAGTTAGACTCACCCATTGATTATCGGATATAGGGTATATAATACCCATATCTAATAGTTTCAGCTCGGCCTTAACCACTTCTTTCATGTTAGGATTGAGTCTACGTTATGATTGCCATGAGATCTTCGCATTATCCTCAAGATATATGCGGTGAGTACAAATCGAGGGGTCGATTCCCTTGAGGTCCGCTATCGTCCATCCTAAGGCTCCCTTATGCTCAATGAGAGTAGTTATGTCCATACTCTCCTGTTCTTTCTCCATGTGGGTAGAGATCACCACCGGGTATGTCTCATCTTGACCTAAATAGACATATTTAAAATCAGAGGGTAAAAGTTTTAGGTCAAGCTTCGGTGGCTTGAGGTTAGATGGTAGAGACACGACATCAGTTTGGGGCAATTCTTCAAATTATGGCCTCCACTAGTTAACTTTAAGTACTAGCGCAGTATCAAGCAAGGCACATGTCTCCCTAATTATGTCATCATCCAAGTCATGAGAGTGGGCCAGACACGTCTCTAGAGGGTCAGAGGATAAAGTCATAGGCGTTCTATCCTCCACGAAAGAATCAATCATGTTAATGTCATGGAAATCGTCATCCTCCTCGAAATTTCTACCGTTATTGATGTTTGACTCCAATGTCATATTCCCAAAAGACATGCTCATGACTCCATTCCTACAATTGATAATTGCGTTTGAAGTGGTCAGGAATGGGTGACCAAGAATGACGGGAATGTGAGTGCTTTCATTATTGACTGGTTCAGTATCTATGATGATGAAATCTAAAGGGTAGTAGAAGCTTTCAACCTGAACTAACACATCCTCAATTATCCCTCTTGGTATACGAATAGAATAATCAGCGAGTTGTTATGTGGTTATGGTGCTTTTCAATTCACCTAACCCTAGCTGCTTGTATACCGAGTAGATAATCAGATTAATGCTCACTCCTAAGTCAAGAAGTGCATGCTTAATATGGTAGTTACCGATCATACATGATATGGTTAGGCTACCAGGATCCTTGAATTTTTGCGGCACGTCTTGCTTTAAGATGGCACTCACTTTCTCAGTCAAGAAGATTTTCTTTTGAATATTCTTCCGTCTTTTGGCCGTGCATAAGTTTTTCAGGAATTTGGCATATGAAGGTATTTATTTCACGGTATTAAGTAGAGGATATTAACTTTTACTTCTTTCAACACCTCTAGAATATCCCGAGAGTTAGAGGTTTTGGTGCAACCAACTGTTGGGGAAATGGAGCAACTGGCTTCTCTAGAAGTTCCAGTTCTAATTTTTGTGGGGCATCACTAGATCCATCATTGTTGTCCTCTTCTAATTTTTAAGGCTTTTCAGGCCTAATAGAAAGGTTTTATCAATACTCTTCCCACTCCTAAGAGTGGTGATGGATTTAGCGTGCTCCATCTGATTTGAAGAGCTTGGATCGCCAACTTCATATTACAGCTTTGGATTGGGAAGAGGTTTAACTGGGAGGCTCCCCTTATTCTCAATCGTGTTTTCAGCCTTAAGTCCTTGTAGTGTTTTGTTAAGGTCTTGCAAGGCTAGTAGCATACCTTGATTGAAATGATCTTACTTTTCAAAATGTTTTAAAATCGGATCCTCTTGAGGTTTCTCTTGTTGTTGTTGTGAAGTTTGATTAAAGAAACCTTGAGGGGTAGTAGTCTGTCCATTCCTCCAACTAAAATTTGGATGATTTTTCCAACCAGGATTGTACGTATTAAAGGTAGGTCCATTAAAAGGTCTTTGATAGTTATTTATGGCATTGGCTTGTTCATTCAACACTCCTCGAAAGGCAGGTACTGTGGGACAATTTTCAGTTGTATGAATGTTACAATCACAAATGTCACAAACAATTTCATTAACCTCATCCTTCTTTCCTTCCATGGCCTCAAATTTTCTTATGAGATTAGTCACTTTATAATTGAGATCATCCTCTTCTTTCAGGAGATACAATCCACCTTTCTCCTTATATTGATTCAGCCTAGATGTAGTGTTCGAATTTAGGTAATGGTCTCATGATTGTGTTTTTTCAGCAAGTCTATCAAGGTAATCTCATACCTCATCGACATCTTTATTCATGAACTCTCTATTACACATTGTCTTGACCAATTAGTGCATGGAAGATGACAGTCCATCATAGAACTGACAAGATCCTTGAACCATTCTCAATATTGGAAGAATGTTTCATCCTCCTTTTGGGCAAAGTTCATGATTGTTTTTCTAAGGGTAATCGTTTAATGATGTGGAAAAAATTTTCTTTATGAATTCCCTTTGCATATTATTCCATCTGCCAATGGATCTAGGACGCAGTGAATGTAACCACGTCTTAATCTTCTCCTTCAAGGAAAAGGGAAAGAGTTTCAGCCTGACTATATCCTCAAATACATTAAGAAAGTATAAAGTGACTCTGATTCAAGCCCATGGAATTTAGGAAGGAGTTGGATAATCCCTAGCTTGATGTTCATATGTCCTGTATTTTTAAGAAAAATCATGCATGAGGGCATACTCACCCCCACCAGTTGTAAATAATCTCATAAAGTACGAGGTAGGGGTACTTGATGCACCTCATTCTCATCATGAATGTCCTCTACCCTAAGTTGAGGTAGAAGATGTTGGTTTTTAGCCATCACTTCAATTAACTCAGGGAATTTCGAGCGATGTTTAGTCCTATGATGGATAGTTAACCCCTTAACCAATCCTCATTTAGTCAAGAGACATCGAGTATTATCGCAAACCCACTTGAGCATAAAACACTCGCAGCCCTCAATTCAGATTATAACCTAGATCTAAGAGAAAGAATAGAAATGACAATCTAGAAATAAAGAGGAAAGCCGGAAAGAAGTTACCAAATTCGAAGTCCTAAGTTAAGAACCTGCAAAACAAAACAACCAAGTTAGTTTCTAGAAGATAAGACCTAATCTAGAAAATAGAGAAAGTAAAGAAATTAGGATGAAGTTACCAATTTAGAAGATCTATCAACAACCCTACAAAACAGGATGGTTAGTTCTAAAAGTCAAATAGAAAAAAAAAATCTAAAACTAAAGTTAGTAAAATCCTAATCTTAAACTAATTCTAAAACCAATTAATTTCAAAAATACGTAGCCATCAGTCCCTAGCAACGGCGCTAAAAACTTATTCACTCACCAAGTATAGGGTTGTAATGTAGTAATAAACTCGGTGAGACCGAGGACGAATCCCAAAGGACTGAAACCTGTACGTTATTTGAACTAAGGAGAACTAGAACTAAATTAAGACGAAATCTAAATTGAATAAATTTAAGGAATAATGGTGAAATATTTATCTAAAACTTAGATAATTCAGAGGTAGGAAACTAGGGATTAAGAGGATCCACTTGTAGAGTTCAGGGAGATCTTATGCCTGCTCCAAGAATTCAACTGGACTTAGAGTCCCATCTTCATCCAGTTGAAGGGTGTAACCACGAAAATCAAACTGGACTTCCTTTGATATAGTTTTCAAGAGATGAAAGGTATATGAATTAGAATGGATTCCATCACCAAACCATGCCCAGGAGACAAAGCAAACAATAAAATTAAACTAATTAATAACCAATCATAAGATGTATGAAGGTTAGGAAGGGTACCGTTATTCGACCATGCCCAGGAGATGATGGTGAACAACAGGGCTTCCTGATATCATAATCATCAAAAGAAATGGAACATGCTCAAAGCTATCATAGACCCATTGTAATTTCAGTACAACCATTCCATCCCCAAGTACAACAACCCCTCAAAGTCAACTTCTCTCCCTTACACAAGTACATCTACCCATCACCTTTCACCCATCCCTCACCCATCTCTCTCTCTCTCTCTCTCTCTCTCTCTCTCTCTCTCTCTTATATCTCTCTCTCTCTCATCCTCTCTCTCTCATTTTCCTCTCAAGCAACCCACATCCACTGCTCCATGAGAGAGCTAGGTGTGGCCCACCTTCCTATCTCCCATCCCCACGCTTCAAAATAGATCTCGATTGTTGAATCGTGTTCCATTGGAGCTAAGATGAGGAGGAGCCTAAGAAGAAGCAAAAGGTGGGTGTTTATAGCCTTAGATCTTGAGTTTGATGTAAGGCCCACTTGTGATGGGACTCATCTTGATGTATGTTCATGGAGGAGCTCATAGTGGCGGAGCTCCTCCCATCTCCGCCGTTTCTTTCTTTCTCTCTCTTTCCTTTTTTTGATGATGATCATGATGTGTGGCCCACTTGATGTGCACGGTGCATTCAGACTGTCTAGGGCCAACAGGCCCACCACGGTGCATGTATTTTTATCCAAACCGTCCACTGAATAGACCACCTTGCTGCCCCTTTAAAAGGTCTAGATGATGGGGAAACACAAATATCAACTTGATTCATCAGGTGGGCCACGCTGACGTGGACCCCACCTTGATGTATGACGCATCCAACCCGTCCATCTGTGGACCAACCACACTGTCCAAGCCGTCCAGGGCCTGTACTGGACGTTGGACCTTTAGTGAATAATAAATTATAATATTATAATATAGTATATTGATATATATGTGTGTGTGTGTGTATAATATTATTATATTCATATAACTATGATGAGGTGGGCCACACGTGTGGACGCACCATGATTTATGCATCACATCTTCACCGTCCAGAACATCAGATCCTCTGGACGGTGGGCCCTTTATAGTTTATATATATATATATATATATATATATAATTATATAATTATATTATAACATAAGATATTATATTATATTATATTATATTATATTATAATACCCTCTGGAGCTTTGATTTTGACATATGTATTTTTTCCTTTCAGCTTTATTCTCAAATGTTTATATTAGTGGATATGTGATGATGATGATGTTGTCTTGTGATTTGGGTAAACTTGTAGTTATTCTTCTTACGAGATAAATGTACGTTGGAAAATCCTCCTTGTAGGATCTCAGGATTGGAACCTAGCATATGAGCGCTGGGAGCCGAGAATGGGGTACTACGAAGGTTGTCGACACCGGATTCGACGATTGGGATTCCTGTGAGTCCGATTTCTGGGTTTGGGGCATGACATTGATTCCATAAAATCCTTATTGTATATTGGTGCTTGTATTAATCCTTGTTGTATGTTTGTACTATGAATGATGTATAACTCTTAATCTTTTCGGTAACCCATCACAACACATATGCACATTAATTTTGTATTTTGTTAGTAGTTGCATTGTAGAAAAATTTAGATTTTATATTTAATGTATGAGAGCATGACCTCACTCGTGCAGAAGATGAATCCTAAATTGTTGGAATATTATTGAATGTTATAAATGGTCAGGGAACTGAAGTGGGAGAAGGTGGTCCCGTTGGTAGGACCATCATGCGGCTAAACCAGCAGATTTGGGAGGATGCGAATGGGCGACAATAGTTGGACTACATGGGTCACTTGTACTCGATGTCGTCCATCACGTACTCGCCTGAACTCACACGATCTATTTCGCTTACTGACCAACAATGTTTGTTAACCCTGTCTACTCACGCCTGTATGGAACCTGGAATACCCTTCAACCATTGAAGCCCATTGATAACCATTTGAAACCGATCCACTGACTCGAGAGTCGGGCATGGTGGAATGGGACACTATGTCCGAGCTGTTGGCCTATGCTGGGGTGACGAGCCTCCCTGTAGTGACTGCGAACGATCCCTCTTTTCAGCACTCCCCATGTGCTTAAAATCGAAGATGGGGAACCCAATGAGATCAAAGATCGCGGGGTCCTAACCTTGTATGTTGAGGAGCCTTGACCTCGCAACCAGTTGAGGGCAATGATACGTGGGGTGTAGCAGTTTTCCCAATATGCTGGATGAACAAAATTAACTAAATACTCAGCTAACATTATCCATGCATCGCATTAATTAGGATTTGGCGACTCGACAGTTGAGGTCGCAATGAGGGTGATTGGTCATACGCGATCGTTAGACGAAGTCGCTCGAGGGAGTGTTGTTGTGAGGGCATACATCATGTCATAAAACATGCATACGCATTAACAAGATTAGTTAGGGATATGTGAATGTATGTCTTTCATTAAATTCATTGTATAATTGATGCTTGTTGTAATTTAAGTCTAATAGTAACCACTGAGTTAGCTACTCACTCCCACTCTGGGACGGTGTTTTAAAACACCAACCAGTCCCTTTACTAGATGCAGGTGAGGCGGAGCTCGACAAGCCAAGTATGAATAGGGAGGAGGAGCTTCCCTGCTTCCAAACTTTCAGTGGATCCTTTTAGTTTAAATTCGGGCTACCGCGGGGTATAGACCAGGGCCCTAGTTGCTTTGGGTCATGTATAGGTGGGACTAGTTCCCTATTTAGATGATTTTGGATTCATGGTTTGAATATTTTTATATTTAGTAGCAATTGATATTGCTTTATGACATACTTATGCTTCATGCCTTACTAAATCCGCCATTGTTTATGAGATTATCCAAATGTAATTAAAATATGAAGCCTATTAGGGCACCCATGACACTTCGGAATTCAGGAGCCGAGTTCTTACACGGCCACTGAAAACCCGAGGTGTTACAATAACCTCGCGCTACTATATGACAATCTCAACATCACTATGACACATAATGTCAACGTACAAAGTTATTATAAGACTTTGTAAGAGAATTTAACAAAATTAAGGGTTGATCTTTTTCGTCAATCTTTACTTTCATGCTCATCAATTTACAAAGTATCTGATTAAATGCGTTCATGTAATCATTAAGATCCAACCATTTCGCCATTTTTAGATTATAGAATTGTTTTTCAGATACAGATGATTTGACAAAGATTTCATCATGTACAAGTTAGCTAACTTCTTCCAAAGCCCTGCATTGGTCTTTTGATCATGAACATTGTATAGGACGTCATCCGCCAAATATAGTTGGACCGAGTTTTTGCCCTCTCATCCAATTCTTCCCACTCTTCATCGCTCATAGACGCTGGACACTTCTCTACACCAAGGAGTGCGGTTGCAACCCTTGTTGAATTAAAATGCCTCTCATCTTCACCTTCCATAGTTCAAAGTTATTTTTATCATGAGCTTCTTCATTTCATGCTTCATAATTGATCCCTTAATCGTCATGTCTCAAATCTAAATTTGAATTCTCAACGTAATTAACTCTAATACAACTTGTTAAGGGGCAACAAAAGCAAACTCCAAATTCGAATTACACGACAATAAGAAAACGCAAACAAAGCATGCACAAGTACACACAAATTTTACGTGAAAAATTCATTGTGAAAAAAAAATCATGGCATAAAGTGACAACATCATTATGAAAACGATAAGTACAAGAGATAGAAGAACTTACAATTCAGAAAACCCTCATTTTCTCCTTTCCAAATCTTAGAAATGAATAAACCTCGATTGGAATACGCTAATACTGCAATTACATTTATATATATAGTATAACACTTGGAATATGAAAACTAATCACACAATTATGCAAAATTACGTGTACCGTTGATCTGAGCATCAATCGAGCAGTCCTCAATCGATCGAGCACCATATGTTCGATTGCTTAAACATACTCAAAAGTGTCCAAATAGTTCACAAGTATTTCCGAATGTTGTCAATCGATCAACCTGATAGTTCAATCATTCGAGATTGTCCAAAACAGTTTAGATGCCAATTTATATAATTTGGAGTTTACTCAATTAATTGACCAGGGTGGTCAATTAATCAAATATCTGCTTCATATAGAGATTGAAAACATCTTACAACAATTGAATCACCACTATTTCTTATAGTGTGGTCTACTTGAGATTTATATCTATTTAATTTTTTCGGCTCCTGTATTAATGAGGTAGAAAAATAGATGGACAACATGGATGCGGTAGTGTCACGGATCCACCGACTCGGGTGGTTCCCTTGACCCAACAATATCTCTGAGCCTTTTTCCCCTTTTTTTTTACTACGTTAGTTCTTTTTCTTTTCTTATGGTTGCTGCTTCTACCGCGAAGAGACGTTGGAGTAACTGGTTGGCGTTTGGTAGTTTGATAGACTACTCAATGTGGGCACACACTTCAACACAAAGCAAGTGTAGATCAATCTCCGCATGATCTCCATCGTTGCTTACTTTTTGGATCTTACACAAAATTTCAACATTAGCATGTGTTGTGCACCCGCGGGTCACGCAACTCCGTCCTACAAACTCATATTGAACTTCAGTACAACGCGCTGTAAAATTCTTTTATCCCACTCTGCATGCCTTGAGGTTTGCTAATTCCACACGCGCGTGGAGCCTTACAAAACCACACACGAATACACCCTTCAAGTGGGCCACAATGAATATCAAAGTAATTGACATAGCTTTTTTTACCCATTCATTTTTTTATTTTAATTTTTATACAGTGTGACCCAACCAAGATGTGAAATGGCCTGATTTTTAGGCCACAAGTTATAAACAATGCAGCTCACTAGATGGAAAGCTCAGATCTCACACGTATCATATTCTTACACATACGCCTGCATGTGGACGTGCGTGAAGGGTCCAATGCTCTTGTGGAATTAGCAAACCTCTGTTTATAAAGTAACTCCCAAGGAGAGCATAGATTGGAGACACTACTCGCAAAATAAGGGACAGTTTTGTGTTTGTTACATCAGGCCATTCATCAGGTGGGACATCGTGTGAATATGTATAGCATGATCCAACCGTACGTAAGATGGAATACACTTGTTCATCGACGTGTCTCTCTAATCGTCCATTTTTCTCACGATCTTATTGGTAAGGACATTGTCCTAAAATCCAAACTTCTATATATATATATATATATATGCGTGAAAAAACAGAAAGGAGCCATGAGATTGAGGTCCCAGTGGGACCCACATGCAGGCATGATCAGAGCCATCCATATTATGTGAACTATGCAGAGTTGATGGGTCAAAATCCAAAACTCAAGCTGAGTAGATATGCATGGTTGAATATCAACCAGTAAAAAGTAAGTACTTCCGGTGGTTTGCATTCAAACCTGCAAATACATGGTCAGGATTATCCTTTTAGAGTGAATATTGGACCTTGGCCTATCCACACACGTCACCAAAAGATGGACGGGTCTGATCATCATATCCCAAATGCATGTGGACCCAATGGGGTGGTCCATTTTGCTGTGTCTGAGTAGCACTTCGGACGAAAAAACTCTTGTATATATTTAGCTTATATGACACATGCAGTCATGTGGAGAGAAGAAGGGTTTACAGACATGGGAGACAGCCGGCGTTTAAGATATTAAAGAAGGGAGCTTAGTTGATAATCTGGTAGAGCAAGACACTTAATATGAAGGCACTTAAAATTTGTACACGTGACATATACTATTAGTTTAACTGTCCAAATTGAAAAACCTTCTGTGAATGGGGTATTCATCCAATGATCATACCATCTGAAAAATCCTGACCTCAACTTAGTGGACAAATGTTTGGTATAGGGCCTTATTTAATTATTTATTTATTTTACACACACCCGCACCATTTGAGGACTCAATCCCATGATCTCAATATTAACATAGAGTTTTGTTTTGTTTTCTTTTGTTTGTTCTTTTTTTTTTTTTTTTTGTTTTTTTTTTCTGAAACAGAGTTTGTCTGCCACTAAGTCATGGAGCTGGGAATCCGGATTCTCCACTTGCGACAAGCAGGAAAATTTTGTTTGTTGCAATCTGATTGGGCCACATCATCACACACTGCATTTTATGTAGCTGTTACTCACAACATTAGTGATAATGTGGACCAATTAGGATGTAGGAGAACAAGATTTCCCTACATGTGGCAAAGGATAAGGATTCTGGGACCATACCAAAGTATGACCCGCGCATACTATAGGATTTTTTTTCACTGAAATGTCCATCAATCAGCTATTTAGATTATCAAATCAGTAAATATTTTGGTTTATGGTCCATCAACTCATAAATAAGATGTTAAATATGGTTTAATTTGAATGACTTGTGAGCGTATGGATTTCCATCTCTATATATCAACTTCCACCCTTTATTAGGATATTATAAACAAAAAAAAAAAAAAAAAAGTTTCTTTTATCTAAACCATTAATCATCATCTAACTTTATCCTAATTAATTAGGGTTGACTGCACATAGATCATGTTCCACCATTTCACTTTATAAAAATATCTATGATACACGTATTTATCTTAAATTACCTAAGTGCTCTTACATTTACTTTAAAACCTTCCTATAATCTGCGGATCCCCATAGCTAATTATCTGATATTTTATCTTCTTCTCTCGTTATATTTGGTAGATATAGTTGATAATACAATATCATGAAATTTCATAATAAAGAAATCTAATTCGGTCTAAAATTTCATATTATATTTATGAAATTTGGCAACCAAACGCACCCAAGTTTCATAATCATCCATTGAGACTCATTTTTAGGACAAGGACAGGTTTATCAATCCAAACCACCATTCCTACATGCGTGTAGAAGTCTCTAGCCACTCATCAGGTAGGCTCTATCATGATTGTTACTTAGATTAAAAAAAATTAAAATCAGGTCAGTTGGACAATTATAACCACTCGATTTGATGGCTGAAATTGGAACGTTGGATGACATCCCACACAATGGTTCCCATTAAATGCTTAAATGCAGCAATTACGATTGTCCAACCAACCTGATTTTTCGGACCAGATAACATCACGGTGGGGCTCACCTAACGAGTGGATCTGATTCACACACATTTCCCTGCTCATACATGGCCAGGTTTCAGCGTGTAGGAAAATTCCTGAAGTTGGGATCAAATTCCACTCGCCCTAGTTAACTGGGAGTTTAATCTACCACAAGAAAACAGAGGTCTCAAGTCCAACGGGTTGGACCATTATATACGGTCCATTAAGAAAATAGCTTCTAACTTTTCATGTATGTGCGACGTCCAACCTGTCCAATAGGTTGGCCCAAATAGTTGAATTAAAATCATCCACATCCACTCATTGAGTGGGTCATACTTGAATTTTTTTTATTTACCAATGGCTAAAAATTGTTTTCTATTTTGTGGCTGATGTTTGCACAAACTAGATTTCCGTGGTTCTGCCAACCTATTAGAACGGTTGGATGTTTCACTAACAATCTAACATGATAGGTTAGATGTTATTCTCGGGGTGGATCGTGAAATTAAGGTCCAAGTTAAAATAGAAATAATAATAATAGATCTTGGGACAGGCAATGACAACTTGACAAGTCAGTGGAGAGGTCACTCGCAGCTCATATGCCAACGTGGAAAATTTGTGTGAGATCAGGTCCATTCATCGTGTTGAGACCTATGTTAACATGCTTTGCCCAAAAAATCAGGCCGGTCGACTAATCAAGTGGGCCACATGTATAAGAATAACAACCAACGATCTATCCTCAATTTACATATGGGACCCACCTGGATAAGTGGACCAGCATGAATTTTTCCGGGGTTTATTCAGCACATTCATCACAAGAGCTCTACTCAATCTATCCTCACGCGAATATAAAACAAATCTCGTTCTCGGCAATTTCTCGCCGGAATATTATCTATAAAATACAAATGAAAATAAAATACTAAAATATTTATTATAAATTAATAAATAATTTAAATATTTTTAATATATAAGTATAAAAAGAATTCCATTAATTTTTAGATAGCATTTTCATTAAAATCATGATAATTTTGTAATAGAATTCGTGGAATTTTTAAAACTTACGAGATTTTGAAAATACCATGGTTCTATTAAGAAAATAACGTTTTATACATTTCTCGTGAAAATATCACGATATTTTAAAAATCTCGGCAATTCATACAAGCGCTGTGTACGTAGTTTCATTGCTCATTTCGGAATTCCAGCCCGCTAAAAAAGTCCATCGACAGACCTCAGTTGCCACTAAATAAAGAAATAGAATTGACATTTACACCCTGTCTTTTGAAAGCACACCCCCTTTTAGACCCAATATGGCTAGTGGTGCACTTTTATCAAAAAGGGAGAAGTGGGTGTCAAAAATAGGTTCCTAAATATCATCTACCATAAACAAATAAATGATCATCTACCATAAACAAATAAATGACTGAAATTATAGATAACGTGAGTGACATTTACACTTTATCTTTTGAAAGCATGCCACTTTTGTAGACTCAATACAATAATTGTGGTGCACTTTTATTAAAAAGGGAGAAGTGGGTATCAAAACAAGGGGTGTAAATATCATATCCCATAAACAAATGAATGGAGTTATAGATACATAAATGAACCATCACCATGCACATGGTCTGCTTCTGCCATCACTTGCTCATGACTATTATTAGTTGTCCCTTTAATATAAAAAAATCTATAAAAATATAAAATACAATAGATCACATGAAAAGAAAAATGTGCCTTGAAATTCAAGGAATAAAAATACAGCATCAACAACAATCACAACAACAGCAACAGCAACAACAACAAACAATGGCTACAATAAACAACAATGAAATGATTATTAAACAAGCCACTGGTGAACAAAGCATAGACATAATGGGTCTTGACAACAAAGTGTTATTACTTCATGTTCATAACAAATAATAATCCCATTTTTCTAATAAGTTTTTTAATATATATCAAACCACAGTACAGACACACCCGAACACCCTGCTCGATCCATCTCACCTGCCGTCTCCATCGCCATTGTCGTCATCCTGCCTTGGCGGCAATTGGGGTTTTTCGGTCAGCGGCATCCGAGATCGAATGAGCAGGCTGTGGTGGTTCGTTCTTCAGCATCTGTTCTTGCATTTCTCGACGGCTCTTGGAGCTGAAATTAAATTAGGAAAAATAGATTAATTGTGAGATTAGAACATAACTTATAGCATATTAAAAATGAGCTAGGCTACCATGTCAGGTCTGCATATTTTAAAATTTGGTGATGACTCATCAACCGTACACATGGCATAGTTGTACTGTGATCCGGACTGTCCGAATTGATGGTCTAACTATGGATGCTGCATGGCCAAAAAAATTGCACTGAAAACCCTCTGATTTTTCCTCTGAATGTGGACCACTTACTATTTTACTTTTAGCCATTCACTCGATAGCCATTAATTGGATGGTTAGGATTGCTTGATTATTGTGATTTTAGACCTATGCTCCATCCACACTAGGACCCACAGTTTGGATGGTCTAGATAGTGTGAGGATTCACCACCCATTTTTAAATTGTCCATAACTAACATAGTACCTGGCCCGTGAAAAGAACAAAAAGAAATAAACAGGAAAGATTTGAATCGTGTGAGTATTACAGATGCAATTTCCCTACACTTTGTGTTATGCCTATAGAAAAACCCATTATTTTAAATATCAAGAAATTATCTATTAAAAAAAAAAAAAAAAATTGAGCTACCCAAATCAATTCTTTCAAGTATTTATGATAGTAACAGTAAGATTATTGTAATTATATTCTTGGTGGTAAGAACAAACACATGCTTGTGGGATTTCTCCCTTAGTGGCCTTACAATCTAGTGGTCCAACCACTATGATAATGAGTGGGAAATTTTGAAAGCCAACCTTCTTTAGCTGGTGGACATGTCTAAAATTTGATAATTATAGAACTATTTTCATATTAATATATGAGGGATATGTTATCATTTGCTAAATTTGCATATGAATGTTATCAGTGCAATGATATTGCTACTAACCAAGTCCAATCGCCTCTGATCCTTTCATTATGCGCAGACGCTTGCACGAGTCGACGAACATCCTGAATGAAATCCAAGTAGAGTTAGTGATTCCAACGATTTGGGTTATGGCCCTAAGCTAATTGCTTGATATGAATTAATCGCAACAAAAACGCTAATCGTTCTTGTGCTTTGATTGGTTCAAACAGGCAGTGTGATCCCCATTTCCTGAGTGTTGCACCCTTTCTCTACTCCTGTGGACCTCCTCCACAACTGATGAAAGGTTGAGCTGCACCTTTTTCTTACTCATCCAAGCGTGATTAGCTGGACTCTTAATCACTAGGCCACACCAACAGCATATGTGTGCCTGCATGATGGCCAGCTCCTTAACATCGAGAACACAAACTTTCTAGCTAGTGATCCATGTGGTTGAATGGGCGTTTGGTTTGTAGGTTGATTCTATAATTCACATGGTTTCGGATTTCAGTAATGGGCGGAGAACTTACTCCCATGGGACGTCGCCGACGAGCATCCAGTCGCCATCTTTATCTTCATAAGTGGGCACATACTCAGAGCCGTTCAAGAGATCCATCAATTTGCTTTCATTCATGAAATCCCTTCCGTTCATTCCTTGCGGCCCGCAATTACCTTAGATCCAAAACAAAGAACGAACTACATTTTATTAATATGGTAAAAAATAAAAAAAAAAAAAAAAAAGAACCTCAAACACTACTAAAAAAAAAAGGAAACTATATGATATACTCCAGCTAGCATATCATATATATATATATATATATATATATATATATATATATATATATATATATATATAAGGAGTAGGAGTAGGAGAAGGAGAAACATGGAGATGATCTACCACACAATTGAATCTGAAAAAGAAATGGTTGAAAACATCATTAGTAGAAATTTGATCTTCCTACTTAAATGATTTTTCACGTATTTCAAGTCGTGCATGGCTAGGCTGGTATGTTTTAGTAGGGTTTTGATTTTTCTTTTTCTTTTGATTTTATTTTATTTTATCTTTTCAGTTTTTGGGTGTGCTGGGATTGATATTTGCTTACCGATTGTGAAGGAACTGAACATCTTTTCCAAGGCATTGGACAGCTCTTGGTAGCTCTTGTACATTTTCAAGTCTACCTTACGTAGATAAGGTGCACCATCCATGCTCACCTTGACAAATGCCGCACTGTTGCTAACCTTCTCAGCTTCCTTGGCCCCATTCTTCTCCGATTGGACGGCTAGGATGTTCTTCCTGAATGATCGAACGGGTGGCCAACCCACAACCTGTGCCCTGAAAATCAAACCCGGTTTTCTCTTTTAGCATCTCTACCTCTTTTTATTACACACCAAGCTTTGGTACATACACCTACAGGTTTTTTTTTTTTTCTGTAACTCTTTTTGTACGAAAACTAGAGTTTTTTTTTTTTTTTTTTGTTTTAGGAAAATGTATAGAAATGGAAGTAATTTCATTGTAAAAAAAAAAAAAGTTATAGAGAATTTTTAATCTTTTCTTCTTCTTGTTTTCTAGAAATTTTGCTCTTTATCTTTCCATTCCATGTAAAAATTATCTATAATTACTGTTTTGTGTAATATTCTCTCTCAGTTACTGTTTTGTGTAATACTCTCTCTCTCTCTCTCTCTCTCTCTCTCTCTCTCTCTCCCAGATCCACTAAAATTACACCATTGTCTCCATGTCTTCTAAAGCTATCTCTAACGATACCAATGTAGCTTTTTCCTTTCTATCCATTTCTATCTTCATCTTCTTCTTTTTCTTTCTTTTTGCGGGTTATGTATGTTTTTAATAAAAAAATTAATAATTTTAGAGAAAAAATAAGTAGATTTTATTACAATTTCAAGGCCATCTCCATATATGGATGTTGTACGTTCGGTCATAAATAATAAAAAGATTCACATTCTTCCTCATAAAAAAGAAACATTTATTTTAAAAAGTCTGTCCAACAAGTTCACATGTACATGAACATTATATAACACACTAAGATCTATCTCCTTATACACAAAACCCATCTTCCCAAATTTATAAATAATTATATATAGTACTTTCATGTTATTTATTTTCTTATCCATATTTTCTAGATTCATGTTGAATGGTGGTTACCCATAAAGGTTAAATCGTCCACACACATATGAATAAAGAAATGACCCAAAAATATTAATATTTTCTTATTTAGATACTTAACAAAATCACTAGAAAATAAAAAAATAAAAAATAAAATAAAATCCAAGACCTACTTGGGAGCTGGAGGTTTCTCAGGGTCATTAGTGCATGGGAGAAGGTTCTTCTCCTTAGGCAAATTCCTCATCTTCTCGTTGGGATCGGGCCCGCCGAAGTCCTTCAGAGAAGCCGTCGGGAGGTTAAGCTTCAGTTCTACGGTCTCCAAGAAGCCCCTCTTGCCGGGATTCTTCCCCGCCTCACCGTCGCCACCACCGCAACCTCCCGGCAGCCCGAGCCGCAGCTCCGTCTCCTCAAAATTCATCTTGAATTCATCACGGTCGAGCATGTGTGCCATTTTCCGGCAAGTATCCATGGAACCTAAATCAACTCAGAAACACCCTTCAACCTTTCCTACTTTGCTTAGAGATCCTTCTCTTTCTTGTTTTTGTTTTTGTTCTTGCTTTGGAGGGGGTTTTTGTAAATATGGAAAAAGAGTGGGAAATGTGAAAGGGTGAGTATCTGGGCATTGTGGAGTGTATATATTAACGCGATTGGTTACGTTGCTCTATCGGCTCTCGGCCCATGTGATGGTGCCACGTGGCGGGATAGCATCGGGCCCATATGGTTGCGACACGTGGCTTTGTAGCAGCTGGATTTTGCGAGGGCTTGCCGGTGTAAGTTGGAGCTAGGGTGACGTCAGCGGTGGGCGAATGATTGTGGTGGAGGGAGTGGACAGGGCCCACCTCAAGTGGGGCCCGCTTGCGAAGCCGTTGCCTTCGCAAGCCTTTCTCGTGACTCCCGATGAATCGCCGACTTTGGAGAAGTCGGCAGTACGAAGGATTTCTTCCCGCGATGGAAATATTTGATGGTTCGTTGCGGCACGCTTGCCAGGTTGGCGCGTGTGTTTGAGATCTACGACCATAGCCGACTTTGGACACTCGTACCACACGAAAATGGACGGCTAGATGGTACCAGAGGCACGTGTGGTTCAGCTGATGAATGAGAGCGGATTAGATGAGGCCCCGCAATAGTTTAGTGGGTGAGGCACTTAATGTGGGGCCCACCTTGATGTACTTTTCATCAATTTTCTTACAGAGGGGAAGACTTGTTAAGGATAAGCACGTCTTCCTCGCATATATACCTTAATTTCGGGGAAGCCAAGAAGAAGATAAAAAAATAAATTTTAAAAATTTGTAAATTGATTGATGATGAAGATAAACAACTTTCCTTTAAATAGGAATACTAAGTCAAGAAGTTTGAGAATCTAATTATAACTAAAACTCTTAGAAATTGTGATTTAGTATAAATAGTAAACTTAATATTTATAGATGGTTATGATTTTTATTAGTGCACATAGTTCTTAGTCAAAAATAGTGTCCTATTTAGTTGAACCATGATATTCCCTTAATTTTTTTAAGCAATTTTTGTGTTGGAAACAACTCCTCATTCCCATTCCAATGTACAAAAAGTTATAATCTAATTAAAACTTATTAAAAATAATAAAAATGAAATTAAACAAGAATTTTGATCGTCGATCTAATGGAATCTCGTAAATTTGGTGTGGGAAACTTGGCATAGTGGAGTTGGGTGGCTAAAGTAGTTGGTCATACTCCAAAATCATATATGGTATATCGGATAACTCATTTCGATTTGTGAAATTAATCCTGATGGTATGGATCATTTCTGTCTCTGATTAGATCTTTTCTAGCCCATCTTAGCCATGAAACCATCCGTGAACTGCTCTACATCATATTCTCATCTCATTTTAAAGCAAAGCATGTCCAAATCTCAAGTGGACCTCATAGTATAGATTAATGTCCACCATTAAAAACTTTCTAGAAGTAAGAAATATTTTGGATTAGGCTGATATTTGTGTATTCCTTCATTCAGCTGATTGTGACATTATCAGCGAGTTGGATAGCAAATAAAAACTACAGTGGGCCATAGGAATTTTTATTGGTAAGCATTTAATGACCAGTTTTTCTGCGGTGTGGTCCACTTGAGATTTGGACTTGCTTCATTTTGGGGACCATGCTCTAAATTGAGCTGGAAAAATTGATGGACCGTGTGGATATCCAACACATACATCGAGATAAGCTCCACGGTCAGGGCCTCACCCTCTAAGCTATTAGAGTGCGTCTTGTATATTGCAATCAGGCATTTGTACGAGTGGCACACGTCCCACTCCTCACCTCTTCAAATCTCTCCTCGCGCTTGAGAAGTGAGAGTAAAGTGGCACTTTGCAACACATGTGCCAACGTAGCATGCATACGAGAGATCAGGTCCATTCATTGGTTGGGACAATAATGAAAATAATCTGGCACAAAAATAAGCTTGTTGAAATATGTGAGGAGAAAAAAGGACCATTAGAAGAAAGAGAACCAACGGTCTATATTTAATATACAATGTGACCCAACTTCCGATTGGACCACCTTATTCATTTTCTGTCCAGAGTGTTCTCATGCTGTCCACCATCTGATGAGTCAGCGGCAGTAATCAACCTGCGTAGTCTAGTGCACCTACAACCGTTGGATCTTCATGGGGAAGTTAAGTAGATGGGGAGATAAAACTTCCTACTTTGGTGGGCCCCACCAAGGCCACCCTCCCATCAAAATCCGACAGTCTTGCAAATTAAATTGGGGTGGGTGTACGTAACTTACATTAAATCATTCCTAGTTATTCTTTTGTGAAATGCTTTTAATAATTCCTTAATTTTATATATAGAAAAGCGTACGGGGGTTGGCAGTGGTCCAGTTAGGTCAAACCAATCTTAGCGACTCATTACTGGGCCTGTTTTTTTAATTTGGGTCCAGGCCCATTTGAAGGCCCTTTTGCACATCTGGATAACGCTCGAAATAACTCATTCCCAGTGTGAACAGCTTTAAATAGGTCTTGGTACTCAATCATACGGTGGAGATGGAAAAACGGAAATATGGTAGAGTTATCTTTGCATAGTACACGTGATGAAAGATTACTATCATGTGTAAGTATCTTTTTCTGTAACGGCCACCACTGTTACGATACACGTTGTAAAATCTACTTCAAATATGATTTTTTTGCTAAGATATTCTCTTAATTTTTCTTCTCTATTGCTTACTAAATCTATTTTTGGTTATATCTGATATATTTTTCTCGACCTCATCCCTACGGCATAACCGGATATAAGAGCTTCTTCTCATCTGGCTAGCTTTTCAAAAGTAAAAATGACTAAATAATATTAATAATATTTATTGAATAATACACTAAATCATTTGATTTATAACAACAATAACAACAACAACAACAATAATAATAATTATTATTATTATTATTACAACAACTGTATTAAGCTGGTAACAGAATGTTACAAGCTGTTTTTGTGTAACCACAGTACCACCTATAACCGAAAGGGCCTGTTTGATTAGAAGTAAATACATGCAGTTAATGGTAACTAAGTAATAATTACTTACCTTTGTATTTCTTGAAAATGTATGTCATTATAAAAGCCTTGTATTGGGTAATGTGCTAAAATCATATAAGCTCTATTATGATGTATGTGTTGTATCCATACTGTCCATTTATTTTTCCAAATCATTTTAGGGTATGAGCCCGAAAATGAGGTAGATTCAAAGATCAAGTAGCCTATAATGAGAATTACGTCTCCCATTGAACCTGTTGTTTTCTGTGGTGTTGTCAACCATTACATAATCGATTTTGCATACCTTGGCAATTCCCTAGCATAAAATGGCTTATATCTTAAAAACAATACTTATTCGAAAAATCTTATCATGCCTTTTCCACGTGATCTGTAGCCTCACATGCGCGCACTCGAACCCAAGACCTCAGTGTTAAAATAAAGAACATCTACCAGTGATCTAACCATCCGTTCTGATGCCCATATATGAGCAAACCTGATCAACACATCTTCCTGCTGCATGTCCTGGTCCTGTCTGGATCCTTACTCTTGCTCCAGTGGTAGACTCTCAGGAGTTTCGACAGCCGGACAAGGATTCGAGTATCCATAGGTGATGAAATCCCACTATGGCATTAGTGTGTGGGGGTGTGTGAAAAAAAAAACGTACTGGTCCTGTCTGAAAATAGATGGCTTTATCAGATTCCGGTTCTCCTAGCTCCATTGTATCATCTCCTTGGTACTCTTTATCTTTCGCGGACAGTTTATTTTTATGTGCCTGGTTATTAAGCCCAAGCCCACAAATGGACCCGTAAGGGCCTAAGCCCACTGCCAACTTGTCACATGCGTCCACACTGGAGCCCTGCAAAAGGTGGGCCTGAACATGAAGATCCATGAATGAGCACACGAACGGCCAGATTTTCGTACCCCGTGGTGGACCCCACCGTTTGCAGGGAGCTGGAAGCTTGTAGGCATGCAAGTCCTGAATTACTCGATTCCACCGTTTCGTCTGGTAACTTTTTTTCCCAAGAGAAAGCGAGCAAATCGGCGATTAGTTCCGTATAGAGGCGGTTTCTCCTCCTCTGTAACGGGGAGTACGTAGACCGTGAGATAAAGTTGGTGGGCCCCACCTATATAGGGAGGTGGGACAAGTCAACCGCGGACGCATGTGCTTCGATTCATTAGCGGTGGGCCCCACATCCCATGTGACGTTGTTGGCATGTCTCTGAGCGTCGAACCCACGCCCATGTGCGCCGGTTAAGGGAGCCCACCTTTTTTTTAATCCAACCCCACCCTGTTTAGAACCCCTACCTTTGCTAACATCACACGTGCAGATATGGAACACGTGCGAAAGATCCGGCCTTTCCATCAGATGGGCCACACTAACCAGGCCTCCTAGGTTAGAATCTAGCAGTTCCCACGCTCCGGTTGGCTACAATGTAAAGAAAATCTAATTAGCCGCTGAAACAATCAGTTCCTAGCCGTCCAATTGATGTGTACATGATGGCCCACCTAAGGAGGTGAATGACCTGATTTTCAGGCCAGAAGATCGAACCAGTGCGGCCCACAAGATGGAAATCTCAGATTTCACACACGTGTTGCATACTAGTGTACGTTCTTGCCTGTACATGGACAATGTTGTACACGCGTGTGGGGTTATCAAACCTCCAAAATCTCACCTCCTTTTGTAGCATCTTCTATGTAATTTCATGCTAATAAACTAAGCTACCCTTTTAACTAAATTATCATCTCTTGTTGTCCCATGCTTGAAATAAAAAAGGAAATGACATTTACACCCACTTTATGAACTTGCTCACACCCAATTTCTATATTTGGAATGGAATTAATACAAAAGAAAGTAAGCAAAAATAGAAGTTGCTTTTACAAGCTTGTTATTTACGTTGCTAAAATGAAAAATGAATATTAGAACTGCTTTTCTAAATGGAGATTTGCCGATCCCAACTTATCATGATAGGATAGGTTATGACTTTAAGGGTTCCTTTGGATAGCACTTAATAAGTAACTTTTGCTACTTACCGCAGTAGATAAGTAACTTATTTGAAGTAAGTTTGGTTTGAGATTAATTATAAGTAACATTTTACTTAAAGTTACTTTATCACTTCAGCTTAATAAGTAAAAACTAAGCTAAGCTACTTAAGGCATAAGTAGGTAACTTAAGATCCAAACGCACTCTAATTGATGGATGAGAGTCTTTCTAATGACCCAAATGATTTATAATCAAGCCTTCCGGGTCTAGTTCCTTGGCACACTGGTAGGCAAACTCTTTTTCAATATTGATATCATGGGATTAAGTGCCCATGTGGTGTGGGTGAGTGTGTGTAGTATAGGTGTGTGTGAGTAAAAAAAAAAAAAGGATTGGCTTCAACCCATGGCTCAGTTGTAGACAGTGCATTTGAACACATGGGTTATAGGTTCGAGTACCATGTGGGGTGTGTGCGGAGTGCATGTATTTGAGAGAGAGAGCTTAAGTAGAGGATGTATAATAAGAAAGCTTACAGATTGACATATTTCAACTATTTGACAAAGCGACCCCTACAAAAGTGTGGAGCATGTTATTTTAATTCTTGAATTAAAAAATGAGTGTTCATTAAAATCACAAAAGTATAAATATAAAGACTGCTTTCTTGAATGAAGATTTGCTTGTTCGGACTTATTCTGATGGATAGGTCAAGAATTTAATTGGTGGTTGGGAGTCCTTTTTAATGGCCCAAATCATTTAGATGATGGGCCTTAGCTTGGTCAGGAAACATTCAACAAAAAAAAGCTCATGAATTGAAATATTTCATCTCTTTGGTTATTCAAAAATTAAAGCCATCATCCATTCTCAGATGAGAAGAGTCAAATGATTGAAGGGCTATTTTTTTATTTGTTCCAATCTCAACTTTTTTTAACTTTATTTTTTTTACTTATCTCCAATTTAAAGTGAGGCCCATCTTATAAATAGTTTTGAATTATCAAAAGATGAACCCAAATCCATAGTATAGAGTTCTCACTTATAATGACTGAAATGCCATTGCATTGTTGCATACCTTTACTCACCACCTCCATGTGAAGGCATGGTTATATACTTCTCATTCAGGCCTATCTATTCTACTGGCATCTCACTTGTGTAGTACATCCATGCCATGAAAACATTGGGGCCCATCATGAAGATCGCATGGTACACAAGTCAGGTGGGTCAAATAATTTGGTGTCCTGCAAAGTGTGGAATATATATCAATGAGCAATAGGAAGCTTACTCAACATACAGGATGACTCATGTTATGAGTGAATCAACTTGATTTTTTAACTGAGTGATCTTCACGATGAGGCCTACTTTTACATGGTATGCATGTTCATGTATAAGTAGGTTGTTGGCAATGAGGATTATCACGCCATCTCTAAAAATTATCCATACTCTTGAGTTTTGTGCTTCATCTCCAAAAAATTAGTAGTGTTGAAGAAAATATATTATCTTCATCTTGTGCTTTGATAATTTCATATTTCTAAAACATCAACCTATGATGAACAATTTAGATTAGACCTTAACATAATGTGCAAGATGTAGATACATCAAACAATAACAATATCGTTCCTCCAATGCAAGAGGTCTCTCCCTAATCTATTGCAAATGGAGGGAGAGGGAGATCTAATGTCAACCTTAGGGTAGGACAGGATGACGAATACACATTAATATGTGGCGGACCCCACACTCACGTGTGATAATGATGAGTAAAGGGAAGGAATGGATCTTCTCCTTTTCACACATTCTCTCTCTCACTCATCCCCAGGAGGGAATCCAAGGCTCTCTATGGAATTGACAATCTCATATGCGATATGATCTAATTTATAAGGGGTATGGATTTTAATACTTTGTCACTGTACAATTTTTCACAACTCCTATACGTAAATGAAAATATGTAATCATCTCATCCATGCATATACTCATTATTCAATACTTTTATTGCACTAACCATCCACCAAAGATCTATATCACATACTATTCAAATAGTGAACCATCAAATCTAGACTATCAAATCATTGTTAATTCGTGACACCCTTGCTGTGGACGCCCTCACTTTCTCGACTTCTTGTCTTTTTTATTAAAATGACTGAAGTATGGTCTTGACTTAGATGTAAATAAGCGTATAATTTGGAGTCATCACTAGTCAAATGAAGTTTAAAATTTATGGGCAATTAGAAATCGTATAATCACTTAAAGATTGGGGAATCACTAGATTCAGTAATTTAAAAGAGTCATGCGATTGGATCTGTAATTCACTGCAACAATTTAGGCCTATTGCAATGACTTTTTTAGCGACGAGTCTAATTTCATTAGAAAGTTAAATTTTTACAATGACATTCTAAGTCGTCATAAAAAATTGATTATTTACGATGACATTTTAAATCGTCACTAATAGTCAGCTTTTTTATGACAAACTTCAATTGTCATCACAAAACTTGTCGCGAAAACTTGCCATGTGAATTTTTCGTGAGAAATTATATGGCGGGAAAGAATTTTCGCAATGAGCTTAAGCTAGTTGCGAAAATACAAAATTAGAATTTTTTCCACAGGTCTTTTCTGCAAATAGTTAAACTCATTGTAAAAAATACCAAATTAGATTTTTTGCAACGAATGTAGTTTCATTACAAAAGGGTAGAGTATTTCTAACAATATTGTAAATCATTGCCAATACCCAACATTTTTGCCACGAGATATAATTGTTGTCACAAACACTTATTGCACTATTTTTTCCATAGGAAATTATATGGCGGGAAAGACTTTTTGTGGCGTGTTTCAATTGGCATCGCTAATGTCCACTTTATGAAACAAATTAAGTGTCATCGCAAAATATTATTTTTTGTAACGACAAAAAAGTCATTGCAAATTGCTTGTTTTAGCGACGACTAGGTTAACTCTTTATGATAAATATCAACTGAAACTTTTTACGACGAATGTAGTTTCATTACGAAAGGGTAGAGTATTTGTAACAATATTGTAAATCTTCAAAAATATTTAACGTTTTTGTGACAAGCTGCAATTATCATCACAAAAAAATTTCGCACTAATTACTTCGCAAGAAATTAGATGGTGGAAAAGATTTTCGCACGTATTTCAATTATCATCGCAATGTCCAGTTTATGTGACGAATTGAATGTCGTCGCAAAACATTATTTTTGCAACAACACAAAAGTCGATGCAACTCGGTTAACTCATTATGACAAATTTCAATTGAAACTTTTTGCAACGAATGTAATTTTATTGCAAAATGTTAGAATATTTGCAACAATATTGTAAATCATCGCAAATATTTTTATGACGAGCTGCAATTATCATCGTAAAAACTTTTCCCACCAATTTTTTTCAGAGAAATTACATGGCGAAAAAGTCGTAAAATATTAATTTTTGCAACAACATAAAAGTCGCTGCAAACAGTTTATTTTAGCAACAACTAGGTGTACACGTTGCGAAAAATATTAACTTAAACTTTTTGCGAATAATGTAGTTTCATTACAAAAGGGTGGAGTATTTGTAACAACATTTCGTCACTAATAGTCAACACTTTTATGATGAGCTACAATTATCATTGCAAATATTTATCACATGAATTTTTCTACAAGAAATTATGTAACAGAAAAGACTGTTTGTGATGACTGGTTAAACTCGTTGCAAAAATACTAAATTAAACTTTTTATGATAAATGTAGTTTCAATCAAGTGGTGAAAATGATCGCCTAATCAACCTCCCAACCACGTGGAATCCACTATTAAATTTTTCTAAAGAAAACACACTATAAGAATTTAATGTGATTTCCTGACGAATTTTCCAAGTGGCTAAACAAAAAAAAATCTTCAGATATGCTTAATTTTTTTAATACGCATTCTAAAATGAGCCGTACGAATGGTGGACAATGTAGATATCCAACAGATCATTAAGATGGGCCCTACGGTAGGGGTAACACCCACTAAGTATTACTTGGGTATGCAGTAGCTTATCCACTCTTATCACACATCTCTCTCTTTAAGCAGTTACATGAAGAACACCCACTAATTAAACTCACACGTGATGTATACGTCTAATCTGCACCGTCCATACATTTTAGTAGCATTTTTTATGAAATGAGCCTAAAGTTTAAGCATATCTGAAGCCTAAGTGATCATCCCAAAGAATTAGTGGGAATTGAACTTGTACTATTGAAAATTTCTTGGGAACCAAGTTTTTTATAAAGGTGATATTTGGGATTCTCTTCAGCTGTCTGTGTGCTCTTTTGAATAGTTTTCCTTCATTTGTTTATGTGCTCATCAATTAAACGGTGGAAACCAACGTAGATTGCTTCATTAAGTTCCTTATCGATGATCGAATAGTGCGCATTACTGATGATCGCCCGATCGACCTCATAATCAACAATTGGATGATACAAAGTATTGTTGAATATCTGATGAACCTCCAATTAATAATTGAACGGTACAAACCATCATAGATCATGTTATCAATTACCCTACTAACGATGAAATGGAGCACATCACTGACGATCGTTTGATCGACCTCTAATCAATAATCAAACGATACAAAGTATTGTTGACCATCCAATCAACCTCCAATCCTCTATCAAATGGTGGAAATCATCATACATCGCTTCATCATGTCTCCAATCGACGATCGAATGTTGCACATCATCGAAGATCACAAGATCGACCTTTAATCATTGATTGGATGGATGGATGGATGTTTGGATGATTAGATGGGATAGTTAGATGGATGGATAGATGGGTTGGTTGGTTAGATGGTTGGATGGGTGGATAGATGGGATGGATGGACAGATGGATGGGATAGTTGGGATGGATTGATGGGATGGATGGATGTTAGGATGGGATGGTTGGATGGTTAGATGGACGAATCTGATGATTCGATGATTGGATGGATAAATTGATCGATGGAATGGATGGATGTTTGCATGATTTGATGGGATGGTTAGATGGTTAGATGGGTGAATGAATAGATTGATCAATGGGATGGATGGTTGGATTGAATGGATGGATGTTCGGATGGTTGGGATGGTAATGGATGGGTGGTTGTTTGGATGGATAGATGATATGGATGGATGGATGGAATGGATGAATGTTTGGATGGGATGGTTGGATGGTTGGGATGGGAGTGGATGGGTGATTGTTTGGATGTATAGATGAAATAGATGGATGAATGTTTTGATGATTGGATAGAATGAATGGATGGATGGTTTGGTTCGATGGATGGTTAGATGGATAGATGGGACAGATGGATGGATGCTGGATGAGGTGGTTGCATTAATAGATGGTATGGATGGATGGATGTTTGGATGATTGATGGGATGATCAGATGTATGAATGAGATGGTTAGATGTTAGATGGATGGATGGTATAGTTTAATGGATTGATGGATGGAATGGTTGGATAGATGGATTGATGGATGTTTGGATGATTGGATGAGATGAATGGATGGTTGGATGGGGGATGAGATGAATAAGGATCCAACGGGCCACTAAGGGGCCAACAAGATGTATAAATTCTATCCACACAGTCCATCCATCTATACATATCATTTTAGAGTATGACCCCAAAAATAACAAAGATCCACGGCTCACATGGAGCACAAAGTGAGGATTAAATTCCTACCCCTGAAAAATTCTTGGAAGACAACTGTTTTGGATTAAGATAATATTTACTTTTACACTTCATCCAGATGTATATGACCATATCAACAGGTTGGATGACAAATAAACAACAGGGTGGACCTTAAAAAGGTTTCAATAGTGGTCATCCTTATCACCACTTCTTACGATGAGGTCCACTTAAGACGCAGATTTGCCCTTTTTATTTTTTTTTTATCTACCAAGGTGAAATGAAACAGAAAAATGGATGGATGATGCGGAAAAATGGATGGATGGTGTGGATAGAATTCATACATCACGATGGCCCCTTAGTAGCCCTCAGAGCCTACGCTTGTCCCGAGCTCCCAACAGGGACGCGTTTTGGCTTGTGACGCTACCACTAGCCAAGTGGCTACCGGTTAGTGCTCTACCCCACCATGATCTCTGTGTTTTATCCACACCATCCCTCCATTTTTATACATCATTTTAATTCTTTATCCCATAAATGAGGCGGATCAAAATCTCAGGTAAACCACACCATGGGAAAACAATAGTGATTGAATGTCTACCATTAAAAACCCCTAGGGTCCACTGTAATGTTTATTTGACATCCAACCAGTAGATTAGGTCATTCAAACCTGGATGAAGGTAAAAAAACCAAAAACAAATATAAGCTATATCCAAAACTTTTTTTAGCCCCAAAAAGTTTTTAATGGTTAAAGTTCAATCAACATTGTATGGCCTACTTGAGATCTTTATCTACCTCAATTTTGGGTTCATACCATAAAATTATTTGGAAAAATGGATGGACGGCATGGATGAGACACATACATCATGTTTTAGCCATAAAGCACCAACCACTAGCCATTGGCTAGTGGCAGGGTGAGTAGCCAATCTGTTTCCTCCGAAGAGGGATAGTGCGTAATCAAAGACGTGGATTTCCTGCCAAAGCCTTTGGCAGGAAGTTCATGCCCTGAAAACCAAGGTGGGACTCACCGTAATGTTTACGCGAAATCTACTTCGCCCATCCTTTTTGTGAGCTCATTTCAGGACATGGGACCAAAAATGAGCATGATCCATAACTCATGTGGGCAGTACTAAAGGAAAGGGTGGGTAGAGAAATTCCTACCATTGAAACCTCCATGGGTCGATAGTGATGTTTAAATGTCATCCATACCATTTATAGCGTCATTACTACTGGAATGAACTGAGAACACAAATATTATACTGATTCAAAACTTCTATGAACCTACAAATATTTCAACCGTGGACATTCAATCCTTATGTTTTTGGCCCACTTATGTATTGGATCTGGTTCATTTTTTGTCACATGCCTTAAAATGAGCTAACAAAACAGATGGGCGAGGTGGATTTTACACAAACATCATTGTGAGCCCTACCTAAGTTTTAAGCACAAGAATGTCCCCCAAATACTTTCACAAGAAATCTGCATCTCATAATCTGTGCTCCATTTAACACGGATGCGAATTGCATTGTGCTCAGTCCGGTAATTAATATTCCTACTTCCTAAGAATAAAGAAATTCATCCATCTCTCAATTCTTTAGTAAATAAGAAAAAAGGCTTTGAACGAAAGAGGGCAAAGTGAAGTCCGCATCAAAGCGGTAGTCAAGTTTAACCCGTGATCTTTATTAGTGTTCATCTTTTAGGTTATATCTATCTTTTAAGGCAGGTACGTTCGCAATGGACCCCACTAAATGAATAGTTTGGCTCTTGTGGCAAGTGGGCCATGATGATCTTGTGGTACGTGTTCAACCTCCTACTTTTTATGGGGTGTTCTACTCGACCCCACCATGATGTTAATGTGAGGTGCAGGTCATGCAAGGGATGATAAATGATATGCAAACATGACATATTCAGTTGAAGGAGATGGTGCGTACCCTCATGTCATAGCAACCCCAATCGCATCTTCATCGATAAGTTGAAGTCACATTTAAATTATATAAGTAGTGTAGAATAGTCACTAATAATATTTCATTTTAATTATTTTGTAAATTTTTTTAAAGACTGGTGCTAGCTTCCTAGGCCCCACCGCATTATTAAGGATGCACATTTCTATTTTTATTTTATTAATATTTATTGGACAATTTGGACATGTGTAGTTTTTTATGTTCTATAAATTTGGTCTTAATTTAATTAAATTATTTTTATATTTCAATGGATAATGATGAATATGATTAATACGGGTTATTTTGTTCGATTAGTTGGTTCAAATAAGAAATATATATATATATATATATATATATATATAAACTATTTGTATTAGGAACAACTTTTACTTGTTGCTAATAAATAAATCAACATAATTCACGACGACCAACACTCGTTAACAAAAGTCTTTAGCGACATGTTTGTGATTTTTAGTGACAAGTAGATTTATAGCACAAAGTCTTTATTAGTAATGAGTTTCAAGTTTAGCGAGGTTTTATGATATATAATAGTGACGTGTTAACTCATCGTTAATATTTTGAGATAAGTTGTTAGGTCGTGGCAAATAATTAACTCATTGGCGACGACTTACTATTTTTATCACTAAATAGAATTTGTAGCAGCATATTTACGACGATCAACACTTATCGCCACAAAGGCTTTGGCGATGACTTTATGTTTTTTTAGCAATAAGTAGACTCGTTGCAAAACGTCTTTATTCATGATGAGTTTCATATTTAACAACGTTTTACGATATGTAATGGCGACGTATAAACTTATCACAAATAAGCTATATTTAGCGACAATTTACTAAGTCGTTGCAAATAATTAATATTTACTACAAATTGGTGACAAGCAGCACGTCGTAGAAAAGCTTTTGCGACAGGTTTAGTTGTTAGCGACGATGCGGACCCATCGTAAAATGTCTTTAGTTGCAACGAGTTTCATATTTAGCGATGTTTTACGATATGCAATGGTGACGTGTCAACTTATCGTTAATTAGTTATATTTTGCGACAAGTTATTAGGTCATCACAAATAATTGTGTCATTAGCGACGACTATATTTTCAACAAAAGTGGCGACAAGTAACAATCGTCCTTGAAATTTTTAGAAATGAATTAATACGAATTGTTACTTGTTACTGAAACAATCCGAAATCCTCGAATAATCCGGAGGATTGCGGAAGTCGATGAAACAGTACGAACTATGATACAAGCCTCACAGCTCTCCCCACCCAATAAAAATTTCGTCCTCGAAATTTAAACTGCAACACAACCAATACAGTGCTCACCAAGGGAGGAAAATCCTATCCGAACACAACATGCCAACATAATCAAACACTTAAGAGATGGGGACAACGCCTGCGAATCTCAGCCTCTTGCTCCCAAAATGTCTCGTCAATACTATGATGATCCAATTGGACCTCGAATCCTGGATCAGAAACGATCGAAACTGGAATACTATACAGCCCCACAATCTCATCAGTAGGGAGCTATATTAGAAAATCTCTAAGTTATTCGAACTCAGGAATCTAACCATTCTAAGTTCTCAATAATCATAAAGTGAAGGGTAGCAGATATGTGATGTTATCCTCAGGTATTCCCAAGTTATGCTTTGATACCAACTTTTGTCACCTCTAAACCCGGAAATCGGATTCAAAGGAATCCAGAGCGCCGAATCTGGTGCCAACAACCTCCGTAATACCACATTCTCGACTCCCAGCGTCAATATGCCAGGTTATGATCCTGAGATCCTACAAGGAGGATTTTTCAATGTACATTTATCTCGTAAGAAGCATAACCACAAGTTTACCCAAATCACAAAAGCAACATCATCATCACATGTCTATTAATATAAACATTTGAATACAATGCTGAAAAGGAAGTATATCTGTCAAAATCAAAGCTCCAGAGGTCAGCTACACTCCAAGCTTCATGCTACTACAACATAACATCGCCTGCATGCATCTATCGTGCATAAGCTTATAAAAAGCTTAGAGGGTGGTGTAAATGTGTACACAAGGTAAGTGCCAAGTATTCAATACAATGTCATAAACATACAATATCGAAATTCTGGTAAAATCATGAATCATACGATATCAAAGTAAGCGAAAATACTGCAAGTCTATAAATCATACAATATCAGAGTATGCAATACAAATCAGCTATGCAAATGAGGGGTCATAGAGAACCAAATATCAGATGCCGAGGATATAATGCAATATGTAAATCCTGCTAAGTCCGTCTAGGCCATGTAAGTGCAGAAACATAGCAATCCAAAATGTCATATGCCTGCGGATGTAATGCAATATGCAATGCGAATGAAATTACTAAGCTAGGTGTGAAGTCGGGATGATAGTACGTAGTATCACAGGCTCGGGGTCCACCACAAGGGACTTCTATCCAAACCAGTCCCATACCTAAATTTTGATAGTCAGACACAATGTGGTAAACTCCATATCTCATGTTAGTCGCGCGTACCAACCAAAATCTTGGCCATTGCGAAGGTACACATAACAAATAGTTACGCACCACCAGCCCGAATGGATAGTGAATGAATGAATGAATGAGTATGCAACTCCTGCTCAATAAGTCCACATACCAGTACGGTTCCTCTCTAGGATCATCACCGAGGTCTATTACACTCAATGCCAGCTTGTTACCCCTATCTGAACGCACAACTAGGTAAGTGGAAGAGAACTCACTATCCGTCTGCCAATATCGGGTCCGGCTCGTCGATAGCGGACTCATTCCTCAAGCTGGTCAGACTCAACCTAAATATTGCCCCCACACTCAGGTGGGTAAGGTCACACCCACTGCCGACTGACCACGACATAGTGGGAGACGCTGCCTATTGGTATACGGCCCTCATGCGCTCATATATATCCACTCAGTCTCGACGTTGGGGTATCTCCTAGCCACAAAGATTTAGAAATTTTCACTCAGGGACATCTATGACGCCCGTACGCTAGAACCAAACATTTTCAGTGTCCCGTTTAATCATCCATGATATGCCTGTAGAGGCCACGACTTTGATGTTGCTAGGGCGTATAATACTCACAATATGCAATACAAGATGCATGAGTCATATAATTTAGTCATGCATCCATCCTACATATACCGTGTACTTATGTGAAACAATCTCCGCCTATCAGGGAGTCTCATAACAACCTGCCCAATGACATATGCAATGGTCAATCACATCTTATAACAAACATGCAGATGATGCATATAGGCATGTATCATAATGTTATGCTGTCACATACTCATAATCAGTATCAATAACTGACATCGACAATCAGCCTCAACAATGTGGACATTTAACCAACATTGCCCCTAAGGAATGGCCCACATAGAGCCTAACATATAGTGGACCCATGACCTCACACAAGGACCTAATATACAACACCATGGGCCTCACTCAAGAGTTTAATACACATCACGATGGGCCTCTCACATAGACCTAATATACATCACAATGGACTTCATCGCCTGACCCTCAAATGCATTACAATAGGCCTCATCACATAGACCTCATATTCATCACATTCGGCCCTAAACACGGGTTACATATACATCATACAAGCCGAATACACATCACAATGGGCCTCAACTACGGGTCGTATATACATCATATAGGTCTCGACAATTGAAATCGGCCTCAACAATCAAAATCGACCTCAACAATCGGCCTCGACAAAATGGAATCGTCCTCGATACTCGGTCTCGACAATCGGAATCAGCGTTGATACTCAGCCTCGACAATTGGAATCGACCTCGATACTCGGCCTCCACAATCAAAATCGACCTATACAATCGGAATCACCTCGATACTCGGCCTTGACAATTGAAATTGGCCTATACAGTCGGCCTCGACAAATCGGAATCGACATATACAATCAGCTTCAACAATCGAAATCGGCAATCGGCCATGAAAATCGGAATCGACAATCGATCATGAAAATCAGAATCGGCAATCGGCCATGAAAATCAGAATCGACAATCGGCCATGATAATCGGCCTCGATCAATAATCGGCCTATACAATCGGAATCAGTCTCGACAATCGAAATCGGCCTTGACAATCGGCACCAATGATCGGCATCGACAATTGGCACCGACAATAAGCATCAATAATCGGCATCGATAATCAGCATATAAATAAGGCGGGATCCATAGATGAATAGCTGATCAACTATAATATAAAGATCGGCCCTCGGCCGTGGTTATATCAAATCCGATATCGCAAAACTATCCTCCTGTGGTGAATGGGGCCCACTTATCTAGGTTAACCCACAAGAGAATTATGAGAATGGGCCTAACAAGGCCTAAGGGAAGGTCACAATGTGGACATCCAACCATCATTGCCCATCAATGTGGACATTTAACCAACATCGCTCCCAAGCGGTGGCCCACATAGAACCAAACATATAATGGGCCCACCGCTTCACATAAAAGGCTAATATACATTGCAATGGGCCTTGAATACATCACACTGGCCTTACCAAACGGGCCAAAAATGCATTACAATGGGTCTCATCATATGGGTTGGAGATACACACAATGGGCCACGTCATTGGGTCGGAAATACGTCACAAAAGGGCCACGTCATATGGGCCGGAAACACATCTCATTGGGCCTCACCATCTGGGCCTCGAATACATCATAGTGGGCCTCACCAAACAAGCCACAAATACATAACAATAGGCCTCGCCAAATGGGCCATAAATACACAATACGTAGGCCCTGCATATGAGCCTCAAATACATCACGGGTGGGCCTCAAATATACATCACATGTGGGCCTTGCACATGCAACAAGGGGCCCTGGAAATGATGGATGGCAAGGATAAAACATACATTATATGGGGTCCACATCCCACGGACGGCATGGAATGAAACACATCCATTAAGGTGGTTCCCACCTATCAAACAGATGGACAGTATGGAGTGAAACACATACATCAAGGCAGGCCCACCGTCCCATGCTGGATGGTGCGGCAGATACATTACCAAGATGGGCCCCACGTCCAGGGATGGACAATGTGGATATAATAAATACATTAAGGCGGGTCCATGGTACTACTGGACGGTGCGAGAGAAACATGTACATCACGATGGTGGCCCACCATCCCACGTCCGGATGGATGATATGTACAACCATCATGTGGGTCCCACTGATCTAGACGGTGTGCATACCGAGTGGGTGTCCACCATCCAGACTATGGACGGTATGGATACAACATATGCATCATAGGTGGGTCTATGCACATGGCCCACCAGAGATTTGAATCTACCACATTAGATGGTGTGGATGTGCACTTCAAGTGGGGCTCACGACCTAGACGGTCAAATAAAGCACAAACGTCACTGTGCAACCCACTGTCCAGGGAGATAAAACACATGCATCATGGTATAGTCCACGGGTCAGATGGACAGTAGTGATAAAACACTTACATTATGGTCGAGGCCCACCAGAGGGTGGCATGGATGCTAAGGTGGGGCCTACATAGCACCGTCCAGCAACTGGACGGTGCAGAAGAAACATATATCATGGTGGATGCCACAGCAGTGGAGGGTGTGGATTTCACACACCATAGAGGTGGGTCCCACATACACGTGGCCCACCAGATGTGTGTGTGTGTGCGTGTGTACTTGTTTATTGATTTTTTTTAATTATTATTATTATTATTATGTTATGCAAGTCAGTAGATCCAGCGTCCAGTGATGGACGGCTGGATACATGCATCAAGTGGCCATGGATACCACACGTGTATATGGCCCATGTGATGGAGGCATGAATGGAATACAAATGTCGATGGGGTCCACAAAGAGGAACGGTCTGGATCAGACATCGTGGCGGTCCACAACACCATCTGAATCTGTCCAGCACCGTCCAAAAGTCTGGACGGTGTGGATGGAAGCACATACATCACAGTCAGGCCCCACAGGAATGCTGGGATAAAATGCAGCCCCATGTGGGTCCCACGTGTCACGTGCAGCATGGCCAGCTTGCTCAACACGTGCAGCACCATCCCAACTGGACGGTGCAGATATACACAGCATGGTGGGGTCCATACGGACAGCTAGATGATGCACATTGTCATGGTGGCCCATGAAACTACTGACGGAAGGGCTGGATGGTTACATCATGGGCCCCTCATTCATCAAAACGGATGGACGGTCTGGATGACACGCATAAATGTTGAGGTCCACAAAAGGGTGAACCACCCCACGAACAGGCTGATATTTGTTTTTCCCTTTCATACAGTCCAGCAGCATTGTTGCTAGACGCCTAAGCCTGGACAAAATGGATAGACGTGTGGATGTGGATGTGGAACACACGTCATGGTGTGTCCAGCACACGCACATCAAGGTGGGTCCACGTGGTGGCCCACCAAAGTTTTGGATTAACTTGATATTTGTAATTTCCTTCATTCAGGCCTGTTCAAATAGATGGGCAGCAATGGTGGGTCCCGCAATCAGATGGTGTGGATCAAACTCATCATGGTGGGCCACACACCTCATCAATCATCATCACCAAATAAAAGGAAAAGAGAGAGAAAGAGAGAGAGAAAAGGAGACATGAGAAGGGGAGGGACCTCACCACTATGGGCCCTCCCTATATAATGCATACATCAAGATGGGTCCCACCATATGTGGGCCCTCAAATCGTCAAATCCAAACTAAAAAATCACCCACCTTAAGATCTCTTCTTCCTTCTTCCATCAACGCATTCTATAGCTCCAATGGATAGACTTCAACAGTTGAGATTGGACTTGGATGGTGGAGATGAAAGGTAAGAAGGTGGGTCACACCAAGATCTATCTCATGGAGGTTGGGACGTGAGTTGCTTGGGAGAAATGAGAGAGATAAGAGAGATGAGAGATGTGATGTAAAGAGAGAGGGATGGGTGAGTAAGTGATGGGTGATGGGGAAAGTTGACTTTGGGGAGGGTGGTTGTACTTGGGGATGGGTGAGTGATGGGGTGTGATTTGTACTTAATTGATGGATTGAGGTGATGTGTTGTAGAGATTCCCTTAGTATTTGTAAGGTGCGGCATTTATTCTCAAACTGAACGCGGGCCCACATCTCCTGGCTCAGGTGCAGCCTTGGCACGAGAGACGCGACATCGGAACCGCAGCGACGGCGCGGTCGAGCCGACTTTAGAATACGGGACATGACTTAGGGTTGAGCGCAAATGCAGTCTACGCGTCGTGGGTCGTCGAAATTCGACTGGGAGAATCGTGAAAGTCGACAAAACAGTATGGACTAGGATACGGGCCTTACATTTTATACACCGCATGCATAACCCATTGCTTTAACCATGCTTCCTTGTGATTTCTTCTAAATTCACTGCAATGTGAATGGATTTTATTATTTTTATTTTTATTATTTTTTTAATGTTAGGCAGTCAATCTAGTCCCTCAGTATAATGGCCTGTTTGGGAGTATCAATTTGGAACTCCCTGGATTCGGAACCCCCAGGATTAGAAACCCCTTGGATTTACAATCCTCCCTGTGTGTTTAGCACCTTGGGGTGTGAATCAACTTTAATCCAAAAGTACCTATTCATGGTATATTTACAGGGGTTTGCATTTAATTACTAATTTAACTTTAATATCTCTAATTAGTGAGATATGTAATTTTTGACACAATGGTTGTGATAAGCTCGCTGAAATATATGCTTTGCCCGAAAATGATGAAATTCCAAGTCTCGGATGGGCCACAAGCACAAGATCATGTCTGAGTGACTAACCAACAATTTTTAATCGTTGATTTACATGGACAATGTTTGGACAGTATTGGACACTATTTGGATGGTGCTGATTTATAGGACAATGTTTGGACGGTGCTGATCATCATTAGTGGGCCATGTGCCCAATAGAATGATAGTGTATAGTAAGACACATGTTACACCTGCAACTAGTTAAATGACTTTAGGTGTAATCCAAGGTCTCACTGTGATTTACGAACCCCCTCAGAGAGGGGATTGGAAACCCCCTAGATTTGAAACCCCCAGTTGCTTTATGCTACCAAACAACTAGGGGATTTGAAATCCCCTCCAATCCACGGTGCCAAACGACCCCTAAGCTTATTAATCTCTCCATCTATGGGTATGGCTCAACTTCTCTAGGTGGTTGAATCCCATCCTAGGCCAGCCATAAGTAAGATTAGATTTAGTCTAGGGTGGGCTTAAATACCAAATATTCTTGAACTTGGCCTTAGACTCTCTCAATTGGGCTTACGAATTGAGCACAAGCCTACTCTATGGGTCAAAGTATAATCACAACTCCCACCCTCTTATTTACACCTATAGCAAATGCAACCCATGTGGAGAGTTGAGAGGAAATAAATGGAGTGTGTGTGTGTGTGTGTGAGAGAGAGAGAGAGAGAGAGAGAGAGAGAGAGATATATATATATATATATATATATATATATATATATATCTGTGTGTGTATGTGTGTTAAAATGGTTTCAACCACGTGTAACCCATCATTACTTTTTTTTGGTGTTGTGCTCACTACCGTTTTGGATCTGCCACTCATTTGTCTGATGTCCTAACATGGTCTAATGCAATAGATGCATAACAGTAAGAACCTTTGTTGCATAGTCTCGTTAATATAACATTGTCCTGCACACAACATGCTACATGCAACGAAGAGAAACGTGAGAGCTGGCTACTCATAGTAATGAGTCAAAATAACGAAAATGTTGAAAGTTAGAAGGGTCAAATACATCTCCTTTTTCCTTTTAAAAACTAAGAGCTTACTTGTAGGAGTAAAAGTACATATCCGTTGTTGACTTTGTATTAAAAAAGTAATGTGACTCATCTTATCCAAACCAGCCAAATTGTGGCCCCCGTTGTAGATTAAGCAAATCTCGTAAATCACATTGATTAGGCAATTAATCTTAACTTTGCAATTAATGGCTATCAAATGAGTGATTAAAAGTAAAATAGTGACCAGCCCAAATTCGAAAGTGAAAGCTTATATGATTAATGCTATCTTGTCACTACAATTTATACTCCATCCACTCATTGGTAGGCAATTTGGATAGTCTGAACTGCAGTACAACCATGCAATGTGTATGTATGAAGAGTCGCCACCATTCTTTAAATGGTGCAAAAACGACAGTCGGCCTACCCCACGAGTATTTAGTGGATGAATCAATTCATTGGCCAAATCATTTATTAGGAATAATGGAACGTGTGGGCTTCATTTCTAAATGTATGGAAACACAAGTGCATGTATGGAAACACAAGTGCATGAATGAGTAAAGAGAAAAGCATGATATATTTAGGTCGACAAAAGATTGTCATATCTAGATAGTATTTTCATCAACCCCTACTTGTACCGACTTGAGTGTTGTCATGAGGGAAACTACAAATGTTTCCAAAACCTGGGTATAAAGAGAAAAATGGCCTTATATTTTTTAAAACAAATATAATATCTTATTATAATACTTAATACGATTCGCAAAGTCACATTTGTTCACTTATTGGCTACGTAGATATTCTCTACATTAGTATAAAGAAAACGCTTGCATACTTCACTTTCTCTAATGTGACATGCAGGAAATCAACCCCATCCATTAGGTTTACGTATTAATCCCAAAAATTAGGCTAATTCAACATTCGGCTGATAATGAGACAACCCATACATAAATTTGTACCTAAAACCTTTAAATTAACATTGAATGAGTCACTTAAGTTTTGGAAATTATGATTTTTGGGTAATTATTTTGACTTGATGTGGCATGCCAGATTAAAAGGATCAGATGGCATGGAAACACCACAGTGCGCGCGTCCTACACAAAACTAATGGTCGATGTTCCATCTCAACTTTTTTCATATGGAGTGGCCTTGGGTCTAAGTTTGGGATGATTATTATTTTTGGATTCCAACATCATGAAAGTTCCTTCCACATGGCATTAATAGTTAGCGAAAGTGACGTATGGGAGGCACCTACGTGAGGTACGCTGGCACGGTCCTTAGTAAAATGCCATCACGAATTTGTATTATGTGTAAGTTCCAAAACCCTAAAAAAAGAAAGAAAGGAAAAACAAAAAAATAATAATAATAATAAATAAAATAAAATAAAAAATCGATTCATCTTGGTGTCCCCCTCAATTGAGTAAATTCGAAGACTCAATAAAATAGACTCTGGCCGACACGAATTACATAATTAAGCAAAAAAACATTTGCATTTGTAATAAGCATAAAAAATACTTTGTTTTATATAAATATTAAGAATTTCAAATGTAGACAAATTCATAGTATGGTATGGTGTGATCCTTCAAGACTTTCCCCAATTTTGTCAAACCACGGTCTAAAACTAAGTTTCCCCATTTTGCTTAATTTCATTAGCAAAATAACAACCAACCAAACGAGTTACTTGACTGAGTCACCATGAGTTGCTTCGAGTCAACTCAACAAGTCTTCCTGACCGAGAACGAAGTCAATCAAGATCAAGTTTCCAAGTGACTCAGCTGGAAATCTAACCAAATTGAGTTGACTCTACCAAGAGTCTACCCAAAAAAAAAGAGATGAAAGAATTTCTCACAAGTGACTTGACTGAATCTTTGTGTCACATTGAGTCAACTCAATGAGTCTTTCCAACCTGTGACCGAGTCAATCCAAGACCCATGTTTCCAAGTGACCCAACTCGAAATCTAATCGAGTCAAGAAGAGTTGACTCAGCCTACTCTACCAGGAAAAGCAAAATGATGAAAGAATTCACAATTTTAGTGGACCAAGTCATGATATTGCTCTTCTAATACCTTGTAATTATGACCATTGAACCCTTTTGATCCTTTGGTTGCGTGGCACAATGCAAATTAATCAGTAGTAGCTAGGTTTGAGTTGTCCACAATCACAACCTAAAATTAATATTTTTGGAAAGTGGGTGAACAGTCACCCATCTGGTTCATCTGTTTACAGGTGTCCATGATCATGACCGCATCTCATCATCAATTCCATAAGTGGACCACATGGTCATAAACGATTTTTAACCATGGGCACATGCACACGTGCATGCAATGTACCCGATCGAGAAGAATAACCTGCATGTTACGTTCCAAGGAAACATGATTTTTCAAGCAAAAATGATCTGGCGTTGGAAATCGGTGTACTAATCTTACTGCACTACACTTTTTTTCTGCTAACGTGTCATGCGTGTAAAACATCTGACCCGTGAGAATTGTCAGGCCCATCATGAAGATCATATAAAATGAAAATAGAGTCGATTCACTAATCAGGTGGTCCATGCTATAGAAATCAGTGAACAACGGGAGATCGTAAACAATATACATGTTTGTCCTATATGATAAACTGATGGATTTGATTTTCAAGACACGTCATACTTATGCTGACACCAACCTTTTGAATGGTCCGGATGCCTCCACACGTGTGGTACGAAGGCTGTCCCTATCCCTTGTTATTTTTCCGGGTAGACTTGGGTATTAGTTTTATACCTTTTAAAAAATGATTGTAACTCTTCAACCGTACACACGGCATAGTTACAGGGAAATATCAGACTGTCCAAATCTCTGACCCAAGTGTGTATGGACATAATTGAAAGAAAAAAAGTGCTGAGATGATAATACGAACCTTATTATCTTTTCCTTCAAATTTTGACCACTAACTATTTCACTTTTAACCATCCATTTGATAGCCATTAATTGGATGATTAGGATTTCTTGATCAATATAATTTTAGAGACATGCTCCATCATCAACGGGACCCACAATTCGGATGGTCTGGATATATCTGAAAAGTACCAGATATGAGAAGCATGAGTCACCACCATTTTCAAAATGGTGCTAAACTAAAATTCGAGTTTAGCACCATTTTTTCATGATAAAACTATTATTTGTACTTATATTTTAGACACCAAGTTCCCTGTTCAGTACAAATAAGGAACTTGCCTCTTTGTACCTAATCTGTACACGTGGGCCCTACGATTTGCGTTTCTCTATGGGTCCCATCATGGATGAACCATAACCAAAAATAAAAAATAAAATCTTCATTTGGTCAACCCTAACTTTTCCGCTGTAGGCATATTAATACATGGTCAAGAAGAATTGCACCAACAGTCCACATTCAATGGAGTAGGGATAAAATATCTAACATGTAGAATCTTCCATTTTGGGAGATCTTTCTGGGTTTTACTCATCCATGATGGGGTTATCAGATCAACGGCTTAGATAAACCAAACATGGCCCCACATATACAAAAAAGTAGCAAACAGGGAAGTTCCTTGATTAAAAAAAAATAAGCTCATTTTTTACTTGGGTCACAGAAACAATCAAGACAGGATCATAAAAGTGAGAGGGAAATTCTTCTGGAAGGAAAGAGACATGCAAAAGCCATTCAATGTCTGTGTAAAATGACAATCAGACCCGGATAACTGAAAGATGACACCACTTGAGGAAGAAAAATACGACAATCTCCATGGTATTTGTTGTTTTGTATATGGTATTGTCGTGTGCATGTACGCCTTTTCTAACTAGTCACATGTCTGACTTTTTTAGTTGATGCTCCCTATTTTATCCACCAACATATAGAAATGGACTTTTGTGTCCATCGCCCACCAAGATAACTGTCATGGGTCGTTAAATCCATAGCTCAAAAATTCGAAATTTTGACTCAGCTCAGAGTCCAGCTGAGTCGGCTCAACTCAATGACTCGCTGGAGTCTTTCGTTTACTCGACTCAACGTTTGTTATTTTATAATAATGTCTCTAAAAATCATTTAAACCTATATGTAGGAAGATTTGATGTAGTCTAATAATGCATGCATCACACGCCGGATATGTACTAGTATCATCCGTAAACGATACAACTGTATTCGCGGATAGTCTGATATGGTGCATGCGATGAGACCTGCATTGGTGGTGAATGATTTGATATGCAAAAACCAACTTGTGTATCGTAGTATGTAGGTCAGATCAGCTCGACTAACCATTTGACTAGGGCTGAGTTGGTCGACTCAGTGAACTAGCGAGTCTAGCTGAGTTGGGTCAAGTCACTCCCACAACTGAGATCTTGATTCGGATGAGTTTCAGTCGAAACACTCTCTCTCTCTCTCTCTCTCTCTCTCTCTCTCTCTCTCTCTCTCTCTCTCTCTCTCTCTCTCTCTCTCTCTCTCTCTCTCTATATATATATATATATATATATATATATATATATATATATACACGTGTGTGTGTGTGTGCGCCACAGGTGAGTGAGTTCCGGATGGTTTTTTAGTTGGCCCACCTTAAACATAGCTATGGTGAATGAAACTCGGCCATCCAATGGATGGGAACCATGTTGGTTGAATGTGGACCGTTGCATTTTCTTTTTCTTTTTCTTTTTCTTTTTTATATTCCTTTCACTTAATGTCCATTTAATATAGGCTAAAGATGGTATGGTTAGACAAACCAGTTGGGTTTTTTTTGCTAATCAATGAATGTGGACGGTTTAGATCTTTCTTGACTGCCACGTGCCAAAGAGCAAAGTATCCTTAATTTTGTGTTTTTTAAGTTGTGGACCCATTTGTCCGAATTTGGTAGTATAGCACTTTCTAGTGTAACATCAGACGTTGAGAAATGGGTGTAGACCCGCCCTTATACAATAAGGGAAATATCTGAGTGCTTTAGTGTGCACAGATGCACGTCATGCTATCTCACCGTTAAAATATGATGAACGGGAATCTAAACGTATACTAATATTGGATTTTTAACATCCCATCTTAAAATGTGTAATGGATTGCCTTCATGGCTTATGAGGATTGGAGATACGTGTACATTGAATCCTGAGTACAAATGGGTCCACCTCAAGTATTCAGATGGGTACTACACTCCTTCTATGCCATTATCTATATAATATCATTATGAAATAATCATCCATGCCTATACTTATTGAGGTGTTGAGTACCCATTTAGATTATGGGTCACTCGTTATATAAAAATAGAAAACTAATAATAAAAAAACTGATTTATATATATATATATATATATATATATATATATATATATATAATTGAGAACCCCTAGTTTCATATCAATCGTCAATCCATCATTGTCCGAAGCTTCTCTTTCACTTTTCAATTTTCTTTCTTAAGCATGGGCGTGCGTGCACGCAATATCCAATTTATATATCATATAAGCCACATCATAATGATAGGATGCTCTAAAAAATAATCAATAACTTAATGATCAAGCGAGCCACACCAAAAAAATATAAGACAACCATGAAAAAAACTCCAAATTCAATAGGCACCGACTGGATGGTTAGATCAGACCTTTAAAGGCTTACTTTCCTAATGGGCAAGCTTGCTTAGATGGGTTAGAAAACAAACATACTACACCCACCATTAGTGGCTGCAAATGCAAAGCGTCGTGGAATATGCATATCCTACTGCATGGAGAGGAACCAACATCTTTTTATATACTTTTGTGAATTTAAAAGTGTTAATTATTTTTATTAATTAATATTTATTATAAATTAACTAAATAAGTGGTGTGTATATATGAGGAATGCTCACATGCGCACCTTCTTACGTAAACACCTTTGCACACGTGCCATGAACACTCCATGTGATGCGACACCTCTTGAAACTCTATGGCTCTAACTTTCCGCCCGATACAAAATCTAGTGGGTCATAGCAAAGAGAAATTCAAAACAATGGAGGAAATCACCCACTAGAGTTTTGTATCGGGCTGAAAGTTCGGCTTGTAAGGTTTCAAGGGGTGCCTCATCACATGGGCCATTTAGATTCCATACCCATGACATGTGTGCTAAGGTGCTCATGTAAGTAGCAGCACAACTGAGCGTTCCTCCACACACACACACACACACACACACACACACACACACATGATTCGAGTGTGAGTAGAATCATATACCTACAGTCGACCAAATTATTAATCAGGTTCAAATTAATATATAAACCCACACCACACCTATTTAGTTACAACCCTGCCCGGCTTGTGATGGACTGGTCTCAGGTAACCGTTGGGTCCATCCGGCCCACTGGCCAATGCCACCCTCTAGTTGATCCACCACCTTTGAAGCACTTATGTCTCAAGATGAGTGTGCCATACATGTGCATGATGATCTAAACCAGCCATCCTGTGGGCTCCTCCATAACTGGTCAACTATAAAACGATCATTTACTGGACAATCCTAACCATCTAATAAATAGATATTTTTTCACTGAATGTGAACCGTTGGTGACTCTGTATTTTCAACATTGATTTGTGTGCCACTAATCCACGGATTAGGATTTCCAAGCAGTCGTAATTTTTGGAACAAGGCCCCTACACTATTTAATCTATCAATCCAAAGGCTTATATCAACTCAATCTTTTCTCCGTGCGTAGAAATGACGTGAAAGGTACCGTATCTACAATGCATCGAGAAGCACTGGATCCAGTCCTTATTAATAATGTTTTATTAAGAAGTTTAAATATCATTAACCATGGTTAATTAACTTGGGTTGAGTGGGTCCCACAAATACACGGAAGAATCTTACGTTTGAGTCTACACATATTCGATGTGTCGGTTGACCGAGGGACAGCTTATTTCAATGGGTTAGGGCTGCCCGGTTATTGAGATTTGAGAATGTTTAGTCGGGATCATGCCTGCCCGTGCTGCCCGAAAAATCATTCCCTTCATTTAGTAGAGTTCGTTTTGACTCTGTCGCGACTAATATTCATTCTGTCCGCGCCGCTCTCTGGGGCCCACATGCTAAGTTTCTGAAGATCTGAACCGTTTAAATTGTGACCATGTCATCTGAAAACTAAATAAATGATTTTGATCATCACTATCTGTTGATGAAAATATAGAAATAAAGAGAAGAATTTTCATGGATGGATCGCATTCAGCTCTAAAAATAAAATTTTAAATGATAAATGACGTTTTATTGTTATAAAATATCTTATTAATGATGATAATAAGTACATGAACGGATCAAATCATCGGAATATCTCAAAATGTGGACCCCATTGGGTGTCAATTCACGCTGCATCCTGAGTCGCGACAGAGGCAAAACGAACTCCTCTCAGACGCAGTTCAGTACACTTTCTCACGAATACTGGGGCGATTCGCGCGAGTTGAGATTGAAGAGGCAAGTCGCCGTACACTTGTTAACTTGGCACATGTATGTGAAATCTGGACTGTTCATCAGGTGAGAAACCAAGTTTAAATTCATAAAGTCAAGTAATTCAGGTCTATTTAGGTAGGAAACACTAGAATGAGTAAGATATACCGTTAGATAAGCATGATAACTCATTATTCAACGTACACATATGGCCCACCTGATGAATGGTGAGTAGATATTCTTATGAGCCCAAAAATGAGGTAGATCCAAATCTAAAGTGGACCACACAGTGTTGATTGAACGCCCACCATTAAAAACATCTTGCCGGCCACAAAAGTTTTGGATCAAGCTAATGTTTCGTTTTTCCCTTCATCCAGGTATTTACGACCTAATCAACTGGTTGGATGTCAAATAAACAATACAGTGGGACCTAGGAGGCTTTTAATAGTGGACATTTGATCGCTATGTTTTCTGTTGGTGTGGTCCACATGAGTTTTAGATATGCCTCATTTTTGGTCAATACCTAAAATGATTTTAAAAAATGAATGGATAGCATGGATAAAACATACACGTCGTGGTTGGGCTCATAGAGCACCGACCACTAGCCAAACCCCTCCAACTATATTATACTCAGGCCCTCGGAAATTTTGCACATTTCATGCATTGCATGCATTAACTCAAACTAAACCGCTTAAATTAGGGAACCTACCTTTGCTAATTTGCTCAACCAAAATCAGATTGGATGAACAATCCTAACCTTTGATTTGTTGACAACTGTTCGATGATATATATATATAGGATATAAGATATTTTCATTTTTAACCATCCAATAAATGTCCGCCAATCCAATAATCAGATCATCAGTTATAGTTTTGGACAGTAATTTCATTGGTTGATTTTGTAGTCTTTATTATTATTATTATTATTATTATTATTATTGATATTTTGGATGGTGAAAGGATGGGTTACATGAGGCAGACATGGTAAAATGTAGGGGTGCACACGGTCGGTTCGGTCTGATTTTGGGGTGAAACTGGAATCGAACCGTTCCTAATGGTTCTGTAAATATTGGAACCGGAACCGGACCGTTAGCACCTTAGAACCGAATCGGAACCAGATCGTGAAGAATGGTTCGATCCCAGATCGGATCCACGGTTTTGGGCTTTTAAAAATCCAGCCCAGTTAGTTGATTTGAAGGAGAAAAAAAAAATAGACAAAAAAGAAGATGAAATAGAAGAAAAAGAATAATCTGGGACTGGGATTTGGATGGTGGTGATATATTGCATTGCAAAAAATAGTGAGTATATCTGGCATTGTTGAGTGGTTTGGATGTAATAGTGAAAGGAGCTGTTGATTTGTTTCAACGTCGTCCAGAGCCTACTTTTACTAATTTTGAATTTGATCATTGGAGCTTGCTGATTTGCAAATCTCTCCCATCAAATGATCCTATCTGATTTGCGTTTAGTAAAATGTAGACCATTGGTTACAGCTGCCCTTTTTCCCCTTTTCTTTTTATGATCTTAGTTTCTGGTCCCAAAACATCAGAGATGTTGCTACCCCAAAACATCACAGCGAAAGAGAGAGAGAGATCTCACACGCACCGCACGGCCTTCGGGCTAGGGGGTGCTAGTCTCTGGGACCGAGATGGCGAGAGAGAGAGAGAGAGAGAGAGAGAGAGAGAGAGAGAGAGAGGTTGTGATGGTGGATCAAGAAGAAGGATCTGCATATGGCGTTGCGCATGAGCCCACAGCCCTCTCTGTCGGAGGCAAAGCGGAGCAATCCTCGAGAAAATGCGACCCCGATTCCGGACGAGTCCCCGGAAGCGAAGAATCAGAGGCTGCAGCGGGAGCTTATGGCGGCAACTGCAGAGAAGCGGATGCTTTTGGCGAAGAGCAGCGTTGCTGTACCTAAGGTGGAGAAAACCGTTGCAGCGGGTCCAACGGGCAGCAGCCAGAGAGTGGAGCGGGCGGCAGCCGGTTCAGGAGAAAAGGATAGGGATTTTTTTTTTCGTTTTATATACATCGAATCCACGGTTCAGATCCACGATTCCTGTCATGGATCAGTTCTACGGTTCGGATCAACGGTTCGGTTAACGGTTCGGATCAACTGTTTGATTCGGTTCTACAGGACCCTAAACCGGAACCGATCCGTAATCAATGGTTTTCAAATTTTGGGAACCGGAATCGGACCATTAGCACCCTGGAACCGAACCAAACTGGACCAATCTAACGGTTTCGGTCCGATTACACGGTTCCAACGGTTAAATGTGCACCCCTACTAAAACGTCATGTCCTTGAAAGATGGGGGCAAGGGATGTGATTGAACGAGAAACATACGACCTAGATGCTGCTTTGTTTTTTTTTTTTTCAATCTTGGCTACCTACCCACCTAGTTATTTTAAAATGTATTATACTGAGTGATGTGATCAGGACCGTTCATCCAATGAGGCCCACTAAAGATGGGTCTTGACCTGAATTTTGTACGTGTTGAGTGATTGTAACCGTCTAATATATGGTGCTTTTTTACCTGACGAATGTGGCTGTTTTAGTATTTACCACAGGTTTTGAGCCACTTATAGTTGAGTTAGGATCATCACATCGACGTGACTTTTGGGTGATAGCCCACTCATGGCGGGCCAATGGCGTGGATCATTGTATATATGTCCATGAATACAGTGGAGATTGGTCGTACATCTGGCCCACATTGTATTATTCCAGTCGTACATCTGCCCCCCGTCATATAATGCGCTCTCTCTCTCTCTCTCTCTCTCTGGAAATGGTACAATGAGGTCGACCTCATGGGAACTTCCCATGAAGTCAAGCTGTGTGGGCCCCACCGTGATGTATGTCTGACATCAAAACCGTCAGTCAGATGCATCATTCCATGGTGGATTACGTTTTTAAAAATAAATTCAATCTCTTACTTCGGTGGGTCACACCATATGAAAAAGTTTAGTGGGGTTACCCTTCCATTAAAACATTCATAATAATTTATTTGGCTATTTGAAATGTGTTTCACAAATCCAGACCATCCATTGTATGTCCCACTTGGATGAGAGGTCAGACCAAGTTTTAGCTGCATCCAAAACTAACGTGGGTACCACCAAGTACTTTTATATGTTTTAATCATGTCCTTGCATGGTTTTAGATGGTATGTCGCACCTGTGTTCCGTGTATGGCTGATTCCGGGAATATCCCGTAACGGGGCCCATCAAATGCACGATGTTAATGTTCGACACACATCACGGTGGGCCCACAAAGCTCGACCCATATATATATATATATATATATATATATATATATATATATATATATATATATATATATATATATATATCCAACCGTTGGTACTAGTGGGACCCATGTGCAAAATCTGCCACGTTAGTAGATCACAGCCATCAAATCTTTTGCCTCTAAAACTGGGTGACTCAACTTGAAACTAAGCTAAGTCGACTTGACTCGACAAGACCCAGAACCATGTCAGGAGGAGACTCGATCAGGTGGGTGACCTTTTTTTTCTAATTTTTTTTAATTTTTAATTTTTTTATTTTTTATTTTAATACATGCACACACACCCCCACACACTCACACTATGGATACTCAAACCCTTGATTGAGTCACCCACCCTTGATCAGGTGGGTGACTCAATCACTGTGAATTGACAAGACCCGTTGAGTCAACTCAGTAACTTGGTTAACTCAGTTAAAATTGGGTTGGGCCTTGAAGCTTCCTGCTTGAGCTTGGCCCTAAGATTTTATATCTTATATGAAGCATATATCAAATTCAGGTGGGCCTAGCTGTACAAAGTAGCGCAATAGATGGTTTGGTGGCCCACAACATAATGAACCATTTCCAGCCTTTATTCTTGGATAATGGGCCGTGCTGGGCCATTCCGACAATCATCGTATTACCCCAATCAAGCTCGCCTTTCTTAGTTCTACCGAACACGTAAGTCACGGTCCAACCAGTGCGTAAATGCTGAAATGTACATCAAGCTTTCGAAAAGGTTGGCCCCACCACCATTAAGATCGCCTGATTCAAAGACCAGGCCCATCCACCGTAGAAAACAACATATGATCGTTGGCCTAATCTGAAGTACACGTCTGGCCCACCTGATGAGTGGAACGGCCTACAAAGTAAAATGATCTTTGTGGTCCAGCCAACTTTTCGGACATGTTTGATATCATAGAAACATGATATATTGGCACCTACCTGCTGGTAGATGGGCCTAACCACTTGTTCGAACATTCGACTATGGACTGGACCTGATTTATGTCGGACCCAATTTTCTAACTAGCATGACGAGGCCTAGGCCTGAGTCTTAAGCCTGATAGATAATTGGCTAGGGCCTACTCTTCTAAGTTCTCAAAGATATGATGTAAAACGAGTCTTGGACAACTTCATGACCAAGATGGACCAAAAAAGGCCTGATCAGTGGCGGAAGTGATCCAGACCGTCGGAACCTTAAAACGGGCATATCTCGGAAATTGGAATGAGTTATTTGACATAGCATATATGATTTGGGGTAGGAGAAGCTACTTTAGCCAGCCAACCTGCTACGCTAGGTTTCCCAAGCCGAATGTGTGAGATTTCATCAGATTGACAATAGAAAATCCATTTTATTTTCATTTTTACTATTTATAGTAATTTTTAGTTTGATTATAACTCTTCATCTTTTGAGCTTTAGGAGTTGTCTAACATGAAAAATGCTTTAAAAAGTTAGGAGAATAACATGATTAAGCCAAATAGGGCACTTACTATTTTTGGCCGAAAACCATGAAGTCTAGTAGAAATCCTGACCGTCTATAAATAGTAAGTTTACTAATTATCAAGATTTTAGAGAATTTTAGTTGTAGTTTGATTCTGGAACTTCTCATTAGGGTTCATATCACTATTTTAGAGGTTGTAAACTCTCTTTTCATCATTAATTAATTTATTTTCAAAATTTTAGAAAATCATTTTTATTTTCTTAAGCTTCATGGATTCGGAGTAGTTATCCCCCTACCAAGATAGTGCTGGACCTCAACACATACATCCTTGTGTCAAGATCCGACATGCCGCCTGGTCCAATGTATTTAACTCATGCCATTCTTATTATCTGGGAAATGGGCCTAGACTAGCTAATGCTCAAGCAAATTTGGCAGGTTATTGAAAACATGGTTTTAAGATTTAGATGAGCTGACACAGTCTACTCAGACTCAGTGGGACCCAATCTCGTTTGATACCATGAGTTAACACCTTTACTCGGGTGAGTCGCGTCTTTACTCATGGTCGTATGATCGGAAGAACCAACAGCTTCTCAAATGAATCGAGGTCTAGAAAAGAGGACGGGTATAGAAAATAAGGCCAAATCAAGGATGGATTGGATCATCCAATCAGTGCTATTTTTCTTAAGTAGCCCATGAAAAGTGTTTTGGACTTAATGGATGGTTCAGATTGATTGATTCAATTGTCGAAGTGAACCAATCCAACTCGGAGCACTATAACTTATAGTACTTCAATATGCCACAGTTAAAGTATACAGGACCAATTTCCAACCCGGCATCATACCTTAAACAATGATCTAAACCGTTCACATCTAGATTCTATTTTATGGGGGCCATAAGAAGAAACATGTGATTGTTCACGAAGATGAATATGAAACATCGAAAGTAACATTTCTAATGGCTTATAATCAAATCAAATATTCAAACGTCCGTATTCTATACAGCAATAATGAGAACATGAACGGTTCAGATCAATCTAAGTACATAATCCAGGGCTGGAAACCAGCCAACGCACGGTACTATGGTAAAGGGGCACCATACCTTATCAAATAGGTCAGAAGTTTTAATTGTATTGAATTTGGACGACCAAAAAATAGTCCTGATTCAATTTCCTTCCCCATTGACTAAAATAAAATAAAATAAAAAAGTACCGACATAAATAAATAAATAAATGGTTGGATGTGCATGAAAGGTCTACCTTAGATCCAATTTAAAATAGGCAAATGGAGGAATGGGTCGGGTCTTTGTCCCCTCACTGTAGACCCACACCGGATCCAAACAGACCTAACTTTGACTCAGACTCTGATGAGTTATTAATTGGGCTTGTGGGTGAAATCTGGACCTGACTATTAAAAGGGTTAGGTCAATGCTCCTTCCATCGGACCTTAAATGGCCCATTTGAACAGCTTTCGAAATAACTGAAACGTAGGGCTGTCAACGGGCTAGGCTGGGTTGGGCTCTATGTTACCCAAGCTCAGCTTGAAATCACATGGGTTCGCTGGCCTACGTTTGAAGAAGTTTCCAAACCATTGCGATTGAGAGGGAAGGAATTCAAAATGCAAGTTTCAAACATGTATACGCACTGGCATTTTAGATGCATGCCAAGTCATGTACTACACGTATTGTCCTACATATACTAGGTAGGTTTTTTTTTTTTTTGTTTTTTGGGTTAGCTTGTTAGTACACACACTCCATGTTAGCCACCCCGCTGGGGATTGATACCAAGACCTCAAGTGTTGAAACGAGGTATCTCCACTCAGTCTGCCAGTTGAGCTGTGGATCTGGGTGTATATGATAGGTAGGTTATGCAATGCAAGAGATATAAGGTAGACTATGATGGAGCTTTTGTTATTATTTGTATTACACATTCCCGCACAATACACACCCATATTGCATGGGCACTTAATTCCATGATCTCAGCGTTGAAATAGAATTTATCTAACACAAGCCATAGAAATTAATATAATTGTTAACACATGTAGTATTATTGTAGTGCATTTGCCCAGTAATTAACACATGACATATATTAGATATTTGAAGATTGATTGAGACGCATGTAGGTGCTTAAATAAGGAAGATTGCACATGTAGGATTATTTGTACCAAAATCTAACAGGTCAAATTGACATGCCGAGCGGGTGTAACTTGTCCAACTTGTGTGCCAAAGCCATTATGGTTTCTAATTGCCACCTCAGTAAATCAAAATGAATAGTCGTTGTGGACATGGCAATAGTACGTAAAGCACGACCAATCAATGGAAGTCATGATTTACAAAGGATGACTAGTTGTTTGTAAAGATGTCACTTGGATCATTAGATATCCTATCTTTTGGCAGGAGAAGTTATAAATGCCTGAAGCAAATATGAAGAGGGAGTCGAATCCAAGACAGCTCAACACAGCAAAAATCTTTGCCCAGTGCAATGCTAGTGATTATCTTATCATAATGCATCCACTGATGGTCGTGGACCATTAGATTAACTACCATGCACTTTCTATGGTCTTACGGGAAACTTACTACGCCGGCCGTCTTGGATTCAATCAAACTTTGCAAGCATCTCGAACTAGGTATATGCGGGTGACCTTTTTACATATACTTTTCTAATTTCGATACGTTGGTTACAACCGATCTTTTCAACTCCTTTGAAATGATCACCCTGATTATAGGGTTAGATCAAACTTACCATCACTTGCACTGTACTTCATCATTGCACGACCCTCTTGATATTGAAATTCAGGCTAACTGTGCTTGTATCGCATAGGATTCGTCAACTCCTAAAGAAACCGAAAGAGGTTGAATTTTATTTTGCTATTACACTGAATGTCACTAAGAGGTATAGAAGACCTCCTAGTGCCTTGTATAACAAGCAATATTTTTTGAAAATTTTGCTTTGAAAATTATCGCTCACAAGTGGCTACACTCCCTAGGAATATTATTACAATGGTTTTTGAAGGTTTTTCTTCATTGTCAAAGAGATCCGTCCAATTCCATGGGTGGGTGTATTTGTCCTATTTTTATTATGGCCTAAAAACAATTTAAGAAAATTTTGAGAACAAGTCCGGTCCTTTTCCACTAGAGATAGTGGGGATGATTAAAACTAGTTTTTATTGGGACCGATTTTTGGATTTTTTTTCTTAGAAAAGGTCCATACATGTAGATCAAGGATCCGTAAGGTTTTTATTACAAAGATTTTTTATATAATAGGTGCAGATGGTTTTATTGCCTCTATTGGGGGTTCCATGGGTCTTCTAACCGATCTAGTTTTTATTAGGACTGTACACAGAATCAATTTTGTTACAAAATGTATTTTCATGACACATAGTTTGCTCAAGGAAGAAACATGGAGAAATTCCGTGTTGACTGGGTTGTAGAGTTGTGTGGGCTATGTAAGTTGAATGGGTTGTAGAGTTGTGTGGGCTAACCGGGTAAGCTAACTTAAGGCTTTTGGGTTCCTAGGATTCAAGGTTTGAGGTTCATATAGTTCAGGATTAGGCTGACTAAGTTGACTAAGTTGTCTGAGTTAAATGGGCTGAGTTTAAAGTTTAGGACTGGGGTTCCTAATGTTTAGGCTTCAAGGGTTAGGGTTTAGGATTGGGGTTTAATTGTTCATTCATCAGTTCAAACTCAATCAACCTATCAGCATGGGGTGAGATGTGTACGCATGGGTGAAAACTTTTTGAGGGCATTAAAAGTTTTGAATAAAGTTAATATTTGTGTTTTACTTTTTTCATGTTCTTCTATCCCTATGAACAAGTTAGATGACAAACAAACATTAGTATGGGCCCCAAGATGGAAATACCTTTCAACGGTGGACGTTTTTAGGACCATCGTTTCATGTGGTGTGGTCCACTCGAACTTCGGATCTGCCTCATTATTTTGCTCGAGCCCTAAAATGTTATGGTAAAATACATGGATGGTATAGATAAGTCATATACATCATAGTGGGGGCCTACAAATTTAAGTCATCCATTTTCCATCCAATTTTTAAGGAGGAAACACTCATTAATCTCCATTGGTAAACATAAACATTTGTAAAAAAGTAATTAAGATTTATTTTCTTGCACTTATATAGGGAAAAATCAAACACCTACAAAGTGAACATCTTATATGTGAATCTCAATAAATTTTTTAAAAAAAAAATTGCAATTGCATTTCAACTCAAACATACATTTTTTAATCACACCTCAAATCTATACATCCCAAATGGTCAATTCAAGTTATCGCAAGGCTACAACCAAGCTATGTCAAAATAAGCTAACTTCGTTAATTTACACAAACATCAACAAAGAATAGGGATAATTAAGAAGACAAAAAATAATCTAACAAAGTTATAAATGACAGAATACAACCCTTTCACAAAATAGGGAGAAAAAAAAAATAGAGGTGAGCTTAATATGTTAGATAGAACTTCCTTCTTGTCTTGATATGTTATTGGAAATGAGTGTTGGTATCATAAAAGAGATGAACAAAGACTGAAAGCAAAGTTGAAAGGGTAGAATGCAAAATAGCACCAAAATGCGCTGGTGAGAGGTATTAAGATGAAGAGTTTCCCAGAAGAGAATTAGAGCTAGGCACGTCAAGCAAATTTTTTAAAAGCTCAAGCTATTAAAGGATGGCATACCAATGCACATGAAACGACTTCAACAGGATATTAAGTATGGTCTGAAATTAGTATGATTGCATGATACATACTGATATATATATATATATATATATATATATATATATATATATATATATATATATATATATATATATATATAAAACTTCAGCCCTGTATGTTAAAAGAGTCTTACTTTCAATTTATCGTTTATGTTGAGGAAAGAGATGCATTAGAGGCCCACTTTAAAGGGAAAGGAGTCCGAAGGGTTGTAGGCAGGGAAACGGATTGGCTACTCCCCTGCCACCCGCCCCGTGGCTGGTTGTCAGTGCTCTGTGGGCCCACTGTGATGTATGTGTTTCATCCATGCCGTTCATCCGTTTTACAGGTCATTTTAGGGCATGATCCCAAAAACACACCACAGGAAAACAATAGTGATTGAATATCCACCATTAAAATCCTCCTAAGGCCCACTGTACTGCTTATTTGACATTCAATTTATTGATTAGGTGATACAGACCTGGATGAAGGGAAAAAACAAAGATAAGCTTGATTCAAAACTTTTATGCACCCAAAAAGTTTTTAATGGTCAACGTTCATTCAACACACGTTCCGTGTAATGCAATCCACCTGAGACTGCGATATACCTCATTTTTAGTCTTATATCATAAAAGATCTATAAAAATAGATGTACAGCATGGATGAAAAACATACATCATGGTGGGCCCACAGAGCACCGACTATCAGCCATTGGCTGGTGGCAGGGGAGTTGTCCATCCGTTTCCAGTAGGCAGGATATACCAAATTGGGAGTCCTTCATGACAGTCAATCCACGGCAGCTCCCATCATCCCATCATCTCAACGGTCTGGATCAATGATCAATGAACCATTGGCTCGCTCGTGCAAGCTGAATGCACAAGTACAATGACATTAGCTATCGATGAAACATTTACCTACGAAAACGTCTGCCTGCAGAGCCCTGAGCATGTTCACGTAAGCCCACGTGATGTGTTGCACACGTGTGCGAGACCATAGCTTTTGTCATAAATAAATGAACAAAATCATAAAAAAAATTATAGAAATTATTTTTTTATAGAAAGCCACTACTTTTGTAACTGTGGCCCACCTGAGTGAAACTGACCAGACCTGATGGACAGCTCCGATCCAGACATTCATTTCATGTCGGCACGTGTGCTTGCGTGTAGATGGTCATGGCTACATGCATGCATGCCATGCATGCAATCAAGAGGGTATGAAGCATGGAATGGATGGTAGCATGGCATGGCCAACAGGCAGCATGGGGAGCACTTCTTCTGTAGAAACTCTGACAACGCAGCAAAAGTGAGCCTAGATACTTTGTACTCTGGCAGAGTACGAAGGATGATACACGTGCGGTTAGAAATTACTTAGAAATTGTTTAGGATTATTTAACCATTTTAGGGCCCGTTTGGCCGGGTGGATTGGAAGGGTTTGAATGGTATTAGGGTGGATGGCATGGATTTCTAGGTAATAATGGTGTTGTCGGTGGATTGTCTGGAGATCCATGGGATTGATATATCTCTGGATTGCTATATCCAGTCTGTTTGGCGCGCCCGGCCAATCCCGGTTTTAAACTTTCTCGTCCCTTCTAATCCCTCAAACCAAACACGTCCCAGGCAAAGTTGAAGGATTAGGGTGGATTTGATGGGATTTAAAGGTAATGATGGTGATGTCAGCGGATTGTCTTGAGATACCTGGGATTGGGATCAGATCACCGACTCTGTTTGGCACGCCAGGCCAATCCCAGGATTTGACTTCCAATCCCTTCCAATACCATCCAATCCCTTCCAATCCGACCGGCCAAACGGGCCCTTAACGTTTAGACTGTAATTCAGAAACTGCTGCGTTTTAGAGATAATCAGTTTAATATGAGTTAACATATATCACGTGAGCCTGCGTATGGAGTGTCATATGCAGCCAGAGTATCAAACAACTGATTGGGTTCACCTCCAAAGAAACATGTGGCCAACTATCACTTTCGAAGGTATGGCCCACGTCGGCACAAAAAACAAGACACCACGCGTGTACATTACATTGCTCTTATCTGTTTGTCCGGCCCATAGATTTCTGAACATTTATTGGACGGTTAAAAATGAAAATATTCAATTGTTTAATTTAAATAAACAAGTGTATAAAAATCAAAGGTTAGGATTATCTGACCGATCTGATTTTTAGATTGTAAATTAACAACAGTGGGTTCTACCATTTTAGCTGATTTAATTTGAGTTGGTATATGCCACGTGGACTAATTCTACATGCCTGTGTATCAAGCGCGTTATGAGTATCAAATATCCCCTTGGAGAAAAAGGTGGGAGAGATGGAGACTTCTCCAAGGAAGGATGTGGGTGACTATCACTTTCAGGATGCATGGCTCCACGCCAACACAAAAACCAAGACACCGCACGTGTACGTTGATGGGATAGTCCAAGCCCTCGTCGAACCCTCTTTATCTATCATTTAATGCATCCTGTCACCATATCCTTGGGGCTGTCTCAAAATGGAACCGTCCAGATGCATGCATGCATGGTAGTAAAATAGTAAGGCTAAGGTTGGCCCACACAAGTTAGCCCTAGCACGGCTCTAGTCGTCATCAGCCCAAGAGTCAGGGGAGAAAGTTAAATTATCATAAGGTTTGAAGTTATAAATCCTATATGATTCACAACTTATTATAAATAGTAAACTTACTATTTATAAACGGACCTCACGTCTACTCGTGGGCAAGGTTTCCAGGGGCAAAATTAGTATCCTATTTAGCTTCATGATGTTGTTATCCTAATTATTCTAAGTACTTTTCAGGTTGGGCGCAATTCCTAAAGTTCAACGGATGAAGAGTTACGTACTCAAACTAAAATTTGTTATAAATAGTAAAAAATAAAATTAAAACATGAGTTTGATCATCGATCTGATAGTATTTCGCAAATTCGGCGTAGGCAACCCAGCATAGCAGATTGAGTGGCTAAAGTTGCTTATCCTACCCCAAAATCATATATGGTATGTCCGATAGTGCATTTCGATTTACGAGATACATCCGTTTTAAGTTCTAATAGTTCAGATCACTTCTATCGTTGATTAGGCCATTTCTGATCCATCCTAGCCATTAAACTGTCCGCAACCCGCTCTACATCAAGAAGTTAAATTATCAAAAGGTTTGAAATAGTTGAAATTTATGAATTTTCTTAAATGTGTTTGGTTTTCGAATTGCTTTTAGGGGTGTCGATCGGCCGGACTCAACCCTCCAAAATTAGAATTTTGAATAGAGTCAGCCCAACACCCCAGCCTGAAATAGTTCAAAATCCGAACCAAGACCAACCTTAGGCACGGCCCATTGACGATGCATGATTATAAATGGGTCATGATTATTTATCTTATAATTGTGTGATCACATATAATCTATTTGACGATAATGATGATTTTGTTATATTATTTATTTTATAATCTGAAAATATTATCATTACATTTTAATTAATTACCTCTTTTCCTTATAAGGTCATTTGACTCTTGATTTGCAGTCATGATTTCTATTTAAACAAATAGATGGAAATGATAATAATGACTTATTTACATTACATTTCATAGGAAATTGGAAAATCAAATGGACCCTTGGGGAATGTTTGGATCTTAAGTTGCTTAAGATAAGTTACTTATTACACAAATAGATTATCTTAGTTTCTACTTATTAAGAAATAAGTATTTTGGCAAACAACATATTTATCATCTTTTCCTCTCTTTCATCTCTCTAATACCTCTCTTCAACAACTAATGAAAAGTAAAAAAATCTAAAAAACTAAAAGTTAACTGAAATAATTAAATACTTTTAAGTAAAAAAAAATTTACTTACAACTAATCATAAACCATACTTGTTTGAAATAAGTCACTCATCTACTATTGTAAGTAGAAAAAGTAACTTGGTGGTATCCAAACAGGCCCTAAGTGATATTATTATCAACCACAAGTAGTAAGTCTCATCATAAAATAATTTGGATCATTTAAATGTGGTTCGTGTGCTGCAACGAGTATCTTTAAACTACACATCTTCATCAAATGGGAAAACATGGCAAGTATCTTTGGATAACATTTTTCTTTTTCCTTTTGTTTTAATAAAGGTAGCCTATTTGATGACTGAATTGGACAATGATCCAGACTAGGTTATTCATCATTGGCCTCAATCCACCTTGCTAGACAGCATGTCTAGAATTCAAGCTTAAGCTCCCTCTGGGCCAAATTTAGGAGCCTAGACATGGTCAAGTTGCTCGAACTTCTTATATGCATTAATGACAATTAACGATTAACTAATTAATTTATTAAGCACAAGAGCTAATGGCTCATTTGGGATCTTGTATTTAGAATATATTGGAATCTAAATTACATTTACACTAGAATTAAGGTGATTCTAACTTTTCAATTGTGTTTGGCAGCTTAGTAATTGAAATACACTGAAATTCAAAACTTACGTTTGGATACTGTAATTGGAATGCATTGGAATTTTTTTGTATTCACGTAACCTAAATTTAATTAACTAAATCAGCTTTAATATTCATAAGAACCTGAGTTTAATTAATTAAATTAACTTTAATATCCTAAATTAGTGTACATATGTATTTGATTGAATAATTGTGATAAGCCAAAAGAATTATACATTTTGTCCAAAAATGAGAAAATTCCAAACCCGAGGTAGGCCACAAATGTAAGGATAATAAATGAGTGACTCACCGGCGCTTTTTAATAGTGCATTTAGATGGCCAACATTTGAATAATTCGGATCATTCGATTGGTGTGATTTTAGTGATGTAGCTAATAATTGAATTGTTTGAAGGAATCATTATCGTGTCTTATGAAAAATGGATTAGTTGTTTACTAACATCTTTATTATATTTTCAACTCTAAAATCTATATAAAAATAAAAAATAAAAAATAAAAAATAAATAAAAAAGAGTATCTCACTTCAATTACACCAAAATCACATTAAAAATGTTAGATTTTAATGCATGCCAAGATTGTAAGCTCTTGCTTGATCATTGACGTCATCTTTTCCAACCTTTCAATCTCCAACAGCAAATCGGATGGTTATGATCATATTATTGAACTTTTTTTAAGAAACATTAGCAATCCAAATTAATTGGGATCCAATAAATTGATGGCTTGGATTAATGAGTTGCCTTTATAAACAATCCCATACACTGATTTCGTGAGACATTGATTGGATGCACAGGATTATCGCATCTGTCTGAGTTTTTCATAGTGAACCAGGAAGATTGGTTTGAACTGATGATGACCAAGATGCACTAATTGGAGTGCCCATGCGTCCAAATGCAACTAATGCAAGTGGTCCTCAACATTCTGATTTAAGTTCAATCAATCGATGTACATTATCAAGAAAACCATAACAACCCTTAATCCGGATATTACTAGGGATTTGAATGGTTGCCGCCGGTCGTTCAATTTCAATGGCTTGATCAGTATTAGCTATCAATTCATGATGGTTGAAGACCCTTTATTTAAAAAGGCGCTACGATGACTTCAAGAACGTAACCATTATATCGATCGTTGACCAGCAAAACAGGGTCTCTGTGTACCCTTCTCTTCTCCCACCCCTCACTAGAGGAGACCTAGTCCTAAACAGAACAGGCCCAGGAGCTGTTAAAATCAGCCCAAATCCGGATACCCCTTCTTAGTTGTAGCTTATGAGGGTCATGATAGGCCGCCCCCTTCCCCCCTTTTTTTGTGGGGGAGGGTGGCCCGAATATACGTTTTGTAATGATGCTGTACAGTTCCTTCATCTAATATACACATTTTGAAAAGAAACAAAAAAATGTTGGTTGATTAACATTGATGGAATCCATGGCCCCATCCACAACCATAGTAATGAACAAGATCAACAATTTGAAGATCAGCCCAATACTTCAACGGTCAAGATGAAACGCTGCAAGGCTGTAACTCAGTACGCTATATCCTACTGATGAGTAAACTCTGTGGGCCCACTGTGGTGTATGTATCTTATCCAAGCCTTCCATCTATTTTATGGCATGAGCCCATAATTGAAGCATATATAAAGCTCAAGTGGACCACACCACAGGAAATAGTTTCAATTGAACGCCTACCGTTGAAAACGTTCTGGAGGCCACGGAAGCTTTGGATCAAGCTGATATTTGTGTTTTCCCTTCATCCATATCTATGTGACCTTGTGAACAGATTGGATGATGAATAAACATCACTGTGAGCTCTAGGATGGATTCAACGGTGGACGTCATCCCCCCCACTGTTTCCTGTTGCGTGGTCCACTTGAGCTTTTGATATTCTTCAATTTTGGACTAGCGTTTAAAATGAGCTGGTAAAACGGATGCACGGCATGGATAAGACACATACATCACGGTGGGCCCCATAGAGTTTACTCAGTACGCTATAGCGTTGAGTTACTCAGTACGCAATCTTCTTCCGTTTGTTTCCCTCTTACGTGACGAAATTCCATTCTTTGAGCCCATAAATTCCAAATAACCATTTTGTGGACCCACGTGATTAGACCACATGGCTTCACATTTCGAAGATCCACACAGTCCATTTTGCAGTGACCATCATGGATGAGCGATGGTAGAAAAACAGGAGAGATTGGACATCTTACTCCATGACTTTTTCCCAGTTAAACGTGGATCATCAACTAGTTTTGATCCTAACCGTCTATCTGAATGCTAACGGTGGGACGGTGATGATCATCAATCAACCTGATTGCCGTAGCACACACCAGATGGACCATTCAGATCGTTCGAATATTAATCAATATATGACCCATCCAGCGACGGATGTTAGATGGACATGCATCGACCAGTCTCCACCGTTGATATAAATTAACTCAATATTCTTATCTGGACTTGACCCAGCACGACGTTGATGGCTTTGAAAGGTGATGGGATGGTCGGGACCATGTCTTCCGCAACGCACGCGTGCAACGAAACCGTGTCCGTCCGATTCTGAGCAAGCAAGTGGCCCACCCATGATTTAATAAGTAGGGGTTGTGATTGGCTGGATTTGGAAAATGGAGATACCGAAATTAGAGTACACTTGAACTCGTGATGTGGTCCATACAATAATGGTTGCGACATTTAGAGCGTGTGGTCCTGTCCATACCTATACGACTTGCGTTGGCCAAAGAACATCCACGGATTTATGAGATGTGTGGGCCATGATCTCTACCTGTTTTTGTCTGCACCTCTTTTATGGTTGGAAGATTGGTTTACATATGATGTGCGTGTGGGGCCCAGCAGACCTATCCAACCCACATTGGGCTGGAATGGGTGTGCATTGCCAAGTTGTTCTGTCGTTCAAACCACTAGGAGATTATACGATGGAGCCATTTTTATATTCTACAGTTGGAAAGGTGATGCATCAATGAGGGCCGTTGATCAAGTGTGGCCCAGATTTGGATCCTAATTCAGCTCCCAAGTCTTTAAGTTAAATTTTTTACTTTGTCTCTTAAAATATTTGCATTGTTGACTACTTTTCCTATATTCAAACTTCAAGAGTTTTTCTGCTTTCATTTCAGCTAAAATACAAAACTTTTGAAAGATTTCACATACTTCATTCTTACATTTTATAGCATGTGCTCGTATTTTTCTAAATGCATTACCAATAAAGGTTTCAAAATAAGAGGCATGAGTATCTGTAGCAATTTTCACGAGACTGGATACATCAGAAATACTCTCCTCTCTAATATCTTGGTAGCATATTTATAATAGTCTCTTGTGAAAGAAACTCTACTTTCCCTCCTAATTAAACAATCATCATGATTTTAAATGTGTACCATTAATATTTTGAAAAAAAAAAAAAAAAAAGAAATGTTCTTTTTTATTATAACTTTCATCCTGATCTCGGTCATGTGGCTAAGCCATTTGTGCCATAAGTCAGATAAGGAGCATTTTGATGTAGCATTTAGCTCCCCCTTACATGAACATCCCTATATGCTGTATCGCACTTGTTGGCTTTTTGACACTACAAGTGCGCCTTTTGTGAGCTTCCCAATCGCCTTATCGAAGACGGTAGAGTGTACACACCGTCATCATCATCTAATTTTTCTAGTGGATATGAGATGCAAGTGTAAATTCAAAACATGCCACAATTCATTTAGCATGAGCTTAACTCCCATACTAGTTTCAACAAATATAATAGTACATACCAACAGTTTCGAATGTCTATTTATTATTATATGAACAACACTAAACTTTCCAGGCTTACATGAGCTAAACAAATCCCTATATGGTATTGTTCTCAGATGTCTTCAATCTGGCTAGAATAGCAGTATGTCAATGCCATTGACAGACCACTCAATCCCATCGAAAGACTACTCGATCATATTGAGAAATTTTTAATTTTTTCCCTATGCTCGTTGGACAGTTTTTTTAGGGCATTCTTCGCTCTCATTAAAAGTGGTTTCGATTCTATCGTCAGGCCTTGATGGCTATCAATCCTATCGAAGGTCCTATCAATAAAATTGGGCAGTTTTGTGGAACTGCATATTTTGTTTCCTAATTCGGTTGTAACATAAGCGAGTGTAGTCAGGATTAGGGTATGTTAAGCTGTTCCTAAGGTGTTCTAGAGCAAAGATAGGGTTTTGTAACATTCTGAGGTTTCTAATATTAGTAAGTCCATCCATATCTTGTAAATTCGATTTCATAATGGATTCGTTGTCGCTTTGTGTCATGGTTTTTTTCCCACAAGGGTTTTTCCACATAAATTTGTGTGTTCTCTGTGTGCTTTATTTGTGTTTGATTTTCTCTTATTTGATTCAAATTCAGGATTTGCTTTCGCAATTTCCCAACAAGTGGTATTAGAGCTAACGTTGGGTTTTGAGTTTGAATCTGAAAAATATTGTCAAATGGATTAAATGTGAAGTACGAAATTGAGAAGTTCACTGGAAGAAATAACTTTAAATTATGGAATGTAAAGATGAGAGATCTTTTAGTTCAATAAGGATTGCAACATGCTCTCCTTGGTAAGGTGAAGCATCATGCGTCTATGAGAGAATAAGAGTAGGATGAACTTGATAAGAGTGCTACTACCTCAATCCAATGTGTCTAGCAGACAATGCTCTCTATAATGTCCTGGATCAAAAGACCGTTGTAGGGGTATGGATAAAACTTGATAATTTGTACAGAAGAAATCCATGCGCAATCGTCTGTATCTTAAGAAACAGTTATACAATCTTAAGATAACAGAAGTGTCTAATATTAATGAACGCATTAGCACATTCAGTGAATTGTTTTACAAATTGATAAATGCGGAGGTCAAGATCGAAGAGGAATATCAAGCCCTAATCATGTTGAACTTTCTTCCATCGTTTTACGAGAATCTTGTATACAGTATGGTGCCATGGTAGGAAGATCATAGTGTTGAAGTTGTCATCTCAACCCTTCATGCGAAGTAGTTAGAACGAAGAATAGCGGCAAGGGTTCTTCTACAGATGTGTTGGTCTCTAGGGGAAGGAATTCTGATCGAAAAAATGGTAAGTCATAATCGAGATCCAAATTAAAGGGTAAAGATAAGATGAAGTATTAGAGCTATGGGATGATGAGATATATGAAGAATGATTATTAGAATCCTAAAACTCAGAAGGGAGAGAAATCAGATAATACGTCAAAAGAAACCAATGCAATGAAATTCAACGAGGAAGTTGATGGTGATGGTGTTTTGACTACATCCAAATCTGAGTATCTCAGTGACGAGTGGATTTTGGATATGGGGGTCTTATACCACATAACTTTTTAATGAGATTAGTTTACCAGTTACAGCAAGTGTGATAGTGAACACGTGTTTATAGGCAATGATATTGCCTATAAGGTTGTTGGTGACGGATCAGTGTGCATCAAGATATTTAATGGGGTGAAGCGTATCATGATGGATTGGAGACACATTCCTGATTAAAAGAAGAATTTGATATCTCTTAGGGCACTTGAGGCACTTAGGTGCAAATTCACTAGTTTAGATCGTGTCTTAAAAGTTTCAAATGAGGCTCTCATAGTAATGAAAGTGCAGTGGAATGGTAACCTTTACAAGGTGATTGGGAATAGCATATTAGTTGGAGCTGCAACGTCTATAGTGGAGTCCACATTGGCACGTTTGTGGCGTTGGCGTCTAGGCCATATAAGCAAGCGTAGTATTAAGGTACTTTCTGATCATTGCTTGATTCATTCCTTTAAAAGTGTTAATTTTAATATATGCGAGGATTATATATGTAGTAAACAATCGCAGTTATCTTTTAAATTGGAAAAACATGCATGTTTGTAAAGGAATACTTGATTATGTGCATTCAAATGTATGGGGACCGTCGCCTGTTGTTTCTCCTAGGGGTCATCTTTTTTGTCTCATTCATTGATGACTACTAGGGTTGTACATGAGTCAAGCTAGCTCGAAAAGCTCTCTCGACCCAGCTCGATTTAGCTCAGATTGATTCAGCTTGAAGGGCGACTCAGGGCAAGTCAAGCTCCAAAGGTCTCAACTCGTTTTGAAAACGAGCTAAGTTCGACCATAGAGCATCTCGACACAACTCGACTCAAATATTTTATATATATATATATATATATATATATATATAACCTAAAATTTTAAAACCTACAAAACAAAACCTTTCCCTTTCCCTTTTCCTCCTTTTCCCTTACCCAACCCGTTGATGCCCACCCGAGCACTCATCTCTCTCTCTCTCTCTCTCTCTCTCTCTCTCTCTCTCTCTCTCTCTCTCAACACCCACAAAGGTGACACCTAAACCCATCATTTATCATCTATTGATTATTTGATTTAGCTAATTTTTTTAATATTTGATTATTTATTTGATTTGGGGTGGGTCGGGTGGGTGGGTGGGTTGTGGGCTGGGTCGGGTGCGAGTTGGTTGATGGGTTGGGTTGGGTCAGGTTGAGCATTGATTCGGGCTTGGTTGAGTGCTGGTTGGGTTAGGTTAGGTTGAGCGTTGAGTCAGGTGAGCTCCAATGTTAAGCTCAAGCTCAAGTAGAGCACAGACGAGTCAAGTCGAGCTCCAATCTTAAGCTCAAGGGCGAGTTCGAGCTCAAGTAGATGTTGAGGGTCAAATATTGCATATCAGACCCAGTTGTTGCCTAGATTTATGAACATGGTACCGTTTAATAGCTCATTTTAATCGTGTTTCTGTTGCAAGGTGGAATTGCGAGCTGGGACTGGATCGGGATGCTAAAAGCATGGAATTAACGTTCAAAATGCACCAAGGCAAGGGACGGACTCCAAGGGACTGAGATCGATGAATTTACACGCCAGAGACCTAAGAAAATTGAGAAACTGAAGCTCAAGTGGCCCGAAATTGGTCCAAAATGCTAGATCACAGGGTTCCCACCATCCGTTGGGCTTGAAACTTCATAAATGGCCTAAGAACCACAAATTAGCCATACACGTCGAATTTCAGCTCTCAGATCACTATAGAAGTGGCCTAATAGTTAGATCATCCCATAGAACAGCGATTTGGGGCCCACCTGGTCTCTGGATATACCTTGATTTTGGTCTCATCTCCTTAAAGTAGATGAGAAGTCAGATGGACGGAGCAGATTTCTGCAAAACATCAAGGTGGGGCCCACTTTACATGGCCTGTGCACATAGCAGGCGTACGCCCGCTGTGCACTGGACCAGGGTCTCCTGGTCAACAACGGAGACCCGTCTCCTTCTCGAGCACGGACAGCCAGCGGACGCACCAGCGTCCGCTGATCTCACGTAGTAGGGCCCACCTTTCATCCAGATCGTCCATCTGAACCGACCATTGAGTCCAGAGGGAGGGCGTGACCCTCCCCTAAGTGGAGTTTTTCCTGAAAAAAGCATGGATCGGATTTTAACAGTCCAAACGCAGGACGGACGGTAGGGAGAAAATTCTGTGGGTCACACCGAAATCAGTCCAAAACTGACCATTCCCAACCAATTTTTTGAGGGGAAATCAATGGACGGCGTAGATTTCTCCTCCGACACCGATCATGGGCCCACTGCGCTTCACAGCGCAAGAAAATTCGCAGGCCTGCGTCCGAGAAAATCGGCCACTGTTGGGCTGTTGTGCGATCTTGCTCATGGTCGGATATGTGATCCCGACCGTCCAAAAGAGACACAGGGAGGCCAATACCCTAGCCAAGATTTCAGAATTGATGGGTAGGTCCATATCATACCGCAAATATACTCCAAACACAAGTCGTTTTGCGCTTTTTCTGCACATACGAACTCAGCTGCGTAAACTCAAGCGAAACCAACTCCAACTCAATTACGGACGGCAACACACCTCTCTAGGGCCTGCTTTACCTATAAGAAAAGGAAAGAAAGAAAGAAGAAGGGTGGCACATGAGCAACAGTTTGGCTTGGACGATTGTACAAGAGAAAGAGTGGTGGAGTTTGGTATTTTTTTCTATTTATTTCTTTTTTTTTAATTTTATTTTACTTTTTTTAAGGGATCCAGCCGCATCATGCCTGTGTGTGGCTAAACCTCTTAGTTAGGGCTAAGAGGTGAAGCCTGTAGTGAGATGGGAGATTATATTTTGTGCCTGTAATTTAAAATTCATAAACTGAATGTGATTTTAGTTGATTATTAAAGGAATATTTTTCTTAGTCTTTAATGGTCTGTTGTGACTGAAATTACAATGGGTTTGTAATGGCTTTGAGTATTTCTTTCCCCTTTTTATGTTATGAAGTCAGGAAGCCCTGTTGTTCATCATTGTTCCATGGGCATGGTAGGATGACAGTACCCTTCCTGATCTTCATACATTGTTGGTTGGTTGGTAATTAGTTTAATTCTGTTGTTTACTTTGTCTCCTGGGCATAGTTTGGTGATGGAATCCATTCTAATTCATATACCTCTCATCTCTTTGAAAATTATATCAGAGGAAATTCAGTTTAAGTTCCATGATTTTTGAAGCAGGCATAAAGATCTCCCTGATCTCTACAACTGGATCCTCTGAATCCCTAGTTTCTTATTCCCTGAATTATTTAAGTCTTCGATAATTATCCCATAATTATTCCATTAAATTCTATTTGATTTAGATTACATCTTTTGCTAGTTCTAGATCTAGTTAGTTCCAGATCACGTACAATTTTCAGTCCCTGTGGATTCGACCTCGGTCTCACCGAGTTTATTACTACATCACAACCCTATACTTGGGGAGTGAACAAGTTTTTGGCGCCGTTGCCGGGGATTGACGGCTACGTTTTTCTGAAATTAATTAGTTTTAGAATTAGGTTAAGATTAGGATTTTACTAACTTTAGGTTAAAAGTTTTATTTTATTTTTAGAAACTAACCTGTTTTCCTGTTTTGTAGGATCCTGAAATAACTTCTAAATTGGTAATTCCTTTCTAATTCCTCTACTTTTTCTATTTTTAGAATTGTTATTTGAGTTTTAGAAATTTTCTTATTCTAGTATTTTTCTATTTTTAAGAACTAGTTTATTTTTTTAGAAACTTTCCTCTTTTGTTTTTAGAAACTAGGTTAGTTATTTCCCTCTTTAGAGATTCTTTCTAATTTTAGAAACTAACTCATCTTTCCTTCATTTTTAGAAACTCTCTAATTCTGGTACTTTCCTTTTTAGAAACTAACTTTCTTATTGTGTAAGCTTTTAAGGTAGAAATTTCTAATTCAGTAAGCTTTCTCTCTACTTTCTATTTTTCAGTTCTCTTTTAGTAATTTACTTTCTAGTTTAGACTTTTCTTCTTTTAGAAACTGACTTGTTTGTTTTCTTTTGCAGGTCTTTTACTTAGGGCCTCCAATTTGGTAACTTCTTTCCAACCCTCTCTTTCTTTTTAGATTTTCTTTCTTAGGATTAAGTTTCAAATTTGATTGAGGGCTGCGAGTGTTTCACGCCCAAGTGGGCCCGTGACGACACTCGACGTCTCTTGACTGAAGGAGGATTGGTTGAGGAGTTGACTATCCATCGCAGGACTAGACACCACTCGAAATTCCCTGAGTTAATTGAAGTTATGGCTGAAGACCAACCTCCTCTACTTCCACCCAGGGTAGAGGATACCCAAGATGAGAACGAGGTGCATCAGGCACCCCCGCCTCGTACTTTACGAGATTATCTACAACCGGCGGGAGTGAGTACGCCCTCATGCATGATTTTTCCTGAAAACACAGGACAAATGGACATCAAGCCAGGATGTAACGCCCCGAATTTCATAGCATGAGTTTGACACTCATGTACAAAAATCGGGATGTTAACTATGAAGAAGGAATTTCATCCAAGCGAATGGGAAAACATTTAAGAGTGGCATCACATCCAAAAAAGAGATGAAAACCATGCATATGGAAAATATGGAGTCCACATCCAAACACAATCAAGTAAAGGCCCATAGGGCTTATACAACGCAAATGAAAAACTAATAGGAAAATTATATCAGTTATGTTCAGGAGTCTCCACCCAAGTATAAGATCCATCGCGCCTGATCTTGGCTTGTGATTCGTTAAACTCCTCTTGGGACCAATATGGCCATTTCTCTCTAACATCAGTTGTCGGTTCCTCATTCATGGGTACCGCTTCTTCATCTACGACACCTACGGTTGGTGCAATTGCACAATAGTATACATGAGTGGCCATCTCAATGAGAAATACCCCCCAAGATTTCAATTAACATAGTAATTAGGATATTTCAAATCAAACAATCAAGCAAAGCAACATTTTATAAGATGATCTTTTTAAAATGAATGGATGCATGAAATGCACCTCGGCCTGAGGATGCACATCCAGCTGGCCATCGGATGGGCCTTTCAAACAGTTGGTTCATCCATGCAAGGAATGGGTCTTTCAAACAGTTGACCCATTCGAATGATATTAAGGTCATTCGAACAGTACACTGGTCTTTCCAAACAGTTGACCAGGCACCCGATAACGCCCATATGCAATGTATGCATGATTACCTGTCCTTTATTAATCCGGTTCACAATCAGCCATTATTGTACATCCTTACAACTAGTGGCCACATTAATAATATAATTCTCAAGTGATCAATATATTCAAATCATTTCCATTAACCACTAACATCAATCCATATTCCCTTAAGGACACTAAGTCCACTCTTAGACACCATCTTCAAATCTAATTTAAATATTCCCAAGATGGTAAATGTAATCAATTGATTCATAATGAGGCCACCAATTTAAGGATCATTCTTCATACATGAAGTTTTATGATTCCAATACAATTCCAATATAATCACGCCATAATATATGCATGCTATGCCACACATTGGCAAACTCTTTTCTATTTACAACCTATACAATGAACTAAGCATATGCCACATGATACTAAATTATCTCCAATTACAAATCTTATCTCTATGTTTTACACATTGATTTTCATTCTAAAAATCCCCCACATTATAATTGTAACAAAAACTACCTATAAGCATGAGTACATTAGTTGTAGGAAATCTTTTTACACCATAAGAATTAGACAAGAGAGTTCATCTTACAAGGATAAGAGTACATGTATGTTCTACACAAACAGTTTATATTATCATGTTCAAACACTAGCCAAGAGATTATGTAATGAAATTACTAAAATGAATATTTTAATAAGATTATCATAATTGAAATGAGCCTAAGCTACTATTGTGAAAGAAGCTTGAAGGGTAGATCTCACCTTAAGCTTGGATCTCTCTTACTAAGAGGTAAGAAAGGAAGAAGAAATTGGTAAGGATCCAAACCCCTACAACCAAGTAGAACTGATCAACAAATTATTAAGTAAAAATCAACATCCTAGCTGGAATCGAAGGGATAATAATAGCTCACCCCTAATCCGAGTTGATTTGGATCAAAATCAACTCAAGACCTACAAAGTGCCAAGATCTAGTCGAGGCTTGATCCAACTCGGTGTCGTCACCAAAGCAAGATCAAGAACTCAGTTCACCAGGTGAAGTTTTCCTGAGATTTGGTTTTAGGAAGACATGCATTAATTAGTTTCAACACTACTATAATACAAATCACTGCATCACCGAGTCAGTGACTCAGTGGAGTGCGTGGAACATCACTAGGTAACTCAGATCTTAACTGAGTTAACTAACACATTAAAAATGAATCAGTGAGTTGAACTATGATTCCTAAACCAAGCTAACTGCAACTGCAATTCAGCAGATCTAAACATGATAACTCAGTCATCAACTGAGTGTAACTTAGTTCAAGATAAATTGAGTCGAATCGCTGAATCAGCCCTTATTTCACATGAGTTGAACTCAGTTTATGACTGAGTTAGCACAAATTATCAAAGCAAACAATGGACTAGCACAGGTTGAAAACTCGGCAATAACCCCATTGGAACAACCTAACTCGGTCGATTTTCGAGTTTAAGAAAGAATGTTAAGATGTAACTATCTCAAATGGAGAATCTCACAGATCGACTTGCTTTCCACGACCAGCTGCACTAATGACACTTGAGCGATTCGTGCGACACACCAACACTCCAGATTGAGTGCAATACCAACGAGTCAGTGTGACTCGTCAACACCACTTGCCTCCACAAGAGCTTTCAGCTTCATTCCCCTTGCTTTGCTCCTCTTTCCTCAGACAACATCTTGTCCATGAATAAACTCAAATTGATAATGAGAGTCGCCCAGGCTGAGTCGACTCGGTATCGATCGACTCAGACGCACTAACTCGCCCCACTCCCACTCCCTCTCTTTCTGATTTTTCTTTGAATTGAAAAGGACTAAAGAAGAAGAGGAATGGGGTATTTATAACCGTCGGTCTAACTCTAGATGGTTCTGTAACTAATCCTATAATTAGTTGAGTTTTAAACTAAAACTCACCTAGACTCAGTTAACAAATAACCCATTAGCATGGTCAGACATGTTGTAGAACCATAATCAGAGTTTAGGGGTGTTTATCAAATGGCAAGACCCTTCAAATAGACGCACCTGATCGACAAACGGACCCCACATACGGATGGTGAGTTTTTCAACCCAACGGAGAAGATGACTCTGACGTTAATGGAAAACTTGTGGTTGACGGATCATCACATGATCTGACTCGATTGGACGGCTTAGATGGACGCTGGGATGCATGTGGGACCCACATTTTGGATGGAAACCCTCAACACGTTGATGGTTTTGAGTTTCTTTCTTAAAGCGGCTAATGAAACTCAACGAAAAAACCCTAATCCCTTTAAAGCGAAGTTTCTAGACTCGTTATAAATTTGAAATGCACGCTTGAGATTGCTCGGATGACAGTCCTACGGCTTAGATCTTTTCTAGGGCGTCTGCATTGCTAAAACTAGAAATATTCTTTCCACCTTTTGTTTGTTACGATTCCTTAACTGCAAGGATTTTCCTACGGTTTAGATGAACTGGGAATGGACGGCTACGAATAGATATTCGCCTCACAAACGGATTGCCAACGTGGCAAAACAGAATTTGATTCCGTTCTTAAAATTTCAGCACATACGTCTTTCTAATGCCATTGATTGTGCACTCACACACGTGTTCTAACGTACGAAAGTGGTCAGGGTTTGGTCAAAGGCGCCATCTGAACAAGATCAATGGTTCAGATCTACCAATATCATAATGATGGGTGGGCCATCATCATTCAGCGGATGTCCGTCCGTTTGAATTTTCGTTTGAGCGGGAGAATGAAAGTGAGAGAAATTCTCTCCTTTTTGTAAAAACACAGGATAACATCCCCTTTGACTGGGTGTTGAATCCGGTATACTTCACTTGCATACACACCTATGTACATACATACTAGAAACTGGGCCCCACAAAGACAGTAAGGTAAATCCATCCCGTTCATACTTTTCTACATACCCAATTACGACATTTAACAATAGTTGAGACAGGATCAAAGATTAGGTGGGCCAGGTGGTGAGAAAAAAAAAATTTAAAAATAAATAAAATAGGTTGTTACACAGGAGTTATCCAACTCCTTCCCAAATTCTATGGACTTGAATCAGAAAGTCCATATTTACATTTGAAAGAGTTCGATGAGATTATAGCTACATTATTTTTTCCTAATGTATCTGAGGATACAATCAGGCTGAAACTCTTTCATTTTTCCTTAAAAGAGAAAGCTAAGACGTGGTTACATTCACTGCGTCCTAGATCCATTGGCACATGGAACGACATGCAGAGGGAATTCATAAAAAAATTCTTCCCACATCATAAAACGATTACCCTCAGAAAAGCAATCATGAACTTTGCCCAAAAGGAAGATGAAACATTCTTCCAATGTTGGGAAAGGTTCAAAGATTTGGTCAGTTCATGCCGACAACACGGATTTGAAACGTGGCGCATTACAAATTTTTTCTATGATGGACTGACATCTTCCATGCGCCAAATGGTCAAGACAATGTGTAATGGAGAGTTCATTAATAAAGATGTTGACGAGGTATGGGATTACCTCGATAGTCTTGCTGAAAAAACACAATCATGGGACTATTACCCAAAGTCGAACACCACGTCTAGGCCGACTTAATTAAAGGAGAAAGGTGGATTATATCTCTTAAAAGAAGAGGATGATCTCAAATGTAAAGTGACCACACTCATAAGGAAAGTTGAGGCCATGGAAGGAAAGAAGGATAAGGTTAATGAAATTGTTTGCGGCATCTGTGATTGCAACATTCATACAACTGAAAATTGTCCTACAATATCCATCTTTCGCGGAGTGTTGAATGTACAAGCCAATGCTGTAAACAACTACCAAAGACCTTTTACTGGACCTAACTCCAACACGTACAATCCTAGTTGAAAAAATCATCCGAACTTTAGTTGGAGGAATGGACAAACGGCTACCCCTCAAGGTTTCTTCAATCAAAATCCAAATCAAGTGAAACCTCAAGAGGAACCGGTTCAAAATTCCATACAAGAGCTGGCTCAGGCAATGCGGAGAATTATAGATTTTATGCAAAAGATAGATTCTCGTATGACGGTTATAGAAAAGGGGATGCTTCTTGCACAACCTCTCCCCAATCCTAAACCGCAGTACGAGATTAATGATCCCAGCTCTTCAAATCAGATGGGGCACGTTAAATCCATCACCACTCTTAGGAGTAGAAAGATCATTGATAAAACTCTTCCGGTTAAGCCCGAAAAGCCTTAAGAACCAGAAGAGAACAACAATGATGGATCCAGTGATGCCCCACAAAAATTAGGACCGGAACTTCTAGAGAAGTCAGTTGCTCCGTTCCCCCAACGGTTAGTTTCACCAAAACCTCTCTCTAACTCTCAGGATATCCTAAAGGTGTTGAAACAAGTGAAAGTCAACATTTCTCTACTTGATGTCGTTAAACAGATACCTTCATATGCTAAATTCCTAAAAGACTTATGCACGACCAAACGACGGCAAAGTATTCAAAAAAAGATCTTCTTGACCGAGAAAGTGAGTGTCATCCTAAAGCAAGACTTACCACAGAAATTCAAGGATCCCGGTAGCCCAACCATATCATGTGTAATCAGGGACCATCGAATTGATCATACACTTCTTGACTTAGGAGCGAGCGTCAATCTGATTCCCTACGTAGTATACAAACAGTTAGGTTTGGGTGAATTAAAACCCACCCTAACCACACTACAACTTACTGATCGCTCTGTTCGTGTACCACGAGGGATAATTGAGGATGTATTGGTCCAAGTTGATAGATTTTACTACCCTGTAGATTTTATCATCCTGGACACCGAACCCATCAATAACATAAGCACTCAGATCCCCGTTATTCTTGGCCGCCCATTCCTTGCCACTTCAAATGCAATTATCAATTGCAGGAATGGTGTCATGACTATGTCTTTTGGGAATATGACATTGGAGTCAAACATCTTTTTCAATAACGGCAGAAACTTAGAGGCGGATGACGATTTCCACGACATTAACATGATTGACTCTTTAGTGGAAGATACAACACCTCTAACCTTATCCTCTGACTCTCTAGAGATGTGCCTGGCCCACTCCCATGATTTTGATGATGACATGATTAGGGAGACGTGTGCCTTGCTTGATACTGCACCGATACTTGAAGTTAACCGGTGGAGGCGACAATTCGAAGAATTGCCACAAACTGATGTAGTGCCTCTACCGTCTAACCTCAAGCCGCCGAAGCTTGACCTAAAACCTTTGCCCTCTGATTTGAAATATGCCTATTTAGGTCAAGATGAGACATACCCGGTGGTGATCTCTGCCCACCTAGAGAAAGAACAGGAGAGTATGCTCATATCTACTCTCATTGAGCATAAAGGAGCCCTGGGATGGACGATAGCGGACCTCAAGGGAATCGATCCCTCGATTTGTACTCACCGCATATATCTTGAGGATAATGCAAAAATCGCTCGGCAACCACAACGTAAACTAAATCCAAACATGAAGGAAGTGGTTAAGGCCGAGGTTCTTAAACTATTGGACGTGGGTATCATATACCCTATATCTGATAGTCAATGGGTGAGTCCAACTCAAGTGGTCCCTAAGAAGTCCGGAATCACCATCGTAGCCAATGCTAATAATGAACTCGTGCCAACTAGAGTCACTACTGGTTGGAGAATGTGCATTAACTACAGGAAGTTGAATACCGTCACGAGGAAAGACCACTTTCCTTTACCATTCATTGATCAGATCCTCGAAAGGTTAGCTGGTTATTCCTATTACAGTTTCCTTCACGGGTATTCGGGCTACAACTAGATATAGATAGCCCCTGAAGACCAGGAAAAGATCACATTTACATGTCCATACGACACCTTTGCCTACCGAAGGATGCCATTCGGACTATGTAATGCCCCTGCCACCTTTCAGCGATGTATGCTTAGTATCTTTTTTGATATGGTGAGGCAATGCCTAAAGGTCTTCATGGACGACTTCTCTGTTTATGGTCCATCTTTTAGCATGTGCTTGGAAAGTCTTAAATGTGTGCTGAAAAGATGTAAAGAAAAGAACTTGGTACTTAATTGGGAGAAGTGTCATTTCATGGTTCGGAAGGGAATTGTCCTTGGGGATATCATCTCGTCCAAGGGAATCAAGGTAGATAAGGCAAAAATCGATCTTATCTCTAACCTACCTCCACCCAAGAACATCAGAGACGTGCGATCCTTCTTAGGACACGCAGGATTTTACAGGCGATTCATAAAGGACTTTAGTCTCCTCTCTCGTCCTTTATGTAATCTTTTTCAAAAGGATGCTCCGTACGAGTAGACTAAGAAATGCCAGGAAGCTTTCACTAAGCTTAAGGGCACGTTAACTGCTGCACCTATCATGCAGCCACCCGACTGGAGCCTTCCTTTTGAGCTTATGTGCGACGCTTCTGATTATGCTCTTGGAGCGGTTCTAAGCCAGAGAAAGGATAAGAGACCCTACGTCATCCATTACGCGAGTAGGACTCTAAATCCTGCCCAAGTAAACTACTCGACTACGGAAAAGGAACTCGTAGCCGTAGTGTTCGCCTTAGACAAATTTAGGTCCTACCTGATCGGATCCAAGATCATTATCTATACAGATCATGCGACACTGAAGTATCTTCTTTCTAAGAATGATTCTAAGCCCCGCCTGATACGATGGATCCTTCTACTCCAAGAATTTGATTTGGAAATTAAAGATAAAAAGGGAGTAGAGAACGTAGTGGCCGATCATCTGTCTCACCTTAATACCTCTGATTCCCCTGAGACGACCCATATCAACGACATGTTCCCTGATGAACAACTGTTCAGAGTCTCCCATTCACCTTGGTTTGCTGATATTGCTAATTATCTTGCTACAGGTGCCATACCAACACAGTGGACTGCGCAAGATAAGAAGAAATTCTTCACCGAGGTGCGCAACTTTTTCTAGGATGATTCTTATTTATTTAAATATTGCCCAGACCAAATCCTAAAGAGATGTGTACCAGACGATGAGCATCAGAGTGTCATCTCCTTCTATCACTCACAGGCCTGTGGTGGTCACTTTTCTGCTAAAAAGACCACGGCCAAGATTCTGCAGTGTGGCTTTTACTGGCCCACTATGTTTAGAGACACTCATGAGTTTTACAAAGCTTGTGAGCGTTGTCAGAAATTGGGAGCATTGTCCCATCGAAATATGATGCCCTTGAATCCCATCCTTATCATTGAAGCATTTGATTGCTGGGGCATCGATTTCATGGGACCATTCCCTCAATCGTTTGGAAATCTGTATATTCTGCTCGCCGTGGATTATTTCACTAAATGGGTCGAAGCGATTCCGTGTCGAACTAATGACCATCGCACGGTCATTAAATTCCTAAAAGAAAACATCCTTTCTCGATTCGAAACGCCGCGAGCCATCATTAGTGATGGGGGCTCACACTTTTGTAATAAACCATTTGAGAGCTTAATGAAGAAATACAGTATCTCTCATAAGATGAGCACCCTATACCACCCACAGACAAGTGGGTAAGCTGAGATTTCTAATAGAGAAATTAAACACATTTTGGAGAAAACGGTCAACCCTGATCGTAAGGATTGGTCAATTCGATTGACCGATGCCTTATGGGCATATCGTACTGCCTTTAAAACCCCTATTGGAATGTCCCCATTTAGACTTGTCTATGGGAAAGCTTGTCACTTACCTGTGGAGCTGGAACATAAAGCATATTGGGCGATCAAAAATCTTAATTTCAATCTAGACAACGCTGGCTCGCTACGCAAACTTCAATTGAATGAACTTGAGGAAATCCGGAATGATGCGTACGATAATTCGAGAATTTACAAGGACAAGATGAAAGCATTTCATGACCAACACATTTTGTGAAAATCATTCACGCCTGGTCAGAAGGTTCTTTTGTACAATTCTCGATTACATCTCTTTCTGGGTAAGCTTCGATCTCGTTGGACCGGCCCTTACATTATGGTTACTACTTTTCCTCATGGGGCTGTTAAGATAAGAGATCCCGACAATGGCAAGGAGTTTAAAGTCAATGGACATCAATTGAAACCATTTGTCGAGAAATTTGATTCAGAGGATATGTCCATGACCCTGACTGCTCATGTTTACCAGGATTGATCTCCTAGTCTGATGGAGGTATAGGTAGATTTATCGCTTTCATAGAACTAAGGTAGTTGCTTTATTTGTCTGGCTGAAGACGGTAAACTTAGCACTCCTGGGAGGCAACCCAGTTCTTCATTTTATTTCTATCATTAGTTAGTTCAATGTTTGTAGGTAATATTACTGCAAACCCTCACGAGACTGCAACTCGTCCACTAGGGGCAACCTAGGGGTTTAAAGGCTTGTTGCATATGCTAAATGCAATCGAGAGCACCTGCGAAAGTGGTATAGGTAGGATTTTATTTTTGTTATTTTTATTTTTACTTCTGTTGATTTTTCTCTTATGCTGACCTGCTCTTACGTAAATATCTTTGGATAGCCTCTTGATTCTTTCGTCCAGGTACTATCTTTCCATCACTCTTATATTTTCGTTGTCCCATGTGTATTGCATGCCTATTTCTTTTACATTGAGGACAATGTAGATCTTAGGTTGGGGGTGGGAGATTAAGTTTCCTAAGCAGTGTTTTCTTGGTCTTGAGCAAAAATGGTGAAAATTTTTAATCTCGAAGTGATTTTAACAACCATCTAGGGCACTTGGAACTTCAAGATACGTGATGCTGGTAATTTAAGATGCTTGGATTCAGTATCTATTAGATTTCAGAGTTAAGTTTGAATTGTTTCCAGAATTAGAAGTTGTAAACATTGATTGAGTTATGATCTCATATGTCATATCTTGCTTTCACGTTAAGGTTTCAGTCTGATCTTGAAGGATTAACGTGGTACTTACGAAGCATGAAAAGAATCGGCTTGAGAAAATTGAAAGGATTGGGCGAATAATCTTCACCATAGGTTTGCTCCCTATAGGTGAAGGTTCAAGTTCCCAAAGTAACCAGTCGGAAAGGGGTAGGCAATGGTCTTCACCATAGGTTTGCTCCCTATAAATGAGGACTCGATTCCCCTTCTTGACGTTACTTTTAATGAAAAAAATCAATCAAAAAAAATTAAAAGAATAAAAAGATAATGTGTAAGGCAAAGTTGGGTTACCATGAATTCTCTTATTGGTTACCGATAATATCTTTAAATAGAGAGGTGAATCTTAATGTTGATAAGTCGAGATTAGACTATACATCCATGGAATTCAATGTTTAGAATTTTTCTAATTCCTAGAATAATACTTTAAACTTGATTATGAAGTTTGCCGTGCGCTTGAGTCTAGGAGAAAGTAATACCCAACATTCATGAATCTGAGAATTCTCATATCTGGATTATTCTGCAAAAATCACTCGAGTTTATAAATTGTTCTGTAATTCTCAACTTACTTTTCGCATATTTTGCTCGGGACTAGCAAAATGCTAGTTGGGGGTTGTGTTGAGGGTTAAATATTGCATATCAGACTCAGTTGTTGCCTAGATTTATGAACATGGTACCGTTTAATAGCTCATTTTAATCGTGTTTCTGTTGCAAGGTGGAATTGCGAGCTGGGACTGGATCGGGATGCTAAAAGCATGGAATTAACATTCAAAATGCACCAAGGCAAGGGACGGACTCCAAGGGACCGAGATCGACGAATTTACACGCCAGAGACCTGAGAAAATCAAGAAACTGAAGCTCAAGTGGCCCGAAATTGGTCCAGAATGCTAGATCACAGGGTTCCCACCATCCGTTGGGCTTGAAACTTCATAAATGGCCTAAGAACCACAAATTATCCGTACACGTCGAATTTCAGCCCTCAAATAACTATGGAAGTGGCCCAATAGTTAGATCAGCCCATAGAACAGTGATTTGGGGCCCACCTGATCTCTGGATATACCTTGATTTTGGTCTCCTCTCCTTAAAGTATATAAGAAGTCAGATGGACGGAGCGGATTTCTGTAAAACATCAAGGTGGGGCCCACTTTACATGGCCTGTGCACACAGCAGGCGTACGCCCGCTGTGCACTGGACCAGGGTCTCTCGGTCAACAACGAAGACCCGTCTCCTTCTCCTTCTCGAGCACGGACAACCAGCGGACGCACCAACGTCCGCTGATCTCACGTAGTGGGGCCCACCTTTCATCCAGATCGTCCATCTGAACCAACCATTGAGTCCAGAGGGAGGGCGTGACCCTCCCCTAGGTGGAGTTTTTCCTGGAAAAAGCGTGGATCGGATTTTAACAGTCCAAACGCAGGACAGACGGTAGGGAGAAAATTCTGTGGGCCACACCGAAATCAGTCCAAAACTGACCACTCCCAACCGATTTTTTGAGGGGAAATCAATGGACGGCGTAGATTTCTCCTCCGACACCGATCATGGGCCCACTGCACTTCACAGCGCAAGAAAATTCGCAGGCCTGTGTCCGAGAAAACCGACCGCTGTTGGGCCGTTGTGCGATCTTGCTCATGGTCGGATATGTGATCCCGACCGTCCAGAAGAGACACAGGGAGGCCAATACCCTAGCCAAGATTTCAGAATTGATGGGTAGGTCGATATCATGCCTCAAATACACTCTAAACACAAGTAGTTTTGTGCTTTTTCTGCGCATACGAACTCAGCTGCGTAAACTCAAGCAAAACCAACTCCAACTCAATTACGGACGGCAGCAAACCTCTCTAGGGCCTGCTTTACCTATAAGAAAAGGAAAGAAAGAAAGAAGAAGGGTGGCACATGAGCAACAGTTTGGCTTGGACGATTGCACAAGAGAAAGAGTGGTGGAGTTTGGTATTTTTTTCTGTTTATTTCTTTTTCTTTTTATTTTATTTTACTTTGTTTAAGGGATCCAGCCGCATCATGCCTGTGTGTAGCTGAACCTCTTAGCTAGGGCTAAGAGGTGAAGCCTGTAGCGAGATGGGAGATTATATTTTGTGCCTGTAATTTAAAATTCATAAACTGAATGTGATTTTAGTTGATTATTAAAGGAATATTTTTCTTAGTCTTTAATGGTCTATTGTGACTAAAATTACAATGGGTTTGCAATGGCTTTGAGTATTTCTTTCTCCTTTTTATGTTATGAAGTCAGGAAGCCCTGTTGTTCATAATTGTTCCATGGGCATGGTAGGATGACAATACCCTTCCTAATCTTCATACATTGTTGGTTGGTTGGTAATTAGTTTAATTCTATTGTTTACTTTGTCTCCTGGGCATGGTTTGGTGATGGAATCCATTATAATTCATATACCTCTCATCTCTTTGAAAATTATATCAGAGGAAGTTCAGTTTAAGTTCCATGATTTTTGAAGCAAGCATAAAGATCTCCCTGATCTCTACAACTGGATCCTCTGAATCCCTAGTTTCTTATTCCCTGAATTATTTAAGTTTTCGATAATTATCCCATAATTATTCCATTAAATTCTATTTGATTTAGATTACATCTTTTGCTAGTTCTAGATCTAGTTAGTTCCAAATCACGTACAATTTTCAGTCCCTGTGGATTCAACCTCGGTCTCACCGAGTTTATTACTACATCACAACCCTATACTTGGGGAGTGAACAATAGAACACTGACGAGTTAAGCTGAGCTTGGTCCACCTCAACTCGACTCAGCTCAATGTACATCCGTAATGACTACTCAAGGAAAGTGAGGGTTTATTTTTAAAAAAATAAATCCAATGTGTTCGCACATTCAATGTATGAAAAGTAATAGATGATAAGTAGACGAGGTAAAAACTTAAAGTCTTAGGGACAAACAATGGTGGTGAATTTACTACAAAGGAATTCAACCAGTTTTGCAAAGACAAAGTGATTGTGAAGCACAATACAGTAAGATACACACCAGAGCATAATGGTGTAGCGGAATGAATGAATCAGAGTCTTTTAAAGATAGCCCGAAATATGTTAAGCAATGTTGCATTGGGTAAGAAATTATGGACTGAGGTCATTAATATGACTTGTTATCTTATGAATCGGTCCCTGTGTAAGGCAATAGACTGTAAGATTTCAAAAAAAGTGTAGAGTGGTCATGATGTAGATAACTCACAGTTATGCATATTTTGTTGTGATGCTTACTCTCATATACCTTCAGTTGATAGAGATAAGATATATCAAAGAGCAAAGAAGTGTAGTTTTATAGGATATGGTGATGGAGTGAAGAGATGCATCTTATATAAACGGGTCACTTGAAAAATCATAATTAGTCAAGATGTTAGGTTTGATGAAGATTCCTTATTCTGTAAGGACAAACACAAGGAACCAGAGAAATCAGCAATCATTGATGTCGAGATTAAAAAACTTGATACACAAGTAGAACCTGAGCTGCAAACAGAGGTACAAAAGCAGGTGAAGTAGTCACCTCTTAGAAGAAATCCGTCGAGAGATCGTAGATTACCAGCTACATACAAAGATGATCGAATATTGCATTCACTCTCATTACGGATGATAGGGATTTGTCTACCATCCAGGAAGCATTAGATGAAATTAGTGTTGAGAAGTGGATGGGGTCATGCATGATGAGATAGATTCTTTATACAAAAATGAGATATGAGATCTGGTAGAGCTTCCAAAATGTAAATGTATTTATAAAAAGAAACATAATAGGTACAAGGCGAGACTAGTGGTGAAGGAGTATGGTAAAAAAAGAAGGCATCGACTTTAGTGAGATTTCGCACCGGTTGTCAAGCAAATATCTATCAAATTTGTATTTACGCTAGTTGCCCATACAGCCTGGAATTGGAGCAAGTGGATGTGAAGACTACTTTCCTACATAGGTAATTGGAAGAGCATATTTACATTAACAATCTGGAGGGTTCAAAGTAAAGGGGTTAGAAAATAAGGTTCGCAGTCGAAAAGGTCGTTGTATGGCCTGAAACAGTCACCCAGGCAGTGGTACAAAAAGTTTAATACCTTTATGATAAGTCAGCGGTTTACTTGAGTGAATATGATCACCATGTCTACTTTAAGATATTGAGTGATGAAAAGTTCATCTTACTGGGATTATATATCGATGACATGCTTATCGTCATCCATAACATGTCTGAGATCAATATATTGAAGACTCAACTATCAGGGATATTCAAAACGAAAGATCCGAGGGCTGCAAAGAGGATTTCGGCATAAACATACATAGAGATAGGAAGATGAGTATATTACAGTTGTCTCAAGCTGAATAGCTTGAGAATGTATTGGTAAAGTTTAAAATGAATAAGGCTAAACCAGTTGGCACATCTCATGCTGCTCACTTTAGGCTTTCTTTATAGCAATGTCCTACCGCAAATGAAGAAAAATAGGTTATGTCTTATGTACCTTATTCGAGTGCAGTTGACAGTTTGATATATGCCATGGTCTCTATGAGATATCGGTATTTCACATGCAATGGGTGTTATGAGCAGATACATGTCAAACCCCAACAAGCAATATTGGGAGGCAGTGAAATATTGACTACTGCATTATCTACGAGGTATAGTGGACTATGTCTTGACATTTGAAAAATCAAAAGAAAAACTAATAGGTTGTGTGGATTCAGACTACGCAAGAAATGTAAACAACAGAAAGTCAACTTTCGATTACTCATTTGTATTAGTGGGTGGAGTGATTAGTTGCATGTCGATGCTTTAGTCTATGGTTTCTCTTTCCACAACTGAAGCTAAGTAATAGTAGTGACAGAAGTATGTAAAGAAGGTGTTTGATTGAGAGGGATGATAAATCAACTTAGGCTTCAGCAGAAAATTGTGCCTAGTTAATTGTGACAGCGAAAGCATGATTAATTTGGCAAAGAACCCGGTTTACCATTCTCATAGTAAATATATTGACATTCATCATCATTTTATCTAACATATGCTTGAGGAATGTGGTGTGATTCTTGAGAAGTTTCACAAGCATTAATCTGGCAGACATGCTTACAAAGATGGTTCCTATAAAGAAGTTCAAGCTTTGCACGACTTCTTAAAGTTTAGCAAAAGTTTAATAAAGACAAAGTATGCATGAGAAGCCACAACGACGGTGAAGTTAGGATGAAGGTGATTAGTGTAATGCCCTGAAAATCGAGGGTCGAGCATAACTCAGCTCTCGAGTTTCAAAACATCACTTATGCAACATATTTAATGATGGATGTATGTTGTCTGTATGAGTGCATTAAAAATGGAATAGATTAAGCCAAACTGCAAACATAATCCAGGGATAAGTGAAAGACGCAAACGGAAGACTTAAAGAAGCATATGTGTACATGTGCAAGTTCCTGAAATACGTATACATGTCAGGTCATACTTACAAGTGTTGCTTTCAAAAATACAAGCATCAAATGACATCATCTAGTACAATTACAATGAAAACCCAGAGTCCACACATATCAGGACATGGCTCACATGAACCCGCCTGAGAACTGCATAAAAGAAAACGCGGCCTCATCATCCTCGAACTCCTGCTCTTCCTCAGGGGTCGCGTCATCATCTGCATCTAAGACAGTCTGGTTGGTGTTGAAACACCGCCCCAGAACGTGTGAGTGAGTGATCAACTCAGTGGAACCATACAATAAAAGTTAACATGATATCAAGTCAATCAAGCAGTAATGATAAGGCACTACAATTAAACAAGTCTAAAGTACTCTTGTTAATACAAGGATGTATGTATAAATGATGCATGCCCTCGCCTGCACTCCCTCAGCATCTTCATCTTACGTTACGCATGACAACCTCCCGCAGTGCCAACGACTTCTACGCACATGCAATGCGGTGCATGAACATGATTACCAAGTTATTATTAGTCCTTTTCATACAACAGGATTGGGAAGCTAAGGTACCTTCCTCATATCAATTTCCACACAGTGATCCATTCTAGGGTCGTCAGTCCTAGGCCATCTCATATGATCATATGGTTCTAGGTCGCTGCAAAGGGCTCGTCACCAATCAATGCACACCTATCATACCTTCGTTACTACTCTAAGGCTCATCGCCTTAATGCAGTATCAAGGTATGCTCGAGGTCACTACAAAGGGCTCGTCACCAATCAATGTAGGCCGACAGCGCGAATATAGTGTCCCATACCACCATAATCGGCTCACGAGTCTGGTGTGCTCACTGGTCACTACGGGGAGGCTCGTCACCCCAGCGTAGGCCGACGGCTCGACCACGGTGTCCCATACCACTATGTCCGGCTCATGAGTCTTAGCAGATCAAGGTACAACGATTAACGAAATTTCATCAGTAAGTTTGGTACCCTAGATTCAAACAATAGTGTCCATACATGGTGAACATACATCGGACAATCGGGTTACTTGACGAACTCGACTAGCACGAGCGCACGTTGGGTTGAACGACATAGAGTGCGCAAACACTCCGTGTGGCCAAACCACTGCCGACAACTCTAATACGACTCGGGTTCGTCAAATCACGTCCTTCGTGGCAAAAGCAATCTCAACCACGAACTCAAGGCCGATTACCGATTTCCTGGACTATTTCATAGTCCCAAACACATTCCATTATAACAGATATGCATATACAATTTAGAACAGTAATGGAACAATAATTCAAATCATGTAGTATGTGAGCATTTGAAGAATATCAACTTAATATGGATTTACACATAAGTAATACTTGAAGTTAAACAACAATGAATGTGACTTACATGTAGGAAATCATACACACTAATAGGAGAGTTGAGACTCGCTTCTCAACGCCCGCAAATAGGATAATATATTACACTTTAGACCATTCAGACATTTCTACAAACACTTAGACTACATAGTTCAACATACATGACGTATGTTGGAATACACGCATTTGGATAATTCCTTTTGCCAAGGAGTTGACACACATACAACTAGCACAAATACACGACAGTTAATCATGGCAAGCACATGTTCATATTTTATACGTATACGATACTTTCTACATACACAAGGAATACACAAATCTCAACACAAGGCATATATATCAGGAATGCAATATAAACATAGCATTTGGCATGTGAAATTTCACCCACAATAATAATAAATCATTATCTGACATTGAAAGCCTTGAAAACCATAACCTATACGAATATAGTCCGCACCTTAAACCAGAAAAAGCACAGATTTGATTCAAACGATAAGTCTTCGTCAACGGCGACTAGATAACCTAAGGTAAGAATAGAAATGAACTACATCAACACTAAGGATGAACTTAGAATCTCCGGAACAACGATTCAGAAGTGATGGTTTAAGGATGTAGAGTAACAGGAAAGGATCTTAAGCTGATTCACCAACTTCTCTCTCACTTTCTCTCTCTTTTCCCCTCTCTTTCTTAGCTAGGGTTAGGAAATTCGTATGGAAAAGAGAGTGAGGGTTTTAAGGTCTTTATATAGGCCTAATATTGATGAAAATAGCCCCAGGGCCAAGGTATACTTAGTTTATAACCAAATCAGGCCTATTCTGATCCAACGGAACACTTTCAGTAGTCCTTTCTCCACGTGCGGTCGGACTTAAGCTCACTGACCATGGATCTAGGTCAGGCTGAGTTTTCGTACTGATCGAATTTACATATCAGCAGTGGCGGACCACTCTCAATTCAACGGTCACCGAAACTCGATCAGGTCCACAAGCACTATGACATGCCTGGGCCATCTTCCCTGATCCGAGGGTGAAATTGGGTCAGAATCTAACGGTCAGATTGCTTAAAATCATCGCGCAAGCGACACGACTCAAATTTCATAAAATCATATTTAATTTCTCACCGCTCTCACACTCTTCACTCCGGACTCAATCATATTGACCCAGGACATCATCTGGACTTGATTTTTGAGGTGATGGTCAGGTCCAACATGGTGACCATAACTGTCTAAGATCATCGCTATCAGACTTTCGACGGGTGGTCCAAGTCCGATCCAAAGCTTCTAAAAATTCCCGAAGCAACTGGATATAGCGTTGAATCCTAGATTTCAAAGTAACATAGCGCTAACGATTCTATAGGTTTTGAGTCCTGCAGATCAAATTTAAAGTGATTGATGCTAATTTCACAAGTAATCGAGTTTAGCACTAATTAACCCACAAATAACTTCGAAGAAAAATAGAAGCAATACTCGGGTCTTAGCACGAAATTTTCCGGGTCATTACAATTAGAGATGGAGGTTGGAGTTGTGGTTCATGATGATTGAAGTCATTATGGAGATTGTTGTCTTCAATCTGACAAGAATAAGGGTGTGTCATTGCCATCGACAAACCACTCAATCATATCGAGAAAATCCTGATTTTTCCCCTATGCTCATTGGACTATTTTTAGGGCATTCTTCGATCCCATCAAAGGTGGCTTCAATTCCATCGACGGGTCTCAATGTCCATCGATCCTATCGAATGTCCTATTAATAGAATTGCGTGATTTTACGAAAGTGCGTATTTAATTTCCTAATTCGGTTGTAACATTATATAAGCGGGTGTAATCAGGATTAAGGTATGTTAAGACGTTCATAAGGTACTTTAGAGCAAAGATAGGGTTTTATAAAGGGATTTTGAGGTTTCTAGGATCGGTAAGTCTATCCATCTCTTATTAATTCAATTTCATAGTAGATTCGTTGTTGCTTTGTGCCGTGGTTTTTTCACACGAGGGTTTTTCATGTAAATTTATGTGTTTTCTATGAGCTTTATCTGCTTTTGATTTTCTCTTGTTTGATTCAAATTCGAGGTTTGCTGTTAAATTCCCCAACAGGTATAGCATGATAAGAGGAACCTGAATCAATGACCCAGTCTATGTCGATGTTGGTTAACTTGAGACAATTCTCATTTTCTTCTATAATAAGAAAAGCATCATCACTTGCTACATTAGCAGTATCTTTTTCATCCTTTTTATCTTTCCTACTTCCTTATAGCTTTTGAACTTTTCGCATTGCCACATTATGTGTTTGGGACCATGATAGTGACAAATGATCTAGGCCCTCAACTTTGATCTTTGTGAAACATGTTGTACTCGATTCCAAGTTCAACATGTTGTACTCAATGCAAAGTTCTACCTCAATCTTCGATTGTTAAAAATTGTGAATTTGAAACACACGTAAACTTTCTCCAGGTTTCTTCATTGAACAAACTATGTGTCATAAAAATACATTTTGTAATAAAATTAATCTCGTGTACAATCCCAATAAAAACCAAATCAGGCAGAAAACCCACAGGAACCCCCAATGGAGGCAATAAAACCATCTACACTTATTTCAAAAAAAAAAAAATCTTTGTAATAAAAATATTATGGATCCTCGATCTACATGCAAGGATCTTTTTCAAGAAAAAATTTCAATAATTGATCCTAATAGAAACTAGCTTTGATCATCCCCACTATTCCTATTAGAGAAGGACTAGACTTATTCAAATTTTTCTTTAAAAAAATTAACGCCATAATAAAAACCGGAAGAAGACACCACCCATGAAATTAGACGGATCTCTTTGACAGTGAAGAAAAACCTCCAAAAACCACTGCAATAAAATTCCCACGGAGTGTAGCCACTCATGAGGGATAATTTTCAAAAAGTAGTACTCTCTATCCAAGGCACTAAGAGGTCTTTTATACCTCTCAGTGGCATTCAGTGCAATAGTAAAATAAGATTCAACCTCTTCCAGTTTCCCCAAGAGATGTCGAATCTGTATGCGATACAAACGCGATTAGCATGAATTTCAATGTCGAGATAGTCGTGTAATGACGAAGTACAGTGCAAGTGATGGTAAGTTCGATCTAACCCTGGGTCAGAGTGATCATTTCAAATGAGTGAAAAATTTCAGTTGTAACCAACGTATCAAAATTAGAAGAGTGTATGTAAAAAGGCTGCACATACCTAGTTAAGGATGCTTTCAAAGTTTAATCGAGTCCAAGTCGGCGTAGTGAGTTCCCCGTAAGGCCAAAGAAAGCATAGGGTAGCTAACCACTTTGATGATCAAATGGAACAAGTATTCCTAGGATGATTACGTAGTAAGAGAACATCACAAATCCAGACAATAGGGGTATCCTCGTAAGGCTGCAAAGCACTAAAGCACTACTTTTTAAATTTACCCTCCAATGATATTATCGATTTGATGTGAAAGGGTTATGATCTGTGGCCCGTAATGCTGCAAAAAAATATGGACAATCACGACATTTTCCTCAAACCCTCATGATTGTACAAGTTATCTTTTTAATAAACAGTAAGCTAACAATGATACTATGGCAAGCAACAGGTATAGACAATAATCTTTCTTGACCAGAGGGTTGGGGTGTTCACTCGCTTTGACATTCGATTGCACACAACCTCAGCCAAAGAATAGTATTTGTAGACACCCCACCCACGAGAGCAACCCGATGATACATGGATGATACTTAGGAACTGAACATAAACTCTAAACTCTACTTAATACCTTAACCATTTATAAGCCTAGGCCAAACCCTAGCTGAAACTAAGCCATTATCAAGCCTTAGCCATATCAAATTCATTACCTAAGCCGAGTCATATCCAAGCCATTGCTTAAGCTAAACCATACCCAATTGGTTTCTAAGCCAAATTAAGCCTTAAACCCCAAGCCTTAAGCTTCTCTCCATGCAGGAACGAGTCAGGTAGGTATATTACAGAGATGAACAATAAACAAAGGTAATCCGATTACCGCGTCCTCTCAATATATATATGTGCCCCGAGTTATAACTATTTCTCTTATGGAGAAACAACTATAGTGGAACCCGCTTTACCCATGGACTTCTACCCATTTACCGTTTTATCAAACTTCATTAACCTATGAGAGTATGCCATGTGGCACCTCCGACCCTCCAACCAATCATAAGTCTCCACCCAACTTTTACCTTTCATAATCTCAACAATTACCTAAAAACCAACAAGGGGGATATAAATACCCTCTCCTCCCTTCACTCCAAACCACCTTTGGTGGATGTATATTACAGAAGTCCCATGGATAACCTCCAGCCACGCCAGTGTTACATAGAATTCCTATCCGTAAACAATTACCAGCATTTCAATTTTATTTTTTAGAACTTCATAATCATAATTATGCCGTGGAAAGCGCCACGTCAGGTTGTGGAATCTGAAGGCAGACTAGGTACTATCCCCACGGGGGCTTAGCTAGAGACAGACTGTTCTATTAGAGGCTATGTGGAGTCTACTGTAATGTATATGTTTTATCCATGCCGTACCTCTATTCTGAAAGACCATTTTTAAGGCATGAGTCAAAAAATGAGGTAAATTGAACACTCAAGTGGACCACACTACAGGAAACAGTGGGGATTAAAAGCTTACCGTTGAAAACTTCCTAGGGGCACAGAAGCTCTGGATCAAGCTGATATTATGTTTTCTTTTCATACAGGTCTACGTGACCTAATAAACAGTTTGGATGGAAAATAAATATTCGGTGGGTCCTAAAAAGTTTTCAACATTAGGAATTCAATCCCCACTTGTTCCTGTTGTGTGGTCCACTTAAACCTCTAATCCGCCTCCTTTTTGTAGTCAGGCCCTAAGATGATCTTTCAAAATATATGGACCGTGTGGATGAAACATATACATCACAATGGGTCCACAGATTCAGGACCGTCCGTCTCTAGCTAGGTCCTGGTGGACGCAGATTGCGTCCTACGCCCGCCGGTCTCGAGCTGGGAACGGGCAGGAGCTTTGAGTGGCCACCGTTATGTATGGGTTTTATTCATACCGTCCATTCATTTTTTCCCTAAAATTTTAGGTTATAACTTTGAAATTGGGGCAGATCCAAGCTCAAGTGAACTACACAACAGGGATTAAAATCTTACCATTGAAAACTTCTTGGGGCCACAGAAGTTTTGGATGGAGCTGATATCTGTGTTTTCTCTTCTTCCAGGTATATTTAACTTTATGAATAGGTTGGATGGCAAATAAACATCAAGGTCGGCTATAGAAAAGTTTCAAAGGTGAGAATCATTATCACCGCTGCTTCCTGTGGTGTCGTCTACTTGATCCTTTGATCAGCCTCATTTTACGTTTTAAAACCTAAAATGATACTTAAAAAATGGATGAACGGTGTGGATAAGACCCATACACGAAGATGGCCACTCAAAGCTCCTGCCCGTTCGGGGGTAGGACGCCTAGTGCCCAATCCGCGTCCGTGGAATCCGGACGCTGATTTCTGCTAAAGCCTTTCCCAGTAAGTTCCTGCGCAAGGATGTTGGTGGGGCCCACAGATATGTTTGTGATAAATCCACCCCGTCCATCCGATTAGAGTGCTCATTTTAGAGTATATCAATAGAAATGAGGTGGATCTACAACTAAGCGGGTCACACCAGAGGGAAATTTGGGAAAGAAATTCCTACCATTGAAACCTTCCTGGCTTCACCTTGATGTTTATATGTCATCCAAACCGTTCATAAGGTCATTACCACTGGGATGGAGTTAAAATACCAAAAATATTGCCTACGAAAATTTTTTTATAACCCCAAGAATGTTTCAACGATTCACAGTGAATTCCCACTGTTTCCTCTCGTGTGACCCACTTAAATATTGGATACACATTATTTTTGGTCACATATGCTAAAATGAACTCTCGAAGCCGATGAACGGAGTGAATTTTTCACAAACACCTCGGTGGGCCCCACCCAGCATCCTTGCGCAGGAACTTCACGCAAAAGGCTTTTGGAGGAAATCCGCGTCCGTGGAATCCGGTGTGGACGATGTGGGGCCCACCAAAACCAGGATTATCCTTCATTTATGATTAATATGTTTTTTCGGGTCCACGAAAATCGTTAGTACGCTGGCACGTATCTCATCATCATGCTCGGCATGCTCCACTGATCACGTGCAGCACGTGTTGGTGGGCCCGGTTGGTGCTATCAAATGCACACGTGGCAATAAATGAAATGAAATGCTGGCTAGCAATTCGGATGTGCTCCAATCATTCAATTCTAAAAGATGGGCCCCACACAATACCGTGTTCCAGCTAATGGCATACCGATCTGTGGACGTGCCTTATTTGACAACTCAGTGGGGCCCACTTACATTAACAGTCACAAATCAAATATCCCAACATTTCTTTCTCATTGCTTATATCCTTGTCCTAGACTATCCTAACGATGGCTTTCCACCGTTCATCTATTGCCACGTGTGATGTTCTGAATCACACGGTGAACAGTCTCCATTTATATGGTCCACAACAACTGTTCAAATCAATGCCGTAGTTAATGGATATGAAATCAGCTGCTACCTGATTCCAACTAAGCAGCGATGGGGATGCGTACAAAATCCAGCCCATTGATAGCAATGACCCATGTGTTTCAAAAGCCGTACACGTGTCCTAACATAATTGATGATCTGGACCGTCCGGAAGGGTTGTTGAGCTTCTCCCAACAGGATCTGGGATTGGGCTGAACATGAGCTTTTTTAATTGGGCTCTTGTGAAAATGCGGGCCCATCAGGCAGCGCCAAGCCAGGCAGGAGGTTGATTTAGGCCCATGCTCACGGGCTTGGATCTTTCACACATGTTCCACACGTTGGCACGTGTAAACAAGGGCTATAGTTGGGCTACCTGATACACGCGCGCGGATTAGCAAACCTCAAACATGAAATTAAACGACACGGATTACGTCCTACTCCTGCCAGGATGGACCCGGTCCCGGTAGGGGCTCTGTGGGGCCTACCGTGTTGTATGTGTTTTATCAACGCCGTCCATCCATTTCAAAGGATCATTTTAAAAAGATTCAGATCCAAGGCTCAAGTGGGCCACACCATAGGAAGCAGTGTTGATAATGACGCCACCATTGAAACCTTCCAAGGGCCTACCGTAATGTTTATTTGTCATCCAACCTGTTAATAAGTTCATAGTGGAAAGGGATATATATATATATATCAGGTTGATCCAAAGCTTCTGTGGCCCCCGAGAAGTCTTTAATGGTAGGCATTTAACACCGACAGTTTCCTATAATGTGGCCCATTTGAACCTTGGATCTGCCTAAATTTTGGTATTATGTCTTTAAATGATATTTTAAAATGGATGGACAGCGTGGATAAAACATATACATCACCTTAGGCCCCACAGCCACCTCGCAGGACCGAACCTGTCCTATCAGGGGTAGGACGCAATCCGCATCCGAAGTGGAATTCTCGAATATTCACATCAAGATTGCTGTCTGCACACGCGCGCATGCAGATGACGCGCCAAAAGCATCATCATTTAAAAATTTATACTGTCGGTTCTTTTAAGCCATTTGTCCTGCAAATGCATGGACACTGCAAACCCTGCAAACCCAAGGACCCGGATGGTAACTCAGTAAACTTTTTGGGGCCCACCGGGATGTATAAGTCTTATCCATGCCATCCATACATTTTTCCAGCTCATTCTAAGGCATAAACCTAAAATTAAAGCATATTCAAATCTCAAGTGGACCACACTATAGAAACAATGAGAATTGAATGCCTGCCCACATAAATTTTGTATCAACCTGATATTTGTGTTTTCCCTTCATCCATGCCTGTGGTTAGGGGTGTACATCGAGTCTAGCTGGCCTTAACTCGACTCAGCTTGAACACTGGCTAACCTCAGCTCCAACTCGGCTCGGCTCGGTCCTCGAGCTTGACTGGCCAACTTAGCTCAATTCGAACAGCAACTCGGGCCAGCTCGGGCCGAGTTCAAGCCAAGATCGAGCCGAGTTCGTCATTGAGGCATTTCCACAAACACCTGAACTGCAACTTCAAAATCCCACTATTTTACAAACAGAGGGGATAGTTTTACAGATATTTTATCAAACACTTCTAAGTAACATAAAAACCCTATAATTAAAAAAAAAAAAAAAAAAACAACAGAAGGTATTTATTTCATGTACAAACCTTGCTTGCCACTAGCCACATTTCGTTGAGTCATTTTATCAAACAATTGGTGAGCAACATCAATGGCAAAGTAGCCGAGTCACTGAACTAGTTCGATCCGAGTTCGGTTTGAGCTAGATTCAATCCGAGTCGAATCAAGCTTTTTCGAGTCAAGTCGAGCAAGCTAACCGAGCTAGCTCGGTTCATGTACACCCCTACCTGTGGTGTTAACTCAAGCTTTTGATATGCTTCAAACGAGCTGATAAAACGAATGAACAGTGTGGATAAGGCACATACATCATGGTGGGCCCCACAATATGTTATAACGTACAGAGCTACTCTATACGTAATCGGTACGTGTTGGAAAATGGAAACACCAAATCCTGTTAAAGCCATTTTGAGAGTCCCTAACTCCTATGATAGTAACTTAGTGACCCTATCTTACTGCATGTGTGTGATGGCCGGCTGTGATCTAGACCAACCACCATGTGGTCCATGCCATGGATGGCTCATGTTTCAAAATTTATGAAAATCAAATGATCCGGATCATTTAGTTAGTTGATTTCAAATAAACGGTACAAAGACAATACTCAATTGGCATTCATAATAAGAGTGAGGGAAAGATATGGCTAGGATCTTCGGATCAATGTTGTTCTAGAAAGGACCATTGGCTGCAGACCCCACTTGCAAATCCCATTCCACCATCTTCCATGCCATGTCCGGAAATCAAAATAAGCTTGTAAAAAGTGGACCACCTTTCCATGTCTCATCTTCTCCTTGTTGAACACTCCAAATAAAAATAAAAATAAAAATATTTAACACACATATATACCTTAAAAACTTGGCAAATATTGTCCAAGTTTGATGCTTTGTAACATATACAATGCTTTGTAAGATATACAGTGTATATTGTGTGTTCAAAAGTTTATGATGAGGCATGTGGCCCACATGAGGCGCTTGATGATGTACAATGACATACACCAGTATTCAAAAGTTTACAATGAAACGGATCATGCGATTCAATCAAACACAAGGCCACACGTGCAATTAAAGGCTTGTATTCTATTTTTGTGTGATTAAGAAGTGCATGTGTGCTAAAGTTGTACTCGAATTAATGTTTGATTGAATGCTAGTGCCGTGCACTAAAATAACCGAGAAAAATCAAATTTAGAAATCCAATTGTCATCTTAACCACTTATTGCAATAGTGATAAGGTGATTTATGAAATGGTAGCGGTTAGTCCTTCGCGATGGATTCTTTGTACCTTATATCAAGGACTTTTCTTTCATGACTAATTGCAACTAATGTATTTCTCAAAAGAATGAAGACGAACAAATAAACTAAAAATGTTAAAACAATGCTGATTTTATTAATATGAAGATGCGGTTCATTTTAATCGACTGAATAAAAAAAATTTAGAGAAAAAGAAAACGATAAATAACTAATTCGTCCTTATATACAAATGATCCAAGCGAGTGGTCAACGGGATGTGACCAGAATGCTTAATTGCCCAAGTAAGAACTCGGTTGATCTGATCGGTTTTCTAGCAACATAAATTTGGGATGTTTAATCTAATCCTACGGTATTGTAGCGATGGCGCTGGATAATAACAATTTATGCTAAAACTAAGCTATGTTAAGATAAATGTAAAAATAAACATTAAAAAAAAATGTGTTTGGCATGGGCTCCGAGTTGTTATCAAGTACTCCTTTTATAGGTTGTCGAGGTGATAAAACCCTCGTTATGTTTCCTTGAAGCTTGTTCGGTTTAATGTAATTACATTATTTTTATATAATTTCTCTCAAATCAGCATTTAATGCAAACATCAAACAATACCACATGTGTTTGAGGAGTTGCCCCATATCAGATTTCATGATAATTCGAAGTCAAAGCTTGGTGGACCCCGCCATGATATGTGTTATATCCACTTCATCCATTCATTAGTACAGGTACCCATTTAAATGTTCTTCCCATAGTGTGGTCTACTTGAGCTTTGGATATGTCTCATTTTTTTAGGCATACCCTAGAATGATCTGGCCAAATGAATGGATGCAAGGATAAAACATATACATTATGGTGGGACCCATAAAGTCCATCTTGTTTTCTGTATTTAAAAGTTGTTGCCGTCAATGTCATACAGCATCCCTTCCATCACAAGCTCCGATAGCATGTAATTAATGGTTAAAAAGTATTAAATACACTAATTTCCCTTAAATATATCCAACCAAACAGGCCCTTAATGGTCTAGGATCATCCTCATCTACGGCTTTTGATTTAGTCTTCCTATAAGGAATTTTCATAAATTTAAAACCGTTGGTTTTTAGATCCTCCTTTTACATAAATTCTCTCCTATTAGAGAGCTTCAGGACACCACTACATTTAAAAATAGCTTAATAAGAGTCATCTTCACCCTTTATCCTATCGTGTCCTTCTGATCGTGGAACTGGTGGGATCAGATCCATCATATCTAGATCTCTCCTGCTCCAATAGGAGTCCGTATTGCCACCAATCCTTTCAAATATAAATTCGATCTTTGAATATTTGAAATCTTCATATTAACCACAAGAGCTTCAAATATCTTTAATAAATGATAATGTCTGGAATTGGAGAAATTCCAATTGCTTTTTTTTTTCTGTATTTTACTTCATCTCAAATCGGGTTTAAATAAAGAATATACATGTATATACAAGGAAATCTAATTAAAACCAACCCTAATTAGAGTATTTTTATACATGGGTAATTACAGTTAATGCTATATATGGCTAATTTACAGCTAATCTCACACCCCCCTCAAACTGATGTGGGAGAACGAACTAACATTAGTTTGCTACTGAGAAACTTACATCGGGATGATGTATGTATTTTATAAATAAATCAGCAAGTTGTAATTCCGATGTCACATGTGGGAGAGATGATTCTAGCCATGTATTTTTCTTGCACAAAGTGACATTCAACTTCGATGTGTTTAGTGCGCTCGTGAAATATTAGATTGGAAGCCAATTGAATAGCACTCAAATTGTCGTCATATAATGGAGTTCGCGAAGACAAATAAATCCCAAGATCTGTTAACAATCCCTATAATAAGTAATTTCACTACAAGCTTCTGCCATTGCACGGTATTCGTCTTATGTGTTGAATCGAGATAACGTGGTTTGCTTCTTACATTTATAGTTAACCAATGATTGTCTCAAGAAAACACAATAGCTGGTAGTAGATCGTCCTAAAGTAGGACGCCATGCCTAGTCAGCATTAGAATAAGCATATAATTGCAAATCATTTGAAGATGGAAAGAGAAGTGCCTCATCGAGGGTACCTCAAAGATATCGAATAATGCGATGAACTGTCGTCATATGTAATGTATAAGGTGCTACAACAAACTGAATAACAACGTGAACTACATGTGCGATATTAGAACGAGTCATAGTGAGATAGACCAAGCTCCCCACCAACTACATATAGGTCGTAACATGTGAGAGACAATCTCTATCATCTTTCCCATACATGAGATTTAATTCTAAAGGAGTTTCATATGACTTGAAATCCATTAGGTTTGCTTGCTTGATCAAATCATAAGTATATTGCCGTTGACGAAGGAGATATCCTCGAGATGTATGAGATATTTTAAGTCCTAAAAAATATGTTAATGACCTCAGATCCTTCATATGAAATGAGGTGTGGAGTAATGAATTGAGATTGGCAATGCCTTCCACATCACTATTGGTTATGAAAATATCATCAACATATACCAATAAAGCAACAAGAGATGAACCAGTCTTGAGAGTAAATATTAATAAGTGATATTGACTTTGGGAATAACCAGCTTAGGTTAACTGTAACGCCCCATGTTTTTAGGACCCGAGTATATGACCCGTTTTCCAAAAACCCAAGTGTTAACCTATAGAGAGGCAAATTTCATATTTTTTTTCCTTTTCAGAGTGAGCAATTTAGCGAAAGATGGACAAATCAATATAAAAGGAAATTGCATCTACATTTAGAATATACAAGAGGCTGCCTATAATGACTTATACAAACTAACAAATATAATGATTATACAATTTATACAAAAGAAATAGCAAAATGCATATAAATTTAAGCTGTAAGATCGCGCAGCTTCTCTTAGCAAATACAGCCATGCAACCCTGGCGGTTGTACTCTACTCCTCATCGAGTCTGAACATGCATATCACTTAAGCTACCTGTGCTACCTGTATAGTTATATATTTGATAGATGAGTGATTAGCTCAGTGTGAATTCTCCTCAAGATTATAAACCCTCGCATTAGGTAAGCATAGTTATAAAAACATAATAAGGCATACAAAATAATACATGATGCAGTCTTATTAAATGTATGGATGCATGAGCGCACATTAACTGAGGATGCTCATCCAGTTGGCTTTTGGGTAAAACTCATGCAATGTGGTCGATTACCAACGAAAGTATATAGTACATGTATACTGCCAAACTCACCGAATTTGGGTCGATAGTCGATGGTTTGGGAGCTAGCGAAACGATATCCTAACTAAATCCTACTAAGCACGTGCTACAGCATTGAGAATTAGCCACCCGTCATCGCCTGAATGCTATAAATGTATGATTAACTCATCCATTATTATTTCATTTACAACCATCCAGTTTAATAAGCTCAAAGGTCACAACGGGGGGTTCATCACCTAGCGTAGGCCGATAGCTCTGGTATAGTGTTTCATTCCACCATCCCCGGCTCATGAGGCTACTACCTTAAGATATTTAATGGAACCCATCGCCTAGTGGCCAATCATATTTAACATATGGGGTTTGCCATCACATGGTTGCACAAAATAAAACATCAAACCCATATAGGGAAAATACTAAAACAAGCCATGTAGAGCGAATATTAAAACTAAGCCACGTGGGACAAATATAAAAAATATATGCGATAAAAGACCATCCTCAAAAACCACTTAGACTCAGCAACTCCTAGATGGTAGGCCCACATCAATATTCAATTTAAACCACCATTCAACAATCACTAAGTCGAAGGTCCATTACAATCACAATCAATCGAGTTACATCCCAAGTATGAGTGTACATCTATAAGTGGGGGTTTCCCACTGATGTACCAGTTTAAGTTCCATAAGCAATCCACAAATAATCCACAAGCATAAGAAAATATACAGGATAAATACTAAGCATGTAATCTAGCAATTTAATTTCAACAATTAACACATGTGATTATAAGATGGAGATATCAATTATCAATCGAAAGTAAAATAAAAACTATCACTTAAGCTAATGGGAAAATAGAAAGCTCAAGGGGAAGAAATCATCACCTTATGTTTTGAACCACATACATCATTGCTAGGAGGTGCATGTGCCCTTAGGATCAAACCCTACCACAAATTATGAAATTGTACGATTAAATCCAAGTTCTACGCACTATTTAAGGTTAAGATCATGGCCTAAGGTTTGAATTAATTATTCTTAGGGTTTGATTTATAATTATGGTTTCATCCTTGAGTTTAAAGCTAAACTTAGATTTTAGGATTTGAATCATAAATTATTATTATTATTATTATTATTATTATTATCATTATTATTATTATTATTGTACAATGGATCAAATAATATTCATAACGGGAGCATTAACCAATCAATATTAATAATGATAATTCACAAGTTCATATTTGAGTATACCAACGTCCTCTAATATGACTAACAATCTATTAAGTAATACAAGTAATAATACTAAAATTTTTACTAACAATAATATGATAAGGACTAATACTAACAATCATATTAACATGAATTATACTAATCCTATAAGGAAAATGATAATATTTTCTAATGATAATAGTCATAACTATCAATAATGAATCTAGTCACGATAATAGATACTATGATCTACCACGAATTATGAAATTCTACAATTAGATCCAAACTTAACTTACTATTTATGTTTTAAGTATAGACCTAGGGTTTAGATTAATTAGGTCTAGGATTTCACCCTATAGTTTAGTTCTAGGCTAGATTTTTAGGGTTTGAACCGTAGTTGGTGTGCAATTAATTTTAATGTTAATTTAATAATTAGAAAGTAAGTATTAACCTTAGTGTTATAATTAATATTAGCTAACATAGTAATAATAATCATTATGATGATAATAGTTACTATGATCTACTGCTAAGGATAATATTGAAGAGAGTTAAATAAAATACTACTATTTAATCATTACAATTTTGTTTATAATAACTAGTTTTAGCAAAAATTATCCGCAAATGGCTAATCATATTTAATATTAGCAATCCTAATGATAAGAATGATAATAATGATATTGATATAACGAGGCAAGTGTAGTCTAGAAGGAAAACATTTACTCACTTGTGTCGACTCGGTTCGTCCCACAAACTCGATTTACTTTCAACTCGAACCAACTCAGCAAGTCACCCAAGTGGGGTTGGATCTCTGCAAGTAGTTGTTGGATTGTTAGACCGAACCAGCCCCAATCCATGACTCGATCGGTTTGCCGAGTCAACTGAACAATCTTCCCTTCTCCTCCTTCTTTCTCTTTCTTTTTCTTTATTCTTTTCATTTTTCTTTTCTTTCTTACAACTCCCATCAGCGGGTCTGGATAAATTAGACCCGAACCAGGCTTGATACGACTAAGTCAATGACTCAACAATAACATGGAAGAAAATCAACCGGGTTGACGTGGCAGTGATGCAGCAACCACCCCAACTCTTTCTCTCTCTTCATCTTCTTCTCTCCCCTCACTAATATTCTTTCTATTCCTTTCTTTCTTTCTTCTTTCATGTCTCCTCTATGGACGTCCAACGACGTCCGGACACAGCTGAGTCCCAACCCAACTCGTCCAAACTTAATTCGACTTAATGTGAAGCAATAGAGGGAGAGACGACTCCCAACTCGAACTCACTCTCTTTCTCCTGATTCTCTCTCTTTTCCTTTTTCTCTCTTTCTTTTACTCTCTTCCTCTCTTCTCTATTCAGCCCGACTATGTCTGGACTCGGTCTGGTTACACCAACTCGAACCGTGACTCACCCCGACTCAAAGTAGTGTGGTGCTCTCTCTCTCTCTCTCTCTCTCTCTCTCTGGAGGATTTTTGGGTGGGAATCTCGAGATATCAAAGCCCCTTATAAAGTGCTAGGGTGACAATCAGACCACATCCAATGGTCATCATTTCTTACCATAATGGTCCAGATGAAGTGGTTGCACTCGCTGCCTTCGTATGCATGGTGCTGATCCACCACGTGGGATGGGCTCTCACCACCATGGCCCACCGGATGAGTATATTCGATCAGAAAATGGGGCCCACTGCACCTTGGTGGGTTTTCCAGTTTCATGGGGAAGATGACCTGGCTGATAATGGCGGATTATTATCCACGGCCTAATAAGATAATCTAGACCGTTTGAATGGATCGGATGGGACCATTTATCACCGCAGGCCCATTAATCCCGCCATTCATCATCGTTTTGTCCATCTCGTGAGATTTTCGACCGTAACTAACTTCTCATGAGATGAGAAATCCTCTCCTAAAGGAGACGTTGCTGCCCTAAAGGGGATGGTGGAGATTGCCCTATGTGGCTTTACGGGAAGTCTGGTTTGCACCAGCGTGTCTTTCCCGAAGTGGAAAGGCTTCCCACGTGGTTTTGCCTTGCAGGTGGTTGCTTGCCCGCATTTGGCGTCGAAATGAAGGGCTGGGATGGTGCTTTGAAGGATGGCTGAGATCAAGGAAAAAAAAGAGCACATGGATTGCGGACATGGCAACACAACAGGTTCTATTTTCAGAAACTGTCGCACCCACCTGAACTCGGGCACGCATTTGTGTCCGTGCACAGATGTATGAACGTGTACAGACATCATGGATTTGGTTGGACGGGGATGCCCTACCAGATGAACAGTCTGGATTGGCTTAAGATGGTCCACCTCGATCACAATGGATCAGATTTGGAGAGGCTGAAAACACACTCTTGCTTGTATGTTGAACTATTCACGCCTGTTGTTGTGTGAACGCTTGTAGGTTTTAACATGTCCAAAATGCCAAATTTTGGTGAGGTTTGAGAGCCACACCTAATGGACGATCTGGATCATCCTATCAATGAATGGTGGGCCACAACTCAATACATGGACGGTCGTCCATTTTTTTTAAAGTCCCATAGGCGGGAAGAAAGAGAAATCTCTCTTTTTGGAGAGAGCTCGGGTCAGCGGCTGCTTGACCGAGCCCTTCAGTCTTGTGCACTGCGAGTGCACGTCAACTGTGCACACGCACAATTAGGGTGGGGTCCACGATAGTTGTTTTGCTCGATCCACTCCATCCATTCATTTCTAGGAGTCCACTTAGGGCATTTAGCCAAATATCAGGCAGATCTAAAGTTTAAGTGGGCTCCACATCTTAATTTTATGTCCTGTTTATGGATTCACTCGATCCAACGATTGAATCGATCTCAATCTAACCATCAATAGTCAGAAGGTCCAGACTTGTTACTACCCAAATAATAATATTAATTTTAATTATATTTTATATTATTATTATTATTATTATATGCGCGCACACACACGCACACACACATATATAATTCATGTTGTGGGTCACTCTGTAGATCATTAGGACTATCATCCCATGATTTTATATTATTAAATATTTAATTATTACTATTATTATTATTATCTTCTTTTTAAGGCCTATTTTATTTTATTTTATTTTATTTCTTGTCAGAGACATCTGTTAAGTCTATAAGTTCTTACTAGGCCTCAATTCCAAATTTAAGGTGGATTACCTATATTAGTGGACCACACGGAATAAATTTCTATTATAGTTTTAAGTTATAGGTTTTTGAAAAACAAAGATTAAATTGATTTTAATTCGTTCCATGGGCGAATGGCTTCTAACTTGACCTAGAATGGTTTTAGGGGTCACGAACTAGTATAAGTGCATCTGAATAGTCATCTTTACATGATTCTTAAGGTATTAAACTCGTAGGCTATAGTGCATCTCTCCATCTAACTATTTAATTAAGTTATCTTGAGCAAATGCGCACCTTCATAGTTGTACATTGACTGCAATGCTTGCTCTGTAATTCAATGGTTAGTTTGCTTTAAAATCATTTATCAATAGTCCTAAGATCTTAACGCGTGTTTAGGCATAATATGGGGATTGAATATGGACTAGAATAATCTAATTGCATTTTTGAATGATGGGCCTTACAATGGTAACCCTGATGGTCGGTTAGATTTATGTATCAATTTAAAATCCTAAAAATAGGTCTTTCTAATGATGTGACGGTCCATCTAGAAGAATAACATATGGATATCCTGATATATGAATGGGAATTATTTTCGACAGTCAGATTCATATTAGAATGAGGGTGAACGTTCAATAAGCTAGGTTGATGTTCATTCTAAGTTAGGTTACACAGTAACACCCGAGTACTAAAAAATACGGGGTGTTACATTAACATTCTAAGAAACTTTTCAAACCATGCCCGCAGTGCTTGCTTGAGCCCATACAAAGCCGTAGATAACTTGTAAACTATTTTTGGATCCTTTTATTTATAGCCAGGCGGTTATTTTATGTAGACCTCCACTTTAAGATCCACATAGAGGAAGCAATTCTTAACATCAAGCTGACTAAGTTGCAAACCTTTGAAAGAAGAGATAGCAATCAACGACTGGACCGTTTTCATTTTTCCAACAAGAGTGAAAGTTTCATCATAATCCACACCATGCTCTTGTTTATACCCTTGGGTCACAAGACAAGCTTTATTTCGATTCAGGATTCCATCTGATTTTAATTTCATGGTATATACCCATTTACTATTGATAACTTGTTTCCCCTTATGTAAAGGAACCAGAGTCCAAGTAGCATTTTCTTTGAGAGCTTGAATTTCATCATCCATAGCCTTTACCCAACATTGTTGTGCGAATGCCTGAGAATAAGATATAGGAACAACCAAATAATCTAATACAAATAACAATGAATGATGAGAGGCAATGAGATTTAACTGAGTAGGAGGAACGGTAGGACGACTAAAATGATGTAATGGAACATTAGTGGAAGGAGGAATACTCACTGGCTCAACAGGAAGAGAAGATATTGAATCTGAAGAAGGTATCGGTGTTAGAGAGGTGTAACGACCTTGGAATTTTTGTGCTAATCTTTCCTTAAGTAGTTGTTTTTGGGGTAATTAGCGCCATACTCGATTGCTTGTGAAATTCGCATCAATCACTTTAAATTGTATCTGCATGGCTCTAAACTTGTAGATTAGTTAGCGCTACGTTACTCTGAAATCTGAGATCCATCGCTAAATCCAGTTGTTCTGGGAAATTTTTGGAAGATCTGGATCGGACCTGGACCGTGCGTCGAAAGTCCGATGGCAATGATCTTAGGCTGTTGCGGTCACCGAGTTGGACTTGACCATCACCTCGAAAATCAAGTCCATCTGATGTTCTGGGTCGATTTGCTTGAGCTCAGAGTGAAGAGTGTGAGAACGGTTGGAATTTTATAAGCTTTTTATGAAATCTGAGTTGTGTCGCTTGCGCAACGATTTTAAGCTATCTGACCGTTGGATTCTGACCCAATTTCACCCTCTGATCAGGATAGTTGGCCCACGCATACCCTAATGCTTGTAGACCTGATCGAGATCTCGTGACCGTTGATTTGAGTGTGGTCCGCCACGGCTGATCTGAAGAGCCGGTCGGTATGAAAACTCAGCTTGACCTAGATCCATGGTCAAGGAGCTTAAGTCCGACCTTTCGTGATTATAGACCCATCAGAAGTACTTCGTTGGATCGAGAAAGGCTTACTTTGATTATAACCTAAGTATACCTTGACCCTGGGGTTATTTTCATCAAGAATAGGCCTATTTATAGTCCTTAAACCCTAGCTCTCTTTTCCATACGAATTTTCTCTAACCCTAGCTTGGAAAGAGAGTGGAAAAGAGAGAGAAAGTGAGAGAGATAAGTTGGTGAATCATTTTGGATTCTTCTTTGCTCTTCTTCATCTTTGAACCTTCACTTTGAATCGTTCTTCTGACGGTTCTGAGTTCATTTTGGGGTAAGTTAATCTAACCCTAACCTGTGTTAGAGCTTAGATTAGTTTTGGTGTTGTTGTATCTCATTCCTATCCTTGTTTTAGGGTATTCTATCACCGTTGACGAAGATAACTCGTCTAAATCAGTTCGGTGGTTCTTTCCTTGCTTAAGGTGCGGACTTTAAGTGTATAGGTTATGGTTTTCAAGGCTTTCAACGCCAGTTAGTGATTTATTCTTGTTATGGATGAGATTCCACATGTCAAATGTTGTGTTTACGTTGCTTTCCTGATATGCATGTGCTATATTGAGATTTGTGTATTCTATGTGTATTTATAAAGTACCGTATACGTATAAAATATGCACTTATGTTTGCCATGATTATTTGTCATGTATGTATGCTAGATGCATGTATAACAACTCCTTGGTAAAAGGAATTGTCTAAATGCATGTATTCCAACATACGTCATGTATGTTGTTCTATGTATGCTAAGTGTTTGTAAAAATGCATGAATGATCTAAAGTGTAACTTATTACACTAATTGCGGCGTTGAGAAGTGATTCTCAACACTCCTATTGATGTGCATGATTTCCTTTATGCAAGTTACATTTCATGTTATTTAAATTCAACCATCTCCTATGCTTACATTTATGTTAAGTTGATATTCCTCAGGTGCTTATGTACTATGATTTGAGTTGTTGTTCCATTACTGTTTTATATTCCACATGAGTACCTGTAGTAGTGTAATGTGTTTGGGACAATGCCTTAGTCCAGGAAATCGGTAATTGACCCTATGTTCGTGGTTGAGATTACTTTCGCCACGTAGGACGTATCAGACGAACCCGACCCGTATTAGAGTTGGCGGCAGTGGTTTGGCCACGCACAGTGTTTGCGCACTCTATGTCGTTCAATTCAACGTGCGCTCATGCTAGTCGAGTTCGTCAAGTAACCCGATTGTCCGATGTGTATTCACCATGTATGGACGCTATTGCTTGAATCTAGGGTACCGAACTCACCATTGAAATCCTATTAACTATGGTACTTGATCCGCTAAGACTCATGAGCCGGGCATGGTGGTATGGGATACCGTGGTCGAGCTGTCGGCCTACGCTGGGGTGACGAGCCTCCCCATAGTGACCAGTGAGCAACTAAACTCGTGAGCTGATTATGGTGCTATGGGACACTATATTTGTGCTGTCGGCCTACATTGATTGGTGACGAGCCCTTTGTAGTGACCTCGAGCATACCTGGATACCGCAAGGAGGTGACGAGCCGAACTGTGGTAGTAAGGACATGAAAGGCGTGCATTGATTAGTGACGAGCCCTTTGCTATGACCTCAAACATATGATCGTATGAGATGTCTAGGATTGACGACCCTAGAATGGATCACTGTTTGGATGGTGACACGAGGAAGGTATCTTAGCTTCCCAATCCGGCTGTGTGAAATGGACTAATAACAACTTGGTAATCATATCCATGCACCGCATTTGCATGTGCTTTGTAGATGTGGCGCACTTTAAGGCGATGTCATGCGTAATATAAGATGAAGACGCTGAGGGTGTACGCGTGAGGGCACGCATCATATTGCATACATCCTCGCATTAACAGGAGTACTTAGGATTTATTTAATTGTTCTGCTTTATCATTACTGTTTGATTGAACTGATAACATGTTAACCAGTGCCTTATTGTTCCACTGAGTTGATCACTCACTCCCATGTTTCTGGGGCAGTGTTAAACACCCACCAGACTCTGTATTAGGTTCTGATGTTGCAGATGTGGATACGACTTCTGAGGCAGAGCGGGAGCTGGATGATAATGAGGCTGCCTTCTCTTATATGCAGTTTTCAGACGGGTTCTAGCGAGCCTCGGTCTGATGTGCGGGATTATGGGATTATTTTTGAAAACTTAAAATGATGTAACTTGATACTTAAAATTTTGTTAAATAACACTTTCATACGATCTGGCTTGTATATGTATTTCAGGGATTTACACTTGTACACATACTTTTCTATAAGTCTTCCGCTTGCTTTATTCACTTATCCCTGAATTATATCTGTGTTTTGGCTTAATCTATTCCATATTTTATGCACTAATACAGTCAACATACATCCATCATTAAATATGTTGCATAAGTGATGTTTTAGAACTCGGGAGCTGAGTTATGCTCGACCCCCAAATTTCAGGGCGTTACAAGTTGGTATCAGAGCATGATCTGGATTAAACAGGACCTGGGTTATGGTCACACACCGCACGTTGTCGCCACTTTAGTGTATTGGGGTGCAGGTCTATCATAGATTAGGTGTTTGTGCTCCGTAGTTTCTATCGGCGAAAGTTTCCTGAAAACCTTCACCGAGATCGAGTCTGTACTCCTACCTGATCACACACAGCGACCCGAAACCTTTCCTAGACCATCTATTAAGGAGTTTAGATGGTCTATCTTCCCTTTTTCACCTGTAAACCTTCAAGAAATCTTTATTTGAATCAGATTTCTGTCAGAATGACCCGATAGGCGTCAAACTACGCAAGGGGCCAATCGGGGCATTTTCTGTGGGACCCAGGGGGGACCACATGTTTTAGACCATGGGGGACCAGGAGGGCCTCGCCAAAACGGCGAGGCATCGCCGGGATGTCCAGAGACCGGTGATGCCATCGCCGGTTCGGCGGAGGGATCGCCGGTCAGCGGGCCTAACCGGGCGGGCCGCGGCGGGCCGACGCTCCATAGGCCTTGTGTGGCCCACCCCTCCACGGTTTTACCTTAAAACCCTTTTCTTTTACTTATTTCCTTCACAAAATCCACTCCCAAGCTCTCCTTTTCTTCAAAAGCCTCTCCAAATCCTCTCAAATCTCTCTCAAATCTCTTTCTTCTTCCATTTTTCGTGCAAACCCATCACCCCATCTCCAAATCTTCCCTCCCATTGCTGATTTCTCTTTCTTTCCTTCTCATTTGAGCCCTTGCATTCCCATTTTAGCTTATAGTTGTGTGAAAGCTTCACCATCTTCCTATTTCTCTCTTTCTCTCATTTCTCATGGCCCTCTTTGAGATTGTGACGGCCATCTTTTTCATTTCTTCCCTTCTTTCCTTGATGGGAAAGAAGAGAGCGCCCGTGGATGAAGCCGGGCCGAGCCGCCCAACCGGTGCATGGAGGCCGAGAGGTGCCGCTGCTAGCACGTCCGCCACGTGGGAATTCCAGACGAAACGGGACCTCGATCCTCGAGCTCTCGTTAGTAGGACTTTGTTGGCAGAATTGTCCCATGGAGTCTATGAAAGCCGTAGAGTGCTTTTTGAGGCTCATGTTGATCCGCGGCTCTTTGGTGAGTTTTTCTTATTGGAGCGCCTAGAAGGGGCCGGTTGGGGTCCCTTGTTCGAAGGCGAGTATCGCACGAATGCTAGCACTGTTCGGGCCTTTTATGCCAACATTCTGGAGCCTTCGCTGGAGCCTCTGCAGTTCAAGATTCCTTGTGGTAGCGGTCGTGTGGGTATCGTCGATGTTGCTTTGATATCCCGCCTCCTGAGAGTGCCACTTGCTGAAGTGCATGCCAGCGAGAAGAATGTGGACAGTGTGCGCGAGAGGGATCGTCGCACCCGATCCTTGTGTGGTCGTCTAGTCGAATGGCAGCCAAATAGGAGTCTTCTGGCTTCCTTCATGACGGACGACTTTCGTTTGCTTCACCACATCTTTACGTTCAATGTATATCCAAGGTGGAGCAATCGCAGCGAGTGTACGCGCCTGATGGTGGATTTCCTATATCAGGTGGGGCATGAAGCGAAGTTGTATGTGCCGACATACGTCCTGCGCCAGATTATTCTCATCGCTCGTTCGAGTAGAAGGACCGAGCCGCTTCCTTTTGGCCACCTCATTTGCAAGATTGCACATGAGTTTGGCTATAGGCTTGGAGCTGAGAAGCCGGTTCCTGTTCGTCATATCAATCTGAGGACTCTTAAGCTGATGGAGGTTGGTTCTGATCGGCTTACCTCAGAGGGTGAGGCTGAGTCTGAGAGCGGTGATGAAGAGAGTTATACTGAAGGTGGTGTGGAGTCTGAGGAAGAAATAGAGCAAGACGAGGAAGAGATTGAGGCACAGGATTCGAGTGATAGCTCTCCTCCTGTGGCGCCAGAGCAGGGCGCAGAGCAGACTGCCAGAGATGCCCGTCTTACACGGCTTGAAGAAGGGCAGGCTGTTTTACGCCAGGATATGGTTGATCTTCGAGCCCTTGTTAAACATAAGTTTAAGAAGGTGTCTCGGACTCTGAAGTCTATCCTGTGTTGCTTGCAGGATAAGGGTGCTCCGCCTCCATCTCCTGATTCCGACGAGTAGCTGTCGTCGTGGCCGTCTTTGTTTTGTTTGGTGTTTTCTTTCTGTGTATAGCCGTTGTTAGCTTGTAGTTGGAGTGTTGCAGTGTTGTAGTTGTGGTAGTTGTTTGTGGTTGTTGTAGTTGCTGTGGTTGTTTGAAGTTGTAGATGTTGTTGTTTACATGCTTTCCTAGTCGTGATTCATGTATTGCTGCACTACTTGTATTGCGACGATTTTGATTAATGGAATGCATGTTGTTTGCCTTTGGAGTTGTGCTATGTTGCTGTGTGGATGGATTATGTGACTTAGAATCTGACAGGTTGCATCCTCTGATTGAATGTAGGGATGCCTCCTAAGGGTTCGAAGACTTCGGCCCATCTCTCTCTGATTGAGTCGCTTGCTGGGGTTCCTCCCTTGAGCGATAGCCAGTCGGATCCGCAGGCGGGTCCATCTCGTGCCGGTGTTAGGTCGACACCGATGGCTCCTCCAGTCACACCCTCGGTTCCTGAGCCGAGCCGTGCACCTTCATCTACTCCACCTGTTGATAGGTTTGAGCAGATGATGCTGTTGATGCAGCAGCAGCAGCAGCAGGAGTTCCTCTCTTCCATGGCTGGCATCTTTGCTCAGTCTGTGGGGGCGACTCCACCTGTTTCACCTATGCCTCCATCTGGGAGCGCCAGTGTCAGCGGCACTTTCGAACGATTCCAGCGCTTGCGACCTCCTACTTTTGCGGGTTCTTATAGACCCGAGGAGGCCGAGTATTGGATAGACCGCATCTCTAAGATGCTGAGACCACTGCACTGCTCTGAGGTCGAGCAGGTTGAGCTTGCCACCTTCATGTTTGAGAAGGAGGTCAGTTTGTGGTGGGACAGTGTGCTTCGCACTGTCGAGGAGGATTTTGTGTGGTCGTGGCAGGCGTTTGAGGCGCGCTTCCACGAGAAGTTTTTTCCGGTGACGTACCGACATGAGAAGGAGAGTGAGTTCCTTCACCTCCGCCAGGGAGGGTTGTCGGTTACAGAGTATGAGAACCAGTTTACTGAGTTGGGGCGGTATGTTCCTTTGATCCTGGGTGATCAGCCGATGAGGATGCGGCGTTTCTCTGAGGGACTGAGACCTGAGATCCGATCGAAGATTTATTGTGCTAGCATTTCTTCGTATGTAGAGCTGGTGAGCATGTCCTTGTGAGCAGAGCAGGACGGAGATAGATCGTCCCGCATGTGAGCACCGATGGTTCCTAGGCCGCGACCGAACTTTCAGGGTGCACCTTTCCTCGGCAAGAGGCCGCGAGTTGATTCTCCTCCTAGGCGTTCAGCGCCGCCCGCTCAGCAGATGAGAGCTGATCTTTGATGTTCCTATTGTGGGAAGGTGGGGCACTTGGACCGTTTTTGCTTCTCCTGTATGCGAGCCGGTGGTTTTACTCCACCGCAGAGGGTTAGCCGTCCGATGCCTCAGGTTATTTCTCCTCCTCCTCTTCGATCGGCGCACTCATCCATCCTTCGACTGCAGGTTCCTGGTTTCGAGCCACCTCGGCCCCATGGTTCCTCCGCCGAATCGTCAGCAGCAGGCTCGTGTTCATGCACTTTCAGCTGAAGCGCCTATGTCTGACTTAGTGCCGAGGTCCTTTGAGGTGACAGCACACATTGAAGGTATTCCCGTTTCTGTGTTAGTGGATACAGGGTCCACTACTTCTCTTATATCTTATGCGGCAGTTAGGTGTTTGGGTTTGAGATCTATTCCTATGCCAAGAGTGACGCTTACTACCGCTACGGGGATGTCCTCTGCCTTGGGCAAGCGTTGTATGGATTGTTTGGTCGATCTGGGAAGTGGATCGATCCGTGTTGATTTGCTAGTTGCACCGCTTTATCACTACGATATTATTATGGGTATGGATTGGCTCATGAGGATGCGAGCTGAGATTGATTGTGAAGCTAGATCAGTGACGATCTATGGACCTGAGGGCGAGACTGTTACTTTCCCAGTTCAGGTCAGTTACCCTCTTCGTTTTGATTTTTATTCTTCTCTGTTGGAGAGTTCGGCCGAATCGGCGTTAGTTAGTACGCCGGTAGTTCTGGAGTTTGAAGATATATTTGAGTCGATTCCTAGATTACCTCCTCAGCGTGAGATTGATTTTGCTATCGATCTTATGCCTGGTGCGGTGCCCATTTCTTTACCCACCTATCGTATGCCTCCAAGTGAAATAGAGGAGTTAAGGAAGCAGATAGATGGTTTACTGGAATTGGGTTTTATTCGGCCCAGTGTGTCTCCTTGGGGAGCACCTGTTCTGTTTATTAAGAAGAAGGATGGTTCCTTGCGATTGTGTATTGATTATCGCAGGCTGAATCTGGTAACTGTGAAGAATAAGTACCCTTTGCCCAGGATTGATGATCTGTTTGATCAGTTGAAGGGGGCACGGTACTTTTCGAATGTTGATCTGCAGTCAGGGTATCATCAGTTGCGCGTCAAGGATGGGGACGTGCAGAAGACCACCTTTAGGACCAGCTTCGGTCATATGAGTTCCTTGTGATGTCGTTCGGTCTGACGAACGCACCGGCCGTGTTCATGGATCTGATGAACAGGGTGTTTCGGCCATTCCTGTTCCGATTCGTCATTGTCTTTATTGATGACATATTGGTTTATTCGGCGAGTCGGGCAGAGCACGAGGAGCACTTAAGAGCGGTATTGGATACTCTTAGGGAGCATCAGCTTTTCGCACAATTCAAGAAGTGTGATTTCTGGAAAGAAGAAGTCAAGTTCCTGGGACATGTGGTGTCCAAGGAAGGAATAGCCGTCGACCTTGCCAAGGTAGCTACAATGCAGGACTGGAAGCAGCCTGAGAGTTTTCTGGGTCTTGCATGCTATTATCGACGCTTTATTCAGAACTTCTCGAAGATTGATCGTTGTCGTAGGTGACACGGAAGGATTTGAAGTTTGCTTGGAATGAGCAGGCGGAGTTAGCTTTTCAGGAGCTGAAGGACAAGTTGACGTCCGCCCCTGTGCTAGTATTACCAGAGCAAGGGGTTAAGTATATTATATATACTGACGCCTCTCGCGTTGGCTTGGGTTGTGTCCTTATGCAGAAGGACAGGGTGATTGCTTATGCTTCGCGTCAGTTGATGAAACACGAAGAGAATTACCCTACGCACGACCTAGAATTGGCAGCTGTCATCTTCGCATTAAAGCTTTGGAGACATTACCTCTATGGTGAGGAGTTCGAGCTCTTTTGCGACCACAAGAGCCTTAAGTATATTTTCACGCAGCGTGATTTAAATATGAGGCAGCGCAGATGGATGGAAACATTGAAGGACTTCAAGTTCGATGTTTCTTACCATCCGGGCAAGGCGAACCTTGTGGCAGATGCGTTGAGTCGCAAGAAGGCTATTGAGTTTGCGGCTCCGCTGATGATAGCAGAGTGGGATATGTTGGAGTTCGTGCGCGATTTTGAGCAGAAGCTTACGGTGGTTGAGCCGTATGAGGTTATCGCACACATTCGTGTACAGCCCGTTATCGACGAGAGGATCGTTGCAGCTCAGGCAGATGATGAGCTTTTGGTGAAGATGAGGCAGCGGGTTGGTACAGATGAGAACTCCGACTGGAGTGTTAGTTCTGATGGGGGCCTACGCTTTCGTGGCCGGTTATGTGTTCCTGACATCCCTGACTTGAGACGTGAGGTTCTCGAGTTAGCCCATAGTTCTAAACTTGCGATGCATCCAGGTAGCACGAAGATATATCAGGATATGAAGAGGTCTTATTAGTGGGACAATATGAAGGTCCAGATTGCTAAATTTGTTTCTCGTTGTCTCACGTGCCAGCAGGTCAAGGTAGAGCATCGCCGACCTCCTGGGTTGTTGCAGCCCATGCCCATAGCTGAATAGAAGTGGGATTTCATCTCTATGGATTTTATTTCTAGGTTGCCGAGGACGAGAAAGGGATTTAACTCTATTTGGGTGATCGTCGATCGATTAACGAAGCTGGCGCATTTCTTACCGATCAGAGTCACTTACTCTGCAGACGAGTTGGCTAGGTTGTATATCAAGGAGATAATGCGTCTGCATGGAGTTCCCCTGGAGATTGTGTCTGATAGAGACACGCATTTTACATCTATCTTCTGGACTCGTATCCAGGAAGCAATGGGTGTGAAACTGAAGTTCAGCACCACGTTTCATCCGCAATCAGATGGGCAGACGGAGTGCGCGTGAATCAAGTCCTGGAAGATATATTGCGAGCTTGTGTTTTGGATTTCAAAGACAGTTGGGATGATTGTCTTCAGTATGCAGAGTTCGCGTATAATAATAGTTTCCAAGCGAGTATCGGCATGGCTCCCTATGAGGCGTTGTATGGTCGCTCGTACAGAGCACCACATTGTTGGGTAGAAATTGGTGAGCGTAGTTTGCTTGGCCCGGAGTTGATGCAGGTGACTTCAGAGAAGGTTGACATCATTTGACGTCGACTTCTGACAGCGCAGAGCAAGCAGAAGAGTTATACTGATACAAGGTGTCGACCGCTTGAGTTTGAGGTGGGAGACCATGTGTTTCTGAAGGTCTCTCCTATGAAGGGAGTTCTGCGGTTCGGTAAGAAGGGGAAGCTGACGCCGAGATTTATTGGTCCATTTCTAGTTCTGGATCGAGTGGGAGCGGTAGCATACCGCCTTGCTTTGCCCACACCTCTTGCAGGCGTGCATAACATATTTCATGTTTCTATGCTGAAGAAGTACGTTCCTGATCCTTCGCATATTATTAGTTGGGAGCAAGTGCAGTTGAGTGAGGATGCCACTTATGTACTGCGACCGACGCGTATTCTCGACAGGAAGGAGCAGGTATTGCGTAACAAGGTTATCCCTCTTGTAAAGGTGCTATGGACGCATCATGGTGTGGAAGAGGATACTTGGGAATCTGAAGCTGATGTCAGAAAGACCTACCCTCTGATCCTTGAGGCTTATATGAAGGTATGAATTTTGAGGACGAAATTTTCTTTAAGGGAGGTAGATTGTAACGACCTTGAAATTTTTGTGCTAATCTTTCCTTAAGTAGTTGTTTTTGGGGTAATTAGCGCTATACTCGATTGCTTGTGAAATTCGCATCAATCACTTTAAATTGTATCTGCATGGCTCTAAACTTGTAGATTAGTTAGTGCTACGTTACTCTGAAATCTGAGATCCATCGCTAAATCCAGTTGTTCTGGAGAATTTTTGGAAGATCTGGATCGGACCTGGACCACGCGTCGAAAGTCCGATGGCGATGATCTTAGGCTGTTGCGGTCACCGAGTTGGGCTTGACCATCACCTCGAAAATCAAGTCCATCTGATGTTCTGGGTCGATTTGCTTGAGCTCGGAGTGAAGAGTGTGAGAACGGTTGGAATTTAATAAGCTTTTTATGAAATCTGAGTCGTGTCGCTTGCGCGACTATTTTAAGCTATCTGACCGTTGGATTCTGACCCAATTTTACCCTCTGATCAGGATAGTTGGCCCACGCATACCCTAGTGCTTGTGGACCTGATCGAGATCCCGTGACCGTTGATTTGAGTGTGGACCGTCACAGCTGATCTGAAGAGCCGGTCGGTATGAAAACTCAGCTTGACCTAGATCCACGGTCAAGGAGCTTAAGTCCGACCTTTCGTGGTTATAGGCCCACCAGAAGTACTTCGTTGGATCGAGAAAGGCTTACTTTGGTTATAACCTAAGTATACCTTGACCCTGGGGTTATTTTCATCAAGAATAGGCCTATTTATAGTCCTTAAACCCTAGCTCTCTTTTCCATACGAATTTTCTCTAACCCTAGCTTGGAAAGAGAGTGGAAAAGAGAGAGAAAGTGAGAGAGATAAGTTGGTGAATCATTTTGGATTCTTCTTTGCTCTTCTTCATCTTTGAACCTTCACTTTGAATCGTTCTTCTGACGGTTCTGAGTTCATTTTGGGGTAAGTTAATCTAACCCTAACTTGTGTTAGAGCTTAGATTAGTTTTGGTGTTGTTGTATCTCATTCCTATCCTTGTTTTAGGGTATTCTATCGCCGTTGACGAAGACAACTCGTCTAAATCAGTTCGGTGGTTCTTTCCTTGCTTAAGGTGCGGACTTTAAGTGTATAGGTTATGGTTTTCAAGGCTTTCAACGCCAGTTAGTGATTTATTCTTGTTATGGATGAGATTCCACATGCCAAATGTTGTGTTTACGTTGCTTTCCTGATATGCAGGTGCTATGTTGAGATTTGTGTATTCTATGTGTATTTATAAAGTACCATATACGTATAAAATATGCACTTATGTTTGCCATGATTATTTGTCATGTATGTATGCTCAATGCATGTATAACAACTCCTTGGTAAAAGGAATTGTCTAAATGCATGTATTCTAACATACGTCATGTATGTTGTTCCATGTATGCTAAGTGTTTGTAGAAATGCATGAATGATCTAAAGTGTAACTTATTACACTAATTGCGGGCGTTGAGAAGTGATTCTCAACACTCCGATTGATGTGCATGATTTCCTTTATGCAAGTTACATTCCATGTTATTTAAATTCAAGCATCTCCTATGCTTACATTTATGTTAAGTTGATATTCCTCAGGTGCTTATGTACCATGATTTGAGTTGTTGTTCCATTACTGTTTTACATTCCACATGAGTACCTGTAGTAGTGTAATGTGTTTGGGACTATGCTTTAGTCCAGGAAATCGGTAATTGACCCTATGTTCGTGGTTGAGATTACTTTCGCCACGTAGGACGTATTAGACGAACCCGAGCCGTATTAGAGTTGGCGGCAGTGGTTTGGCCACGCAGAGTGTTTGCGCACTCTATGTCGTTCAATTCAACGTGCGCTCGTGCTAGTCGAGTTCGTCAAGTAACCCGATTGTCCGATGTGTGTTCACCGTGTATGGACGCTATTGCTTGAATCTAGGGTACCGAACTCACCAGTGAAATCCTATTAACTATGGTACTTGATCCGCTAAGACTCATGAGTTGGGCATGGTGGTATGGGACACCGTGGTCGAGCTGTCGGCCTACGCTGGGGTGACGAGCCTCCCCGTAGTGACCAGTGAGCAACTAAACTCGTGAGCTGATTATGGTGGTATGGGACACTATATTCGTGCTGTCGGCCTACATTGATTGGTAACGAGCCCTTTGTAGTGGCCTCGAGCATACCTGGATACCGTAAGGAGGTGACGAGCCGAACTGTAGTAGTAAGGGCATGAAAGGCGTGCATTGATTGGTGACGAGCCCTTTGCTACGACCTCAAACATATAATCGTATGAGATGTCTAGGATTAACGACCCTAGAATGGATCACTGTTTGGATGGTGACACGAGGAAGGTATCTTAGCTTCCCAATCTGGCTATGTGAAATGGACTAATAACAACTTGGTAATCATATCCATGCACCGCGTTTGCATGTGCTTTGTAGATGTGGCGCACTTTGAGGCGATGTCATGCGTAACGTAAGATGAAGACGCTGAGGGTGTACGCGTGAGGGCACACATCATATTGCATACATCCTCGCATTAACAAGAGTACTTAGGATTTATTTAATTGTTCTGCTTTATCATTACTGTTTGATTGAACTGATAACATGTTAACCAGTGCCTTATTGTTCCACTGAGTTGATCACTCACTCTCATGTTTCTGGGGCGGTGTTAAACACCCACCAGACTCTGTCTTAGGTTCTGATGTTGCAGATGTGGATGCGACTTCTGAGGCAGAGTGGGAGCTGGATGATGATGAGGCTGCCTTCTCTTATATGCAGTTTTCAGACGGGTTCTAGCGAGCTTCGGTCTGATGTGCGGGATTATGGGATTATTTTTGGGAATTTAAAATAATGTAACTTGATACTTATAATTTTGTTAAATAACACTTTGATACGATCTGGCTTGTATATGTATTTCAGGGATTTACACTTGTACACATACTTTTCTATAAGTCTTCCGCTTGCTTTATTCACTTATCCCTGAATCATATCTGTGTTTTGGCTTAATCTATTCCATGTTTTATGCACTAATACAGTCAACATACATCCATCATTAAATATGTTGCATAAGTAATGTTTTGGAACTCGGGAGCTGAGTTATGCTCGACCCCCGAATTTCAGGGCGTTACAAGAGGCTACTAGAGTTGTAGGTTGCATCCGGTGTTGATAATCCTAGAAAGGGGGAGAAGAAGAAACAGGGATAGAGTGATTTTCATCAAAGGAGGTCATATGAAAAATCGAAGAAGGCACAAGAATAATAGATTGAGATTCATGAAAAGATTTATAATATAGTAAGTGCTCAAAGAAAGTAACATAACAAGATACCCGGACACGACGAGCACACGGAGGCAAAGTAACCAAATACCCTTAGCTGTCTATAATCAGTGTCTTTACCATAAAGGAGGAATGATGGAGACTTTCTGTTTGTCAAGACACTTCATGGTAATCGATTGTTCAAATACACCGCTGTTGATTTTGTTTCAGACCATAAAATTTTAGGAACATTTGCATAGTTCAACAATGTGGTAGTCATCTTATTTATGTGCCTATTTTTGTGTTCCATTATGCCATTCTGCTCCGGTGTGTGAGGGCAAAATCGTTAATGTATAGTATCATTCGAACAAAGAAAGTTTTGAAATTCTAAAAAGATATACTTGCCACCAGAATCTGATCGTAGAATCTTAACTTTCTTTGAAAATTGGGTCTCTACATATATTGAAAATTTCCTATAGCAAGAAAAGGCTTCTAACTTGTGTTTCATGAAATATATCCACGTGTAAAAGTCATCCACAAAGATAATATAATACACAGAATCACCAAGAGCCATAATAGGAGATGGACCACAAACATTAGTATGAATAAGATCAAATAGGGTGGTAGCTCGAGAGTTGCTTAATGGAAACAGTAATACAGTAGATTTACAAAGTTTACAACTAACACAAGTCATATCAATAGAATCAGGATTAATATTTAAATCAACATAACTGACTTCAACAAGGATAACAAATACTTGGAATTAGGATGGCCTAAAAGACTATGCCATAATTTTCAACAATTATTAGCAAAAGAAGTATCATTAGAAGATGACAGAAAAACATTTAGATGAGAGAACAGCAAGATATTAAACTCCAGGATGAACAACCGCCCTCTCTTATGGCCCTTCCCAATCAGCCTCCCTGTGTTGTATGAAACAACCAAATCGATAAAACCATACCAAATAATTATTCTCAACAAGTCGGGCAATAGAAACTAGGTTAGCAGACAACTTAGGAACATAAAATACCTTTTGAAGGAAGAAATTACGAGATGATGAGGGTGAGACTTTCAAGGAACTAATATGTGATATAGATAATTGGTTGACATCTTCATTAGAGATAGAACCTACACCTCTATATGAAACATAGTTAGTTAAATAAGAAATGTCACCAGTCATGTGATTAGAAGCCCCTAAATTAATATACCAGGTTTTGTTAGAGTCAATATTACCTATAGAACTTGAGGAACCTATAGCCTAGAGAATATATTGAATTTGTTATGGAGAAAGCAGATTTAGCTGCACTAATGAGGGTGAGACGAAAGAAGAAGAATCAGTTTTTCCAGAAGAAGATGCTACAAATGCACGTCTATGTTGTTGGTACTGAGGGGGTAGAGGAGATCGTATCAGGCAATTTGTTATGTCATGTTATTATTGTTTGCAGTATCGGCAAAATAGAGTACTTGGATCAAATGATTTCAGAGTTTTTTTCTTATTGGTACAACGAGTAGTCACATGACTAAATTCATCACAATTATAATCTTAACTTTTGACATGTCACATTACTTTCCCGTAAAATTATGAGTAATGAGGGCAGCATCAGGAATAGTTTTTCTCATGTAAGTAAGAGTTTTCAAACGTCTCTTCTGTTATCAAATCTGATAGGGCTGCCTCATGAGATAAAAGTTGAAGCCGATTCATCAGTGCGGCCTGGGTTGGCTCAAACTCCAGACGAAGTTTATATAGGAATTGAATCAATTTACTTATTTCTTAAAGTGTCTTCACTGTCTCTACTGTTGCGGTAGGAATCACTGGATCCATAAGTTGAATCTCATGCCAAAGGGATGTAAGCTTAGAATAAAAGTCATGGACACTCAGAGATCATTGTTCTAGTTTTTACAGCTCATACTCTACTTGATATCTACAAGCATGATTTGATTGCTAATAAAAGCCCATATTTTTTATCCTGTCTCAAATGATGTGAGGTTAATCACGGTGTTGCTCTCAACACTGTTAAGGATCCATATGACCACCTTCAATTATTGGTGATCCAAGTTATAAGTTCTTTTTCATCAATTGATTTTCCCACAAAACCATTCATATAGCCATAAAGGCTCTTTCCTATTAGAAAATGCTTGAAATGAAATTGCCATAAGAAAAAATTCCTCTCATCCAACTTAACATGAATGGTCTTAATCTTAGCTGAGGGATTCATTGATGCCATAGAAAAATAACTACAGAGATGAATTGTGAAAAATATGCCGTTGTATGAATTGCGCACGGCAGAATTTTTCTGCAATGAAGAGATGTTGATGCAGATTCATGGAATGCAACAACAAGGAAGCGACAAAATGGCCCCAATTTGAGAAGGAAAAAAAAAAAGGACAACCTTGACTGAACATGATGGGAGTGGCAAAGGACTAGTGTCGTATGCTGGTTCTATTGGACATGCGAAAGAGAAATAGACTATTGGGCAAACAAAAGTACAAAGGTGCAACAATGAACTAAGAGAAATTTGGACCATCTGAATATTTCAGATCAATGCCTCTGATACCTTGATAATGTCTGGAATTGGAAAATTTTCAATTTCTTTTTTTCTGTATTTTACTTCATCCCAAATCGGATTTAAATAAAGAATATACATGTATATACAAGACAACCTAATTATAACTAACCCTAAAAGTATTTCTATACATTGCTAATTACAGATAATGCTATACATGGCTAATTTACAGCTAATCTCACTGGAAGATCTCCCATTTTAGAAGGGTTGTGAGAGACGACCTTACCAATTATATCATATCGAGATTTGTGTTTTGTTCCTTTCTTCGATGGGTCTTTTTATAGACGTGTTGGGTATAGTACCTCATTCTAACGCCACACAAATCACAACCACGTAGCATCCAACATTTTACTCTCTTAAAGGCATGCTATGTTTGGTGTCACTGCGTTAATAACGAAAGAAGTATCGTCGAGGATAAGGATGTGAAAAATATCTTCGTATGTAGAGCTGGGCATCGAACCAAGTTGGATCAAATTGGGTCCAACTCGATCCGATCCGAAATCTCAACGGCCTAACTCGAACTTGATCCGATCCGGGACTGAGTCTGGGTTACCTGACTCGTACCGATCCGAAATGTACATGGTCCTGATTCGATCCGAGTCCGACTCGGTCAGGAAAACCGAGTCGGATCGGATTGGGCACTGTTCCGATCGGTCCAAATTTCAAGAGAAAAATTACAAAAGAAGTGATAAGGCGTTCAACGCGTGAAGAAAATGTGTCTTCTTAACTCCAAACCAGAAGTCTAAACAAGAAAGACTCGAGAGTTGTGAGAAAGACAAAACCAAACGTAACTCCAAAACCAAAAGTCTGAAGAAGAAAGCTCTTTTTCTTCCATCTTCCATTTTTTTTTCTTCTATTTGTGACGCAAAAGGGAAGAACTTACTCCAAAATGGCGATTCAGTCCTTCACTCCCTCTTCTATTCTCTGTGCTTCCTTTAGTCAAGATAACAGGTATGAAAAAAACCATATTCCAATCAAGTCAGATTCCGAATCAGTCTGGATCGGATCCAATCGAATCGGATCGGGTCGGACCTGGTCTAATCCGAACTTGACCCGAAAAGTTTTCGAATCTGAATGGACCTAATCGATCAGTACCAATCCAGGCCGTCTGTTCGGTTCGAATCGGGTCGGATTGGTTCGAATCGGGTCGGATTGGGTCGGATCGAGTCAGAAATGCCCAACTCTATTCGTATGTGAATATGATTTTACCAGCATCGTACCCATGTTATTGACACACGCCACCCTCTTCTCTTTTTTTTTTAACACACGCACACACCACCACACTTTCATGCCTTTGTGAAATTTCACCACCAATGGGTGCTCGAACCCTTGACCAGGTGTTGAAACTCCTAAGAGTCTACCACTGGAGCCAGAGCAAGGACCCTGCCACCCTCTTATTGATCCGGTAGAAGCGTAACCGTATTGTTGACACATGCCACCCTCTTATTGACCCATGTAGGCGAGGGTGTAATCAGGAACACGTGGCCCATATGAGGCCATTACATATGCATCATAGGTCAATTTTACCCATGTTATAAATGCACATGAATGGTACAATCTGTTGAATGCAGCATACTAGGAGTACTTGAAAATAAACATCTATGCTTGTGACACATGCGCCGTATATGTTTATAAGGGAATGCTCCTCTATGCATCATAATAGGGATAAGTTGGATAATATGCCAAAAAAAAAACTATATAATGATAAAAATAAAAATTGAACAACTTATCTTTATTTTTTATAACTATGTGCCAATAAACAGGAGATAAACCATCAACGGATGCTAGCCCACCAATCTCTTGCTGCTACTAAATGGGTGTTATCTAAATAATTTAATTCATTGGGTACCCTCTACTATTTTAGCCGTAATATTGCCCGCCAATAAATGGAAACTAATTCACCTATTAGGATTATAGTGCCGGTGTGATTAGGACAAATAGGCCCCATGGGGCCCACCTGATGAGTGGTCTGGATTTTGTCGACGTGCGCTGTTTCCTGTCCAGAGCAGAGGGCTCTCTCTGTCTTACCCTTCAGTCAAATGACGAAAATACCCTCAAAATTTTAGGATGGGAACAATGACTAGGGTCACTTCAAAGGGGTGAATTGTAACTTTTCAAAAGCGAAGACTACTCGCATTGAGATGGAGGAGTTAATGCCACCCACGTGCGAATAATTTATATGGTCCCCCAACCGAGTTCATGCACTGTATCATGTTGTTTTTCAGTTCTTACAAGTGGGGTCCTTGTTCGCTGATCCAGACCGTTGGTCTGATGGGTCCCACCAACGACGACTTATGAAGAAAAATTCATCGAGTGTGGTGGATTCTAGATGTTCAATCGGTGTAGCCTTACTCAGTTGAATATGGACGATTGTAATGCTTCTTCTATTAAGCGTCCATTTCCAGGCCACCAATCAAAGAGCACCACTGGGCTGCGACCTAACCCGAGGACCCATGCATTGTTTATCCACGCCGTCCATATGTTTTGCCCGCTTATTTTAGGGCGTTGTCGAAAAAATGAAAAAGATACAAAGTCCAGAATGGTGATCTTCGAACACCCACCATTAAAAACTTTCTAAGGTCCACAGTAATGTTTGTCCACCATCCAACCTGAAGACCCACTACGATGCATGCATTGTTAATCCACGCCGTCCATATGCTTTGCTAGCTAATTATAGGGTGTAGTCCGAAAATGAAAAAGATATAAAGTCCAGGTGGACCGCACCAGGAGAAATGGTCTTCATATAACGTCCATCATTGAAAACTTTCTAATGTCCACAGTAATGTTTGTCGACCATCCAACCTCTTAATAAGGTCAAACCAGACGTGGATGAAAGGAAAAAAAACAAATATCAGCTTCATCCAAAACTTTTGTTGCCCACAGAAGATTTTTAACGGTCAATAGCCACTTTTTCTTGTGGTGTGTTCCACCTATCATCTTCATTTTTAGGATCTAGCCCAAAATAATATGAAAAAACATATGGACGGCGTGGATCTACAATGCCTACATCAAGGTGGGCCCTACAGTCAGGGTCGCACCCACATAGCTGGTTCCGGGGTTGCAGCTAAGTCACTCTCCCAATCAAATGAGCTAGGATTATCCTGCCGTTGGGATTTTTGGGCCGTGGCCCATCCACGGTTAATCCCGATCAACGGCCTGTGTGGCTTGCTTAGACCCGGCCCCACCTGTCCAAACTAAAACCTGAGAACACAGTACTATTCTCGGCCGAGGATCAAACTATTTCTGACAAAACTGCCGTCTGCCGACGAATCTTTCAATTTCCCACGGATGTTTCAATCACGATATTTTAATAGATTTTACGATTATATCACGATATTTTAACAAGCAGCGGTGAAGAATCCCTCCTCATCTACCCGTCAATTATCTGCCAATATGGCAAACGAGTGAAAGATCGGAGCCATTCATTTAGTGGACCACATATATTAGATGTTATAGTACAAAACTTAGTACAGTCTGCTCATTAGGTGAGCCGCTATGAATGAAACAAATGGACGGTTCGCCAAGTTTTCAAGTGATCCATTTTTGTACACTGAATTACTTAACAAATGGACGGCTTGGATTTTGCACTGTGTGCAAGTGTGTGGCACTTGGATTGACGTTTAGATGGACAGGTCTAGAGATGGTTGGACCATAACTTAGCGCCATGCAGCAAGTGGATAGCTTCTAATTCTTCTAATTTATCACGAGCATGAGACATCCAAACCCTCCACTATGTTGGCCCCACCATAAGGATCACCTTATGCAAAAATCAACCTCTTCCTCTCATTCGATGGACCAAAATTGTATCTTATTATTTATTTATTTCTATACATTATTTTCTAATGTGTGGCCCACAGAATGAGAAAATAGATCTGTTCTTTATCTAATTTGATCCTCATTGTGGAAATAACCTGTTGGATTGACTGGATGTAATATTCATACATTAGGTTGGAAATTATTTATTGGGTGGACCGCAACTTACCATCCAACCAGTTGGACTGGAGACCTCACTTTCAATGGAGAGGAGGCAGTCGTAATTGCCATGTAACTCAAGGCAGCTTTTCCACAGCCTTCCGTCCACTAGGGTTTAGAAAGTCTACCCCCACTAAAATAAATCAAGACGCTCCCAACAAAGCTTAACAATTAATTTTTACTGTGTGGCCCACCTAATAATTTTATAGACTTAATATTTAAGGCATTTCATTACCATAGTGGGATTCATTTGATGTAAAGATTGGATGGCATGCATATTGTTGATGCAAATGTCTGGTTCGTCCTCCTGAGGCCCTCGTATGCCTGCACAGAAAGAGGACAAAGGAGACCCTGGCTCGAGCAGGGGACCCTCCGATGCCAAAGTTAGGCCTGGACTCTGGGTCTAAATGTATTGAAAGGTTTTTAGACCGAATTTTTTCGTACCTCTCAAGGTGACCGGGGTCCTTCTTTTATAGCTACTGGGGCGTTCTGTCGCACAAGGATTATCTTCCTGATACTGGGCGCGGGATCTTCTCCTGGGATCACGGAGATAGGATCGTGCCCATCTTGAGCCTTCATCCGATCCCGTGAACTTCGGGGTCGGAGATCTTATCCCGTGATATCCGGGATGAGACTCGTCCTAGCGATGGTCGGTCTGGCAAGGTGGTCCGCCCGATGCGTGCCCGGGACGCTGATGACTCGTCCGAACCGACTCAACCTTTGTCTCGGTTTAGCGAATCATGCCTCGGTCTTGACACATCCTTCTGTGACCCGAGGCATTAAGTCCGAGTCTGCGGACTTGTATTTTTTATCCCCAACAGTAAGCCCCCCCTACTCCGTGTGTTTCATATGACACCTAGGAGTAGCGAGTTTTGAGTCGGTTCATAACCCAGTCCGAGACAGCAGGTGGTCATTTAATGCGTTCCATGCCGCCTCTGACGAGAGGCGGTTCGGTTCCTGACATCTCGTCAGCCGTCAAATCGCTTATCCCGCCAATGAGGGTTGGACACGTAGCATGGGCATTATTGTCGTCAGTCGACGAGCGCCACGTGTCGAGTGGGGGAATCGATGCAGGCGTCGAATCATTTCCTCATTAATTACTCCCGCCGTATGGCAACTTTATAAATTGGTGGGGGTCCCGCATTTTGAACTTCTATTGTCGTTCCTACTTTTCATTCCCTTTGGAGCCTTTTCAGTCTTTCATCTTCTTCCTTTCCTCTCTCTCAACCGTCAGCGCTTCCTTCCGCCATTTCCGCTTTCCTTTCTCCCTCCGGTGAGTTTCTCCTTCCTCTTTATTAGATAATAATGGCGGATAGGGGTTCTCGAAGTCCCCAGGGGGCAGCTTCCGGAAGGCGAAGCGCAACGTTTTTGGAATGTTGCGGAATCGCCTTCCTTACTGACGGAGATAGCAGTGGATGCCAACGCTGCGTTTTTATCTGAGAGAGTCACAGAAGCTTCGGCGGAGCGCCCTGCTTCCGTCGTTCCTTCTCGGGGCGGGTCGTCTCTATTAACCCGCCCGGGAAGGCCTAACTTGCCAAGGGACGTGGAGGAAGATGAGGAGGAAGAAGATGAAATTTTAATCGCCGAAGGGACCCCTGATCCTGCTCCTGTTGGTGAACCGGCGCAAGCCGAGTAAGAAGAAGGATCACATGCATGGACGGTCCGGTTCCCTCAGTCTTGACCGAGACGGACTTGGCAGAATCCGAGTCGGGTATCATATTCCCGAGTCGGTCATCACCTATCTCCCCGTCCGAATGACTTGCCGGATCACCCTCCTGGGGGCGATCGCGATTTACCAAGTGTCGATGCAATGCGGCTTGCGTCTGCCCCCAAACCATCGTCCAGGGAGTTTTGTCTCGCATACGGATTGCCGGGACAGATAGTCCCGAATGGGTGGAGGAACTTACTCGGATGTGCGGTGTTGTGGGCTGAGATGGACCAGCCGCTTACAGTCGACGAATTTCTCCACCTGTATCAAGTGCGAGTAAATCCGAACTATCCCGGCTTCTACGTCTTCGCTGCTTGGCGAGGCGGAGGCGGTTCCCTGATAACCGACCCTCCCACTTCCAACAAACACTGGAGAGAGCGTTGGTTTTGGGCATGTGGTCGCTGGGAGACGAATGAGTCCGGGTCTTGCGAGGCTCGTGTCCCTCGGGCGTTCCAAAGAGCAGGTGACTTGGGTCTTCTCTCCCCTTCCCCCTCTTTTTTTATTTTATTTTTGTTTTTGTAATATTCTGAGTCTGACAAGCTTGTGTTTGGCAGATATCCCGAAGAAGCGGCCGAGGCTCGGCGCCAGTGCCTCGACTCGGATCAAAGAGTTGAGGTCGTTGGATTCGAGGAACAGGTCTTGGAAGGTGCTTCTACAGCCGGAGCGCCTTCATCTTGCAGGTCTGGACTCGGAAGTTACAGGTAATTGAGAATGAATCTTCTGGATTTTCCGAATTTCCCCCGACTTACTTCGCCATAACTTATTCTCTGTTTTTTTTTTTTTTTTTTTTTTACAGATCTGCCCGAAGCTCGTCCCAACCTCAGAATTATCCTCGAACCGGAGATGACTGGAGCTCGTCCTGCCCTTAGGCCAGTCACGAAGTTGAAGGCTCCTCCGCGGTCAGTTCTTCTTTCGGAGCCTCGGCCGCCGAAGAGGCAAAGGGTGCTGCGGAAGGAGAAAGAGCCAGCGAGCTCTTCTGCCCCTTCCGTCGTCGTGATTCCCGACCCGGACGAAAGGGCGGAAGAGACGGCGATTGCTGCTTCGGAGCCTCAGGCGGCACCTGACTCGGCACGCGTTGAGACGGTTCCGAGTCGGGATGAAGAGACCGGGGCCGCGTCCTCCAGGGGGGAGGGAGAGACGAGGACCGCGTCCTCCCGAGGGGAGGAGACGAACCAGGAGGGGCCGTCATTCCTGCAGCAAGTGATGTCGGGGATGGTTCCTTGGGCCCTGGCCCATGGGTGTGAAAGAGAGTTCGTGAAACTCTACAACGCCCCGTCGTCGCAGACCGTCAGCCACGCTGCCAGGATGCTTTTTGAACTCGCTCCTTGCTTGATCAAGGCCAGCAAGGAGCTATCCTCAACTCATCGGCTGCAGGCTCTTCTGTCTGAGGCCGTAGGTCGACGCGAGGAGGCCGAGATCCGGGTCGGCGTCCTGACAGGCGAGGCGGCCCTTGCCCGGAAAGCTGCCGAAGACGCGAGGGCAGAGGTGGCTTCCACCAGAAGAGCCCTGGACGAAGCGAAGGCAGAGGTCGCTCAGGCACTGGCTTTACTCTCCAAAGCTGAAGAAGAGAATCAGCGAGTTCTGGCAGTCCATGCTTCGTGCGCGGATGACTTAGCTCGGGCTAAGCTTGAGGCGGCGGAGCACATTCAGCAGGCCGTCGAGAAGACTCGGGAGGCCGAGAAGGCTAGGGACCAAGCCGTCCAAGCATTCCTCGAGTCGGCGGAGTTCGAGGATGAAAGGGACCGCTTGTTCCAAAGCGGATATCTGGAATGCGTCAAGGACATAAAGAAACTCTTCCCTGACCTTGACTTTTCAGAAATCGAGGGTGGAGCAACCTCGGGATCCGAGAACCCGGACGCCACTGCTGAAGATACTGTTGGGGACGAGGCCGGTGCATGAGGACCGTTACCGGGGCCCTTGGACATATATTTTTTTTTTGCTTTAATGTATTCGCTTGCTTTGTACATACATATGTTTTGATGAATGAAAGAGAAATGCCTATCTTTACTTATTTGATTTGACTTTATCCTTTCTTAGTTCAGAGTCTTTAATCGTTGAATATAGAACTAGGGATAGTAGACTTTGAGGTGTTCAGCGTTCCAAGGGTGAGGCAATGGCTGTCCGTTTAGGTCTTCCAGCTGATACGTTCCCGGTCTAATGGTGCCCGAGACGATGTAGGGTCCTTCCCAATTGGGTCCCAGTGTACCCGACCCCAATTCCTTGGTGTTAGAAAACACTTTCCGAAGAACCATATCTCCCATTCGAAATCTTCTAATCCTAACTCGGGCATTGTAGAACCGAGCCACTTGTCGTTGCCGCGCCTCCGTGCGCAGCCGTGCCACTTCTCTTTGTTCGTCCAGAAGGTCGAGTCCGAGTGCAAGGAGTTCTTCGTTTGCTTCTGCATTGAATGTGGTGATTCGAGCTGAAGGTAATCCGATTTCAACGGGAGTGACGGCTTCCGAGCCATAAGCTAGTGAAAACGGAGTCTCCCCTGTGGCTGTTCGAGTGGTGGTTCGGTAGGCCCAAAGAATTTTCGGGAGCTCTTCGGCCCATTCTCCTTTGGCCCGGCCAAGCTTGGTCCGAAGATGTTACTTGATAATCTTATTAACCGCTTCAACTTGTCCGTTGGTTTGAGGATGATGAGGCGAAGAGTAGACGTTTCTGATTCCGAGGTTGTCGCACATCCCGCGAAAGCTTCTATTATCAAATTGCCTTCCATTGTCTGTAACGATGGTACGGGGTACTCCGAATCGGCAGATAATGTTTTTCCATACAAATTCGGTGATCTTCTGCTCGGTTATTTTAGCTAATGGTTCTGCCTCGGCCCACTTCGTGAAATAGTCAACCGCTACCACAACAAACTTGGTCTGACCTTTTCCCATAGGGAGCGGTCCTATGATGTCGACGCCCCACTGTGCGAAAGGCCAGGGACCAGTCATCGGCGTTAGTGCTTCGGGCGCTTGCCTCGGAATTGCCGCGAACCGTTGGCATCTGTCGCATTTTTGAACGAGCTCGCGAGCATCGTGTTGGATAGTGGGCCAGTAGTATCCCTGTCGTAGGACCTTGTAGGCGAGGGATCGCCCTCCAGAGTGGTTTCCGCAGATTCCTTCATGAATTTCCCGTAACACATAGTTTGCCTCGCTGAGTTTGAGGCACCGCAGCAACGGGGCGTAGTAACCTTTCTTGTAGAGGGTTCCGTTGAATATGGTATAACGGGAGGCTCGAATCTTAATTCGTCGAGCCTCGGCACGATCCTCGGGCAACTTTCCTTCGTCAAGGTATTGGCGGATTGGATCAATCCAGGAAGGTTCCGAGTCGATTGTATTAACGGCCTCGCTAATTGGTTCGTCTATGCTTGGCTTGTCAACGTATTCGACAGGGACGGACCTGGGTATCTCATCTTCATCGGTTGAGGCGAGCTTTGCTAACAAATCGGCTTTGCTGTTTTCAGTACGAGGGATCCGAGTGACACGACAGAGTTGAAATCCGTTGATAAGTTCTTTCGCTTTCTGCATGTATGCCCTTAACTGGTCTTTTCGTGTCTGGTATACACCGGTAACTTGGTTAACAACCAACTGAGAGTCGCTGAAAACACTTAGGTGCGTGACCTCCATGCTAGCGGCGAGTCGGAGGCCGAGTAACAATGCTTCATATTCCGCCGTATTGTTCGACGCTTGGAATCTAAGTCGTAAGGCATACTGTATATAGGTATGATCGGGGGTTTCCAGCACAACCCCAGCCCCACTGGCCTTCGCGACATACAGATTCCACGGAATAGGGCAAGGGGGAGCGGTTGAGGTCGGAACTGTACCGTCCTTCGGTGGATCATTTACTGAAAGTTCGGTTGAAGACGTTCCCTCGGCGATAAAATCAGCTACGGCTTGCCCTTTGATTGCTGCCTTTGGTCGGTATTGAATATCAAACTCACTCAGCTCGATAGCCCATTTGGTGAGTCGGCCGGAAGCTTCTGGTTTCTGCAGTACCTGGCGAAGCGGAAGGTCGGTCATTACAATGATGGTGTGGGCATGGAAATACGGCCTAAGCCGCCGAGAGGAAGTTATTAAAGCCAAGGCCACTTTTTCCAAGCTTGGGTATCTCGTTTCTGCTGGCAATAACGCTTTGCTGACGTAGTAAACCGGCAGTTGCTTTCCTTCGGATTCTCGTATCAAAGCCGAGCTAACCGCTGCCTCGGATACAGCTAGGTAGAGGAGCAACGACTCCCCCGGTTCGGGTTTTGATAAGAGAGGTGCAGAACCGAAATGTGATTTTAATTGCTGGAATGCTGCTTCACATTCTTCCGTCCAACCCATCACTTGTCTTCCTTTCAATTGTTTGAAGAAAGGGAGACACTTATCCGTTGCTCTGGACAGGAACCGATTGAGTACTGCGACTCGTCCGGTCAACCTTTGGACGTCCTTAATGGTTTTGGGGGATTCCATATCAATCAGAGCCTTTATCTTCTCAGGGTTTGCCTCTATTCCTCGCTGACTGACCAAGAAACCGAGGAATTTACCGGAGCCTACTCCAAAAGCACATTTACTTGGATTTAGCTTCATCCGGAACTTCCGTAGGATTAGAAACATTTCTTCCAAATTATTCACATGATCTGCCGCGTGTATGCTTTTGACGAGCATGTCGTCGATGTATACTTCCATGGTTCGGCCTATAAGCCGAGCAAAGATTTTGTTAACTAACCTTTGATAAGTTGCGCCGGCATTCTTCAGACCAAATGGCATCACTCGGTAATAATAAAGGCCTTTGTCGGTGACAAAGGTCGTTTTTGATTTATCTGTTTGATGCATTACAATTTGATTATATCCTGAATATGCATCCATGAAGCTAAGGAGCTCATGTCCGGCTGTACTATCTACTAGCTGGTCTATCCTCGGAAGCGGAAAGCTATCCTTGGGGCAGGCTTTATTTAAGTCGGTATAGTCAATACAGACTCGCCACTTCCCGTTGGATTTCTTTACAAGCACGACATTCGCGACCCACTCTGGATAGTGTATTTCTTCTATGAAATTAGCCCGGAGGAGTTTGTTGACTTCTTCTTCGATGATAGCGTATCGTTCAGGGCCGAGCGGTCGCCGCTTCTGTCAAATCGGTCGATACGACGGATCGATGTTGAGTCGGTGAGTCACCACAGAGGGGTCGATCCCGGGCATATCTTCATGACCCCAGGCAAAGACGTCGGCGTACCTACGGAGCAGGGCTATCAGCTTTTCTTTCAAAGGGGACTGCAGAGACGAGCCAATTCGTACCGTCCTGGATCCATCTGTCTCGACCAAGGGGACCGAGACAAGATCCTCGACCGGCTGTCCTCGTTCATAATTCTCGCCCCGAGGGTCCAACAATTCGATTGTTAATATGTTGGTCGGACTTTTGTCGGCGGCTCCTTTTACGGCTATCATGTAACATCGCCTCGCATCCTGCTGGTCTCCTTTGACAATCCCGACTCGGTCGAGAATTTCATTGAAAGATGGTATGTGGATACCACGGCCTGGAGGAGACTCAATGAAGGTCGGCCGAGTATTGCGTTGTATACCGAGGGTTGATCGACAACCAGGAAGTCAACCATCATCGTCGTCTGATGTGGGGCACTACCAGCAGTGAGTGGTAACGAGACAATCCCTTCAGGCAGGACCTGTCCTCCGGAAAAACCGATCAACGGGGTCCGAACTGGGCGCAGTGTGGATCGTTCGATCCCCATTTTGTAGAACGCCTGGGTAAATAACACGTCTGCAGACGACCCCGTATCGACGAGTATCCGAAACACTTTTCGGTTAGCGATCGCCAAGGAGACGATCAAAGCATCATCGTGGGGGTGATGGATACCTCGGGCGTCTTCCTCAGTGAACGATATGCAATATCTTTCTCTTTTCTTTTCCTTTGACGGCCGATCTATAATCATGAGCTCGGACTGAGGCTGACTAAGTTTTCGTGCGTGATTCCTTCGCGCGTTGTTTGAGTCGCCCCCACATTGTGGACCGCCGATAATCGTCCGGATTTCTTCCATAGGCTGACTCTCGGTCGGGCGCGCCTCAGATGCCCCAGCTTTGACCAAATGTTCTCTGAGTCGGCCGTCTTTTATGAGTCGTTCGATCTCTTCTTTTAAGTGACGGCAATCACTTGTGTTATGCCCGTGATCGCGGTGATAATGGCAGTACTTATCATTGTCCCGCCGGTTGGGATTACTCCTGAGCTTACTGGGCCAGCTAACAAAGCCTTCGTTTTTTATTTCCATCAGTACCTCTTCCCGAGTCTTATTCAGGGGAGTATATGTGGAAAATTTTCGATCCGGCCGTTTTCCTGACCTTCGCTCGTCACGCGCTTGATCCTCTTTGCGTTTCCTTCCTCCGGCCGAGTCGGCTTCTTTTTTGGTCGACTCTTTGGCCGAGGTTTTAGTTTCACGCAGGATTCGCGCTTCCTCGGCGTTGGCATATTTATCGGATCGTGCCATAAACTCCGCCAGAGTATCAGGCGGAGTTTTGTCTAGAGATGCCAGGAATGGCTTATCCCTAACTCCTTGCATGAGCGCATTGAGGGCCGTTTCTTCCGAATGTTTTCGAACTTGAAGGGATTCGAAATTAAAACGCTTGATGTAATCTTTCAATAGCTCTCCCTGCTTTTCTACGTTGTTCAGATGTGCCGGGGGCTTCAATTTCTTCTTTCCGCCGATGAAGTTGGTGAGGAAGGCGTCGCTCAGCTCAACGAATGAACTGATGGACTTTGGTTTCAGCTGTTTGAACCACAGTCGAGCTACATCAGTCAACGTAAGAGAAAAGGCCCGACACATTACTGCATCCGAGGCATCGTGGAGTTCCATATAAGTTCTGAAGCACTCAATATGCTCGGTCGGGTCGGTCTTGCCGGTGAAAGGAGTGATTTGAGGTAATCGAAACCTTTCGGGCAATCGGGCCTTCAGTACCGAGTCCACAAAGGGGGACGCTTTCGCTTCGGACCCGGTTGAATATACATTCCGGCCGTGCTTTATGTCCGCCATCTCTTTTTCCATCTCTTCCCGCACTTCTTTTTTGAAATTTTGAATGTCGGCTTTGCTGTTTTCTGCCGTGCCTTCCATGGAAGGGCGATTGCGCCTTCGTCGCTCTATTTCGTGCCGAAGATCAGTCGGGGGGAGGGAGGCGTTGGCTGACTGCGCTGGAGATGGTTCTGATCCGCCTAGGGGTTGGTTCGGCCGGAAAGACTGCGGCGCGGAAGGTTGAGGATCAACCGCCGCCGTCGGTACGTGCGCTGCTGCATTTGCTGCTGATACATTCGTTCCAACATCTGCTTCATCATATTCATATCGGAGCGGATTTCTTGAACCTCCTTGTCCAACCGCCCATCGTCCCGACCCCGCTGATTGTTCTGGTCGCCCCTCGTCGGCGGTTGTTAGGTGGGTTCTGAGGGGAACGGCGATTGGACCCGCTGCCCTGTAATCGCGTTCTCATTCAAATCTTCTTCGGACCGTCCTTCTAGTCATCACCATTGGAATCGGTATAGAGATACGAGATGGCTTTTTGTACGTTCCCACAGACGGCGCCAAACTGCTTGATGCAAATGTCCGGTTCGTCCTCCTAGACCCTCTATACCTGCACCGAAAGAGGACAAAGGAGACCCCGGCTCGAGCAGGGGACCCTCCGATGCCAAAGTTAGGCCTGGACTCGGGTCTAAATGTATTGAAAGGTTTTTAGAATTTATTTTTCGTACCTCTCAAGGTGACCGGGGTCCTTCTTTTATAGCCGTTCCTTTGTCACACAAGGATTCTCTTCCCGATATTGAGCGGATCTTCTCCTGGGATCACGGATATAGGATCGTGCCCATCTTGAGCCTTCATCCGATCCCGTGAACTTCGGGGTCGGAGATCTTATCCCGTGATATCCGGGATGAGACTCGTCCTAGCGATGGTCGGTCTGGCAAGGTGGTCCGCCCGATGCGTGCCCAGGACGCTAATGACTCGTCCGAACCAACTTAACCTTTGTCTCGGTTTAGCGAATCATGCCTCGGTCTTGACACATCCTTCTGTGACCCGAGGCATTAAGTCCGAGTCTGCGGACTTGTATTTTTTTTATCCCCAACACATATAATATGTTAGACCTCACACATGATATATAAATAGGTAAATAGGTCCCACCAATGTTAATAACATTCACGCACAGTAATTAGGGGCAGTGGATTAGGTGTCACCAGGGTAGCATTTAACCGTGTGGGGCTCAACTTGATGTATTTTTTGTATATATGCACCGTCTATTTATTTTTCCATCTCATTTAAGGATGCAATCCCAAACCTTAAGTAGATTTAAATCTCAAGTGGATCATACCACTAGAAATAGTGATGAATGATTATTAAAAACTTTTTGTGGGCTATATAAGTTTTGGAAGCTGATGTTTGTACTTTTCCTTTCATTCAGATATTCTTGACATTATTAATAGATTGGATTGCAACTAAACATTACTAAAACCTTACAATGGGCTTGTTGGAATTTTTAATGGTGAGGTACTCAATCACCATTGCTTCCAGTGGTGTGGTCCACGTGAGATTTGGATCTACGTAAATTTTGGGAACTCATCCTGAGATGAGGAGAAATGAATGAATGGTGTGAATATACAACAAATCATTAGGGTATGCCCCATAGTAGGGGCAACACCCGCTAAGTTATTACTCATGTAACACAACAAGCCAAGTTAGGGTCAAACCGGGCTTTATCCAAGCTCAGCCCATATTTTTCAACATAAGCTTGATAAGCAAAATAGTTCAACGTAAGCTTGACTCAGAATGCTTATTCTAGGCAAGGTAGGCCCCATAGTAGGGGCAATGCCCACTAAGTTATTACCCATGTAACACAACCAGCTAAGTTAGGGTTGAACCAAGCTTTATCCAAGCTCGGCCCATATTTTTTCAACATAAGCTTCACAAGCCAAAATAGTTCAACCTAAGCTTAACTCGGAATGCTTATTCTAGGCAAGGGTTAGCTTGGTTCAAGCACAAAAAAAGGAATGAGAGGACAAGATAAATAGTCTTGCTCCGGTGGTGGACTCTCCGGAGTTTCAACACCTGGTCAAGGGTTTGAGTACCCATAGGTGGTGAAATCTCACTATGGTGTGAGTGTGTGGATATATATATATATATATATATATAGTAATTTTCATTACAGAATTGATCTTGTAAACCCTTATGAGGCTATATATATAGTAATTTTCATTATAGAATTGATCTTGTAAACCCTCATGAGGCGTTTGGCACAGGATATTAGATGGGATAGAATTGCATTTGGTCCCATGCAATTCCATCCATCATTTGGAGAAGATGGAAAAGGTTGGAATTGCATTTAGTCCCATGAATTTTAAAACCGAGCCCAGCCTTCGGACCCGATACTACAGCCTAAGCCCAACCCGAGGTGGGCCAGCCCGGCCATCAACAGCCCTATATTGTTAATGCCTTTTACACGCAGGTAAACAAGAACTGCAACAAAAAGCATTTTCTATGAACTTTTGCAGAGGATCTTCCTCTCTATCTTTACCCTCGAGAAAATAAGAATACTTTATTGAGATATTCTTCTAGATTTTCAATTTATCATAATAATCTCACGATAAATAAGTCAGAGTTCATGCCCATAACCCTCCCTCCACATGTCATGTGCTGCCCATAGTTCTAATAAAATCCAAAGACGCGGTTAGCTCCAAATCACATGGACCATGCCATCCCCATCCCACAGCACCGCCGTGGGCCCCACTCACATGGGCTGCCCCCCCGTCTAATCTCCTCATCCAACGCTCCCCCTTCATTCTCCCACGTTCCCCAAGACACATCTAGACCGTCCAATCTAGCCTTCCATATGGGCGGCTGAGGTTGCACCCCTTTTGTCGCCCAATAGACAGGCAATACTCTCAAAGTGTGTTAAAACATGTGACCGACAACTTAGCTGTCTGTGTCGAAAAAATCAAGTATTAAGAGAAAGAGTAGCCTAGATATTGTCCCACCTTCACCTTATATCCCTCTCTATAAAATAAAAACTTCATGCATCACAGCTCACCTTAAATACCTTTTTTTCCGACTCTTTCGCATTATGTTGAAAGAATTTTACTTTCGCCGGTGAATTAATTGAGTTTCAATTGTTTGAATTAGTTGTTTAGCTTTCAGACCGCTTTAAAACAAGTTGGTGCGGGCCGATCTTTAAAACAACGGTTGGATTTCATTGAAAATCATGTTTTTGTAGCAATACTGCGTAATAGATTGATTTGGGTGTGGGTGATTTGGCTGTGGGAAGGGAGAATGGAAAGCGCTACGACATTTGAGGCCGATCTAACCCTTAAGGCGACCGAGTTGAGATTAGGGTTGCCTGGGACAGATTCATTTGAGACGCAAACACCGTCGATCTCAAGGGGTAACAAAAGGACACTTGCAGAGACGATGGCTGAGGAGTGTCGGGCCAAGACTAATCCCATGGAAGCCAATGACGGGGAGAGCGACCAAGAAGCCGCGCCTGTGGCCAAGTAAGTCATTTGAATCATGATCGAGCCGTTGATTGAATAATATTAGATTTGTTAGTATGTAATTAGGGTTGGATTTAGTACTTGTTGGCAGTTTTTTTTTTTTTTGGATGATTTATTGATGAGTGTGTGAAATGGCAGGGCACAAGTAGTAGGGTGGCCACCAATCCGATCCTACCGGAAGAATAGCTTCCAAGCGAGGAAGACGGAGGCCGAAACGGCTGGGATTTACGTGAAAGTTAGTATGGATGGAGCTCCTTACTTGAGGAAGATTGATCTCAAGGTCTACAATGGCTATCCTGAGCTCCTCAAGGCCTTGGAGACCATGTTCAAATGTTTCATTACTGGTAAGGTTTATGTACATGATGATGATGATGATGATGATTATCATGTTCATGTTGGTGATGTGATTATGATGATGGTGATCTTCTTTTTTTCAGGTGAATTTTCAGAGAGGGAAGGTTACAAAGGAACTGAATATGAACCCACGTATGAAGATAAAGATGGGGACTGGATGTTGGTTGGAGATGTACCATGGGAGTAAGTCTCTCTCTCTCTCTCTCTCTCTCTCTCTCTCTCTCTCTCTCTCTCTCTCTCTCTCTCTCTCTCTCTAACAGCTATTCCAACGTGGTTTTGCAGTATGTTCATCTCTTCATGCAAGAGGCTGAGAATAATGAAAGGATCAGAAGCTAGAGGCCTGGGTTCATGCGTATAAACAACACCAGCAACCCAAAAGAGATGGAGCATGGAAATGAGATGAGAATATCTCATGAAAAGAAAATATTTTCAGCTTGGGTTCTTGAAGTTGGTGGGATAAAAAAAAGGCTTGGATTTGGGATTTGGACTGCTGAATTGCAATTTCTTATCATGGTGGCCCACCCAACAACAACAGAAAAAAAAAAAAAAAAAAAAACTTGGTTATTTACGTGTATTCAAGAGTTCTGATTTTATTTTATTTTTTTAAGATCAGTGGCTTGTTTTGAGCCTTTTGTGATGTTTCTTGTATTGTAATAATTCCATCAAACCGAAAGTACTGAATATGGAGATGAGAGGTATTGTTTATCATGTCTTGTATAAATATAAAACTCACATGTGTACAATTGAAGAAATTTTCCCTATGTTTGGTTAGTATCATGTATTAGAAAGCCTATCTGGCCAAGAGAAAATATCGTATAATTGCTTGTGTTTTGTTAAGATTGTTAGGGGAAAAGGAAAAAGAAAAAGAGAAGAAAATACAATTGGGTCTTACTTCCATTATTTGTGTATATTTTCACTAGTACAGTGAGAATCCATTTTGCACAAGTGGACACTATGATCCATTGATCCAGACCGTCAATCTGATGTCACACCATGGATGAGAGATCAATGCCCCTTAAAAGGGGGGGGGGGGAGGACATGTCTATTCCGTTGTTCAATTCTTTTTTCTTTTCTTTTTTTTCTTATTATTATTCTTTATCTCTTCCCTTGAGCAGATCATGCAAGATAGCAAACTCATTATGTTATCCACCAACTTGCTACTATGTTATATCCACCAACCTGCTAGGTTTTAAGATATCCATAGAAAATTTTATCCTAGTAGTGGAAATTAAAACTACTAAAGCCCCATGAAACCATTGCAAGAGTTTATGGATAAAGAAGATTGAAGATTACAGTAAGCCAATATTCCATCTTTTTAAGTTGCTATAGTTTCCATTAACCACTTTTGATAAAAGGGTTAGGAACTTTAATTGTCGGCCATCGACAGAAAGAGGAATAATATCAATACTTTGGATCACAAAACCATGAGCCATATTAGCACATGGATATTCTTTACATAATGATGCATCGCAACCTTTAATTATATCTCTTTAACTACTAGTTTTCTAATGGAATAAAAGCAACAAATGATATTAATACTGTTTTGAAAGAGCCTCTAATTAACATTTATTAAGATTATAATTACCATGTATTCTATATATGCTAGAGGATTTGACTATAAAATGGCTAGTGATTATTATATAGAATTCATTATTTTCTTTGCTAATCAAATATAATAAATTATCCTATTATAAAAAAGTACGTACTATTTTTCTTTCTTATTTTGTCTTTACCTACTTATCAAATAGGCCCTTAATAATAAAATGTAGAATTTTTTTTGTACGAAAAAATAAATTTTTAAAATTTTCAGTATAATGGTTTGTTTAATAAAAGATGAAATAGATGTGAAAAAAAAAAAAAAAAAAAGTTGCGATAATTGCACATTCGGAGTAGATGTTCCTACCATAATACATACTTATCTAAAGAGAGACTAAATTTATAGAAGAAAAACAGAGAGAAGCTTCAAACGAAAAGAAGTAGTATTCCCCACTCAACGTGTGGTGAACCCAAACCCATTAACTGATATTTATTATAAAAAGAGAACAATTTACAATGAATTGGAAATTGCTAAATACAGTATTATATATCAAGAATAAGAAATATAACTACAATTGCTCTTTGAGTTGGAAACTGTAAATTGAGGAATCCAATGTTGGGTACAGAAGCGTCACCCAAACGTGACCCAGATATGAATCAAACAAGCACAGAGATAGAAAATTTGATCATGCATAAAGAACACAGAAATTTATGTGAAAAAATCCTCTTAGGAAAAAAATCACAGCTCAAAACGGCAAGCAATTCACTATAAAAACAAAATTACAAGAGATGAGCAACTTACAGTCAAAACCCTACGGTATAAAACCTTTGATCATCTTTCTCCAAACCCTAGCTCTCTTTAAAAACAAGTTTTGTCATGCTCTAATCGTGTATTATACCTGTTTATATAACTCTGGATCCGAAATTAGAAATAAAACCACACACTTACACAGAAGTTATACGCACCGTCGATCAAACCTTTGATCAATCGACATTGATCGAGCATCCTTCAATAAATCAATGTCAAAATATTTGATCAATCAAACATGTTCAAAAGTGTCCAAAGAGCTAATTTGATTTTTTAGAATTATCTCGATCAATCAAGCTTTCATGTTCGATTAATAAAACATATCCAAAACTGTCCAAAGACAGCTAGAAAATTTAAAATTTTCTCGATTCAATTGAGGCTTCCGTCGATCGATCGAAATCTCCTACTTCCATACAAATTGAAGGCACCAATTTCAACATCTAGCTCTCATTGATTATTTTGAAAATATACAACTTGGTCTCCTTATATGATTAATTTGCAGTCCACATCAGGCTTGCTCTCTTTTGTGATCTGAAATCTACGTCAATTCTCCCACTAAATAAGGATAAGGATTGCTGGCCAACTAGGATAAGTCCCTTATCAATATCTGAACTTAAAATAGGCTAGCTAAACTTTATCATAAGCTCCCAAAATTGGAAAAGAGAGAAGAATAACAAAAGGTGGAAAGTGAAGCCAGAATTTCAACTTCTGAAAGTCAAGGTTGTAAATAGGCTTGAAATCCCAATAAATTTTGGTTACTTTTACTTTATTGAGCTTTTTTTTTTTTTGTTAGATTGTTAGTACACACCCATGTCAGTACACACACTCCATGTTAGCCACCCCCACTAGGGATCGATACCAAGACCTCAAGTTTACTTTATTGAGCTTAGAATTAAAGGCAGTGTATTGATCTTTTGGCATTTTCATGAACTATATTCCATAGTTTAAAAGCTCAAATAACTCAATAGTTGATTAGAGTCAAGTGACTCAGGTGTGTCTTCTCAAGTTTTTCTCGAGTTCTTTTTATAGTACTAGTAAAATGCACATGGGAACTATTATCCAAGTGTACTAAGTGTAGCATGGATATATCAACGTATAAAAATTAATTGAGTGTGCCATGTATGCACATATGGACCATCTAAATTTTAAACTTCATCATCAATGCATCATAGCCCAAAACTCACACTGATTGGATTATCCAAACCAAATGAATTTACCAGTGAAATCTGAACCTTTGTCCATTTTATTTTAACTGTCATTTTAATTCCCATTTGATAGATGGTTAAGATTATTTTTGTGCTATGCACCATCTTAGAAAAGAATAGCCCAATGTGTCTTTGTCATCCCCAAGCAGAAAAAAAAAAAAAAAAAAACATTTATGGTTTTTAATACTCTTGGCTTAGGCCTGTTTTAGAATCAATAAGGTGGGCCACCTTATTTTTTTTTTTCTAACCCATCAGATTGTATCTGGCCCAACATGCTTACAATCCTAGTCACGCATCTGTGAAATGAGAATTTGATCGTAAGCAAGGCTGTTGTCTCACTGTGCAGCCACATGAATCCACTATGGATGGGCCAAGAAAGGTTACACAAACACTAACAAAGATAATGGCCTTTGAGTAACACAAGAAGAGCTTTTGTGTTAGCTGGTTAGGGACGCAGTTTGTTTAGTTGCGCTGCTCTGTGGGCTTCACCATGATATATGTGTTTTATCCAGGCCGTCCATCCATTTTTCGAGATCATTTTAGGACTTGATCCCAAATATTAGGCAGATCTAAATCTCAGGTGGACCACACCACAGGAAAATAGTATTGATTGAATGTCCACCATTAGAAAAAACCTCCTAGGGCCCACTGTAATGTTTATTTGGCATCTAACCTGTTCATTAGGTCAAACAGACCTGAATGAAGGGGGAAAAAACAAATATTAGCTTCATTCAAAACTTTTATGGTCCCCAAGATGTTTTTAATGCTGGGCATTCAATCAACACTGTTTCCTGTCATGTGTGGTCCACTTGAGATTTGGATCTATCTCTTTTTTGGAATCATCTCATAAAATGATCTGGAAAAATGGATGGACGGTGTGGATGAAATACATACATCATGGTGGGGCACATAGAGCACCGACTACTGGCAGAATTGGTTGCCAAACCGCGTCAGTTAGCAGGGTAGTGTTGCTAGCATTGTGTTTAATGGTGATATGAGCAATGAAAATAAACAATCTCTGATTCGGAAGCTTTATACTTACTATGTGAAATCTACTCCGTCCATCAGATGATAAACTTGATGCTAGGCCATGGATGCAAAAATAACCAGATTTACAACTCATATGGGCCACACCACCTGGAAAAATGGGGATGGAATGCCTACCATAAGTTACGTTGGGGAGCCACAATGGTGTGTATCTTTCTTTCATCAAACCCGTACGTTCATCATCATCAGGAGTGACTCACCAGGATGTTGGGAAGATACCAAAATCATCCTGATTCAATACACACGGACCACAACACATGAACACAAAAGGTTGTTTATGCAATTTTATGTTGTTACTAATTGGTCTGGCCCATCTTTATTTTTCTAACGGTCTGATCTTTGTTTATACGGTGAATATAAGGGTTATCACTTAATAGACGGAGTGGATTTCTCATACACAACATGGTGCCCACAAAAACCTTTAAATATACATCTTATGTAGGAAGAAATTGGGTTGATCCGATACATTGAGTCCAAGGGTCATTTTTTATAATTTTCTAAGGGTATTTTGGGTATTTAAAGTTCTAAAACACCAACAAATATTTACTTCCATATAGTAGTGATACATTCAATTTTAAAAATATAAAAATACATAAATATATATATGTTTTTTAATAAATTCACAATATTTCACTCAATGAAATATAATTAATTATTCATATTTCGAATTCTTACTAATTTTTATCATGGTATCAGAGCTTCTAATTCAAATTTCTTAATTGTTCAATAACTATTAATCCAATGGTCTCTTTTTCATAGAGAGATCTCATCCACGCATAGTGCAATGCACCGATTTGGGCAACTTATTATGTATCCATATCATCCATAAGGTTGTATCAGCTCAAAACAAAACAATGCAAGGTAATATATACAATACAAGGCATGCCAATGCGCCAAAACTCATTTTTAAACCATGAGAAAGACTCTTGAATATTTAGAGTCTAATGTAGATTGCACATGACCCAAAAATAACCATGATTGGATAATCCAAGTCATACAATTAAGATGATCCAAAATGGATGAGTGGTGGCTATCATCCCATGCCCTTGTGTAAACTTTGGTGGGCCATTACCATCCAATGGTCCATTATGATCATAGGTGGGCCACTTGGGCTCCATATTACGAGGTGGCATTGTAATCTGTATCAAGCTCGAGCATAGCTCATTATAATGTAGACTATTAAGGGAAGTATCCAATGCTAAAAGCCCAATATATGATGAGGGTGTGTTTGGTTGCACCAAATTTCATGAAATATCATAAAATTTTGCACTAGCTTAGACAGATTAATCATGAAATATAATGAAATGAAACAACTTAAATGGATTAATCATGAAATATCATGAAATGTTTCATTATATTCGGTGCAACCAAACGCATGCACACTAAGTTATAAGCAATATGAACTTCGTCTATGTGGGACATAGAAAAATCATGGAGTCTGTACCCTGCTTTCCATAACATGGAGCCATAGGCCGGAGGCCAAGAATCCATAAATCAGATGATCCTAGCCATCCATGGGAGTTTTGCCTATTGAATATCCACCTTTGGTTGGAACCCTTTTAATGTTTATGTGATCATCATGTCTCATCCAATCAGTGGCTAGGATTATCCAACTTGTATGATTTTCAGGGTAAATCTCATCCACAGTAGAACCTAACATAAGAACGGTCTAGATCCGGTGCACACGTATCACAGTCACGCATATTGAATGCCTTATTATAACTCGCTCAAATAATACGGATGGAAATAGATGTAGAGAAATGATCCAGTGCTCTTAGACCACCACTGTAAGTTATTGTGCACCTAATTGCATCAGGCACTTGGAAAGTCCAATCAATTGATCCAGACTGTTCATTAGGTCTGACACACCTAATGGGCTACATCCAAAAGCAAAAGAATAAAAAAAATCTGACAGTTTTAACAACGTGATCAATTGCCTATAAAACGAACGGTCCAGATCACTTATGAGAAAATAGGCCAAATCAACAACTCCAGCTATGTAACTATTGAAGGCCATCATGAATTTCTTATGTTTCTAAAGAATCACTTTTATTAGAGAACCCTAACCATACCATCAATGTATTAAAAAACGGACGGCTATAAAAATGACGGACATGATATATATTAATAAACTCATCCAACCCATGAGATTTCAACAGTATATGCTGAAATTAATAAACGGTCTGGATCAATCGATTGGTCTATACAAGTGTCCCGATGCAACTAGGAGCAGTATTATAACTGAGAGAGTAATCAATCGTTTGTACGAGTTGTAATAACGGGACGGATTCCGTTCATAAATAGAGGTTGACAGAAATGGTCTTGGTACATGGTCATTTGAACTACCCATTAATGTGTTGCACGGATGATGGATACAGACTGTCCATTTGGTGAGAGACCTACATCAGATGGTCCTGCAAGAAAATGATCAGGCAATGGCAGCTGTTGGATCTATGGCCTTTTTAACCTAGGGTGAAAATGAAAAGATGGTCCAATAATACAGATTGTATCAAAAATGTACATAAATTGTCTGTTTGATATTTCTGTAGTGTGGCCCACCCATTATTAGGCCCTTGGATGGCCGGTCACAAATGGAACAGCCATGCGTACGATAGAACCCAATACCCATTTATTGAGGCAGCTCCAAAAGCTCCTCATGGATTCGTACATCTAAGCAGTACTAGACTCTTTCATTGATATAATGTAGGCTGTAAACCATGGTTTGCAAACTAGGCCTGCCCCACTAAGCCACTATGATGGACCAAAAATTAAAATTTCTATTATTATTATGAAATGTTAGAGTATGCCATGTGACTTACGGCATGTGCAACGTGGAGTAAGGGTGAGAAATTCGGAGGGGACAGAGAAAAGAGAGACAGGCGGAGGTAAAGATGGGGCCGCGTACAAGTCGATATTACATGGAAAAAAGAAGGGAACGAAGGACAAACAATCCTCACTATTCTCTTTTTGTGGCCCACTTGAGTTCTCTTTTAATTAATTTTTGAACGGATGTCTTGACATGAGCCGACACAATAAATGTATGAAGTAAATGTCACACCATCATAAAGGTGAGCCCTTACAAAGCATTTGTCGCAGTCTCCCTAAGTACGATGTGGGCTTCAGGAACTAAAAGAAGTGGAGCAACTACAATCTATGTCATCCTTTTTGTGCAGTAAAATCTCGACTCCTTTTCATCTGCAAAGCAGCTATATTATTACGACAAAATAAATCCTCTTAAACAATGTTGTAAAGACTAATTATGAGTTTAAAAATGTCCAAAAGCTATTAGCAATATTATATGCAGTAGAGATAAAATATTTTAAAATATATATATCAGTACATATCGCCTATAGGTTCCAACTTCATCCATTAACAATATGGCCGCATCAACCTTCTCAACCCACAACAGCAAGATACAAGGCCACTGCAGGCTATGCAGGACTACAAAACTCAGTTTAAGTGAAGATAAATACAACGATTAAACCAACACAAGCCTAGTTTTCCTCATCAAGTCACTAATTCACCTGAACTACTTGACTTGAGAGAATCCTTAATGAACCATCTTGGCTAGGAAACTAAGGTGTTATTTGGATGCAAGTTGCGTCCGACAGAAGTCATAGCTTGTCAATGATTTGTCAAACCCATTTATGAATAGAAATATTTAAATAATAATAATAATAATAATTTATTCCCAATTTTGATTGTTAGTAAGCTTAATGTCCCTGTACAAAGGTGGAATAAAGATGAGTCACATGTGTTAATCTACACATTGGCAGTAAATGTCGTGTCCTAACAACCGTCTTAAGCTCTCCACATGTGATACATTCCATCTTTAATCCATATCATATGTGTTTCACCAACAGAGAAGAGAATATCTGGCACGAGACAACATGTCCTAGATAAACTCTTACATTACATGACCTAGATTGCATGTGCCACAAACAACTCACATCCATATAGCCCATGAGAGTGAAATTGCAGCATAACATGCAATTGCTAGGACCATACAATTCAAATAGCGAATGGACCACAAATAAAAAGCCACACTGGTTATGCATGCCTACTATTTAATTGCCATGGTACAAAAGATAGCATGTAGTGATCACTATAAAATTCATTGATTAAAAAAAAAAAAGGTCATTTAGCAGACCGTTGGGATCATCCAATCAGAAAGAATTTTTGGTCAGTGGTCACTCAGTGGTTAAGATTGTCCAACCAATGCAATCTTTAGGATATAGCCATCCACATGGTAGCTGAATGGCCCACCAAATCAGCATTCCTGATCAACATACACATTTTCTTCACATAAGGAGGATTGGAGCTCAGAGAAACTGTTAAGTGCACATCCTAACGGCATTGAATGATGGTGCGCTCAATCAAGAACAGGCACTGCATATTTTGCAAACATGGCTGATCCGTCCCTTCCCTCGCTACCATTGAATGATGTGATTGGATTCTAGTCCATACCCAAAATTCTTCATTTCTTCAAGTAACAAATCCAAGACAGCATGGATTCGATTATAATCAAAGCGTGACATATCTCCCATGACAAACTCATGAACAACACAATCCAACTCTATCCAGCTAGAACCTCGATTTTTCCTCACCCCATGTTGTCTTATCATTGTTCTTACTCTAGCAACATCATCCCATCGTTTAGCAGCAGCATATACATTGGAAAGAAGAATGTAGTTACCTGAATTATCTGGCTCGATCTCGAACAAGCAGCCCGCTGCAACTTCGGCCAGCTCAACATTGCAGTGCACTCTACAAGCAGCTAGCAAAGCTCCCCACACAGCTGAATGTGGCTTGATGGGCATATCTCTTATAAGCTTATGCGCCTCTTCAAGGAACCCAGCACGGCTAAGAAGATCAACCATGCAAGCATAATGTCTCTCCGATGGTTGAATACTAAAATCCTCAGTCATAAGTTTAAAGCACCTCTTGCCTTCATCGATGAGGCCCGCATGGCTACATGCACTCAACAACCCAATAAAAGCTACCCCATCAGGTCTTATATTCGCTTGTAGCATTTCATTGAGAAGGTTGATCGCATCTTGACACATACCATGATTGGAGAAAGCTGTGATCATAGCACTGTAACAAACCAAGTCCTTCCTATGAGCATGTTCAAACACTTGTAAGGCCTTTCCGACACTCCCACACTTTGCATACATGTCTATTAAACTAGCATCCAACCGTGGATTGGACAACTGAGAATGTTCTATGTATTCATGAACAATACCTTCGGCTGTGTCTAGAAGTCCTACTTGCGAGCAAGTTGAGATAATTACTAAAATAAAAGTCTCATCCGGCTTTATGCCTGTTTCCTTAAATCGCTCGAACAGCTTCAAAGCATTATTAGGTTGTCCATGTTTAGCATAACCGGCAATCATGGTAGACCAAGAGACCACATTCTTCTCGGGCATCTGATCAAATAAACACCTCGCATGCTCGACATCCCCAGTTCTAATATACCCATCAACCATCATAGTCCATGACACTACACTTTTGGCAGGCATTCTATCAAACATATCCCTCGCCAAATGCAATTCTCCAGCTTTACATAAGCCAGAAATCATCATATTCCATGATCCGATATCCCGTTTTGGCATTTCTTCAAAAACACGACAAGCAGCTTTAGCATCACCAGCGTTCATGTACCCAGCAATCAATGCATTCCATGAGGCAGAGTCTCGAACAGGCATCTGCTCAAACAGAGCATGTGCTGCCGTGATATTGCCAGCTGCCACATACCCAGAAATCATCGCTGTCCAGGACACCACATTCCTCTCCGGCATCCTATCAAACAGCCCATGTGCGACATCAATTCTACTATTATTGCAATAACCAGAAATCATACAATTCCAGGAAACAATGTCTCTGCAATGCATTCCATCGAATACACGGCGTGCAACATCGACGTCCCTGCACCTCGAGTACAAGTCGAGCACTGAGTTCTGCACCGTTGAATCGGACTCAAGCCCCAATTTGAATACAAGCCCATGAATGGACTGCCCATCTCGCAACCTCAATTGCCGGGCCAGGGCTTTAATGACCAATGAGAGGGTGAAATTCAGCGGGGGCATGGATTCCATCCGCATCCGGCGGAAAAGGAGAAGAGCATCTTCATGGAGACAGTTCTCAACATGCGCATAAATCAGCGCCGTCCACAGGAAAGCATTGGGTTGGAGAATTTGGTCGAACAGTTTGCGGGCGTGATCAACGGCGCAGAGGCGGCCATAGGATCGGAGGATTCTGCTGAGGACAACGTCGGAGGAAGCAATAGAGCCTTCGATCAGTAGACGGGCATGGATGGATTTTAAGGATTTGAGGCTCCGGCAGCTGTAGAGAAGAGACGAGAGAGAGCCATTCATCTCTCATGGCGGGAGGGCCAATGTAGGTAGCTGCTTCTTTTTAAAAAGCCGTTAATGATCGTTTTCTACTTCTTCTTCTTCGCGCCTTTTTGCTAACAAGGCTCTCCCGCTGGAGACTTGCCACTTCCCTCCCACCGTGGAATGATCCAGGCCATTCATCTGGAAGCTCCTATCGTGAATGGGTCAAAACACCCAAGCTCTGGGGGCCCACCATATTATTAAAAAATTATTTCGTGAAAATAGTGCAACATAATACGGGAGCGGATTGGATACTACCCCCACACAAGGACCTAGGGAGAGACGGACGGTACCGTCAGGGGCTCTGTGGAACCCACCGAGATGTAATGTTCTATCCACGCCGTTCATCCATTTTGAAAGGTCATTTTAGGGCTTGAGCTCAAAAAAGATGTAGATTGAAGGCTCAAGTAGACCACACCATAGGAAGCAGTGGGGATTGAAAACCTTCCGTTGAAAACATCTTGGGGGCACACAAGTATTGAATAAAGCTGATACTTATGTTTTCCACAAGTATTGAATAAAGCTGATATTTATATTTTCTATCTAAGTTGGCCAAAAAATCCTATTTGAGATAAATTCACTAGGGAGTGGAATCTATTCACCATCTACTCTGCCTCTAAAAGATTGGTTAATCTATGAAGATACATGTACTTGGTGTCCCACTTAAGAAGGAGACACTAGTAGTACTAATCCTACCAAGTGATGATTCAACATAGAATATACATCTTGGAACCAAGCCAATTTTGGAGCAGCTCTTTGATAATCTAATTATTTAGACCTAATTTCGGCACCTAATGTGGATCAATAATAGGCTACCATATGTTGATAGTATAAAGCTAGTACCAGCAAAAATCCAACTCTTGTTCGAGAGTATCTTCGTTTAATCTTTCTTTAGCATTACGCATTCTGTTATTAATGCGAAGGTACAGATCCTTACATCCATCACCAAGAAAATGAATCAGCAAATGCCATGTGGCTATGCTTATCATGCCAATTAATGAGGCAGCGTGCCAAGCATGTCTATAAGAGACCCACCAAGATAATAGGTCTTATTACGTATCCAGCTTGATACACTTAGTAAGGTCATCTCTCACAATCCTTCCAAAATGGGAGATCTTGCTAGAAACTTTCGAAGAGTCTGTAGCATTCGAGAAGGTTTCGAATAACGAGAGATCGAATCGATATCCAAGCAACTTCAGCTATGAATTGGTCCCAAATCATGAGAGACAAACACATCAGTCGGATGATCCAGTCCCAACTGTGGTTCAATTGGAATAAAGAGAATGGGAGAACTACATCTAATCTAGCTTGATAACAGATCGGTATCGAGTGTCAAATCCCTCCAACACTCCAAACCATCCGAAGGATAATTAAATGCAAGAGGTGGTTTGATCCGGACCGTCTAACACATCGATCGGAAGTGGAGGATGGGGGCCACCAAATGAGCAACCATGATCGATTTGAGGTCCGAGATCGACCCTGATTTCATTAGCGGGTCCATGATCTTGGTCTGATTGTCTTCATCAAAGGAATCTTGATGTTCTTAGGCCCAATCCATTTAGTGGGTCATGAAAATCTCCGTAGCAGGACCAACTATGAGAAGAAGATCTGATAAGCCAATAATTTCAAATCTAAATGGAGTTTTTCTTTTCCAATACAAGTCAAATACGCAAAGGATCCTTTATCAACAAAAAAAAAAAAACCCAGCAAAGGTTTTGCCACCTCGACGAGATATAAAATGAGCACATGAAATGAGCTCGAGACCCTACGATGAACACATCTATCTACTTTACATTTATCTTAGCATAGCATAGCCTAGTTCTAGCATAGATCACTACTGCATAATGGCTTTTGCTACAGTACCTTAAGAATAGATTAAATATCCACAACATTAAGTTATAGATCCATGATCAACTAAGTTTTGATTTAGCTCATCATACCCATCAGGTCACATCCTACCGACTACCCGCCTCGATCGTCTGTTTCGATAGACGAATTGGGTATTTATCTTTATTTTTCATTTATTTCTTTAGTTTATTCATACTTTGTCAATTATAGCAGGCCATATATTCCAATATTAATATATATAAATTGGTATTATTTAGTATATTCCTAAAGAAGAAGTCCTTAAGTCCGTAAACTTATGTCTACTATCACAAGGCAAAAAGAATCCATTCGGAAGGACTAACCCCTAGCCTTTCACAAATCGCATGAATGCTAAGCACAATCGCTGGTTGAGAGGATAACTAGATCTTATGCTTAGTCATAATTTATCCATCTTAACACGGGGGAACATCGACGATTCAATCAAACCTTAAGTCAAGTAGACTCTAGCATGTCCATGCATCATACCCACACACGTAAACCGAATATAGGCCCTTGTTCACATGTGCGGCCTTGTTTAATTAAATTGACAACAACACTCTTTTGGCACCCTGATGAGACCCAGTAAGCTTTATATTTCTCAATAAAATAAGATGCCTCCTACATTGAAAATGGCTAGTTCTGCGGCTGCTATTACAGAAGAGCAACAAGACCCGGGCTAACAATATGAGCCCCTCGTCAATATTGAAGCATGATCATCTTCACAGTAGATCTCTAGTGACTTCGGTACATTCTTCGACTAGTTCATCAAATGCATGCAACATATTACTAGACTATATCAGTCGCAACTTGAGATAAGCGACAAATCAACCCAGAGTCTCATTGTAAGACTTAAAGCCGTTAATAAACGCACTCTCTTACTCCACCCCGGTGGAGGTGAGAAAGAGCGACCTACTAAGCTCCCAACCAGAGCTAGTCAGATTGAACATCAAGGTCATCCTTCACCACCTCCACTGGCGACAAGGAATGACTAAGATGGCCAGTTTGATAACCAATTAGATTACCTTGACCGACATAGTTATTACCCTACCAAGAGTCAATACTCTGCAGGTCCTAGTAATTCGAGTGGGTACCCAGCTGCCCAACCGTCATCTTATGGCAATGTGGCCGAACTGCTCGAGCTACAGCCTTTAAGTGGCTCGATCAGCCATAGTCGAGTCTAGAGGCCCGACCCCAAGCAATATTGGCTACTTATCAAGGATATCAAAGGGTTGAGGCACTCGGGTGGCAACTTCCAACCACACTTCCCTATCATAATGGCTACCAAAGAATGGAGCCACCCTGCGGGCAACCACTGGTTGTGACTCTATACTAACAAGGACAACACAAGAATGAGGTGCTTAGGGAACAACCATCAACTGCGCCTCTTGTCCATAACGACTATCAAAGGGTTGAGCACCCAGGGGGGCGACTTCTAGCCGCACCTTACTCAATAATCATTCCTTATGCGACGTAAGCTCCAAACCTTGAACAATCACACACATACCCCAGCCAAGAGAATCCACTAAGCTCGCAGTAGCCGATCAGCCGAGACGACGTTATAAGGCTCATCTGGGAGTACAGAGTATAGCTAAATGGCCGATGAGTTGTTCAGCCAACCTACAAAAAACCATACCCTAAGTGGGTTAATTGAAATTATGAGTTCCCAAGAGATTTTAGGTTCCCTGAATTTATTCTATTTTCAGGAGATAACGAGACCTCCATCATTAAACATATAGGTCGCTCCACCATACAATGCGATGAGGTGTCTCATAATAACTTTCCAAAGCTTAGATTAATCAAGAATTCCTTAATAAGAGTTGCTTTTACATAGTAACATAAACCTACCAACTAACTCGGTCCAAACCTGAGCCGAGATGGAAGAGCAATTTCATATGCAGTTCCATCGTAATGAGCAAGAAGTATCCATGGCCGACCTCTCCAGGCTAAGTCAATTGTCAGAAGAGTTAGCCAAATAATTTGTTGCCCAATTCAACGGCGTGAGAAACGGTTACCTAGTTATTCTTCCCAAGGCTGAGTTCGTCAAGTTAACCTTAGAAGGCATGGGCTTCGACTTCACAAAAAGTTCAAAGGCATGTACTTCGAAGACCTGTTTGAGTTGTCAACCAGGGCTATCAAGTACAAGCGGATCCTTAAGGATGAGCAACAGCAGATGAGCTTGTCTTAGGGCATATTTTATTGTGACCCGAACTATGAGCTAGATGTAGCAGATATAGTGTTCGCGTTGCCGAGTGAAGACCATGACACCTATTACGAGGCATTCATGGCCAAGATAATTGGTGCATGATCATGTGAATGCTCAGCCCTCAAAAAGATCGAGTGCATGGCCTCGACCATGGTAAACCTAAAAAGGGGTATGCCTAAGGCCGCCAAGTTGTATACATTTAATATCTCCAAGGCTGAGGAAATATTTAATACATTATTTTAAAGAAAGTTCACCAAACTCTCCACACATCAAAAAATTCCATCAGCAAAGGATCTCAAAAATAAAGTCTATTGTAAGTGGCATGGCACTAAGAAGCACTCTACTAAGAATTGTGTTGTGTTTAGAAATCTAGTGCAGGAAAATATTGAATAAGGTTCGCTCAAATTCCCGAAGATGGGAGGACATGAAATGGGAGTTGATGTCGTACCCACCTTTAAGATAGTCGCCGTCAATATCGTCCAAGCCGACATCACAACAATCAACCATCTGAAGGAGAAACAATTTGCAGTACTCCAGGACTTAACTAAACAAAAAAGCCCACATGTGAGCACCTAACTCGTGGCATCCCGAATAGAAGGGTTGCACTTCCTATTGAAGCTACGCCAAATGAATTGTTAGTCACATCATTGATAACACTAGAAGCCAACCTCACCACTGACCAAAAAAGTTGAGTCCGTCGGGAGTACGACTAGTCCTTCAAAGGGAACTACGAAGGACAGAGGAAATGCTCTAATGGTATATCAAGACCCTGAAAGCCCAGATACTCAAAAGTCTGACTTTAAGCCCTGGACTTTCATCTATTGTGAATGCTAGAGAAAGATGTTCTAGTGGCAAAGCCGAGAAGGGCATTAATCACAGCATAAGCTGAGGACCTTCCAGGATAAGGGAAGGTCTGGACTTTACCCAGCACCTATGTATCAACAGGGTCAGCCTGTCATAAAGGGCACCAACTTTAACAGAACCCTTAGGACTGGGACCAATAAGAGGAAAGGTGGTCTATCCATCAATCTCTCGTTGGCCAGGAGCACAACTGCTATAAATTTGGGACCCTAGTATGCCCAGTGATCCGTAGATATGCAAAGGCACTCAGTCAAATACACAAGAGACAAGTTGTTAGGATTGAGGCCCATGTGGCAGTTAGCGGAAGGGAACCTTGACAAAGCGAGGCTTAATGCTGGTCTTGGCCAATGATCGACCAAGGGAAAACTATCAAACGGCCTAGTACAAATCTGTCTAGACTAAGAGTACATCAAGTGTGCACGAAGCATCATAAACGTCATCAAGCATGGTCTACCCAGCGACAGATAACAGTAAAGCCAAAGTGGACAACTGTAAGCAAGGCAATCCAAGGCTAAAAAGAGATGTCTCCACAAGAAGAGGGTTGCCCAGAAAAAGAACTAGGAGGTGGATCAGGTTGCCCAGTAGCAGGGTGCCACCCTAATTCCACGATTGATGGTCTTACAGAACGAGCAGCAGCCCAAGAGTACCATCCCACGAGGGTCCGAAAGAAATGGAGGCTAAAGTCATCAGTCGCCCAGACTGTGTAGAAGTAAACATAAGGTAGAATAATAATTTTTTTTTTAAAAGGTCGATATAACAACCTGAAAGTCCAACTATAAGGGTATCTTATAGTTTAGGATATTTCTTTCTAGTTCGATAATGTACAACTGACTGAATACAGTCAAGCTGTGAGTATTTTTCCTTTAAGAATAATAAGTAATAAAAAAAACTCAAGTATTTAGAGAAAAAAGTAATTGATGATTGGAATGGCCCCACAAGAAGGAAAAGGTCACCATTAAACCAGCTATGGCCAAAACCACATGTATTAAATACAGACTTGAAATTTATAGTCCAAAAATAATAAGCATAAAAAAGTTACTTTGGTCAAAGTTTAAAACCTGCTTCTTGGTGATCAGAGAAGCGTCATTTAGATTCTCTTATATTGGCCAAAGCCTCTCTCATATGTGCCTCCCATGCTGGTACTTTTCGTTGAGCCACATCCAAGTGCTTCATCACAGCCGAAGCATCCTCCAAGATTTAGGATTGCTTCCTCTCGCATTCTTCCTTTTTAGCTTCAGCTCGACCGCAGTGTCTCCCTAAGCCCACAACCTTTGTATCCAAGATTGTTATTTCCCATAGTCATTCCTTAATCCCGATATTGAGAAGGGATATTCAGCTATCAATATCTGCAGTTTCGGCAACAAGCTCACGGTGGAGGCGCCCTTGAGCCTCGAAGTCATCCCTTAGGGATAAAGAAGCAACAATTAATTTTTCTCGTTTACAAAAATGGAAAATTCTTTCATATATGCTTCCCGACAAGCACGATAATCAAGAGCTGCCAATACAATTTCCTCAGCATGGTCCAGGCGAGGGGCCCACTCTTCATCAAAGTCGATTAGTCCCTGGAGTTCCTTGATAACATCTGAAAGCAAATGAAGCTCTTTAGCAAATAGTTGTTCAGGAAGGTCAAGTTTAAGGAGTTTGCCCATAAACTCCTAACTCAAAACATCTTCAATACAAATATGGATTCATCAAGAGAGGATTATTTCTTCCAAACGGTCGAAGATATCCACACCTGGCGATGAAGGCGCTTCCCCATCGGTGGTGGTAGCCATCTCTGAATACGACACCAAGGCGTCAATCATCCTTTCTCCTAATTCTCGTGAAGAAAAAATGGTGTTCACGGGAGTAGAAGTATCACCATTAGGAACTTGTTGAGGATCCACAGGTCTTGTCTCAACTGCAGTTGTACCCATTATCGAAGGGTGCTTAGGATGAGGAGAGATCATTGCCCCTTCAGTAATTACATCACTAAGATAGCCCTCGTTGTCTAACCCTAGTGATGGGACCACCCCAGAGTTTGACACTAGATCCGTCAAAGTTTCTTGGTCATGAGGAAGAAGTGATGGTCCATCCTTTCTGTCAGATACCCCCAAAGAATCCTTTTCAGATAAAGCAGTTGCTACTTCACTAAAACTTGGAGCCACACTAACCACAACGCCCATATCGGTAGGATTTTCAAGAGTACGCTCTGGATCAGTCCTGGGAACGAAACCCAACATGAAGGAAGGAGCCCTAATCTCTGGATCCGTGGACTCGTTCTCCAAAGTCTCGTCCTCTTTTGAAGAGATCGTCGAAAGCACAGAAGAATTGTGCATCAATCGGGATATGTTGCTTTTCCAAAGAATCGGGTGGTTTTTCAGAACTTTGCTTGGCTCAACAGGGGAGAAAACATGATAAATCAATAGTGGAGTAATTTGTGAAGCCTGTTGCCATTTCGTCGACAATTGGACTTCCTCCTCCCTTCCTTATGTTCTTCGGTTTGTTTAAAAGCGAAAATGGAGGAAGACATTAATAAAGAAATATAGAAGTCGAGGAAGAAGACCTGGAGGACGTGTTACCTTAGCAAGGGCAAAAGCAACTATGTCACCACGTGATATTCGAGGCCAAGGTCGGGGATGTTCGGTCATCTTCCAATAGAAACCCCACCTAAAGAATGAGCTACTCTAGTAGCACTCTTACTACGCCGAGGAGAAGCCACTTCAGCCGGTTGCTCTCCCTTATCAATTTTCTCTGACAGGGCAAGAGTTGCCCAAGGAACCTAGTCACCCGAAGGGCAGATGCCTTTATTGATTGGGCCCTAGGATGTTGATGGAAGAGCTTCAAGCGCCCAGGCTACCCTTGAATCCATGGAAGCATGCGGAGGATGGGATTTCAAGCTTATCGTGGCAAAAGAGCCACATCCCAAAATGATCGGCCGGGGAAGAACCCTGACCGAAGGAAACAGTCGATTTTGTTGGATGAGGAAGCGATCCAAAAAGGTGAGTGCAATCAATTATGACCGACAAAGGATGCCTTTTCCAGTATGCCCCCTCCCCTCCAATCCCAAAACTAAGGAATGGCGTGCACATGAAAAGAAAGACCAGAAGCAAAAGAAATGTGAAGGATCGTGTCCTCAAAGTTAGCTCAAATGGGTTCCATTTCTTCGACAGAATGGATTTTCTCCCTCAACGGTTTACATACATTTTTTTAAGGCGAGGGGGAAGAAGGAGACCATGAATTAATCCCAACTATCGAGCACATAGAAAAGATGGATAAAATTCTAACCCGATCTTTGCGTTAAGGCTATGGATCGTGAAGGCACTGCTATTTGGAAGATCCTGAGCAATTAAGAGATGGGACCACAAGTCATACACGAGTTGAAGGCCCTCATTCTCAATAAGACCATGTCTCATATGATGAACCCAAAATGGACTCTGGGACATCTCGTGGAAAAGGAAGAAAGGTGCATCAAGAAACACTCTTGGTTCAATAAGGGAAAACTCTGAGCAATCATGAAAAGGACACTCTATGATATGAAAATGAGCCAACCAGCGATGACCATAAGTAGGAAAATGAGTTAAAGGGGATTCAATAGCAGCAAAAAGAAAAAAGTGGAAGTAGTTGGAGGAGCAAAAGGGGCCCTTCATAGCTATGAGATTGTCACTAGCAAGCAAAAAAAGGAAATGGTACAAGTGAGAAAGAACAAAAGGAACAAGCGTGAGTTGCTGGCCAGAAGGTAACGCTTCAACCAATGTGTTATACTCCTTAGTCATCTATCTAGCCTTGACACAAAAGATAAAATGACAAAACCACAATAGGACGAAAGAGCAATGCTCTTGATGGGTAATGGAATATTCACCCAATTCAACTTGAATGTACACATTGTAACCCCATCGACGTTCTAGTTGTTGAAGTCACTAGAAGACCAAGAACTTGATGATTCAACGTACTCACCCTTGGCTGATAGTACAGTAGGTGAGCAGATATCAAGAATAGTTAGGCTCATAAACCCAAATGTAAAGTGAAAGATCTTGGTCAACCAACTCTACAAGCAAATAACCAAAGCCATCAAAGGAGATTATATGATAGTGGTAAATTGGGAAAGCTAAATGCAATAAAAAAAAATCTCGATTTATTGCCAAAGATGACCAAATGTAGTTTAGACTCTCTCTAACCAGAGTATCCAGTCGGGAGTTGGGTTAGGTCAAAGCCGAGGTTTTGAACCGACAATCGACCACTAGCTCCATGATAAGGAACGACTTCAAATCAAGAGTTGCTTTTCAAGGAAAAGAGGAAAGCGTATCTGGGCAAATAGAATCCCCAAGGCAAGTAAGAATAGGCTCGAGCATGTTAAGAGCTGGAATTTCCATGGCAGGCGATCCAAGCATAGGTTTAACATCCTAGGAAGATTTTCTGGAAGCTATGACATAAGAAAACTAGAGAAGAAGAGAATGAAGTTAGTTGAAGAATTTTATTTTATTTTTCTTAAAGAATGATTGTAATAGAAACATAACCATATAAAAATGAAATGAAACATCACAATTCGCATCCATAATAAAAGCTGACAATCATGCCAGGCAAATTCCGACTTCTACATTAATTCTAACGATGATCAAACGTGAACCCTGCGCTGTCATGCATCACACATCGGAACAACCACTGAAACCCAAACGTCAAATGTCCCATCGCATCTCTCCATAAGAAGGGACGTTGGGTATTGTTTACACTCATTTTCAGCGCCTGGCGTGGACCAATGAAAGGCTACCACGTGTCGACACTATGGGGCTAGTACTAGTAGAAATCATGCCCTCGCTCGAGAGTATCCTCATTTAATCTTCCTTCGGCATTATGCATTCCATTATTAATGTGAAGGCATAGGCCCTTACGCCCATCATCAAGAAAATGAATTAACAGATGTCATGTGGCCACGTTTATCATGCCAATTAATGAGGCAGTGTGCCCAGCACGTCTTTAAGAGACCTTCCAAAAGAATAGATCTTATCACGTATCCAGCTACGATACACTCGGCAAGGCCATCTCTCACAATACTTCCAAAATGGGAGATCTTTCCAGAGACTTTCGAAGAGTCTATAGAATTCGAGAAGGTTCTGAATATCGGGAGATCGAATCGATATCCAAGCAAATCCAGCTATGGATTGGTCCCAAATTAGAAGAGACAAACACATCAACCGAATGATTGGGTCCCAACTCATGGTTCAATTAAAATAAAGAGAATTGGAGAGCTAGATCTAATATGGCTTGATAACAAATCGGTATGGGGTGTCAAATCCCTCAAGCACTCCAAACCATTCGAAGGATGTTTAAATGCAGGAGGTGATTTGATCCAAATCATCCAATACATTGATCGAAATTGGAGGAGGTGGGCAACTAGATGAGCGATCATGATCAATTTAAGGTACAAGATTGGATCTAATTTCATTAGTGAGTCCCTAATCATGGTCGAGCTGTCTTCATAAGTGGAATATTGATGTTCTCAGGCCTAATCTATTTAGTAGGTCACGGAGATCTCCATAACAGGACCAATTACGAGAAGAAGATTCGAGAAGCCAACAGTTCTGGATCTAACTCGAGTCCTTCATTTCCAATACAAGCCAAATACGCAAAGAATCCAGGATCAGTAAGGAAACCCAGCAAGGGTTTTGTCGCCCCAACAAGCTATAAAAGGAGCACACAAATAAGAGATAAGGGCCCTACGCCAAACGCATTTATTTACTTTACATTTATCTTTCTCATTTATCTTAGCATAGCGTAGCCTAGTTCTAGCATAGATCGCTACTACCTAACGACTTCCGCTACAGTATTTTAGGAGTATATTAAATATCTGTAACCTTAAGTTGTAAATCCATGATCAACTAAATTCTGATGTAGCTAATCATATCCATCTGATTACATCCTGTTGACCACCCACCTTAATCATTTTTTCCAATAGATAAATCAGGTATTTATCTTTCTTTTTCGTTTATTTTTAATTGATTCATAATTTGTCGATTGTAACATGTCATATATTCCAATATTAAAAAAATGACATTGTTTAGCCTTTTTATATTCGATCTACACATCCTTGTTCCTTTGTGAAATATTGAGCTAAGATTACTAGTGAAAAAAAAAGTCCTCAAGTCTGTAAACTCACGTATATTGTTACAATGCAAAAAAGAATACATTCGGAATGGCTAACCTCTACCTTTTCACAAATCACTTGAACATTGAGCACAATCGGTGGTTGAGAGGATAACGGAATCCCATATCTAGTGTCCAATCTGTCTATCTCAATGCAGGCTCACCAGCGATTCAATCAAACCTTAATCCGAATAGACTTTAGCGCATCCACATATCATACCCGCACAGGAAAACCATATATAAACCCTCATTCACACGTGTAGCCTTATTTAATTGAATTGGCAGAATGAACCAACTAGCAAAAATTATTAATGCAGTAAAAACCACTTTACTAATTGTGGTACAATAGAATTATAAATCACTACTTGTTCTAAATGCTCACTAGATCTAAAAAGAAACAAGGTCACTTGTTTTTCACGAAGATTCCCGCCCATATCACCATTCAATATATCTTGACCACTATTGGCCAAACCACTAATGAGTTGGGTCCAATGAATCTATCTTGTGTTTTTTGGCTCAGGCAAAAAGGATGTCCTAAGTGGATTTCTCACAAACATCACGGTAGAGCCCACCTAGCTTCTGACCACACCACGGTAACTTCAGCAATCCGCGTCCCTCCTCTATCCACTTTTATCTCAAAATTCTCAAAAGTCAAACGTGGTCTCCACTACATGGACTTGCATTTGATCAATATGATAGCTAGGATCATCAAAATAGATCTTTTTTGGAGGGATTGCTACTCAAAGGCTGGCCGACATGATGGACGGTCCACATAATTTATTAGAACTTCTCTAAATTATAAATTTGTCATGTCCATTCTCCTAGGGCATTAATTGGATGACTAGGGCGTCATATCAAATTGAATTTTAGAACCGTTAAGGGATGGAAGGTAGGAACCACATGCTGGGCAACTCATAATCAACGATTAGGGATCTATTCGAATTAATATAGTACATGTGGGGCCCACTGCGGCCATTGGCAATAACCGATTTTAGCTTATACATATGACCCACGTGAAAGAGTGGACCAAGCTGCTATTTGGCCATGGCATTAGAAACGTGGCCTCACTAATGAGTGGCACGCATCTCTGCACGCCATGTGCCACTTCGATTTGGGTGGATTCAACCATTCAATATTTTTATTTTGAGTTCTCGTATGCCACCTGTACAATTTATGAGTGCCCGCGTATCAATGATCACACAGCAGTCAGAGCATCAAATATCTCCCCCATTTTATAATTCGAATGATATGCTCAAACTCATAATTACCTGATAGATCACGATGTGGCTTGGTCCACCAGTCTAATCGATCGTGGCCATCCAAAAAAGACGTGCATGAATGGCCTAGATCAATGTGACACGTAGACCATCCTAGGCAACAACAACATTGCAAACCATGGTTCTCATACTCATCAGCTGGAGAGTTTTCTCAATGCCACACATGTTAATGTGGCAGGGCGAGATCCATGCCATCCATCGGGTGGACCGCACCGTGGATATGCCCTGGCCCATCCCGAAATATATGGGTGTGTAATATCATCTAACTCATTTCCTAGAGTGCATGGGGATAAAATAAAAATAAAAATAAAAATAAATAAAAGAAAACAATGTAGCAACATGCTCACGGAGAGAAAAATAAAAGTGATGGTGAGCCACATCTGCACACTTTTTCTAATGTTGTACTCAATCTTTAGATGTACCTCACTTTTGAGCCGACATCCTAACATAAGCCCTTGTAACAAATTTACGGTGTGGATATCATGTAGTTATTATAATGGGTCCTATAGAGCCTCTATCATAGGGTTTTATAGGTCAGTTTATGGTCAAAATAGCCATAGGCTGCAATCCTACGAATGTAAGTTAACTTAGACATGAATTTCAGTCAATCAAATATTGAAAAAGAGGGCAGTCAAAATATGCAAGTGGAAGAGTTGATTATGCATATGTAGATATTGTAAAGACGGAAGAAGACTGAATGTATGCAGATGGAGTGCCTCTTAATGAAACTAGCATAGGATTGATTGATGAATTTAGGACGGATCAACTATTTGGACATGCATCAACATGTGTCATCACATCACAAATAATCTACCATTAGAACGCTTCAAGGATCCGCAGATGGATTGATTGTTGGCCTAGAGAGAGTTTGGATTACATCAGTTGATAAATGACCCAACAAATTGAGATCGATGGATCAGAGATGGATCAACAGTAAAGAATTGTCAAGCAATTGAAAGTAAGACAGCGCTTTAGAAGGCTTTTTTTAATGAATAGAATTCCGATCGGGCATGTAACTGCCAAAACCAAGGAAGAAATGCTATAAAGACGAACAGTCTTGAGATGCTACTACAATTCTAAACTTGATGATGAGATCTATTTTTCAAGCATACTCAACTTTCTTTGAAAATGAATAGTACAATAAGTGCTGCTCCTCTAGATCGATCTTATTCACTCAGATGTATGGGGACCAGCCCAACCTGACACTTGACGTATCTGGATACCAGTTGCTCTTTATTGATGATCACTAAGTGAAATAATCTAATGCAAATAATCTAATGCAGGACAAGTCAGGGAAAATCTCATAGATGGCCAAGATCGAAAGAAATTGGGCTAGAAGTTCAATCCAAGAGTCTAGCACCCACCCCTCCAATGGCCATAACTTTGACACAAGTTATCCACTTCGGGCTTATAGTATGCCATTCGAAACAAGCTTTTCATGCTACCTAATGCCAAAGCTCATTGGCCCCCCAATGGTTTTCCAAAAACTAGGTCATCTTAGGGGTTAGTTTTGAATTTTAAGATTGAATTTACTTGAGATACGGTTTTCGGTATTTTTAAGAATACCTTAGGATTTGGGGTCCTAAAATAGCTTAAAGTCATTATTTAAGTCATGGAAAGGAGTTTGCGTCAATTTAGAAGTCATTTACCATTTTTAGTACATTTACTATTTTGGTTAATTATGAATTTAGAATTTTAAAGCTTTTGTAAGTCATGTTAATGGCTTTATATAATGACTTTATTCAGACTTTTCATCAATAATAGAGGTTTCTCATCCTTGTAAATTGAAGAGCTATTTTGAGAAGGTGGTGATCTCTCCTCTCTTATTCAAGCACCCGCTAGCCCAAAACATTATACAGGCTCCGAGACCTTGAGTGTCTGCAATGCAAAATGAAAATAGGTAATGGAGGCTACTAATAGGAAGGATTTCAAAGTAAGAATATGACCTTAGAAAAAATAAAGTTACAACTTACAAGGGTAAATTTGGCCAAACATAAAAAACACAACTACATTTATTATTTCGAAAATATATCCTACCTTCCAAATGCCTCCGCAAATATTTAAAGGTTTTCAGCCCTATGGAAACAATTGCAGAGACAAAAATGCCCAAAAGCTGTTAACATTATACTGTGCATAGATGAAGGGGTTAGATGGCACATAAACTTGTGAAAATGTTGACTGGCATATCAACATCAATGTGGACCCCAAGCGGGTTTCATTGGTGGGCATTTCCATCCCATCGTCCATCTTATATGGTGTGGCCCACTTGAGACTTGGATCTGCCTCATTTTTTAGGCTCATGCCCAACCATGAGCTGGTGAAACTGATGGACAGTCATCGTCACACTGGGCACCACAGAGCTTTTGGTTACATGGGCCTTGAAAACGGTAGGGCTTTCAAATCCATGAGGTCACAAGCGGAATTTTTCAACAGCCCACCATATTTTAACCCCATCCAATTTTAAGGTAGTTCTAAGCTTAAAAAATGTTTCATATGGAAAGTGGCAACCAAATATCCGACTTTCGGATAATTTGTTAGGGAGATGAGCAGAAATGCACAAAGTGCACTTACAGGCATCAACCAAACAGTCCTTCAACAGGACCATAATGCACCATGTGAGCCAAAGACTAATCCATGGTGGCACCAGATGAATGGTTCTGATTAGAAGCAACTGAAACAGGAATCTCTAATTAGCATCATGATTTTGTAAATGCAATGCATGACTAAGTATCCACTCCAATTGCAAATACCATCCTGATCATCCCTGAAAATGAACTCCCCTACCATACACCCAGATGCAAGCCATGTTATCAGACAAAACCCTTTCTTCATGTGCTTTGTACTTCGATTGAGACCCTGTCTTAGAATGATAGAAATGGTAGGGAATTTTGATGCAGTAGTCGATCTCATGAAAAAATAATAATTTTTACCTTGGAGCAGTTGAAAAGGGCAGCAATGTAAATAAATTATGATGATACAAGACAGAAAGTGGATCCTTCATTGATGAGTAAGAGAACAGGACCCGATGGTAAGGATGGAACTCCAATGGACAAAAAGCTTGTAATACATGGACAGCCGGTGCTAGAACTCCATTTCATTCAAGCCTGTGATTGTAGAGAAAACACATTATTGAGTAGTTCAAATACTGGTATAATTGCCGTATTATCAAATGCAAAGTCTGCACATTTAGAAAGAAAACTCAAGGCATCGAGAGAACAGTCAGTGTCTGATGTGGAACGTGCCACGGACAGCTTTATAGAGGGTAAAGATTGAGAGAAATTGGGTTGTATCGGCTTAGATAGGGCAAAAAAAAAAAAGCCTGACCCATTCTATAGCTTCAAGGGCTATAACTTTGCAACCGGTTACCGGAATTGCGCATATAGTATGTGGATAGCTATCAGTGAGTCCTACATCTTGGCCAATGGCCTTTGGCATAAGGCCATTGGCCTCTGAATAGTTTTGCAAAATTCAATTGTTTGGGGGGTCAAATTTGGGTTTGGAGTCCAAGTTTATTATTTTAGTAAGTTAGGATTTCACTATTTTTAGGATGTTTTAGGATTTGGAGTATCTCATGATATAGCTTCCAAGTCCTTTCTTTAAGTCATCTAAGAGAGTTTGAGTTAGCTTAGACATCTCTTACTATTTAGAAAGTTTACCATTTCGGGAAAGATGTGAATCTAGGGCTTATATGCGTCATATCAAGAGCTTTATAAACAAAATTAATCCTTTTTCTTTTGCTTTTTTCTTTTTTTTTCCTTTTTTTTCTTTTTTTTTTTTCTTTTTCTCCTTTTTTTTTTTTTTCGCATTGTGGAATCAAGTATTATCTTAGAGGAAGAAGATGGTTATCTCTTCCTGCCCTTTCCACCACACACCCACAACAAAAACATCTAATATTGAACTGCATGTGAGGGGGCCATCCCTATTTTTATTTGGAGGGTTAAGATAGTGTTGAGCATATATGTATGGCACAAGGCACCAATTCTATACAGGTGGGCCTTTTGTGGGAATAAGTTTATATATTTTTTATTAGTATTTTCTTGGAACAACATAGTTGCAACCCTAGCATGTGGCACTAACACATGGTCTTGTGAAGTACTACGAATTTGTACCTCACCCATTTCAAAACGTTAGAGTAACATAGCCTGTAGCTACAAAGCCAAGGGAGAGAATTTGTAATGTGAACAATTCCATATCTGACATGTAAAAGCGATGCCAGCAAGGTTAGAAGTTATGGAGGTTATGGATGGTTAGAGAAGTTAAGGGAAGCTATGGATGGTTAGAGAAGTTACGGTTAGTTATGGACGTTATGGAAGGTTAGAGAAGTTATGGGAAGTAATGGAGGGTTAGAGAAGTTATGCTTGTTGTTATTAGTTGTATGTCTCTATTTAATTATGTCTCCATTAATTACAGTGAATGCACTAAAAAGTATGATTGTTGACTTAATTCCAAATTCCCTTCTTTTAACTCTCTCCCTCCCTCTACGTTTTTCTCTTCTACCATATCAGGAAGATTGCATTCTCCCCAAAACTCTCCATACCATTCCTTCAATAACACTTGAAATTAACTCCAGAAATTAATGTACATACCATTTGGTATTAGAGCAAGGCTTTCTGGCATACGAAACCAGGATATCCAAGCACAAAAATGACATCAAGACCCTCATGGAAAGGAGTGAACAACAAGATTAGCATATACAAGAAGTCCTCCAAAAATTATCCGCCCTAAACAACAAGTATGATCAAATCGCCACTGACCAACGTTGGGACCATTCAAAGAGATCATACAATCATCAATTCAAAGTCGAAGAAGCTGGTGATTCCATACATCCAGGTACATGATGTAGAGCGGGTCGCGGACACTTTCATGTCCAAGATGGATAGAGAAGGCCCGATCAAAGGCAGAAGTCATCAAGACCGTCAGAACCTTAAAACAGGCATATCTCGCAAACCGGAATGAGTTACTCGACATACCATATATGATTTTGGGGTAGGACGAGCTACTTTAGCCACACGCTGAATTTGAGAGATTCCATCATATCGACGGACGAATTCCATGTTTAATTCCATTTTTACTATAAATAGTAAGTTTTAGTTTGATTATAACTCTTCATCCGTTGGGCTTTAGGAGTTGCGCCCAACATGAAAAGTGTTTAGAAAGAATTAGGAGAATAACGTGGTTAAGCCACATAAGACACTTGCTATTAGAAAATTTACTATTTATAGTAAGTTACAAATTTTAGGAAGTTTTAGTTATAGTTTAATTCTTAAACTTCTTCCTAGTCTTAGTATCCATATTTAAAGGGTCGTAAACTAATTTATTTCATCTATCAATCAATTTACAAATTTTCATGAATACTATTTCTATTTTCTTGCTTTTTCCTCGTGGATTCGAGAAGTCTCTGTGAGGAGTCCAGAGAAGCTTCGTGGATTTGAAGTAGTTATCCTTGAGGAAGACGGTGATCGAGCTCATCACGTTCATCCCTGCGTCAGTACATCAGAAGGCATTCAGACCCAAGCCGTTCATCTTGATTTCCCTCATTTTAGCGGCAAAGATCCCACCAGATGGGTGCATCGTGCAGAGTAGTTTTTCACATATCATTGAATCAACCCAGATCAATGCACAATCATTGCTTCCTTTCATTTGGAGGGAGAAGGAAGCGTTGCAATGGTTCCGATGGATGGATGATGCAAGACGGATGGTCTAACCTAGAATGATGTGTGAAAATTAAATAATGGATCAATTAAAGCAATCAAAACACAAAATAAAACGATTCTATCACAAAGTTAAGGAATCCAAGTAACAAAATATGTTCCAATTCAAAGTCGTAAATAATCCCGCAATCCAAATCTAACAAAATATGAGTCGATTAAGACCTATGGAATGTAGAACTTCCATCTAGCATTGGGATTATTCCTAATTCAAAGGGGTTCACTTGGTTTTAGGGTTTTGGCTAAACTAGGTTTAGGTTTAGGGTTTTTTATTTTGGGAATTGGGAATTTAGGTTTAGAAATTGGGCATCTGGGGTTGTGAGAACTAGGGTTTGGGGGTTTTGGATTGAAGTAAAGGACAAGGAATATAGAGGAATGAGGGGGATGAAGCAAGGGGGCCATGGAACAAGGGGGTCATCTGTACGGATAGTTGTTCACGTGTCTATACAGTCGTATGGACAGAAACTTGGGTCAGGATAGGTTGGGTTGGGGTTGGATGGGTTAGGGGTTAATTGGGTTGAGGTTTGGATGGATTAGGGTTTGATTGGGTTTTGGTTTTGAGGAAGACAAAAGGAAAATAAAAGAAGAGAGAAATAAAGAGAAATTGAGGGAATTGGAGAGAGAGAAAAGAAAAGAAAGGGGAGATAATACCTTGAAGAAGAAGAGAATAAGAGAGAAAGATAAATGCAATCACTCAATGGCTTCACACCATCTCCATTCATGGGAAGTTTTCTTGTTGCTCAAAAGCAAAAGAGAGAAATTTCATTCAATGCATAATAATGCTCCAAGGTTCACAAACCCACTCCTTTACAGACTAATTGGAGTGTTTTCACAAAAACACCTTTATGATTCTAAAATATCCAAAATATCCCCAGAATGAACTAAAACAGAAAAAAAAAACCCACAAAACAATTAAGGAAATAACCAAACTAATGTCTCATGATGTTTAAACTAATGTCCCATGATGTCTACAACCAAGATGGCTGAATGATCAACGGTCTAGATGATCCAACGCTCGAAATTGAACAATCCGATGAAAGCATCAACTCAATCCAACAATCTAGATATGTTTAACAAGCTCCTATATGCAGCCCACAATCTTCTCAGTATGGGGTCTTCAAATATGCATGAACATCCATGTGGGGTCTTCCAACACGGCTATGTACTCGATCTAACCCCATATAATGATCATCCAACCATAAAGATGTTGGAACTAGGGTCAAAGATCTCCTCCTCCTCTGGTATACTCTAAATGGTGCTAGGATGTCCTCTTCAACTCCCATCGGCAGAAAAGAGTGTCTCTAGCGAAATAAAGTTGTAATAACATTCTAGGAGATCCGGGTCTAGTCTCTGAAGCTCGGTCTTAGTAATCCACGTACTATCTGACTCTGGCCTATTCTTCCACTTGACAAGATATTTCTATAATTTCCATGTTTGGTAGAAACCACATGTTCATCCAAGATACATTCTATTTCCTCTTTTGGTAGGTATTGCTAGTATAGGAGGCAAAGGCTGGGAAGATTGATCTGGCAAGAGCCATGGGTCATTGAATGGATTGGGATCTGGGTCATTGTGTGGGTCGGTAGAAATGCTAGTGGGTGGAGATGCTGGACCCTTAAAAGATACAAGACCTTCCACGTTGAATGTAGAACTAATGCACATATTAGGTGGAAGATCTACAATATATGCATCAAATCCCAATCTTCTCAATATTTTATAAAGTCTCGTACTACGAGCTTGTAATTTCTTCATGGTCCCGGGCAAAAACCATTCTAGCCTTATCTGAACCATCGAATATTCCCCTACTTGAAATTCTTTAAACATGCAATGAGAGTTAACAAATATTTTGTACTTTTCATTGCTCACATTAATCCATTTATTGATATCAACATGCAAATCATGAATATGTCGTGCAAATATATCTGCAGACTCTGAAGGTCTGTGGGAGTGACATGAGAATGAGATTTATAGGCTTCCTAGGCTTTGTAACCATGAACTACCTCAAAAGGACTCATGCCTATCGACCTATTTGACTAAACTATTATATCCAAACTCTGCAACTGGTAAAACTGAATCCCAAGTCCTAATCTGGTCACCCACAAGATATTGTAACACGTTTCCTAAGCTTCAATTAACCAATTTTGTTTGACCATAAGGTTGTGGATGGTATGCCAACGAGAATTGAAGTCTCATACCCATCATATGCCAAAGTGTCTTCCCATTCATCTCCTGGGCAAATACAAATCTGATGATACCCACTTTTGAGGTCAATCTTGGAAAAGATCGTGGCACCAGCCATCATATCCAACATGTCATCAAGACGCGGTATAAGAAATCGATACCTGATCGTGATCTTGTTGATGGCCCGACTGTCCACACACATGCACCAAGTGCTATCTTTCTTAGGTGTGAGGACGGCTGGCACGACACATGGACTCAAGACGCTCTGCAGGGTTCATTCGGTGGTGAGGAAGGTTTGGCAAGGTTGACCTGGGGACGATCTACGGCATGTTGAATGTTCCGCATACGCAGAAACTCTTCCGGTATGTCCTCAGGAAAAACGTCGTTAAACTCCACCAACACCGGATTCACTTCAGGTGGCAACCCTACACTAACCTCGGGTGTAACCTCTCTTGCCACGAGGCATACACCATCGAATCAACCATTCTCCCTTTTAAACTCTTTGGCATTTATTATATGGAGAGATTTAGGCTGGGATTCCTCACATTTTTAGGATCACCCTTCTTAGCGTCCTCTTTCTTTTCCAGGGTGCTTTTGGGCGGAAGAGGATTTAGCTTTATCCTCTTACCTTCATACATAAATGAACACGTATTCGAACAGCCGAATAGTGTCACATCACGATCATACAGCCAAGGTCTGCTCAAAATGATATGGCCTACGTTCATAGGCAAAACATTGCACTATAGCGTGTCTTTGTAGGAAGCAAACTGAATGAGAATAAGACACCACTAAGAAACTGGTATTGAGGATGCATCAATCCAAGAAACTCGATAGGGTTGAGGGTGAGGGACGAGTTTTAACCTAAACAAGATAATAGTGCAAGCGGAGACCACGTTGGTACAACTACCACTATCAATTATCATCTTGCATTTTTTTCACCACCCCAGACGTGTGAAAAATTGAATTCCTACGCCAATCATCACTCTCTTTAACCTGAGCTAAGGCGCATCTGATAACTACGAGTGGCACGATCTCAACTCCTTCAACCTCTTCATCACTAGCACCAATTTCGGATTGATATTCTTTTTCTGCATAATCACCCTAATTATCTGCATCCTCATCCAACTCACCAATCACGAGGGCCTTATTTCGCTCTTTCATGGGGCACTGGTGTGCAAAATGGCCACATCCTTGGCAGTTGTGATACCATGTTTGCTCACGTGCCCTCAAGCTGGTACTAGCTAGACCCGCACCCTTCATATCCCTATTGTTGGATTGAGTACCAACAGGGGCTTTGGATTGACTTCGAAAATTAGGCTTAGCTCCCTGGGAGTGGAGCCCTGACATTGGATTCACAAAAGTCGAATGACCTCACGAATCGTTGTTTCAGATACCGCTAAAGTTCTTGCACCACTTGGCAGGCATGCTCTAGAGTATTGACGTCATGAGGAATGAGCTCACATTGAAGCTTGGATCAGAGGCCCATCTTGAAATGGGAAAGGATCATCAATAGGTCATCCTCGTTGTTACAACGCATCGTATATTCATCAAACTTGGCGATGTACTCAATTACGAGCATTGATCCCTGATAAAAGGATTGTCATTGATCCAAAAGCTTCTGGTAATAAGAGAGAGGAAGGTGCTTTTCCTTTAAAATTCCTTTCATCTCAGGCCATAGTGAGACCGGATCATCTCCAGATCTCTCCACCATCCTCTTGACATTTGTCCAAAACAACTTGGCTTGGCCCACCAACTTCGTCATAGCGAACCTCACCCGACGGCGATCGAAAATATCATACCACTCAAAATAATGGTCCATGTATGCGAGCCAATCGAGGAAGGCCTTGGGATCCAAGCAACCATCATAGTTCGAGGCCACAATTTTCACGCTTTTCATTACTCGTTTATCAAGATCATGGTGATCTTGATACTCTCTAAGGGGTGGCTGGGTAAGCACCCCACCACGGCTATTACCTCGGCCACGACCTCTTCCATGTCTTCTAACTTGATCTCCTGCTTGACATTAGCATCTTCCCCATCGTTAAGGTTTGCTTGGAGGGAGGTTTCCAACTAGGTCCTATGAATATTGGTCTCATTTCTGAAGGCTACCAGTTGGTTACTGGTAGTTCTACTTTGGGCTTTGATGGCCGCAAGAGGGTTGATGGCATTGGTAGCCTCGGCAAGCTGTTCTGAATTCATTATGGGATGTAGACCGAAATTACGCCCAGTACGAGTGGGCATAAACTAGGGATCTAATGGGGAACCTAAGAATTAAAGACTCTAGTTGCAATGTAATGAGAATAGAAAGGCTACTAATCCTAGACACGACAATGTGAAAATCTACCCTAAATGCAACATGAGAGTCATATGCTAAATCTGAGGCTCTAATACCAAAATTTGATGCAGGATAGACGGCATAACCTAGAATGATGTGCTGAAACTAAATAACGAATTAATTAAAGCAATCAAAACACAAAATAAAACTACTCCATCACAAAGTTAAGGAATCCAAGTAACAAAACATGTTCCAATTCAGAGCCATAAACAATCCCTCAATGCAAATCTAACAAAATACGAGTCGATTAGGACCTATGGAAGGTAAAACCTCTATATAGCATAGGGATTATTCCGAATTCAAAGGGATTCACTTGGTTTTAGGGTTTTGGATAAACTAGGTTTAGGTTTAGAGTTTTGGATTTTGGGAATTGGGGATTTAGGTTTAGGAATTGGTGATCTATTTTGAGAACTGGGGTTTGGGGGTTTAGGATCGAAGGGCAAGGAATAGAGAGGAATGAGGGGGATGAAGCATGAGGGCTACAGAACAAAAAGGTCGTCCATACGGACAACCGCACACGTGTATCCGTACGGACATAGGCTTGGGCCGGAGTAGGTAGGGTTGGGGTTAGATGGGTTAGGGCTTGATTGGGTTGAGGTTTGGATGGACTAGGGTTTGATTGGGGTGTTGTTTTGAGGAAGATGAAAGGAAAATAAACGAGGAGAAAAATAGATAAAGTTTGAGGGAGGTAAAGAGAGAAAAGAAAAGAAAAAGAAGATAATACCTTGAAGAAGAAGAGAATAAGAGAGAAAAATAACTGGAATCACTCTATGGCTTCACACCATCTCCATTCACAAGAGGTTTTCTTGTTACTCAAAAGAAAAGGAGAGAAATTTCATTCAATGCATAATAATACTCCAAGGTTCACACGTCCACCCCTTTATAGACTAATGGCGGTGTTTTTACAAAAACATCCTTATGATTCTAAAATATTCCAAATACCCCATGAATCAACTAAAACATAAAACAACCCATAAAGTAAAAATAAAATAACTAAGGAAATAACCAAACTAATGTCTCATGATTTCTAAACTAATGTCCCATGATGTCTATGGTCAAGATGGCCCAATGAGCAACGATTTGGATGATCCAACGCTTGAAATCCAACGGTCCAATGAAAGTTTCCACTCAATCCAATGATCTAAATATGTTCAATAAGCTCCTATATAGAACCCACAATCTTTCCCAGTGTGGGGTCTTCAAAAATGCATGAACGTGCATGTGGGGTCTTCCTATGCGGCTATGTACTCAATTTGGACCCCATATAATGATCATCCGACCATAGAGATGTTGGAATTGGGGTCAAAGCTCTCCTCCTCGAGTATACTCTGAATGGTGCTTGGATGTCCTCGGCAATGGAGAAGACTCACAAGCCATTATCATGGTCCACATTTCCGGACAGGCCTCATTAAGAGGTTTGGTCCAACTAAATTCGAAGACTATGCGGTTCTCTTGCCAAATTGAGACAAACTTCCTCGATAAGAGATTACCAATCTCAATTTGAGAAATTGGTCAATAGGATTGATGGTTTACTGAAATCATTTTTAGTAAGTTCTTTTGTCAACGGATTGAAAGATGAAATCTGGCTAGATGCACAAATGTTTAACCCAAAAATGTAATGATTGTTATCAGGTTAGCCTGATTGTAAGAATAAAAGATTGCGGCTCGGCGTAGAGTTACTAGAGAAATTCTTCCTAAACCAAATTTCCAACTCGAGCTTTTGGGCCCAAAACCCTCAATCCCTCCTATTAAACGTCTCACCCCAATGGAGGCAAAAGAATGAAGGGATCGTGAGTTATGCTTTAATTGCGATGAGAAATTTGTGCCTGGTCATCGTTTGAAAACAATGGCTAAGGCCACATGGCCAAATGGCTTAATGATGATGAAGTCCAAGAGCCAAAGCCATTATTAGTGGACGAAAAAGAATCGTCCGTTGCAGGAGCATCCCATCACCATACAATCATGTGGTGGGCCGCCACAATCATAAACTTACCACAGTTCTTATTGACTCTGGGAGTAACACAATTTTGTGGACCCCACAACTGTTAAACGAATTAGCATCTCAATCTCCTCGGGAAGCCAATTTCAAGTGATGGTTGCAAATGGGGACTAACTAGTCAATTAAGGAAGGTGTTCATGTTTGACTCTTACCCTGAAAGGAGTCCCAGTCACCAATGATTTTCTTATCCTTCCACTGGGAGGATGCGACGTAGTTTTAGGCGCTCATTGGCTACGTACACTAGGTCTTATGTTGTGGGATTCCTGTAATATGTAGATAAGCTTCACATGTTGGACAACCAACAATTCGAAAGATAGGCTATTAAATCTAGGAAAAGGATAATGTTACATTTAGTTTGTCTTAAATCTATGTAGGTGGACAGCCCAAAGAATACACGACTCCAAGATATAGTATCCGAGTTTTCGGATGTTTTTAAAGAACCCAAGCAGTTACCCCCAAAATGTAGCCATGACCATAAGATTCCAATAGTGGAGGGAAGCAGCTCAATTTTTGTACAGCCCGATAGGTAACTTCATTACCCAAAAAATGAAATTGAAAACTTAATTAAAGAGATGTTGCATTCAGGCATTATTTGGCCAAGCACTGGTTCGTATTCTTCTCCAATTTTGATGGGTCGCAAGTCTGACGGCAACTAGCGGATGTACGTTGACCATCGAGCCCTAAACAATGTTAATGTTAAAGGCATTCCCCATTCCCATCATTAATAAGTGGCTTGATAAATTTCATAGGACTTCTATTTTTTCGAAATTGGATCTATGTTCGGGATATCATTAGATCAAAGTTGAGGACGCTAACATCCACAAAATGGCATTTACATATGAAAGGAATTATGAATTTCTAGTGATGCATTTCGATCTCACCAACACCCCATCTACTTTTCAGAGCCTGATGAATGAAATATTCAAACCTTACCTCTGAAAATTTATTTTGTTCTTCATTGATGATATTCTTATCTACAGCAAATCAATAGAGGACCATCTCTCTCATTTCTAAACAACCCTATCCGTACTTAGATCTCACAATTTATTTGCCAGAGAATCCAAGTGCTGATTCAGTACACCGAATGTAGATTACTTGGGCCACATCATTACCAAAGATAAGAGTCGTTGTGGACCCAGAAAAAATTTTCCACGTGAAAGAATGGCCTAGGCCGTTGACTCTCAAGTCTCTCAGAGGGTTTCTCGGCCTCACCAGATATTACCATAAATTAATCTCTAATTATGGGACTATCACGGCCCCCCCTTCCTACACTACTGAAGGACTCCTTTCTTTGGAACGACGGGACTGAGGAATCTTTTTTTTTTTTTTAATCAAAAGAATCATTATCGCATCCACCTGTTCAGGCTCTACCAAACTTCTCCAAACATTGTCCTAGAATGTGATGCTTCAAGAACGGGAATTAGGGTTGTTCTAATGTAGGATGGACGTCCAATTGCATTCTTCAGTCAAGCATTAAAAGGTACCAGTCTTTCTCTCTTTACATATGAAAAGGAAATGTTCGTTATTGTCCAGGTTGAGTGGAGACCCTATCTGTCGGGCAAACCCATCCTTATCTGAACATATCAGAGGAGCCTTAAATATCTCCTTGAATAAACGATCACTAGTTACTACGCCTACCCAACAAAAACCTCTCTAAAGTTTTAGGATATGACTATCAAATTGAATATAAGAGAGAGAGAGAGAGAGAGAGAGAGAGAGAGAGAGAATAGGGTAGCCAATGCACTTATCATGCCAACCAGGAGAATGTGTTGCCATATCTGCTCCAATATACACTTGGAATAACCTCTGCATTTCCTACCTTCAAGAAACATTTTTTTATGGAGATCAAAAACACTAGGATAAAGGAGACCTGGACCCACTTAAATATTCCAATAAAAATGGCATATTTTATTACAAGGAGCATGTCCTGCTGAGTCCAAAATCAACTTTAATTCCAAAGGTGTTGAAGGAACTCCACAACACTCCTACTGGACATTCGAGGTATCACAAGACTCTTTTCAAGAATTAAATCTATTGAGAGCCCAAATACGGCAGTTCATCAGGGAGTGACACTTGTCAATGGCACAAATACAAATGCATTACTCCATTGGGACTTACAGCCATTGGATTTACCTGATCACATCTGGACAAGTATTTCAATGGACTTCATCAACAGGCTTCCCCACCATCCCATGGTAAAACCGTAATACTTGTTGTAGTGGATCACCTTTCCAAATATGCCCATTTTATTGCACTACATCACCCTTATACGGCATTTGACATGGCATAGTTATTTGTTGAAGATGGTGTTAAATTACACAGATTACCCTCATCAATCATAAGTGATAGGAACCCCACCTTCACTAACCATTTCTAGCAAGAACCTTTCAATTTACAAGGTACGCGGAATGAACTCTGGCAAACTAATGGACAATCAGAGGTGGTCAATTGAATGCTAGTAACTTACCTATGATGCTTCACCAGTGACCATCCATCTGGATGGTTAAAGTGGTTACCTTAGGCTAAGTATTGGTATAATACTACAGTTTATTCATCCACAGGAATATCTCCTTTTGAAGTTGAATATGGCTAGAAGCCCCATACTCTATTTTCCTATGTGCCTAGGACCACCATGGTTTAGCCGATTAATGAAGAACTACATTCCCACAATGAGATTCTCAATTCAACCTCTTCACTACACACCCATCGAACGGACTATGAGTTCCATGTTGGAAATTAAGTTTATTTATGTCTACAACCTTATCCCCAGTCCTCGGTGGTTGTTCATAAATCCCTAAAACTTTCAACAAGATATTAAGGGCCATTTGAAATCCTACAGCACGTGGGGCCCATTGCCTATATAACATATTCTCCCATTCTATCAACGGATCTAATATCGTGCAACCTCGGCCTCAGGTGTTATTGGACCGTCAAATGGTCAAGAGAGGCAATCTAGCAGTCTCAGAAGTGCTCATTCAATTGGAGGGGTCACAACCGGAGAATGTCAAATGGATTTCTTACTCCACCTAATCTGAATTTTTTCCCGACTTTACCCTTGAGGACAAGGATAGGCAAAGGGGGGAAGAGTGTTACAGCAAGGTTAGAAGTTATGGTGGTTATGGAAGGTTAGAGAACTTATAGGAAGTTATGGAAGGTTGGAGAAGTCATGGAGGGTTAAAGAATTTATAAAAGTTGTAATTAGTTTGTACGTCTCTATTTAATTACAATGAATGCATGGAATCTCTCTCTCTCTCTCTCTCTCTCTCTCTCTCTCTCTCAAAGTTGTAATTAGTTTTGTACTTAATTACAATGAATGCATGGAATCTCTCTCTCTCTCTCTCTCTCTCTCTCTCTCTCTCTCTCTCTCTCTCTCTCTCTCTCCATATCAGGAAGATTGCATTCGCCCCAAAATTCTCCATACCATTCCTTCATTAACACGTGAAATTGACTCCAAAAATTAACCTACATACCAGAATTCATCTATTCAAAACAGGGGTCAATGATCAAAAGGTTGAAAGATTTAAATTGCAAAAACAAACAATTCCAAATTCATCAATTCGCTACCAGACAATTTAAATTTCCTTGGTCATCTTTCGAGTCACAATTCCTAATTTGCCAAGAATGAGAAAATCAGCGTCGTCGTCATCTAAGCCTTATCCCAACTAATTGGCATCAATTACATGAATCCTCTTTTAACATTCCACTCTATCAAGGATCACATCCTTAGTTGTAAAACCATAGGGCATCGTCTTTTCTCATTACCCCCATGCCTTTTTTAACCTTTCCCCTTACCCTTGTACAGCCTTCAACTTGAACCAACTCGTTCCTAACCAATGCAATACTTGGTCTCTGTCGCACATGGCGAAACCATCCAAGTCTACTTCCCTTCTTCCTATTTTACCTATTGGTGTTACCCCCAAGTTCAATTGAATGCATTCATTTGAAATTCTATCTTTCCTCAGCTTACCACTCATCCATTTCAACATCCTTCATTTCACTACACTCATCCTATGAAGATGTTCCCTAATTGCCCAACATTATGTCCCATTAACATATAGTTGGTCTTATATCAATCCTATAAACATTCCCTTCAGTTTGATTGGTACGTGGTGATCATATAAAACTCCAAAGGCGCATCTCCATCTTGAACAACAACTTGAATTCTACGAGTAATATCTTTCCCAATCTCTCCACTCTCATGAATTATTGACACAAATGTATCAAAAACAGTCATTTTGGTGTACTTCTAGGTCAGCAACCTTAACTAATACCTTGTTTCCACCCCTATTGTTACTAAAATTGCATTTGATATATTCTACAATTTAAGGTGTATCATAATTGGTAACGGCCGCAAGGTATTCTGTATCGATAACGGTGGTCTTAACGGTCACCACCATTAACAATACAAGTATCGGCCGTAGCGGTCAATGCGGGAGCGTAATGACTGTTACGAGCCCCGTAATGGTTGGAAATTTTCATTTGTCTGAAAAATTCTGAAAAAAAAAAATAACCTAGAAAATCCAGAATAATGTAGATGTTCCAAATGTGTTCATTTTTTGTTTTGAACTTGTTTATGTAGTGTAACAGTCCACTCTTTGGTGAGAGTGTCGTATCGGGATGTCTAGTAAATTTGTGAACATGATTATATGTCTCTGATGTTTACGCATCACAATCAAGCATTAGAAGTAGAAATTATAAATTAAAAAAAAAAATTTGCATAAATACTACTTTTTCAATTTTTTTGAAAAAAAAAAGCCATTGGAACTTCTATTCGCTCAAATCACTTCAATCTATAGTTTTAATCTTAAAAACTATAGTAAGAGTGGTCAAAATCTATTGTGAAATGATCTAGGAAAGTTTTTGAAATGAGAAAAGTGAAAAAATAAAGAGAAGAATGGATTTAAATAGAAAAAATGATTGTCTTTCAACCGTTATGGGGCCGTTACAGGGGTAAGAGTCGTTATGCCCTGTAACGGCCTTTACGGCCATCGTAACAATCGAAACGGTCCCAAAAAACCAACTGCCCCGTTTTACCCCCGTTTCTTGTAACAGTTATAGCCATTACCTATACATATCGGCCTTTACAGGCGTATCGTAACGGATAGAAAGCAGTCAAACACCTTGAACGACCACCACCATTACTGTTACTATATGGGTCATTACAGCTGTTATGGTTAGTGTTGTCAAAATTCTACAATTTACAATTTACAATATACAATTTGAGTCAAATCTTAAGCAAAACAGTTTGAATCCCACCTCGAATCTCTTTTTTATATGAATCCTACAATTCTATGATTTGAATCCTATGATTTACGATTCAAATTATACTTGTTCTCATCTATTTTAAGCTTCATTTGCTTTCGTTTTATGTTTTTAAATTGGTGGGGGCTTTAAGAATTATTTAGAAAAGGTAAATTATTTTATTTTGTTCTTTATGAGAGATTAAATGATATATAAATTCTATTCAACGTTAAATCAAGGAGCTTTTTTTATAATTGTCTTACTTAACCGGTCGAAACACCAAATTGATGTATGACTTATCTGGAATGTTTTTATGGATGGTTACAATCATATTGACTTATCTGTATTGTGGAATGATGGTTAGAAATCAAATTATCTTTTTTCCATTGGTCTATAGAATCAAATGTGCTTTTCTAACGTGATTCTACATTCAAGAAAGGTAAACTAGAACATAAATTATTAACATACCCTTACATGCTTTTTAAGGGAAATTTTTTTGAAAGACAAAAATAAAGGAAAGATAAAAATCCTTTAACACTATCATGACATGGTATTACTTGGTGCATATTGATGGTAGAAGGATGATTGATGAGTTTTAAATTTTTTTCTGATTGATTCATTCAAATTTTTAAGATAATTATTATAAAAAGAATCTTACAATTTATTTGCAATTCAATATGATTCAACCCCTATTAAGATGTACGATATGATGACGATTTTTCCAACATTGGTTACATTCTCTTTTTTTCTTCTTTTAAAAAAAAAAACAAAAAAAAAAAAAACTATATTAGCCCCATTATGGTCAACCTATACTGGTCCCATTATGGTTGTTACGGGGCCAATACAGGTCATTTTTACGTAATGGCCGTTGTGGACGCTACGACCCCATAACACAACGGTTGGCACCGTTACTGTTACATTACAGCCATTATGAGGCGACCAATACAGCCCCATAACGGCTATTACGGCACACCATTAGTCCAATCATACATAACGCTTCAACAATAGATTAGAAATGTATCTACAAGCAATCACATGCTCAGACTACCCTACCTGTTTTTTCTTCTTTGGTCTCCTTTTTCTTCGTGGCTTGTGAGCGTCAGAGTTGGAACTAAGATTACTATGGCCTGTTCGGGGATTAGACGATCCCCAACTCTTCGAAGAATTTCCACTCCTGCTATGGGATGTGTTGCTAGATGTGGAGAACTCTACCTTCTCAATGGATTGTTTCTTACTTGATGGGTGTGCAATCCTCGTTTGAGCACGGCCAGCGGTTCTGGATGAAATAGTCAATGGACGAGGTGGAGGCATTAGAACTCGAGCAGACACATGCCTCTGCAGAAAGAGAAGTTTAGGATAAGTTTGGGCTGTGACTGATACACTAGTGTACTTCTTCAACAAGCACCAAAATTCCCAAGTCATACAACAAGACCTGATTCTTTTCATCGCTGGACATGCCAGATGCTGCTTTTCCAGAAGTACTTGAAGCCTGTTCTCTGCAGAATAGAGAGCAGTAAATTCTCCCATGTTAGTAGATGGCAAAAGAAATCTCAGACTATTCCACAAATAAAAAGCTTTCAAAAAAACAAACTTCAGATAAATGACACACATGCATAAAAATAAGTAATCCTGCAGTACACAACCACTTTTTTTAGGAAAAGAAAAGTGGTTGTGCACTGCAGGGATGGTTGTTTAATTTTAGGGCTTTTGACATATAAACCCCAGCCTTTTGGCCTATACCCAAATTCCCCCTACCTTTTAAGGGTTCCTAAATAAACACTATGTTTTCAAGCTAGAGTCTAATGCCACCCTCAGTAGTATTCTGCCATGCTAGCTTGATGGAAAGGACAAAAAGCAACCGTTAGCAACAGGCAAAAGGATTTAAAGATTTTTTCCAACCTTATGGATAGATCAATTCTCATGTGCTTCATATTTACATGTGTGCTCACATGTGCATGTGTACAGCTTTACATGAGTGTGGCACCAGCAAAGGGAGTAGGTAACAGGTGTGAATATGTGGAATGATGGTTGGTAACAACTATGGTAAAAGGGGTAATGTCCCATTAGTAATACTAGCTCATTAACAACAGGGATTTTTTCTTTTTTTCTTTTTTTGATAGGAGTTTATTTATCAATAAAGATTTGGGTATAGTCCAAAAGGCAGGGGTTTATATGTCAAAAGCCCTTTATTTTAATATATTAGTTACTAATAAGAAATTAGAGTTGCAGAAATACTAGCCTAAAGCTAATTTAAAGAACAGAGATATTGTTGGAGTTGTGGTTGTTGATGTCCATTTTTAAGTTTGATTGGAGAATAATCTATAGCTGACCTGAATTAGTTGGTATAATGCTTAGATGACAATGATTGGAATAAGCTGCAAATGTGAAAGCATTCACCTTGGTCTTCTCTTCGGGGCTATTCCACCCAGTGCAATGCACCAGCCAGCCCCCAGAGGGTAAAATGAGGGGGCTTGATGTTAGGATGCAATCAGTCAGTGAACTTCTGTGAAATCAATGAGAATTCTTATTTTGATATCTGACAGCAAATTACTGAGAAAGGACTATGACGACAATGGCAATGACGATGATTGAGTTCGGAGAGATAAAGAAGGAAATTGCAGAAGTAAACAAGGACAGCGATATAAATATCGATAGCATCGGCGGATACTATTGATATCGTGTTCAGCCAATACGAAACAGCAGGAAGTTGAAAAACTCCTCCATATTGTCCAACATATCACGAAACATCACAATGTATCAATGATATATCAATAACTGCGACATTTTGACATTATTGCCATTATAAAATGGTTGATATTGTCGACACATGCAATACATTATTGCCATTACATGTCATGAAGATATTGTCACTTTCCGATATACATGGAATCAGTGTTCGAGTTGTCGGTATCGCTACGAGTTTTGCTGGCCGGAGATAAAGATATAATATCGTTATCGCCGATAATATCACCGATAACCGGAAATGCAAGGAAAAAGGGGGAAATATGGGGAAAATGGTGGAATTTTTCAGTGAAACTTCAGGACATGCCTAAATACACATATTTACATATTCAGGAATGAAAATTTTGCAAAAAGAATACATTAAATTAGAAGTTTCCATTTAATGGGGGCCAAAAAGTATGCGTTGTCATAAGAAATCACTCAAATAGTAACCAAAATTAGTTTATATAATATAAATGCAAGCTTACAACAATTAAGACATGCAAAAGTAAATGAATTGAAAAAAATACACATTTCTGGCCATGTTTCATCCCCACATAGAGTGACAAGGTGGCTCGTAATCATTGTCCGGATCCCGTGGCAGTTGAGAGTAGTACTGCTGCCCAACATATTGGCAGTACTGTTCCCAGGTCATCCTCTGCTCGTACTAATTGAGGAACTCTCTTATGTACCTCTGATAGTCATCATCCCCAAACGAGTACGCCTAGACGTGGGAATTGCGTGACATACATCGACGGCATTTCCTGAGCAGGGTACTGAGGGAACAGATCAAGTCCAACCCCGACTCCTTGATAGTATTGCTGTCAGTTATACGGGTACCCCGAATATCCTCCTGTCAAAGGGTCATGACTCGAAGAACTATCTTCCGGCTGCCTATACCTATGGGTAGAAGAGCGTGACTGAATGTCAGAGTTGCCATGACCATACCCGTGATATCCCCCATGAGCATAAGGTGGGACAGAGGTGGAGCTCCCCTAATCTGAACTTATGCCCATAGATGACAAGCTGCGTGTGAGAGCATCAGCCGCGGCGCGTCCGGCTTTCTTCTTCGAACGACGCTCGAACATATATCTGGGCTCTGATGCTCTCGCCCTAGATGGTGGACGAGATCCATGATCCTCGCCCTGAGTGGCATGGTCAAAACTCTGCTCCTCAGTGAACTAGCCAACGAATCATTGGCTCTGAGCCGTCGTGTACCCCCCACCACTGTCACCCCCACCCCCACTAGTACCACCTATACTAGTGTCGGTGCCTCCGTCCCCTCCCTCATCACCATCATCATCGTCATCATCATCGTCCCCAGGACCAGTGTCAAGTGGGGGTTAAGTCTCATCATCATCATCACTCACTACAACTTGATGATGAGGCGAGGGTCGTGAAAATGCTTCTTCACCTTCATTGGAACGCGTCGAACACCTCACCAAAGGATCAAAGGAGTCTGTATCCGCCTTTTGTTCCTCTACTACCTGATCGACATCGATACCCAGAGCCGCTGCTCCCTCGGCTACCTGTGGAGCAGGGCCTCCCTCCGCATCATCTAAATCAGCTGATTTGACCCACTCATAAAGTGGGTCCTCATCATCATCACCTATCTATGCCATGTTACCTATAGACAACAAGTCTAACGGGTCTTGATTTTTCTCCATGTCTCGGTCTACCCGCAACTACCTCTCTCTTAACTTCATATTGTAATGGCAGTAAACGAGCTTTTGCAGCTTCTCATATGCTAGTTTGTTCCTCTTGCTATTGTGTATGAGTGATCATGTGCTCCAATTCCTCTCACACGGTGAGGAGGATACAGTCTGTGCGAGAACACGGACTGCCAATAACTGCAATGCGGGCGTGTCGACTCCGTACATCGCCTACCACTCACCTATATATCCATGAGAAGCTTGTTTTAGTTTAAAGTTTAAACGAAAAATGCAATTACCTAATTATATTACCATATTCACACGGCATCATCGTTTCAGTCGATGCTTTTGCTAGTGCGGATGAGAACGTACCCCTCGCATCCCTAAACCGCAACAACTATAAATACGGATTCACAAGTCATTATTTTTAATCACCCATATTTCTAGAGGCTATAAGGAAGAAATTTTATTGCATTACCTAGTTACCGAAATCTGCTTGCACTGTTGATTCTGAGAACAATCGTTCAAACGCCTCGTGGACGGCCATCGTCAAATCTTGATTCTCATGGAGCCGATGTTTATAATGAAATTTGGGATTCAGGTAGTATGCTGAAACTCAAATATTAGCTACTCAGTTGTATTAACATGCAAACAAAAGTGATGCTTAAAATACTCAGTTGTATCAACAAACTTACCAGCTTGGTGGAGTGGATGCTCAAGAGTCCCAGTCCATCGACGATCGATGATATTGATCACCCACTGATACGAAGTGGGGATTGCAGTCATTATCCCGTCTCATAATTCTCATAAGCTCATAAATTGAACCCATCAAAGGCCACATCTCATTATCTACAGCTCGTAGGACCTTGTACATTGGATGTAGGAAGGAAACAACATTGTGAACTTTATCCTAGAAGGTATCGGAAAACACTATATTCGAACAAGTCTTTGCACCCTCAATCTTCTTCTGATTCCACTCCATGTATCTCTCAGATCTGAACAAATTTTTGAGACTCACACAGTACCTATATAAGCTGTCGAGTGCAATGAAGTTCGTGGCAAATCGTGTCGCACTTGGTCTAACGATGTCCCCTCCACAACACTCACGCATTGCAGCCAACAACCATGAGTGATTATATATAAAGTTTGTCACTTTCCTCGCATCCTGGATAGTTTTCCTAACAGAATCCCTCTAGCATATCTCCTCGAGCATTAAATCAATGCAGTGTACCGCACACGGGGTCCAATAGAGATTGAACTTCTTCATCAATTTCTTCCCCGCCTTAACGAACGCACTGCCATTGTCCGTCACAACTTGGACAACATTCTGGGACCCAACATCTCTAATCACTCCTTTTAGGAGAGCATATATGTATTTATGATCTTTTATTCTAGCCCATACATCAATGGATTTGAGGAAAACCGGTTGTCCTCTACAATACACCATGAAATTGATAATGGACAATTTCGTGGGTCCTGTCCACCCATCACACATGATTGTTACCCCATACTGCTTCCAGTTCGGCTTGAGTCCACGTACCCAAGCCTGCATCTCCTCGTACTCCCGATCGAGGTATACGCCAAGAATTTCCTGTGGCGTGGGAGGCTTCATGCCTGGCTCGGCACGCTGCACCTCCTCAATCATATTTTTGAAGTGAGGACTGACTGCTGCATTTGCTGGTACATGGCTCGAGATGAACCACCTAGATATAGCGCCACCAACTTTCTCCCTGAGCCCCTTGCTCCACACATTTTTTAATCTTTTTTATTAACGCCTGCAATGGGTGCATCTGGGACACGAGCGCTTTGCGTGCGTTGTAGGCCATGCCCGCTGCCTCCCTCAAATCGTCTGCTGCTCCCACCAGCCTCATATTGGGACGTCCCAAACGACGGCCTGCTCTCATCAATCCGTCCTCTTTGCTCCCCCTCCCACTCTGAAGCCCGAGACTCACGAATCACTTATCTAAAATCACTCCTTTCTCGAGCCGTAACACAATCATCGGGGTACACAATCCCCTCATCATCGTGATCATCGTGCTCGTCGATAGCGCCTAAGCCCCGTCCAGTGCCTCGTAGCTCCTCCCTCATATCCCTCTCCCAATCCTTTTGCTGCAGCTTGCGTGACTTCGCTTCATTCAACACTCTTCTCATCTCCTCTCTCACTGGCCTTGTTACACTTAGACAGTCTTTCACATTCTTGTATCCCCCTGCCAAATATTCCTTTAGCCTAGACACTCCCTCACTCCGTATCACTTGGCCACAATAGTTGCATATGGCTGCATATTTATTCCCCTCCACTGGTCGTCCATGTTTCCACCCAATGTCCCTTGCTCCTCCTTTTACCAATCCAGATGACATTTTGCTCCCTAGTAGTATACAAATTTGCAATAATGGACAAAAAAAAAAAGTGCATCGGCTCGTATTCATTGTAATAAGCCCAAATCATTTCAAGGGCTAAGATGTTAGATCAAATCAAATTTTCATATAAATTACAATTGAGGAAAGAGTCTACAGATTGCATACTGAGTAAACTTTATGGGGCCTACTATGATTTATACATACAATATGATGGGTCCATGTAAATGAATGGTGGACGTTATCTCCCAACTTATTGCCTCTGGTGTAGCCCATTTAATTAACTGATCATCCTGATTTTTGGGAATTTGGAGTAAAACTCACAGTTTCATAGGATAGACGGGTTGGATTTTACTTTATGAATGCATGTGCATGAAAGCGACATGGAGCAACGGGTAGAGGATTAAGTGCGGCCCCAGCCTCATCCACGACAGTGCGGTCCCAGCCCCACCATGATGTATATGTTTCATCCATTTTTACATACCATTATAGGGCTTTATACCAAAAATGATGGGAATATAAATCTCAGGTGGACCACACCACAGGAAAATAATAGTGATTGGATATCCACCATTCATCATGGCGGGGGCCACAGAGCACCGAACACTAGCCATTGGCTGGTGGCAGGGGCGTAGACAATCCGTTTTTTTTTTTTTTTGGACGTGGATTAGATGCTGACAAGGTCAGTAGCCAAGTGGCTACTGAAGTGGCGTCACCAAGCTATGTGGACCCACCATGATGCATGTGTTGTATCCATACCATCCAACCATTTGCAGAGATCGTTTTATGCGTGAGAAAATGAATGAGATAGATCTAAAGTTAAAGTGGATCCACCACAGAAAACCATGGGAGCAATCACACCCACCATTTAAATATTTATAGGGTCCACTGTGATGTATTTTTGAGATCCAACCTATTCATAAGTTAACATCAAAATAAATGAAGTGAAAATAAAAATATCAGCTTAATCAGAAACTTCAGTGGCCCCTAAAATTTTTTGAACGCTGGACGTCACTGTCCCCACTGTTTTCTATGGTGGGGTCCACTTGAACTTTAGATCTATCTCATTCTTTTTCTCATGACATAAAAATATCTCTCCAAATTAATGGATGGTATGGATACAATACATGCATCATGGTTGGGTCCACATAGCTCAGTGACGTCACATCAATAGCCATTTGGGTTAGCCACCCCATTGGGGATCGATGCCATGTGTTGAAATGAGGTATCTCCACTCAGTCTGCGAGTTGAGCTATGGTTCTAGGTGTCTTTGGCTACGGCTTTTGTCAGTAGCCAATCCAGAAATCGGATTAGCTACTGAGTTACTCAGTACACTCTAAGTTGGGCCCACTGTGAATTTATGCGGTTTATCCACACCTTCCATCTGTTTTTTCATATCATTTTAGGCGTTGAGCCCAAAATTGAAGCTTATACAAGTCTCAAGTGGACCATACCACAGGAAACGGTGGAAATAATGATTTCCACCCTCGAAACCTTTCCACCCCATGCAGCGCAGGACTGAGATTTCCTTCCTGTGCTGCAAGCTCAGGTGGGGCCCGCTGTGATGTTTGTGAAACACCCTCCCCGTTCATCAGTTTTGTGAGTTCATTTTATGACATGATGCCAAAAACGAACCGTATCTAAAGCTCAATTGAGCCTAAAAGGTGATAATTAAACGTCCACAGTTGAAATATTTGTGGGGCCACAGAAGTTTTAATTCATGCCAATATTTTTGTTTTCAGTTCATCTCAATAGTAATGATGTTATTAACGGTACGGATGGCATCTAAACATCACTGTTGAACCAGGAAGGTTTCAACGGTTGGAATTTCCCAAACCACATTTTTCCTTTAGTACAGCTCACTTAAGCAGTTGAACGTGAACCAGGAAGGTTTCAATTGTGGGGTCCACCGTGATTTATGTATTTTATCCACTCCGTCCATCCATTTTAGCAGATAATTTTAGGTCTTGAGCCTAAAAATGAAGTATATCCAAACGTCAATTGGACCACACTGTAGTCAACACTATGAATTGAAATCTACCGTTGAAAATTTCTGGGGGCCACAAAAGTTTTGGATCAAGCTGATATTTGTGTTTTCCATTCATCCATGTCTGTGTGATCTTATGAACAGGTTAGATGAGAAATAAACATCACTATGGGCCCTAAAAAGGTTTTAACGGTCGAAATCATTATTCCAACTGTTTCCAATGGTATGGTCCACTCGATCTTTGGGTATGCTTAAATTTTGGTCTCAACCCCTAAAATAAGATGGAAAAACGGATGGACCGCATGGATCGACCAGATACATTCTCGATGGGCCCAGAAGAATGTGCTCGGTACGTTAAGAGCGTACGGAATCACGTACGCGATCCCATTTACGCCCGCTCGATCCCCATTTATGCCCGCCCAATCCCCAAATTCCGAAAATCCCTCTCAAATTTCAAATTTCCATCTCCTTCCCACTGATTTCTCCAAAATTTCAACCGAAAATCCCTCTCCTTCATCCCAAATAAGGAAAAAAAAACCCTCAAAGATCTCGCCCCGCAAGCGGATTCGAGAAGTTGCAGGATTTTTCGATGGAAAAAAGGAAATTTTTGGGGTTGAATTTTACCGGATATTGCCAATTTGCACTCGAGGCTTTGAATTCGCGTCTTCCTCCAGATCCGGGCGAAAAAACAGGTAATTTTTCGATTTTTTTTACATTTTTTCGCCGACAACTACCCCTTTTATCGACAAAGGGGGTTGTTGGCTACAGTTCCCACCCGTGGTTGGTAGGAACAATGAAATATCGCCGATATTTTGGAAAATACCGATAATCCGACGAGATTATCGGCGATTTTTGGGAGCGAATCGAAAAAACGGGATTTCGGTGTCGCATAGCCGGCGACACCGATATTATCGGCGATACTTCGATAATATCACCGATATTTTATATACTGCATGGAATATTTGAGTGCGTAGTTGCGAGAGAGTCGAGGAGGACGATGATGTCATGAGAGTTGTTGCATACAAGCATATAGTTAATAGTTTTTATATTTTTAAAATCACATATAAAACTAACAGACAACCATGATTAATTTGCAAGCAAATGGTGGGCCCTGTACAGGAGTAACTGCAAGACTTTACAACGATTGGCTATCCACATACTCGCACAAACAGTGTCACCATCAACACGTGATCGAAATTGAAACATGTTCTCACTCATTCACATGAATAAGCATAATATGTTGGATTACAAGATATTCCAAAAGATGGTATTCTGCCACTGTAACATGAAGCTTGGAGAGGCCGACATGAGCAGAAGGTGCAAGAAGAGCAGAAGATGACCCGTTAACTCTCATGATGATTGGTCATAATGCATTTTATGAAGGAGAGACAGATGACCCACTATACAAGTGGGTTAAGTCAACTTACATAGATAAGGTAGATGGTCGCCCGGTTCCGGGGCTAGCAGAAGAGCCAGCATGCATAACAGGGCATTGACATTAATGTTGTTATAGATGAGACAAGATCTCCCCCAAAGCTTTTAACCCATTGTCAAGCAACCAAGCATCAGGATCTTATGGGACACATGGGGGGGCACACTCTCTCCGACACCAACAACGACACGAAGAGTGACGGCGGTGGCGGAAATCGTGGTGATGGTGATTGTGATAGCGGCACTAGTGGTGACAACGACCGTGATATCCATAACGAGAGTCAGAATCAGAGGCCCTCTTAGCCCATTCATTAGGGAGAAAACTTGACCATGCCACCCAAGACGAAAACCAAGGTTCTCGCCCTGTCCCAACACAGGCTTCTCAAATATCACCATAAGTAAAAACAACTGAGTGGCACTGAGAAGAAGTCTTTAGCATGAAGCATGAGGTCCATAGACATCAGTGGTGGGTAGAGCAACTCTTGTTTTGTACCACAATATGGATATGGATTATATGGTTATAGACCTCACAGGTACGTGAGTGACTCCAACAATTACGGTATACAAATGTAGTCATTCGACTACGGATAGAGCAGGAGTATGCTTATGCATATGAACAAGGATATCCAAAGTATAACTATGGGTAGATGTGTCCAAGAGTCGCATATATACTCAGCCTATATCCAGCTCCAAATCTGCATCAGCCACAGACTGAGAATTACGCAGTACCCACGGATGGGTGTACTAATCCAATTCAGAGATGATGAGTATCAATGATATGTGAGAGAGTATCTTAATTGGTATCATTCTACTGTGACCTGAGCATATTATTGTCAATTCGTGGAAGAGCAATACTATGGGCATCTTCATGGAAATGGAGATGATGACTTTGAGTTGTCACGTACTCTATGCAATTCTAAGGTACAATCACAAAGTGTAATGACGGCGCAAGTATATTTTTACTTATTTTTGGCCTTTTGAAGATATTGTTTATGTTTTCAACATGTCTTCTATGATTTATAAATAATATGTATTGATTTTCATATAATTGCATACTTCTACTAAATAGTGTATGGTTTAGGACCCTATACAAAGGAAACTTATTGTGTACTTGTTTTTTGTGATCTTTTGATTGCTAACTTATAAGCGTGTAAAATGTCTTTTTTAATCTTTAAAAAAATATTTTCTTTTTTAAAATCCCCTAAAGTTTCATTTGATGATTCAATCAAATTTCCAATATTTCCCAAAAATAGTGATGCATTCTGTGATACATGCGCCTGTCGAAAAAGAAAAAAAATAAAACAAAACTGCGATATATGCGATATATCCCATGCAATATACTAATATGTTTTTGTATCCCAATGTGATACCGATAGTTAAATTACTGAACAAGGAAATATACATGGGCCTGAATTTCTCCTGGAAAAATTCTCACTCTATTTTTGCATCCTCAGAATAATGTCATTAACACCACAGAATAGACTGCAATTCTTGTCAAGGAAAACAATTAAAATGGGCCAAGTGGAAGCATCTATTTCATTCTTAAACCAATACGAATGTAAAATATCACTTCTTATGTAAAGACAGAAAACCTTGTGCTTTTATCTGTCCATTCGTCGTCTGCATCCGCTTCATCACTTGAACTTCCACTCATGAAGAAATCATCCTCGCTCATGTCTAAAATGCCGTCATCCTCACTTCCTGTTTCTGTTAAGGCAACATGACAAAGACAAAATATCAGATCCACAAGATAACAACAAGAAATGTCCTGATTTACGCTAATCAGAACTGAAAATGCAGGTAAGCGGAAAAAACATCATGGTAAAAGTAATTGGTCTGTACATGTGTCCCATGCTAATGTACATGACAGATTGATAGCAATCACATATTGGCTGTAGAAGCATCAGAAGGCATTGGATTCATTGGGTGGTCGCTAACAGCAATGTAACAGCTTGTAAGAATACAAGGTTCCTTTTTTAAGAATTAAGGCAAAGAGACTACCTTCCAAATCCTTCCCACTAGCTGCTGCAGCCATGATATTGTCTTTGATCTGTTTGCGTAATCTGTTTCTCCTATCAACCATTTCTGAACTGTCGCCTCCCATGAATAAAGAAACATATTTCTCAGTCTTGGGGAAGAACTGCAGTTCAAAGAACACCATCAATAGCTTTGTTTGTGCCATTTTCTGAAGTACTCAGAACTCACGTCAACCAATGAACCCAAAATGTCCAATCACATAACCAAAATTATGAAGCAGGTATTTGGCAGGTAAATACTTGAATCAAGCATTGATCAATCAAGACAATATATAATCTGCACATGAACTAAGTGATTATGCACTTTCCCTTAATAGAAGGCAAACAAAATTTCAAACGAAGCTTCTTCCAGTCGAGCTATACATGAGTTGAACCAAGTCAAGCTTGGCCCAGCTCGGCTCAGCTCAGCCAGCAGGCTACCCCAGCTCGAACTCAGCTCCGCTTGGTCCTCGATCCTGACTGGCCAGCTCGAGCCGAGTTTGAGCTTGAGCTCGATCTTTCGATCCAAGTTCAAGTTCGAGCCTACAAGCTGAGTTCGAGTTTTAAGTTTTAGGGCTTTTAATCTATATAATATATATAATATATAATTTATTTTAATATATAAATATATACAAAATATTTATATTAAGTGAACCCGATCTGAGTCGAATTGATTCAAACCGAGTCAAGTTCCGAACCGAATCAAGTTGAGTTCAGTCCAGCTAAAACTCGGCTCGAAATTTTTTCGAGTTCAAAAAATCAGCTTGACTCAGCTCGAATCCAGTTTCGAGCTGAGTCGAGTCGAGCTTTTCCGGGCCGAGTTGAGCGAGTTAACCGAGCTAACTTGGTTCATGTACAGCTCTATCTTCCAGCACCTAATCACATCAATGCAGTGGAATAGGTTGTATTTCTGTCTCCCTACCCAAGCAAAGTTTCTCCAAAGATACCTTCTAGTTACAGCACCAAGCCATTCAGGCCTAAACCGGAACAATGGAACTGCAATCCATCGGAAAGAGCAAAACTAGTTCCTGGCAGAGGCAACAGGGGCCAACGCAATCTTAACTTGCGAAGTCCAACATGAAAGTTTCCAAACATCTGTCTGATCTCTTCAATCCATATACGAAGCTGCCACTTAAGCCCTTCAGTTTTAAAAAGAAAAACCAGGCACCTCAAAATAAGTCTTGGACAGACCAGCTGGGCACAAGGCTCTCAGAAAGAGAAGACCGTACTTTCTGCAATCCCACAATCCAAATATTGCTGAAGGATGTGTCCAAATAAGAGGAATCGGGGGCATGGAAATGAAAAAAAAAAAAAAGAATGATTATCTAGAGATTATTTCCATCAACACTGTTGAGAAAGGGATTCCATTTTTTAGTGTCCAGTTTGGATAGCTAATGGAATTCTCATATTCATTGGACAACGGTCACCTCATTTATTGCGTCAAAGAATCCTGACTAAGGTATTCAATAACAGTAGCTATAAGGCCTAGCCTTGTGGCTGTTATGATACTAGCCATAACAACCCGTAATGCCCATTACAGCCTTGTAACGGTCAAAATTGTTTTAAAGGAAGAAAATGTATGTATCGGCCCATTACGGGACATGTTTTTCACGATGTGCATTACAACCTCGTATCGTGTAATGGCTCCAACCGTTACCATTACCTAACCGTTTTTTAATACCATGATCCTGATTGTAGATAAGGATAATGATTACCATGGAACTAGATTCAATAGCCTAAATCCAAAGGGGCCCGAGTAGAGTGGGGTGGCCTGTGGATGCAGGGGCACACTCGGGGTGGGCGGCCCACAAAACCCATGGATTTGGGGCCCGTGTGAGATGGGTGGCTCGTGTGAGGCAGAACTCATGGATTTGAGGCCCACGAGGAGGGTTCGGCCGAGGACCTAACCCATGGATTTGGGGCCTGGGCTATGAGATAAAGAGATTAATTCATCATGCTCTATCAGTTCGAGCTTTTAGAGCAAGTGGTTAGAGCCCAAAAATGAGGCAAATCCAAAGCGTATGTAGACCACACCACAAACCACAATGGAAATGGAAAACCTGCCATTGGAAACTTTTTTAGGGCCACAAAAGTTTTGGATCAAGTCAATATTTATGTTGTTAGTTCATCAATGACTATTTTACCTTATGAACAGGTTGGATGACAGATACACATCATTATGTGTCTTGTACCAATTTTAGTTTTTAACGGTAGAGGTTTTTATCTCCCCTGTTTCTTGTGGTGTGGGCCACTTGAGCATACAATTTGCCTCATTTTTTTGGGGCTCATGCCCTAAAATGAGCTAGCAAAAAGGATGGACGGTGTGGATCAGAAATATACATCGTGATGAGGCCCACGGATTTTACAGAGGCAATTTCATCCAATATAGTTACGGTTTTCGAGGCAGAATTACCTCCCATTTTCTCAAACATATATAAAAAATAATCATTATGATACTCCCAGCATTTACCAATAATTACTTGGAACCAAACAAGCCTGAGGGTTACTACAGGAATGAAAGGTGAAAAGGATTGAGTATCTGGCATTCCTATCAAGGCAGGGAAAAGGCAATTATGACCTCAGGATCAAGAGAAATTCACCTGATTACTACTCCAATTGCAAAGAATGTCCAAACCATTCACCCTTGAGGCTCATTCACAAGAAGGCACAACTAACAAGAAGAAAAATCTTTCCTTTACTTGGGAAAGAAAGGGTTATGGTTGGGAAATTGATCAAATTATAGCTTTTACAAGCCACTAATGATCGGACCAAAAAAAATGAATGAGATATGAATGCAGCAATTCTTCATATGACTTACACAAATCAGTCCTAGCTTACATGCCAATAATAAAGCCATTCCATTTCTTGCTTAGTAATTAAATACTAGAAGAAATGTCTAATTGATTTTTTATACAAGACAATGCCTTTGGGGAAATAAATATTTTGTGGAGAAGGCATGCAAGTTCACTAATGTCATTTGATATTCCTCAAGTGAGAGGAAAATATAACCCATCAGAATTTATTTTGAGAGAACTAATCTTGTTCCAAACTAATAAAAACAACAACAGAATAAAAAACAAGAAATGTTCTAGTGCTCTCAAAGCGCTGTAAGTAATAGTGCACTTAGTTGCTTTGAGACACTTGTACAGTCCAATACACTGATCCAGACCATTCATTATGTCCAGCCCACATTCCATGGGCTACCATGCAAGCATCTCATCAATCTAACGAGAACTAAGCATTTGTTCAATGGCCTTTAAGATGGACAGTCAAGATAGTTTGCAAAAAAAAAAAGGTCCAATCAACAGTTTGATCCATCTATTTGTTAGGGTCCATCATGGATTGCTTATGATACAAAAGAATCTATTTTCTTGGGCAATCATAACCATCCCATCCATGGTTTGGAAAAGGGATGGCTAGAGAAAATACGGCCAAATCAAGGATGGATTGGATAACTATGTTATTTTTGAATAGTAGTTCATGAAATATGTTTTAAAGTTAATAGACAGTTCAGATCGATCAATTGGACTGTCAAAGTGAAAGGATGCAGTTAGAAGCACTATAACTTACAGTGCTCTGAAAGCACTAGAGCATTTCTCGTAATAGACAGCTATTTGAGTCATCTGACCGTGTATTAAGATTTCAAATTGATAATGATAGCGTGTCTAGTGAGATAAGTTCTTCAATTACTCAGACAGAAAGGAACGACAAGGATGATGATGAACAAAACCTCTAGATTCAATAACTAGATGGAAAATGCATTGCTTATATTAAAACAAATGTCCTTTTTTTTTCTTTTTCTTTTTCTTTTCTTTTTTTTTCTTTTCTTCTTCTTCTTCCTCTTCTTCTTTTTTTTTTTTTTTTTTTTTTTGAGAGAGAGAGAGAGATGAATCCGGTCTAATAAAGGATCTTAGCACCCAAAAAAAAAAAATTCTACATGTGCTTACCCTGACATATTCAAGATCTTCCTTCAATTTGGAAAGCTGGTCAGCAATGTCTCTTTCAGAGATATGATCAGATGATGTGCGCTGCAGTTTCTCCAAACGCCTTATTCTCCTCTCTATCTTTCTTCTCTCTATTTTAAATAAACATCATGCTCAAGCATTAGGAGAAACTGAAAAGCAACAACGAAAATAAATACATGTTCATGGCAACAATGAATAAAACTGAGTTGTGGTGGAATAACATACCGAAAAACTTTATCTTTCTGTTTCGCAGAAATATTTTACGTTCTATTGCCAAACGAGTATGCAACTCTTGCTGCTTCTTAAGTTCTTCCAATTTATCCTCCTGAGCCTTCCTGACTTCAAGGGGAAGGTTCTTGAAGCAATCAAGAAGTTAGAATATGCACTGCAATCCCAGGAACAAGAAGAATAGGTGCCAATTTTTCGTTAAGCACCATGAACAGAACCTCACAATTAATAAAAACAAAACAATTTATTCTACTGTGGAAGCTTGGTGCTCAAAGATTTGCATGTACAACCATATAATGAACACAGTTTTTTTCAGGACAGGAGTCCATTGAGTGAGAGAGAGAGAGAGAGAGAGAGAGAGAGAGAGAGAGTCTGAGCGCAATTGTATTCAACAATGATGATATAAACCACTGAAACTGATGGAACAAGATAGTCAAGAGGACAGTACCCTGCCAATAACCAATATTCGCTGCTCTTAAAAATTCTGCTGCTTCAGACCTTTTTTTGTCTGAAAAGACTGCTAAAAATTTTGTTATTAAGGCATTGTTGGACTTATGCAACTAATTGCAACATGAGGATGGAATTGTCAAACAAACATATAATGTAGTAAATTCCTTCAGAGTTTTACTAATTCCATAACCCTGTTAGACCTTCGGTTGTTAAGGGAATGCACATCTGGTCCAATAGATAAGTGTCATGGAATAGTTTCACAGACAAAGCCATACGAGGTCCATTAATGCCTTATTCTTTTATGCATATGTAATCTGAGATAAGAGAGAAGAGAAAGGGGAAATGAGAGTGTTGAGAGAAAGGGAATGGAAAAGAATAATGTCTTCGGGTTGAACGTCCCTACACCCTTGCTTTTATTCAGTTAAGTCATAAGAACCAAAAAATCATAATAATACTATTCAACATGTACAGCAATGGTGCAGTATCAAATATGCCAAGAGACTACAAGATGAAGAAAAGAGAGCATGTGGCCCATACAATTGTATGGCCCCATATTACAATCATCTAGGCAGACCGTTCGATTGGATGGCCCATATTTATCACTATTAATACTCCCAAATTTATCACTATTAACACTCCCCCTCAAGCTGGAGCATAGACAATGTTGATGCCCAGCTTATGAAAGATACGTTCACATTGATTTTGGCCAAGAGCATTGGCGAACACGTCAACAAGCTGATCTTAAGACTTGATGTACAACATAAAAATTTCACCACTAACCTCTGTGTGCATGGATCTCTCATGAAAGATTGGGTTGTTTGCAATATGTAGCCACTTGATTATCATAAAACAACTACATTGACGTATCACTGCAAACCCATTTCCTGTAAAAGCTTCATTAACCACGCTAACTCACATGTGGTGTAGGCCATCACTCGATACTTAGATTTAGCAGTAGACTAGGTAACGAAAATTAGTTTCTTGCTCTTCCATGTAACTAAATTACCTCGCACAAATGTGCAGCATCCAGTTGTAGATTGTCTATTAGTAGGAGAACCTGCCCAATCTATATTAGAATATCCTATAAAGTGAAGATTATATTGTTGATATAAGATTCCCTATTCCAGTGCTCATTTGAGATATCAAAGAATACACACAACTGCATCCATAAGTGGAACTCTAGGAGAACTCATGAACTTACCAACCACATTCACAACATTAAGAAATATTTGGCCTGTTGATAGTCAAGTAGATAAGTTTCCCAATTGGTCTTCTATGCCTGGCTAGGTTTTCAAACACACTACCTTAATCACTAACTTAGCTTTGATTTGGATCTATTGGTGTATCAATTTCTTTAGCAATAAGGAGAGCCATTTCTACAAAAAAAAAAAAAAAAAAAAAAAAAAAAAACATGACAGCTTATTTGAGATTGGTTGACACCTTCATTTGATCTAGCAACCTCTATGCCAATGAAATACCGAAGATGGCCCAAATCTTTCCTTAAAAAGTAAACTTGAAGATGTTACTCAAGGTCCTCAAGCCCTCTACTAGTGTTGCTTTGACCACAACAACGTCCAGACATACGGCTAAGACAATCAATCCAGAAATGCCTTTCCACACGAAAACTAAATGATCAACTTAGCTTCGTCGTAATCCGCATTCCAACACTACTTTGCTAAACTTGCAAAACCATGCACCTGGAGACTGCTTCGATCCATGAATCGCCTTCCTTAGCTTACCCACCTTATCTGACTCCCCTTAAACAACAAGTTGAGATGGTTAACTTATATATATCACTTTCTGTTATACATCCATGTAGAAGTGCATTTTTAAAATCAAGCCAAAACAATGCCTGACATGATTAACAACAACAAATATTATAACACGAATAAAGTTGAGCTTTGCAACCGAGACGAAAGCATACAATCCATACTAATGAGTCTAAGAATAACCCTTAGCAACCAAACAAGATTTCAACCTTTCCACAATATCATCAAGCTGAAATTTAATATTGCACACCCATCAACACCCGACAATATGCTTGTCAGTTGGAAAATTTGTTAGCTCCCAGGCGTTACTACAGTGAAGGGATGCCATCTCTTCTTACATTGTTTGCTCCCACCCTCTATCACATAGAGGTTCCTAATATGACTTCGGAACTAGATAAGAAGAAAGAAACGACACAGATCTTAAAAATGTTGGAGATATACAATGAAAAGAAAGCTTGCAGTTGGAAGATTTGTTAGCTCCCACGTGTTATTACAGTGAAGGGATGCCATCTCTTCCCACATTGTCTGCTCCCATCCTCCATCACACAGAGGTTCCTAATATAACTTAGGAACTAGATGAGAAGAAAGAACCAACACAAATCTAAAACATGTTGGAGATATAAATAGTCACTTAGAACTAAAATAAATAGTTAAATATTTTTATTTTTAATTAAGAAACAAAAACAAGTCAATAGCTAAGTTGGTAGAGACACTCTTGGTTGAGAGAGAGGTCGAGGGATCAACTCTTGCCACCGCGATTCTCGATTGCAGGTGAGGTCGGAGGCTCGATTCCTGGAGCAGTAATAATAACTTTTTGTAAAATGTCACAAAGATTTCAAATTCTTGATAAGGGAGGATGTGCTCATCCTATCTTATTTAGAAAAGCCTTCTTTAAAAAGGAAATGGGAGAGGTTTCCTGCAAAAGAAAAACAAAAGAGAGAAAGAAAACCACAGAGAGAAAGAAAGAGGAGATTCTAGGAGGGCTTGATCAAGTAAGTTCTAACCCTTGGATTTTTTATTTATTTTTTTTGTTCATCTCTTCCCAATCTATGCAATGGATGGTGTGGATTATCCACACGATCATTGTATAGGTATTTAGAGAAATTTTAATAAGAAATGATTTGTAATTTCAGATATTGGCAATTGTATTTTAAGAATAGATTTAATTGCTTGCATCCGACTATGTTAAGATGGATTTTAACGGGTCATTTGATCCTAAGCGCCAAAAGATACCGTTGCCTTAAACTTCAGATCAATTTGATCAGGGGATGGGTCATTTTCATCATATTTAACCATAAAAACCATTTATACCTTAGATTCTAAAATCGTGATCAAACAAATTAGATCAGATCCCCACTACGTATGCTCCTTCTCGAATAGATCTAAATTGTTATCCAGAGAATATGAGTGGATCTGACTGTTTGATGTGTCATAAAGATGAAAGGTTAAAATCGTACCTATTATACTTTAAATCAAACTTTGAAAACATAAATGGTATAAATCTAAGTGATCTATTGACTCATTCTCAATTTGAGATTTTGCGATGTCAATGGATGGCTTAGATCTATCCCATATGATCAATGGATCATTTAAAACAAGAAAAATAAGGAAACCTAAAAGGTTAAAATTTCAAATCATAGAATTTTCGGTTTTTCTATACTTTGATATTTTAAATTTTGTGAGTTAAATTAGTGAAGATCATTGATCATCTAAAGATAAAGGACAATCAGAGCAATTGGTTGATCAAGTGGACCCTGCATGATAAGATGACTAACTATAAATATGCGATCTAAGAAAATTCAAAATCTAATGGTTGAATTCTCCGTGTGGGTTGTCCCGAGTTGAGAATTTATTAACCAAAGGTGAATTGATCAAATAGGTTAGATAAATGCAAATAGGGAGCTAATCGAGCTATGTAATTAGGAAATTGTTAAACGATTGATCTCGAGGTAACATATCTGAATCCACATCACCATATTACAGTTAAGTGATCCCAACATGTCTCCTCTCCGTTGTAATTAAATTAGTCATCTGATTATTTCGATGATTGTGATTCATTGTGTTGAATGCTTTGTTTGTTTAGAATTGAAATGTCATATACTACAATATATGTGAAAATTGTTAACATGATGCACCAATCATTCTCATGCATCCATGTCATACATTGCCTAACTGCGTTGAATGCCCGGGGGCACTCTTTAGATGACCTCTAAGTAATTAGAGTACCGGGTGGCCTAGGGGATCATCCCTGGATGCTCACAATATGTGGAAGCCTACCAAGATGGTGGAAGCCTACCCCAAAAAGGGAATATGCGAGTTGATAGGATCCAACTCAAGCAAGTAGACTTATCAACCCATTTGATGCATTCACACATCCATGCATCTCATGATCAAGGAATTCAGAATCGGTTATCGGCCAAATACGTAACGCTAACGGTCTGGGCCATTACGCGATATGGGGTCGAAGTGGGAACACACCCGCGCCCCCCCCCCGTTTTGTATGCGTAACGGCCCCGTAACAATCCAATAACGGCTAGTTTTTTTCTTCTTTTTAAGGTCCGATTTTTCACTTTTTTTTATACTTCTTTCTTCCAAACTCTTTCTAAATCATTCTATTTCAATTTTTAACCACTCTTGGCTTGAAATTACAGATAAAGACAACTTATATTAAGCTAGGTAGGGCAGCAGCAAAGTTATTTATACATGCCAACATACCTCCTAACGCGGCCAATTCTCCATATTGGCATGTGGCAATTGATGCAGCAGCAGAAGCAGGTGAAGGAATTAAAGCTCCCACGGCTAGGGATATTAGGGGGAAATGGACAGATGCAGAGTATACGGACGTGAAAGCATACGTGGCTACCTTTAAACCTATATGGCAGGCCAGAGGAGGCGCGATCATGTGTGATGGTTGGACTGGCCCAACTAGACACAGCATGATCAACTTTATGGTATACTATCACTTAAGAACTATATATCACAAGCCAACTGATGCCTCAGACGTAACAAAAGATTCTAATTATATTACTGGACTAATGGATAAAGTTGTAGATGAGATTGGAGAGGAGAATGTAGTGCAGATTGTGACAGATAATGAAGCATCATATAAGCTTGCAGGACATAAGTTGATGATAAAGAGACCACATCTTTTTTGGTCACCATGTGCTGCCAATTGTATTGATCTTATATTGGAAGATATTGGGAAGAAGAAGAATGTTAAGGAAATGGTCGAAAGGGCAAGAGAAGTGACGACGTTTATTTACAATCATAATCAAGTAGTCGCAATAATGAGGAATTTCACGAAAGGACGAGAGTCGCTGAGGCCTGCGGCGACTAGATTCGCAACAAACTTTATAGGATTTGAGAGTTTATACCAACATAGGGGAGAGTTGAGTGAGATGTTCGCTTCTCAAGATTGACTCAACACAAAACATGGGTAGAAGACATCAGGGACACCGGTTGAAGTCGCGAACACTATACGAGACAATAAATATTGGAAGAGGGTCAAGTCGATCATAAAGGAGATGGAGCCACTAATGAGGATACTCCATCTTGTTGAGACCGACGAAGCACCCACCATGGGCTTCCTATATGATGTCATGGATAAGGCAAAGTTGGCAATTCAACATGATTGTAGAAGTTGGGAGTCTTATTGGAATATGATCAACAAGACAACCCCATCACGATCTTCATACAGCAGGTTACTACCTAAATCCTAGGTACAGATATATCCAATCATTTGTTAAGAATGATGAAGTTCGTGTCGGGCTAAAGAATGTGATAAAGAGATTAGAGCCTGACTTAGATATGCAAATAAAGGCGTTAAATGAATTAAATACATTTTGATATCGCCTGGGTAGCTTTGGATATGCTCTTGCACAGCATGCAGTATCTAGGTTGCAACCGGCCGAATGATGGATGAATTTTAGAGAGAGTACAAAGGCTCTCCAAAAAATTGCAGTAAAAATTTTGAGCCAGACAACGTCTTCTTCTAGCTCCGAAAGGAATTGGAGTTGTTTTGCACTTATTCATTCAAAGAATAGGAACAGATTGCAGACTAGGACATTGGATAGACTTATCTTCATAGACTACAATATAAAGCTAAGAATGCGACGACATCATAGGAGTATTATAGCCGCCGATTACACAAACTACTGTCCAATAAACTTGGACAATTTTTATGATGAGGATGACCTGCTTCTACCTTAGCTGGAAACAAGGGAAAAGCAAATTGAAGAGGATAGTGAAGAAATGGAAATTGATAACTCAATAATACGCACAGTGCAACAAGAGAGTCGTGCAGATGTGTTGGACCCAGTAAGAGGGGTAGCTTTTATGCCAAGTACGGCTCAAGATCAACAAAAGAGTACGAGCAATGGTAGCGTGACCGTGTCGGATGATGGTAATAATGACACCCCTGCCCCTGGTGCTGGCACTTCTGGTGTTGCTCAGCACACCATATAGCCGTCTACAGATCGCGATGCCGATGAACATCGACAAGGTAGTACACAAGGTCGGACTTGTGAGTGTACTAAGTCACGATACAGTCAGCAGGAGGGTAGGTCTAGTGGTGCACCGGGTTCGGGAGATCCGAAACATCAGCAGGCTCCTGGTCTTGGTTATTATGATGGATATTCTTATGGCCAATTGGATTATGATTATAGGTATAATCAGCCTATTCCATCACATTCATGTTAGAGTAGTCCTCACGATCCATATCCATATGATTATAGATATCCAGATCTGAATCCAAGTTACTCATCACAGACACTCAATCTCGAGATTCTCAACAGCCTGAGTACGGGCACCTGTATGGCTATTCGACGGGCACTGGTGGATATCCTTACTCAGGGTCGAAGTCGTTGCCTAGTCAGGATCAGTCATCCTCTGGTTTCGTTGATCTAGTATTTCCTTCTGGCACTGGATATTATGGATATGCAGCACCTCCACCTATTGGATAGCCTCAGCCTGATGATGACGATGACGATGATGTGGAGGTCGAGCAACCACAAAAAGGCATATTTTCATTTTGGTGGTGACTTGTGATTGTAAGTATATATTTATATTAGGGTAAGTATTTGCAGCAGACAGCTCACAGCAGTATTATTGCAAGCAGCCAAGCACACACTTGACACTGCCAAACTTGTATTTCAAATAGCTCCACAGATAACCAATCAAGTAATCCTTAATCAAGTTGCAGGGGAGTATGTCAGACACTACTAATTTTTATTTTTTTTTATTCTTGACTTGAGGATGACGGTCACAGGACAAGAATCACAATCACAACCACAGGTATGTTAGATTGTTATTTGTTAATAACTTAATATAGAATAAATTATGAAAAATAATTGCAAACACCTGCACATGTAAGATATTTTCACATTACATTCATTCTAATATATCTATCATTGATAGTAGATAGTTAGAAAATTAAATATATGAGTTTTGCAGTCAAATCCAGGTTGTCTGGTTCATAAATCATCAGATGGTCCGATACAACTTCTCACCAAAGAGTGGACCGTTACACCACCATAAACATGTTCCAATTTATAAATGAATGCATATTTGGAATGCTTAGCATATTCCAGATTTAATCCATATTTTTTCATTTTTTTTGGCAAAAAAAAAAAAAATATATTTGCACCGTTACGGACCGTTACACCCATGTATCGCTGTTACACCCCCGTATCCGTATCGGTATTAGTGGGCATCGTTACGCCCACCGATGCCGATACGTAATACCTTGCTCATGATATTCATGCATTCCTATTTTAATTATGATGCGAATGAATCATGATGGGTTCACTCACTAGGCATGGCCAGCTGATGTTATATTGATGGAAAAATCGCACAATTTTAGTGGATGATGTGATAGTTGCTCAAGTTTCAGGGCAGGAAGATGAATCGGTAGATGATCCACAAGGACAGTGGCCTTATCTTGAGGAAGATGAACTGAATACATTAAATCAGTAGCTTGTTGGAATGGAGTCAGTACTATATTACTTGTTTATGCTTCGAAATTTATTTTAGCTGGAAGATTCAAACTTGTATATGTTTTACATGTATTAGTTGATTAGCAATTCAATAAAGCCCCAAATGGGTGGGTTGTAGTTAAATAATTAGTTTTTATGAATGTTACAAACATGTGAATTGACTGTTCATTTATTGGTTGATGTGTGTGAATAATGGATGGCATGGAAACCTAGAATACAGAAAATTCTTGGCCTTTAGTCAGACGAAATGACTTATTGCCTTAAGTACACTCAATGTACGAGTCATGGACAGTAACTCAGGTCTAAGGGTGCACACTCTGTATCCGATTTATGGGGTGTGACAAAATGGTATCAAAGTGAGGCTTTTTCTAAAACCTAGAGTGACCTATGGGTTATGTACCCCACTAATTTTCATTATTTGTTGACCATTGAAATTAGGAACAGTACATCAGGATTTCCATCTTGATTGATGTATGGAATGATTAACATAGAGACCCAAACTAGGTTCCTATTAATTGTTGTGAAATGTATTAATAAAAATTTAAGCTCCCAACACTCTGATTTGAATACAATTTAGATTAAGATGGGTTAGTGTGAACCAAAATAAATTTTTAAGGATATTTAATCCACAAAATTCTGCTATGAAGACTGCCCGGACTACTGAGACGGTGCAGGAAGTTGCAACCGAGGGGGAATCTGTTGAAGTGGTTGGATCTGGCCAATATCCCCGAGTCTAGTTCTGTAAAAACGGGCTTTGTGTCTGAACTTCCAGCAATATGTACAGTTCTCATAAAAGAATTGATCCTGACTACTAGGTGCTTGAAATTGACCACTAGTTTGATGCCTCCTCTGACAGTTGTTGTTGGCTGGGTGCAGTCCTGATCTGACTTCCCATCTCTTTTATCTGTACTCGAAACTTCAAGAACCGCTCACTATCTCTTTCAACCCAAAGAGCCTTGTCAATAATTTCATAATACTTTTTAATATCATCACAACAAAACTTGGTTCTAATATTTTGACGAAGGCCCTCATCGAATTTCGTGATTTTTTATATTCTTCATCTTTCATCATCTTTGAGACATATCTTGATAGTTCAGTGAACTTCGCCTTATACTGTGCCAATGTCATCGATCCCTGCTCTAGTTTTAAATTTTTTACCATCTTTTGATTACGGTAGGCCTTAGGGAAGTATTTCGCATTGAATTTGCCTTGAAATTCTCTTCAAGCCCATACATGGTCAATTGTAACCATCCTTTTAGCCGATCTCCACCAAACATATGCTTCATCTTGTAGCATAAAAAACACCAATCGTACTTTCTCAGTATCGGGGCAATTCATTGCTTCTAATATCTTCTCTACTTGCTTCAACCAATCTTCTGCTACCGAAGGATCTGTAGCACCTTTGAACACCGGCAACCGAAGTTTTATGAATTTCTGGAGCAAATCCACTTCACGTGTCTACTCGGTCCTTACTGTTGTTGCTTCATCATGGCGGCTATTTGATTTACTAATCCAAACGCAACGTCCCACAGTTGTATGCTAGGTCCAGCGAAATTGGCACGCATTGCAAATGGGGACAGGAAATTGAGTGCTTGGTCCAGCCCCACCTTGATTTGCTGCAGGTGGAGGTACAGGATTCTACGGTCCCTCTTCAACATCGTCTCCTTCGATTACATTCTCATCATGTTCTATTTTCGTCTTTTCATCTTCTTCTAGAATAGTGGTGTCCACTACTAGGTCACGAGGAAGGGTAGCGCTAGTAAAAGGGACTAAGTCACAGATGTTACGTGTCTTCTTTGAGGCCATAGTTTTCATATAATAAAAGGAATTTTAAAATTTAGTAGGGATTATGGATTTTTAACTTCACACTTTAAAAAATCTCTAAATAACGTACTTCAGATAAAATCATTATTTTAACCAAAGATGATTATCAAAATGAAAGATACTGTCAGTTAAACCAAAAGGACACCAATTTTTGGGCAGATTCAATTTTTGTATGTCGGATGTGGTCATAATCATTGTTTAATATACTTAGGAACTTCAACTTAAATCCCTTTTTTTTTGGTTATCCTATTACAAGTATAGAGTCTCTCTGTAAAATTTTAGCTCAATATTCTGACCACAAAAACTATTAAAATTCCTGCAGTTAGACTTGTCCAGATTTGATGAATTCTGACCAGCCTATCAGGGTATCCCAAATCAGTTACGTTTCGGCCGTAACGGCCGATACGTAACGGTAACGGCATCAACCATGAAACGGGGCACCTCTGTTTTTTGGGTTCGTAACAACCGTTACGGTACCATAACAAACGTTACAGTCCATAACCCTAAAGAAAAATGAAAAAAAAAAAAAAAAGGTTTTAAAAAAAAAAAATACCTTTTTTTGTTCTTCTTCTTCTCCTTCTTCTTCTTCTCCCTCTTCTTCCTCTTCTTCTCGCCCTGCTGCGGCTGCGGCCCAGGGTCCTCTCTCTCTCTCTCTCTCTCTCTCTCTCTCTCTTTTTCTTTTCGGTTTCCCTCTCCCGTTTTTTGCTTTTGAAATTGAAAGCAGATTGACTAGTGTACCATACACCAGTATAGCTTCTGTAGGTACGTGCCATGCTAAGATGAGCGTTGACACTCCTCGAGCTCCGAGTTGTACGAACGGTTCAAAGGAGATCAAAGTTACATGGGCTCCACAATGATGTATTTATTATATCTACACCGTTCATCTATTTTTAAATATCATTTTAGAGCATTAGCCAAAAAATGAATCGTATCCAAAGATCGTTTGGACCACACCAAAAATAACAGCGGAGATGATGATTTTCACCGTTAAAAAATTCGTAGGCCCACCATAACGTTTATTTTCCATCCAATCTGTTCAAAAGGTCAAAAAGACCTGAATGAAGAAGAAAAACAAATTTCATATAGATCCAAAAGTTCTGTGATCCCAAAAAGGGTTTTAATGGTAGACGTTCAATCCCCCACTGCTTTTTGCAGTGTGGTCCACTTGATAATTAGATCTGTATCATTTTTCCTGTCAAGCCTTAAGACGAGCTCGTCAAATGAATGGACGATTTAGATATAACACATACCTCATGATCAGACCCACAGGACTTGCTTGCGTCAAATGAGTGGACTGCGTATGAGTTACGCAGCACGTCGCACAATTTAATAAAATGTACACGTGTCACATGGGCCCCACCATGATGTATTTATTTTATCCATGTCGTCCATCCATTTTGCCACATCATTTTAGGTTATGATTCAAAAATTTAGTAAGATCCAAATCTCAAGTGGACCACAGCATAGGAAATAATGGTTATAGAATGCTCACCATTAAAAATTTCTTAGGGTCCACTGTAATATTTATTTTCCATCTAACCTGTTAATAGGGTCACACTGACGTGGATGAAGGGAAAACACACATGTCAGCTTGATCTAAAACTTTTGTAGCCCCAATAAATTTTTAATGATAGTCGTCTAATTATTGTTGTTTCTTATGGTGCGGCCCACCTGAGCTTTGGATCTGCCTCATTTTTGGGCTCATGCCTTAAAATTATTTGGCAAAATGGATGGACGGTGTGGATATAACACATTCATCACGAGTGGGGTTTAAAAAACTTTGACACTCATGTGCTACACTCCACAATCCGAGTCCTACCTAATTCGGGCCCTTAAAAAATTGTACACGAGACATGTATTAACTTAAAATTTACCAATTAAATTATGGACTATAATTGCTAACTCAAAATGCCAAAATCAAATTGTTTGAATAGTTTTAATTGTTAATTTGTGGACGCTTATTTTTTAAAATAGGGCCTTTTGATTTTTTTTCATGATTCGCTATCCAATAAATGTCCACCAATTCACAAGTGGGATAATGCCAATAAATTGCATGAATTTGAGGCTGATTTGGGGCATGGATTGGTCCTCCAAGTCAGCCCCAAATTAGCAACGCGATCTACCTGAATTTAATTTTATTTTTTAAAAGAACTAATGGGAGAAATGATATCAAATTGTTAAGTATATAAATTAGATATTTAGAAAATTAAATATATGAATTTTGTAGTCGAATTCAGGTTATCTGGTTCATAAATTCACCAGACAGTCCGATACAACTTCTCACCAAAGAGTGGACCGTTACACCACCATAAACATATTCCAATTTATAGATGAATGCATATTTGGAATGCTTAGAATATTCTAGATTTAATCCATATTTTTTCATATTTTTTTGGTTTTTAAAAAAAAAAAATGCACTGTTACAGGCCGTTATGCCCCCGTATCGCCGTTACACCCCCGTATCCGTATCGGAGGGCACCGTTACGCCAACCGATATCGATACGGGATACCTTGCAGCCTATACTAACTCCCTGAATCAAAACAGTAAGTATCATATTCAAATTTTTTTAATTATTTTTATTTTAATTTAGACTTGTCTATCTTCGATTAGCCTTTCGAATTGCCTCGATCGGAGTAGTACTTTTATAGTTATGAATTTTACAAGGTGAGTGATTCGTGCTGCCCATTGTTGTCCGACAAAAATTTGTGGATTAAATATCCTTAAAATTTATTTTGGTCCACACTAACCCATCTTAATCTAAATTGTATTCAAATCAGAGTGCAAGGAACTTAAATTTTTATTTTCTACATTTCACAATAATTAATAGGGAACCTAGTTTTGGGTCTCTATGTTAATCATTCCATACATCAATCAAGAGGGAAATCCTGTTGTACTGTTCTTAATTTCAATGGTTAACAAATAATGAAAATTAGTGGGGTACATAACCTACAGGTCACTAGTTTTAGAAAAAGCATCGCTTTGATACCATTCTGTCACACCCCATAAATCGAATACAGAGTGTGCACCCTTTGAGCTGAGTTACGGTCCATGACTCATAAAGTGAGTGTACTTAAAGCAATAAGTCACTTCGTCTGACTAGAGGCCAAGAATTTTCTGTATTCTAGGTTTCCATGACATCCATTATTCACACACATCAACCAATAAATAAACATTCAGTTCGCATGTTTGTAACATTCATAAAAACTAATTATCAAACTACGGCCCACCATTTGGGGCTTTATGAAATTGCTAGTCAACTAATAAATGTAAAACATATACAAGTCTGAATCTTCCAACTGAAATAAATTCCAAAGCATAAACAAGTAATATAGTATCGGCTCCATTTCAACAAACTATTAATTCAACGTATTCAGTTCATCTTCTATGGATCATCTACTGGTTCATCTTCCTGCCTTGAAACTTGAGCAATTGTTACATCGTGCACTAAATATGTACGATTTCTCCATCAATATAACGTCAACTGGCCAGGCCTAGTGAGTGAACCCATCATGGTCCATGCGCATCATAATTAAAATAGAAATGCATGAATGTCATGAGATGCATGGATGCGTGAATGCATCAAGTGGTTGATCAGTCCACATACTTGAGTTGGATCCCATCAACTCGCATCTCCCCTCCTTGGGGTAAGCTTCCACCATCTTGGTAGGCTTTCACATATTGTGGGCATCCGAGTATGGTTCCCTATGTTACCCAGTATTGTAAGTACCTACAAGTCATCCAAGGAGTGCCCCTAGGTATTCAGCGCAGTTATGCAATGCATGATGTGGATGTATGAGAATGATTGATGCAACATCTTAACAATTTTCACATATATTGTAGTATATGGCATTTCAATTCTAAGCGAACAAAGCATACAACACAAGGAATCACAATCAGCGAAATAATCAGATGATTAATTTAATCACAACGGAGAGGAAACATGTTAGGATCACTCACCTGAAATCTGGTGATGTGGATTCCGATATGTTACCTTGGGAACAATTAGTTAGAAATAACCTAATTACATAACTCAATTAGCTCTCTATTTGCATCAATCGAACTTATTTGATTAATTCACCTTTGGTTAATAAATTCTCAACTCGAGACAACCCACACGGAGAATTCAACCATTAGATTTTGAATTCTCTTAGATTGCATACTTATAATTAGTCATCTTATCATGTGGGGTCCACTTGATCAACCAAGCGCTCTGATCATCCTATTATCTTTAGATGATCAATAATTGTCACTAATTTAACTCATAAAATTTAAAATATCAAAGTTTAGAAAAACTAAAAATTCTAGTATACTATTGACCGGTCGAACCAATCCTGCTGAAATTTTTCAGATGATCAAAAATTTTAACTTTTTAAGTTTCTTTATTTGTCTTGTTTTAAACGATCCATTGATCATATGGGACAGATCTAAGTCATCCATTGACATCACAAAATTTCAAATTGAGAATGGGTCAATAGATCACTTAGATTTATACCATTTATGTTTTTAAAGTTTGATTCAAAGTATAATAGGTACGATTCTAACCTTTCATCCTTATGGCCCATCAAACGGTCAAATCTGCCCATACTCTTTGGATAACAATTTAGATCTATTCTAGAATGAGCAGACGTGGTGAGGATCTGATCTCATCTGTCCGATCAACATTTTATAATCTAACGTATAAATTATGGTTAAATATGATAAAAATGGCCCATCCCCTGATTAGATTAATCTAAAATTTAAGGCACTGGTATCTTTTGGCGCTTAGGATCAAATGACCCGTTAACATCCATCTTAACACAGTCGGATGCAAGCAATTAAATCTATTCCTAAAATACTATTGCCCATATCTGAAATTACAAATCATCTCTTTGTTAAAATTTCTCTACACACCTATCCAATGATCGTGTGGATGATCAACACCCGTTAACATCCATCTTAACACAGTCGGATGCAAGCAATTAAATCTATTCCTAAAATACTATTGCCCATATCTGAAATTACAAATCATCTCTTTGTTAAAATTTCTCTACGCACCTATCCAATGATCGTGTGGATGATCAACACCATCCATTGCATAGATCAGGAAGAGATGAACAAAATAACAAATAAAAATAAAAAGATCCAAGGGTTGGAACTTACCTGATCAAGCCCTCCTAGAATCTCCTCCTAGGGTTCTCTCTTTTGTTTTTCTTCTGCAGGAAGCCTCTCTTGTATCCATTTTTAAAGAAGGCTTTTCTATATAAGATAGGATGAACACATCCTCCCTTATCTAGAATTTGAAATCTTTGTGGCATCTGACAAAAAGTTATTATTACTACTCCAGGAATCACTCCTCTCACCTCACCCGCAACCAAGAGTCGCGATGGCAAGAGTCAATCCCTTGACCTCTCTCTCGACCAAGAGTGCCTTCACCAACTCAGTTATTGACTTGTTTTTGTTTCTTAATTAAAAATAAAAATATTTAATTATTTATTTTAGTTCTAAGTGCACTAAAATTCAGGGTCATTACATTATACCCCCCTAAAAGAAAATTTTCGTCCTCGAAATGTACCAGAACTATTCTTCGAACATGTGAGGATACCTCTCGCGCATTTCAACTTCCTGCTCCCACGATGCTTCATTAGCTCCATGATGATTCCACAACACCTTGACTAATGATACCATCTTTGTTCTTAACACATGCTCCTTCTGGTCTAAAATGCGAACTGGCTTTTCCATGTAAGATGTATCTTCCTGAAGCTCAAGATCTTGCCAATCGATGATACACGAGGCGTCTCTTTCGTACTTCCTTAGCATTGACACATGGAAGACGTGAACACTCGACAGCTGTGGTGGCAATGCAAGTCTATATGTTGCAACTCCCACTCGATCTAACACTTCAAAAGGTCCAATAAACCGAGGGGAAAGCTTTCCTTTTGTATCGAATCGTATCGGACCCTTCATTGGCGAGACTTTTAAGAATACATGATCCCCCACTGAAAATTCCAAATCACGTCTTCAGTTATCCGCGTAACTCTTTTGTCGACTTTGAGCTGCTTGAAGCCATTTTCGAATGAGCTCCACCTTCTCAAAAGCCTCTCAGACAATATTTGGCCCAATCAAACCTCTCTCCTACTTCAATCCAACAGTTAGGAGCACGGCGGGGGCACCCATACAATGCTTCATACAGAGTCATACCGATACTTTCTTGATAGTTGTTGTTATAACCAAATTCAGCAAAGTGTAAGTTATCATCCCAACTACCTTTGAAATAGTGCATGCACATAATAAATCTTCAAGTATTTGGTTCACACGCTCAGTCTGTCCATTAAACTGTGGATGATAAGATGTGTTGTAGTCTAAAGTTGTGCCCATGTCTTCCTGTAATTGGTCCAGAATCGTGAAGTAAAACGAGGGTCACGATCTAACACAATGGAACTAGGTATTCCGTGCAAACGCACCACTTCTTTGATGTACAGTTTGGCAAGAACGTCCATTGAATAAGTAATACGAATGGAAATGAAATGTATTGACTTTGTTAATCAGTCAATGATCACCCATATCGAATCATGCTTTCTATGTCATAGGAAGTCCAACTATGAAGTCCATAGAAATGCAATCCCACTTCCATTCTGGTATCTTTAAAGGATACAATAGTCCTGATGGGTTTTCATGATTGGCCTTCACTTGTTGACATGTGTAACATCGAGAAACATAATTAGTGGTATCTTTCTTAACGTTTTGCCACCAAAATGAACGCTTCACGTTCTGGTACATTTTAGTACCTCCCGAATGAATAGTAAACTAAGTCTTGTGCGCTTCCTTCAAAATTTCTTCCTTCATTTCTAAAATATTAGGCACACAAAGACGATTGTGATACCGAACCCCCTTATATTCCCACACTTTCCAAACTGATGCCTCATCACCTTAGTGCTTAGCCACCATTTTCATCAGTCATTTCCTTGTGCTTCTATGATTCTTTCGTTCAATGTATGCTTTAATACTATGTTACATAAGCCAATATGTTGTTCTCGGAACTGTAATTCAACATCAAAGTCCTTCACATAATTCATCATCCGCCACTCTTGAACCATTAGTCTAGTTATGGTTTGTTGCTTATGTTGCTTCCTGCTAAGAGCATCTGCCACAATATTTGCCTTGTCAGAATGATATAATAGCTCGAAATCATAATCTTTAAGGAATTTGACCCATCTTCGTTGCCTCATATTTAGATCTTTCTAGGAGAACAAATATCGAAGACCCTTGTGATTTGTAAAAAGATCGAATCTCTCACCATATAAATAATGTCGCCAAATCTTTAAAGAGAACACGATTGCGTCCAATTCCAAATCATGAGTCGGATAATTGCGCTCATGATTCTTCAGCTGCCTTGACGCATACGCAATCACCTTATCTGCAATCGTGCCAATTTCACTGGACCAAGCACGCAACCGTTGGACGTTGCATTTGGATTAGTAAATCAAATAGCCGCCATGATGAAGCAAAAACAGGAGCGATTTGCGGTTCAATGGAACATGTTGGCCAATCTGAGCCAAGCAACTCAAGCTCATCATCAAGCATCACCAGTTAGGACCGAGTAGACACGTTAAGTGGATTTGCTCGAGAAATTCATAAAACTTTTTGTTGTCGGTGTTCAAAGGTGCTATAGATCCTTCGGTAGCAGAAGATTGGTTGAAGCAAGTCGAGAAGATATTAGAAGCAATGAATTGCCACAATACTGAGAAAGTACGATTGGTGTCTTTTATGCTACAAGACGAAGCAGATGTTTAGTTGATATCGGCTAAAAGGATGGTTACAACTGACCACGTATGGACTTGGAGAGAATTTCAAGGCAAATTCAATAAGAAATACTTCCCTAAGGACTACCGTAATCAAAAGATGGTCGAATTTTTAAAAGTGGAGTAGGGATCGATGACAATGGCACGGTATGAGGCGAAGCTCGCTGAACTATCAAGATGTCCCAAAGATGATGGAAGATGAGGAATACAATATCACAAAATTCGATGACGGCCTTCGTCAAAATATTAGAACCAAGTTCTGCTGTAATGATATTAAAAAGTATTCTGAAATTACTGACAATGCTCTTCGGGCTAAAAGAGATAGTAAGCGGTTCTTGAAGTCTCGAGTAGAGATAAAAGAGATGGGAAGTCAGATCAGGACTGCACCCAGCCAGTAACAGCCATAAAAGAAGAGGCAGCGAACTAGTAGTCAATTTTAAGCACCTAGTAATTAGGATCAATTCTTTTCTAAAAATTGTACATATTGCAGGAAGTACGGACACGGCCCGTTTTTGCATAACCTGACTTAAGGATATTGGCCAGATCCAGCCACTTAAACAGGTTACCCCTCGGTTGCAACTTCCTACACCGTCTTAGCAATTTGAGTTGTCTTCACAGGCATCACAATCCTTGCCTCCCAGGACACAGCAGTATCAGCAGAACCGGCCTCAGCAAGTAGTTCAACCCCCAGTATCTCAGAATCAAGGAGGACAACCCTTCAAACAACCACCCCCTCAAGCCGACGTATATGATATAACACCCGTCAAAGAACCAGAACTAGATAACAATGTTATTAAATGTACGATCAATTTACTCGATAAACCTACTGCTATATTATTTGATTTTGGGGCCGCCGTATCATTTATTGTAAGTGTCATAGTGAAACTAGGGTTGAAACCTATTAACCTTAGTAAAGTAATTACCATAGAATCACCAGTAGAGAAAACGATTACCGTGAACAAAATATGCAAGTCCTATGAAGTCAATATATGCGGTATTATAATGCCAACTAATGCAGTGGTTATGGACATGGAAGGATATGACATCATTCTAGGAATGGATTGGCTCACTGCTAACCATGTTGAGATTGATTGTCGTGCTAAGATCAAGATATTAACAAGATTGATTTAAGATCAAGATATCACCAACTACATATTAAGGAGTCAGATATTTATAAGATGGCCTTCAGGACAGGCTATGGGCACTATGAATTTTTTGTTATGCCCTTTGGGCACTACAATTGTGCAAAGTGTGCACTGTGATTATGCGGTTACCTAATTACATAGCAATTCCTATATGCAGTGAAAAGAAATAAAGCAATCTCTTGTCCATAACGGCCGTTAAAACCCCGTAACACATAACGGTTACCACTCTTACCGTTACGTAACGGCCGTTACATAGTTGTTTTGGAATACCTTGTCAATGATAACTCGTTGATTGTAATTAACCTATATAATAGACTATTAGATGGAGCTTAATTGTATCAACTTATGTTGTAGTCTATTACATTGCGCCTTTGGGAGTTTTATGCTCTCATTGCCGGTCCCCAGCCCGAATAGAAGAGGGCTGTGTCAGATTGGCAGCTGGTGTCAAACTTATGCCATAACTTCCAACATGAATCTAAACAATAAGCAGAAAAGGAATCATGTAGCTGACAACTGTGGAGATAAGGCTTGGATGATGATGATGGTTCATCCACGATAGGGGCCATCAGATCAATGGATTGGATAAACCAACCATGGCCCCCAGATGTATTGATTAGGTACCAGACAGGGAAATTCCCTGTGCATAACAAACAGGAAACCCAGCCTCTCTTGTCATTTATTTGTTCTCATGGCATTCTTGGATATATTTAGTAATAAACGCATTATGGTCATTTCCTATCGGATTAGCTTGGACTGACTAGTCAACTAGGTTGTTCGACTACTTAAGGTTTCACCCTAGTCTCTATCTTCCTCTATTTTTCTAAAAATCTACAACTAAAGTCAGCAAGTTGGATTACCAGAACATCACGATCCACTAGTCAGAATTGAAAACAGTATATCCACCACAAACAGGTGGGCCACATATCATACAATTCCTCTTCTGCATATGCATTAGCGATAAGCTACAACATCATGATAACCGAATCTCGTGTATATCATATCACTTCAACTGCCACAAAACCACCAACTAATCCGAAACTCGCAGTATATACTCGAAAAGGAAGAAGAAGAAAGAGAGAAATTCCATCCAATCAACTCCAACCTAAAAACCATACCATAACAAATGACCAGAAATTGAAAAAATCTAAGAAAAAATACCCACAGATTTCGAACATTTCCAATACCTTGCGAAGCATTCGCTCTGTGGATCGGATTTGGTTCTTGAGAGAAACGGTTTTGGGCTTCTTCTTCTTCTTATCTATCCCTCCACCTGGCCCCTTCGATCGACGGCTGACGGGCCTCCTCTCGGCGACCCGGCGCTTGGCATAGCCGCCGTGGGCCATCTTATTTTAATATACGGCCCGGATATCTCTCTGTCGCGTGCAATTTGAGGTCCGAATGGGAAGATTCTTTTAGGGCAGCGCTCTCTTCTCCCCGCTTCTGGTTCGGGCTTTCTGCAGCTCGTACGAGGTTTTTGGATGAAAATAGAAAGCAAGAGAATCAAGGGTTTTATATACAAATGTCAAGAGACACGCGCGAGGAGAAATAGCGAGACACGCGCCGTACCGAGGTTGGTGGACCACCAATGGCAAGGGTTGCTTGGGAGATTTGCTTGGATGGATCCCGACGCATTGCAACGTGGAAATCGGATTGCGTACTGAGTTACTCGGCATGCTTTTATCGTACTTAGTAAGCTACGTTGGGCCCACTGTGAATGTATGTGTGTTATCCACGCCGTCCATCCATTTTTACAGCTCATTTTTGGGGTTGAGCCCAAGTTTGAAGTGTATACAAAGACTAAGTGGACCACATCATAGTAAATAGTGAGAATAGTTATTCTTACCGTTGAAACCTTCCTAGGGCCCACAGTGATGTTTGTTTATCATCCTGTCTGTTCATAAGACCACAGAGATGGATAAAGCGAAAATATAGATATAAGCTTGATACAAAACTTCTGCGGCCCACAACGAAATTTTCAACGGTAAAAATTCAATTCACATTGTTCCATGTGGTGTGGTGCAATTGAGCATTGAATATGCTTTATTCCTAGGTTATACCCTTAAAATTATCTGATAAGGTGAGTGGACGGAGTGGATAAGCTACTTAAAACACAGTGGGCCCCACAGTTTATTCAGTGCGCGGTTAGTCACTGCCCAATCCGCTTTGTGGAACATGATAGGTTGGGACCTTGCCCTTTGAATCTGAATCGTCCAAAGATGATCCAAGCGGTTTATGTGATGGGTTTCAACTTGTGTGCAGTAGACCAAAAAAATAGTCTCAAAATTGGATTATTTGAACCATTTCTAATTTAGCTCTTTTGATTTGCAAATGGACGGTTTCCATTAACTTTTTTGTAGGGTTTTACAATTGGATTTGATAAATCTCCCCAAACAAGGGAAGCGCTATCATACAGAATGCTTGGGTAATTGAAAAAGAGGGACAAAAAAAAAAACAACTCAACTACATGAAACTCCCAATACATCATACTGCAATCCACATGATGTCATGGAGCAAAACAAACCTCCTTGAGCGGATGCCTATGAAGTGCAAACGATGACCCACACATGTTATGTAGATCATGCGATGCTAAATTATCTGTGTTGTGCTTTGTCTGTCAAGCACTTGGGAAATGAAGAGGTAGAAGCCTTAGCTTTTAGAGCAAGTTGTGATTTGATATAGTATTAGATCAAAATGTTGAACCTTTGAATTCTAAGGCAACAAATATGCTTCTATGATATATTCTCCCACTAGAGTAAGTTGTTGTTTAACATTTACTATTGTGGATGAACAGTTGCAAAGATGTGGGGTATGTGTTGTTATTATTCTTATATTTTTGCATGTAAAAGAGTGCTTAAAATTTATGTACATGTCAATGCAGGATACCATGCATGATACTTGACTTTTCATGCATCCAAATAATCCTTATAGGACCAAGTAGCAAAAGCAATGCTTCTCAAGTTCCTTTCTTTTTTAGTAATATGGTATACCGGTGGAACAATATGGTATTTATTTATGATGACAAAGAAATGAATCAATCGGGCCCCTTCATTTAGCTTGCCCTACATCAATTGTATAGTTTTTCCAAATACACAGTCATCTAATTATCAAAGACACTTAAAATGTGGTTTTAAAAGCGAGCATATAAGACTAATGTAGTTTAATGGACAAACATTTATTAAGTAGATTTTGATAATTGTGACGAATAGGACTTACTCCACGTGATTTTCAAAACACAAGCTATTCATGGTAGAGCCTACTAGTTAGACGACTTAGATCAATAAATCACCTAGCCATGTGCACTATGATCAATAAATCACCTAGCCATGTGCACTATGAACAGATGACTCTACCATACTCAAGTTCCACCAGCTCTATTGTATTAATAAGAGTGCTTTTTAATGAAATGTGGTATACACTAATTGGTGATTTACCTTATTATAGTTCAATGAGCTTTACTATGTCATTTCTTGTATAGAAGATGGGGATACAACTTAGGCTGGGTCAACCCGAACCTAATTAACTAAAAATGTATTTTAGGTTAGGTTGGGATAAGGCTAGGTTAGGCTTGGGTTGAAAATCTTTTAGTGGAACACCTTTGAGTCAAGGCTTTAGGCAACTCAATGCAACCCAAATTCAGCACCATAGGTATTACATATGCACAAGTTATAACTTGCAAACATGATATAAATGTAAAATTATGGCTTGCATGGGCAGCAAAGTTCATGATTGGAACCAATCATGTTGTGGACTTATGTTCATGCTATGCATGAGTGCGAGGTGCGTGGGCACTCCTCTCATCATATTTAAGGCTTTCGCATATTGGATGTAGTTGTGCGACGCATGAGCGAACGTTATCGGTCATTGAGGATCTTGGAGATTGCGCTCATAGGGGCCCTGTCAAGCTTTCTCGTACAGTTATGCTCGGGGTGTTATATTTTTTACTTGGAGTCACCACTAGCCTGCTAACTCATGTTTTCATAGTTAACTAGACCCTGCATAATCCTTAAACCAAAAAATTCAGGGATTCCCTAATTTTAATGATTGTTGATTTGTAACATGAGATTTTAAGTAGGAGACCATGGTAATAGAGAATGAATGTGTCAGGCACCTTCTCTACCTATGCGAATGTGCGGTTTCTACTTCATAAAACAACGGAATCTAAGATATTTGGTTAGCTATAGCGTCCAAATTATGCGAGATGATGAATGATGCATAATGTAATAATGAAATGCCCATATCAAGAGATGGATTTAGGAATTGGCTAATGCAGTCCAATATGACCCACTTACCTAATGAGGGGTGATAAAGAAAAGTTCCAGTCAACTCGAGTTCTGATATGCATGATCTAAACAATGGGCAAGCCACATAGCATATACTTGAATTGACTAGAATAATAGGAGGGTTGAAGCAATGCATGCATATGTAAACGCACATAATGTAGTGATTGTGCGAATGCAGTGTCTAACTCAAGAAAAATCAATCCAACAGGATCCGCATGCCTTATGAGTGACAGTAAAGAAGTGGAAAGTCCCAGTCAATCCAAGTTTTTTATGGGCAGATCCAAGAAGCCAACAAGCCATGGAACATACACCCTGGTAGAATAAAAAAGCAATGGAGTTAAGAAGAGAGACGATGATGCAGAATGTCGACGTGAATACAAATGTAATTGATCTCGAACTGGGTAAAAAGGGTGAAGAGTTGTCGTAATGATTGATTAGAGTAGATCGGATCAGTCTCTTTTTTTTGTGGCTTTGGTGACTAGTATTTGAACTTGGAAAATCTGACCTAGGGCTGAAAGGGCTTCCTCTCCTATTACTATCTTACTATCCTTATCATATGAGTGGTGATGGATGAGGTGATTAGGTTGGTAATTGATGAGTGATGGTGGAAGTGAATGAAAGAAAAGTATTTATATGTACAAGGGGCGACATTTTAATATTTTTGGAAAGTAAATGGGTTAAAGAAGGCTCAAAAGGGTATGATTGGATGGGAGGATGGGTGTACCACGTGGCACCTGGTGATTGGTTGGATGGCAGGAGCACAAGGGTCATTTTGGACCAAGCGGGACTCCAAATGTGGGGATTCAGCTTTTACATCATCCACTTATCTCACCACAAATTTTCATAAAATTCTAAATGGCAAGTGGTGCATCATGCGCCGCCCACCATATTAATGGGGTTCAGGTTTCTTTGGGAGACCCTATAAGGTTCAGGTATCGCTCCGTGTTGTTCTATTTTACTTTATTAGGATCATAGGCTAAATATGCTTGGGCTTAGGTCTAGCCTTGAAGCTGGGTTGGATTTCAGGGTCATACAGTGTGCAAATCAACTATTTTCCTTGAGGTGAGGTGTTTACAATGGATTGCCTGGATACATTTGTGGGACTTAGAGTTATCATTGGCCGATATAGACCCATAATATATGGTCGACTAGACCCTAACTCATATAATCACATTGGGATGGGCAATCGAAGACTCCTAAACCAAGATGACTTGTGGATAAGATTTGCAACTAGAGATTCTAAGCAAGGACCTCGATGACGGAGAAGAAATGGGTTAGGCACTATTCTTCCCCACACATACTTGCGGTTTATATTTTATAGAATTTTAGAATCTTTGGGGATTTTCGGGATTTTGAATGACCTTATACTGATTTACCAGCAGGTTACGGACAACATCAAAAGTTGTCTTGTAAACCACCACTCAACCCAAAACCAACACCAAAGAATTTGCGAGTCTCGCTTGAGTTGGATTCGAGGAGATAATAGATGCAGAGGAGAGAATGTGACATATAATTCATTGTTGAGTAAAAAAATATGAATGTTCGAGCAACACATGACTTCCGATACACCAGGATTCGTAAGTTTGGCAAGGCGTAGAGCATACAATTAAGGGTTACTTAAACTATAAGCAGGATGCATACAAGAGAAAAAGGACATGCAAATGTAAAGAAAAAAAAATAAAATGGATGGTAAGATAATTGCCTGTGCACACAGTGATGTGAGAGGAAACAAGAAGAGTAAGGACACTCCTCGTAAGAGGAGACGATCGTATAGACTGAGTTGAAAGGCTTGGATAAATTGGGCACACTCTTACTGTTCTCTCCACCCCCACCCTCACTCTTACTCTCAATATGCTCTCACTCTATTCACGCTCTCAAGCATGACAAGTTTTACTATTGTTTGTCTTAAATTTGTAAACAACAAGGTCTGTCGATGCCATTAACAGACCACTCGATGTCATTGAGCATATGTCAATGTCATCGGGAAAAATAAAAAATAAAAAAATCCATGTTTTATCGCTGAAACATTCTGGTGTTTTCTCGATGACATCGACGGATTGTCAATGCTATCGAAGGTGCCATCAAGAGCGCACAAAATTGCGAAAGTATGAGATTTGTTTCCTATTCCGATTGAGATACGATCTTATGTTTTATATATATATATATATATATATCGGGTGTAATCGATATTTGGGTATCAAGAGAGGTGTTTGGGGATTTTTAAATTCGTTCTTAAGGGTTTCAAGGGCATAGCTTGGGCTTAAGGAGTAGATTCAAGGCTTGTTCGAATTGGTAATCTCTATCTCTTGTAATTTATACTTTTATATTGCATTATTGTTGCTTTGTGCTGTGGTTTTTTTCCGAAAAAGGTTTTTCCACGTTAAATTCGGTTTGTTTGAGTTAGAACTTGGTTGCACGATTGGAGTAATTTGCTTGATTCATTTTTGTGTGCTCTTGCAGTTTCCCAGCAAATGGTATTGATGATAACCTTAGGAAACATATTGAATATTAAAGCATAGTATCAATGGCTCATAATTCAAAGTTCGATGTTGAAAACTATTACAAGAAAAATAATTTTGAACCGTTGAAGGTCAAGATGACCGACCTCCCAATTCAATAAGGATGGGATAATGCTCTTATTGAGAAGCAGCTGCAATCTATGACAAATGGTGAATGGAACAAGATGAATAACAACGCGAAAACCTCTGTCCAATTTTGCTTAACGGGTGAGGTCCTTTATAATGTCATGAAAGAGAAAACTACAATGAGTATATGGGCAAAGTTAGAGAACATCTAAGCAAATAAATATACTAAGAATCGTTTGTACTTGAAGCTTCAATTATTCAATTTGAAGATGGTTGAGGGGGCTAGTGCTGAGGTCCGAATTAGTAACTTCAAGAAGTTGATTTGTAAATTACTAGAGGTAGAGAAAACAATGAAAAATGAGGATCATGCATGCATCTTGTTGGATTATCTATCGACTTCATATGAGTTGTTTAAGGACTCGCTGTACACCGATAGATTAACCATTAGTGTCGAAACCGTTATCTCAACCCTTTGGTCGAAGGTGATAAGAAAGAAAAGCGGTGACGTATGTGCCTCTACATATGCATTGGTTACGATGGGGCAAAATTATGAGCGGAACAATGCGTCTTCTCGATCGAAGTCCAAATCCAAGGGCAAGGGTAAATGTGAGTTGAAGTGTTGGAACTATGGGATGTCTAGGCACATGAAAAAGGATTGCACAAATCTTAAGGCAAGAGAAGATAATTTATAAATTTCTTATAAGGAGGCCAACATTACGGAATCCAAGTGAGCAAGTGAACAGTAGTGACGTGCTCACTACATCAAAATCTGGGTACTTCGATAAAGAATGAATTTCATACCGCATGACCCTTCATCGGAGTTGGTTCGCTAGTTATAATGAATGCAACGGTGGTCATATCTTTATGGGCAATGATAATACATGTAAACTAGTTGGTGCTGGATCAGTGCACATCAAGATGTTCGATGGCATAGGGTGTATCTTGACCGAGGTGAGATGTGTTCCTGATTCGAGGAAGAGTCCGATATCTCTTCGAGCACTCGAGGCGCTTGGGTGTAGATTCACCAGGTTTGATCATGTCTTTAAAATTTCAAATGGAGCACTCATAATCATGAAGGCACAGAAGAACAAAAATCTCTACAGGTTGATCGGGAGCACTTCATCAAGTGAAGTTACAATGTTTGTAACGAATTCAACGTCTATACATATGTGGCATGCACGCTTTGGGCCACATGAGTGAGTGGGATATGAAGGTACTCTTTGATTGTTGTTTAATTTCAATCTTTAAAAGTATTGATTTTAATATATGCGAGCATTATATATATAGTAAACATTTATAGTTATCTTTTAAGTATGTTAAACATGTTTGTAAGGGTGTTCTTGATTACATGCATTCTAATGTATGGGGCCGTTACCTGTGGTTTTTTGTGGATGGTAGTCATGGTTTGTCACCTTCATTGATGACTATTGTGGGAAAGTGTGGGTTTATTTTATGAAAAATAAATCCAACAATTTCACAAACTTCAAGCAGTAGAAGACGATAGTTAAAAAACATTAAGGGCGAAATATGAAAGTATTAAAGATGAATAACGGTAGGGAGTTCACTTTTTGGAGATTTTAATAGGTATTGTAATGATAAAGGGATCGTGAGGCATAACATAGTGTGTTACACACAATAACAGAACGATATGGCTGAGAGAATGATTCAGACTTTTTTGGAGATAGCTCGATGTATAATCAATAATGTTGGGTTCGGTAAGGAATTGTGGACTAAGGATGTTAACACGACTTCTTACTTGGTGAATTGGTCCCCTTATACGGTCATTGAATGTAAGATTTCATAGGAAGTGTGGAGTGGTGTCTTGTTTTTTACTATGGATCAAGAAATCTTTTCTAGTATTTTCTTCATCCTCTGCACTTGGTTTTCTTGTATCCTTGGCATGTGAATTATCCATTATTGGTCTCCTAAGATCCATCTCTTGCCTTGGTGATTCTTGAGCCTTAAATCCATGCCTTTAACATTCTTTTCAATCCAAGCTCTCAAACCCACATTACAATATAAACATGTATAAAATATATACTTTAAGCATTATCATGTTCATAAAACCAAGGAATAACTAGAAGAAAATATGCAATATTTGACACTCAACAAGTGGTCAGCAGGTAGACTACTCGAGACTGCAAGTATTTGGTTGCGATACTTACTCCCGTGTACCATCAATTGAGAGAGATGAGTTGGACCAAATGGCTAAGAAATACATCTTTGTTAGCTATGGTGGTGGTGTGAATGGGTACAAGTTATACGATTAGGTCACACGAAAAATCATTATTAGTCGTGACATCAAGTTCGACGAAGGATCCTTGTTCCACAAGGATAAGCACGAGGAATCAAAAAAGTTGGTTGTGAATATTTGGTTAGACAAAGATGAGACACGGACTGATACAGGTATGCAGACAAAGGTACATGAGCAACCACCTGTGAGAAGAAATCCGCCGCGGGATCGCATATTACTAGCGAGATACATGGATGACTCAAATGTCGCATTTGCCCTCGTTATAGATGAGATGGATCCATCTACTCTTTAGGAGGCTTTAGACGAGCCAGCTATTGAAAAGTAGAAAACAGTGATGGATGATGAGGTGGAGTCCTTGTAAGTGGAGCTTCCCGTTGGTCATAAATGTAAGTGATATGTTTTCTAGCTCTTATGATTGTCAAAACCTCTTGAAATTTGTGTCTTATGTAGCTCATCTACATATACAAGATCGTGCATCTCATGTACAGGAACAAAAGTCTTTATCTCAAGAACTTCAAATGCAAGATCAAGAGATATACAAGTTCAAGTTCAAGCACAGCACCAAGTTTTAGTTCAATCTTTCAAGCTTTAATAGTTAAATGTTTCAAAGCTTCATTCATGTTAAGACAAAGTTCTTTACTTCAAGTCAAGATGAAATACAAGTCAAGTACTTCAAGCTCAAGCTTCAAGGTACATCAAGTTCAAGCTTCAACGTACTTTAAGATGTCAAGCTTCATGTACTTCGAGATCAACTAACAACCAAAGCAAAAGATATTTCAATATTCAAACATCGCTTATAAGGTATGAATGACCCTCGATTGGCCTTAGGTTAGGTCATATTGATTACATACTTTAATTGAGTCACTTTATAGGTGTATAGACTGTTTCTCGACTAGTCTTAGCCTATTTTCTACTAGTCCTAGTACCGGCTCGACCAGTCCAAGGTTTGTTACTAATTTTCAGGATTTTTTGTTTTAGCCTCGACCAGTCTCGGAGACTGCTCGACTCAAAGTCCAGCAACTAAATTGGGTCCCACACGACTAGTTGTGGACAAGACTCGACCAGTGGTAGAGGCTACTCGACCAGTCAAGCAGGCCCTTCAACCAGTTGTGGAACGACTTTATCTTATCGCACCCAAATTTTTCAAAAGTTTGTTGGTCCTTTGACTAGTCGAGCTGATCTCTGGGCCAGTCGAGTAAGTAGTTTTTTCACTTATAAATAGAGAATGATTTTCAGAGTTTTGTATCCAATTCAAGCAATATCGAGACACCACTCTGATAAATAAGTTTGTGATATTCTTAAGTTATTTAATGCTCATTTAATATTTTCTTTAATTAGCTTTTTTGCATTTGATTTTATATTCTACATTCCAATCTTATTTGAAGAAGGGGTTGAAATTTTCTCATTTCTTGAAATCAAAATCAAATCAAGCTAGCCCAAAGTGATTTAATCTAAAATCCATTTAGAACTTAGAGCCTTTTCATAAGTGAGTATGGACATTGAACTTTTACGTTGAACTTTTACTCCAAATTAGTTCTTCCAAGCTGCATCAAAGGAGAATATTCAGATAAGTATTTCACTGTTTTGTAAATCTATTCTTTTGGTTTCTTTGAGATTGTGCCAGAAAAATCTCTTTCTTTTAGTTTGTCTGAAGTGATCCAGAAAACTCAGTGTGGGGTTTTTAAATTGTGTAAGCCCACTTGAAAGACACAATTGTGAAGGTTTTAGGTGAACCTTGAAAAACCTATTTCATAGTGAACGTTAATATCCACTGTGTGGGGATATTATGAGTGGAGTAGTTGTGTTGCTATTTTTCTAAACAGTTGGTGTACACACAAGCGAACCACTATAATTTCTGGTCTTGTGGTGATTAATTGTTTGTGGCAATGTATGGATGTTGTAATTTTTCTTTATGCATTTGTGGAGAATGTTGTAATCCTTTTTATGTAAGTGTGGGAATGTTGTAATAGCTTGGTTACTTTTTTTGCTATTCCTTTCTTTATTCATTTATATCAATTTGAGATTTTGATACACAGACCGTTCTAAGAATCAGGTTGTCCTACCATAAGCTATTGGTTTTTGGTGTAAGGTTGTCCTTAGAATAACATCTGTATCAACCTCTCAATACTTGTACATTTGAGGTTGTTATTCATTTTTGTTTTGTTGGATTGTTTAATGCTATCTTTATTTATATTTGTTTAATTCCGCATTTAATTTTTTAAGTTGGCATAATCCTATTCACTACCCCCTCTAGGACTCTTAGCTCAGCCTTTTCAATAAAACAATCAGGTGCAAGTAGAATTTCAATAAGAAAATAGATAGGTACAAGGCAAGGTTGGTAGCGAAGGGACACGCCTGGAGAGAAGGTGTCGACTTCATTGAGATATGCATGTCGGTTGTGAAGTGAGTATTTTTCAAATTCATGTTGCCATTGGTTGTCCAATATGATCTCGGAGCAGATAGATGTGAATACTGCCTTCCTGCATTGTGAATTGGAAGAACAAATCTACATGAAGTAACCATACATTTACGAAATATAAGGGGAAAAGAACAATGTTTGCAGGTTAAAGAGGTCGTTGTATGGCCTGAAACAACCTCCTAGGCAGTAGTATAAAAAGTTTGATTCTTTTAGGAAGAGTAGGAGGTTTACTAAGAGTGAATATGATCATCGTGTCTATTACAAGACACTAAATGATGTGCATTTATTATCTTAGTTTTGTACATTGATAATATGCTTATCGCTAATCATAATATTTTTTAGACCAACTTACCGATAACTTAGTAATCGGGGACATTTAAGATGAAAGATGTGGAGGTTGTAAGGAGGGTTATTGGCATTGACATACACAGAGACAGGAAGAGAAGTTGTCTATGGTTATCTCGGGCATAATACATTTAGAAGGTATTGATTAAGTATGGGATGGATAAGGCAAAGTCGGTTAGCGTTCCCCACATGGCTCATTTCAAGTTATCTCGAGAACAGTGTCCTAAAGCCGATAAAGAAAAGTATAATATATCTCGCGTGCCTTATTCGAGTGCAATTGGCAACTCAATGTATGTCATGGTTTGTACGATATCGGATATTTCACATGCGGTGAATGTTGTTAACAGATACATGTCTAATCTCGACAAGCAACACTAGGAGGCAGTGAAATGGCCAGTTTGATATATTCAAGGTACGCATGATTACATCTTATCTTTTGAAAAATCAGGGGCCAAGTTAATAAGCTATGTGGATTTTGATTACGCAGCCAGTAGAAGGTTGACTCTTAGTTACTTATTTGTGTTCGTAGGCGGAATGATCAGTTGGTTGTAGAAGTTTCAGTCTGCGGTGACTCTTTCCACAACCAAAGCTGAGTACACGGCAATGATAAAAGCATTCAAGGAATGTGTTTGGTTGAGAGGGATGATAAATTAGTCGGGACTTCAGCAAGAGGCCGTGACGGTTAATTGTGACAGTGAAAGCGTGATCAATTTAGCTAAAAATTCTGATTATCACTCACGTACTAAACATATTGATGTGTCTCACCATTTTATTCGATAAGTACTTGAGGAACGAGGCATGACTCTAGATAAAATTCACATGAGTGAGAATCTGACTGACATGCTCACTAAGGTGGTTTCCATAGAGAAGTTTAAGTTTTGTGTAACTTCTTTAGGCTTGGCAAATGCATAAATAGAAGATGCAGAGTGCACAAGAAGCGATGGTGAAGCTATGATGCAAGGTAGAAATAAATATGAGGAAAAAATAGCTATGAAAAATGAAAATTGAAGACATGATGAATATTGTTGTTGATGTCTCAAATCTATAAATAACAGAGTTTGTCGATGCCATCAATAGATCACTCAATGCCATTGAGTAGATGTCGATGCCATTAGAAAAATCCAAAAAATCCGTGTTTTATTGCTAGAACGTTTTAGTGTTTTCTCGATGCATTTGAAGGTGTTCGATGTTATTAACAGGTTGTCAATGCCATCAAAGTCCCATTGAGCGCACACACGGAATTGCGAAAGTGCAGGATTTGTTTCTTATTATGATTGTGATATAATTTTACGCTATACATCGGGTGTAATCGGGACATAATTTTGAAAAAAACCAGGAGCATAAGTGTCGTTCTAGACCGAGTAAGACTCCCAACGTGGGGATTCATCTTCTCTATCATCCACTTATCTCACCACAGATTTTCATACAATTATAGATGGTAGGTGGTGCATCGTGCGCCGCCCACTATATCAATGGGGTTCGGGTTTATTTAGGAGACCATATAAGGTTCAGGTATCCCTTCGTGCTTTTCTATTTTACTTTATTATGATCATAGGCTAAATATGCTTAGGCTCAGGTTTGGGCTTGAATTTGGGTTGGATTTCAGGGTTATACAGTGTGCAAATCGGCTATTTGCCTTGAGGTGAGGTGTCTACAATGGATTGCCAGGATACATTTATGGGACTTAGAGTTATCATTGGCCGATATAGACCCATAATATATGGTCGACTAGACCATAACCCATAGAATCACATTGGGATGGGGAATCGGAGACTCCTTAACCAAGATGACCCGTGGATAAGATTTTCAACTAGAGATTCTAAGCAAGGACCTCGATGACGAATAAGAAAGGGGTTAGGCCCTATTATTCCCTACACATGCTTGCGGTTTATATTTTATAGAATTTTAGAATATTTGAGAATTTTTGGGATTCTGAATGACCTTATACTGATTTACTAGTAGGTTGCAGACAACATCAAAAGTTGTCTTGTAAACCACCACTCAACCTAAAACCAACACCAAACAAACTGCGAGTCTCGCTTGAGTTGGATTTGAGGAGATAATAGCTGCAGAGGAGAGATATGTGACACATAATTCATTGTTGAGTAAAAAAATAAAAATGTTCAAGCAACACATGACTTTCGATACACTAGGATTCGTTAGTTCGGTAAGGCGTAGAGCATACAATTAAGGGTTACTTAAACTATAAGCAGGATGCATACGAGAGAAAGGCGACATGCAAATGCAGAGAAAAAAAAAAAGGATGGTAAGATAATTTCCTGTGCACACAGAGATGCAGGAGGAAACAAAAAGAGTTAGGACACTCCTCGTAAGAGGAGATGATTGTATAGACCGAGTTGAAAGGCTTGGATAAATTGGGCACACTCTCACTGTTTTCTCCACCCTCACCCTCACTCTTACTCTCAATCTACTCTTACTCTGTTCACACTCTCAAGCATACAAGTTGTTGAAAGTTCGAGCTTAAGTTCAAGCTTAAAGTTCGAGCCCGTTGTTCAAGTTGGTTGGGCTTAGACTTAACCGTCCAAAAGCCTGTTGACCTGGCCCAACCTATTTACTATTGTTGATGTCTCAAATTTGTAAACAACAAGGTCCGTCGATGCTATTGACAGACCACTCGATGTCATTGAGCATGTGTCGATGTCATTGGAAAAAAATCGAGAAGACGCATAGTGCATGAGAAGTGACGGTGAAGCTATGATGCAAGACAGGATTAGATATGAGAAAAAAATACTTATGAAGAATGAAGATTGAAAATATGGTGGAGATTGTTGTTGATGTCTCAGATACGTAAACAATAGAGTCTGTCGATGTCATCAACAGACCACTCAATTCCATCGAGCAGATGTTGATGCCATCGAAAAAAAAATGAAAAATCTGTATTTTATTGTTGGAACATTTTGGTGTTTTCTTGATGCATTCGAAGGTGTTCGATGCCATTAACAGATCGTTGATACCATTGAAGTCCCATCGAGAGCGCACACAAAATTGTGAAAGTGCATGATTTATTTCTTATTATGATTGTGATACAGTTTTATGCTATATACGTCGGGTGTAATTGAGATTTGGGTATCAAGAGAGGTATCATAGGATTTCTAAATTCGTCCTTAAGGGTTTCAAGGGAATTGCTTGGGCGTGAGAAGTAGATTCGAGGTTTGTTCAAATCGATAATCTTTATCTCTTATAATTTCTGTTTTTATAGTGCATTATTGTCGCTATGTGCCATCGTTTTTTTATTCTTGAAAGAGTTTTTCCATGTTAAAATTGGTTTGTTTGAGTTTGAGTTTGGTTGTGCGATTGGAGTGCTTTCCTTTATTCATCCATGTGTTTCTACGGTCTCCAACATTTACATTTTCAAAATTTAAAGTTCAAATTAAAAAATTTCCTCTTCCATATTTCAAATTAAAAAATTTCCGCCCTCTTTTCCTAAAACCCATTCCCATTCTCTCTCTCTTTGCTGAAATCAATAGAGGAAGGGTAGAGCTGAAGCATATTAAGAACAAAATTAACCGTGGTTTGAACTTTGTATGATCACTTGATTTCAGGCATGGAATGAGAAGTTGAGTAGAAATGCATTTTAGCTAAAGAAAGAAAAAACATTGTTTTGCACATTTTGTGTTTGTTTGATCGTTTTGACGTAGATCTTGAACGTTAAGTGGAAGAGAGAAAAAACAGATAAGTAGAGAGAAGACTAGAAATCTTAGAGTTCTTATTTTTATTTTTTTCATGTTGTCTCTTCTTTTGGTTTATTTAATTTGGAATTGGAGATAATGTTTACATGCTTGATCACTGTTTACTGCATTTTCTTTTCTCTTTCGTTTTTACTTTGTTAGGATTTGTGGTTCATTTGATTCTCTCTCATAAATCGTCCCTCTGTCGATGCAATGAGTGAAATCTAAATATTCAGTCTCTCTTTCTAAGAATGAAGCCAGTCATATGTACCGCGGGCCAGGGTAGGGATGGACTATTCCATTCCATCAGGGGCTTAAGCCGGGCTTGCACATATGTTGAAGAAGATGGGCCGACCCTGGACAGAGGTTGGGCCGGACGAACCGGCCCCGTTAACCCCGTGCTAATGTTCCCTCACATGTATTACACAACTTCCACGTTAGCACGTGTGAGGCAGTTAGAGGTGCGTGTGGGTGAGCAGATCTTTACCCAGAACAGGGGTGCGCACTGTGCACCACTATCACAGACCTTAAAAACCAGCTCCAGCACGCGCCTCCCCTCTGTCGCCACGCGCTCCCTTTTGTTATATCATCGGCATCATCAGCCATGCTCGCACCGGCAGCTCGCCTCGCCGCCAAACGCTTGCTCGAGGTCCGCCACATTTTCCGTCGACCTCTTCCTCATCAGGTCTCTCTCTCTCTCTCTCTCTCTCTCTCTCTCTCTCTCTCTCTCCATTTGAAACCCCTAATTGTCTGAAATATCTCTCTCTCTCTCTCTCCAATACAGGCCGTCGGATCCTCCACTTCTCGATCCTTCTCCACTGCCCTAAACTACGTGAGTCCAGACCCCCCCCCCCTCTCTCTCTCTCTCTGATTTCAGTCGCCTCACCCTTCCCTGCAATTCGATCTCTGTTCGCAGCATCTCGACTCTCCGGACAACAATCCCAACATCCCATGGGATTTCACCGATGCGAACAAAGAAAGGGTAACTTAACCTTCTTTTGCATTCCTTTTTCCCTTCCTCAATTTCTATTGGTTTCTTGTATTTGGATCTGATTCAGCTTGAAATTTCACAAAATGGTACATTTGTTATAGATCAGGAATGCGTTACTGATTTTAATATATTCTCTATTCGATTTGAACTATGTTGATTCTTGCTGAATTATGTATGTCGCTGTCGCATTGATCTCTGCATCTTCCTCTTTCTCTCTTAATATTTAAAATGCGCACGCATGATGTGGAATACAGCAATGTGCCGTAAGGTTTTCGTAGAACAATGATACATTTGGAATCAGGCATCACAGAATTTCACTATTTGCGAACTGCGTGATGGATTTTGGTATGCACCCATGCATACCATGATACTCACTTTGACTTCTCAGTGAGTCGTAGATTCTCTCGTTTTGACTTCTCAGTGAGACATATACTCTGGCATGCCACAATGCTTAATTCAGTTTTCTTGATTTGCGGCGTAGGTGTAAATGCACAATGACAATCCGCACCAATCAAGGCATGGGCTTCATTTTGGATGGAGCATAGCAAAAAAGAAAAAGAAAAAAAAGGTGAATGCATGGTTGTAACTGTACTCAGTTGATGGCCATTAAATGGGTGGTCAAAATGAAATGATCATTTGGCTCCTAAGTCCTAACTGTGAGAGGGGCGAACTTATTTGGCATACATTGGGTTGTGTGGGCCAATACTCTTGCTTAAGAGGGAATGGTGAGAGGTTCACTCTTTTTTGCCATTCTATTCCTCTAATGTAATTTTCTCTTGGTTGATCAAATTTCGATGCTATTAACCAAAAAAGAAAGAAGAAGAAAAAGAAAAGAAGGATCAGTGGTTGAAATTCAATGGTCATGATAAGATGATGGCCAAGATTGTCCAATCAGTCTGATCTTTGGAGCATGCTTCATCCTGATGAGATGCCACATTTTACTAGATTGTGTCAAACACAATGGACAATAGCCATTTATCTAGTGATGAACTCTAGCATCTTTTAATTGGTCCTGATGGGTTTCGCAAATCGTGAAATTCCTCTCCACTTGTATTGTTTAACAGTACTATTGGGATGAAGACAATCTTTAAAGAAAAAGATGTAACATCATGATATAAGAACCATGGATGACTGGTTTGACTTTGTATTTGTGAGGCCAATTTGGTAGTAATTTCTTACAGCATCAGCAAATGATATGTTCAGCAAAGAAAAAGTTGAAATCCACGAGAATATCAATTGACCACTTGAAAATAGAGAAATTCTTAACAGAATGCAGGTGGATTTTTTTTCCAGTGGTATCTTTGATTGATATAGCTAGGTGAGTAAGTGCTGGAAGTGGACCATAGGTAGGCTCCAGTGGAGGCTGTGAAGTTTGCTTGTATCAAAAAATATATAAAAAATGTGTCCATGGCCTGAAAATCTCCATGTTAGGCTATGGATTGACAATTATAGTGTTGAGGTAGCAACAGTAGGAAGAAGAAGATAAGGGTAAACAGAAAGTGGGATCTTGGCAAGATCCAATGGTTGCTGCGTTAGGAGGAGGGCACTTGGAACTCAAACTTCAAAGCTGTGACAAAATGACTCAGGGAGTCACAAGAGCGTGCAAACCGTGAATCATTGGAGAGGGCGAGAGAAGGTGGAACACTCAATGTGGTGTCTTGCTGTTCATACAAACGGTAGGTGCCTCGAGATAGGGAGACTTTTCACAGTCTTCGTGGAGATACAGATGGCAAGTTGACAGATGCCTTGTTTCTGGCTATGCCTTATGGAGTAAGTTTCTCATGTGTCATCCTTGGTTCACATGGAGGACATCTGCAGTGACATGTTTCTCTCTCAACTGCTATTGAGTTGCAATCAGGTCCAATTATCGAGTAACATGGAGGGTAGCCTTGTCTTTTCTTATTTTGATGGAGAGTAGGATTTTTGCACAAGTGATTTTAGGAGAGCGTGAAGAGGCAAGTGGTACACTCCTGCTTGGACAGTCTTCGAAAGTGATGGAGGAACAAAAAAGATGGAAGATGGCCTTGAATCATTATAGGTGAGGAACAAGCCTAAACAACAACCGGATGAGGGAAAAAAAAATGAAAGAGATACACTTCAGGTGGTCGAGTGTGGATCTCCCGAAGCAGTGCAGCAAGCAATGTGTCTAAATAGTTTGACCTATCCAAACAGTAGCTGTAGCCTGTAGGAGATTACAGCAGTTGAGCCAATCAAAATCGAGCACCTTGAAGATGAATTGACAGTCTAGGAAGTTGGTTAACCTAGCAAAGAGAGTCCCACTAATTTCTGTAGGGGATGATGCAGGATATTCAAAGTGCAAAAACGGTGGTTCAAAGGTCAGATCTTGTCTTTCTGTAAGCAGGTGGGTATTTCGTTTGGAGAAAAAGAGGACAATTTTTGAGATCTTTTCATTTTTTTGAAGAAAGAGATGCCCCGAACCCTGTGCAGGAAACACCGGTTTTGAAGCCAAAAAAAAAAAAAAAAGGCAGGCAAAAAGGGAGCTTCTCCATTTAAACTCTTTGGTGAACGACAGCAAAAGTAATAACCCATCGAGAACCAGCTCATGGGAAAGAAGTGAGCTTGCGGTATTTTGCCAATGAAGGTAATATCATGGAACATTAGGGGCTTGGAGAGGTGGGCAAAGAAGGAATAGGCGTGCACTCACAAGAAACGAACACATGTACATGACTACACTCGCAAGAAATATTTGAGTAGAAAGGGAGAAATAACTTTATTAATATTGGAACTTCTTATCTCACAAACTTAGAAAAATGTGGAATGACTTACCTCCTATAGTATCCCTTTTATAGACGTAAAAGATACTAGATAAAATCCCTACAAATCCTTAATTAAAATCATCCCCCCCCCCACCAACTATTTGATTGATTTTCTAATCTAATTGATTTCAAATCAATCTAATCTAATACAAGATAAATTCCTTACAAATATTTAATTAAAATTCCCCCCCCAACTATTTGATTGATTTTCGAATTAATCTAATTGATTTCAATTCAATCTAATCTACCTAAGATGGCAACAAGTCTAAAAATACTAATTGCAAATCTAGGAAATAATTCTTAAAATCTTTAATCATGTATTTAAATTAGCCCCTGTATATTCCATAAATAGTAAATTGCAGTCCTTGTCATTTAGGCCCAAAATCTAGTGATAAACAACCCATAATTCAGCATATGTTCCTTTTTTTCCTTTTTGGTTTTCTGTATTCTTTTGGCTTCGACCTTTTTTTTTTTTCCCAATAAAATTGTCATTGTTCGAAAAAAAAAGAATTCAGCATATGTTGGGGCTTGGGCCTACGTCAGTTGAGAAGGATATTCATTTTCTATATAGGTGCAAAAAGTTGAAGTAGATTGGAGAAGAAATCAGTTGGATACTAGGAGTGGAAGAAGAATGTAGAAAGAGAGAGCCAGGGCAACAATTGTGTGTAATACTTCACACAACGCTCATAACATTAAATAAAAGCACAACTGGTGCTCCAACAGAGTATATAAGGTATATATATAAAATAATAATAGTAAATAAATATAAAATATACAAATATTCTCAACAGTACTCAAATACTCCTCAAGTTGGAGCATAAATGGTCAATCATGCCCAACTTGTCAACTAAACGATGCAAGTTGTCCCGACCAAGAGATTTAGTTAACATATCAGCTAGCTGCTCCTCGAACGAATGAATGGGGCTTCAACTTCTTTTGTGATTAGCTTTTGACGGTTGAAATGACAATCTATCTCAATGTGTTTAATGCGTTCATGAAACACAAGATTGCTAGCAACATGAATGGTGGCTTGATTGTCACGGTATAGAGGAATGGCACCAGAAGAAGGATAACCAAGTTCTTGTAACCAAGCTCTATATTCAGCCTCTACAATAGATAGAGCAACCACTAATTGCCTTCTTACTTTTTTAGGAGACCAAATTGCCACCCACAAAGGTGCAATGGCTAGATTATTTATTTATTTATAAAAACAATGCAATAGCTAGACGTATACTACCGGTCATGAAGACTCCTAGCACAATCCACATCAGAGTACCTAGAGAGATGAAGATGACTATGTCACCGAAATTGTTAGCCTCGACTTGGAGCCATCTTCAAATAACAGAGGTCTGATACATGATAAAAAGATGAACCATAGGAGTATACATAAATTGGTTAATGATGCTCACCACAAAGGATAGGTCAGGGTGAGTAATGGTCAAATAAATGAGATGACCAACTAACCGACGATACATGATGGGGTTAGATAATAGGTCTCCATCAAGACCAAGTTTCTGAGCAACATCCATGGAACTAAAAACGGGTTGACACCCAAGCATGCCAGTCTCAGACAAGTGATCGAGAGCATATTTTCGCCGCGGGAGAACAATTCCAGACTGGGATCTAGTAATTTCAATACCAAGAAAGTAGCGAAGTGTACCCAAATCTTTGATAGCCAATTGCGTTTAAAGTAACGATTTGAGAGCAGTAATGCCCGCAACATCGGCACCAACCAAGACATTATCATCTACATAAACAAGTAACACCATAATCCCAGTAGTGCAGTGACAGATGAAGAGAGAATGATCCGAGTGGCTACAAACAAAGCCAAAGTCTAAAAACTTACTAGTAAACTTGTTGTACCAGGCCCAGAGTGACTGTTTAAGACCATATATAGCCTTCTTGAGGCTACAAACCCAATGTAAGCCACTGGTCATGGAAAAGCCTGGTGATGGATCCATATAAACTTCCTCAACAAGATCACCATGAAGGAAGGTATTATGCACGTCCAACTGGAATGACAACTAGGACATATTTGCAGCCAAAGAGATGATCCCACGATCTGGATTTAGTCACTAGAGAGGTCTTGAAGTAGTCTATGAAATAGGTTTAAGTGTAGCCTTTGGCGACTAACCGACCCTTATATTTGTTAATTGATAAGTCTGGAAGGTACTTAATGGTATAGAGTCTATAGACCTAGCTGCATCCCAGTTGTCTGCTTCCCTTTAGGTAAGGGAACTAGCTCCCATGCATCATTTTGGTCAAGAGCTTGCATCTCTTCCATCATAGCTTGCCTCTAGTCTGGACTACTGAAGGCCTTCTTAAGATTACGAGGAATAGAAGAAGAGGAGACTGAGGCAATGAAGGACTTGAAAGTAGCTGACAAGCACTGAAAAGAAACATAGCAATGAATAGGATGGTGAGTACATGATTGACTAGGCTTGTGTAAAGCAATAGGAAGGTCATCAGAAGATGGAAGGGATGGTACTTGGATCTCCATCAGAAGTGGATGGAATGATGGGAGGCTAATTGATGGGGGGTTTCTTCCTTCGTTGGTACTCAAGTAATGGTTTGAGAGGATTAGAGGAATGGGAATCTTCATCAAATGGGGGGACTAGAAAAGTAATAGGTTGATGTAAGGAGGTCCTCTCCTAATTGGCAAGATGATTATGTACCGAACAGCCTTTAGATGAGAAATATCGAACATCTTCAAAGAATGTGACATTTGCTGATATATGCTTTTTGTGAGTCAAAGGGTACATTTATACCCTTTCTGGGAGTGTGAATATCAAAAGAAAAGAAAAACTCATTTTTTTAGACGGAGGATTTAACTCGTCATTATTGCCATTGAGTTTATGGACCAAACATGTACAACAGAAAACTTTAGGAGATAAGGAAAAGGCTTTATCATGAGGATGTAAAATTTCAAAGGAAGATTTATTTTGTAAAATTCTAGATGGGATACGATTAGTGTTCGAGTTGTCGGTATCGCTACAAGTTTCGCTGGCCAAAGATAAAGATATAATATCATTATTGCCGATAATATCGCCGATAACTGGAAATGCGGAGAAAAATGCGAAAACATGGGGATAACGGTGGAATTTTTCAGTGAAACTTCAGGACATGCCTAAATACACATATTTGCATATTTAGGAATTCAAAATTTGTAAAAAAATGCATTAAATAAGAAGTTTTCATTTAATGGGGCCCAAAAAAGCATACGTTGCCGTAAGAAATTACTCCAATAATAACCAAAATGTGTTTATATAATGCAGCTAGCATATAATAAGTAATACATGTAAAAGTAAATGAATTAAAAAATTAAATATATTTTTCTTAACGGTAATGTAGAATGTTGATCCTACTTGGGAGTTGGGACAAACATTAGATCCACCCCATCCATCAAGTGGGCCATCACATTTTCACTATATATCATTGAATTATATCAAATAAAACACTTAATTAGGCCAAATAAAGGTGTAAAACTATCTTAAAACTCGAAATTTAAGTGTTGTAGCCCACATGAGTATTGAGTGTTCTAGACTTGTAGCCCACTCTAAATTATCCTAAAACGATTTGGAAAAATGAATGAACGGTGTAAATAAAATACAAAAATGATAGTGGGGCTCAAAGAGCACCATCGAATAGCCATTGGCTACGCACCGTCGGTAGTCATCTACGTCGGGAATGGATTAGGTGTTGTGCAGTTAATAGCTTAGTGGGTGTTACCCCCCACTGTGGGGCCCATCTTGATAATTTGTTGAATATCCATGCCGTCCAACTGTTTCTACAGTCCATTTTAGGACCGGGTGCCAAAAAACTATGCATATCTAAATCTCAAGTGGACCACACCATGGGAAATAATGGTGATTAAGTGCCTCACCATAAAAAATTCAAAAGGGCCCATCATAAAGTTTTCATAATGTTTATTTGCAATCCAACTTCTTGATAAAGTAAAGAAGATCCGGATGATGAGAAAGTAGAAAGATTAGATTGATCCAAAAATATTGTGGACTAAGGATAGGTTTTAATAATTATTCATCACTTTTTCCATTGGTATGGTCCACGTGAGATTTGGATCTTCTTATGATTTGGGGTCGCCTCCTAAAATGAGATGTAAAAATAGATGGACGACATGGATACACAGAAAATACATCAAGGTGGCCCCACACGGTTAGAGTAACACCCACTGAGTTGTTATCGGGTAACAACTAATCCGCTCCCATCCATGTCCATGCGAATGTAAGTAGTTTATCATACCGAGTAAACTCTGTTGGGCCCATCGCGAATGTAATTAGTTTATTCATGTCGTCCATCTGTTTTTCCATCTTATTTTATGACTTGAGCCCAAAATTAAAGCATATCTAAGTCTCAAGTTGACCACACCATATGAAACAATGGAAATAATGATTTCCACCATTGAAATCTTCTTAGGGCCCATAGTGATGTTTATTTGTCATCCAAACTGTTCATAAGATCACACGGACATGGATGAATTAAAAACAAAAATATCAGGTTGATACAAAACTTTTGTGGCCCCCAAGAAATTTTCAATAGTAAACGTTCAATTCACACAGTTTCCTGTGGTGTGGTCCACCTAAGCTTTGGATATGTTTCAGTTTTTGGCTTGTGCCTTAAAATTATCTAATAAAATCGATGGGCAGAGTAGATCAAATACATAAATTATGGTGGGCCCCACAGAGTTTACTCAGTACGCAATCCGCTTCCGTTTTGGCACGGTTTGGGTGGATCCCAAAATCTACCGAGGTCGGTGGATCCCTAACTGTGGGACCCACTGTGAAGTATGTGCCTTACATCTGCACCGTCCATCATATACGACGGCTCATTTTAGTGCATGATCCGAAAAATGAACTAGATTCAAATCTTCAGTGGACCACACCACAGGAAACTGTGTGAATTGAACACTATCATTAAAAACTTCTTGGGGGCCACAGAAATTTTGAATCAAGCTGATATTTGTTTTAACCCTTCATCCATGCCTTTTTATATTTACAAAAAGGCTTGATGACAAATAAACATCATTGTGGGCCCTAAGAAGGTTTCAACAGTGAAAATCATTATTCTCATTGTTTCTTGTGGTGTGGTCCACTGGAGTTGTGGATATGCTTTAATTTTGGGATTTACCCCTAAAATGAGTTGGAAAAATGAATGGACGTTGTGTGGATAAATCACATACATTCACGGTGGGCCCAAAGAGTTTCCTCAGTACGCTAAAGCGCACAATGCAGTCTACTTCCATAATTCCGAAGCATAAAAGAAAAAAAGAAAGAAAGAGGGATTTCGTCTGCGAAGAGGGGTTTTCGGTGAAGAAAGGGGGATTTTCGATTGAGGGTTTCAAAATCCTATATCCAATAAAAATAAGAAGGTAATCTTTCAAAATCCCCGATTTTTCGCCAAAATCATGTATTCGTGACATCAATCTTCCAATCGAATGAAAAAAAGGGAAAATTTCAGATTTCTTTACCTCTATTGAAGACGAGAGTTGTTGATTGATGCCCACGAGATTCTTTTCTTCCGAGTTTCGATCAACCATCAACCAAGTACTACCAAAATCAAAGGTTTTTTTTTTTTTTCAATTTTTTTTTCGCTTTTTACCTATTTCGTCGCAAAGAATCCAAAATTATTGACGATATCGCCTATATTTCGCTGATAATCCAGAAAGATGCGAAAAATTGGGGTTTCGGTGTCGCTAGACATATTATCGGCGATATTATCGACATTTCGTCGACAATGCAAACACTGGATATGATTAATAAGAAAGACAATAGTAAGGCATCATCCCAAAAACGTTTAGGAAGATGCATGCCAAGGAGAAGTGCATATGTAAGTTCGAAAAGGTAACGATTCGTCATTTTTGTAACACCATTTTGTTGAGGAGTGCGAGGATAAGAAGTTTGAGATAAAATACGATGATCCTCCAAAAAAGTCAAGAAGGCCTTTGATAAAAATTTACCTTCATTGTCAGAGCGAAAAACTTTAATGCATGGATAAAAAAATCTGTATTGTATTGGCCGATACGGGCATATTGTGTACATATGGGCTCGATACGATACGCGATACGGGCCTGTATCAGCCGATACAACCCATATCAGTACCGATATTCTGTACCTGTATCGGTCTGGTATAAAAAGGGCAACCCCCCCCTTCCGATCTCCCTCTCCCCTTTATTTGTCATCCAACCTTTCAAATCCCTCAATTGTATCAACCTACAAGGATTTTCGGTGCCATTAACAACTACTTGGAGGATTAAAACATCAAATTTCAACCGATTTGAAGGATCGAAACAGTTTGGGGTCGATTTTGAAAAAAAATGGAAAAAAGGTAAAAAAAAGTCCACATATATATTTTTTTCCCGTTGATCCTTGTTGAAATCCATATTAATGTTTATCTACCAAAAATTACTAGATTTGAAGATTGTTTTGGTCATTTTCGGGGTTTTTTTTTTTGGCATTTACGTCTGATTTTTTTGAAAATTTTGAAAATCATTTAAAAAAAATCCGATCTCAGACCTGGAGAGGGGAACCATTTCCGATTAGATCTACACCAGATCTGATTGGAAAAAAAATTTATTAAATCTGATCTCAGACTTGGAAGGGGGGAATTTTGATAAGATCTACGTCGGCTGAGTAGTTTGGTGTTTTTTTTTTTCTTTAAAATATTAGTACTGACTACTGACTAGTGATACTTCTCGGACATTTAATAGTTAATACTAATTAGTCCAATAGTTGGTATATAGTCATATCAGACTATTAGTAGTGTATGACATCAACAATTTATATATATATATATATATATATATATATATATATATATATATATATATATATATATATATATATATGGGAAAAGGTACTATGCGGTCGAGCTCATGGGAACTTCCCATGAGGTCGAGCTGTGTGGGCCCCACCATGATGCATGTCGAACATCTACCCCATCAGTCAGATGCACCATTCCATGTTGCGCCTAGGTTTCAAAAATCAAGTCAATCCGTGACTTGTGTGGGCCACACCACATACAGAAGTTGAGAGGGGCTACCCTCCATTAAAAAATTCATAATCATTTGTTGGGCCCACCGAGATGTGGTTTGCAAATCTAGCCCATCCATTATGTGTGTCCCACTTGGATGAGGGTTAAGACCAAGTTTCAGACATCCAAATTTCAGGTGGGCCCCACCAAGTGCTTTTATATGTTTTAGGCATGTCTTCACATGCTTTTAGATGGTATGGCCCACCTGAGTTCTGTATATGGCTGATTTTTGGGATATCCCATAATTTAAAGGGGACCCATCAAATGCACGGTGTTGATGGTCGACAAGCGTCATGGTGGGGCCCACACAGCTCGACCTTCCCATGAGCTTGACCGCATAGTACCTTTTCCTTATATATATATATATATATATATATATATATATATATATATATATATATATATAAATCAACACCAAAACTTGCAGTAGGTCAACCCACCAGGACAACATTCTTACCAAAGAATGGTCCGATACACCATTGAATACATGGTTAAAACACAAAAATGATAGATTCGTAAATATCTCATTTTCCCCTATTTTTTCTGATTTATTTATTAATTATTATTATTATTATTTTTGCTTAAAAAAAAAATCTGACCGATACAGGCCGATATGACCCCAATACCATACCCGATGTCGTATTGTATCATTTTTCCACGCGACCGATACTGACATTCAGAACCATGCTTTAATGGGGCATTGGAGTTGAGTAACAATTTCATTATAAAAGGTCTTGAACATATAAAAAACTTTTATGTTTGAATTTCATAAGATAAAATCCATGACATGCGTAAATGATCATCAATGAAAGATACAATATTTGTACCCTACGATAAAATCAACAGTCGCAGGGCCTCAAACATAAAAGTCAATCAATTACAAAAGGACCCAGGCTTCCTCTTAGTCGATATGGGAGGAAACACAGTTCCATGGTACTTAGAGAACTCAAAAGTGTCACAACATAAAGGTTTAATGGCAGGAATAGAAGGAAAAACAAGTTTTAGTCTTGATGGATGCCCAAAACGGCAATGCCATATAGATACAGGCTCCCTATCTAATGACAAAGCGCTCATATGACTAGGAGGGGTATCATCAAGGAAGTAAGATCCGCCTGCGACATTCACCACTCCCACCAATTGTTTGCGTCGTTTGGAGATCTTGAAAGACACAATGGGTAGGAAAGAGTGTTATGGAGCATTGTAATGATTTAGTAAGGGAACTAACTAACAACAAATTCAGGGGAAGGGAGGAACATGGAGAACATAAGATAACTGAATGTTAGCAGAGATGGTAATGGATCCAATCCCAAATATGGGAGATTGGTTACCATTGGCAAGTGCAACAAAACTAGGCTGATTAGTAGGTTCATAGAATTGAAAAAGATGAAGCTTACTAGTCATATGAGATGTGGCTCCGGAGTCGATGACCCAGGAGGGAGATGAAGAGGACACATAGAGTGCAGTACCTAACTGGGCTAAAGCTTGCACTGGAAGAAGAGAGCGGGTCACGAGAATGGCGGTGCATCAATGCATCGTATGCCTCTCGAGAGATGGTAACTGAGTCACATGAAGCAATCATCCTATGAGGCAAAGCTGAAGGTATTTGAGTCTTCTCAGGATCCGATGATATGTCACTAGTTATATAAGCTCCTCCCCATGAAGGATGCCCAATGAGAGCCCAACATCAATTGATCGTTTGATTAGTGCCACCACAATAAGCACAAGTACGAGGGGAACCATCACGACTACATCCACGTCCACAAAAAAAACATGATTACCACGATTGCCTCTGTCAAGAGCCTGTCCCTTGCCTCAACTATCATAGCCATAGCCAGGAACACTTGGGGTGGTTCAACTTAAAGCTCGAGAACTAGAACCAGAAGCAATAACAATAGGTGTGACAGAAGAAGGACGATCACTAGTTATGAATGCAGATCAACAATAGCAACAGGTGCAATAGAAGACGAGATAATAACTCTCCGAACAAGAGAATAAACAATTGACATAAAGGGGAAGGGCTCTATGGCTATGATCTGACCACGAACACTCTGATATTTTGAATTGAGGCCAGAGGGAAACTGCATGATCCAAATCTCTTCATGTTGTTGTTGG